>NC_133707.1:5580811-6780811 GCF_048934315.1 Petromyzon marinus
ACTGCCCGAACCGTCTCCTATTACGTCGTTGTCACGTGAAGGCCACAACACACGGCGCTGTTGATGAAATGTGTTGAGGTTTTGTTTGTTAACAGTGCTTGTGCATCGCAGCCAACGCAGCAGCAACAACAGCGGCGTCACCGACACCAATTAATATAATCTAACCGAGCGATATGTTTTATTTTGAATGCGGAGAGAGGCCCCAGAGTGCAATGCGCTTTAGGTTTACCTTTACCCAGAATGCTCCATAGCAACGCATAATGAGTTGGTACGCGATTAGTAATTAGCAATTTTTTTATAATTAAAACACACAAACTGCACAATGATTGTTGATTACACTGAATTCGAGTAATGCCTAAACGTTATATAATTTGAGAGGCTCAATTGAAAAAAAATAGTCAACAACCAGTGGATAATTGTATACAGCTATTACGATACAGCACATCATTTAATATTCGGCCCATTGTCAGTCTACTGCTGGGTGAAAGTCTCCCCCACGCCATGCCGGTTATGGGAGCAGTTGGTCCCTACTTCTCCAGGCTGGTCAGTGCGGATTGGTTAAGTGGGGGGAGGGGAGAGGGGTGGGGGAGTGCTGAACCGGTTCAGATCTAGCCCACAATGGGAAATATTGACACCAAATATGCACGGCTTACGACCGAATCACCCTGAATGCGCCAATCTCATCGGATCTCGGAATGCCAGCAGGATTGGAGCGAGTTTAGTACTTGACTGGAATAATGCCTGATAATGTGCGATGTGGTTGGGCTGAGATTATTGGGTTGAACTCTGCAGAGTTCTGAGTGTCGTCTCCTCTGATGGTGCGCTGGATTTTATGAGAGTCTCGATTTTTTTGCACGTATGTATGTGTGTTGAACTTCTTTCGCACCGTACGTTTATTTTGTGCATGAATCGGCGCTGTCGCTTATAGAATTGGTCAAACATCCCGCGCGTGGCAGAACTATTCTGCAAGAAAAATTGCGGTCTCGAGAGTTAGCGAAGCTTTCCCAGATAAAGGAAACCATTAGGGTTGTTATTTGTGGAGTGGTGGCACACTGGTGAGCGCAATGCACTCGAAACCCTGGCCACAGCAAACATAAGGGGCGAGCGATACTGTGTAGATTCCTTGGCTGCTGCTATAAAAATCCCACGCGATAAGCCACTGCGTTGAGCTATCATTTGTGCTAGCCAGGTCGCTTCTGAAAAAAGAGCTATCTAGATAACTCAAGTCGGCCTTACCTGGTAAAAAAAAAAGTTTCTTGTTTAAAGTACTGTGTCGGAAACGGAGCTTCCTTCCTCCCCACGCTCGTTACACAAATCCACCCTGTCCGGGGTGATGAAGTAGTGGGCAGTGGGCAGGCGAACTTTATTCAATAGCGAATTAACAAAGTGCAGACTATGTATTTCTTTATTGATGATTATTTTCTGTGATAATATCCACGGGCATTAGGATCTTCGGGGTAGAGGAAATATGATTTTTTTTGTAACAAGTTACCCCCCCCCCCCCCCACCCTCATCTCCTTGGCTCTCGTGTGAAACAAAAACAAACCTCTTTGGTGCATCTGCAGTGGAAGGTAAACTGAATCAGCGCTCCCAGTCTGAGCAGGATACAGAAGTAGCAAGAAGAACAAACTGTCAGATAATAATAATAATAAATAAAGCTGTTGAGAAAATTGGTTTCTTTTTACCAATTACATGCAAAGTGGCAAGGAATGAAATATATCTGAGCCGAATCCGTGTGACGGCTCGGCTCTGCGGGAAGGAACTATATTAGTCATTAAAGTCTCTTGCACGGGGCCAAGTTTAGGAGCATCTTTTGGGGGGTTGGCGGGGGGGGGGGGCGGACGAATGAAAAAAGTATCCTCTCGAATAACAGATATCTTACGAGAGCGGAAATATGTCAGAGCATTGATGTGGCAGGTTTCCCGGCACTGCTGCTTTAGTCGAATACAAGTCAAAGTGAGTTCCTGCTTAGCTCAACATTGATACATTCATACATTTGTGCTCGCTGTCCATTTACAACCCTGCCTAGCCAGTGGTGGAAATGCCACGTTCCTATGGCGGGGGTGTTGGGGTGGCGAGTGTTTCTTGCAAAACAACCGTTTTTGGGCTTGCTCGCAAAGTTTATAAATTAATTTATCGACCCCCTTCGGGAGGGGATGATGTGCCGAGTCAACCCCCAACCAGGATTTGCCCTCGTGACCTTCCAATTGTGATCCACTGAGCCACGTGGCCGCTGCTAAAAACGTCCACGCAACCTTGGGTGGCGCTCATCCACTAGACCCCACGACCTCCTGCATCCCAGGCGAGGTAGTTAACATCTCGCCACCGTGGCGCCCCACATCTCTCGCAACGGGGCATACGCATCGCCACTGCGTGTGTGTGCGCACGCGGGGCAGGTGACGCGACCCACCGGTAGCGCGTTCGTCACTTGTTGCAAAACGTCACGGTTCGCCTCCAGCGGTCCGCCCTGTCTAATACCGAGGGTGTATTCACCCCCCGACGCCCCCAGGGAAATTGCTCTATCGGGCTCTGTCGGCCACTTGGAGCACATTCATTAACGCGACGTCTCTTCGCCCTCCCCACCTCCACTTCCCAGTGGAAGCTCCTCACTCACTCCTCTCCCCAACCCGCGTGGAGTTGCCGCTTGCGATGCAGTCTGTGTGCTGTACGAAGTGCGGCGTATCGGCCTGTCAAATTTCGTAGAGCGAATGAACAGGACGCGCGCTGGCACACGGAGTCTTTGGGGAGCGTGCCAGCCTAGTGGGATGGAGGGGTGAGTTGGTGGGGGGGGGGGGGGGTCCCACCACCCGCGTGTTTGAGCGCCGTTTAAAGTGATGCGTTTTGCTCGTGCACGCGCGCCGCCAATCATCGCCCCGCGCTGCAAGGGGGATAAAGCGTAGGACACGTGGCGCAACAAACCCCTGTGAAGGAGACGTGCGTGGCCCCCAGCGGTGCTGCTGCGGCGGTTCGCCGTTTTGCATCACGGGTTCGCGGTTAGAATTCCCAGAGGTCCCCCCCGGTGAATACAGCGGTGGTGTCACTATTAACCGTAATATGTTTATAGACTCCGCGCCGTGTGATTCACTCACAGTGGACGTGAGTGAATCATCGTGTGCCGGCTGTCACTGTCCAACATTTTTTTTTTGCCCCGTTTGAAAAATTATGAAAACTAAATTACGCTGCAAATTATTCATGCGATTATACGTCGCGATCAACACATAACCCACTCCCCCCCCGCCCGCACTGTGAAAACCGGGTTTCGACGCTCATGCACATGAGAGATATCGATCATCGGGCGCGTGCAGCGTGGCACGATGTAATGTGTGGTTGTGGATGGCGAGGACTGGGCTCTGTTAGACACTGCCCGAGCATCATCTGCATGCACGTGTCCATGAATATAACAAAGGCCTTCTATTGTCAAGTTGCTTTGTTAAATTCTAGCCGTCTGGCACAAAAAAAACCGCACACAGACGCATGCATTACTCAAATGGCAATCTCTTATCTCTAAAGGTGGCATCTGCTCTTACAAAGTGGTTCGTAAAATATTAAAATGTATATATAAACGTTCCTGACTAATTCACCATGGCAATGTAGTGTATCATTAGACCTCCTTTGCCAGTACCAAAATGTAATAATATGGTTTTTCCCCTGTTTTCTGGCAACAAAACTGAAACCTTTTTACAAGGATTCATGTCTGCATTAACGACAATACTTGCAGTCAAAATGCAAAAAAAAATACTATGATAATATATGCATTGTCCTTGAAACTGATTGGTCCACACCAAGGGACGGCTTTCTTTTGAGCCTCGGCCTAATTGGTGCTCGACCAGAGGATGCCAAAAGGCGTACAGCTCAAAGACAATGTACTATCAAAGTAATGAGGGCTCGGGGTGAGCATCTACATCATTAGACCTCCTTTGCCAGTACCAAAATGTAATAATAGGGTTTTTCCCCTTTTTTTCTGGCAAACAAAACTGAAACTTTTTTTACGAAGATTCATGTCTGCATTAACGACAATACCTGCAGTCAAAATGCAAAAAAAAAATACTATGATAATATATGCATTGTCCTTGAAACTGATTGGTCCACACCAAGGGACGGCTTTCTTTCGTTAATGCAGACATGAATCCTTGTAAAAAGGTTTCAGTTTTGTTGTCAAAAAAGGGGGAAACCCCTATTATTAAATGTAATGTATGTTGACCTTTTTTCGCACCGTACGTAGCCAACCGTGGTAATCGGAGTAATTTGCTTAACGATAATCTATTGTTTTTCTACCTACGTGACATTACCGAAAGAACCAAAGAGTATTGATTCCAGGAATTGGCAACGACAACAAAAATATATATAACAAAAAAAATCAGAAGTAGAAGCGTGAAACCAGCAACAACAACAACAAAAGCACACTTTTATAGGTGGTGGGAGGGGATCCCCAAGTCGCTTTCAACGTTTAGCGCGTGGAGTGTCGCCCGCGTGAGTTTCCACCGCCGTGGTGGTTGTTTTGTTACTCTCGCCACTGATCAATTTTCAGCTCTCCCTGCACGGTTCTCTCGGGTCAAATGTCAACCTGTTTTTCGTTGTTTGCCGTATCTCTTCAGCGTCATTTCTCATGTTCCCTGCATATCCTTCCACAACACCCCCCCCCCCCCCCCCCCACACACACACACACAGCCCCAAGACGATTAAGAAACGCTGACGCCGAAAATAACGATAGGGCAGAGAATATAAAAAAAATGAAAATTAATTACTGAGCGCTCGTCCAATGGGGAGTCTGTGGTAAGTAATTAAACGGAGTCGATATTTACGGGGTAATTGTTACAGAAGGTACGACATTGTTTTTCCGTTGCACAGTGAAATTCATTGTTCCCAAAATTCACGTTTAAAATAGACTGGCGATTGCTGTAGGGAATAAGGCTTAATCCATCACTCAATCAATCACTGCAGGGAGAGTCTGGACTCGATACCTTTCGCAAAAGCAGGCTTGAGAGAGACCCACAATCCCGCCCAAAAACAATGCACATATGTGCATTTGTCATTGGCCAACAACCCTAGTGAAGTGAAATCTCGCCTGGAATGCAGGAGGTTATGGGTTCGATCCCGACCCTGACGCCTGCTGTATATTTGGAGTTTGCGTGTTTTGTCTCTCTCACCGTGGTCACGTGGGGTTTTCTGCAGGTCGTCCGGATTTTCCTTCCACATTTTGAATCAAAGTGCGTTTAGAGTAATCGGCTGCTATACATTTCCACGTGATAAGCAACTTCGTTAAGCTGTCATTTTTGGCCAGATAGCTTCTGAAAAAAAGCTATATAGCTTAGTGGGCTTTACCTGGCTAAAATAAGAATAGTTAGTTCGTAGTTAACTATTTGAACTGGCCCTAACTGGAGCTCCCATTCAACAATTTGCATTGACCGGCGTGGTGAAGTATGGTCAGACAAGCCCCATGACTGACAACACTGCATGGGGAGGCCTTCATGCAGCAGTGGATTGACAGATGGCTGCACAGTAGATGCACGGTTACAAATAATGGTAAAATAACAATAACGTACAGCCCTTTGTTAATTAACTGCTGGATTAAGACTCCCTCCCCCTTCGCTGCCCCCATGCTGTGTAAATAATGGTGGCTGGTTGACCATACTTCACCACGCTGGTCATTGCGGAAGGGATAAACGAAAACGATGGTGCGTACGAGCCAGAACAGAAAGGAAATGTACGCGAAACTAGAATTTTAAAAACGCATACACGGAAGCGATGCTTGCACTGAATCGTGGCCCTGAATCATGGCAATTCGTCTAATTGCTCGAGAGAGTGGGCGAAGTGGCGGGGGGGGGGGGCTGAAGTGTGGGGAGAGCGGGGAATGCGAGGGGGGGCGGGTGTGAACCATTAAGCACCGAATGGAAGCAAACTGCAGAGACAATGAACGTGTGCGCTCCCGTGGCTAGGAAGAACGTGAATGCTGAACACGCGGCTGGCTGACGACTTCTGTGCAACGTTTCACTCGTTCGTGGCTACGCGCGCTCCCCTAACCTAAACCGAGTGGCGCAGAGAAGCGTGTAAAGTGGCCTGTAGCTGCGTGGGGAACGCATCGAAGCGAGCGCCGAGGGTTCGTGCAGAGGGTTAACGTGACGGTAAGGGGCATGGTTTATTTAGAGTATTTGTCTGCTGTAATTTTCCACGTGATAAGACGCTTCGGTGAGCTGCCATTTGTGGCCAGGTCGCTTCTGAAATAAGAGCTGCATTGCTCAGTAGGCCTTACCTGTTGCAAAATTAAAGAGACACCGGAACACAGCCGGCCCACGATTAATAGAGCCGTAATGAGGCCCTGCATTGACTATTTCAACCACCTCCGATTAGCACGGTTGGATACGTACGGTGCGAAAGATGTTAAAAATGCATTATATAGAATAAATATGCGTTGAGAGACATTGGCTGCTGTAGATTTTCACGTGATAAGCCACTTCGTTGAGCTATCATTTGTGGCCAGGTCGCTTCTGAAAAAAGAGCAATTCAGGGACTCATCCACTTACGAACGAGTTAGGTTCCAGAGGTCTGTTCGTAAGTCGATTTGTTCGTAAGTCCAACTCCTGTCGATTGCAAACATGTTTGTATGGCATGTACACTAAACACGGGGGAATGGCTTTAAAAGTTGTATAATTTCCTGTAGATGTAGATGCCACTGGTTCTTCACGTTATGCAGATATAGATACCACCACCACCATCTATTGCGCGGCAGTTGTATTTACGACTTGGTCCGAATAGGCGACTGGACGTACAGACAAGTTTGTTCGTATCTCTGAAAGTTCCTAAGTCGAATATTCGTAGGTATAGGAGTCGCTGTATAGCTCAGTGGACCTTACCTGGTAAAATAAACACTAGTTTAGTTTTAGAAGTAGAATGACCCCTAGTGGTGACAAATGGCAAATCTCAGGCCTTAACGGGAATGCAAATGCGCAAAAATTAAAACAAACTTTTTGCCCACTCTCCCGCTCAGGTCACACACACACTCTACAAAACAAAGGAAAGACAGAATTTATATAAAAAAGGGACAATAGTCGGTGACCACGGTGCACTGGTAATCTTTGTGTTCTTGCTAATGTGTTTAATAATGGAGCTTCATGTGCATGTATGTATGTTGAACTTCTTTCGCACCGTCCATAAGCCAACCGTGCTAATCGGTGTGGCTCAGTAAAGCAGCAAATAAGTCTCTCCATTCACGTTAAAGCTAAAAATGTAACTCTTTATTTTACCAGGTATGGCCCACTGAGCTCTACAGCTCTTTTCTCAGAAGCGACCTGGCCACAAACGATAGCTCAACGACGTGGCTAGTCACGTGGAAATGTAACAGCAACCAAATAATCTATATGAACGTTGATTCTAAATGTGGAGGGAAAAACCGGAGGACCCGAGAAAAATCCACGCGACCGTGGGGAGACAGACCATGCAAACTCAAAATACACAGCAGGCATCATCAGAGTCGGGAGTCGTTCCTACGACCTCCTGCATACCCGGTGAGATAGTTAACATCTTGCCACTGTGATAGCCGCGTCCACGTGACTTAGGTCAGGATGCCAGGATCATAGTGCAGCGCTCCAAGCACCGAGTCACCTCTCGACTCGTACACAAACAAAGATACCCCGTATAGCCTGCACAGACTGTCGGGGCAAGTTATGTTAACGAGCGCCTATGAAGGGCGGCACGTTCGGCTACGTACGATGCGAAAGAAGTTCAACATACATACAATAAGGCGGTTTTTGCCAGCACGCTTGAAGGATCTTTTTACCCCCCACCCACCCCCGTGTTGATGTTTTACACACCTCACCAGGTATTTCTTTAAGGCTGAGTCTACCTAGGGGGATTGCCCAGCATTGTTGTAGATGGCACTTTCCACTGATGTTAACGGAGGCCAAGATTCGAACTTGGGTCGCGGGGTTTCGTTGTGTAGCAGTGACGCTAATCACCGATCCACCAACGCACAAACACAGGAGCGCATTCAAAAGATATCTCAGCATCTCGCCACACAAATCACAGCTGTCATTTGGGCAATTTCCAGCAGAAAACAGATTTAGAAGCAGAGCGATAGTAAAAAAGAAAACTCCAGGCATCCACCCACTTCCAATGTCCCGCAAAGAAGATTAACACAAGAACAACTTTATTTAAGAGATAGAAAAAAAAAGCTTTAGTTCTACGTAACCCAGGTTTTACCTCGAGAATGGTGTGCCGGCACAATCAGAAACACATTGCTGGGTGTGGTGTTTTTTTTATTCCCAAGCAAGAAAATAAATATCTTGCCAAATAATTCGTAAAATGCATTTTTTGCTCTCTCTCTCCACAGGGTGGAACATATGTCTTGTGACCCCAAATTAAAGGGCGCCGCGGTGGCTATGAGATGTTAACTACCTCGCCTGGTATGCAGGAGGTTGTGGGTTCGATCCCGACCCTGACGCCTGCTGTATATTTGGAGATTACGTGTCTCTCTCTCATCATCATCACGGTGGCTATGAGATGTTAACTACCTCGCCTGGTATGCAGGAGGTTCGTGGGATCGATCCCGACCCTGACGCCTGTTGTATATTTGGAGTTTACGTGTCTCTCTCTCATCATCATCACGGTGGCTATGAGATGTTAACTACCTCGCCTGGTATGCAGGAGGTTGTGGGTTCGATCCCGACCCTGACACCTGCTGCTGTATATTTGGAGTTTGCGTGTTCTCCCTGTGGTCGCGTGGATTTTTCTCCAGGTCCTCCGGGTTTTCCCCTCCACATTTACAAGCATACATTAATCTCTGTGGTTCTTAACCTGGGGTGCACGCACCCCCTGGGGTCCGAGATGCCCTTTCTGTGGGTGAGATGATGATCAGCCACTTCGTTGAGCTATAATTTGTGACCAGGTCGCTCCTGAAAAAGAGCTACATATTCTCGATTTGAAGCTTTCGTGACTGCAGGAATCCATACTCTTTGGTTCTTTCGGTAAAATCACGTAGGTAGAAAAATAACAGATCGCGTCGTTTCAATCGCAACACAAGCAACCGTCATCAGGTGGGACAACCGCATCAAGGAAAAAGCAGTTGCTGTCCCACCTGATGACGATTGCTTGTGTTGCGATCGAAATTTCGTGATCTATTATTTTTTCTACCTACGTGACTTTACCGAAAATACCAAAGAGGATAGAGCTGTATATCTCAGTGGGCCTTGTCTGGTAAACTACAACGTTTAATTTAGTATAATTGACCAATAGTTTTGCTTTGGCACGTTAATTGCTGCGTTAAATGAACCTTAGTTTAAAAAAAAACATTGTTTTGGGGAAAATTGAATTGGGGTCACAAGACATCTGGACCACGCTGTAAATTAATCATCAACTATGATCAATCCACTGCTGGATTAATGCCTCCCACAGTCGTCGCCACCTTTGTACTGTCCTACAGCATGACACTGGACGTGCACATGCGTATATATACTGTGCGTAAATATATATATAAAACACAGTAACACGCCTAGTCCTTGATGAAGTAATAGCTTATATTACATTTAGAAAAAAAAAGTAATTTTGGAGTAATGCGAATGATATGAATATTTCATGACGTTTAAACCAATCCTGTGTTGCAGGCTGAGTGCTGCGCGGTCCTTGATTGAAAGCGAAATTACAAATTTTCATATTTCACTATCAAACATCCACCACACGGAGAGATACGTCTACAACAGGGTTTTTTGGAGGGGGGGGGGAGGGGGTTAGATCACGTAAATATAAATGTGTCGTTAAACCCGCCACCACCCGACACAGCCAATTAGTAAGGTTCGTCACGTGAACAGAACGTGGCCAATTCGTTACTAGTACAGCACACCGGTGTTTTGGAGAGCAAATCCACAACATTTACAATCCGAGCACGACGTTTCACCAAGTAATTACGAGCATCATCAGCGGACGGCCAAATCTGGCTGTCCTACAGCGTGGTGATGCCAGTTGTAAGACGCCGGTGTGTTGCTGTGCCAGTAACGAATCGGCACGTCCTGTTTACATGACGAACCCCTTACTAATTGGCTGTGTCGTGTGGTCACGACAGCAGTCCTACGTGTTAAACTGGCTGAGATTCGTTTTCGCATCACTGCCGTTCACCAGTTTGCGCCTGGAAAACTTTTTTGTCGTGCCGACCATGAGCATCGCCTGAGTGCGGGTCGCATTGTGCAAAACCGATCTGAATTGCACGATCCGTAATTGCTCCCACCTTCCGCTGACACCTTGGTGACCAAATGCCCACGATCAAACACGAAGTCCCAATATCCATCCCCTGTGCTTCACGGCGGCGGTGGTGGCGGCGGCGGCGGTGGCGGAGGTGGTGGCGGTGGTGGCGGTGGTGGCGGTGGTGGTGGTGGTTGCAGTGGTGGGGGCGGTGGTGGTGGGAGTGGTGGGGGCGGTGGTGGTGGCGGTGGTGGCAGTTGTGGGGGCGGTGGTGGTGGCGGTGGTGGCGGTGGTGGCGTGCCTCACGACATCGACCGAATGAGTGAACGTAAGTGGCCGCAAAAAGGAACACAAACCATGGGCAAACTAACCACGCGCAGCGAGTAAATAGCTTGCCCCCCCGTCCACTCCACCCCCAACCTCCTTGGCTCACGCAGATATATGCTTTGTTTATATCCGAGCTTCTGGAGGGAACGGGGGGTTGGTGGGGAGGGTAGAGTGGACGTGGGGGGAGATTCTCTTCAGTTAAAGATTTGAAAAATCGCCACCTGCGTTCCGGATCGCAGAGCCACGGAGTCCGGAGCAGCCCCGGCGGAGGGTGAGATGTGGGTGGGGGGGGGGGGTTGAAGGGGGTCACCGCATTGGACCCCCCCCCCCAAACCCCCCTCGCACAACCAAACCGCTACTGGAACAGCAACAACAACCACAACCATAACACATCCACAGGGTCACAGTTGCAATAATGCACATCCCTTAAAAAATATATATATATTTTTTTTAAAAAGTTGTTTTAAAGGGCCCACACTTAACCCTCCGTGGCCTCTCCGATCCTCCACTCCCGGCACGCCTCGCTTCTCCGCGCCGTCGCCTCTGGGGGCATCTGGGACGAGGGCGACGTCGACGGGGGTCACGGCGGCCTCCGTGGTTGACAAACTCCCTCATGGTGCGAGTGGAAATTCTTTCGCACGCCCGTAAGGCTTCCCTGGTCCGCCCCGATAATAAACATGCCCCCCAACGGAGCGCAGCAATTCCACCGCCCCGATCCAACGCGTGATCTCCTTGCCCTGATTGTGATTGTAATCCGAGTAAATGATATCGGTTTTGTTGTTTTATTAATCACGCCTCGGTTATGCAAGAGGTTCGTGGGTTCGATCCCGAGCCTGACGCCTGTTGTATATTCGGAGTTTGCGTGTCTCTCTCTCTCTCTTCGTGGTCGCGTGGATTTTTCTCCGGGTACTCCGGTATTTTTGCACCTCCATATTTAGAATCAACGTGCGCTCAGAGTATTTGGCTGCATGACGATAAGCCACGTCGTTGAGCTGTCATTTGTGATATCCAGGGTCGCTTCTGAAAATAAGAGCTGCATGGCTCAGTGGGCACTTACCTGGTAAAACATCATTTGAGAGAACACAGTCTGGCCCACAATTAATAGAGCCATAATGAGGCCCTGAATCCCAGCCGTAACTGCATTGGCGAGGCTGATTGTCACACGCCCGAACTGCGGCTCCCGCCACTGCGCCGTGCTGATGAATGCAGCGAGTTGAGAATGCGTGTGCCTGAGTGCGCGCGCGCGCACGTGTGTGTGTGTGTGTAGGGAGCACTTATGAAGGCTATACGGGGGATCTTTGTGTGCGGAGAGCGGGAGTGTAGTGGTTTGTGCGTTGCACTACGAACCCAGTGAGCCGTGTTCCATTACCGCTGACGGACACCTAAACTAGTGACGGTTACCTGAACCTGTCCTGTGCCTCCCCTGGGTCGACTCAGCCTCAAATGAGTACCTACTGCGGCGTGTAAACATCGACACTGGGGAGACAAAGGCGGCCGGTTGTGGTGCTGGCCACCCACCCCCGCGTGTGCCGTGCCCGGCCTTGATAGGTGCTCGCTAACAGCACTAGCCCCAACAGTCTGTGTAAGGCTATGCGGGGGGTCTTTGTCTGTGTGTGGTGCATGTGTGCGTGTGTTCTGCTTAGCTGCCTGCTCAGCGCACAAACACGTAATCCCAATTAGCGTAGTCCCACCGGGCTATGGGGTCAGAGTACGAACACTGTAATGAAATGCCATGCATTTTTCTTTCTATTTATCTACCCGTTGATGGTGTGAGCCTGTCTCTGTGTGTGTAGAAAGTCACGGGGAGTGGTAGCGCAGTGGTTAGCGCTACGCTGCGCTTCGAACCCGGCGACCCGAATTCGATTCCCGGCCACGGCCAGTACCAGTGACGATTATCTGAACCGGTCCCTTGGCCTCCCCTAGGTCGACTCAGCCTCAAATTATTACCTGCTGCGGTGTGTAGACATCGCCACTCGGGAGACAAAGGCGGCCGGGCGTGGCGTTGGCCACCCACCCCCTCGTGTACCGTGCCGGCCTTCATAGGTGCTCGGTAAAAGCACTTTCACCAACAGTCTGTTAAGGCTACACGGGGGATCTTTGTCTTTGTAGAAGTACGTGGGAAGCGGTAAGGCAGTGGTTAGCGCACTGCACTACCAATCCCGGAGTCCGAGTTCGATTCCCGACCACGGGTAGCTCAAGTGGTGATCATTCGAACCAGATGTGTGCCTCTCCTAGATCGACTCAGCAGTGTTTCAAACTCAGCATGGGGAGTGGAAGACAAAGGTGGCCAGTCGTGGTATTGGCCACACCACTTCATTATGCATCGTGCCAGCCTTTGTAGGGAAGCAATTTACTCGGTGTTTAGGTGCTAACAGCACTTTCCCCAACAGCCTGGGTGGGCTATACGGGAGACCTTTGCCTTGATCGTCGAAAGAAAGCCAAATATCCCACGTAGAAGCCAGAGACTTCGGGGACAGCTAAGAATAATAATAATAACAATTGTGCTATCAATCTGTATAAGCTTAAAGCCTCTGCGAGATTCCTCGCTCTGCAATGCACGCCAAACGAAAGTGCTTCTACCCCATCGTAACCCCCCCCCCCCTCCTTAAATAGCGGCTTCCACAAAGTCTCATTACCTGTGGATAATGAGATCCTAGGCTCTCCACACCGCTATACCTGGGATCAAGCGCTTTCAGGCAGCAGCTGTCAATAACGCTTCCCGACAGCCAATTAAACGTGTCACGGCTAGGAGGTCGCGCGTCGCCCCTACGGCGCGCGTCCGATCGGTAACACAGTCACGGTTATATTTTCTGTCGCTACGTGCCAACGTTTAACGCGTCAGCGCCGGGTATCGATACTTCAATCTTGCTTCCGCGTGTGTGTGTGTGTGTTTCCGGGGGGATTGAGACATTGCGCGTGATGTGTATTGTACGTACGGTGAATTTCTTTTGCATCGTGCTAATCGGACGTGCGGAGGACGGACAACAAACGAAATACAAAAGCAGTTCTAAAGAAATGAATCTTCAAACGAGATTATTTAAAAGTGCCATAGCTCTGCAGTGGCTTCCGACGATCGGAAGGAAGAGCATTCCAGACGGCTGCAGACGCGCATTTGAAAGCGCGCGATGCAGTGAGCCGTCTTTGTTGGATGGTGAGCCAAAAGCCGCGGCGAGGATGACCGGAGTTTGGTGGTGATGGTTTGCGCTCTTTCGGGATATCACCAAGGCATTGTGGTTCAATCGTGGCAAGCAGTTTGTGTGCACACACAGCTGAAACTCAGCTTCGAACCCAGGATATCTCAGCAGTGCCAGCTCAGTGCTTCCGACCTGAGAGCCACGGTAGTCACCTCCACCTTAAATATTAGAGCCTACGGAAGCCCGAAAGAAATTGGGCGATTTTAATAATCGTCTTGTTTAGCGAGATTCAACATTTCAACCACCTTCGATTGTCACGGTTGGCTATGTACGGTGCGAAAGAAGTTCAACATACATAAAATAAAAATCCCTCCGTGTTTTGAAACGTGCGTTTAGAGCATTTGGCTGCTATAATTTTCCACGTGATAAGCCTCTTCGTTGAGCTATCGTTTGTGGCCAGGTCGCTTCTGAAAAAGAGCCACATAGCTCAGTGGGCCCTTACCTGGTAACATGAAATAAAGAATAGTTTTCCATAATGTGTAAGGCCATTTTCTAATGCAATGGCGTTCAACTTCAAGCCAGCATTGGTTTGGCACTCCTTATTATTCACGGCAGGCACTTATGTTGCAGGCGGGCTTGCAAGAGCTTGATTTTGTTTCCAAGAATAAGCCAGGTTTTTTTATTTTTTATTAATGACCTGTAAAAGCGCATTGACGGAACAAAAAAGCAATGAACACAGCGGATGAGTGCGAATGTTCCCCTGCCACAATTAATTGTCACACAATTCAGGGCAATTTGTATTCTCACTTGGTATTTTTTTCGTGCCTTTGTTGTCCGTTCGTGCTCTTGTAAATTGCACCTCACGTCACGAGACGAAGCCGCGTGACGCGAACGGACGCATTCCCGTTCAAATATTTTCCTAAAGCAAACATTTATGGAGTGTAACAAACGATTCATCCGGGTGGCGTGTCTTAGAACTGAAATGCAACCTTCTGAAGTGAATACTTGCGAACTCGTTTGCGGGTAGGAAAATTGTCAATTGCATATGTATCGGGTGTAACGCAGGAATGCAACGTTCTCGCGCTCTGCTGCATGCGCCGTGTAAATGGAACGCCGCTTTCCCTCGCTGTTTTCTCTCTTGGGGGCGGGGGGGGGGAACTGTTTTTTATGTAAATAATAAGCGGGCAGATCAAACCAAGTTCCTTCGCCAATCCGGAATGAAACTTCACACCCCCCCCCCCACCACCCCCCCCCCGCTCCCCATGCGCGCTCTCAAATCGCGACCGATAAAATCCGCGAAGACGGCGCTGCGTCTCGCAACGAGGAAATGCCAGCGAAATGTCACGGTCCCTCTCAAGCCCCCACCATCCACCCCACCCCACCCTCCCTCCACAACTCCCCACGCGAATTTGGATATTTCTTCATTCACAAAACAATTCCCGACGTGGATAGAACACCGAGCGGCCGTGGCTATGCTACGGCCGCTCGGTCTTCTATCTGCTGCTCCCTCAAATCCAGCAGTGCGGAGGCAGCGAGGGTCGGTGGTTAAATCGCACAGATGTCGTGAAACTCCCATCCTGCGCCTCCGATTAGCACGGTTGGCTACGTAGGGTGCGAAAGAAGGTCAACATACATGCATGCACACTGTGGGCATCAAGGTGCCATGCGCATGTATGGATGTTGAACTTGTTTCGCACCGTAAAGGCTATATAATCATGTATATGCTAGAGAACAATTTGCATATGCAAATGGTCGTGCATCTACCAGGGCCAGGATATCCTGTGGCATCCCATAATGATCTATTGGACCCTTGACGATCTTAATCTATATCAACGATCTTGCTGCTGTGTCTTCTAACGTACTTCCCGTACTGTTTGCTGACAATACCAACTTGATTTTATCACGCGAGATTTCCATTCACTGATCAATGAAGCCAACACAGGAAATAGCCACATTTTACGAATGGTTCCAGAAGAACAAATTATCATTTAATGTAAAAAAAAAAATCCAACTTTATTGTATTCACTGGCAATACTAATTAATATTGCAAAAAAAAGAGAGTCAGAATCTCTATTAGTGGGAATAAAATGGGTCAGGTTTCATCTCCTTGAGTCCTCGGAGTTTTAGTTTGAACATTGTGCTGGAAAGATCACATTCACTTTGTCTGCAGTAAAGTGATGAAGTCCATTGGTGTCATCAGAAACAGCAAGCTTGCTTCATAACTCCATACTGCAGCTTAATTTACCCATATCTCATCTACTGCAACATTATCTGGGCCAGTACATATGCTCCCTGCCGACACTAATTTGCACATCATCCAAATGACATTTGCAAGACTGGCCACTTCCTTAAATAACTTGGCTCCATCTACCCCAATGTTTAATAAACTCAATATCACGTCCATCTACAACGTTAATATACTCCAAATATGCACCTTAATCTATAAATACACGCGGCTCCGCGACATCGTACCGAAAGCCTCCAAAGTATTCTTCCAGGCTTAATTCCCAAGATCCATGCGTACGGCACGAGACACTCCGGTATAACTTGCACGCCTCCCCACTGCCGCACCACACACAGAGTGGATTCTCTATCGGATACAGAGGTAGCCTACTCTGGAATTCCTAGCTTCACATTGCCAAAATATCATCATCCCTCAATGTCATCAAGCAGAGACTACGGGTCACCCTGATGAGCCAAACTACCCAGTAGTCTCGTCCATGTAGCCTGACTCTAACACCCACTCACAACAACAACCGCCATTCGCCACTAAGTGGCGGTGACGTCACCACGACGCTTGTGCCAGGCCATGTGCACCTTGAGGCCACGTGAAGTGTCGAACGCCCGCTGGCAGGAGGATACGGGGCAGACCCAGGTGCCACGGATCAACTGACTTAGATGACTGAGATGACACACACATACGCACACACGTGCACACAAGAATAAACATGGCTCTTTTTTAAACACCGAGTTAAACATGTACAATTGTCATTAGTACGCTTCGTTTAAATGATCGATCAATTGGTTTTCTATATACATTGTTCTTCTTATTTGGTGTGGTTTTCAAACATAAGCCCTCTTGGGTTGCCAACCTCACCTGCGCACCTTTTTTTAACCTTTTTTATCTGCACTGTTTGTCTTTCGCTTGTTTTTTGTCTGCGAATAAGCAGTACAAATGTAGGGGGTGCCTTGGGTGCCTTGGCCGTTCCCCCCCCCCACCCCCCCCCCCCCCCCGCTGGTGGCCAAAGCTACGAGTTGGTGGCCCCCTTATCAACAGCGGCAAAGAACAACAACGCTCATTTTGCGAAGACAGAGCGCCCCGTACGGCGTTAAACATTCGACGCCGCGAGCGTAACGACGGGATCAGGCAAGAGGAGCCGCGGTATATAATAGCCTCGAGGTGCGACCGCGCGGGAGACACGTCAAACATTGGTGTCCCACCTGAACGATTGCCACGATGCTGCCCGCTGCATCCACCGGGTAGCGGGGCCACTCTGGGAAGCGGATCGCCGCCAAGAAAGAGACAGGAAAAGGGGAAGCCGACCCGGCACTGCGGATTCCACTTCCGACTGGGACACCACCGTGGCGCCCTCTCCCCCCCCACCCCCCCATCGCCCCATACCCAAAGATCTGCGGATCCAGAATTGGACTCCTCTCTGCTACCTCAAGAGGCGCCGCCAAACTCTGACGGGCGTCATCCTCGCACCCCCAAAGGGATTGCCTACGACGACGGAGGCGGCGGCGGCGAGGAAGAAGGGACCGTAGTCTGAAACGTCGGACAGTTATGCGCTCTCCCTTGAAGGCAGCGTTACTGGCGGATGTGTTGGCACGTGCTCATTTTGTTATTTATTTATGCTGCAAGGGAGAGGTGGATTTGTATCCTGAATGTCTCGGTGTGTGTGTGTATTAATAATTTACTGTATGATAAACGCATCCTGCCCCATTACGAGTTGCCATGACTGAGATGAAAATAATAACAATATAATAACAACAACAACATTGCCGGGCTTCGATGCAAATCACCACATGATAGCCGGTGTGTTGACTCGACGAATGAGATTCATTGACTTTAAAAATGCGAGTCTGAAAAATGCAAATTACTAGAATATTGGTTGACAAGATGCGGTGGTGGTGGTAGTGGTGATGATGATGATAGTGCTGTTGATGATGATGATGCGAGTGCTTCTGATGCTGCTGCTCGTGCTGCAGTATCAGCCCATCATCCCTTCGAGGCCAATAAATGGGAGTACCAAAGTGGTCATTTCGTGGATAGGCTGGGACTCTGCCATAGGAATGGAACAGATTCCACCACGGGGTTTGGGCCATCCACGGAAATGAGTCGAGGCTCGCTTGCCCGGCAAGACCAACTCTTGGCGCTCTGGTCTTCACCAATTTTCAGAGGCGGAGGCCACTTTGGCCGATAAGCCATCATCAGTGTGAGGAGCCGACACACATTTGAAACCATTGGGGGTTTGACAGCAGCACGATGATGATGATGATGGGGGGTGTTGTCACGTGCTGTGTATTGTCAGGGGCCGCACACTAAAGGCCAACAATGGGCTCCCAGTGGCCCACAGGCCCCTTGCAATTGAAGAACACTGTCTTGGCACGATAGAGAATCAATACAATTTGAAAGGTCGTCGGGTGTTTGTGGGCCAGACGTGGTCCGTGGGCAACCAGTCGAAGGACGTTCTTCCATGCGATCCACCAACCCTGCGAACCACATGCCTGGGTCGCTCGAACCCCTTGACAAGATATCGACGCTGAACATCGCACCGTTCAAACGACATCATCATCATCATCGTGATGATCGCCGCAGGAGGTCTGGGCCCCAATGCTGGTACACAACAGCGCAGGTTTGCTGATGCAGTTCCTCGCCGTGCGTTGCACCACGTGCGTTATCTGCGCACAGCCATAGAGACTCGCAAACATCGTTAAATTAACAAAAAATATAGTTTCTAGCGCCAAAGCTTCCAATACATCGTGCCCCGTTATCCTGGCTGATAAGTGAACACAACGTAATTATTTTGTCTAATAACGGCAGAGGCTGCCGCTGTTATCTCTGAAACACAGCGTGTCTTGTAGTGTGTAGTAATCTCTTCTACATACCTGCTCTTGAGTGAGTGAGTGAGGAGTCACCGGCTGCTGTAAATTCTAATGATGTCCCAGAATGTCTGGAGAGCTCACATTTGTAATAATATAGTTGTTTTTGGGTTAGATCGCGTAAATATATAAATGTGTCGTTAAGCACGCCACCACTCGACACAGCCAATTAGTAAAGTTTGTCATGTAAACACAACATGCAAACCTTACAGTAATGGAAAAAAGTATTTGATCCCCTGCTGATTTTGTACGTTTGCCCACTGACAAAGAAATGATCAGTCTATAATTTTAATGGTAGGTTTATTTGAACAGTGACAGACAGAATAACAACAACAAAATCCAGAAAAACGCATGTCAAAAATGTTATAAATTGATTTGCATTCTAATGAGGGAAATAAGTATTTGACCCCCTCTCAATCAGAAAGATTTCTGGCTCCCAGGTGTCTTTTATACAGATCACGAGCTGAGATTAGGAGCACAATCTTAAAGGGAGTGCTCCCAATCTCAGCTTGTTACCTGTATAAAAGACACCTGTCCACAGAAGCAATCAACCAATCAGATTCCAAACTTTGCACCATGGCAAAGACCAAAGAGCTCTCCAAGGATGTCAGGGACAAGATTGTAGACCTACACAAGGCTGGAATGGGCTACAAGACCATTGCCAGGCAGCTTGGTGAGAAGGTGACAACAGTTGGTGCGATTATTCGCAAATGGAAGAAACACAAAAGAACTGTCAATCTTCCTCGGCCTGGGGCTCCATGCAAGATCTCACCTCGTGGAGTTGCAATGATCATGAGAACGGTGAGGAATCAGCCCAGAACTACACGGGAGGATCTTGTCAATGATCTCAAGGCAGCTGGGACTATAGTCACCAAGAAAACAATTGGTAACACACTAAGCCGTGAAGGACTGAAATCCTGCAGCGCCCGCAAGGTCCCCCTGCTCAAAAAAGCACATATACATGCCCGTCTGAAGTTTGCCAAATGAACATCTGAATGATTCAGAGGACAACTGGGTGAAAGTGTTGTGGTCAGATGAGACCAAAATGGAGCTCTTTGGCATCAACTCAACTCGCCGTGTTTGGAGGAGGAGGAATGCTGGTTATGACCCCAAGAACACCATCCCCACCGTCAAACATGGAGGTGGAAACAGTATGCTTTGGGGGTGTTTTTCTGCTAAGGGGACACGACAACTTCACCGCATCAAAGGGACGATGGACAGGGCCATGTACCGTCAAATCTTGGGTGAGAACCTCCTTCCCTCGGCCATGGCATTGAAAATGGGTCGTGGATGGGTATTCCAGCATGACAATGACCAAAAACACACGGCCAAGGCAGCAAAGGAGTGGCTCAAGAAGAAGCACATTAAGGTCCTGGAGTGGCCTAGCCAGTCTCCAGACCTTAATCCCATAGAAAATCTGTGGAGGGAGCTGAAGGTTCGAGTTGCCAAACGTCAGCCTTGAAACCTTAATGACTTGGAAAAGATTTGCAACGAGGAGTGGGACAAAATCCCTCCTGAGATGTGTGCAAACTTGGTGGCCAACTACAAGAAACGTCTGACCTCTGTGATTGCCAACAAGGGTTTTGCCACCAAGTACTAAGTCATGTTTTGCAGAGGGGTCAAATACTTCTTCTTTGGTTCTTTCGGTAAAGTCACGTAGAATGAGAATAAAATAATAAATTGATAAAATAAAATAACACAATAATATTCTCACGACGTTTCGGCCACAACACAAGCGGCCTTCATCAGGTGAAGGGGGCGAGACTGTCTGGTAGGACAGCCAGACAGTCTCGCCCCCTTCCACAACAC
Organism: Petromyzon marinus; assembly: GCF_048934315.1. Classification (NCBI taxonomy): domain Eukaryota; kingdom Metazoa; phylum Chordata; class Hyperoartia; order Petromyzontiformes; family Petromyzontidae; genus Petromyzon; species Petromyzon marinus. The sequence continues at coordinate 5,601,352 of NC_133707.1, forward strand.
AAGCGGCCTTCATCAGGTGAAGGGGGCGAGACTGTCTGGTAGGACAGCCAGACAGTCTCGCCCCCTTCACCTGATGAAGGCCGCTTGTGTTGTGGCCGAAACGTCGTGAGAATATTATTGTGTTATTTTATTTTATCAATTTATTATTTTATTCTCATTCTACGTGACTTTACCGAAAGAACCAAAGAAGATGAATCATTGCAGTCACGAAAGCTTTAAAAAGGGTCAAATACTTATTTCCCTCATTAAAATGCAAATAAATTTATAACATTTTTGACATGCGTTTTTCTGGATTTTGTTGTTGTTATTCTGTCTCTCACTGTTCAAATAAACCTACCATTAAAATTATTGACTGATCATTTCTTTGTCAGTGGGCAAACGTACAAAATCAGCAGGGGATCAAATACTTTTTCCCTCACTGTACTAATTGGCTGTGTCGGTTTAATAACACATTTATATTTACGCAATCTAACAAAAAACTATATTGTGGATCATATTTGTCACGAAAGCCTACGTGTTAAGCTCACGTTTGGAACAGAAACAGCCGCGGTTGCCTCTAGCCTATAAGCAATGCATCCGATCTTCCGCAGACTATGTAGCTAAGCGTGCTTGAGCCCTAGATAGCAATTGGATGGTCGATCACCTGCCATACTAAAAACAGGTTGTCATAGGCTGCTGGAGAGCCACACCGCATGTATAATATCAGCTCACGGGGAAAAAATAATAGCCGAAGGCGATATTACATGTGTGTGTGTGTGTGTGCAGCTCATACATTTGTACCAGCAAGCCTTAACGCTGAGCAGCAGAACAGTGATTGTAATCCGTGTGCAATTCTTGAAAGCGTAAAAGAAAATGTAAACGAACTTTTGATCTCAAGAATATTTGTCCAAAACGTGACAACCGCTGCCAAATGAGCGCGTGTAAAAGTTCCGCTCAGAGTGAGCCCAATCTGGGTTCAGTACCAATGAGCGGTGATGCAGTCGTAAGGCGCTGCACCACCAACGAGGCCACCTCGGTTGTGTGGGTAAATGGTGGGTGGGTGGGTAAATGGTGGGTGGGTAAATGGTGGGTGGGTAAATGGTTAGTGGGTAATTGGTGGGTGGGTAAATGGTGGGTGGGTAAATGGTGGGTGGGTGGGTAAATGGTGGGTGGGTAAATGGTGGGTCGGTAAATGGTGGGTGGGTAAATGGTGTGTGCGTGGGTAATTGGTGGGTGGGTAAATGGTGGGTGGGTGTGTAATTGGTGGGTGGGTAATTGGTGGGTGGGTGGGTAAATGATGGATGGGTGGGTATTTGGTGGGTGGGTGGGTAAATGGGTGGGTGGGTGGGTAAATGGGTGGGTGGGTGATTCCTAGACGTGACTGGAGATACAACACACATTTGTTTTCTGTACTCCATTGTGGTCGTTAGCTTTGACTTATTTGCGTAAACTCAACCAATTAGTGCAGACAGGGGCCTTTGAGTCATTTTGCAGAATTGTATTAATAATAACAACATAATGTAAATATAAAGTAGGTCATGCATAACATGAAAATTGTGGATCTGGCAACAACTGTTGGCCAAATTTAGATATATCTATTTTTTTTTCAGAGCAAGTAAAACGTAAAATGCTTTGCTACCACCTGGAAGTATTTCGCGGGCGTATTCTGAAGGTCCCGAAGAAGCTCCCGAATTAGGTGCCGCGGGAAAAACGTCGGACGACATCCCCGCGTACCCGAACAACGCTCCTCGCAAAGTTACCCAAAGTGTTTGTGTGTGGTGGGCGGTTAATCCAATCCCAAAAAACATATAAATAGCCTATAAAAAAGTAAATTTCAGTTCACGTACTGAACTGTACCGTCCTTTCATGCGGGATTTTTGTTTTCCATGAAGCTCAAATTTTTGTTGAGTCTTTTAGCCCCCCCCCCCGTCTTAAAACACGCCTGATCACAGTTGCGCAAGGTCATGCACGGGCGTCCCCGAAATCGTTCGCTCACGCCACTGCGGCCGTCTGGAACGGTCCTCCTTCCGATATTCGGAAGCCGCTGGAGCTATGCATCTTTAAATCTAGATTGAAAGTTATTCACTTTACAACGGCTTTTTGTGTTTAGTTTGTTGTCCCCCCCCCCCCCACACCTCCCATTAGCACGCTTTGCCACATACCGTGCTAAAAAAGTTCAATGTAAATACATACACGAAAGAGAGAGAGATCCGCTGCAGGTAATTTTGGCCTACTCTTCCTTCTCTGCAGAGACATCTTTAAAGAGGTGGAAGTGCTGTACGCCACATTTATACCGCTGGGGTGGACAGAAGCGTGGAGGGCGTTTAGGAAACTTGCGTCCTTGTTTCGACTTCCACGCTGGGGGAACTTGACGTGAATCGGCGACTTGTTGGTATGTTGAACCTCTTTCGCACCGTACGTAGCCAATCGCGCTAAATCAGAGGGGGCCATGTGCCTTTTTGCATAGTTTTTTTTAAATATAATTTGTGGTGTTCTTCAGTTTTATTTCATTATCATTTGTTAGGGTTTCTTAGTTATTCATGATTTGTATACAGTTGTGTTTGTTCAAGGTTGCATTGGGTTTTATTTGTTACGGGTTTTTTTTTTATTTGCCAAGGGTTTCGTTATCCCTTACATTATCCTTGGACAGTTTGTGAAGGGCTGGGTTACTTTACATCGAGTGCCCGAGAGGCCCTCTGTGAATGGCACTCTACGAAATCCGGTTAAAGTTCGTGTGTCTAAGGCCAGCTGCAAATTCACCCCGCCACTATTTTACACCATCAGGTCGCACTCATTGCACGCAATAAAGTGCTCGCCGCAAAATGAACCACAATACCTCACTGACCTCGTCAAGTGAGCATAAGCCATCACGCGAACTCCCGTCATCCTCACAGCAGCAGCAGCAGAAGCGGCTTTTGGCTATAGCCATTGAACAAAGACGGGCGTCGCCGCATCGCGCGCTTTCAGGCCGTCTGGAACGCTCTTCCTGCCGTTATTGGGAAGCCACTGGAGCAATGCACTCATAAATAATCTCGATCGAAAACTAATTTCTTTTAAAAAAATGATATTTTAGCGAATAGTTTGTTGTCCTTCCCCCTGCACCTCCGATTAGGCCGGTTGGCTACGTTCAGTTCCAGTTTATTTTGATATAGCCCTGTGAGCCATCCGGCTATTGAATCGCGTGTAACCACAACAAACCAAAAAAACAAAAAACACGAACAAGAAAAACATCTTAAAGTGACTATGTGTGACTGTGCAAACAGAAAATCCATGAAAAAAAACAGCAAAATATTCCTGAAAAAAGCACCGTACACCAACGCTGTGTGCAAAAAATCCCAGTGGGATGCAAGTCAAACAACAACAACCACAAAAACGTATGGTGCGATAGAAGTTGAACACACATACATACGCTATGACACGTTACCGCATTCAAGAGGGCTCTTTAGGAGATCACGTTGACAGTTGGGCTGCTAATGCACACACCACAGTGGTGCCTGGACCCGTCGCCTTCCCCAATCTCTTTTCGAGGCCGGCTTCCACCGAGGCATCATCATTACCCCGTGGGTTAAGCCGCGGACTCGGGGATCAATTGCATTCAGGAGAGCGTCCGTCAATAACGCTTACCAAATAGCCAATTGGACGTGGGGCGAAAGTCACTCGGTAGACCGTCTCCCTTTTGGTGTACGACGTCCGACCGGTAAATGCAGACAGTTTGCATTCTTACCCCTACAGCAGCAGCAGCAGCATGCTGAGCGCTGTATTCCCAGTGCAGGTTAACGTTGAGCCCTGCAATCTCTTTCACAAGCCACTGCCAGTGGAAACAACCTCCACTGCAGAAGTTGCTCTAGAGCGCCGCCTCGAGCGAGTGATTTTGCCCTCGCCTTCCAAGCTGACCGGACGTCTTGGAAGAGGTTGGAAGGGCCCAAGCTTTAGATGCGACCACCTACTGACCATCTCACTGTGGTGCACCTATTTATACTGCTGGGTGAACACAACCGATGGAGGACGGTGGTGGTGGGGGGTGGAGATCCGGAACATACACCGTCGTGTCAACGGCTGTGTCAGGAGATCAAACATCGAACCGGCGACCTCTGGATTTGAAGTTGGAAGTCCATTGAGACAATCATCGCAGGATGGCAGCATCCCATGATCAATGCTTTGTATTAATTGTGAATCAGGTCGCTATGCATTTCAGAGTTTCACTGACGACGTGGATTGGACGTTTTGCGTGTGGTATGCCAACAGGTCACGAGTTTAAGCGTCAAAATGTCCCGTGAATGCGCCAGAGCCAGTAGAATGCCCGCGTGGTAATGCTTTGGCTTGGGGAACAATGACGGTTGGCTACGCACGCTGAGAAAGAGGTTCAACATACGTACGTACGTACAAACACACGATTCAGAAGAGGCGTGTTAGATAACGATTTGAAGCATTTCGGGAGCACCACAAAATCAGCAAAACATCCGTTTCTGTTAGAACCCCTGATTTCATGTAATGTACAAAGAACCCTCCTTAAATATCCGTTAACCTTATTTGAGCTAAAATATTATTTGTATATATATAGCGACGCAACATTTGAGAGTTCCATAAGCCTTGGTTTTGGTGGATTCTGGCGAAAAAGTTAAAATATGTAATTATAAATTTCGATTTAAAGCTTTCGTGACTGCAAGGATTCATCTTCTTTGGTTCTTTCGGTAAAGTCGCGTAGAATGAGAATAAAATAATAAATTAATTCTTCTCACACAGCTTAAAGGTCGCGGTCAGAGCTTGGCTGTGTTCGCTCCAGTACTGTCCTCGAGACAGTCTCGTCCCTTCACCTGATGAAGGCCACTTGTGTTGTGGCCGAAACGTCGTGAGAATTTTATTGTGTTATTTTATTTTAAATAATTTATTATTTTATTCTCATTCTACGTGACTTTACCGAAAGAACCAAAGAAGATATAATTATAAACGTGTGAAAGGACCACAAAAAAATTGGACGCTTTTATCCATAACGTCGCTATCACTGTAAGCCTGCATGAGAATGGGACATCAATGCGTCCACGCTGTCCCCATATCTCTCCTTTGCATGGGGGACGTTCTTACGCGGGCAGCCAGGCAGCACTTGGCGTGCGTTCGCGCGTGTATCCGTGCGTGTTTATACGCACGGTACATTGCACTTCTCTCGCACCGTACGTAGCCGACCGTGCTCATCGGAGGTGCGGGGGAAGGAGAACAAACTAAACGCAAAAAAGCGGTTCTAAAGAAATGAGCTGTCAATCGAGACGATGATTTCAAAGTTCATCGCTCCAGAAGCTTCCTGGTATCGGAAGGAAGAGCGTTCCAGACGGACGCAGGAGCGCGCATCTGAAAGCGCCGCGCGATACAGCGACCAGCGTTTTTGTTCGACGGCGAGGATGAGCGGAGTTCGCGTGATTCATGAGTCATGCTCCTTAACGAGATCAGCGAGGTACCGAGTGCCGTGGTGGCGTCAACGCCACTTAGTGACGAATTGCGGTTGTTGTTGTTGTTTGTGAGGAGCCAGCATCGTCGTGGCTGGCTTACCGCTCCGCGAATTCCGGCGACCCGAGTCTCGTTTTTCCCCGCTCACGGTCAACATCGCTGCCGATTATCTGCACCAGTCCTGGGCCTCGCACTAGGTTGTTAATGAGCCTGAAATTAGTAATAATGAAATTATGTTTACTAGGTAAGGCCCACCGAGCTATCTGGCTCTTTTTCAGAAGCGACCTGGCCACAAATGATAGCTCAACAAAGTGGCGTATCACGTGGAAGTGTATAGCAGCCAGATGCTCTAAACGCGTGATGTTGATTCTAAATGTGAAGGAAAAAACGGGAGGACCTGGAGAAAAATCCACGCGAAAACAGGGGAGAGAGACACCGCAAACTCCAAATATACAGCAGGCGTCAGGGTCGGGATCGAACCCACGACCTCCTGTATACCAGGCGAGGTAGTTAACATATCCTAGCCACCGTGATGATGAGAGAGACGCCGCAAACTCCAAAAATACAGCAGGCCTTAGGGTCGGGGTCGAACTCACGACCTCCTGCATACCAGGTGAGGGAGTTAACATCTGGCCACCGTCGCGCCCCAATAATACCTGGTCTGGCGTGTAAACATCGGCACAAGGGAGACAAAGACGGCCCGGTGTGGCGGTGGTAATGGCCACACAGCATTCTATCGCGCTGTACTGGCCATCCTAGGTGCTCGCTAACAGCACTTGTCACAACAGCCTGCGTAGGCTATACTGATGGTGGGGGATCTTTATCTGCGTGTATGTGTGAGTGCACAATGTTTGACGAATATCTGAACTGGTCCTGGGCCTCCCCTAGGTCGACTCAGCCTCAAATGAGTACCTGTTGCGGCGCGTAAACATCGCCAATGGAGAGACAAAGGCGTTCGTGCGTGGTGCTGGCCGCGCTCACCGCCGTCGTGTGCCACGGTGCCGGCCTTCATAGGTGGTGCTACTTGCTCACAGCACTTGCCCCAATAGTCCATCAAGGCAATACGGGGGATCTTTACCTGTGTGTGTGTGTGAGAGAGAGCACAATGTGTGCGCGCGTCCTCCCTCTCTCCGGAGATCGAGTCTCATCGGCCGCGCCATAAATAACGCAAATGGTTTTATAAATCACCGTGGCCGGCAGGCGACTTGAGGGCTGCCTTCTTGCACAGCCGTCACGGTTAACATGCAGTTCGTGTTCTCATCCAAAGCAAAGTCCCATTTGCTCCCCCCCCACCACCACCCGCCCATCCAACCCCAACCCACCCCCCCCTCTTTCTCTCTCTCGACTCCTGCAGACTCATCGGAGTGGAGGGAGACTCACTCTCGCAAGACGTCGCCAAATGCCGAGCGATAATTTAGGAAATGTAATTTAATAATAATGTGCTATTGTATGCTCGCGTGGGAGTGCAATCCTTCATGTTAGCGAACGGTCCGCGGAAGCGGGATATCATAGAGCTACCTCGGAAGATCACATGTGATGTCCGTCTTTTGACTCGTCGAACCGCCCGACCACCGTCGTCAGCCGTACAGAGTTGTAGCACAGCGCTCTAAACCCCAGCGACGCGAGCTTGATTCCTGTTCACGGCTCAGACAAGTGGATTTCACCGCTAAAGCACTTCAACAAACCGGCACCAAACAGCGTAGCGACGTGTGGTCTAACAACCCACATGGTCCACAACCCCCGTTGTCTAACAACCCACGTTGTCCACAACCCTCGTCCAACAACCCACGTGGTCCACAACCCTCGTTGTCCAACAACCCACGTGGTCCAACAACCCACGTGCTCCAATAACCCACGTGCTCCAACAACCCACGTGGTCCACAACCCTCGTTGTCCAACAACCCACGTGGTCCACAACCCTCGTTGTCCAACAACCCACGTGGTCCAACAACCCACGTGCTCCAATAACCCACGTGGTCCACAACCCACGTGGTCCACAACCCTCGTTGTCTAACAACCCACGTGCTCCAACAACCCACTTGGTCCACAACCCTCGTTGTCCAACAACCCCCGTGGTCCAACAACCCACGTGCTCCAACAACCCACGTGGTCCACAACCCTCGTTGTCCAACAACCCACGTGGTCCACAACCCACGTGGTCCAACAACCAACGTGCTCCAACAACCCACGTGGTCCGACAACCCACGTGCTCCAACAACCCACGTGCTCCAACAACCCACGTGCTCCAACAACCCACGTGGTCCGACAACCCACGTGCTCCAACAACCCACGTGCTCCAACAACCCACGTGCTCCAACAACCCACGTGGTCCAACAACCCACGTGCTCCAACAACCCACGTGCTCCAACAACCCACGTGGTCCACAACCCTCGTTGTCCAACAACTCACGTGGTCCAACAACCCCCGTGGTCCAACAACCCACGTGGTCCAACAACCCACGTGGTCCACAACCCACGTGGTCCAACAACCCCCGTGGTACAACAACCCACGTGGTCCACAACCCACGTGGTCCAACAACCCCCGTGGTCCAACAACCCACGTGGTCCACAACCCCTGTTGTCCACCGTTGTCCACAACCCACGTGGTCCACAACCCACGTGGTCCAACAACCCCCGTGCTACAACAACCCAGGTGGTCCACAACCCACGTGTCCACAACCCACGTGGTCCACAACCCACGTGGTCCAACAACCCCCGTGCTACAACAACCCAGGTGGTCCACAACCCACGTGTCCACAACCAATGTGGTCCACAACCGACGTGGTCCAACAACCCCCATGCTCCAACAACCGACGTGGTCCACAATCAATGTGCTCCAACAACACCCGTGGTCCAACAATCCACGTGATGCACAACCGCCGTGGTCCAACAACCCATGTGGTCCACAACCGACGTGGTCCAACAACCCACGTGGTCCACAACCCACGTGCTCCACAACCCACGTGGTCCAACAACCCCCGTGGCTCCAACAACCCACGTGGTCCACAACCCTCGTGGTCCACAACCCATGTGGTGCACAACCGACGTAGTCCAACAACCCCCATGTTCCAACAACCCACGTGGTCCACAACCCACGTGACCCACAACCCCCGTGGTCCGTAACATGGCGTGGAAGGAGAACGAGAGGGCGGAGGAAGGGGTAGAGGTGGGGAGGGTGGCGATGGGCCCTCATCCATCAGTGGATTGACAAAGAGTTGAAAATGGACATTTTTATTAGTTTCACTATTTCGTAATTATGTAACAATCGATGGTAGAGGTTTTCGTACAATTTCAATGAGCGAGTCCCCCCGGAAGGATGCGAAACGTTTACTCGTTGGGGAAATGTGAACGATGAGAAACTCCCCACCGCACACCCAACACGCGGGCACGTGATCGACGTGCCAACGTCATCAGAATTATTTATACTGGAGGAATCCGATGAGCTATAAAGCTCTTTTTTCTCACCAGATGTCCAGTAGGGGCACGGGGTCAGAACGTTACAACAACAAACAATAAAAAACACGCGATCGGAGTGCAAAGTGCAGGAAAGGTAAACATTATCTTCTTTGGTTCTTTCCAAAAGAACCAAAGAAGATGAATCCTTGCAGTCACGAAAGCTTTAAATCGAAAAGTAAACATATTACTTACAAAAATATAGAAATGAAACAAAATAAAAAAATTGGTATCTTACCGGGTAAAGGCCACTGGGGTATCAACTTCTTTTTAGAAGCGACCTGGCCACAAATAACATAAGAAAATCTAAATAACCTCAAAGCATTTTGATTTAAAGCTTTCATGACTGCAGGGATTCATATTCTTGGTTCTTTTGGTAAAGTCACGTAGAAGGGAAACAATTAAATAATACAAATATGAAACAATAAAATTCTCACTACGTTTCGACTGCAACACAAGCAATCATCATCAGGTGTGAAAACCACAGCAAGAAATTTTGAAAAAAGTGGCGGTTTTTTTAACGTTAGCACCACGGATAGCGATTTGGCAGTTATTCAGATGAACGAGTCCATCTATGTTCGGAAAAGAGGAGGGGGGAGACGAAAATAATGGATGCGGTCTGAAAGCTACTGTAAGCGTGAACAATTAATTAAGACCCGAAATGGTATATCAAATATTTCCAATGATTGGCAAGCCAGAATCCATCTTCTCGGTTGAAATTGTCTCTGTGTTTGTATATGTGGATAGCCTCATGAACGAATCTCTCATGGTAGCCAGATGGCTTGCAAAGAACCTCTGTCTTGGAGAAGTCAATGTCATGTGAGCCTACTGAATTATAACAGTGATCTGCCACGGCCGAGGTGTTGGTCCTACTGTGTTTTAGGTCTGCTTTGTGTTCACGAATGCGGTCCGAGACATGTCTTTGGTTTCTCCAATGTAACTACTACCACAGAGGCAACTTAGTTTGTAGACGCCAGGGTACTGTATGTCCGGAATCACATCTTTTACAGACGGAACCAGATCACGGATTTTATGTAATGTGTTGAATCGGACCTGGATCTTGTGTTTATTCAAGATTTTGGAGATATTTTTTGTGATCCCCGCAATGTAGGGTAAAGTGATGGTTTTGGAAGGCTCCTCAAGAGGGTCCTTCTTCATGGTTTGAGTGATAGCTTTGCGGATTGTGTAGTCAGAGTAACCATTAGCCTTAAGAGCTTGGTGTACGTGCTTGAGTTCACTGGCTATGTGTTCCTGGTCGGATATGCATTGGGCTCTATAGAGCAGAGTCATCAAGACTCATCAAGACTTCATCAAGACTCATCAAGACTCTGCTGCTAGTGAGCACCTATGAAGGCTGGCAAGGCACACGAGCAGGTGGGTGGCCAGCACCACGCCCGGCCGCCTTTGTCTCCCTAGTGGCAATGCTTGCACACCGCAGCAGGAACTTATTTGAGGCTGAGTCGACCTAGGGGAGGCCCATGAGCAGTTCAGATAATCGTCACTGGTGTTGGCCGTGAGTGGGAATCGAACTCGGGGCGCTAGGTTCGTAGCGCAGTGTAGCGATAACTGCTACACCACTGCCCCTCATACGACTGCCCACACAAACAAACATATAATTCGGCTATCTTAGTTAATTCGTCTGATTCCAGCTTTGAGACTTTTACCATTGTAGCATAGCTTAGCTATGGGGAAGGCCATGGCCTTAAACATTGCCTATTATTTATATACGCTTTCCCTTTAGGGCAGGGTTATTGATAAATGTGTTCAGTTTTATTTTTATTCGGGTTGACTGACCTGCATTGAACACCTTTGGCAGGGCATATATGATTTGTTGATAAATACATGTATTTAAAGTGACTTCATACCCCCACGTGGTGTAGATTTGCAATTATGCCAGAACTGTGCCCCATCTAGGTCGACTTGGCCTTAAACGAGTCGTCTGGTGTGGTGGTGGTGGTGGTGGTATGTGAACATCGGCACCGGACCATTCTCTCCGACCCACAGTGGCTAGGAGATGTTAACTACTTCGCCTAGTATACAGGAGGTCGTGGGTTCAATCCCGACCCTGACGCCTGCTGCTGTATATTTGGAGGTTTGCGTGTCACTCTCTCCCCGTGGTCGCGTGGATTTTTGCCTCCACATTTAGAAAACACACTTTCGGAGCATTTGGCTGCTATGAATGTCTACGTGATAAATCAACTTCGTTGAGCTTTCATTTGTGGCCAAGCAGCTTCCGAAAAAGAGCTATGTAGCTCAGTGGGCTACATAGCTCAGTAAAAAAAATAGTTTAATAGTTTAGTTTAATCCACAAAACCCCTTCCCTCCATCTCTCTTCGCCCCTTGTCGATTTTCCCTCCACAATCATGTCACACAAATAATAAGAGAGGGGGGGGGAGTGTAAAGAGAGAGAATGAGGAAAGTCGCAGAGCACGGGATTTTAAAAGCACAGCGGCAGAGTCTGTAAACAGAAAATAGTGAGCGAAAGTAATAGTTTATTGTTATTATTATTTTTTTGGTTTTGCACGGTGGTGCAACCGCTAGCTGCGGAGGCGTGAATGGGAACCTGGTGAGCTCGCGGAGTGATTGCCCGAGAGCTCGCTCCTCCGCGCCGGTGATTTGTCCGCAAACGCTGTCTGGTGGTTGGGGTTCATCAGTCACAGCTTTCCCGCAGGAGGGAATATCCACGGCGACGGGCATATATAAACCCCTGCGGCGATTCCTCCTCATCCTACCTTCCTCGCCCTCCGCCTCGCCACGCCCCTCCCACGGAGGACCGTGCCCCGCATTCGAGCGGTGGCTGTTGTTTTTGTACAGATTTCTCTTTGCTTCCATTGCTGTGCCCTCTTCCGTTCACTTTGCTGTATGAAGTTTTGCTCTTTGTAATTTCAAACAACGAATCCACGTCCCTATTGCCACAATGAGAGACTCGACCTTGGCCCCATTGAGTCCGCGCCTGGTTAAACAAAATCGCACTCGAAAGGTTGAACTTTGACCCCGAAGACGAATGTCACTGGGTGAACGCGTTGTTTGCGGTTTAAAAATCGCATTACTTGTTTAGATTTTCGGGTGCCGAGCGTACGTTGGTGATGAAAGGGCAGAGAAGAGAAGCAGAGGAACGGGAGAGAGAAGAGAGAGAGCAAAGAATGGAGTAGAGATGGGTTACAGGTACACAAGGGTTTTCACATGAACCGGCCAATACCTGGGATGTTGCGTAGTCGATGTAGTCCATACAGGAGATGTGGTGTCTTTGTTAGAGGCGCTCGCTAACAGCCTTTACCCCAAAATTATGTTAAGGCTATGCGGGGGGTCTTCGTGTTTGTTATCGGTGCTCGCTAACAGCACTTGCCCCACAGGCTGCTGTCAGAGCGTACTTGAGGAATCACCGTCCTTGTGAACGAGTCGGGGTTGTGAATAATAACCGAGACGAACAGACCATACGTCTTCTTCACGTATCCCACAACTCTCACGTATCCCTCTCCCCAAGTATTCTTAGCACAACCCGTCGGCAGGCGGCACGTGATTTCTGCCGAGGTGGGTGGGGGACAAGGCTGGGTGTGCTCATAATTTCAGCGGTATTGACTTGAGCACAAAGCAACAACACAAAACCTCCGAATCCCTCTCCCAACGCGGTGTCTCATCAGCAGTACCTTCCCCCCCATGATCACGGTTGGCGACCTACGGTGCGACAAAAGGTCAACACACAAACATAAAGCAGCAGGAGCAGCAGCAGATGCGGGATAGCTTGAATCAACAACGATTACTGAAACGGCAGATGTTACAGGCAGAGTTGTGGTTGGTTAAAGATGTGGAGTCGATTTCTTATATGACTACATTATATCACTGCATTAACCCTCCCTCTGCTTTTCGTATGACTACGTGAACAGCTCCTCTCGACTTCCACACCCGATAACATCACCCGCACTCGATTTAAGATCGAATTCTGGCTAATCGCCCGACGAAGCTTGTTGTTTTTGTAATCGCCGGCGAAACTTCGCGTCACCCGATGTGTGATTGTTGTTGTGGGTTCGCTCTCCGGCACACGCAGGGTGCGCTGAACGAGGAGCTAACTGGCACGTTCCGTGTACGTGACGAACCTTACTTACTGGCCGTGTCGGGTGGCGGCGGGCTTCAACGACACATTTATATATTCACGCTATCTCACGCAATGTTTTTATTTTTTACAGAATTATGGGAATAGTTTTGTTGGGTCTCCGAACACTAAAAGGCACCCACCCCCCCATACCCAGCCCCCACAATCCCCCCGCCCCGCCCCCCTCCACCACACACCCCGCCCCTCATCCCCAATACATGAGCCTCAATTCGTCCTCTCAAGCCGGGTCGTCGGCGGCTCTTCGCAGGGGAAGCCCCTCGTGTTTAACACGGGGTGGTGGTGGTGGTGGAGGTGGATCTGTGCGGTTCACTCCCGAGGGTACGGATTGTTCAATGGCAAGGGGAGTCGACGGGGATCAGTAGAACCAAGGGAGGGGTTAGACTGGGAAGTTGAGAGGCAGTTCGTGAGAGTGACGAAGGGGGGCCTTGTCGTTGCTCGCTCATGCTGATGCTCGCTGAACTTGTGATGCGCGGTGAACGTCACGCGGTAACAAACCCGAAACACACGGATGCGTGTTGAACTTCTTTCGCACCGTACGTAGCCAACCGCGCTCATCGGTGCTGCGGGCGCGGGGGGAGGGGGAGACAACAAACTAAACACAAACACTCAGCCCTAAACAAATTCGTCTGTTAATCTAGGTGAGCATTTAAAAGTGCAGATCTCCAAGTGCCTTCCTAATATCGGTAAGGAGGAGCGTTCCAGACGGCCGCAGGAGCGCTGTCTGCAAGCGCCGCGCGATAATGATGCGGTGAGTGACCGCCGTCTTTGTGCGATGGCTGAGCCCAAAAGTAAAAGCTGCTGCTGCTCGCCGATTTAACGACCCTCTTGAAAATCATTCCAACTGCGGCTAAAATCAGTCGTGCTTTAGCTCTGTCCGTCCGTAACAGGCGAGGGAGCGGGTGGTGGGGAGGGGGGTAACTCTCAACCGGTTGTAAAGATTATCCAACATCAGTGAAGGTTTAGGGGAAGAAGGGTTATATTGCTCGGTTTACTGCGCGTGTGTGTGTGTGTGTGCATGTAGGACCTTCATAGGTGCTCGCTGACAGCACTTGCCTCAACAGTCTGTTAAGGCTACATGGGGGATCTTTGTCTTTTTTGCGTGTGTGTTTGTGTATGTATGGGGAGCGAAACCCAGCAACCCGGGTTCGATTCCCGCTCACGGCCAACACCAGTGACGATTATCTGAACCGGTCCTGGGCCTCCCCTAGGTCGACTCAGCCTCAAATTAGTACCCGGTGCGGTGTGCAGTAAACATCGCCACTAGGGAGACAAAGGCGGCCGGGCGTGGTGTCGCCCACCCACCCCCTCGTGTGCCGTGCCGGCCTTCATAGGCGCTACTCGCTAACAGCACTTGCCCCAACAATCTGTTAAGGTTACACAGGGGTTCTTTGTCTTTGGTGTTCACTCCTATGCGTGTGTATGATTATATCTGTGTCTAGAGTAGTTGACTCAGTCTCAAATGAGTACCTGGTGTGGTGTGTAAGCATCGACACTGGGAGACAAAGGCGGCCGGGCGTGTTGGTGGTCACCCACCCCTTCGCGTGCCATGCTGGTCTTCACAGGCGCTGGCTAACACCACTTGCCCCATCAATCTGGTAAGGCTATACGGGGGATCTTTGTCTTGTTCACGCGTGTCTATGTCCATGTGTCATTGTTCGCGCGTGTGCCTATATCTATATGTGTGTGTGCGCGCGTGTTCACTCCTGTGTGTGTACACGCATGTTCACTCCTGTGTGTGTGTGTGTGCACGTGTGTTCACTCCTGTGTGTGCGCGCGCATGTTCACTCCTGTGTGTGTGTGTGCACGCATGTTCACTGCTGTGTGTGTGTTCACTCCTATGTGTGTGCACGCGTGTTCACTCCTGTGTGTGTGTGTGTGCACGCATGTTCACTCCTGTGTGTGTGTGTGCGTGTTCACTCCTGTGTGTGTGTGCGCGTGTGTTCAGTCCTGTGTGTGTGCGCGTGTTCACTCCTGTGTGTGTGTGTGTGCGCGTGTTCACTCGTGTGTGTGTGTGCACGCGTGTTCACTCCTGTGTGTGTGTGTGTGCACGCATGTTCACTGCTGTGTGTGTGTGTGTTCACTCCTATGTGTGTGCACGCGTGTTCACTCCTGTGTGTGTGTTCACTCGTGTGTGTGTGTGTGAGCGCGTTAAAGTATTGCCCTAGGGGCAATGCTATTCGCTGCCTTTGCAGCACTAATGGATGTTCTCTTCTTTTTTTTGGCACATTCGACTGCGCGTCTTTACCACGAAAATCACATCGCGAGTGGACAGCGGAGCAAATAAATAAATAACTATTCTTTTTAAAAGTTAAACTCATACATATTGCATGGCCTGAATGTTTAAAAAAAATCCCAAACTTCGTTCCCAATCTTAATTATTCACCCCCTTCATTACGGCACCCAAATCAACGACGCGAGCGATTTCGGGATCGTTAAAAGATGATCACACTGCATTCTTGTTGCAAGGCGCAAGCCTCCCGCTACATGAACGCGTTCGGCCGTTTCGGATTTTAATTCTGCATCTGCTCCTCTCCCGCGTCTCCTCTCGAGTTCACATCCACATCGAGGCCTCGTACCTCGCTCGAGCAGCATCACGACACCGGTTTCACCTCCTCTCCTTCCGCCCTGCACCGGTGACATCTCCACAGCCCCTTTCATCGATGGGTCTCTGTGTGAGGCTATAGGGTCTCTCTGTGAGGTTATAGGGTCTCTGTGTGAGGCTATCGGGTCTCTGTGTGAGGCTATAGGGTCCTATGTAAGTCTTTGGGTGGTGCACGTGTATGGGTCTCTGTGTGAGGCCATAGGGTCTCTGTGTGAGGCTATAGGGTTCTGTGTAAGTCTATGGGCAGTGCAAGTTCATGGGTCTCTGTGCGAGTCCATGGCTCTCTGTATAAGTCTATGGGTCTCGATATGAGTCTACGGGGTCTCATGCATTGATGGTCCTGTGTTGGTCTGTAGGTTTCCAATCTCCCACAGCCCTTCCAGTCGCGTCTTCTTTGTCTCTTCTAAACGGACGCACAATCTACCCACATCTCACCTCCCGCTAACCTTCTCGAGATCAGCCAACCCCCTGCTGAGGCCTTCCGGGATGTTCTCGTCACCCTGTCTTGGCGTCTTTTTTCCATCTCTGCCCTTTCAAAGACACTGCTCTCCGTTCTCCCATCAGTGCACCAAATGAACAGCACTGGTCCTTCAAGACGACGACAAAGATCCCCCGTGTGCCCTTAACAGACTGTTGGGGCAAGTTCTGCTTAGCGAGTAACAGATTGAAAATGTATTTCTGTAGAACTCCGTTTTGTGTTTAGTCTGTTGCCCGTTCCCCGCACATCGGAATAGCGCAATCTTGGCCATCCCCTAGGTCGACTCAGCCTCAAATGAGTACGTGGTGCGGTGTGTAAACATCGCCGCTGGGGAGACAAAGGCGGCCGGGCGTGGTGCCGGCCACTCACCCCCTCGTGTGCCGTGCTGGCCTTCATAGGTGCTCGCTAACAGCACTTGCCCTAACAGTCTGTATAAGGCTATACGGGGGGTCTTTGTCTGTGCGTGGTGCATGTGTGCGCGAGTTGTTGTATGTGGTGCGTGTGTTCTGCTTAACTGCCTGCTCAGCGCACAAGCACGTAATCCAACAGTCTGTATAAGGCTATACTGGGGATCTTTGTCTTTGTAATGACTGCGTGCGGTTATTTTACGCACGGCGAGTTCGGAGTTTCGGGATTCTCCCTCCGCGGTGGGAGAACTGGGCTCGACAGAGCGTTGCAAGGAGCGAGATACTGATTAAGGCGTGGCTTAGCTCAAGGTGTTAATCTATGCACAAGCACATGGGTGTAACACCAGGTCCTTATTACTTCATATATGTGTGTGGCGTTCTTCAAGTAGGCACACACTTGACTTGGAGGCAACACGTTTATTTCAACACCCCAACCGGGGTGATAGCCACTTGAAGCATTAACTAAGCCACAACGGGGCAACTACATAACCGGGTCAGTCGGTAACATTCTGACTGACCCACGATGCAGAGCGAAGACCGAAAATCGGAGAGGCGTTGCACCGAGGGTTGATTCCAGAGAACAGCCCCGATCGGGACTTGGCCTTTATTGGCCGCGGCGTGGCCGGGCTCCGCCCTTGGCCACGCCCCCTTCCAGATCCTTCCCGAAGACTCTGGCCCCTGCATCACGTGTCCCTCTCTCCTCCTTTTGGGCCCCCCTAGCCACCTCGTCCGATCACGTGCCCTCTCGGGGTCAGCCAGACTGTCATGTCCTCACTCGACCCCTCTCTCACTGTCACCAGAACTATGCCCCCTAGGGCCCGCTACAATGGCAAACCCACTCTGGTGCCCGAGAGAGGCCCAAGACACACAGCTGCACTCTTGTGATGGTAGCTGGCGCTAACCGCCGTAGTGACTCCAGTTATGTCGCTACACCTGTAATGTATTCATACGTTTAAAAAAAGCCTCACTGTGAGTTTCAAGTACCCCTTTAAGGAGGGTCCTGCATTGAGCTGTTTGGCTAGTGGCCCTTTCTTGAGTGTTTAAGAGTAGTTGCCGTGCAGGAGGAGACTGACCGGAGCATCCCAAGAAGAGAGGATCACACGCTATGGTCTGCACAGATGGGTTCATGAACCCACTTCCTGTGCTGCGTTGTCCGCTTTGCGAGCTGCAACATCTCTGCTGGACCACTTGACGTGCATCACCAAAGGCAAGCCCCATGTATACACGAGCCGCCTTTGTCTGCGGCCAGCGGCGATGTTTACGCACGGCACCAGGCACTCATTCGAGGCTCAGCCGACCGCGTGCTTGCCACAGATGAACCACAGTACCTCGCTGATCTCGGCAAGGAGCATAAACCATCGCGCGAACTCCGATCGTCCTCGCAGCAGCAGCAGCGGCTTTCGGCTATCGCCGTCGAACTCATACGGCGGTCGGGGCGACGCGCGCTTTCACACGCGCTTCTGCGGGCCGTCTGGAACGCTCTCCCTTCCGATATTCGGAAGCCACTGTAACTGCGCACTTTTACATCTCGATCAGAGGTGGGCAACCAAAACAACGAGAAGAGGCGGGCAGGCGGTGGGGGGGGGGGGGTGGGGTTCGAATTCGCTATAAAGAAAAACACAATACAATATGCCAAGAGCCGCAGTGCACCCTGGTAAAATACGAGACGGTGGCTCGTGAATAGACGACGTCACGAAGCAGTCCTGAAACAGCCGCAGAGGTTGCAGACCCCTCCCTGCTCGACATTGAGACCTCATTTCTATACAGCTGCGAGCTGCTTGCAGGGCCGCATCAAGGCGTGGGGGCTTTAGGGGGCCTCCGCCAGCTGGAGGGCCTCCAGAGATGAAGTGAAAAGTTATTTCACTTGCGAATGCTGAATTGTATTCGTTGTTAGCCTTGTAAAAATAAAATTTCACTTTGTTTTCCTTTTTAAAATATTACCGGGGGGGGTGGGGCTCACAGTACCTGTAGCCCAGGGGCCCTACCCCCCCACCCCCCGCACCTCCGATTAGCATGGTTGGCTACGTGCGGTGCGTGAGAAGTTCAAGACACGCAGAAAGATAAAGATTCCCCGTATAGCCTTAACAGACTGTAGGGGCAAGTGCTGTTAGCGAGCACCTATGAAGGCCGGAACGGTACACGAGGGGGTGGGTGGCCAGCACCACGCCCGACCGCCTTTGTCTCCCTAGTGGCAATGTTTACACACCGCACCAAGGTACTCATTTGAGGCTGAGTCGACCTCGGGGAGACCCGGGACCGGTTCAGATAATCGTCACTGGTGTGGGCCGTGAACGGGAATCGGACCCGGGTCACCAGGTTCGTAGCGCAGCGCGCTAACCGCTACACCACCGCTCCCCACACGTACACACACGCACGCACACACGCACGCACACGCGTACGTGGTGGGGGGGGGGGTGCGAGGGTGGTGGGGTGGCAGGGGGTGGGGAGGCAAATCCGACGGTGGGGAGGTTTGGAGCGCGGTCGTGGGCATCCCGCGCCAAGGCCGGTTCGAGTCACCGACCCCGCCGCACGCCCGCCCGCCGCGGCAGCCAGAACAGACCGCTGCTGGGGGGAGGGTGGAGGGTGGCACGCGCTGTTTCACGAGCAGCGACGCGTGAAGGCCGACACGACGCACGGGGGGCGGGGGGAGGGTGGCCGGCACCACGCCGGGCCCCGCCTTTGTCTCCCGAGTGGAGATGTTGTACTCATTTGAGGCCGAGCAGATCTAGGGGTTCGAATAATCGTCACTGGCAAGGCCGCCTATGGAGGGGTGGTGGTGGTGGTGCAGGGCTCGGGGCAACTCGCACTGTGTGGACCCCCCCCGCCTCGACACCTTCAAACTAAACCCGGACTATTACATCTGACACCGTGACGTCGAAGCGTGGGGCCCCTCAATGCGCGGGGCCCCGGACAGTCGCCCCGATTCGCCATTTGAGGCTGAGTCGACCCCAGGGATGGCTCTGCTCACCTGGTCTTGCCCGTAAGCGGGAATCGAAGCGTGGAACGCTAACCACTACTCTACCGCTTCCCACACACACACACCCAGCCACGCTCACACTCCAGCACACGTGACACAACAACAACAACAACCACCATTCGCCACTAAGTGGCGGTGACGTCACCACGACGCTTGTGCC
Organism: Petromyzon marinus; assembly: GCF_048934315.1. Taxonomy (NCBI): domain Eukaryota; kingdom Metazoa; phylum Chordata; class Hyperoartia; order Petromyzontiformes; family Petromyzontidae; genus Petromyzon; species Petromyzon marinus. The sequence goes on from NC_133707.1 coordinate 5,620,957, forward strand.
AGGATATGTGCACCCTGAGGCCACGTGAAGTGTCGAACGCCCGCTGGCAGGAGGTCACGGGGCAGACCCAGGTGCCACGGGTCGACTGACTGAGATGACTGGCTGATGCACCACCTGTGTCTCCTACTGTGCCAACCTGCTGTGCTTTAGCCACCCGGCGATCCGCTCGTTGTTCTGAGCGTCGCTCCTCCGTCCTCCGTTGTTGTTGGAGGGCGACTGCCTCCAACTGCCCAGTAGCATCCTTCACGAGCCTCCTCCACAGAGGCCGATCTTGACACCGCTGGTACCAGTCATCGGCAAGTCCACTCAGCTCCACGTCCTCCTGTACCACATCACTCCATCTCTTCTCTAGCCCGTGCCGCGCCCGCTTAGCCCCCTCAATCCGGCCAAACAAAAGCTGTTTCGGCATGCGGTGGCTGGGCATGCGGGCTACATGACCCAGCCATCGCAGCCTTGCCTGCCGGAGGAGCTCACCGATGGGACCCTGCCCAGATCTTTCAAGGATTTGTGAGCTCACACAAACCAGTCTGGTTAAACCCAGGATGGATCGTAGGCAGGCCAGCCTAAATGTTTCTAACCGGCGAAGATGTTCCATTAGTGGGGTCCACGTTTCGCAAGCGTAGAGAAGGGAGGGAATGACCGTGGCCGAGAACACCTGAAGCTTAGTGCGGAGCGACAGACCAGATAGCTTCCACACAGCGTTACGCAACCGATGAAAAGATATTGCCGCTCGACTGATTCGGAGTGAGACCTCTGCTGTTAAACTGGAGCCAGTCATAAGCACACTGCCCAGGTATGGGAAACTCTCCACTCTCTCCACAACTGCCCCATCACCGATTGGGAGTTGTGGGGGTGGAGTGTCCGATGGTACAAAATACCCAGGCACGCTCACACTCCAACACACGTGACACATATACACACACCCAGCCACGCTCACACTCCAACACGCGTGACACACACACACCCAGCCACGCTCACACTCCAACACACGTGACACACACACACACACATCACTCTCACGCACCACCACAGACACCTCGTGCATCTATCCAGAAGGGGTTTCCCTCGTTTTGTTTGTACGTTCCAAGTGTGCTGCTACTGGCGCCGTGCCAGCGCACGATGCGTCTGTTCGGATCTCTCGCGGAGCACTGTCATGAACCCGTGTTCGAGAACAGTCCCGCGGAACGTGACATCACAGAACGACTTCGGAGGCGCCTTTACGTTACCTCTTATCCCACGCGCTAGGACAGCGGTAGGCAACACTCAGCTTCGGAGGCCGCGTGCGGGTCTCGAGGGACTGCTTGATGAAGTGATAAAACAACTATGTTTTTATTTGACCAGGTAAGGCCCCACTGAGCCATGTAGCTCTCTTATTTTTCAGAAGCGACCTGGCTGGCACAAGTGACAGCTCTGCGAAGCGGCTTGTCACGTGGAAATGTGTAGCAGGCAAATGCTCTAAGCGCGTGTTTTCTACATGTGGAGGGAAAAACCGAAGGACGCGCGAGAAAAATTCACTTCATTTTAATTTTTATTAATAATAACAATAAAATAATACAAAATAAGAAATTAAAATAAAGTGAATACAAAATAATAATTTCATTCACTTTATTTTCATTTTTTTTATTGTTAGTATTTTTCCTATCTCCGTAACTTTACCGAAAGACCCCCAAGAATAAAGGGGAAAGATTTGATTCGCTGATGACCCTCCTTGTATATACTCTGTGTCTCTATAAATCTGTGTAGCACGATGCTAATGGCAATGTAGAACTACAGACTGACTTTCTACGAGTGAAACTGATCAACCTGTCCAAATTCGATTTGCCAATTTCGAGGCATATACTTCATTATTTCTGCCAAAAGTCAGCTTTTTGACTGCCTAGAACACCGTTAGCGTGAGCATTTACTTAACTATATCTACGGCAAAATTTGATCTTCTTAGCCAAGTGTACTCACTCACAGTAGTCTATACAGCGGGTGTTAGACGTGTGTGTGTGTTTGGGAAGCGGTGGCTCAGCGGTTAGCTCGCTGCACTAACCCTGCGACCCGAGCTCGATTCCCGCTCACTGCAAACACCAGTGGCGATTATCTGAACCGGTCCTGGGCCTCCCCTAGGTTGACTCGGCCTCAAATGAGTACCTGGTGCGGTGTTTAATCTTCGCCACTGGGGAGACAAAGGCGGCCGGGCGTGATGCTGGCCACCCACTCCCTCGTGTACCAAAGTGCCTGCCTTCATTAGGTGCTCGCTAACTGCACTTGCCCAAAAATGTTGTGTAGGCTATACGGGGGACATCTGTCTTTGTTTGTGTTGTTGTCGACGTGAAATCGAGGCGGTTCCATCAGCCTTCCTTGCAAAACTGACAGCAGTGCAAACCGACGCCTCCACACATGTCACATCGCGATTCCAAACCCGCTTCTCAGTCGTACCACACCAAAGATGATGAGCATCTGAAAATACACACACACACGTCTTGTTCTTATAAAACAAAGACCACAAAACCGGACATGTGCGCCTCTGCGGGAGAGAAACGTAACTCCCCATTGTTTGCCTCTGGCTATAATCAAACATTCATGAACGAATCCTCTAAAGGCATCGTCATCAACGGGAGTGCATTTTTCACTCGCGCACTCTAAACTGTTCCCTAATGCACCGCAAAGCGAGATTCCCCCTCTCGCATGGCTTCCCTCGTACGACTGGTGCGTGTCATTCTCAAGTCGCCGGCAGAGTTAGCAGGGCTTGGAACACGAAAAAGCCTTGCAATAAGAACACGCGTGTTGGCCGCTCAGAGACACGCCACGAACCAGCTCGCTCAGTCACCCCTCCCCCCCCACCCACCCATTCACCCACCACCACCGCCTCCTTCCGCTGCCTTTTTTGCCTGGGTCTGGTGGGCACACAGGGTGTGTATAAAGTGTGTAGTCTCTTATTTATTAAATAACTATAATAAGATATCAGTTTAAACTATCAACTATTTAAAGCTATAAAACTATTACGTTTTTTTTTTTACCTGGCAAAGCCCACTTAGCTAGATAGCTCTTTTTAAAGAGCGACCTGGCCATGAGAAATGATACAGGACACGTCGACATTTATAGCAGCCAAATACTAACTTACAACTTTCATTACTGCAGGAATTCGTAATTCTTGGTTATATCGGTAAAGTCACGTAGATAGAAAATACAATAAAAAGAAAATATTTTTTATTTTCAATTTATTTTGATTGTATTATTTTTTTTATCTTCGTGACTTTACCGAAAGAACCAAGAATATACAGCCAAATACTCCCTGCAGCGACGCACATGCGCGCGCTTGGCATCGTGACAGTTTCATCGTACGAGTCTCATCCATCGAAAGCTGCACGTGTCGAGGTGAGAAAATAATAGGTTGTACCCCTTTAACCGGAAATAATAGAGGGAGTTGCTCGGATATTGAATGCAGAAATCCGGAGGGCCTGGAAAAAAATCCACGCGACCACGGGGAAAACACGCAAACTCCAAATATACAGGCGTCAGGGTCAGGATTGAAACCACGACTTCCTGTATACCAGGCGAGGTAGTTAACATCTCGCCGTCTCGGCAGCATAGAATTTCAGAACAGCACCACGACCCTGAAACGTGACAATTCATCTCATTATGGTGGGGTGGGGGGGGGGGGGGTGGAGTGAATCAATAACATATCCAAATATATATTTTAAAAAGGCTGTACAGGTACATAGTCATGAAAGTCAACGTTGGCGTAACTAACAAACCCCTCCCAAAAAAAGCTACAGTTATCTCATGGCATGCTTTCAATTCATTCCAAAGGATCCAAAACCAGTTTGGAAAGGCGTATTCATCTCGTAAGAAAGGAAACCGAGGAGCGGGTAAACTGCATTGCCTTGTACAACTCTGGGCTGGCTGGGCTCAAAACAACCACGAAAAAACCCCCACTACAACGTCACTGTGACTTGCACCTTCAGGAGGCATCCGGCGAAGATTTTGAAGCCCTTCGAGTGCAGGTGCTGCGCGAGTGACAGTCCAAAGCCGGAGTCGCATCCCGTCACCAGCACAGCCTTGTCCCGGATCTGTATCGCACACGCACGGACACGTAAGAAATATATATCCATATATATGCACTCGTGGAATTCTGTAACGCTTCCAAAAATTCACTTTGGTTTGGCCATGTTTGTTGTAGTACGGCGTTAGACTGATGGCTTTAATCCAAGTTGTCTTGTGGTTGTTGTTGTTGTTGTTTAACTTGCATCCCACTGGGATTTTTGCACACAGCGTTGATGTACGGTGCTTTTTATGGAAGACTTTGCTGTTTTTTTCCTGGATTTTTCTGCTTGCGCGTAGTCACTTTAAGATGTTTTCTTGTTCATGTTTTTTTGTTTGTTGCGGTTGCACCCGATTTAAGAGCCGAATGGCTCACAGGGCTATACCAAATAAATGAAAACTGAAACTGAACCAAATAGGCACCCATTGCAAGGCATTTACCACACATGCTTGTGGTAAATAATGCAAACGAACGTGCTTTGATAGTAATAATAATGCGTTAATTGTTTTTTTAAACTGACCAGAGAGAGGCTCCTTCGTGGCCTTGTGCCACCACCGGTGTTAGATCAGAGAACAACGCCAATAGGGCCACACAGCACAGAGGCAAGCAAATATCAAAGCATGAATATCTCCAAGTTGAGCAGTTATATGAACGGAATAATTTCTTTTTTTTTTGCCGAACGTCTTAAACACGTGCATTATTACCGTTGGTGTGTCACAACTTATCCGCTGTTGTTGCTTCAAATTTGCTTTCTGTCCATGAGATGCTGAAGGTCGCTGACGCTAGCTTTACTTTGCTCCAACTTTCCCCGTGGATGACACGTTTGTAGACACACTGCGGTACAACAATAATAATAATTTAAACTCATGAAGCGCTCTTAAACAGTCGTTCTCAGGGCGCTATGCGTGGCAAGGCGGGAAAATAGTCAACAACCAAATAACGAAGAAGCGAGAAAGACGGTTTGAAAAGAACTAAATAGAGAGAGAACGCCATTTTAAACATTAACGTTTTTTTAGTCGAGATTTGAAGATTTGTAAATGTCTCGAAAGTCGTGACCTCGACGGGCAACGAGTTGCAGAGTTTAGGTGGCACGCAATTGCAAAGGCGACGATCACCCCGGCGAGTGTGAAGCCGAGTATAGTGCTCCACGTCACGCTAATATTTGTGGCAATTCCAATTGTTTGCCCCAGGAGAGTACACGCGGAGTGGAGACTCAGGCAGGGTTGTTTGCTACTTTCAGATATTTGAAACATTCCGTGAGAGTTTCGCTTTGTGTCGCGGGGGGGTGGGGGGGAAGAAACTCCAAACCCAGACTTCCCGGAGGAAACCCAAGCGAATGGAGGGAAAACACCTCAACTTTGACAAATCCTGGCCACGCTTAATGCAGCCCCCCTATCCTACAACACCTGGCAAGCCTTTGAAGGCGTGGTTACCACCTAACCAGAGTCACTAACAAGTTCTCCGAGATGGAATCTTCGCGTTTTATTCTTCCACTATCTTTTATTTTTTTCATTTTCAATGTTACTTCGTTTTACATCTTGTGCCATTTCTCGTTGGCTTTTAGAAGTTGGGAGTTTTACCCCCATCCCCAAGCCCCCCCTTCCCTCCCTTCCCCGCCTTTTACAAAATGCACTCTGTGAATTATTGAACACGGCCGATGGAGATGGAGGGCAGCGGTGCGGAATTGCCTTTTTTTTTGTTTAAACAAAAAAATTAAAGAGTCGAATCGGTCGATGAGCCAAACAAGCTGAGAATGGGAGTGTGTGCGGTGTGCGATGGGGAAATGGGGGGGGGGGTGGGTCAGGAGGAATTGGGGGGGATGGGAGTGGGGTGGGGGGCGATTTAGATAGCGTTCGATTCCCTCTGCTTACGGCCACCAACACCAGAGACGATTATCTGAACCGGCCCCGAGCCTCCAACCGGTCGACTCGGCCTCAATACATCATCTGGTGCAAATGAAGACAAAGGCGGCCGGGCGTGGTGTTGGCCACCCACCCCCTGGTTTTTCCGTTTCGGCCTTCGTAGGTACTGCTCGATAACAGCACTTGGCCCCACAAGCCTGTTTCGGCTCTAACGGGGGAGTTCAGAAAACTGGAATGCTTACTTTAAATCTGTCTCCTCTCGCGAGGGATTTTATTGGAGCAGCGCATTTACTCGCGTTTGAGACTTCTGAGTGCATGTGCTGTGTGTGGAGAGCGTGCGTGTGCGCGTGCGAGCGAGCGGAGAGAGGGGGCTCGTGAAGGACGCTACTGAGCAAAGTTGGAGGCAGTCGCCCATCAGCGACAGCGGAGGGCGGATTAAAAAAAAAACAGCGAGTGGACGCAGTAGGGGGCACAGGTGGCGCGTCTGACAATCATCTCAGGCAGGGTCAACTTTGAATAAACATAGACAACACGTTCTACTTAATTAAATAGATGTTTTAATAAATGTTTTCTCCTACAACATCAGAGTGCAGCGCCACATTAAATACGCACTAGAATGACAATAGTTTAAAGCGATTTGAAGCATTTTTTTTGGGGGGGGGGCAGAGCTTTGTGACGTCATATTTGAGGGGGGGTCTGACTTTTTATGACGCCGTGTGACGAGGGGGGGGGGGATCAAAAATCGTCCAAAATCGCGTGACGTCATTTAAGTACGGCCCCTAAGGCAACACGTGGCACGAAACGGCGCGCCCCCGGGGCAATGTCCCCACGTCGGAAGAACGAACGTTCGTACCACGGTCGAATTCAACACCGGCGTTTCCTTTTTGCTTCACTGCGACCGTTTAAAGAGACACAAGGACCAACCCCCACCGCTAATGCGCCCAATCTCAAGAGAGCTTGGGATGCTCAGCCGGGTGGTTGAACCTGGATACGCGCTGAGATGGGCGACCACCGCGTAGCCCAGGTTGGCGATGTCAAAGTGCTGTGTGCGTCTGTGTGTGTTTGTGTGTGTGTGGCACCTCGGTCTGTCCCGTGACCTCATGCCAGCGGGCGTTCGACACTTCGCGTGGCCTTAAAGTGCACTTAGCCTGGCACAAGCGTCGCGTTGACGGCAGTGTAGTGTTTAACGCACTGCGCTCCCAACCACTTAGAACCCGAGTTAGATTTCCTGCCCACGACCAATATCGGTGACGAATACATGCGACTCAGCCTCAAAATGAGTAACTGGCACGGCGTGTAAACGTCAGCACTGGGGAGACAAAGGCGGCCGGGCGTGTGCTGCTCACACCTTCCCTCGTGCGCCCTATTGACCTTAATAGGCGCTCGCTAACATAATTTCCCTTAACAGCATTCGGGGTTACATATCACGTCCCATTTAGTCGAACCGTCAACACAGCTCCATTTAACCAGATACATACATCTTCAACATTATGATTAAGGCTTCCGGTAAATGTATTATTAATCCGACAATTTATCGTATACACGTAAACGAATCTGGATCATTACGTTATTTGTACTCAAAGTAATTAACGGTGTTCCATTAGCACAACTTGGAGCGGTGCATTAAAAGATTTAATTTCCGCTGTGAGATCAAATTTACGCCCCGTACAGAGGGAGCAGCCACTGGTCTGTGATGGATGGCGATAGCGTGGTGGAGGCCTTCATCCAGCAGTGGATGGACAATGGATGATGATGATGATAACGTAGAGCAGCTGAACTCCACGAAACACGGAAACCTAAGTTCAATTCCCATTCCTATCACATTACAATGCTGCTGTTCACAAACACGCGTAACGCAAGCCACTGCAATTGGGGCCCGCTTGTGTTTGGGAAAGACGCGTCAATATATCCTTCCCAATTACCTAAACCTGTGCATATAGCCTATCCAGGGTTACACACACACACACACACTATTTATATGGAGCAGGTGATGGATTGCAAATCATTAAAATGCCCGCTGCAGGTGTGGGCATTGGTTGTAATTGGATGCAACCTTATTCAGATGCTCTTCAATTACACCTACTGCTTACACTCGGCTCGGGAATGTTTAAAGCAAAGCAATAAATAACTGCAGTAAGTGGGTTGTCTGCGTCGCTGGCCCCTGCTATGCATGCGGTGTGCGCGCATACAACAAGAACCTTCGTCACTAAGTGGCGGTGACGTCGTCAAGGCGCTTGTGCCAGACGAGGTGCACTTTGAGACCGCGTTGAAGGCTCGCTGACAAGTCACGGGACATAATCCAGCTGGTTATGGGTTGACCGACTGCAGAGACTGGCAGGCAAATGCACCCACCTGTGCTCCCCACTGTGCTAGCTTGCTGCGTTTTAGCCGCCCGGCGCGACGATCGTTGTTGTGAGCGTCGCTTTATCCGCCCTCTGCTGTTGTTGGAGGGCGACACTGCCCAGTCGCGTCCTTCAAGATGCTCCTCCACAGAGGCCGATCTTGACACCGCTGGTACCAGTCATCGGCAAGTCCGATCAACTCCAAATCCTTCTTTACAATATCAGCCTTCGACGACGTTTATCCCCCTCTATCCGGCCGAATAGAAGCTGCTTGGGCATGCGGTGGTTGGTCGTGTGGGCTACGTGACTCGGCCAACTTAGCCCTGCCTGTCAGAGGAGCTCAATGATGGGAATGTGCCCAGATCTTTTCAGGATCTGTAAGCTGCTCGCACGATGCAGCCTGGTTAAATTCAGGATCGTCAGCCTCAATGTTGAAATCCGGTACAGAAGGGGAGGACGTCGCTATGGCCGAGAAGACCCGGATCTTTTAACCGAGCAACAGGCCAGGTCGCTTCACAAGCAGCGTTAAGCACAGCCGATTTCAAAAGATAATGCGGCTCGGCGCATTCAAAGCGAGACCTCCACTGCCAAACCGGAGCTGTTCGTGAGTTCGTGAGCTCACCACCCCAAGGCGGAAGCTCCTCCGCTCTCTCATTAACTGTCCCCCAATCATTGCTCACAGACAGGCGAGGGGGTGGTGTGTGTGATGATATAAAATACCCAGGGCAGGTGCTGTGTTTTACAGAGGCTTGATGGTCAAAGGCCACAATCTTGTTGTGATCCACACCCACGCACTCATAGACCTACACAAACAAATGTATAACCTGCTGATGCTATACAGTGAGGGAAAAAAGTATTTGATCCCCTGCTGATTTTGTACGTTTGCCCACTGACAAGGAAATGATCAGTCTATAATTTTAATGGTATGTTTATTTGAATAGTGAGAGACAGAATAATAACAAAAAAAATCCAGAAAAACGCATGTCAGAAATGTTATGAATTGATTTGCATTTTAATGAGGGAAATAAGTATTTGACCCCTCTGCAAAACATGACTTATTACTTGGTGGCAAAACCCTTGTTGGCAATCACAGAGGTCAGACGTTTCTTGTAGTTGGCCACCAGGTTTGCACACATCTCAGGAGGGATTTTGTCCCACTCCTCTTTGCAGATCTTCTCCAAGTCATTAAGGTTTCGAGGCTGACGTTTGGCAACTCGATCCTTCAGCTCCCTCCACAGATTTTCTATGGGATTAAGGTCTGGAGACTGGCTAGGCCACTCCAGGACCTTAATGTGCTTCTTCTTGAGCCACTTATTTGTTGCCTTGGCCGTGTGTTTTGGGTTATTGTCATGCTGGAATACCCATCCACGACCCATTTTCAATGTCCTGGCTGAGGGAAGGAGGTTCTCACCCAAGATTTGACGGTACATGGCCCCGTCCATCGTCCTTTTGATGCGGTGAAGTTGTCCTGTCCCCTTAGCAGAAAAACACACCCAAAGCATAATGTTTCCACCTCCATGTTTGACGGTGGTGATGGTGTTCTTGGGGTCATAGGCAGCATTCCTCCTCCTCCTCCAAACACGGCGAGTTGAGTTGATGCCAAAGAGCTCCATTTTGGTCTCATCTGACCACAACACTTTCACCCAGTTGTCCTCTCAATCATTCAGATGTTCATTGGCAAACTTCAGACGGGCATGTATATGCGCTTTCTTGAGCAGGGGGACCTTGCGGGCGCTGCAGGATTTCAGTTCTTCACGGCGTAGTGTTACCAATTGTTTTCTTGGTGACTATGATCCCAGCTGCCTTGAGATCATTGACAAAATCCTCCCGTGTAGTTCTGGGCTGATTCCTCACCGTTCTCATGATCATTGCAACTCCACGAGGTGAGATCTTGCATGGAGCCCCAGGCCGAGGGAGATTGACAGTTCTTTTGTGTTTCTTCCATTGGCAAATAATCGCACCAACTGTTGTCACCTTCTCACCAAGCTGCTTGGCAATGGTCTTGTAGCCCATTCCAGCCTTGTCTAGGTCTACAATCTTGTCCCTGACATCCTTGGAGAGCTCTTTGGTCTTGGCCATGGTGGAGAGTTTGGAATCTGATTGATTGATTGCTTCTGTGGACAGGTGTCTTTTATACAGGTAACAAGCTGAGATTAGGAGCACTCCCTTTAAGAGTGTGCTCCTAATCTCAGCTCGTTACCTGTATAAAAGACACCTGGGAGCCAGAAATCTTTCTGATTGAGAGGGGGTCAAATACTTATTTCCCTCATTAAAATACAAATCAATTTATTACATTTTAAACAAGCGTTTTTCTGGATTTTTTTGTTGTTATTCTGTCTCTCACTGTTCAAATAAACCTACCATTAAAATTATAGACTGATAATTTCTTTGTCAGTGGGCAAGCGTACAAAATCAGCAGGGGATCAAATACTTTTTTCCCTCACTGTACGTGGGCTAGAGCAGTGGTGGAGTGATTACAGCGGCACTGCACTATGAACCAGTTTGATTGCTGAACCGTGGCGAATTACATTTGAACCGCTCCCCCTCCGATCTCCCCCTTGCCAATCAGTGCGGTGAAGTATGGTTGAGACCCCCCCCCCCGGCGAGCAAACAGCGTGTGTGGGCGGTGGTGGTGGGGGGGCGTGAAGACTTATATTCGGCAGTCAATTAACACGAAGGAATGTAAGGGAAATGTAACGCCATCTATTATAGAACATCAGATTATTTACAAAACGCACATTAATGTTAACCCCCCCCCCCCCCCCCCTCCAAGTCACACTTAATGCCTTTCGTGAGCTGGTGAGATTATAAGATAAACAGTTTTTGCTGTTGCGCGGAAAGCGGTTGGATCATTATTTTCGCATCTTTAAAAAAAATCAAGGAGGGATACGTCACTTGCACCGAATTAGTGGCAGACGCGGAAGGCCGATTAAAAAGCGATTTCAGCGCTGGCTGTCAGGCAGCGATTTACGGCGTCTGATGTAATGGAAGTGAGCACGAATGACACAGGCCCTTCCACGTTGCTCCAGGCTCACCGCGAGACAGGAGAGGAGGCACTTCATTTTATACATATATTTTTTTAAGGCTGAGACGCTCTATGGGCGAGGTCCTGGACTTTGGTTCAGATATTCGCCAATGTTACTGGTCGTGAGCCGGGAATCGAACTCGGGATCCGTAGCACAGTGCGCTAACCACTGCGCCACCGCTCACCCCCACTCCTTACGCCACACACACACACATTCACTCACGCGTCGTGGCATTCGGTTTCGCGTTATAGATGACGTGTGACGCACACGAAGCAAAACTCTCCGTGTCGTTTTGATTGCAGCAGCAAATAAGCCGTCGCTGTTATCGTTCGATGCGTCGAAGTGAAGCGTTAGTGGCAGACAGCCACTATAGCCAACACCCTGATTTTTGGACGCTGTCTTTGGCTATGAAAGACTTAATTTCAATAAGCTCTCCCCGTATGGCCTGGTAGCTCTATGGCTCACAATTGGAAGGTGGCTGACTTCAGCCCTTTATCATCACCCCCACCTCCCCTTCTTCTGGGGTTGATAAAACGAGTGCCACTATGAAGGGAAATCAAAAGCCGTTGGTCTATGGATATATTCGCCCCCGCCATAGGAATGAGGAATTTCCGGCACCGGGCTAGAAAATAGGAGATGAGCACAGCTGCAATGCTCAGTTGAGCAGCAAACCCACTTTGAATTACAATAAACCTAGCCGCAGTAATGAGTATATTTTTACTATCAGGGTTTAACTTCTGAACACATCATTTCCCGGTCTCTGGTATCGACTTGAGTGGCCACGTGACGAGTAGCCACAGCGAGGTGGTATATTTCGGATTGGCAACGTGTTCCCCCCGACGAATGTCGCCCACGCATTTGTCCCATCCTCACCATCACGCTTATGTGCGGTCCACTTTCTAAACATTCTGCACCACTCGAAAAACACAACCCGTCTGCGCGATATAAGATACGCACCGCCAACAAAACCGCGCAGTTTACAACCTCCTGTGATTTTAGGTTGGCTTGATACACATGTTTTTGTTACAAAAAAACGTTACGAACAACAACGCTGCTGTCCCATCAGCACGTGGCAACGCCCCCGTGAACGTGAAATGTCGAGCCAACGTTAGTCCAACATTGAGCTAACGTTGGTCCAGAGGGCCTCCGACTACATGCTGACGTTGGCGCAACGTCGGCATGTTGACTTGCCCCGACCGCTCCACAAACTGTCAGCAGATATCTGGCCGGCGCACCACATCAACCATCCACCCCTCTCGCTATGGCTGTGGCGACCAGTCACGTGCCGACCGAGAAACCATTTCGGTGAGAAGCTAAGCCCTGCTTGGAGAGTTATTTAGAACACAGAAGTTCAATTTAACCTTGGATGCTTCTTGCATGTCCGTTGTTTAAATAAAGGTAGGCATATATTTCATGGTTACGGTTTGGAACATAAATACTCGTGTCTTCGCTGTCAACTGGGAGCTATTAGGGCATTGCTTAGGGGACCGTGCAGAATCGCTGTGTACCATTGATTGACATTGACCCACGTCACTGTTACATTTCATACGAACCTCGGTCCATCTGTTATTCATCAGGGTAGAATGAGCGCTTTTAATAATTCAGAGCGAACAAAATGCCTTCGCTCCGCACCGAATAAAGTCGCAATAAATACCACGAGATAATTGCGTGCTGTCTTGTCGGATTAATTATCATCGTTAACGCAACCGGCCACGCTCAAATCCACTGCTGGATGAGGGCCTCCCCCGATGGTTTAAGAGAGACTTGCACCACCGATGGAACTGCCTCGCTGGAAGATCGTTGCATGAGAACCCGGCGAGCCGTTCCATTCCACAGGCCGTGGAAGCTCTCCAGCTCCGTGCACTTCTGAACAAACGCGGTCCCAGCCGGCACAGCCTCGGCGTGCTGCGCGCTGCGCGCATTCTCCCGTCTGCCGCATTCGTAAGCATTTTGATGAATGCCCACATCCCCCCCCCGCAGCCGCTCTTCGGCCAAGGTCTTTCAACGGCGGCGAAGCAATGTGGACGCGCTATGAAAGTGTGGGAGGGGAGGGGGTGGAGGGGGGGTGCTTCTTGACGGTAAATGCAACTTCAAAGACATTAGACTCCCTCTGGCACGATGGGGTGTGACGGTGGGGGGGGGGAGACGACGTCGAGAGAGGTCTGGGTGACGTGGCGCGCGTGGTCGTGCGGGAAAGGAGGCCGCGCGTGATCGCTGAGCAGTAAATGCGTTTTTTTTTGCTCGCGTGAGATGTCAGGCAGTTGTAAATAAATATATAATAGTCTGTTTCTTTTTATATATATTTATAAATCCAGGTTGTGCTTCGGGGATGCGCTTTTTTTCCCAGGAGGGTCCTGCAATGGAGTTATTTGGCAACAGAAATATTTAATCGAGATTAGTAGCTCGCACGTCCTTTAGAGGTGACAGCCTCCCTCCAGCCAGCCAGCCAAACTTGAGTTGCATTAATATTATACGGCCAGAGTGGAGGGGAAGTACTCACGCTCATCAGCACGCACGCACGCGCGCACTCTTGGCCGCACATCAGGCAGGCAGGAATCCAGGCAGGAATCCGGCCAGCAAAACTTTCTTCCAAAACAGTATAATGTTTTTTTTTCTTTTATTTCGGTGCTGCTGCTGTCGGCGCCATGTGCAGATAAAGACGACTTTGTCAGCGTGGCACTGTCGCAGCGAGCAGTGCATCACCCTGTGCCAGAGAATAGACCCAGAAGTTCACAGGACTACTCTCTGAAGTCGGGTGAATTGGAGTTTTCATCCGCACCAACTACAAATGTTTACATGGGAATAGGTTTTTCCCCTTTTTTTCTGCAACAAAACAGCTGTGTTAAGATATTAAAACTCCAAACTGAAACTTTTTACAAGGAATCATGTCTGCATTAACCACAATGCTTGTGGTCAGAATACAACAAAAAACACTCTCATAATATATGTGCATTGTGCTTGAAACTGATTGGTCCACACCAGAGACAGCTTTCTTTTGAGCCTCGTCTCAAACGGTGTTAGACCAGAGGACGCCAAAAGGCGTCACACAGCACAAAGGCAACGCCACTATCAGAGTAAAGAGGGGAAAACCTCTTCTCATATTTTGGTACTGGCAAAGGAGGTCCCATGATGTAGTTACTCACACCGAGCCCTCATTACTCTGATAGTGGCATTGTCTTTGGGCTGTACAACTTTTGGCGTTCTCTGGTCTAACACCGTTTGAGACGAGGCTCAAAAGAAAGCTGTCTCTGGTGTGGACCAATCAGTTTCAAAGACAATGCATATATTATCATAGTATGTTTTTTTTGTTTGCATTCTGACCACAAGTATTGTGGTTAATGCAGACATGATTCCTTGTAAAAGGTTTCAGTTTGGTGTTTTAACATCTTAACACAGCTGTTTTGTTGCCAGAAAAAAGGGGAAAACCTATTTTCATATTTTGGTACTGGCAAAGGAGGTCCCATGATGTAAATGTTTACATGCCGTGAAAACGTTTTTTTTTTCTTTAAACAAAAATCACACGCCAGTGGAAAATATTAAGTGAACAACAAAAAACAAATCTATATTCTGATTTTGGCCGAGACCGTCAACTCACTACACTTCACCGCCCCTCCAATAAGTACAGTTGGCTATGTGCGGTGCAATAGAAGTTCAACACTAAGTTCGTACAACCCGGTTTAACCACGGCCGGCTAAAAGCTGAATGTGAATCCACACGGTCATTGGTCTGGGCTATGTGCGTCTGACCCCTCAACAACCCCGACAAATCTTGGTATTGTTTAAAAAGGGTCTTACCCCCCCTCTTGCCCCCCCCCCACTTCCCTTTCATGTTCGTTATACTTTCCCTGACCTTCCCGCTCCCCACCCACCATATGAACGTTCACTTCTCCGCGAGAGGATCCCCACCTGGATAGGGCAGTGATAAGCCCAACCCGTTCCCTCTCCGCCAAAGCCCTGCCGTGTCGATCTCGAAGCTTTTGCTCGTGGGATTTTTGCTCCCCACCGCCCCCCCCCCAAACTTCTTATGATCGGTGCTCCGTCTGTTCAGGTGCCTGGCTTCGACCTCCGAAAGCACCAGTGGGGGTTCAGTTGAGCCGCTTCCGTCGTGACCACGTGGGTGGGCTGCGTGTGCCGCTTCCGAGAGTCGATGGGGGGCGCGACTTCGACTACGACCCCGCGGGAGACCTCGGACACGTGAACGCGGGGAAGCGGAAGACCATGGCGGACCATCGCCTCCGGATGTGAAGTCCGTCAGGGCTGTGCCGGGCGGACCGGTTGCCCTGATCGTGGTGGACGAGGAGGATGATGATGATGTCTAAACTAAACTATAAACTATTTTTTTTTACCAGGTATGGCCCACTGAGCTGTATAACTATTTTTTTCAGAAGCTACCTGGCCACACAAATTATAGCTCAACGAAGTGGCTTATCATCATGCGGACATTTATAGCAGCCAAATGCTTGAAATGTACGTTCCTAAATGTGGGGAGGGAAAAACCGGAGGGCCCGGAGAAAAATCCATGCGACCACGGGAAGAGAGACGTGCAAACTTAAAATCTAGAAACATCAGGGTCGGGGTGGAACCCACGACCTCCTGTATACCAGGCGAGGTTGTTAACATCTCGTCACGTAGCTCTGTGGCTACGTGGGGCTGACGTCCACTCACATATTGCATTGACATACACATGTATTTATTGAAGTTTTTATTTTTCTTGCGTATCTGGTGCTCTAAACTGTGTGACAGTCCCGTGTTAAAAGCATTCGATAAAAATAAATACGGTGCTATGTACCGAGCTGGCGTTGAGTTAAAAACAAAAACAAAATGGTTTTACTCTCATGACATCACGTGGGCAATACAATTAGAATATAATTGAGAAATGGGATGTGGCGGGTGTTGTATTTGAGTGTGTGGGGGGAGGGGGGTTGAAAGTAAGAACGTAAAATATCGATCTTTAAATAAATCGCCACCGTGATTCATGACAATTCATCAGATGGCGTGGCAGTGCAAGGTGATGGGGGTGAATTTGTTGTCGATTATAATAATGAGCGATACCTGGAGGGCCCGTGCACTCCAACTCACTGCGTGGAACAAATAGAACCCACAGCGCCTGCCGCGGTTGGTAGCCCCTGTGGGCTGACCGGTAGCCCCTGTGGGCAGACCGGTAGCGTGCAGGGTTGGCCACCTCGCCGAGGTGCAGCATAAATAAACGTATGCAGAGAAATTAAAACCCGGACATGTCACGCGTAGAAAGAACACCATCTTACAATATTGAAATAGGGGAGAACACGCCGTGTAATATATGCATTGTCTCGAGTGATGTATTATCATCATCATCATTATGCAGCGGACATAAACGGGCACTCTTAATGTCCTGGGAAGATTGAAAGATGTCCCAGCGTCTTTATCTGCCTACAGATCTATCCTGTACACCATACACACACACAAATGACAAAGACATCCCGTATAACCTACACGGACTGGTGGGGCAAGTGCTCTTAGCAAAAGCCTATTTTAGGCAGGCATCGTGGAACGACCACGTGGATATCACCACACCCCAACTGGCTTTGACTCCCTCTCTCTCTCGTCACGGCCCTCTCCCCCCCTCCTCCTCCTCTTTCCCGGAGTTGTGCTTCTCCTGCGCACAGCCCCCCGGCCACAGCGACTCCGGCAAGCTACTGAAGCTCCGAGGCTGCAGGAACGTGCCCCTCAAGAGTGCCCCGAACACAGCGCTCTACACGTGGCTGTGTCAAGGCGCTGCATTACCGGGACCTGGCCGACCTACCGGACACAAAATGGAGAGACCATTTCTCTCCCCTCATTGCGGCCGCCCCTCCGTGGAAACAAATGTACAAAGTCTCTCCCGTAGCCAAACGCTGCGGTGACCTCCGGTGGAGGTTGGCACACTGCACGTTGCCTTCAGCCGTGTGGCTCAGCCGAATCTCGCCAGGGGTAACAGACTTGGTGCATTTCCTGCGGTGCCAGGGAGGATCTCCCCCATCAGTAATTTTACTGCCAGCCAGCGGCTCAAACCAACATTCCGCCTTTTGAGGGACATCTTCAGGAATCTGGGGGTACCCTTCTACAACAGCAGCTTCGTATATGGGGTAGTGTCTTACCTGGCTAACAAACGCCATGACCTCGCCAACCTTCGCCTGTGCTCAGGCGAAGATGGCGGTGTACAGAACGAGAAAAAAGATGCTGCAAGGTGACACTGACGGCTGCTCTGTGCTGCTTCCAGTGTTCAGAGGCCTGCTTAAGGCGCGGCTCCGGCTGGAGCACGCCATGTACCACACACATGTCGGTGATGTGCAGCGCGTCTTCTTCGAACGCTGGGGAGCCGGAAAAGCCCCTCTCTGTACTAGCGTGGACGGCACCCTCATGTTCACGTTCTGAAGCGCTCGCTCGTCAATGTGGCGTGCGCGATGACCACCACCACCACGTGACTTTTATTTCGCGTTGTGCGGGGTGCTTTTTAGCGCCGCAGCGCGTGGATTTGTAACGTTTATTTTCACTTGTTTGCTGGTAGCTTTGTGTATTTCATATCGAAATCACCTCCAGTGCTTTTGCTGCTGGCGGCAATAAAGGTTGTTTAAAAGTCAAAAAGTCTATCTCTCGTCCTGATGTTCACACACAGCACTGGGCAGCCATTTAAGGCGGACTCAATTTAGGGGAAGCTCAGAACCTAGTCAGATATTACTTGCCCGACGGACGTTAACCACGGCCTTGGCATTGAATCAAAGTCACTAGGTTCAGAGTGGCAGTGTGCTCAGAACTGCACCACCGTTCGCCATAATACAAAAGACAAAGACCCCCACCCCACAAAGCCTTAACAGACTGTTGGGGCAAGTGCTGTTAGCGAATTGCTCTTATGAAGGCGAGCACGGTACACGAGAGGGGCGGGTGGCCAGCACCACGCCCGGCCACCCACACCCCCGTTGGCATGTCCACTCGTGAGGTTTTTTTTGGCAGCGACGTTATCTCGCATCATATGTAACACAGCTCACAGGATGCGGCCGGTGGCTCAGCGATCATTGCGCTGAGCTTAGATCGTATCGTTTCCATTCCCAGGCCTGTGGACAAAACCCAAGTTCTCAGTTGTCGACAGTTGAAGGCCTAAAAAGCACGGTTACAGATTACTGCACGAAAACAAAAAACAACCATGGTAAACTTTTCTCTGCAGTTGATTTGCCTCCATTTCCAGTTCCGAGAGTTAAAAAATTAAACATCGGGTTGACCGTTACGTGACAATTCATGAACCGTAATGTGCCTTAGTGGGTGAGAGCGATGCCCTTTGCCGTGGTGTGGACCAGAGGATCACTGGCACAAAGGGTTGTATCGCCCTGCGAGAGATTCGAACGGACACTTCACCTCATGACGGGATGCAGGTTATATAAATGACATAACCTCGGGGTGGAATTAATATGTATCTATCCCTGTACATATACGGTGCGCACACACACGCGCGGCTCACAGGTTTGGACCCGTATCAGTGCAAGTAAAGGATTCAATGCCAAGGCAGCCAGGGATTTAAAAGAAACTAGTCAATCCAATTAACTGCGCTCACCTGTGACAATTTGCCGGCACTCCCTATGAAAGGCTTTCAATTAAACGCCACAATGAAATATGGTAGCGTGCCGGTCACGCTTAATAACACGTTCTGTAACCGTTTCATTACACGCGCACGGCACATGGGCGCTGGAATTTACGGGGGATCTCAATAACGTCCTTATTAGATTTGCATGCAGTGCTGTGTAACTTTAGAAATGCATCAAAGGGGGATGGGGGAGCGGTGGCGCAGTTGGTTTCCACTGTCCGTTACGAAAAACCTGGCACCCCGAGTAAGATTCATAACCAAAAGGATACTTCAGTTTTAGGCGAGGCGAGTGATATCTGAACTGATCCTGGGAACACCCTCAGACCCCCCCCCCCCCACTACTTCATCGACCCACACACTAATAGC
This sequence comes from Petromyzon marinus, assembly GCF_048934315.1. Taxonomy (NCBI): domain Eukaryota; kingdom Metazoa; phylum Chordata; class Hyperoartia; order Petromyzontiformes; family Petromyzontidae; genus Petromyzon; species Petromyzon marinus. The sequence continues at coordinate 5,640,176 of NC_133707.1, forward strand.
CAGCGTGATGAGGTATGGTCAAATAGCCCCCATGGAGGACAGCGCGCGGGACAGCATTACTGCTCGCTACTGATGTTTAGCTCTTGTCCAGAATCTAACTCAGGGCGTCCAATGAATAGCGCAGTGCGCTAATCACTGTGCCACCACTCTACGTATCGATTGCGACGCCCATTATCTTGCGAGGACAACCACTGATGACTTTCCACAAAGTGGTACCTATTTTATCTGCCCGAAAAAGGATGATGGGTACGGTCGACTGAAGAGCATATCGTCTGGAGACGCTGTGCGTAATGTCTGGAGACGCTGTGTGTAGCATCTGGAGACGCTGTGTGTAGTGTCTGGAGACGCTGTGTGTAGCGTCTGGAGACGCTGTGTGTAGTGTCTGGAGACACTGTGTGTAGTGTCTGGAGACGCTGTGTGTAGCGTCTGGAGACGCTGTGTGTAGTCTGGAGACACTGTGTGTAGTCTGGAGACACTGTGCGTAATGTCTGGAGACGCTGTGTGTAGCGTCTGGAGACGCTGTGTGTAGTCTGGAGACACTGTGTGTAGTCTGCAGACGCTGTGTGTAGTCTGGAGACGCTGTGTGTAGCGTCTGGAGACGCTGTGCGTAGCGTCTGGAGACGCTGTGTGTAGTGTCTGGAGACACTGTGTGTAGCGTCTGGAGACACTGTGTGTAGCGTCTGGAGACACTGTGTGTAGTCTGGAGACACTACACACAGTGTCTGGAGACACTGTGTGTAGTCTGGAGACGCTGTGTGTAGCGTCTGGAGACGCTGTGTGTAGTCTGGAGACGCTACACACAGCGTCTGGAGACACTGTGTGTAGCGTCTGGAGACGCTGTGTGTAGTGTCTGGAGACAGAGACACTGTGTGTAGTGTCTGGAGACGCTACACACAGTGTCTCCAGACGCTGTGCGTAGCGTCTCTACACACAGTGTCTGGAGACACTGTGTGTAGCGTCTGGAGACGCTGTGTGTAGTGTCTGGAGACAGAGACACTGTGTGTAGTGTCTGGAGACGCTACACACAGTGTCTCCAGACGCTGTGCATAGCGTCTCTACACACAGTGTCTGGAGACACTGTGTGTAGTGTCTGGAGACAGAGACACTGTGTGTAGTGTCTGGAGACAGAGACACTGTGTGTAGTGTCTGGAGACAGAGACACTGTGTGTAGTGTCTGGAGACGCTGTGCATACATAGTGGGCATATTTATTGTCGTGGGCCGAGGCGCAGTAAGTGATGAAGCTGAGAGGGAATCAAATAGGAGCACTGCAACCTTCCTTGACCTGAACACGAAGGGGCAGTCGAGGGTACAGACGGCTGTGGGGAGGCAGTTCCGACTGATGCGGCAAACACTCAACAAGTAACAAAACAAAGACATTAAGCTGCCCCCCCCCCAATCACCCCCGATGTGGCATCATGGGGTTAATTTAATGGTGGTGGATTTACCACAGACAGAGCAGCAGCACCAGCACGTGTTCTCTCGAAAACAAAATTGCTTTGGACACACCCCGTGACCTCAGAGGTCACCGGTTGCACTCGATCGCCCGGCGCGGCAGTTGAAACAACGGGACAAGCTTCTTGAACCCATTCCCCTTCAATTTGTCCACCCGCACCTCCGATTAGCGCGGTTGGCTACGTACGGTAGGAAAGAAGTTCACCGTACACACGCACGCACACGCACACACACACACGTGGGTTCACCACGTTCATCCGTCGATCAGGCGGCGCGCTCTGTGTGTGGTGACGGAGTCGAGTGCATGGTAATCCCACCTCTCCCACGACGTCTGCTCGGGCGTGTGGAAGAGGAGGCCAAAGTGCCCTCTGGTGGAGGTCCTTCCGTCGGCAGAGAGTCGTGAGAAAGACATCGCAGCACCTGCGCCTTTGCAGCGGGCCTGCCACAAATATTTGCCTGCGCGCTCCGCCGCTGCTGCCGCCGCCGGCACCGCTTGCTGCTGCTGCTGTGAACCGTGATGCTCCGTGTGCCCAGTGTTCGTCAGACGGCGGGGAGATGCAATCCGCGGAGTGGTTCGTGCGCGTGAAACCCGAGAATTGGCTGCAGATCAATTACGGCCACTTGCCGGGAAGGGTTATGCGTGGAAGGTTGGGTTAATTGGAAAATTATCCAAGTCACTTGTAATATCTGGGCCATTATGAAATTTTGGGTGGAGTGGGGTGGTGGAGTGGAGTGGGCTTGGGTGACACGCCACCAGCTGTGCCAGCTGGCGAGATGTTAACTACCTCTCCCGTTATATAGGAGGTCGTGGGTTCGATCCAGACCCTGATTAATTATGCATGCTGCTGTGTATTTGGAGTTTGCGTGTCTCTCTCCCCGTAGTCGCGTGGATTTCTTTTTTCCTCCGGGTCCTCCGGTTTTTCCGTCAGATTTAGAATCCACGTGATGAGGCACTCCGTTGAGCTATTATTTGTGTGGCCAGGCCGCTTCTAAAAAATAGCGACGTAAAGTTTCTAGTTGGTCTTGTTTTTATAGTTTTCACCAGGAACTATGTTTCTCTGGCGAGAAACGAGACGGTGAGGCTCAGGTAGTTGGGCAGAGACTGAGGATACAACCAGTGACCTACCCCTGAATTGCAAAAAAAATCTAATTTAACAAAAAAATGTGTTCAAGGAATTGCGTGAGCGCAGATGTGAAGAGGGGAAAAACTCGACGTATTCATCACACTGAACATCTGTGAATACTGGACGTCTGTAAAGAAGTGCTTTAAAGCTCATCGAGTTCCTCTCAGTATAAATACATATTCTGATTAACTCTGCCTTAGAATAATTTTGTTTGCCGTATTCTTTAGATTCTGGAACCATTTTTCTCCGTGTATTTTAAATCTGAAGATGGGAGGGGGGAGGGGGAGAGGAGCGTCTAATAATGTGGTACAGTGAGGGAAATAGATATTTGATGCCCTGCTGCTTTTGTACGTTTGCCCACTGACAATGAAATTATCAGTCTATAATTTTAATGGTAGGTTTATTTGAACAGTGAGAGACAGAATAACAACAAAATCCAGAAAAACGCATGTCAACAATGTTGTAAATTGATTTGCATTTAAGAGTGTGCTCCTAATGTCAGCTCGTTACCTGTATAAAAGACACCGGGGAGCCAGAAATCTTTCTGATTGAGAGGGGGTCAAATACTTATTTCCCTCATCTAAATGCAAATCAATTTATACAATTTTTGACATGCGTTTTTCTGGGGGGGTTTTTTGTTGTTGTTATTCTGTCTCTCACTGTTCAAATAAACCTACCATTAAAATTATAGACTGATCATTTCTTTGTCAGTGGGCAAACGTACAAAATCAGCAGGGGATCAAATACTTTTTTCCCTCACTGTAGGTGTGCGTGTGTGTGAGAGACACCAGATTCCATAACTTCATTGACACCGGCAACAAACTTCGGGGTGCGTCTTCCTCTCCGATAGCGCCGTAGAATCCGGAGAATCCGGAAATAGGCTGACATTTTTAGGCGATAGCCCTTCTTCGAAGCAGATCGAGCGGAGGTATTGACTCGTTCATAATTAGCCATCTACAGTTTTCTCACTAAAGGTGGAGCCAATTGCTCGGTTTAGCAGTCCCTCGGGCATTTCACCGCTGCTCCCAGCCCGTGGCTTGGAATCAAACTCAGGTCGCCGGGTTCGGCAGTTGCGGTGTGCAAATGGGTGCGCAAACCACTTCCCCTGCAGAACCAGGGGTCGGCAACCGAAAATAACAAGAAAAAAAATCGAATTCGGTGCGACAGTCAATATTTCGAGAGCCGCAATGCAATGTGACTTCATGCACGGGTACAACACGTCACAAAGGAGTCTGTGAAAGAGTCGCACGCGGCTCCGGAGCCGTAGGCTGCAGACCCCTGAGTCCTCTCGCATGCAGGCACTCGCCTGAGCCACAATCGAGATACCAGCGCCGTAATTTGCCAACCAGTTGGTTGGAAATGGGTTCATGAATAATTATATTATCCGACGAAATGGGGAAATTCACCAGGAGGGGAAAGCGGAAATGATGTCCGTTTAACCCATGGGCAGGCTTTCGCGACCAATATTATGCAGGTATTTTTGTTTTGTTACATCGCGTAAATATGAATGTGTCGTTAAATCCGCCACCACCCTACAAAGCTAACTGGTAAGGTTTGTCACGGGTAAACAAAACGTGATAAATTAGTTACTAACTCAGCACACCGGATTGTTGTAAAATGTTGTGGATTTACTCTCCAACACACCGGTGTGCTGAACGAGTAACTAATTGCAGTGTGTTGTTTACGTGACAAACTTTACTCGTTGGCTGTGTCGGGTGGTGGCGGGTTTAACGACACATTAAGCACTGCGTCCGCTGTTATTGAGTTTCTGTAGCAATCCGTGGCCAAATCACTCAGCATGGGTTGGGCACGATTACATTTGAGAATGATTAAATAAAAAAATAAACACATTCGACAATAACGCCGTGGCTTTTAAAATGGAAAACAGATCTACAGTGGCCGATCTATTGCAGCGCGTGAAATGTTCCATTCCGAAGTGCTGTGAAGACGGCCCACTGCCCGAAACGTCGCCTTTTATCAATGTTTCCTTTAAAGGCCACACAGTGTCATTTGCGAATGTATTGAACTTTGGTTTGTTAACTGTGCGTGTACACCACGGCGAACACAGCAGCAGCATCACGAACCTATTTGTTTTTTCATATAAACAGTTTTTTTTTAAATATTTTATTAATGTGGAGTATGTAGCGGCCACGAATAGCTGGAGTGGAATCACGAGCACCTAAATGCATGCGTGATTGTTTTTTATTGTTGCTGTAATTGATCTACTCTATATCCTTTGGCTATTCCACTGCTGGATGAAGGTCCACCCACGCCGTTACAGGTCATAGGGGGTTTATTCTACAGAACGTGCGCTACGGGCACTCATCCGAGAAGTCCTCAAGGCTCGAACTCCGCTTAGCTTCTGAGATCTCACGAGATTTGGAGGGGGGTGGTTGGGGGGGGGGAGAGGTAGCAGGGGGGAGTGGAGCACATTCTGGGAGGTTCGGTCATACCACTCTATCGAGAACACCGGCGCGTGTTCACCTTTACACATGGGTCATGGGCAGAGTCTAGACATCGTTAATTAAAATAAAACATGCATCTTGAGCCCTCTGAAACAAAGAACTCCGCCCACTAAGAGCACCGATCCTCTACCGTTCCGCGCGTGCTGTACGAGAACACCGTTGTGTTCCTCGGTGCAACGGGGGGATTCCAACCGATCCGGATAGCTCCCAATACATCAGCCGTGCCCCCACCCCCCGCCGCCCCCACAACCTCCGCATCCTCCTCCTCCTCCACCCCCACCGAGGATTGTGCAGCCAGAGAGGATTATTTCTGTCCACTGAAATTGCTGAACTGATATTATCGTCGTAAGCTGACATTTATCAGAGCGGGCTCTCCATTGCTTAGAGACGCGTTAATGTCAAGTTCGGTTGACTTACATCTAATTGGGCAAACGCGTGTTGGTTCTTAACTTTATTTCTTGTTCATAATTGTAGTCGTCTCTGGCTGTAGGCCTCCTCTCCTCTCCCTCCCCCTATCCCCCCGACCTCCCATCCCGTCTGACAACGCCATTAATTTCCTCGGGGTGTGGTACGGTGCTGTATATATATTTGCGGTATTTGATTTTAGATTGTCTAGTTTAGAAACCCCTCAACATGTCAACGGATATCGGAGTTGCACACCCTAGCAAAGCGCGTGTCAGCGGATGGGTTGACATGGGTTTGATGTAATTTAATGGATGGTTGGGAAGGAACTTGGGATTTCGGGAATGATCGTGGCAAGAAAGTGTCGTGGTTGTAATCAGAAAGAGAATTCGACACTTCTTAGATTCGGAGGGGAGAAGAGGGGGGGGGAGGGCTTTAGAGATCTTGTATGGGGGGGGGCACCATTATGTATGTACGTTTAACTTCTTTCGCACCGTACGTAGCCACAGGAAAGTGCATTTTCGGTGGAGGGCCAACGAGACGTTTCGTGGTTGAGGGCTCACACTCCAGAACCTTGCCCCCACCTCGCAAGCACCGGTTCCCTGTGGCGCACGTGACAAGGAGGGATGGTGACACGCGAGCGGAGAGCGGATATTTACAAAGCACGTGGCGCAAAAAGATGGAAAGTGGGCGCAAAGAGGCGTGGAGAGAACGCACGCTTGTAATTAACCGAGAGGGGTGGGGGGGGGGACAAAGAGCACGTGGGTTAGTGAGCATACGTGAGTTAAGGGACATTTGGGGAGATGGTCCAGCAGTGGATAGGTCATGGCTGATGATCGTTGTTAAAAAAAGCAGCAAATTAGAAAAAAAACCCGTTAAATCACACGCAAGATTAAACAGAAAATACAATTAAATTATTAAACATGAACCGACATTGAATTAATTCGGTGGAAGTGCGGTTTAATTGAAAGTGAAATTCCAGTTTCCAACAAAGTTTCCAACTAAGCAAAGATAACCAACACTAACAGGTCACAACAATAATTCATTACCATTGCGCAGGAAAAGTACAAAGGCCAAAGTTTGTGAGCGTCACACGAAACGCGATTCACGATCGGCCACAGCTCGAACGGCGGATCAACGGAACCCGATGACGTTGGGACATCTGAGTAGTTTTAACGGTGTTCCTCCGCGTGATGCGTCCGTCTTGTGTCCTGTGAGTGCATGCATGTACGTACGTTGAACTTCTTTCGCGCCGTACGTATCCAACCCCGTGCTAATCGGAGGTGCGATTGAAAAAAAAGACCAAAAGAAGCAGTTCTAAATCAATTAAATTGAGTGTTTGGAAGAGCCCTACCGAGGTGATGTTCTATACATGCGTTGTATTTTGTGTAGTGGAGTAACGCGCGCAGGGTGTGTAAACGGCAGTTGCATTCATGTACGGGGTTGCAGACAGTGAGGTCAGGTCAGGACGAGCAGGTGCAAGCGTGAGACCTGGGAGACAGCAGACAGAGAGACGCCAGCGATTACGGAAAGAGCCAGTGATTGGCTGGCTGCAAATGCAAACACGGAGTAGGCGCCAAGAAGGCGAGAGATAGAGGCGATAAGGAGGGGTGAGCGCGTGCAGAAGACGCCGGAAGGACGCCGGCTTAACGAGGGCCACCTGAGGACACTTAATGAGGAGGGCGATATAAGGGCAATGTGGGAAGCAACGGGTTTCAGTTTGTCGGAGATGAAGAAGTCAATACAAGAGAAGTCCGGGACCTCGCCCCTCCACGCCTCGTCCTCCCCAGCGGTGTTGGCTGAACCCCCGCTGGGGGCACGGGCGACGTTGGACGTGTGGGTGTAGTAACAGGCGAGCGGGGGGAGAGGCTAGAGGAATCCATAGTTGTGAGTGCGATAGGCTCGCGGATAAAAGCCAGACACTCAGTTAGAGGTTAGCGGAGTGAAAGGCTAGCGGGGTGAGAAGCTAGTGTTGTATACATTCAGAGGCTAACGGAGAACAGGCTAGCGGAGCCAGAGAGAGCGTCATTGACAGGCTAGCGGAAAGCGGAGTAACAGGCTAGCGGAGTGCGGAGTAACAGGCTAGCGGAGTGTGGAGTAACAGGCTAGCGGAGTGCGGAGTAACAGGCTAGCAGAGTGTGGAGTAAACAGGCTAGCGGAGTGCGGAGTAACAGGCTAGCGGAGTGTGGAGTAACAGGCTAGCGGAGTGCGGAGTAACAGGCTAGCGGAGTGTGGAGTAAACAGGCTAGCGGAGTGCGGAGTAACAGGCTAACAGAGTGTGGAGTAACAGGCTAGCGGAGTGCGGAGTAACAGGCTATCGGAGTGCGGAGTAACAGGCTAGCGGAGTGCGGAGTATCAGGCTAGCGGAGTGTGGAGTAACAGGCTAGCGGAGTGTGGAGTAAACAGGCTTGCGGAGTGTGGAGTAACAGGCTAGCGGAGTGTGGAGTAACAGGCTAGCGGAGTGCGGAGTAACAGGCTAGCGGAGTGCGGAGTAACAGGCTAGCGGAGTGCGGAGTAAACAGGCTAGCGGAGTGCGGAGTAACAGGCTAACAGAGTGTGGAGTAACAGGCTAGCGGAGTGCGGAGTAACAGGCTATCGGAGTGCGGAGTAACAGGCTAGCGGAGTGCGAAGTAATAGGCTAGCGGAGTGTGGAGTAACAGGCTAGCGGAGTGTGGAGTAAACAGGCTTGCGGAGTGTGGAGTAACAGGCTAGCGGAGTGTGGAGTAACAGGCTAGCGGAGTGTGGAGTAACAGGCTTGCGGAGTGTGGAGTTACAGGCTAGCGGAGTGTGGAGTAACAGGCTAGCGGAGTGTGGAGTAACAGGCTAGCGGAGTGTGGAGTAAACAGGCTTGCAGAGTGTGGAGTAACAGGCTAGCGGAGTGTGGAGTAACAAGCTAGCGGAGTGCGGAGTAACAGGCTAGCGGAGTACGGAGTAACAGGCTAGCGGAGTGTGGAGTAAACAGGCTAGCGGAGTGCGGAGTAACAGGCTAGCGGAGTACGGAGTAACAGGCTAGCGGAGTGTGGAGTAACAAGCTAGCGGAGTGCGGAGTAACAGGCTAGCGGAGTGCGGAGTAACAGGCTAGCGGAGTGCGGAGTAAACAGGCTAGCGGAGTGCGGAGTAACAGGCTAGCAGAGTGCGGAGTAACAGGCTAGCGGAGTGTGGAGTAAACAGGCTTGCGGAGTGTGGAGTAACAGGCTAGCGGAGTGTGGAGTAACAGGCTAGCGGAGTGCGGAGTAACAGGCTAGCGGAGTGCGGAGTAAACAGGCTAGCGGAGTGTGGAGTAATAGGCTAGCGGAGTGCGGAGTAAACAGGCTTGCGGAGTGTGGAGTAACAGGCTAGCGGAGTGTGGAGTAACAGGCTAGCGGAGTGCGGAGTAACAGGCTAGCGGAGTGCGGAGTAAACAGGCTAGAGGAGTGCGGAGTAACAGGCTAGCGGAGTGCGGAGTCACAGGCTAGCGGAGTGCGGAGTAAACAGACTAGCGGAGTGTGGAGTAACAGGCTAGCGGAGTACGGAGTAACAGGCTAGCGGAGTGTGGAGTAAACAGGCTAGCGGAGTGCGGAGTAACAGGCTAGCGGAGTACGGAGTAACAGGCTAGCGGAGTGTGGAGTAAACAGGCTAGCGGAGTGTGGAGTAACAGGCTAGCGGAGTGCGGAGTAACAGGCTAGCGGAGTGGGAGTAACAGGCTAGTGGAGTGCGGAGTAACAGGCTAGCGGAGTGTGGAGTAAACAGGCTAGCGGAGTGTGGAGTAACAGGCTAGCGGAGTGCGGAGTAACAGGCTAGCGGAGTGGGAGTAACAGGCTAGCGGAGTGCGAAGTAACAGGCTAGCGGAGTGTGGAGTAACAGGCTAGCGGAGTGCGGAGTAACAGGCTAGCGGAGTGCGGAGTAAACAGGCTAGCGGAGTGTGGAGTAACAGGCTAGCGGAGTGCAGAGTAACAGGCTAGCGGAGTACGGAGTAACAAGCTAGCGGAGTGTGGAGTAACAGGCTAGCGGAGTGCGGAGTAACAGGTTAGCGGAGTGTGGAGTAAACAGGCCAGCGGAGTAACCGGCTAGCGGAGTGCGGAGTAACAGGCTAGCGGAGTGCGGAGTAACAGGCTAGCGGAGTAAACAGACTAGCGGAGTGTGGAGTAACAGGCTAGCGGAGTACGGAGTAACAGGCTAGCGGAGTGCGGAGTAACAGGCTAGCGGAGTACGGAGTAACAGGCTAGCGGAGTGTGGAGTAACAGGCTAGCGGAGTGTGGAGTAACAGGCTAGCGGAGTGTGGAGTAAACAGGCTAGCGGAGTGCGGAGTAAACAGGCTAGCGGAGTGTGGAGTAACAGGCTAGCGGAGTGTGGAGTAACAAGCTAGCGGAGTGCGGAGTAACAGGCTAGCGGAGTGCGGAGTAACAGGCTAGCGGAGTGCGGAGTAAACAGGCTAGCGGAGTGCGGAGTAACAGGCTAGCAGAGTGCGGAGTAACAGGCTAGCGGAGTGTGGAGTAAACAGGCTTGCGGAGTGTGGAGTAACAGGCTAGCGGAGTGTGGAGTAACAGGCTAGCGGAGTGCGGAGTAACAGGCTAGCGGAGTGTGGAGTAAACAGGCTAGCGGAGTGTGGAGTAATAGGCTAGTGGAGTGCGGAGTAAACAGGCTTGCGGAGTGTGGAGTAACAGGCTAGCGGAGTGTGGAGTAACAGGCTAGCGGAGTGCGGAGTAACAGGCTAGCGGAGTGCGGAGTAAACAGGCTAGAGGAGTGCGGAGTAACAGGCTAGCGGAGTGCGGAGTCACAGGCTAGCGGAGTGCGGAGTAAACAGACTAGCGGAGTGTGGAGTAACAGGCTAGCGGAGTACGGAGTAACAGGCTAGCGGAGTGTGGAGTAAACAGGCTAGCGGAGTGCGGAGTAACAGGCTAGCGGAGTACGGAGTAACAGGCTAGCGGAGTGTGGAGTAAACAGGCTAGCGGAGTGTGGAGTAACAGGCTAGCGGAGTGCGGAGTAACAGGCTAGCGGAGTGGGAGTAACAGGCTAGCGGAGTGCGGAGTAACAGGCTAGCGGAGTGTGGAGTAAACAGGCTAGCGGAGTGTGGAGTAACAGGCGGAGTGCGGAGTAACAGGCTAGCGGAGTGGGAGTAACAGGCTAGCGGAGTGCGAAGTAACAGGCTAGCGGAGTGTGGAGTAACAGGCTAGCGGAGTGCGGAGTAACAGGCTAGCGGAGTGCGGAGTAAACAGGCTAGCGGAGTGTGGAGTAACAGGCTAGCGGAGTGCAGAGTAACAGGCTAGCGGAGTACGGAGTAACAAGCTAGCGGAGTGTGGAGTAACAGGCTAGCGGAGTGCGGAGTAACAGGTTAGCGGAGTGTGGAGTAAACAGGCCAGCGGAGTAACCGGCTAGCGGAGTGCGGAGTAACAGGCTAGCGGAGTGCGGAGTAACAGGCTAGCGGAGTAAACAGACTAGCGGAGTGTGGAGTAACAGGCTAGCGGAGTACGGAGTAACAGGCTAGCGGAGTGCGGAGTAACAGGCTAGCGGAGTACGGAGTAACAGGCTAGCGGAGTGTGGAGTAACAGGCTAGCGGAGTGTGGAGTAACAGGCTAGCGGAGTGTGGAGTAAACAGGCTAGCGGAGTGCGGAGTAAACAGGCTAGCGGAGTGTGGAGTAACAGGCTAGCGGAGTAACAGGCTAGCGGAGTGTGGAATAACAGGCTAGCGAAGTGTGGAATAACAGGCTAGCGGAGTTACAGGCTAGCGGAGTGTGGAGTAACAGGCTAGCGGAGTAACAGGCTAGCGTAGTGTGGAGTAACAGGCTAGCGGAGTGTGGAGTAAACAGGCTAGCGGAGTGCGGAGTAACAGGCTAGCGGAGTGTGGAGTAACAGGCTAGCGGAGTGCGGAGTAAACAGGCTAGCGGAGCAAGAGAGGGAGAGTTCGCGAGAGGAGTACGTGGAGTTGAACGTGAGGAGCCCCCGAGGGGGGGGGGGGGGATGCTTCGAATAAAGTGACACAGGAGAAATGAAAAAGTTGTCCGCGTGAATAAACACCACTACATTTGTATCAGAGAGCCCACACGGATATCATTAGGCTTTATGCATTATGCAGACAGCTAAAGTGTTACAAAGGCAGAGGGATACAAACCCTGAGAAATAATTAAACAGCCAGACAGACAACGACCCAGCAATACAAATAATGTTACAGACAATCAGACAGACAAGCATCCAAAAAGACAACTTATTAGACAGACGGATCATCAGACGAATAGGCAGACATGGACCCGGGCAACGTAACACAGACAGATTTTGACCCGGTCAAGCAAAGTGTTAGACACCTGGACAAACAACTGGACATGTGGCCAGGCACAGTATTAGGCACGTAGATAATCAGACAGACAGACAAACGATCGAGCACACAGACAAGAGTGGCTGTCTCGATTAAAATGTCATAGATTCCGGCTCCCAGGAGCAATCCGTTGCGGGTTTTGAGATTCCCCGCGCCAGGTGTGGGCGATCCGCGCTTAATGCGCGTCCACTGATTCAGCGCGGAGCCTCAATGATATCACTGCTGGTGGAGAGTGGCAGTGGGTGAAGTGTGTCTGTGTATGTATGAAGTGTCTGTGTGGTGTGTCTGTGAAGTGTCTATGTGGTGTGTGTGTGAAGTGTCTGTGTATATGTGGTGTGTGTATGTATGAAGTGTCTGTGTATATGTGGTGTGTGTATGAAGTGTATGCGTGGTGTGTGTATGTATGAAGTGTCTGTATATGTGTGGTGTGTGTGTGTGTGAAGTGTCTGTGTATATGTGGTGTGTGTATGTATTAAGTGTATGTGTGGTGTGTGTATGTATGAAGTGTATGTGGTGTGTGTGTGAAGTGTCTGTGTATATGTGGTGTGTGTATGTATGAAGTGAATGTGGTGTGTGTATGTATTAAGTGTATGTGTGGTGTGTATGTATGAAGTGTTTGTATATGTGTGATGTGTGTGTGAAGTGTCTGTGTATATGTGGTGTGTGTATGTATTAAGTGTATGTGTGGTGTGTATGTATGAAGTGTCTGTGTGTGTGTGAAGTGTATGTGTATATGTGGTGTGTGTATGTATGAAGTGTCTGTGTATATGTGGTGTGTGTATGTATGAAGTGTATGTGGTGTGTGTATGTATGAAGTGTATGTGGTGTGTGTGAAGTGTCTGTGTTTGTGTGATGTGTGTATGTATAAAGTGTATGTGTATGTGTGGTGTGTGTATGAAGTGTCTGTGTATACGTGGTGTGTGTGTGACGTGTCTGTGTATATGTGGTGTGTGTATGTATGAAGTGTCTGTGGTGTGTGATGTGTGTATGTATAAAGTGTATGTGTTGTGTGTGTGTGAAGTGTCTGTGTATATGTGGTGTGTGTGTGTGAAGTGTCTGTGTATATGTGGTGTGTGTATGTATTAAGTGTATGTGTGGTGTGTGTATGTATGAAGTGTATGTGTGGTGTGTGTATGTATAAAGTGTATGTGTGGTGTGTGTATGAAGTGTATGTGTGGTGTGTGTATGTATGAAGTGTCTGTGTATATGCGGTGTGTGTGTGAAGTGTCTGTGTATATGTGGTGTGTGCATGTATTAAGTGTATGTGTGGTGTGTGTATGTATGAAGTGTATGTGTGGTGTGTGTATGTATAAAGTGTAAGTGTATGTGGTGTGTGTGTGTATGAAGTGTATGTGTGGTGTGTGTATGTATGAAGTGTCTGTGGTGTGTGTATGTATAAAGTGTATGTGTGGTGTGTGTGAAGTGTATGTGTGGTGTCTGTATGAAGTGTCTGTGTATGTGTGGTGTGTGTGTGTGTATGAAGTGTCTGTGTATGTATGGTGTGTGTATGTATAAAGTATAAGTGTATGTGGTGTGTGTGTATGAAGTGTCTGTGTATGTGTGGTGTGTGTATGTATAAAGTATAAGTGTATGTGGTGTGTGTGTATGAAGTGTCTGTGTATGTATGGTGTGTGTATGTATAAAGTATAAGTGTATGTGGTGTGTGTGTATGAAGTGTCTGTGTATGTATGGTGTGTGTATGTATGAAGTGTCTGTGTATGTGTGGTGTGTGTATGTATAAAGTATAAGTGTATGTGGTGTGTGTGTATGAAGTGTCTGTGTATGTATGGTGTGTGTATGTATGAAGTGTCGCTTACAGCGCTTGCGGTGTATGCGTGTGGGTGGGGGTAGCGGTTCGCGCGCCGCGCTAAAAGTGGGAAACCCTCAGTTCGATCCCCTCTCGCGGCCAACACCAGTGGCGATTATAATCTGAGCCGGCACGGGGCCTCAACACAACCTGCCAACCTTCACAGCTGCTGCTTGCTGACAGCACTTGCCCCAACAGTCTGTGAAGGCAGTGCGTGTGCACGAATTTAACGTGTCGTGAGCTGTTGGGCTTAAGGGTCGTCCATAAATGACGTCACGCACCTAGGGGTGGGGGGGGGGGGGTCAGACATTTGTGACGATGCGTGACGATGGGGGGAGGGGGGGGGGGTTTGAGAAATGTGACGTCACATCAAAATGCGCAACTTTAAATAAATATAGACGACACGTTCTACTTAATTAAGTCGACTTTTTAATACATGTTTTCTCCTACAACATCAGAGTGCAGCGCCACATTAAATACGCACTACAGTGACAATAGTTTAAAGCGATTTGAAGCATGTTTTATATTCTTTTTTGGGGGGGGGGCAGAGCATTGTGACGTCATATTTGAGGTGGGGGGGGCTAACTTTTTGTGACGCCGTGTGACGAAGGGGAGGGGGGTCAAAAATCGTCCAAAATCGCGTGACGTCATTTATGGACGGCCCCCTTATCTCTCCGTGGACGCGTGCACAGGAGCGGCAGAAGCACGGCGCGTAGACTCGGAGCAATTATCAGGCAGTGTGAGGCTGGGGGGGGGGGTGAACCAGATGAGAATCATCAATCAGAGAACCGCTCGGCCACCTATCCACCGGCCACCCAACCCGTCCCTCTTGAAAGCCTCCAACCCCAACGGGACCCTGCCCTGTGTTCGCTCATTCAACTTCCATCGCCCTGCAAACACAAAGATCCCCCGTGTAGCCTGAACAGACTGTAGGGGCAAGTGCTGTTAGCGAGCGCCTATGAAGGCCGGCACGGCGCACGAGGGCGTTGGTGACCAACACCACGCCCGACCGCCTTTGTCTCCATAGTGGCGATGTTTACACAATGCACCAGGTACTTATTTTGAGGCTGAGTCGACCTAGAGGAGGCCCAGGATCGGTTCAGATAATTGTCACTGGTGTTGGCCGTGAGCAGGAATCGAACCGGGGTCGCCAGGTTCGTAGCGCGGCGCGCTAACCACTACACTACCGAGCTCTCACACACACAGACACTTCCATTACAAGCCGACGAGGCCATCAGTAAAGTGAGCCTCAACTATCTTGTTGGTGTTATTGGATTGCCCGCCACGGCGTATCGTGAGTGGCGGAGTGATGTCTGCACCAGTCCTGTCCCTTGTCCAACCCTCTCTGCCTTTCACCAACCCCACACTGATCAGTGGTGCTGAAGAATGGTCCACAACCACCATCCATGATCAACACACATTGATCAGCCACTGCACTTGTATGCTCTCACGTCTACGCCGCATCCACCTTCAACAGTCCGGGCTGACCAGCGTGGTGAAGTATGGTCAGCTAAATCCACCAAACAGCAGTGGACTGACAGAATGGCTGGACGTCCACACAGAGCGGGATTCCCCTTCCGAAGTGCTGTTGCTTGTGCAGTGGTACGGAGAACCTTTTTTCAAACGAGATTCAGCAAATGTATTTGTGCATGTTGAACATCTTTTACGCAGTTTCATAGCCAACCGTGCTAATCGGAGTTGCGAGAGAAGGACGACAAAATAGACACAAGAAAGCAACTATTCTAAAGAAATCATTTTTCAATCTCGACTTGAAAGCCCCATATCTCCAGTGGCTTCCTGAATATTGAGAAGGAAGAGCTTTCCCGACGGCCGCAGAAGCGCGCGATGCAAGTGACCTCCTTCGTTCGATGGCCGGTCAAAAGCCGCCGCAGCCGCCGCTGCTGATGCGAGGATGACCGGAGTTCACTTGACGACGGTGTCCGCTCAACTTGACGAGGTCAGCGATGTATTGCGTGGTTCATTTGTGACGGCGAGCACTGTGTGTGTGTGTAACAAGTGCGATCTTATATTGGTAATCGTTCGGTCGGCAGCCGGAAGGAGAGTGATTAAAACACCGCCTTGTGTGACACAGCCGCGTGCCAACCCTGCGTCTAACAGCGGCAGCACGATCCAAACCCAGCCCCACACCGCCACCTTTGTCTCCCCGTTGTCTCCGCGCCCCAAAGGCAGACGTGATGTTGCTTTTCAATTGGCAAGTTTAGTTTTTATTCTTCGCGATGTTCACAGTGCTTATATATGATTGCCTGTGTAGTAGTGCCAGGGCAATGACTTCAATTTGCAGACCGAGTTAAATAATTGGGTTCGGGAGGTTCAAAACATATCCGCCTTTCACGTGCAATGCGAGTTGTGAAAAGTAACAACACATGCAACTGGGCAGCAGTCGCATGCTTATATCCACAACACCATTCTACCATTGCTGCATCACGACACAACCCCAGGCAAAGCGGGTTTGTTATCCAGAGCTCTAACATTGGCTCAGATCACGTGACTTCTGGCTCCCCCCCCCCACCCACTCTGAACCCCGCCCCTCTCCCCGCCCCCTCTGAAAACAGACGCTGCTCCTCCTGCGTGCAGCTCGACCCTGCTCGCGATTTCCTTCCGCTCCTCTTCCATCTCCTGCCTTCTCCCAGCCCATCATCATGAGGTCGCGATTCCGATCCCGACCCTGACGCCTTTCTGGTGTAATAGCGCAGACTGCTGTCCAGCAGCGGCAACTGCGGTGAGCGTATACACGGTGTGTGTGTCGGCAGGGCGGAGGAACTGGGGGCAAGGGTCACGGAAGGCCTCCATCAGGAATCCCCTGGAAGCTGCTGGTGGGTTCGAGAAGGGAGGCGCGGCCGGGACAGAGCCAGGCCACGCTGGGTAGCGTAAAAGGAGCTGAGAGCGGGAGCTCGCGGCTGCCGGGTTCTGGGAGTGGACTCGTCTTCGCCGCCTTCGTCGCTGACGACTTCGCTGGATATTGCGCGGCCGGATAGTTGTTGGGTGTCTCGGTCAGCGCCGTCGGTGTTACACGGTCAGGGTTGTGTTTACGCTGGTGCTAGACGGTTACGGAGAGTGCGAGGGCGAACCTGTGATGTGTGAAGGCGTTGAATCAAGAAGGTGCCTCCTGGAAACCCTTGTCTCCGAATCGATGACATCTACACCTGTATACAGTATTTGGAGTTTGTGTGTCTCTCTCTCCCCGTGGGAGGATCTGCCCCACCAGTACTTACACTGCCAGTGGCTCAAACCAATGTTCCGCCTTTTGGGGGAAATCTTCAGGAAACTGGGGGTACCCTTCTACAACAGCAGCTTCGTATATGGGGTGGTGCCTTACCTGGCTAACAAACGCCATGACCTCGCCAACTTCGCATGTGCTCAGGCGAAGATGGCGGGGTACAGAATGACAAAAAAGATGCTGTATGGTGACACTGACGGCTGCTCTGTGCTGCTTCCAGTGTTCAGAGGCCTGCTCAAGGCGCGGCTCCGGCTGGAGCACGCCATGTACCACACACATGTCGGTGATGTGCAGCGCGTCTTCTTCGAACGCTGGGGAGCCGGAAAAAGTCCTCTGTACTAGTGTGGACGGCACCCTCATGTTCACCTTCTGAAGCGCTCGCTCGTCAATGTGGCGTGCGCGATGACCATCACCACCACAACCACCACGTGACTTTTCTTTCGCGTTGTGCGCGGTGCTTTTTAGCGCCACAGCGCGTGGATTTGTAACGTTTATTTTCATTTGTGTTGCTGGTGACTTTGTGTATTTCATATCGAAATCGCCTCCAGTGCTTTTGCTGCTGGCGGCAATAAAAGTTGTTTAAAAGTCAAAAGTCTCTCCCCGTGGATGTTTATCTGGATATTCCGGGGTTTTCTCTCCACATTTAGAATCAACATCACGCATTCATATTATTTGGATGCTACACATTTCCACGTGATAAGCCGTTTCGTTGGAGTTATCCTTTGTGATAGCCAAGTCGCTTCTGAAAAAGAGCTCAGTGGGCTTTACCTGGTAAAGTTATTTTAACAAATATGTTTTAGCTTATAGTTGTATCACCGCACTCTCTTCATCCCATACATCTTGGCCCGGTGATTCCTCCTCCCTCTCTTCCTCTTCTTCTCCTTCCTGCAGCGGCACTCCGCCTCCATTCTTCCCGCTGCTCATCTTGAGCCGTGGCCTCCTCCTCCTCCTCTTTGGCCGTCTTGGGGACGTCTATCCTGGCCGCCTTTCCCTCTCCCGTCCCTGTCCATGTTCCCCATGCATCACAACATCCCTAACTCGCCCGCTGTGCGCCACGGGCAAGTAGTTTAAGACTTAATCTGTTACTTCACGTACAAGGTCATTCAAGAAACGATTTTATATAATCATAATAATAAAGCGTCCTTTAATTGTCCACGAAGGCCTCATGGTGTGTCGAGAATCAAGAGGGCCCTGCGTTCGGATGCTCAGCCACTTCCTATTGAGTGTCTGGAGAAACCCCACTGTGCGTACGAAGTGGCTCAACATACCAACACCCTAAATATAGCAGGGAATACCACGGAGTGCCACTGCTGCAGCCACTCACAGTCAGTCCCATGTGTAGTCCCTTGAGCCTGCACCGGATATTTCACGTACAGGTACTGCCCGAAGTATGTACAGTATGTATTTTGAACTTCTTTCGCACCGTACGTAGCCAACCGCGCTATTCGGGGGTGCGTGGGAAGGACAACAAACTGAACACACAAAGCAGTTTTAAGGGAATTAGTCTTCAATTTAGATGTCAAAGTGCGTAGCTCCCAGTGGTTTCATAATATCGGAAGGAAGAGCGTCCCAGACGGTCGCAGACGCGCATCTGAAAGCGCCGCGCGATGATGCGGTGACCCCCGTCTTTGTCCGATGGCCAGACAAACGCCGCCGCTGCTTCTGCTGATGCAGCTGCTGCTGCTGCGAGGATGACCGGATTTCGCGTACTGGAGGTGGTGGCACCACTTTACTGGCCACACATTTCTTGACGTGGCCAAGAATGAGTTGGGGGTGGGGGGGTCATTGAATAATATACTCGTATTGGCGCCGTATGAATACCTCGGCAGCCCTGAAGCCATCGGCGACTTCGGTGGAACTGATTTCTGCTCTGGCTCATGGATGAATGGTGAGTCTACGCACACAGCCAGGGAGCAATATTTAACGTGGCTTTTTTTTGTTTGTTCCTTATGTACGCTTCACCTATTGCCGGCAGGCCGATGATAAATGTTGACAATCACAAAGCGTACGCTGGAGGATACTTAACAGATGGATCTTTACAAACGCACGCCAAATGCACAAAATGTACGAGGGTGATGCAACGGTTAGTCGTGAATGAGGCGCTTATTCAGGAACCAAACGTCACACCTGCTGGAGAGCTGTTAACCCCCAAACTAATTATTTGGCGATGCTCTCTGGCTTCTCTATTTATTGACTATGAATAAGGGGCATTACCCGAAACATCGCCTATTGTATACATGTAAAAATGTTCATTTTAATGCCACAGCGCTATTATCACATGTGTTGGGTCTGTTAGTAAATGCTCAGTGGGGCACCATTCTGGTGGGGAAGTGGGAGACCCTAGATGAGTGGTTCGTCTTTATCTTTTGGGGGTGCGAGACACGGCCAGATTTTTTTTTAGAAGGTAAATAATCGAAAACACCAATTAAGCACGTGCAAGTAAGTACAACTATATCGTTTCATCAAACCTATGTATGTATTAACATTATTTTTTTTTAAAATTACGATTGCAAACCAAAGGGGTGCAGGCTGCAGAAAAAGTGCCCGAGATATTTGGAGTTGAGACTACGACAAAGACTGCCAGACAGAGACACAGATATTTAAAGAGAGAGACACACAGATATTTAGAGAGAGAGAGAGACACGGATATTTAGAGAGAGAGAGATATTTAGAGAGAGACAGATATTTAGAGAGAGAGACATATATTTAGAGAGAGAGAGAGAGACAGATATTTAGAGAGAGAGACAGATATTTAGAGAGAGAGAGACAGTTATTTAGGGAGAGAGAGACAGATATTTAGAGAGATAGAGAGACACAGATATTTAGAGAGAGAGAGAAACACGGATATTTAGAGAGAGAGAGATATTTAGAGAGAGACAGATATTTAGAGAGAGAGAGACATATATTTAGAGAGAGAGAGAGACAGATATTTAGAGAGAGAGACAGATATTTAGAGAGAGAGAGACACAGTTATTTAGGGAGAGAGAGACAGATATTTAGAGAGAGAGAGAGACACAGATATTTAGAGAGAGAGAGACACAGATATTTAGAGAGAGAGAGAGACACAGATATTTAGAGAGAGAAAGAGAGAGACAGATATTTAGGGAGAGAGAGACGGAGAGAGACAGACGCAGTGGCAGACATACATCGAGGGTGACGTTGAGAGAGATGCAATGAAGAGCAAGAGACAGAGCGAGAAAGAGAGAGAGAGAGGCAGAGCCACACTTTGTGCTGTCCCACCGACCCCTTTCGTGTGCTGTGCTGGCCTTCATCGGTGCCATCATTCGTGCACAGCACTTGCCCCAGCAGCCTATTTAGAGGCTACACGCGGGACCTTTGTCTTTGCATGTCTATAGCCCGGTGGCTTGGGTGCACTGTGGTTGGTGGACCATGAGACGATGGATCGCACATGGCTTTAATGGATGCGGATGCAGTCAAAATTATATAATTCGGGGGCCCTATTTTAAGGTTTTTGCGAGGTGACCTCGTGTGTGAATAGTGCCATAAAGAGACATCAACACGTGAAGGGGGAGGTTTTGTAAGGTGTCATGTATCTTTCACATGAAGGTGGGTATATGTGACACGTATGATGAGGGGGTCAAAAAAACTGTCGTTACAACGGGACACAACCCCGCTGCTTTTCTGGGCAAGCGACTGGAAAGGCACATTTCTATTATTTAAAAATGTGAAAGGGAAATCATTAGCACTGGGGGCCAGAGTAGGGGATCATGCGTAACTAGGATAGACAAACGCATAGATGTACAGACACAGAGATAGACAAAGAGAGACAAAGCACGTGCACAAAGACACAGAGAGAGAGAGAGTTGCACACACAGATGTAGAAACAAAGGATAAGATCCCCCCGTATAGCCTTAACAGACTGTTGGGGCAAGTGCCGTTAGCAAGCACATCTGAAGGCCGGAATGGGACACAAGCGGACGGGTGACCAACACCACGCCCGGCCACCTTTGTCTCCCTGATGGCGATGTTTCCGCATTGCACCATTTGATGCTGAGTCGACCTAGGGGAGGCCCGGGACCGGTTCAGATAATCGTCACCGGTGTTGGCCGTGAGCGGGAATCGAACTCGGGTCGCCGGCTTCGTAAGCGCATGGCGCTAACCATAGACTACACGTCGATATTTAGCGAGGCAGACAGCTAGAGTTACAGACACGTAAACAGGCACAGAATAAAACCGACACAGAGAGAGTCAAAGTGACAGAGAGTGAGACGGAGAGAGACAGCTGCATGGAAATGATAGTCATGCCAGCTGACGCAGAAACACACCAAGAGGTATGGGGGGAAAAATCATTACAAACACATAAACACATGGGCACAGACAAAGCGATGAAGAGATAAGGGCCCGGTCAGAAACACCCAGAGAGACACAAAGAGACAGACACAGAGAGACTTTAAAATGGAGATTGAAAACTAATTTCTTGAGAACTTATTTTTGTGTTCAGTTTGTTGTCTTTTTCCCCAGCACCCCCGAATTGCACGGCTGGCTACGCACGGTTCGAAGTAAGTTCAAAATACAGATGTAGTGGAGTAACACGCGTATACAGGGGGAAATGGTAAAGACGTGCGAGTGATGGTCAGTGGAGTCATGTCGGGCCGGCCAAGTGCGGCGGCGGGGAACGGTGAGGTAATGATGGGCCAATAAAGCTGGGGAGCGATGGACAGCTGTGATTGGCTGGGGTTGTTGTCAAGGGCAAGGTGGCGCAGGAATGTCTGGGAATAGAGGAGGCAGGCAACAGGTGCAGGAGGACGCGGGGCATCGGGGGCACGTGGCTAATTAATTGGTGAGTAATGAGAGCGGGGATATAAGGGGTAGACGGGAAGACAGAGTTGAGTTGTGATTAGGGCTGGAACGACGCAGGTGGGAGAGAACGGGGAGAAGACATAGGAGACGGAGCAGCTAGCAGTGGAGGGAGACAAGCAGAGACGAGCAGAGACTAGCAGAGAGCGACAGAGATACAGAGGGAAGCGGAGACACAGAGAGAGACAGGGAGAGATAGACGGAGCAAGACAGAGAGAAACAAGGATGGCGAGTGAGACAGAGGGAGAAAAACGGGGTGAGACAGAGAGAGACAGAGAGAGTACAGAGGGAAGCGGAGACAGAGAGAGACAGGGGGAGATAGACGGAGTGAGACGGAGAGAGACAGAGATGGCGAGTGAGACAGAGAGAGACAGGGAGAGATAACCAGAATGAGACGTAGCGAGACGGAGAGAGACGGAGACAGCGAGAGATGGAGAGAGATACGGAGACAGCGAGAGACGGAGAGAGACAGAGATAGCGAGTGACGGAGAGAGAGACAGAGACAGCGAGTGATGGAGAAAGAGCCAGAGACAGCGAGTGATGGAGAGAGACAGGGAGAGATAACCAGAGTGAGACGTAGAGCGACGGAGAGGGACGGAGACAGCGAGAGACGGAGAGAGACAGAGACAGTGAGTGACGGAGAGAGAGAGGGACAGAGACAACGAGCGACGGAGGGAGACAGAGAAAGACAGTGGAGGAAGCGGAGCGAGCGAGATGGGCAGAGCGCGGCGAGCGAGCCGTGGCAATCAGAGGAACTGTGGAGTCATCGACGAAATGCGGAGAGTTGTAAATAAAGTGGTGTCGGAGAAAAGAACAAAGTTGTCTGAATGAAGTCTACCACTACATTTGGTGTCAGATGTGACTACGGAGCCACGCCGACATGTCAAAGAAATGGGCCAAGAGAAAGAACATGCCGACGGACTCGTCTGACGACAGCAATGACGTGGACGTGATTCCCGCGTCCGGACAAGAAGGTGTTACTCCCCCGCAGACACCTGGTCGACCAGGTGTCTGCGGGGCGGGAGGACGGATCGAGCGGGGCCGAGACCCCGGGGCCGGCGCGTGAATGGAGCGTCCTCATGGCCCAGTGGGAGGCCAGGCTGGCAACGCTGACGGAGGCGTTCGACCGCTTTATGGCGACGGATCGGGCGCTGCTGACGGTGTCAAGCCGTCCTGCAGCCGTTCCCCCGCCGCCGGAACGCGCCGACGACGGAGCCGCACCCTCCGCGGCGCTGCCAGCGGAATCGGACGCCGATGGGGCATCAGCCTCGGGTTCGAAACTGCGGCTTCACGCCTAACGCTTCAAGGCCAAGGTTGGCGATTGGACGGCATTCACGCGACGGTTCCGAGCGGCGTATCAATCACTCGAATGGACTGAGAGTGACGCGCTGCGGGCCCTGCCGACTGCCCTCGACGACGACTCGCTAGCGACGTTCAACGGGATTCTGGCCGCCGTCCGGTCGACACTGGCGGGTCGTGTACGAGCCGCGTTCGGTCGCCAAACGTAGATTCCAGCAAAGGAAGCGGGAGGACACGGAATCTCCCCTCGCGTTCCGCAGCGCGCTGTTGGCCCTCGCGCAAGCAGCCTACACGGCGATGGACCAGGAGGCCCTGGACTCTCTCCTCCAGGAGAAGCTATTGCTGTTGGCGAAGCAGCTATGCGTCGTCCTTTCGTTGCCCGACAGCAACAACGACGACGACGTGTCATCTCTACAGATCGCCAGGAACATCCAAGTCAACCTGGACCTCCGCGATGAACCAACGGTGGCACAGCCTCTGATGGTGAGCGCCACCGTGTCCGGGAGCGCGGTGGAGCTGGAGGTGCCGCCGCCGGCTGCAGCGGCGGCCGGATTGCCGCCTGCGGGCATGCCACGTCGCCCCACGGTGTACGGAGGTGGCGCGCAGCGGGCGTGCTACGAGTGCGGACGGAGAGGACACCTCGCCCGCGACTGCTGGCGGCGCAGAGGCGGTCTTCCAAGGGCGCCGAGCAACTACAACCAAGGATTTTCCCCGCTCCGAGGTTCCCAGGACCGCCCCTATTAACTCGGAGGAAGTGTTCTGGCAGATTTTCTGGCCGGAAGCCGGCTGGCCAGCCGCGACCTCAGGAGACGGCCCGGGACGCACAGGAGCGGGGTGCGATCACGCCGGCGGATGATCGCTGTAACGAGGAAGGGCACGCGTCGAAGACAGGACGCAGCCCCGGGTTAACGAGGGAGCGTTCCCCGCCCTTGTCCAATGTTGACCCATTCAGGGGTAATGGGCCGGCCGCTGGAACCCGCTCCCGAGGAAGGACTTTCCATTGAAAATACGCCTCGTTTGACTGCTGTACACATGTCATTAAGCGACGCCATTGTTGTTAATTGTTGTGTGATGTTATTGTTGCTCACCACTGTTCGGATGTCGGATTGTTGTTGTAGCCGGGATGACTAATTCTTTCATCACGGGGGGGGGGGGGTGATGTAGTGGAGTAACACGCGCATACAGGGGACAATGGTAAAGACGCGTGAGTGATTGTCAGTGGGGTCATGTCGGGCGCAGGAATGTCTGGGAATAGAGGAGGCAGGCAACAGGTGCAGGAGGACGCGGGGCATCGGGGGCACGTGGCTAATTAATTGGTGAGTAAAGAGACCGGGGATATAAGGGGGAGACGGGAAGACAGAGGGGAGTTGTGATTAGGGCCGGAACGACGCAGGTGGGAGAGAACGGGGAGAAGACATAGGAGACGGAGCAGCTAGCAGTGGAGGGAGACGAGCAGAGACTAGCAGAGAGCGACAGAGATACAGAGGGAAGCAGAGACACAGAGAGAGAGACAGGGAGAGATAGACGGAGCAAGACAGAGAGAGACAAGGACGGCGAGTGAGACAGAGAGTGGCAGAGGGAGATAAGCGGGGTGAGACAGAGAGAGACGGAGAGAGAGTACAGAGGGAAGCGGAGACAGAGAGAGACGGGGGGAGATAGACAAGAGTGAGACGGAGAGAGACAGAGACGGCGAGTGAGACAGAGAGAGACAGGGAGAGATAACCAGAGTGAGACGTAGAGAGACGGAGAGGGACGGAGACCGCGAGAGACAGAGAGAGACAGAGACAGTGAGTAACGGAGATTGAGAGACAGCGAGAGACGGAGAGAGAGACAGCGAGTGACGAAGAGAGAGAGAGACACACAGAGACAGCGAGAGACGTAGAGAGGGACAGAGACAGCGAGAAACGGAGAGAGAGAGATAGAGACAGCGAGAGACGTAGAGAGGGACAGAGACAGCGAGAGACGGTGAGAGAGACAGAGACAGCGAGAGACGGTGAGAGAGAGAAAGCGACAGCGATAGACGGAGAGAGACAGAGACAGCGAGTGATGGAGAGAGAGAGAGACGGAGAGAGAGACAGAGACAGCGAGCGACGGATGGAGACAGCGAGAGACAGGGGAGGAAGCGGAGCGAGCGAGACGGGCAGAGTGCGGCGAGCGAGCCGTGGCAATCAGAGGAACTGTGGAGCCATCGACGGAATGCGGAGAGTTGTAAATAAAGTGGTGTTGGAGAAAAGAACAAAGTTGTCCGAGTGAAGTCTACCACTACATATGCATACGTGTTGTTGACAGAAGTGTTGAGTTTTAGTCAGTACGGTATCGGTCAAACATTTAAATGATCCTCTGGAGATGAAAAAAACAAGGTCTGGATATCCCGTATGTTGTCCTTATATAAATGAAGGGCATCAGCCATCCTATGGATGTATGTTGAACTTCTTTCGTGCCTTACGTAGCCAACCGCGTTAGTCGGAGGTGCGTTGTCGGGTTGGACCGCGTTTTGCCTTGGGATGATGCCCTACGGTTTTCATCCACGTGCTGGGAGCTTATTCAGGAACTGATTTAAAGAAGGGATCCTGGCACGTGGAGCAGAACGTCGGACATCGTGCCGAACAGTACGACCGAGAAAGCCGTACGGCACAACCGTCAAAATCTACGCAGTAGGAATAAAACGTATTCTCGTTTCTCACCGATGCATTTAAATATGGATATTACATATACCATGTATATGTATTAAATATGCATATTGGATTGAAATATGTGAATTCGTCTTCACGACGATCTTTTAAAAAAGCTCAACGAAGCTGAATCTTTACATCTTACTTAAGTAATATGCATAAATATATTACAATGCACCATATAAATATAAAAAAGTCTCAATTCATCACATTTGAGACGGTCCCTCGAAATAATTTAAAATATATATACCATCACTGAAGCAAAAACGCATTCACAGTTAAGGACGTAAAACAAAAAAGAGATACGTATAATTCCCATCCACTGAACAACAATTTAAACGTGTTCACAACCCACAGAGGCACTCACTCTGTTCCACGAACACACCCGCCATATGTCTTCTGAATATTTAATGCACCCGGGTATTGTCTCTCCGTGCCGCTCAAGGAGCACGTCCCTGCAGCTGCTGTGTCTGTGCGAAAGCCGCGTGAGTCTGCCCCTCTCTTGCCTCGCACGTTCCGTCTGGATCGTACGGCGCTGAGCGGCGGTGCGTGCGCACGTGTGTCCACGTTTACGCGCACGTGCGTGTGCAGGCAGTCACAACCTGACTTACGAACGACTGTACTTACGAACACCCGACTTACGAACACCCGACTTACGAACACCCCCTGATGGCAAGTCCCCACACTAAAAACGCGCTTTCGCTGCAACACGGTTGTTCCACAGGGGAACGCTTTTAGCACCACGCGGAACGCGCCCCCTGTTGTAACGTGGAAGGCACATCATGTTATAAAGGGGAGCTGTTATAACGCTGAACCATTATAACGCAGAATGCACGCCGTTAAAGTGGGGAACTGTTATAATGCACAACGTGCCATTAAAACGCGGAACGCGCACTTTTATGATGTGGAAAGCGCGCCTTTAATGCACAATACCCGCGATTATAACGCACGACACGCACCGTTATAATGCAGAACGTAAGCCGTTATAGCGTGGACCGTGCGCCGTTATAGTGTGGACCGTGCGCCGTTATAGCGTGGACCGTGCTTCGTTATAGCGTGGACCGTGCGCCGTTATAGCGTGGACCGTGCACCGTTATAGCGTGGACCGTGCTCCGTTACAGCGTGGACCGTGCTCCATTATAGTGTAAACCGTGCTCCGTTATAGCGTGGACCGTGCGCCGTTATAGCGTGGACCGTGCACCGTTATAGCGTGGACCGTGCTCCATTATAGTGTAAACCGTGCGCCGTTATAATGTGGACCGTGCGCCGTTATAGCGTGGACCGTGCTCCGTTATAGCATGGACCGTGCGCCGTTATAGCGCGGACCGTGCGCCGTTATAGTGTGGACCGTGCACCGTTATAGTGTGGACCGTGCTCCGTTATAGTGTGGACCGTGCTCCGTTATAGCGTGGACCGTGCGCCGTTATAGCGTGGACCGTGCGCCATTATAGTGTGGACCGTGCTCCATTATAGTGTGGACCGTGCTCCGTTATAGCGTGGACCGTGCACCGTTATAGTGTGGACCGTGCTCCATTATAGTGTGGACCGTGCGCCATTATAGTGTGGACCGTGCTCCGT
Organism: Petromyzon marinus; assembly: GCF_048934315.1. NCBI lineage: Eukaryota > Metazoa > Chordata > Hyperoartia > Petromyzontiformes > Petromyzontidae > Petromyzon > Petromyzon marinus. Next base: position 5,667,321 of record NC_133707.1, read on the forward strand.
TATAGTGTGGACCGTGTGCCATTATAGTGTGGACCGTGCTCCATTATAGTGTGGACCGTGCTCCGTTATAGCGTGGACCGTGTGCGCCGTTATAGTGTGGACCGTGTGCCATTATAGTGTGGACCGTGCTCCATTATAGTGTGGACCGTGCGCCGTTATAGTGTGGACCGTGCTCCATTATAGTGTGGACCGTGCTCCGTTATAGCGTGGATCGTGCGCCGCTATAGTGTGGACCGTGCACCGTTATAGTGTGGACCGTGCGCCGTTATAGCGTGGACCGTGTGCTCTTATAGTGTGGACCGTGCGCCGTTATAGCGTGGACCGTGCGCCGTTATAGCGTGGACCGTGCACCATTATAGCGTGGACCGTGCACCGTTATAGCGTGGACCGTGTGCTCTTATAGTGTGAACCGTGCGCCGTTATAGCGTGGACCGTGCACCATTATAGCGTGGACCGTGCTCTGTTATAGCGTGGACCGTGCGCCGTTATAGCGTGGACCGTGCACCGTTATAGCGTGGACCGTGCTCCGTTATAGCGTGGACCGTGCGCCGTTATAGCGTGGACCATGCTCCATTATAGTGTAAACCGTGCGCCGTTATAGCGTGGACCATGCACCGTTATAGCGTGGACCGTGCTCCGTTATAGCGTGGACCGTGCACCGTTATAGCGTGGACCGTGTGCTCTTATAGTGTGAACCGTGCGCCGTTATAGCGTGGACCGTGCGCCGTTATAGTGTGGCCCGTGCGCCGTTATAGCGTGGACCGTGTGCTCTTATAGTGTGAACCGTGCGCCGTTATAGCGTGGACCGTGCACAGTTATAGTGTGGACCGTGCACCGTTATAGCGTGGACCGTGCACCGTTATAGTGTGGACCGTGTGCTCTTATAGTGTGAACCGTGCGCCGTTATAGTGTGGACCGTGCGCCGTTATAGCGTGGACCGTGCACCGTTATAGTGTGGACCGTGTGCTCTTATAGTGTGGACCGTGCGCCGTTATAGTGTGGACCGTGCCCCGTTATAGTGTGGACCGTGCACCGTTATAGTGTGGACCGCTCCGTTATAGTGTGGACCGTGCACCGTTATAGCGTGGACCGTGCGCCGTTATAGTGTGGACCGTGCGCCGTTATAGCGTGGACCATGCACCGTTATAGCGTGGACCGTGCGCCGTTATAGTGTGGACCGTGCGCCGTTATAGCGTGGACCGTGCGCCGTTATAGTGTGGACCGTGCGCCGTTATAGCGTGGACCGTGCACCGTTATAGTGTGGACCGTGCACCGTTATAGCGTGGACCGTGCGCCGTTATAGTGTGGACCGTGCGCCGTTATAGCGTGGACCGTGCACCGTTATAGTGTGGACCGTGCACCGTTATAGTGTGGACCGTGCGCCGTTATAGCGTGGACCGTGCGCCGTTATAGTGTGGACCGTGCTCCGTTATAGTGTGGACCGTGCCCCGTTATAGTGTGGACCGTGCCCCGTTATAGCGTGGACCGTGCGCCGTTATAGCGTGGACCGTGCTCCGTTATAGTGTGGACCGTGCACCGTTATAGTGTGGACCGTGCGCCGTTATAGTGTGGACCGTGCGCCGTTATAGTGTGGACCGTGCTCCGTTATAGCGTGGACCGTCTCCGTTATAGCGTGGACCGTGCTCCGTTATAGTGTGGACCGTGCACCGTTATAGCGTGGACCGTGCGCCGTTATAACGCGGTTTCTGAGCAGTCGACGACGAACTACTTTCCTTGAGCTGCGCGGCTGAGCGGTACAATACGGTACGCGGAATGATGCAGTAACGAGGCGGAGTACCTTGAGTTATTTGTTCCCTCCATCTCGCTGCGCGTGCGTAGTAGCGGTACATCGTGTCTCGCCCAAGTTTGATCATCTGCATTGTTTCTGAGGAAAATGTCTCGGCTTGAACGCGTTTTTTGCCCTGACGCGGCGCTTTTCGGGAAAGCATCTAACCCGTAGATGCGAGGACTTGCTGTCTATATGTCATCTCGACTCTTTTTCCCGCCAAATTTGTATCCTCTCCCTCTCTGTTTTTAGCGTCTTTTTTTTTTTCGTGCCCAGCGCCTTCATTTATTTCTCTGGCCGTGGGCCCTCTCGTGACGCCGTCCATTCAATGCTGGCCGTGTCCCCGTAGCGCATGCAACAAAAAAAGGGGGCAATGTGCCCGAGCTGCTACGGGTTACACGCTGCATTCTGCATAACTAATCACTTGCCCAGCGATGTAATAATAGCCTTTGCATTAGAACATATTTCGAAGGAGAAAAAAGTGAGGGGGGGGGGGGTGGAGGTTTCTTCCGTAGCGCATTAAAAATGAAAGGATACCACAGCTGAGATTATTACACGTGTATTATATATTATTATTATTACACGCGTTAAACAAATCCCGCCAATTATTCTCAAACTGTGTGTGTGTGTATGCGCGTGCACACATTGCTCGTGAATAATGCAGCGAGGCTTGTTCGGATTTGTTTTTTTTGTTTGTTTGTTAATTCTTGCAGCAGGAGATTTGAGCTACGCACTTCAGTTGGGCTTAAAACAACAACAGAAAAAGTCATCAGCCCCAAAATGAATTCCTCGCTTTCTCCGTGATCAACTTTTCCTATTCTGCCGCATCTCCACGTTAGCTCCGCGGCGTGTAACACGCCTCTGCTGCTGCCGTAGATACGAGATTTGTCCCTCTCCTGAGTGAATGAGTCGGTCAGATCACTCACCCGAGCGCTCTTTCGGCGAGCGGGCTTTTGTTAGCGTGGCACCCACGCTACGGAACACTTTGCCACTTGAAATCAGTGCAGTTGGAGTCGGTAGATAGATTCAAGTCTCTTTTGAAAACCCCATTTTTTTTTAAAGTGGCCTTGCCTCTTTAGTTCCCTCGGTTACCCCCCTGGTTCTGTTTTTTTTTTTCCTGATTTTCATGCGTTGCGCATTCGGGATCCTAGGATGAAATGGGCAATTATACATTTGAATAATAATTATTCTTATTATTGCTACTGCTGCTACTGCTGCTGCATTGCCAGCGGTGCAAAAGCGCATTTAACAACAGCAACAAACCCACTCAAGACATTCAGCGTTAACACCGTGGCCTTGACAGAGTAACAATTTATATTTAATACGTGACGTTACGGTCAATGACACTTGTTGATGGCGCAAAAAGTGAACTGTAAATTAAGAGCATTTTCTACTTACGCATGAGACTCACGCACGCACACGCAAGGGCACAACAGCCCTCTCTCGCTCTGTGAATTCAAGCTGAGTCACATTGGACTGCAACAGCTGCCATTCTCCACTAAGTGGCTGTGACGTCACCATGGTTGCTTGTGCCAGGCTAGGTGCACTTCGAGGCCACGTGAAGTGTGAAAAGGCTCGCGGGCCACGAGACATGCCCGGGTGTGTTATGAGCTAACTGACTGAGACGAATGGCAAACGCACCACCTGCCCCACGCATTAATGGAGCCTACATCGATGTAGAGAAGGGCTCATAGTATCGACAAACGGCGACGCAAGGGGAAGGAGGTTGAGACTGACGAAGACGGCGTGGTTGAGAAGTCGTCCGCGTGGGACGTGGTGACGGCGATGGTTCGAAGGCTGTGGAGAGAGAGAGGCAGAGGTCACTCGGAAAGCGGGCCACAGCAGCTGATTCACTCGCACGCACCGTCACGACCTCGACGAACCGCTCACGTGCATCTGCTCAGTGCGCCGAGAACTAGAATCCGCACCTGGGATGACCGAGCCTTTGCATGCGCTGCGCCAGGGCTATGGAACGCCCGCTGTCACCCGTGGTGGTCACGCAAGGCGAGGTCACTCACCTTGATTACGTCCTCTCGAGAGACTCACGTGCTTCTCCTGGCCTACACTTCCCACGTATGACCAGTTGGCTCTGGGACTCGTGCGCGGCGCACTTAGATCCTAGGATGAAGTGCGCCTTTTACATGTCAGTCACGATGTTTATTGCCCGCTGCAGGAAGAAAAGCCTGGCACGAGAAGATCGAAGGAGATTCGTCAACATGGAGAGGTGCAACCGTGTTCTTGTGGAGTGACTCATGCAGCCAGCTATGGCTCTAGGATTTGGTGTTACATGTTATTTACGTAGTTTATTGTAATAATTCGGTCACAGTCCCTGTGATCACTGTTACGTTGCAATTATGGCTTTATTTTTTTTGGTGATTTCGAAAACGTTTTTTGGTTTGGACATGTTTGTTTTGTTGTAGTACGGAGTTAGACTGATGGCCTTAATCTAAGTTTTATTGTGGTTGTTGTTGTTGTTTGACTTGTATCCCACTGGGATTTTTGCACACAGCGTTGGTGGTGTACGGTGATTTTTTCAGAAATATTTTGCTGTTTTTTTCATGGATTTTCTGTTTGCACAGTCACATAGTCACTTTAAGATGTTTTTCTTGTTCGTGTTTTTGTTATTTTTGTTTGTTGTGGTTGCACCCGATTCAAGAGCCGAATGGCTCACAGGGCTATACCGAAATAAATCAACTGAAAACTGAAAACTGAAACCGGGGGTCAGACAGTGCCTCTCTGCCAGTGCCTTGCGCCGACATTCTGTTAAGGTTGTACGGTTTGATCTTTGTCTGATCAGTGCGGGTTGGTGAAAGGCAGAGAGGGTTGAACAGGGGGCAGGACTGGTGCAGACATCACTTCGCCACTCACGATAGCTGTGGCGAGCAATCAAACAACAAAAATATTGTTGAGGCTCACTTTACTGATGGGCTCGCCGGCTTGTAATTGAAGTGTCTGTGTGTGTGAGCACGGTAGTGTAGCGGTTAGCGCTACGCTGCGCTACGAACCCAGCGACCCGAGTTCGATTCCCGCTCACGGCCAACACCAGTGACGATTATATCTGAACCTCTCCTGGTTCTCCCCTAGGTCGACTCAGCCTTAAAATGAGCACCTGGTGCGGTGTGTAAACATCGACCATTGGGGAGACAAAGGCGGCCGGGCGTGGTGCTGATCCCCACCCCCTCGTGTGCCGTGCCGGCCGTCAGAAGTGCTCGCTAAAAGCGCTTGCCCCAACAGTCTGTTAAGACTATACGGGGGATCTTTGCCTTTGTTTCGATGCCCACCAAAATGTATTTGAGAGTCATATTTGGCCCTCGGTAATACAAAGGGTCTCCCCACTCCCCGGCCTATTTGTTCTTGAGACGTTCGCCCTAAAAATTGGGGTATCAAAGAGGATGGAAATGCTCCGATCACATCTCTGTACAATAGCAAGGTTCAGGTGTTAGCTCTTATGAGAAATGGTATCTAAGAATGCATGATTTATAGAGAATATCACATCGGGAGAAACATTGAATGCGCTCCGATACATCTCTGTATTTGAAAATACAGACTGTGTTAAGGCTAAACGGTGGGGGGGGTGGGGGTGGGGGTCCTTGTCTCGTCTCGCAAATGCACTCACCCGCGCGGTCGAAGGGACGGCTGCTCTATTCTCATTATGAAACGGATCGCTTCGCCGTTGCGGCATCGCGGCTGAATCACAGAACGTGGGCACGTAAATATTTGATGGGTCAATGGGAAAAGCTATTTGGCGGCGGTTTCTTTTCGCATCATCAACAACAAACAACGACGACGACAATAACAACAACAACAAACAGCAGCAATAGCTGCGCCGCGATCACGCGGACGCAATCACTTCGCAGCGCGGTGTCCACGTGGAGCGCGAGTGGTGGGCACTTCGCCGGCTCGTTCGAAAATTCTTCCACCGCGCTGTCGACGATGATCCTCCAGCGTTGTTTGCTGACGCAGAGCGGTGGGCGCTTCTGCTCATGACTACACAATGGCAAAAGCACAATTGTAATAGATTAATATTGTTGGGAGTTGGGGGAGGGGGGAGACACACTTAATTCCTTTACAAGATCTCGGATATGTTTTTATTCAGCCCGGTCCACACCTCAGCGATCAAGTCGCTCAGCTTTGTTTCCACACAACTGAATCGCTCATATGCGCGGACATCTCTGCAACCGGTCGCGGGGAGTTGCGCAACGCACCGGTGGACTTAAGTAGTAACTAATTGGCGCGGGTTGTTTACGTGCTGCGTCGGGTGGTGGAGGGTTACGACACATTTATACTTATGAATAATATTGGTCGCGACAGCCGTCTCCGTGTTAAACTGCTTACAGCAACTTGTAGAGAAGTTTTGTTTTTGTTTTTAAACGTGACGAATCTTACTAATTGGCTGTGTCGGGCGGGTTTAACGACACTTTTGTATTTTACGCGATCTAACCCACACATCTATATTATGGATAACTCGCTCAGATGCAGTTGGCCGTGGGCGACTATGATTTCCCACGCTATTTAGAGATACATTTTCGGGCTGGGCATGCTGTGAGGTTTAAATAATTATTATTATTCTCCGTTTTGTAAGAGGCACTTGTGGCGACGTGTCGGCGCGATGTGACCGTAAATGATTTACGGCCGACGTGCATCGGGCGTCTGAGTGGGACATTTCCCAACTGTGCAGGGTTCACCAATCGCTAAATCGTGACAACCGAAAACAAATAACCGCATTTAAATCGCCAATTTGGATCAGATTTGTCCGAGTGGGCTTCTCAATGAGCTTCTCGTCGACCTAAATAATACCCAATTAAATTTGGCAAACATGAAAAAAAATTAACTGCGCTCAGTGAGAACTCACGAATACTGGATTAACTTTTTTTTGCTTGAAATTCCCGAGTGTGTTCTGTTGTTGTTGTTACCTCCGCTCAATAAATCCTCCCTCAATTTGAGCTACACACATATATATGCATGGCGGTTGTCCCGTAAGCTTGCACACAAACAGCCCTTTAATTAATATCGGAGGCTATTCACATTGGGGCGGTGTTAATTAAGAGACTGTTAACGAGATCGCTCATCTGCCACGTTGTTTGCTCCTTCCCTACCCCCCCCCCATCTCGCTCGTCGTACCTCCTTCAATTTATATATTACAACAACAGAAACAATTTTTGAATTCCGAACGCCGCCACCAATTTGCTCGTTCGCTTCGAGTCCATAATTGCTTTTGTGCTACATAAACCTGCGTTAACAGAGACAAACATTTCATCTTCTCGGCGTGCCTCGCGCGAGATCGAGACTCATTAAGCTCGTCTGGCTGAAGTCAACCCGTTGGGCCGGGCTACTTACTGCGCAGGCTCTGTTTGATTAGCCGAGTGTGGGCGCGTCGCGATGCCACGGCCGGATTAGTTAGACACGCGAGCGAACGCGTGACTGTGTTCGATGGGGGCGCACACGTTGAGGTCGCCCAGAGTTCAGAGCGCCGTTGTGTGGCACCGCTGTGGATCTGGGTTCCCAGCTGTAGCCAGGTGACGATCTCAGCCCGGTCACCAACGACTGATAATACAGTTGATGGTCGATTTATCCATGGGCGAATTGATTTCATTATTATTAACCCCCCTCCCTCCCCACCGCCAACTGCTAAGTTCAGAATCAGAATAATGTATTTTTACTGGAGAAAGCCGATGAGATATATAACTTTTTTCCACAGATTTTCAGTAGCAAATGGCAGTAGGGGGCGATGTTGCTGCGTGTAATCCCATTTGATTAGTTTGCAGGTATCTATATTTTTTGCACTTGGATGTCTGGGCCAAGACCAGGTACGTTTGAATGTGTTTTTTTTTAGCTATGGCAGCAACACACAAAAAACAGAGCACCTTGAAGAAACCCATAGGGAACAGGGAGAGAACGCAGAGACGACAGGGAGAGAACAGGGAGATAATCTATAAACTCCACACAGAACGGCACCTGAGTCGGGAATTAAACCCAGAAGATTCTTGCTCTGAAGCTACTGCGCCACTCTACCACCAACAATGCAATGCGCGTAACTGTCAGTGACAGAGTGTGTGGGAAAGTGGTGTTCCGTGCTGAATCGAGTAGAGGTCACTTGAAAAGGAATTTACATTGAGACCTCCTTTGCCAGTAGCAAGATATAGTAATAGGTTTTTACCCTTTTATCTGGTACCAAAACTGACACCTTTATACAAGGGACCATGTTTGCAATAACCACAACACAAGCAGTCAAAATGCAAACAAAAAGAGACAACTCTGATAATGATATTGGCACTGTCCTTGAAATTGATTGGTCCACACCCGAGACGGCTTTTCTTAGAGCCTAGTCTCCACTGGTGTTGGACTAGATGACGCCAAAAGGCGTACAACTCAAAAACAGCGCACTATCAGAGTATTGAGAGCTCGGGGTAAGCATTTACATTATGAGACCTCCTTTGCCAGTAGCAAGATATAGTAATAGGTGTTTACCCTTTTATCTGGCAATGTCAGAGGTAGATCCACGATAGCCACGTCCATGGCCTGTTCCCGAGCACGGAGGGTCACACAGCTGTGTGAGAGTTCCAAATGGATGCTTCGTCTCGTGACACGACGCTGATAGAACACTCAGGGTAACCTCGTTGGGGTTTAAATTATAATAAAATATTCAGGAGTATACCGAAGGCAGTGTCAATGGGATTTAAACACACCCCGAACGAATTAGAAGCAAGCGTTGACTTTCTATCTGGGGCATTTTGCACGATAAACCCAGATCAGATATTTCACCTTTCTGCACCACGAGTGCTGGAACAAAAGCAACATTTCGTAAAAGCTAATTTCGGAAATAACAACTGACGTGGCCTACTCATTTAGTTGATTGATCGCCTTAATTTTAGAAGGTGAGAACCTATGGCGAGTTCAAGGCTTTATTGCAAAAGTGACCTTGCTCAAGAAGTGGCGAGCGCTGCGGAGCGATACACAGGCCGAGCACGTTCGTGTCGATCCACTGCTGAATGAGAGCAAGGTGTCGTGGAGGTTACTTGACCAACGGTGGGTGGGTGCGTGGGTGGGCGGGTAAGTACATGGGTACGTATTTGTGTGCGTGGGTGGATTGCGTGGGTGGGCGGGCCGATGGGTGGGTGCGTGGGTGGGTGGGTTCTTAGGTGGGTGTGGGTGTGTGTGTGGGTGCGTGGGTGCGTGGGTGGGTGGGCGGGCGGGTGGGTGCTTAGGTGGGTGTATGGATGCGTGTGTGGGTGAGTGGGTGTGTGGGTGCGTGTGTGGGTGAGTGGGTGGGCGGGCGGGTGTGTGAGTGCGTGTGTGGGTAAGTTGGTGGGCTGGCGGGTGGGTGCTTAGGTGGGTGTGTGGGTGCGTGGGTGCGTGGGTGGGTGTATGGGTGTGTGGGTGTGTGGGTGTGTGGGTGCGTGGGTGGGCGGGCGGGCGGGTGGATGCTTAGGTGGGTGTGTGGGTGTGTGTGTATGTGGGTATGTGCGTGGGTGGGCGAACGTTGATGAAGCTTACGTCCGAAGCCGAGCCAACAAATCCTGAGGGAAAGGCCCTATTATTTTGCACAACGTTTTAAACAGTCGCCGCCTGGTCACAGCGACATTAATTTCCACAAAAGAGCATTAAATAAAAACAACGAGTTGAAGCGTTCCATCGCTCGGAGTCCATTTGTAAAACTTCATTTCGTGAACACAAGTTTCAATCAGTACATGTTGCAAGCCATGACAAATGATTCTGAAAACACGACCAACTGACGAATTAAATTAAACAAAAAATCTGGAGAATTGCGCAAAGAAGAACGGCGAGTTGCGTGCTCGGAATGACGCCGAGAGACAGAAACAAGGGGAGGAAGATCACGGAACAAACGCACATCAAGGGGTATCCTGTGGACCGAAAAATGTAGCTTCAGAAATTGTGAATTTGGGCCTTGGTGCAGGACACTTCGTGACTAAAATTGACGGCTGAGACTAGCGACAGAGTGACAGGGAGGGGGGCTAAGGGAGAGGCGGCGCCCGCGAGGACATCCAGCAGGTCGCTTGCGGTTGGATAAAGTTGTGAGTGCTTCCCACCTCTTGCAACAACTGCACGTCAGCGTAGAAGAGTCGGCCGAAAAGACATTCGGGTGGAGGCCCTTCCGGCAGCAGTGACTTGAGCAAGCAATTTCAGGGCCGCATCTTCACCTTTTTAATACATTAAGAACAACACAAATTACTTGTTGGATAAAATGTTCCGGACCCGTGTGCATCAAGCAAACCCATTGACTCGGGGGGAGGGCAGAGGGGCAGGGGGCCGGTCTTACTTCCTGGAGAGAAGTCAATGGACGTGAATAACCAATTTTGTCAGTTCCCGACACAAACCCACGCTGGTGTTCAGTGCATTAGCCGCCAGTGTGGCACTGGGGAACGCCATTCAATGGGATGGATGGATGGGGGTGGGTTTCTTTGTTCTTGTTGCTACGCGTGTTTGTGTAATGGTTATTGTGAACATTATTTATTAATTTAGTCTGTAGTACGAATATATTGCTTGTAGAGATTGTTTGTCTGTCTTGTGAATAGAGAAAGCCTCCCCTCCCCCACCCCGTACCCCCCACCCACCCGCTCCAAGGCACAGGGTAAAGTTGAACAGCGCAGCTATTTTTGTGGTTTGTTTTATCAGTCTGCATTGTGCCGGTCGTGAATTCACGGATTAGTAGGCACACATACAAGACCAAGCCAAAGGTCCCCCGTATAGCCTGAGCAGACTTTTGGGGCAAACCCTGTTAGCGAGCAACCTATGAAGGCCGGAATGGCACACGAGGGAGTGGGTGGCCAGCAGTGGTGGTGTTCACGCACCATACCAAGTACTCATTTTCGGCTGAGTCGACCTAGGGGAGATCACGGGACCGGTTCATATAATCGTCACTGGTGTTGGTCGCTAAGTTCGTAGCGCAGCGCACGAACCGCTACACTACCGCTCCCCACGATAACAAAGATTCCCCGTATATTCATAATAAAGGCTTTTGGGTTAGATCGCGTTATTTATAAATGTGTCGTAACCCTCCACCACCCGACACGGCTAATCAGCAAAAAAAGTGTCACGTTGACAAAAGACAAATAATTCACTACTTTAGCCCACCGGTGTGTTGAAGAGTGAATCCACAACATTCACAGTTTGAGTACGACGTTTCGCTGGTAATTACAGCGAAATTGTCCGATGATGCTGGATGTAATTACCAGCGAAACGTCGTACTCAAACTGTAAATGTTGTGGATTCACTCTTCAACACACCGGTGGGCTAAAGTAGTGAATTATTTGTCTTTTGTCAACGTGACACTTTTTTTGCTGATTGGCCGTGTCGGGTGGTGGAGGGTTACGACACATTTATGAATAACGCGATCTAACCCAAAAACCTTTATAATGAATAATATTGGTCGCGAAAGCCTACGTATTCCCCGTATAGCCTTAACAGACTGATGGGACAAGTGCTGTTACCGAGCACCTTTGAACGCCAGGAATGGCACACGAGGGGGTGGGTGGCCACGCTCAGCCGTCTTTGTCTCCCCTGTGGCGATGTTTACACACGCACCGCACCAAGAAATCAATTTGAGGCCGAGTCGACCTAGGTGAAAGCCACAGGACCGATTCAGATAATCGTCGCTGGTGTTGCCCGTGAGCGGTGAATCGAACTCTGGAAACCATCACCAGCGCCACCGCTCGACCGCACGCGCGCGGATTAGACGTTGATATCTACACGGCAATAAAAGTGAAAGGTTTAACATTAGCCCGTGGCCTCAATTAGGGCGCACGTGCATATGCGGCGTCCGTGCATTGCGCGGAGACTAATCGACCGCGTCGTGTTTAATAGGCGCTGCGTAATTGAGGTCAGTTTGGCTCGGCGAAGTGGGGGGGGTGAAGAGGTAGCACGCCTGACTCCATCAGCTCAGCCCCACACGGTGACCTCCTCCTTCCAATCATCGCCCCCCCCCCCGCCAACACCACCAGCATCTCTCCCCCCCCCCGAACTCTGCCGCCCCCCCCCACCCCTCACCAACCCTTACCCCCCTCCCCCACCCCATAGTCCTCGTGTAGCGGGGTTTAATGGCCCTTAATAAATATCCTTAACGCGCACGTGGCGAAATCTCAAGTCTTACCCTTGGGAGTTGAATACGTGGTAGGCTATCGCGACCAATATTAACCATAATAAAAGTTTTTTTTTTCTGGGTTAGTTGGCGTAAATATAAATTCGTTTACTCTCCAACACACCTGACACGCCTTACTAATTGGCTGCGTCGGGTGGTGGCGGGTTTAACAACACATATTTACGCGATCTAACCCTCTATTATGGATTACCCTCGGGACTCGCGGTTTTTACGCAATGTTGGACTGACTCACGGATGCGCAATGGGTTCCTACGTTGCTTGTTGTTGTTATTTGCCTGTTGTAAAAAAAGACGCCCAGTCCCCTTTATTAAACTGTTTCACCGGCGACTCCTGCTTATGATGGTTCAGGTCTCATACTGAATCGTACAAGGGTCAGGTACAAGAGTTGCATCTGCTCTTACAGCCTTTCTGTGAGAAAACTGCGGCCTTTTACCCCCAAATATTCACCTGATTGTGCTACCGGGGTCTTTGTCACGAGGCAAATAATAGTTTTTATTTAAATCTTAGAGCGGTGAGTGCATCGTCATCACCTTGTTTTAGCAAGCGGCCTGCAGAAGTGGACATCACAGAACAGAGTCTGAGATCCCGCCGATAGACCTTTCCACTCAGCGGCGAGTAACGTCTGTCGAATGACAGTAAAACGTGAATATATATTTTTTTATTCTGGGAGGTGGAATTTAGCCAAATAATACAATGCAGAGCCAAATTGAACGCGGTGTCTTTCGCCGCGTGTGCAATTAACCGGTCACCAAAGTGAGGCCATGATCTTGAGGTGTGGCGTGTATGTTAATGATGAGCTGCATTGAAATAGCAAGGTCAAACGTCGTAAAATCGCGTTCAATAATGAATTTAAATTGAACGTGTAACAAAAACAGAACTCACGTTTATACTATGAGGGGTCAATTGGAATTTTTTTTCATGCACAAGATACCCAGAGCTCCCATTCGGTTCAAATCCGATGCCCTACCCATCGTCCCTTGGGTTTTTGCTGAGTAAAAAAATTCAAATCGCTGGACCTGAGCTGAACTTGAGCGGCGGTGTGATTGCTGCTCACGCTACGAGTCAAACCACATCCCTGTGGGAGGCTGCTCGTATTCTCACCACGTGGTCTGGAACTCCGTCTTGGCCAGCCACTCGCAGTCGTGACTGCCTGCTTCTGGCCAAGTGCACGCATGTTGTGGCGACGATACCCGACTGCTCCGGGCACGTGTTGTCTTGCGTGATCACCTGAATGCTCAATCGTAGCTGTTGGCTCTGCGTCTAGATATCGGCAGCTATGCAACGAAAACAAGAAGAAGGCCGCACATTTAATCGCGTGATTTTACCGTAAAAATCCTAAAGTCTAATGATATAGATTTCGATTTAAAGCTTTCGTGACTGCAAGGATTTATCTTCTTTGGTTCTTTCGGTAAAGTCACGTAGAATGAGAATAAAATAATAAATTGATAAAATAAAATAACACAATAATATTCTCACGACGTTTCGGCCACAACACAAGCGGCCTTCATCAGGTGAAGGGACGAGACTGTCTGGAGGACAGCGCTCTCATTCTACGTGACTTTACCGAAAGATCCAATGATATAGCTTAGATCGCGTAAATATATAGATGTGTGTCGTTAAACCCGCCGCCACCCGACACAGCCAATTAGCAAGGTTTGTCACGTGAACAGAACACGCCAATTCGTTACTCATACAGCACACCGGTGTGTTGGAGAGCAAATCCACAACATTTACAATCTGAGTACTCAAAACATCCTAACGCGTTTAAATCCATTTTCTAAAGAAACCGATTGCAAAAAAAAACCACAGCGTTTGTTGCTGTCGCATAATGCTTGGCTCAGGTGCGCCATATGAGGATTATGTCAAAGTTCAACGTTCATGCTTGCAATAAAAACAAGGTTGGCAAAAAACCACGCATACGCGCGGCTTCCATAAGGCTTTCCAAACAAAGCGGCGTTTGTCCTCGTACGTTATTTTTTTTATTACAAAAAAAATTCACGATAATGCCGTGAACCTTGAATGTGAAAATGCGGACATCGACGGAGGAAATGGAAATTGTTCAAAGGAGCACGCATCGGGTGCACGTTCGGAATTGCACCTGGAGGCAGAGGGAGGAACGCACTGGATTCGGGGAATAGACGAAGGTGAAAGGCATCACGCGAACGGGGCGAAGCGAAGCGATGAGATCAGCTCTCACCACAGCAGGGCCCTGTGTGCATTGCGACGACGTCACGGGGGGAGGCCTTTGTAAACGGGGGTAAAGGTGCGGCCCTGCAACGTCTTGCCGCACGCTGGCAGCAGGGACCTCGTGGTGCTGACGGAAGGTTGCGAAAGGCCCCTCCGAGTGGCCATTTGACCTCTAACTCGCACCACCTTTGGCTCGACGTCTCCAAACGTCCATTCGTGTCCATTCAGCCTCAGTTGCTCTCTCCGTGTTTAATAACACCTCCTCCCCCCGCTCCCCCAGCCGTCCGAACCGCGAGCCTCGGGGTCTTGGTGAGAATGCCAAAGGTTGTGTTGTGGAAGATAGTGACGGCAACGGAGTCTCGCGACCTTATATCTCTCGCGCAGATATCGCAGGCTCGAACACAGTGGCTTTAAAATAAAAATAAAAGGTATATAATGTTTTTTGTGTGTCTGTTGTTTATCAATATTGATTGTCGTTGCATTGTCTGGCGGTGATGTCAGTGCGCGTGTGTGAGTGCGTGGGGGGCGGTAGTGTAGCGGTTAGCGCCACGCTGCGATACGAACCCGGCGACCCGAGTTCGATCCCGCTCACGGCCAACGCCGGTGACGATTATCTGACGGTACTGGGCCCTCCCCTGGGTGGACTCAGCCTTAAATGAGTACCTGGTACGGTGTATAAACATCGACCATTGGGGAGACAAAGGCGGCCGGGCGTGGTGCTGATCCCCACCCCCTCGTGTGCCGTGCCGGCCGTCATAAGTGCTCGCTAAAAGCGCTTGCCCCAACAGTCTGTTCAGGCTATACGGGGGATCTTTGTGTGCATCGTGTGTTTTCGCTGTCGTGTGTGTGTGTGTGGGCTGTATATAGACGGGAGCGGTAGTGTTAGTGGTCGGTGCTACGAACCCGGCGAACCGAGGTCAAATATTCGACAGCGAACATCTGAACGGATCACCTTGGTGCGGTGCGTAAACAATCAGCAATGGAGAGACAAAGGTGGCCGGGCGTGTGTGGTGATGGACACGTTAAATCGTCGTGCGCTTTGCCAGCCTTAGTAGGCGCTCACGAATAAAACTTTCCCCGAAGGTCCGTGGAAGGCCATCCATTCGGAGATTTGCTCCCTTTTTTTTGTTGTTGTTCAGTGGCGGTTATCTGAGCCGGTCCTGTGCCTCCCCTAGCCTTAAATGAGTCCATGGGGTGGTGGATAGACATCAGAATTTGGGAGACAAAGGTGGCCGGGCGTTGTGAATGAGACGAAACGGTCAGTGTCTGGTATGTACTGCATGTGTACGTTGAACTTCTTTCGCACCGTACGTAGCAAACCGTGCTAATCGAAGGCGTGGGGGATAAGGACAACAAACTAAACACAGACATCTGTTCAAGAAGAAATGTGCTTACAATCTAGATTTAAAAGCGCGTAAGCTCCAGTGTCTTCCTAATATCGGAAGGAAGAGCGTTCCAGACGGCCGCAGAAGTGTACCTGAAAACGCGCATTGCGGTGACCGCCGTATTTGTTCGATGGCCGGCCAAAGGTAGTGAGAACCGTCAACATGGGTGGAGGCGAAGTTCACGGGAACAGAAACCGTGGCGGTAGCGATAAAAGAGTGATAAGGAGGCGACTGAACAAGCGAGTTTACTCAACCTCCGCATATCATAGTTTCGCAAACGCCCACCTACTCTCTCCCATCCTATTAAAATATTTTCCAGTGTTTTTTTTAAACGTTATTCATTTAAAAGTGTGAAATGGAATCTTAGCATAGTTATGCTGTAACGACATTTTAACAGCGGGGGGTGGGGCAAAGTGAGTTCAACGAAGGGGCTGAACGGGCGACTGTCAATTTTTTTTCCTAGTTTGAGAGTACAATTGAAGTAAATATACATTACCTAGCTCTCAATTAGCGCTTGTTTCTGCTTTTTTTTGGGGGGGGTGGTGAGATCATCACCCAGGCACCTGTTTTAGAATATCACGACGGCCCTGCGTCCTTCACACGCACAAGCACAAATGCATCTTGCTAAATATTCATAAGGGTACGAACACGGGGCGATCCATTTACAGATACCACACCGGTGTCCAACGGCCCTGGTTCTCATCGGGCAAAAAAAAAACAAAAAAAATCTTCATCCCTCGCTCGATGTTGAAATGAAACGCTCCTCGGCCGCATCACAGTCGGCACTATTGGCGTAGCGCAAAGCTATCGTCGCCAACTCCGTGAACTCCCATACGCAATTGCGCCCTAGTCCCGCGACCGATTTTCAACGACGTGAGATGCAAGTGTCGTCAAGGCGACAAGGATGTACAGGGCCCGTGCTTGGTGGCTATGAGACGTTAACCCACCTCGTCTGGTGTAAAGCAGGTTGTGGATTCGATCCTCAAACTGACGCCTGCTGTATCTTTGTAATGTATGTGTGTCTCTCTCTCTCCTCGTGGTTTTTTTTTCCTCCGGCTCCTCCGGTTTTTCCCTTCGCGATTAGAATCGGCACGCGTTCAGAGCATTTGGCTGCGATGCATTTCCACGTGATAATCCACCTGCGTTGGTTCTATCAATTGTGATCGGCCGGGTCGCTTCTTGAAAAAAAGAGCAACAGGGCTCAAGAGGGCCTTTCCCGGTAAAAAAAAAATTTGTTTAGCTTAAGGTTTTAGTTTAAGATGAACGCACAACGCCAGCGCACGATTGCAGCGTCCAGTCCAGTCGTAGGAGAAACAATTTACGAATGGGCGTCGCAAAGTCAGCGGCGGCGCGATCGGTAAACGTGAAGACAAATCGAGAGCGGATGGTGTAGGATTCATAAAGGAGGAGGAGAATACGTTGCAGGTCCGGGATGCTGTGCTTATTAGCAGCCCTCATTACAGCATAACACCATCGTGTTGTCTCATTTCTCCTGTTTGGCCTTAGTGAGGCGTCTAGCATAGATTGATCATCCTCTACATATTAAGACAAAATCGCTCTGCACTCTTGCGGAGGTAATCATGGGCATATAATTACATTCATGGGTTTTATAATAACGTGCTGTTTTTGTGGGTAATAAAAATGTACCCATAATTCTCTACAAGACGCAAAATAGATATACATACAGTACAGTATTACTACATGGGTTAGTGGACATTGTAGCAAAATAATTGTACTGTACTGCACTACTATGCTCCCACGTCCTATGCTCCTCACCTTCACCAACCCACGCTGACCAGCAAGGCGAAGTATGGTAAAATATACCCCAAGCACGGACAGGCCCTCATTCAGCAGTGGATTTGCATGTATATTGCTTTGTTATATTGAACATGGGCCCTTGCCATGTATTGTGTCGGGAGTGCTTTGGCCAATAACAGCTGGCAGCAATGACGACGTTCGTACTTATTAAACAAGCCTGGCTCCGCTAATGAGGCCTTCAATTTTGAAACCGGTCCAGAGTAGTTCAGATAAATACTGCCGGGATACGGGCCTGTGCGGAGGTTCTGGGTGGTAAGCTACATTGCAGAATCGTGAGACATGATGAGGCCTTCATCGAGCAGTGGATTTATCATGACCGATGATGATTTTTAGTCTTGAAAAAACCCTGCACTTTAATACAAAGATCCCCCGTATAGCCTTGAACAAACTGTTGGGGCAAGTGCTGCTATCGAGCACCTAATGAAGGCAGGCATGGCACACAAGGTGGCCAGCACCACTGCCTTTAGGCTGAGTCGACCTAAGGGAGGCCCAGGACCGGTTCGGGTATTCGTCGCTGCTGTTGGCCGTGAACGGGAATTGAACTCGGGTCGCCCGGTTCGTAATCCAGTGCACTCGCCACTAGACTACCGCTCCCCGCAACGATACAAACAGAAAATATTCGTAAAATAAATATACGTTTGCGGGAAGCGACGTACGGAGGCGGTATTTCTTTAACTGACACTTTTTATTGAGCGGCTCATATTTACGCGTTTTTTGGAGCGCTTTCACACCAAGTGCACAATGGGGCCGGTGACCTTGGAGAAACAAACCTAGATGACTTGAAAAACACCAAACTAAAAACCTTTTGACCTTGAAATTTAGCTAACCCTTGACCCCTTTGCACGCCGTGCTATTTAGGATTTGTTTTCTTCTTCTATCGTTCCATTTTCAAAGTGCTATAGGCCAAAGAGTAGTCTCAGCTGAAGCATTTCCATCATTTGTTGATCGATTGAATGCATCCCACCCCGGCAAAGGACAGCCGCTGTGATTTTTCTACCCCAGCCCCGCTGTTTAGATTCATTATTGGGAGGTGCAGCCTCTAGAAAAATGGCCCATTGGGGCAAATCCTGTTCGAGGAGATGGTTGGGGAAAATGACTTTGCATCTCCACACATTCGGGCAATGATCACCCTGAATTTGTTCAGAGTTTCTGTCTCTTAATTGCACTGTGAACGGTTTACAGATTGTTTATTTGTCACATCCAAGACAACTTCCGTTATTTAAACACGGAGGCTTTCGCGGCCAATATTATCCACAACAGAGAGGGTTTCCTTTGGGTTAGATCGCATGAATATAAATGCGTCGTTAAACCCGCCACCAACTTACGTTACGTGAAATGCATTTGCTTTCAACATCACGATGCCACCATCGTGGCCAAAGCGATTGAAGCCATCGCCACCACCACCACCAGCAGCAGCAGCACCACGACGTTCGCGCCTCCTCCCAGCTACTGCGCAGAGTAGACACGCAGCGACCTCCGTGGGTCTGACCTGACCCCATCATCTTCACCTTAGGTCTTCACCTCGGTTTCCGGACTCGTGGAGACCACTCTAGTGACAATCACGGGTGCCTTTATCCACGCGCCAAAGCAGCAAGTGGTACGCACTGTCTGCTCGGCACATCACCAGCGCCGCCGGCTGATGGTGACACATTTGGCCAACGCTGCCATAAGGAGCGAGACGTGGCCGAACGGAACAGATGCACTGGAATGCGGCCAGTATTGGATTAAGCCCGAGTGCCTGGTGGGTTGCTCTGGGATGTTTAGGTGGCTAATCCACCCTCCAGGTGCCACCGCGTTCACTAGGGAGCAGCGTTACCAAATTGGAATTGAAGTAAAACCCTTCAGGCTAATGGAATAAACTCTACCGGTTGCGGTAATAGCATTATCGTCTATTGTACAGTTTGCCTGCTGCATGCACAGTATAAATATATATATCAAAGTGGGGGCGGCACGTCCGTAACTTAACGAGCGATATCGGTCGTGGCTTTGACCGCATTGTCCAGAGCAATGACCGGTTTGTGAGAAAATGTATGCCTTGGATGTTGCTGAGATTATGGTGTAGGCATTGAATCCGAATCGTTTCTTCATTTTTTAAAAATAATATATATTGTTTGTATACGTACACATGTTTTGTTTGTTTACGATTAGACAAAATTACAAAATAAAAGTTCAATTCGATTTCCATGGCATAGCAGGGCAAATTTATTAACTCTGCCTCTTATCCATCCGGCAGGGTAAATAGGCTCACCACAGATAACTCAAAACGGAGGCTTTCACAGCCAAAATTGCGGCTGATAACGATCACGCCATATTTGGCTCAATCATTACACGTCCCAACTTAAAGATCAATCGTGAAACCCCACCGGTTAGTCGTTGGGCAGGTTGTAGGGCTGCACCTTTAGCTGTTACTAATTGAAGGAACATTTATTTACGCGAGAAAGTCTCACCAGGTCTCAAGACATCTTAAGGAGAAGTAATTTTTCTTCCGTATCTGTTGTTAACGAGAGTTTAGTTTAATGTGAGAGAAACTGGTGTGCCTGGACTAAACCCACTGTGCATAGCGGGGGCATAACATTCAAAGGTCCAAAAGGATGGGTTCACAGTCCCATTAGCTGTTCTGCCATATGCTCACCACCATGCGTAAGGGCCATGGAGTGATTGACTAAAATGTGTTTGTTTCTCGTGGTGAGATGCCACTTTTGTCTGTTTATTATTTTAACGAACACGTGCATTTATTCACAGTATATAAGCGTAAATCACAATTCAAGACGATTCTGTAATTGATAAACGATCACGGGGAGCAATTATAAAAAAAATATATATCCCAGGGGAGTGAGCTCGCTTGTTTGTCAAACAAAATAACAAGAAGAAAATCACCGCTGTGCCGATGACACGAAATACATATTTCGTCTTCTCCTCCAAATGTGCTTTCCGAAGGAGAGTGTTATCGATTGGAACTCCACAATGCCAACCCTGCCACGTTCGTCGTGCCCAATTGTCAATGTGAAATTCTACTCCGGGCGCAGTTATTACCCCTTGGACAAATGCATTAAAAAAATCCCTTACGTGGCACTAAAAGGGTGGGAAGCTTGCCAGCCCACAGGTGAGTCACGGTGCGCTTGGAGGCGGTGGCACGGACGGCGTGTGGCCGTGCACTCACTCATCGCCGTCTGCACAAGAACAACGGCAATTTTGGAAGGCTCCGTGAAGTTGGGCGGGTGACGATGTGCACCCCGTTGTGGCGTTGTGGCAAGGCCGTAGCCATGGAGTCAACATTGGGGGGGACCAAATCTTTCAGGGGGTCTGGGGGTCCCCCCCCCCAGAAAAAAATCTAAATTTGAAAACGAATTTCCTGCCTAAAATATTAAAAATTCACTAACACATAGGATGGACTTATTTTTTTACAATAATGTCTAATAGTGTATTGTATTACATTGCTGTTTTTTTCTTTTTTCCTTTTCTTGTTTCATTGTATGTAATGGCAGAGATTAGGGATTAATAAAGTACAACCATAACCACAATCATATAAACAGAAATCTATTTTATAGCAATATATTGGGGGGGGGACAATTTGAGCATATTTAATGTGGGGGGGGGGGGGGAAGGACACATCCCCTCCCCCCCCCAACATATATTATAATTACGGCCTTGCGTTGTGGTCTCATAAAGAGGGGGAGGAGGAGGCCGCTCGCGCGCGTGCTGGCAACTGTTGAGTGAACGACACGTGCTTTCCTGCCGCGTGGCTCTTTCCGCTCGTTCCAGCAGTTTCATTTTATTTCATTTTATTTCATTTATTTGGTATAGCCCTGTGAGCCATTCGGCTCTTCAATCGGGCGCAACCGCAACAAACAAAAAACATGAACAAGAAAAACATCTTAACCGAGCACAGAGCGGCGGCAGCAGACGGCACCCCGAGCCACCGCCGCGCGTCCGCGAGAAGAGCCACGGTCCACGCTCAGGAGGAATTGGCGCGCAACAACCCAGGACATGTGCCCCATTTAAAAAGTGTTTCTTTCGTGAACGGTTTGGTAACACTGGCGCGCAAGCAGTCTAGAAGAGGTGGGTGGCTCTGAAAAGAGCCTCTGGGTTGGTTTAGTGCGCGAGAGATGGGCACTCGGCCTCCGAAGCCTTAGAGAGTGCGGCCCTGGCGCTTGAGGGCGTAGACCACGTCCATGGCGGTGACGGTCCTGCGCTTGGCGTGCTCCGTGTAGGTGACGGCGTCGCGGATGACGTTCTCAAGGAAGACCTTCAGGACGCCGCGGCTTTTGATTGGCCATCGAACAAAGGCGGTGGTCGCCTCATCGCACGGCGCTTTCGGATGCGCTTCTGCGGCCGTCTGGAACGCTCTTCCGTCCGACATTAGGAAGCCACTGGAGCTGTGCACTTTTAAATCATCATCTAGATCGAAAACTAATTTCTTTAGAACTGCTTTTTGAAATTTAGTTTGTTGGACTTCCTCCGCACCTCCGATGAGCACGGTTGGCTACGTACGGTACGAAAGAAGTTCAACACACATACATACTTCCATAATACAGGGTTTTTTGGGTTAGATGGCGTAAATAGATAAATGCGTCGTTAAACCCGCCACCACCCGACACAGCCAACTTTGTCACGTAAACAGAACGTGGCCAATTCGTCACTAGTACAGCACACCGGTGTGTTAGAGAGCAAAGCCACAACATTTATCATCTGAGTGCGACGTTTCGCCAGTAATTACAACCGGCATCAACAGGCGACAGCCAGATTTGTGGAGAAATCCTCCCGTTTCGTTCCTTAAATTGAGGGGTAGCTGTGATGACATCACTTGTGAGCCCTTTACGTGCGCAGGAGGGAGGGGGGGGGGACGGCGGATTAATAAATGCATCTAAATGACAATGGGTATCCATTACCGGTTAGGTTATTCATGTGGTAATCAACGTTCATGATGCATGCACATTGCTCTTGTACCTCCTATCGTTTGTGTGCACTGAAATAGCAGTGCCTCGTATTGCCTGCTCACAGGTAATCCCCATTGTCGTATGGTGAACTACATAGGCATGAATAGGCTCTCCAACACACCGGTGTGCTGTACTAGTAACGAATTGGCACGTTCTGTTTACGTGACAAATCTTACTGATTGGCAGCGTCGGGTGGTGGCGGGTTTAACGACGCATGTATATTTACGCGATCTAACCAAAAAAAAAACTGTATTATGGATATTGGTCGCGAAAGGCTGAGTGTTATACATGCATACGTAGTGTGTTTCAGATTGTTACCGCGTGTTGTTCAGCATGACGTCCGACGTTTCGCGCCACGTGCCGGGAAGCCGTGAGCTTCTTCAGGAATGGAACTGGAAAGGCTGACTTTATCCCATCGATTATAATTATCGGCGTCAAGAACCGCCAACCACCACCAGCAGCAGCCGCCGGCAACGTCGTATAATCCAGAGGGAAAACGCGAGCTGCTCGACTCGCTTCCTGAAGAAGCTCCCACAGCATGCGGAGCGAAACGTCGGACATCGTGCCGAACGACACGCGGCACGACCCGAAAAACGCATTGAAGAGCGATGGCACAATATTTTTGGAGATATACCACCACCGCTGCCACCAAACGTTGCTGCAAGACAAGAAATCAACCACATCATTAACCCGGCCTCTTCTCCCACCCTCAAAGGGCATTTATAATTGGATGCGGATCATCGATAAAGTAATTGACGTAATAAATTGGAAAAGGAGGCAAAAGAAGAAAAAAAACGTCTCCACGTAATTAAGGCGAATCTATTCCAGCAAACGTCAATATGAAATTTTTATTTGTGGACAGCTGTGTTGAAACGATAATTACCATTCGCTCCGTAAAATAAACGGCTCGAAACATTTTAACTTCGGAAAATTGTTGTGATTGCCCGTTTGATGTGCGGCTGTCTGCGGAGGTTATGGAACAGAACGGCGAGACATCATCATCATCATTACCGGCTCTCGATGCTAATGGATGCACACATTTCCTCCGTGGAGATTCACCAAACTCTTCGCAACTCTGGTGTCATAATAATATTCAATTATTATTTTATTCACCCCCCCCCCCCGCCGCCCCATGGTGATTAATGCATCACACTCTAAGTTGCGAGAGAGTTCACGTGAACCCCATTACGCAGAAATAAAGAAAAAGTCTAATTGAGAACATCGATACTTACCCATTGCGAACCGATGCGTGTACTGTCAGATTAAAACGCGATATTAATCGATGCGGCATCGATCCATCACGCTCAAACGAATGCACCCACAAGTTAGGATCCTGCGAGATATAAAAAAAAGGAAATGCCGAGGGTCTCTTGTTCACATCGACACAATATCCCGTGTAAAAAAATGGCAAAGGTGCAAGGCGGCCTTTCAAACGCTCGCTCACGCCATTGCTTTCAGAAGAGTTGCGCCGTGCACACGCGAAGCTGCATTTTTCCCTGCGTTTTGAATCGAAATCGGCTCCAGCGCTATTGCTGCTGGCAGCAATAAAAAGTGGTTTAAAAGTAAAAAAAAATATAGGCAGAAGGGCCTAGCCCACTCACTCGAGGGAGCGCCAAAGCACGATCCATCCATCCTAAGAAATGGCATTTTCCAGCACTGCAACCACCGTGGGTTTGTGTCGGGAACTGAAAAAGGTAAATAAATTGGTTATCCACGTCCATTGATTTTCTCCCCCACCCACCCCCCCTCCCCAAAAAAAGACTGGCCCTATTCCCGAGTCAATGGGTTTGCTTGATTAAAATGGGTCGGGAACATTTATTATACAATGTGTATGTTTTTAAAGTGTTAAAAAGTAAAAGTGCAGCCTTGCAATTGCTTGCTCACGCCACTGCTGGTGGAAGGGCCTCCAACAGAAGGCTCTTTGGAAGAGGTGAGTGCCCACACTTTACCCCCACCGCACGCGACTTGCCGATCGATTGCCTGCGTGCCAGTCCGCATTGATTTTATGCCTTACACCGGCGGCCGCAGCGTTTGATATGAAGCCTCTCGTTGCCAGGTTTATATTGGGTTATGAAGGCTGGATCGTGGCATTTACTCTGACCCGTGGCTTGCAGGTGACCTTAAGTTTTGAAGGCCTGCACAAGGCACCTGGTCACTAAATCTGGAGCTAGTACGATGGCTCATTTTCTGTTGCATTCGAATGCACACAAGGCGAGCTCGTAATTCTTCTCGAGACGTTTGCCACAGAATTCGCGGACGAGTTTTCAGATCGGCAAATAAATGAAGCGACCAGCACGAGTTGAAATTCACGCGCTGCGAAGTGACTAGTAGAGGGCAGCAGAGCGGTGGATTACTTAATCCATCTGCGTGGATCTTTGAGCGTTACCTCCTCGTGTTAGTGAGTTTGCTCTGGTAAATCTTGGTTTTTTCCTCCCACGTGCCATTACACCGCATCCAATTAGAATCGGCCAAACATCCCTGATGCAGAACCAGACTGAATAAGTGACCTGTTACTCTGCGACGCTCTCCTGGGTGAAAGGAATTATTCACGGTGTAAAAATGCAAACTACAAAAGAAAACTACGAAGTACGTGGACCGAATTGTGTGTGCAAGATTACATTTTATAATGGGTTGATGTGAGGCCTCCAGCCAGTGGTAAAACTGGCACATTCACATTATTACCACAAAAACACACACTAGATTCCTGAACAAATTGAATCTCGATAATTTGCTAAATGTTGGTAGGTGATGAATTGTTAAACCCGTAATTATTTTTTGTTAATGCAAAATAATGCAGTGCAGTAGTAACACAGAAAATACGCGGGCTGTAATGAATGTCACCAAGCGAAGTTTTGCTAAATTTAAATAACGTTTACAAAAGAACATTTATTAACAAGACATTATCTTCAGCAGATAACAAGAAATATAATGAAGCAAGTATTGTTGGAAAAAAAAAGTCCTTTATTGAATTGCATGGTTTTTTAAAGTCGTAATAATGTACAGTACAGCACTCTCTCAATTAACTGCTGGATGGAGATCTCAACCCAGTGTCGATCGCGGAGCGGGGGGGGGGGGGTGCTTGATACCCCTAACTTCACCACACACTGATCAGTGTGAGTTGGTGAAGGGTACGGGGTGAGTACAGGAGCTTGATATCGCACACTACCGATTTTAACTTAGGTATCCGGGTTGATAGCGAGTGCGGTGTGATAACCATGGATCCTTGCAGTCACGAAAACTTCAAATCTAGAATGAACCACCACACCATCACCACACTGCTCTCTCCCTCCAGCCCCCTACCCGCCACTCCCCCCCCCCCTTTAATGTGCTTTAATGCAGAGGACATTTCACACAGGGTAAAAGCTTTGGGTTCTGACCTCACATGATAGCATCGTGGTTTTCCCTTTGTTCCTGCGAGGCGCAGAGTGAAAGACACGTGTGGCTTGGTATAGAACATCGCTCTGTGCACCCCTATCCCGAGCAATGCGACATGTCAAACGCATTCTCACCACTAGTCTTTAAAGGAAAAAAAAAAGGAAACCCTTTCAGAGTAACGTGCAAACAGTACACATTCTGAACATTTCCTTTGTACAAAATATAAAAAGAAAATAAGAGACAAACGCGTGCGAAACAAAAAAACAAAGTTCAATGCAAACACGTGGACAAAACCACGAACCGAAGGACGATGGTTGGGAATTCTTTAACCTCAACACGATCACGTGTGCAGGCGCGAGATGGCCTCGAAACAAGTGGCGACGAGCGGGCTGAACACCAAATGCACAAAGCTACGCCTCCGTAATAACGCGTCACACTCTCCAGATGGTGGGATGACCGTGAAATTCAAATATTGAAGAGGTCGCGTCTCTTCTGTGCAGCAGCTGCGGGATCTGGCGAAAGGTTTGCGAGCGGCTGGCTCGGTGTGGTGTGATCAACGGCGATTTGGTCGATGGCATCCTGAGCTTCGACCCTATATGGCGAGCAGCACGCACTATCACCTTCGTGATAAAGCACCACCAGCTAGACACTATGTGGCAGAAACTAAATATTTGGTGGTGCTAAACAAAGACCGAGCATTATCATAGGAATGTGGAGTTTCCGTCACTTGCTGAGATAAACCACTGAAGTCGGCTAATATTGCGACATGGGATACTTTCATTGGATTAATTCAGAAATGATACAGCCTTCCGTTCATTCCACACATTAAAATTAGACACAAAGGTTTAATTACAAATGCTTTACAACGTATATACATGAGTTTTTATACAACCATTAGAGTAGTATTTGGCAAAATCGGGACTTCAATATTCTCCCATGTAGCGTGCGATTTAGATTCTTTTTTTGCATTATCCTGAAAACGTTACGCCTTCAATTCACACCAATACACATTTGTAAAAAATCAAAGTATTTCTAAACAAAATATTTGGAAACTTTCCATTTTTTTGTGCAGCGATTCGATTTTTTTTCTCCTTCCCTTTTAACGGTTTTCCACTGTACGTCAAGTTCCTCCGCTGTAAAAAAATAAAAGTCAAAGGTAGCACGGATGATTGGCAATTAATAATCAGGCAATTAAAAAAAGCATGCAAAGGTGGTCGGCTGGCTCTGAGGTCAGAGCGTTGTGCTGGCACCGCAGAGAAGCTGGGATTCAATCCTGTAATTAAACAGGGTTCTCGAGTGGAGAGGGTTGATGGTCTTAGCGCGGTCACCAATGACTGCACACCCAAAACATGTTACATTGGGCACCACGGTGGCGAGATGTTAAATACCTCGCCAGGTATGCTGGAGGTCGTGGATTTGATTCCGACCCCGAGCGCTTGTATATTTGAAGTGTGCGCGTTCTCCCCGTGGTTGTGGGTCCTCCGGTTTATCCCCCTCCACGTTTAGAAACACGCGTTTAAGAGTATTTGGCCACTTCATTGAGCTATCATTTGCGGTCAGGTCGCTTCTGAAAAAAAGCTATATAGCAAAGCAGGCCTTCCCTGCTAAAATTAAAATAGTTGACTCTTTTTAAGCCTTCAAGTTTTACCGTTTTTTTTAGCTTTTAACTTAATCTTGTTAAATTCCTGATGCGAATCAAAACATTGGATTTGACCGTTATGTGACAGACATTGCTCTCGCATGTAGAGCGGGTGAGAGTGCTGCCTTCTGCCGTGCAAAGACCAAAGTTCACTTGAAGGGATCCCAGAGGTACCTCTCTGGTGTCCACTTACGTGGACCGTTTTCCAACACGCTCCAAGATATCATAGCGTGTTCTTCGTCTCGTTCCACAGCACCGATAGGACAATTGGAAATATAAATTGGGGGAGAGAAACCAAAAAAATAATGGATTTTATTTAAGAATCGAGGCACCCTCAATTACCTAATCCACACAAAGGCATGGAGCTGTGATGGAAGTCTGCGGGTTCTGATCTGAGAAGAGTGCAGCCTGACCATACATTGCGAATGGAGTAATAGTGGTGAGTGTAGCACCTGTAGTGGCTGCATTAACGTGACCCAATTACACACACAAACCAGAAAACAATAAATAGAATGCATACACCGTGTGCTTAAAGAATCTATATTTAAGCTATGAATAATAATCATTACATTCCTAATTATTTCAACGGCATTGTTTTTAAGTACCTACTTTTTCAAGTCTATGGGTCCCTTATAGGTAATGTATTATGGGTGTGGATGTGTTCTGATTTTTTTAAAACATTCTGTAAAACCAGACGTAGATAAAAACAAACATCTGAAAAACTCATCTTGAATGGGACATAACACCAGCAAGTGACACGACTTGTGTTATAGAACTTATATGCCGTCATGTAATGTCATTTTGATGATCCTGTGACTTCTATCTTGCTTTCGTTATGGAAATGTTTAGGTAAAAATGATGGTTAACAATTCCACATTTTTAAATACTGAAATGAAGTGACAGTTTTAACGCGCAGTAAAAGCTCTCGAAGCTGAACTAATTGGGGAAGGAAGGGGAGTTGTTCTGGTTAAATATTAACTTGTAAAAAAAAAGTTACGTTGTAGAACCGTATTTTAGCATTTACTGAAATGGCTACATTTCCGCATATACAGTGATCGTTATTTAAATATTTTAAAAACCTGTCATCTGAGAACACAATACATCCTCACAAAGCCGGATTTGGGTAAGCCAGAATTCGGAGAAAGCTACAGAAAGAAAATGGATCTCATAAATAGTCACCAACAAAATTACAACCTGTTCATGCACTAATTAAGCCGCACACGGCATGATGAGCAAAACGTGAGGCTAATCCTGCGCAGGACATTTTAGATGTGGTTCCTCAGACTGGGAAGTGAAAAATGCCATCACTGACCATCACAGCGCATACATATAACACCCATGCAATTCACAAGCTTTATAATGCATGCATTTATACGTTGTGTGGAATTGGGGGAACCCATGCTAATGAACGCCGTGCTTATCTGCAAGCTTTATGAGGGCTTTTCCTCACTCTCTCTTTCCTCATGGTAATATTCATTTCACATTTGACAAAAAAAATTCTACGATTTTTCAAGCCCAAGGCAATAACCATCTGTTTCTTGGGTTTGGGAATCAACCTTCTGCCTCAGGCGCATGTACACGTTGCGATGATTTGAAGTGTGATTAAACAGTAAATCTTAAATTTAAAATGTTTATTACCTTACAACATATTAATTACATGTTAGTTGATTAATAACATGAAGCTGTTATTAATGATTGCGCATGAATGCACGGAATAATTGCACTACAACGGATACATCCACGGAGCCAGAAAGTCTCTCCCCAATTTGTCTGGCTTCGAGAGGTTTTACTGCACGGAAATCAGATATAGGGAAAGAAAAAAAAACGTAATCTCAAACTCATCCGCAGAAGGTAAACGCACGTCGGCGAGACTTCAGTTGGGACACAGAACATGGAACGAGGGTCATTAAAGTGCAGACCTCCTCGTAGAGGTAAAAGCCCGGCTATCTCTCGGGGCCTTATGCATATGTCTCCGGCAGTTATAAACTTCTCAGCTGAAACGCTGACCTTTTTGTTCAACCCATAAATTGAGTGCCCAAACGTTTTCGACCATGGATTGTGACGAGGTCCCTTATTAGCGACGCGCGAGCGCCCCTTCCCTTTCAAAGCGTCGCACTTGTGCAGGCAATCTAGCTTCGGATGTGACTCTCGATTCGATAAAAAAAGTAATAAAAACGCCTCCTTTACACGATTGGAACCTCCTTTGCCAGTAGCAAAATGATGTTTTTTTACCCTTTTAATCTGGCAACAAAACTGACACCTTTTTTTACAAGGAGTCATGTTTGCATTGACCACAATCCCTGCGGTCGGAATGCGTCATCTGGTCCAACACCATGTGAGACTAGGCCTCTAAGGAAAGCTGTCTCGGGGTGTGGACCAATCAATTTCCAGGACAGTGCCAATACATTATCAAAGTTATGTTTTTTTCTTTGCATTCCAACCGCAGGTATTGTGGTCAATGCAAACATGACTCCTTGTAAAAAAAAAAAAAGCTGTCAGTTTTGTTGCCAGATGAAAAGGGTAAAAAAAACCAATTATCAACGCCTCCTTTGTTTTACACATTCCCGACCTCAATCTCAGGGCCCGCGTATTGGCTTCAACTCCGCGGAAACGATGGCTTGCATCCATCGTACTCGGGACGCATGCCACTTAACTTGAAAGGAACGTACCGCAACAGATGCGTTCTTGCGCATGGCAATATCTTCAGGGCGCTAAATGCCAGTCGGCGAGGTCTGCCGGCCACGAGAAGAAGGCTTCGGGAGAGGGTTGGTATAGTTTTGCCATCCCTCCCTCGTTGAAGGAGCGCAGGCGGCTGGTCACTATACGGGGACACGATGTTTGCCGTCGTTCCCTCGCACCTTCGATAGTGCCGTTGGCTATGTATGGTGCGAAAGAAGTTCGACATACATACATACAAAAGTCATTTAAGAGCTGTTTGTTCATGAATTGCTGGATGAAGGCCCACTCCCCATGCTGTTTCAGTCACGGGGTTTTTTTTGTGTTTAACCATACTTCGTCACACTGGTCAGCGCAGGCTGGTGAAAGTGGGGTGCCCAAGGCTGGTTCCAGATATCACTTGCCACTGACGTTAGCTGTGGCCAGGAACAGAACTCAAGTCACAATGTGCTAACCTACTACACCAACACTCCCTCCATGAGTATCACAGAGGGCATGTTCTTAATTACGCAGAGTACACCATTTGCGCAGTGATATTTAACATTGATGACTTTTAAAATGGAATTATAAGTTTTGTAGCAACTTATATATATTTTTTACAAGCAAATATTTTAAATGCGGCTAACATTTTAAAATTATACACAGTGTGTTCTCGCCCTATTAGATTGAGGTCGGAGTGCAAGTTACGAATTCAAAATTGAATTTTAGCGTTCAGTTAAGGCATTTTTGTAATTTAAGAAAAAGGAAAATCAGGTTCAAATATTAGATGAAGTAAACAAGAAAAGGCCTTTATCAACGTACCTAGTGCACTCAGGTTCATATCTAAAAACATCATAAAACCACCCACGCACAAAAACACACTACACCATTGCCGCATAAGCAGCTCACATCCCTCCCTCCCGTCCCTCCCATCCCTGACATCCGTTCCCATCTCTGACATCTCTCCCCGAACCTGTCCGTGCCTTACACTTCAGATGAACCTCATGAAAATGTTGGAGCTCAGAGCCCCGGCGGCGAGGCCCAGGGACAGGAAGAACGTCATGACAGCCCCCGTGGCCTCTGCCATTTCCGCCGGCACCACCCTTGGCGCGAAGGTGAGCGCCGTGCTGCCCAGGTGCCCGTTGGTAACCCCCAGCAGAGCGGTGAGCACCACTGGGACGGCGTCGTTGGCAAGCAGCAGGGTGGACGTGTGGCGGCGGGGTTGGTAGTTGCAGAAGGCAAAGAGCGGCAGAAACGCCGTGCGGAGGAAGACGAGCGCGGGCATGAGCCAGCTTTCGGGCGCCGGCCATCGCAGCCACCCGGCCGTCACCCTGCCCACCAGGTCCCCCAAGTTGTACACCAGGAAGATGGCGACGGGCACGAAATATTTCTTGGCCCACACGCTCTCGGGCGAGACGGACGTCGGCACGATATTGGCCAGCACGGGCGGGAAAAGGATCATGGAGACGTAGAAGCAGAAGAACACGCAGAGGCACAGCCAGCGCGTCTCGCGCAGAATCGCCCGCACCGGCGGGAAGGATCGCTGCTGCTGGTGCTGCTCTTGCTGTCTTGGGGCGTGTGTGTAGGCGGGTGCCATCAGGACATCCGTGTCTGCCGGGTAGGGCTCGTCCGAGTCGGACTGCACGCTTGCCGCGTCCCGCGCGTCGTAATTAATTGACGGAGGGGCTTCGTAACTGATGTGGTACCTAATTGGGGACATGGGTGGGGAACAGGTTGCCGAAGAAATGGAGGAAACGATTTTTTGTTACGTGTTGCAATGAAGATTCAAAGCGTTGATGCATTAGTTCTGTATGTCCATATGTCTATTGGTCTGCAACACAGGGCCATGATAATTCCAATACGAACAAAACTTCAGTTACAAAGCTCTGTTGCTATTGGGCCCTTGCGCAACAGAAAACCGACCAAACTGATGAAAGGGTAGCCCATAACTTGCACGTTAAAACCAGAGCAAAAAATTACTTTGTAGATACGAAGAGGCATCTTGCCCAGGCACGTATACTCATGGGTTTCCGTAATGCAAATTAAATTCCTCCAAAAACATGGGAGATCATGAGGCAATCAATACTAATGCAAAAAAGCATCCCCTAACTTTCTTTGGTGTGTAAAGAAGTGACTTTTTTTTGTGCTAGGTGATATCCAACTCGAGACATGCCCCATGATATCCACACACCACCGTGGTGTTCGAACTTGCAGGACTCATCAAGGGCTCGATGTCATGTGGCTTAAAAGAGGTTCGTCTTGCAGCCAACGGTCATATTTGCAAGTTTAAAAAATGTACGCATTCAAAGTGATTTCATGTTTTCGCGCTTGAAGCTGTAATATTTTGCAAGCAGCTCATGCAGAAATCAGGGCGATGGACCACTTCGCAGCCCAGAGACAGGAGGCGGACTGTTTGACATCCTTGTAATGTGTCGATAGCTTAAATTCGAGTGCCAATTGGTCTTGGTTTATGAACGTGTATCCCGCCAATTATCCCGGTACAATCGCATGTGTGTGTATGGTGGTGGTATTGTAAAAAGTGTGCGGGGAGTGGTAGCGTAGCGGTTAGCGCGCTATGTTACCAACCCGGTGACCCGGGCACGATTCCCCGCACTAGTCTTGGGCCTCCCCTAGGTCGACTCGGCATAAAATGAGTACCTGCTGCGTTGTATAAAGATCACCA
Source organism: Petromyzon marinus (assembly GCF_048934315.1). Lineage (NCBI taxonomy): Eukaryota > Metazoa > Chordata > Hyperoartia > Petromyzontiformes > Petromyzontidae > Petromyzon > Petromyzon marinus. Next base: position 5,699,903 of record NC_133707.1, read on the forward strand.
CTGGGGAGACAAAGGCAGCCGGGCATTGTGCTGGTTACCCACACCCTTTGTGTGTCGTGCCGGCTTTAATTAGGCGTTTGCGAACAGCACTTGCCCCAACAGTCCATTAAGGCTGTACGGGGGGATCTTTGTGTCTGTTGTGCGTGCGGAAGGGACGCACCTGGCAAACGGCAACTTGCACAGCCGCAGGTAGATGACGATGCACACCAGCACGTAAAGGTCCGCCGTGAGAAAGTAGGCCAAGGCGCTGTCTGTCACGTCTCCCGCGGCCGCGATGTCTACTATGGAAGCCAGGACGCTTAGTGTGCCTCCCATTGCCTGTCCTGTGGTGCGAGTTAATTGCATCAGCATTTCGCCCGTTTTGCAGGGCAGCGTTGTTATTATTATAATAACATAATAGCAGTGTCCTTTACTTTTCTATGGAAGCCTTCCCCGCGTCTCAAAATAGTGTGGCCAGCGCTCATCTACATTGGCGGGTCTCAGCCAGTTATTGAAATTCCACATTCCTATATGGCAGGGGTCACTTTATACAGCCATGTAATCATGTTCTTAATAATAATAATGTACTTTGCTTTCCCATAGGGCCATTATCGAGTCAAATTTGCATGGGGTAATGCTCAAATCCACTGGGAACTTGTCTTGTGGTATGGGGAATTACACAATACATTCATGAGCTGACTTCTCATAATGCAGTAACAGGGTTTTTTTTTATTGAATCACTTTCAACTCGCCTAATATTGCAAAACTGTGGAAGCAAGGTTGAATCTGTACAGTCCGTGCGACCAGCATGCATCATAACGCAGGTTGCTATCGGCTGCTACAAGGCAACATTGCGGGCAGCAGACGGCAGTGTGGCAAATTCAATTGTTGTTCCACAGTATTCTCTCATCCTGTGGTTCCAGCTTTTACCAGGCCCCACTTATTAGCACGGTAAAGTTGGGACATACAACCCCCATGCAGTGTGGTGGTGGGGGGGGGGTGCATCCAGTAGTGGCCGGACAAAAGCAGCTGTACATGTACAAAGTATTAATTTGTGTGGAAACACCTGAGTCTCAAGGCTTTTTTTGTGGAGGGTTTTGCATTGGGGTGTCTAGCCGATCAATTGTTTAACGAGTACCACCGTGTGTGGGAGCAGACCAGGCTAACCACATATGGCGGGGAGAAAAAAATAAAAGACCGCTACTTCTCACTGCTAAAACTTGGCGATACAGACCGTACCAGTCTCAGCTTTACATCTGAAACATAATAAATATTAAAGTAAGGTTGTATGGGGCAAATAAAAAAGTTCCTGTAGAAGCTCCCAGCAATCTGGCATGAAATGTCGCGAAATCATAGCGAACAACACGCGATGCAACCCGAAAACAACATCGGAGAGTTACACGGCCACAGCTGCCAAAACACGTGCAAGAAAGAGATTCGATCTTCGAAAGAGGAAAAAAAACCCAGCGTTCATCAGCATGTGGACGATTCATTACATGGAACTCCGATGAAAAACACTTAAACAGGAAGGGCCGAGTAAAAAAAACACACGACGTGCCCATGGTTTGAAAGCAGCGGGCCGGATCGATTGAACTAGCTTCCAGGTGGAAAATAAAGCTGTGCCACTTCATCCGTGCTGGACTTCCCTGGAGTAGGAGGCATGGATATCTTGATTTGAAGCTTTCGTGACTGCAGGTTCTTTCGGTAAAGTCACGTAGCTCAGACCCTGCTTGCTTTCTCATCACCACATATATAACCTCTTGTTCTCTTTGGTTCTATTCGGTAAAGTCACGTAGGTAAAAAATAAAACAATAAAAATCACGACGTTTCGGCCACAACACAAGCGGCCTTCATCAGGTGAAGGGACCTGATGAAGGCCGCTTGTGTTGTGGCCGAAACGTCGTGATTTTTGTTGTTTTATTTTTTACCCACGTGACTTTACCGAATAGAACCAAAGAGTATGGATCCTTGCAGTCACGAAAGCTTTAAATCTAGAATTAACCTCGTGTTGTAACAGCTCTCTCGCTGGCTCAGCAGTTCCACTGCTGGATTATTTTTTCCACCCGAGGACGACCGCTTGTGTTGCGACCGAAACGTCGTGATATATTATTTTGTATTGTTTTCTTTTTCTACCTACGTGACTTTACCGAAAGAATCACAGAGCATGAGGCATGGATATGCCTGTACTCTCTCACCGTGGGGTCTCACTCCCATGGATGTCGTAACGACCTTGCCAAGGTAGGTTTGCAAAGACTTGGCGAAGGCAGCATTTGCTCTCAGCCTCCGTTAATCACCACAAGACGCTTCCTTGTAATTTATGGCTGGGCAGCAGGGTCGGCTTCTGTTCAAATCATTGCTCTACATTTTAACACCACGAGGAAGCATCGCCAGCCTACCTTCTTTTGCAAGCGAAATTGGGCAGTTACTGTTATGTTAGGTAAGGGTGGAATAATTATCTTGACTCGTCAAAATAACATTGATTCTTAAGTTCACCAAACATGCATGAAACGCACGTGCAGGGATTGATCATTACCGATGCTACCGTCAAACAAAAATGTAAAAAAAAAATCGATTATTTAATTAAATCGAATCATGATCCTGGAAATTGACTGGCTGGGCGGTGGGGGGGATGGAGGGAGATGGGGAAGAATTGTTCTAATGCATTCAATAATTCACACCCCGTCCCCCATTAGTTACAATTCAATTATTTGTGCCTCTTTTCCTTTTACCGTCTCCTTTGTATTGTTTCTCGTTTGTTCCGTCTCATTTGTAGCTTCTAGCTCACAAATAATTTGCATGCATCGTGATCGATTCTTATCGTATTTTGTTACAACAGGTTTTCGCGTCGTTTACAGATTTGATGATCGTGAAGCGTAAGAATCACTGTTCAGCGATTATAATCATCATATTCCGATTAATATATGTTTCAATTATTTGCCTGTAATGTTTAAATTGACCGTTAACAAACATAAGTTTGGTCGGCATAAACTAACATGGTTCAGAGGGCTGACTAACAGTGGACGAAAGACGGGTTTGGTGGAACGACAGCCGGAGGGGGAAAAAAAAAAAATCGCTCAAAAGCACGACCACCGCGAAGATGGAGTGTAGCTCATGTGCAGGAGCGAGATGGTTCGTAATATCGCAGGACCATAAGGAATAGTGTGGTAGGGAGGCTTCCAAACAGCAATCGGATCATGGCTCAATATTTAAATTTGGTCGTGACATTAGCGCACAATGGCCCTACTTGTGATGTAAATTATCTCTCGGGGTCTTTACTGTCTACGTTACCTTTCTAGATTTGAAGTTTTCGTGACTGCAAGGATCCGTACTCTTTGGTTCTTTCGGTAAAGTCACGTAGGTGAAAGAAAAAAGTAAATAAAATCACGACGTCTCGGATGCAATACAAGTGTCCGTCATCAGGTGGGAACAATCACGGCAAAAAAAAAAAGTTTTATTTTTTAGTTTTATTTTTCACCGACGTGACTTTACCGAAAGAACCAAAGAGTATGTTACCTTTGTCTTTTTCCCATAAGGTGGGGGGAGTTGCTCAGCAGAGTTGATACGTCCAAGTCGAGGTTGGTTAGCCAGTGAACAGCTCTCGTCACTTGGCTGTGCGACGGCATTCACCGACAGCACTTTCGCAAATTCCTTTTCGACATTGATGCGAGGCCGTGTAAATGTAAACTACCTACCTCTCACCAAACTGGTTCGTTCAATGGCTGGTCGTGCTCACTATGAGATTATTCAGAGACTATTCGGCTGAAATAGATAAATAGGTCTTGGGGAGACAAACGTCCAGCTGTGCTCTGGGCTGAAAGTGCTGTATTGATGAGCTAATTATGTGCAAATTAACATATATATTTGGAATTCATTCTCATTAGCACTAATGCTTAGGGGTGTTAAAATTAGCTTCATTGCTTGAATGCAAATACAGGTGCCATACACTACGCACAGTAAATCAACTTCTATCATAATCACATCAGCCATGCTCAATCCACCGCTGTACGAAGGTCTTCCCCAAGTCATCGCCAACCCACACAATAAATTTCGATTTAAAGCTTTCGTGACTGCAAGGATTCATCTTCTTTGGTTCTTTAGGTAAAGTCACGTAGAATGAGAATAAAAAAATAAATTGATAAAATAAAATAACACAATAATATTCTCACGACGTTTCGGCCACAACACAAGCGGCCTTCATCAGGTGAAGGGACGAGACTGTCTGGAGGACAGCGCTGGAGTGAAAAAGCCACATCAGTCTCGTCCCTTCACCTGATGAAGGCCGCTTGTGTTGTGGCCGAAACGTCATGAGAATATTAGTGTTATTTTATTTCATCAATTTATTATTTTATTCTCATTCTACGTGACTTTACCGAAAGAACCAAAGAAGATGAACCCACACAATCTTACGATGAAACAATCCACCCAGTGCCCGCATAAGGGTTGACTTCATTGCTCCATCTCCTCGGTTTTTACGTACAGAGGAATTTTCTGCTTTGGCTGTCGAGCCATCGTTATACCTTTTACCACCGGCCATCGTCCCTTCTTAGAGCCACAGCATCCTGTTAAGGTTTTTCTCATGTGTAGGGTTGCACTGTTCTGGGAGCAATCTCAACGGATTCTGTCTGGTAACCATGACACCATCAGCACAAACGGTATAAGATTTGGGGAGAAGACAAAACAAGGATTTTGATCAATGTGTCAATGCATCCTTACGCGCCTAATATCTATTTTCCACTGTACTATTTTATTTTACCAGGTAAGGCCCATTGAGCAATAGATCTCTTGTCAGAAGCAACCTGGCCACAAATGATAGCCCAACGAAGTGGCTTATCACGTGGATATTTATAGCAGCCAAATACTCTAAACATGTGACATTGATTCTAAATGTGGAGAAGAAAACCGGAGGACCCGGAGAAAAATCCATGCGACCACGGGGAGAGAGACATGCAGACTCCAAATCTACAGGAGTTAGGGTCGAGATAGAGCCCACGACCTCCTGTATACCACGCGAGGTATTTAACATCTCGCCACCGTGCCACGCGCACGCACGCACACACGCACCTGTGATGAACGCCTGCGGGTATTTTGCTGGGAAGAGGGCAGCCAGGCCATATAGGCTGCCCAGAAACACGGCCGTTGCAGAGTTCACCACCACCACACACGTCATGGTCACTCCAAAGAACCCAGAGAGCCATGTTGAAGTGTCCACCTTAAAGGGTGATACACGGGCCCTTTGTCAATGTCTGAGAACGAGATCAACTTAATCATGATTGAGGTATTTTTAGGGTTAGATCGCATAAATATAAATGTGTCGTTAACCCACCATCATCCGACGCAGCCAATTCTTAAGTTTTGTCACGTAAATAAATAGTAAATGTTGTGGGTTTACTCTCCAACACACTGGTGTGCTGTAGTAGTAACTAATTGGCACGTTTTATTTACGTGACAAACCTTACTAATTGGACCTGTCGGGTGGTGGCGGGTTTAACGACACATTTACATTTACACAATGCAACCGAAACCTAGTACATGTAAAATTGAAGGTGAACTTAATATAAGTCCACGTGGATTAGGGATAGATCGACGCACCACCACCCGAGCGATTTTATTAATAATTGATACTATTCGGGGATGGGGGTGGGGCATGACAATTCTATTTAAGAATATAATTTTTGCCTTGGTTGTACTGTCTCGTGTATCCTTATTTTCTTTATTTTCTTGCCATCGCTCGTAGATTGGCAGCTAAGGGAAACGAGAGAGTATGACCACCGTGGAGATGGAATAAAGAGATCGCTAAATGTGCAGGAGTGAGACCGATTGTGGCGTCTCCAGACAATGAGGGATGGCAATGGTGCAAGGAGCCCTTCAGCCAGCAGTGGATAAACCACAGTTGCAGAGGTCTTTAAAATCCAATGTACAAGCAGAACTTTGGTTTTGCTCATTTCCCGATTGAGTTTTCACACAGAAGGGAAAATTTAGATATGACTTCCTGCCGAAACCAGATTTATATTTATATTTTTTGTCTTTCTTTAGAAGTCACCAATCTGATGATTGACCGTGCTTGACATCAGGGGCAAGATAATATCGTTCAACAATATGTTGTGTCTACAGACAGGCAGTGTATGAACTCCTACGGCGAAATACATTTATATTTAATTCCACCTGTCAATATGACTTTCATTGGCAATATTTGATGACAAGTTTCACATGAGGTGAGATAAATTGCATAGGAATACTGACACTTCATGTTATATGTAGGGTTTTTTTCTGAAGTGTTAAAATACAATTGTATATATAATCCATTCATTGATTAAAATGAATTATTAATCTCATGATAGATGCTTCAAATAGTGCAAGAAGAAGCAATTGTTTATGACTAATGCAAATGACATGCAAATGGTATCCGAGCATTACATATGGTCTAATGGAGCAAACAAAACTTTACAAATGAGACTGAGAGCGAGATGAAATGCAAACTAAAGGGTGAAAAAAAGACAAATTATATTTTATTGATTTCTGACAATTCATCATGCCGCTTGGGAGTGGGTAAATCAAACATTGAATAAATCTATTTGTTAAATCCTTTATCTATCACCAGAGGAAAGCCCATTTAGACTCATCTTTTTTTTCAAGGGGGGGGGGGGACACAATTAATTGCCTATTGGAACACAAGCCTAATTAACAGGAACGAACTTCGTCTCAAAAAGAGGATGTGCTTAGAAGCAGACTGAGAATGATTGTACCTTGACCAAGGCGGCCGTTACGGCAAATATGAGCAGCATGGTTGCCAGGGAAGACAGCACACGGACATTTGCTGACAGCCTTCAAATCACAAAACAGCGCGAGTCAACCAAACGGAAACAGCCCACTTGGCACAACATCACGTGGCTTGGTTTCCCCTTCAGAAAATCAAGAATTTGCAATCGTCGCACTTTTATGCAGGATAATAACCAGTCTCATTGCACAACGGGGGGGGTGGGGGGGGTAACATACATTCGTTTGCATCCCATGCTAAAAGATATTGCAGCATGGTGATGCGTACCATTGGACGAAATTACATTTAATAACGAGCTACGCAAAGGAATATTTATGACAGCGTCAGGTCAGGTAAACTAGCCGGAGTCCGCTATCAGTCAACCGTTCTTGACGTCCGTGTAATGAACATATCAGTCAGGCAGCGTGTGATTGAACCAGTATTCGCGCTTAAACGGCAAATTTTGCGACAACGCTGCACAGACAACTTTATTTTGGTGACGCCTCCACGTACGACCATTTGTATGGTTACACTTCACGCTGTACTGCAGAAAGGCGTTGCGATTGCAGAATTTGTAGTTGCTGCGTCTGTGTTTCCCTTCCCTGTCATTAGTGGAAAGCGCAAGGGAGCTAAAATTGACGATGGGAACACAGTGTAATGGCTCGTCACTATATGTCCGGCTACTAATAGCTACCAATAAAATTTATAAAACGTGACTGAACTTGCAAATGTGACTTCCCGAGTGACATTCTAATGCTTTTCCATTACAAAAGAATGAGCGCAAACATTTTTGCCGGTGACAATAAAAATCCAGGATCACCGTGAAAGTTGGACCCATGAGAGGACATGGGTAAAGGCTAGTGGGACATTTCACACGAAGGGCAGCCGTGCAATGTTATGCAAGAATATTGCAAGAGAATTGTAGACATTTGTTCGTGCAGAAATGTCATCTTCGGCCTGCCAATAAACTTACTGCGGCCGAATAAATTTTTACCGATTAGCACTGTAGGCTACGTACGTTGAAAAAGAAGTTCAACATACATACGGTAATACCTTGGATTGCGAGCATAATTCGTTCCGGAAACGTGTTTGTAATCCAAAGCACTCGTATATCAAAGCACCCGTATATCAGTTGTGATCACGTGACGCTCGGCAGACAAAGCGTATACGTGCTACTCGTATTGCAAGACCTCGCTCGTTTATCAAATTAATATTTATTAAAAAATTTAGCTCGTCTTGCAAAACACTCGCAGACCAAGTTACTCACAATCCAAGGTTTTACTGTACATACAAATTACGATGGCATTTTTTGTGAAGGCATTACGTTTTATGAGCTGCAACCATAAACTCACTAAATTTGAGAATCCAGTTTACTCACATGTGGCTGCTTGGATGCGAATTAAAAGTCTCAAATGGTGCCAGCTCAGGGCTCTGATCCAAAGGCAAATATTAATTGCCTGTAAGTGACAACTTTTGCACATTGTTTACACAAAGTTTTTAATGGATGCTGTTTTTTTATTCCTCACAATAATGCCATCGTGTTTTAGGCCGATCAGCATTGCAATTAATATGGAAGATTTAAATTGATATTTTTTTCAGATCAAGCGTGTTGTTTCTTAATAATTTAACTAAATTTTTATTTTCAAAAACAAAAGATGATTTTTATTTTGCGATTATGATTTGCAATCTATTTTTATTTCGCTTATCTGTTATTGTTTATTGATTTATTTTACTGTGACTTGTTGTGTATGTCGGAGAAGCAGTGCTGTTTTATTGTTGATGAAACCCGATTTAAGAGCTTATTGGCTCAGGGTAATTCAAAATAAACTGAACCTGGTCACCTGGGGTGATTAAAAGGTGTGCTCATGCAATGGCCCGACAAATAACTTTGTGCAGATATATAGGAAGACCCTTACTTGTGAATAAGAAGAACATTGAGCACTGAGACAAAGACGTTTGGAACTGTGGATGCTATGGACAGGTAGCTCTCAAAATACACCTGAAAGACAAACAAAATATACGCAACAAAAAATTACACGGTGTGAAAGATCAACATTTACATTGATCGTTTTAAATGGATGAACAAAGAACGTAACTCTGTAATTAATATTCCCTATTCAACAATGTGAGAGCCCAATGAGATTAATTATCCCCTTCGCAAGAGGCAAAGAGTAATATGTATCCTACGCCATGACAATACTACGATTATTTTTCTTTTGTTTAGATGTGACAAATGCTAACATTCAATGTGACCCGACACTTTATTCTCAAATGAGAACTGCTCCGTTCATTACTGTGAACAGAATGGAGATGATTGGTGGGTTGGGGTTTTGGGCAACCCTAGATGTAAACAAAATCAATCACCATTTGCTCCATATCTCTGTGTAAAAAATAAGGTACGGTTCAAAATCATGGCCATCCAGAATTACTTTAACAAGCACTATTTGTTTTACCACCAAAATGTAATCGTGCGCGCATATATTTTATGTCCCACGTAAAATGTGTTCTGGGGGGGGGGGGGGCAGTAATTTAACAAAAATAGTACTAGAAGCTCTAAAAACAAACCGCGTACAATGATGCATACCAGTTGTTAGCTGCATTCCCACACTGCGTAAAACACGAAGTGCCGGGGAGTCTCAGTTTCGTACTTGTGCTGTGCACAATCTACTGTGGCATTGGATTGTGCAGACCAGATTTGACTTGCGATTTTTGATAGTTTCAGCGATGTTCGTTTTTACCTTTCATCTATTTGGTGAGAAACCAAATATAATGTATTGGGGACCCCCACCCCTCAATGAGGACAGTTTTAAGGACACACCGAATTATGCTTTTTGTGCTAATGGTTTATTGAGAGGGCTATTACAAATCATTTTTTTTTTTATAAAACTGCTTAATGAGACCCAGGAGGTCGAAACTGCTTTCGATTTTGCTTGCTTAAACAACCGCTGCTGGCTAACATACAGTACGTTTGCAAGGCTACTCCACCGATTAATTACAAAATATACGTCGTGTTTACATGGAGATTTAATTTATTGCCCAAAATGCTCCACTGCAGGTAAAGGTGCAGCCATGAAATATCTTGCTCGCGGTAGTGCTGGGGGGGGGGGTCCCCACTAGAGAGAGCTCTGGACAGCACCTCCCGAGGGTGTTTGGCCTACTCTTCCATGCCATACATCTTGAAAGATGTGGGAGCACCCACACTTTACCCCACCACACGCGACATGCCATTCGACTGTGGAACACCCGTTCATACTGCTGGGTGAACAAAGGTGTAGGATTTAAGAAAATTGCACAGTTGTTTCAACTTCCTTGCTGGGAGATTAAAATGGCGACAACTGAAAACGCAGCTAATAGCCAAGTGGACTTTACCTGGTAAAATAAAAGTTTTTTTGCGGTTTGCTTACCTTCCCTACACTTTGCACTCCTAGCGTGTTTTTGTATTGTTTTGTTGCCATAACTTTCTGACCTGCCCCGACTGGACATCTGTGAAAAAAAAGAGCTTCACAGCTCATCGGAATCCCCCTGTACAAAGAAAGATTTTTCATTCCGATTCTGAAGTGTGCTCACTATTACACCTTGTTCCACATATACAGCTTCTCGGTGAAATGGCACCAAGAATAATGAAGTGCAGTAAGAAGCATGAACATCCCTGTCTACACATCCTAAGGAGAGATTATACGTAATGTTATGCGAGTGGTAATTGACACAGCCTTTCTGCTTAAATGGGCAATTCTACAGTAACGGAGTAATAAAAAGCATTAGACACAGCGATGAAATTGGATCCCAAGCATCATAGTAACCTGCTGTGAAAGGAAGTTAAGTCTACAAGAGCCCCAATGATGCTTAAGTAGAACACTATTTTTTCAGGTTCATTGTCCCATGTTGAAATTCTGTTTACCAAAAAAGGACCAAATATGTCTAATTACAACGTCAAAAAAAGAATGGCACAACAATCGTTTAATGTGCAATGAAGTAGAAATGTATCCTCAATGTGCAGTAGGGTGGAACGATGCATCGATTCATATCAGTTTTTCAGCTCATGATACATTTAATCAAATCACATGTGCAGGGAACAACGTTGACAATGCATCACGTTGTATGTAACATCTTTGTGTCAACCATGCACAGCCATTACAGGGACTCTTCGACTTACGAACATTCAACTTAAAAACTGTCAGAGATACGAACAAACTTGGTCCGTATGTCCAGTTGCCTGTTCGGACCGAGAGTCGCAAGCTCAACCGCCACGCAATATATGGCGGTGGTGGCATCTACATCCGCAGAACATGAATAACCAGTGCAATCTACATCTACAGGAGATTATAGAACTTTTAAAGCCATTTCCCGTGTTTAGTGTATATGCCGTACAATGTGTTTTGAATCGACAGGAGTAAAGTTGGACTTACGAACAAATCGACTTACGAACAGACCTGTGGAACCGAACTCGTTCGTAAGTAGAGGAGTCCCTCTACTTATGGGAGCTGTAGTCGTGCAGTGGTTCGCACACTGTACAGGACTATGAACCTGGCAACCTTAATCCGAATTCCGGCCATGGTTAACATCAGTGGCAAGTGATACATGATTCAGACCTGGTCTTCCCCATGCACGAACACGCACTGACCAACATGTTGAAAGTGTGGGCAAACGAACTTTAAAGGACTGACATGGTTTCTAGATTTAAAGCTTTCGTGACTGCTAGGATCCATACTCTTTGGTTCTATTGGGTAAAGTCACGTAGGTGAAAATAAAATAACAAAAAATCACGACGTTTCGGCCACAACACAAGCGGCCTTCATCAGGTGAAGGGACGAGACTGTCTGGAGGACAGCGCTGGAGTGAGAAAAGCCACGCTCAGATCACGACCTTTAAGCTGTGTGAGAAGAAAAAAAAGGTCGTGATCCAAGCGTGGCTTTTCTCACTCCAGCGCTGTCCTCCAGACAGTCTAGTCCCTTCACCTGATGAAGGCCGCTTGTGTTGTGGCCGAAACGTCGTGATTTTGTTATTTTATGTTCACCTACGTGACTTTACCCAATAGAACCAAAGTCTGACATGGCATTGTGAGGCCTGCATACAGCGGTTGATCGACAAAAGGACGTACATCTGCATTGGAATGTCTGCTCAATTATGTCAAATGAGTGTTAATGCTTGTGGGAGGAAACTGGAGTACCAAGAGGAATCCCAACACACTCAAAAAGATTACATTCAGAGATTTGCATAGATGGGACCATGAACCTATGGTGCTGTACTGGCCATTTCGTTCTCATGACCACCTCATTGCCTGCATGTTTGAGAGTCTTCCAAGGGATTCATTTGCAATAGCTACGCGGCATTACTGGGGGGGGTGCATAAATGAAAAAGGCATATTTGGGTAAGATTCTGATGCAAGAATCGGCCCCAACTCGAGCGTTATCTGATCTTTCTGCCCTGCTTTTGCTAGGAATGAGAGCCTTTGTCTCAAACGGTATCCTACTGTATAGATATTCTTCTATTGAAAGGGTGCATGTCTAAACACGACACCAACAGTTAATGCACTATTCCACGCGAGCAGCTGTGAAATTATAAGCTTAAAAGGGGTTTAAAACATTGCATGACGTAGGAGTTCCGTTTCGTTTTTGCGTGTACGCGCTTAGCACCAGCCAAGTTTAGCCACTCATTTGTAAAATGCGAATGTTTAGCCGCTTAAAATAATTAAAGAGATGCGTCGGGCAAAACCCCGACTGGGCACCGCGTATGCCAAAAAACCCCAAACTCACGAGCAGATCTGAATTGGACGATTGTTCCGAGGAGCTGTTGCCACCACTGAACTTGTAATCCCAGTAGCCCTTGGCGGTACTGAAGAAGTACCAAGGTAGCAGGGAGCCCAGTCCCAGGAGGTAGAAGGACAGGTAGGTGGCGTGGTATGGGTCCGACAGGTCCTGAGATAAACAACTCCTCACGATGCCTTCACCGCTTCTTCCTCTTCCTTGATGACGCTCGTCCATGTCGGTCACGAGTCTGGTGTTTTGCGTAGCGGCTGTGTACAAAAGAGACAAGGTATGTGTTATATTGAAACGGTTGCCTTCGCATAAAGACCCATTCACTACCACTGATGCAGGACTCAATACACCCACATACACGTGTATTACACATCTTTGCAAAGGCTTATTCACATTCAGCTATTCACAATCTACTGAGCTGCAATCCAAAAGGATTAACATTCATCACCGAACATGGCCATTACTGACCACCAAATCCCATCCACCATTTCTTGTATGTCTCCATGTCTGTAAAACTCAGCATTTCACATAGATGGTCGGTCATTTGAAACCTCCTTTACTTTTAGTGATAGTGAAAAAACCGATGTAATTTTTTCGTCATTAACTTGTTATTTTATATTGCTTAAGGGTTATGGAGAGTAGTTCAGAGGTTAGGGTTAAGGACAGATGCGTCGTCACTTTTCGAACCTGCCCTTACAGGTCATACATGAAAGAGAGCTTCATAGCTCATCGGATTCTCCAGGATAAATAAAGATTCTGATTCTGCCTCACCACCACACTTCGATGGAAATATTAATATCAGCCTTATCACACATGGTAGGCCAGTCCATATGTTTGTTATAAGGCAGCATAAATGATGAACACGGTGAGGTTTTTTTTTATCAGTTGTACTTGAACGCCACTGCCAACAGAATACATTAATAATAGATTTGTTTTTATTTAAAGCTTTCGTGACTGCAGGGATTCACATTCTTGGTTCTTTCGGTAAAGTCACGTAGAAGGGAAACAATAAAATAATATTTTTATTTATTGTTACCTTTCTAAATAATATTTTTATTATTTTATTGTTTCCCTTCTACGCGACTTTACCGAAAGAACCAAGAATATAATTGATTTGTTGCCAGAAAAAAAACCCCTATTCTCATATTTTGGTACTGGCAAAGGAGGTCAAATGATAAAATCGATTTGTTGTTATTCAAAAAGGAGTCATTTAAATGAGACATGACGACTCACTTTCATGGCCACGTCACAAATTAGCAACGCAATGCCTGCCATCCAGCACTTTTAAGGATGCACGAGTTGATTCACCACCTCGCAGTTCTGAATCTCCAAAAAAACCCTCCGCTAACGCGCAAGGGTGGCCCGGAGATGCCAGCAAAGCAAGTGGATCGAATGCATTCATGCAGAGGTTTTTAAATATATGTGTCGTTAAAACCCGCCACCACCCGACACAGCCAACTAGTAAGGGTTGTCACGTAAACAGAACGTGGCCAATTCGTCACCAGTACATCACACCGGTGTGTTGGAGAGCCAAACGACAACATTTACAATCAGAGTACCCATTCGTATCCGTGGGGTTTCTCCAAGTACTCTCTGACTTACGATCAACACGCCACACACTCGTTAAATGGCACTGTCCACAAACATCCTTCGTCAAAAGAGCCTTGAGACCCGGTTGAGGCTTTCGTGGATTTAAATGTTGATTTAAAGCTTTCGTGACCGCAGGGATTCATATTCTTGGTTCTTTCGGTAAAGTCACGTAGAAGGGAAACAATAAAATAATAAAAATATAAAACAATAAAATTATCAAGACGTTTCGACTGCAACACAAGCAATCATCATCATCAGGTGTGAAAACCACAACAAGAAAAATTCTCACGACGTTTCGACTGCAACACAAGCAGTCGAAACGTCGTGAGAATTTTATTGTTTTATATTTTTATTATTTTATTGTTTCCCTTTTACGGTTGAGGCTTTCGTGCATTTAAATTTTGATTTAAAGCTTTCGTGACTGCAGGGATTCATATTCTTGGTTCTTTCGGTAAAGTCACGTAGATGGGAAACAATAAAATAATAAAAATATAAAACAATACAATTATCACGACGTTTCGACTGCAACACAATCAATCATCATGTGTGAAAACCACAACAAGAAAAATTCTCACGACGTTTCGACTGCAACACAAGCAATCATCATCAGGTGTGAAAACCACAAGAACATTTTCTTTATTATTTTGTTTCCCTTTTACGTGACTTTACCGAAAGAAACCAAGAATATAGCTTTCGTGGATGTTAGAGCCTTGTAGTCGTGGATGTTAGAGCCTTGTTGTTGTTACGCTGTACGACCACCTCGCACGAAAACCAATGCTGAAATGCGGGGGGACATGCTGTACAGTTCGCAGACGAGTTGTGGTCAAAATGTTTTGAGAATGGGGGGGGTGGAGGTAAAACAAATAAAAGAGGAACTCGTGAAAAATAAAAATGTGTCTACAAATGAGTACCTTGAGTAGAGTGCGGGCGAGAGCAGCGGGAGGGAGACAAAGGTGGCCGGGCGTGCTGGATTTGCTGTCCGTCCCGTGGTTTTCTTTTCCGGCTTTAATAGGCTAACAGCAGCACTTGCTCCAAGTGTATTCTCGAGCCTAGAGGCAAAGAAAGTTTGTTCAAGTACTAAATGATAGCGGTAACGTTTCCCGTCATTCAGCGGTAATGTGTATCGTACAAGATTTGGATTTTTCGTTTTTTTGCAGCGACGAGATTCGCGCATTGTAAAATAGTGGAAGACGACGGCGGCGACGAAGGGGAGGTCTTCATCAAGCAGTGGATTGATCATGACTGACGCTAATGATTTAGTATGAACAGCTTAACACGTGCAAGTTGTGTTTTATTTTACTAAATGTCGAAGGCACCAGATTGTGTGATTCCATCTTCTTTGGTTCGTTCGGTAAAGTCACGTAGAATGATAATAAAATAATAAATTGATAAAATAAAATAACACAATAATATTATTATCATTCTACGTGACTTTACCGAAAGAACCAAAGAAGATGAATCATTGCAGTCACGAAAGCTTTAAATCGAAATGTGTGATTCCAGCTCATTTCGCATGCAAGCACGCACTTACTCCCAAAGGAGTGTGCTTTTATACAGCTTCTCTATATGCTGTCGTGTACTCTGTTAATAACAAACGTGTGTTTATGTTTGCAAGTTAATATTAACAACTCTATACTTGCATTTACGTACGCAGCATATTGTACGCTACATAAACAGTAAGATCACAAATAGTGTGTTACAGCACGTGTACTCGGTCAATCAACTGCTATTAAGGGGGTACTGCCCGAAACGTCGATTACATATGTTGTGTTTAAAGGCAGCGTTATTTCACTATACGTTGTGCGTATATTGTACTCAATGTAGAAACATCACAGCTTTAAGTACTGTTAAACTACTGTTATAGTGTAATAGGTATGTATTGGGTTAGATCGCGGAAATGTGTCGTCAATCCCCGCGACCAATTAGCCAATTACTAAGGTTCGTCGCGTAAACAAAACATTACAATTCGTTACTAGTCCAACATCACACCGGTGTGTTAAGAGCGTTAAAAGTAAACCATGTAGCAGTGGATAAATCATCGCGGTGGGTAGATCATAACTAGGCCAACACATCGCACGCCACACACACAAACACACCGCAACTTACGCACTCTAATGATATAACACAATATAGTATAACTGTAGTTGAATAATCATTCGCAGCAGTAGCATAAGCAGCCGTGGTCGATCCACTGCTGGACGAAAGGCCGTGGTTTAAATACCGCAATGCGAAACACAAGGCAAGGCATAGACGTTGTTCTTTTACCTTGTGAGGCGCGGCTTTTTCCCTCGCAAAAAAACAACCCCGACAGAGGAGGCACCGGCGAAGCAAAGAATGACCGAAAGACCGCACCATTACATGAACGCGAGAACACAATTGTCGCAATTGTATAAACTTTTTTTTGTTTTACCGCGTTCGCGTTAGAACACGCAAGTCTTAACACGGGAGCGAGACGGTGGACGTGCGCTCACATCATCAACACCACCACACTTCCTCTTCCTTGCCGTTCAGAAGGATCTGCTGATGATGCTGATGATGATGCTGCTGATGCTGCTTACTCGATAGGTTTCGCTTTCGGTACCCCCCCCCCCTCGCCTTTTGTGAGCATGCGTGCCCGTTCTATGAAATGCAATCGAACCTTCGTGCCCTATGTTAGTAAGCTCTATGAAATATAACAGCCGTGTTCCATACGGTCTATGAAATATAATCACACGTTCATACCGTTAGTACGCTCTATGAAATATAACAGCCGTGTTCCATACGGTCTATGAAATACAAGTGACCCCGATTGCATTTCATAGATCGAATGGGGAATACAATCTTGTCGATACTATTGCTTATGGGGTCTGCGATATGTCATCGCAAACCCAGTGGCGACTTTGAGGAGGCCTTCGTCCAGCAGTGGATTGAGCATGGCTGGATTATAACCGATTGCCTGCGTGGTCTACCAAGTGTAATGTATTCTAATAGTTTCCATATACAGGGGGCAGTAAAATCACTACGTGTACACCCATTGCTTGTGTGGACTATGACATTCAATGAAGTTTAAGAAACTGATTCTCTTGTGAGTTCTACCAAATACAATTACAATACGCGGCTTTAATGATTTGTCATCACTAGCCAATTGTCATCTCTACCATCGAAGTCCAGTTTTCCATGGGAATCCAGTTTACCATGGGAGTCCAGTTTCCATGCGAATCCAGTTTTCCATGGAGCCCAGTTTTCCATGGAAGTCCAGTTTCCATGGGAGTCCAGTTTCCATGGGAATTCAGTTTACCATGGAAGTCCAGTTTCCATGGGAATCCAGTTTACCATGGGAATTCCGTTTACCATGGAGTCCAGTTTCCATGGGAGTCCAGTTTTCCATGGGAATCCAGTTTCCATGGGAGTCCAGTTTCCATGCGAGTCCAGTTTTCCATGGAGCCCAGTTTTCCATGGAAGTCCAGTTTCCATGGGAATCCAGTTTACCATTGGAGTCCAGTTTACCATGGGAATTCAGTTTACCATAGGAGTTCAGTTTCCATGGGAGTCCAGTTTCCATGGGAGTCCAGTTTTCCATGGGAGTCCAGTTTCCATGGGAGTCCAGTTTCTATGCAAGTCCAGTTTTCCATGGAAGTCCAGTTTCCATGGGAATCCAGTTTTCCATGGGAATCCAGTTTACCATGGGAGTCCAGTTTCCATGGGAGTCCAGTTTCCATGGGAGTCCAGTTTACCATGGAAGTCCAGTTTCCATGGGAGTCAAGTTTACCATGGAAGTCCAGTTTACCATGGGAATCCAGTTTACCGTGGAAGACCAGTTTCCATGGGAGTCAGGTTTACCATGGAAGTCCAGTTTATTATGTAACGTCAGACAGGATACTAATCTTTTTTTTTAAGTTCAAGTGATGTATGGGCTATCGTTCGTATTTTTGAACCGTATTCAACATTGATACGTTATTAAAGTCAACGTGTAGGTTACCAGAGTCATTAGCAGTATAAAAGCTCCCAATATCATTAACCTCGATCAACAACGCTCGTAATACTGTATGTAGTTTTGTTAAGTAATTTCTCACCCCATTTGTATCCCCATTGCGACGCTATGTGTTACAAAGAGAAAGGCCAACGGGGTAACATAGTGGCTAGGAGATGTTAACTCCTTTGCCTGGTATACAGGAGGTCGTGGGTGCGAATCCGGCCCTGACGCCTGCTGTATATTTGGAGTTTGCGTGTCTCTCTCTCTCCATCATGGTCACGTGGATTTTTCTCCGGGTCCTCCGGGTTTTTCCTCCACATTTTGAAACACGGGTTTCGATTATTTGGCTGCTATAAATGTCCACGTGATAAGCCACTTCGTTGAGCTATCATTTGTGGCCAGGTCGCTTCTGAAAAACAGTTACGTAGGCCTTATCTGGTAAAATAAAAAATAGTTAAATAGGATACCACAGAGCTAGTTCTGAGAACCTTTCGGTTGCGTGACCTCAACTCAGCGCGGTAGAGGGCAGCACCTTCCCATCTGCCCTGTTTATGACAGCACTGTTCCTAGCATGACACTCAAACCGACGTTTTAACAGTAATAAGATTATATTTTACCCTTTCTGGCAATAAACACGAGGTGTTATGATGCCAAACACCAAATAGGTACATTTTGCAAGATCCCAAGCCTGCGTTAACCACAAATACTTGTGGTGAACATGCAAACAAACATGCTCTGATAGGTGATCTAACCCTAAAAACCTATATTATGGATAATTTTGGTCGAGAAAGCCTACGTGTTAAACCAATGCTCTGATAACACTATGTAACACGATTTTTGTCCCTGGGTACTAAGAGTTATTTTTTAATTGATTATGCCTAAAAAGTATAGAAAATGGCCATTATTTCCCACAAACTTTGCTTTTGTGACCAGGACTTAACGTGAAGGAATGACACAAATGAACACCACGTTTTCTAATTGAAAACATATACATTTATAAATATCACTGTCCTGGTCATAAAAACAAGGTTTGTGGGTAATAAGCCATCTTCTGTACTTTTAAAGCATAAGCAATTAAGAACTAACACTACCCAGGAACAAAAAAATTTGTTACACTGTTATATTCTTAGTTTTTTCGGTAAAGTCACGTTGAAGAGAAACAACAAAATAATAAAAAATATATATAAAACAATAAAATATCTATTTTATTATTTTGTTGTTTCTCTTCAACGTGACTTTACCGAAAAAACTAAGAATATGAATTACTGCAGTCACGAAAGCTTTAAATCAAAATTTGTTACACTGTTATTAATGGAGTAGATTAATGATTAACTTTGTGTTTGTGTACTGGTCACAAAAGAAAGATTCGTGGGGAATAATAGCCATTTTCTGTACTTTTTCGGCATAAGCAATTAGAAAATAACACTTACTACCCAAGGACAAAAAATAATTTGTTACACAGTGTTAGCTACGCATTGACTTTGAAATTGATTGGCCAACATCAGAGACAGCAGCCTTCTACATGGATTTGTCTCACCAGTTTCAGTTTCTTTATTTTGGTATAGCCCTGTGAGCCATTCGGCTCTTAAATCGGGTGCAACCACAACAACAAAAAAAACACGAACAAGAAAAACATCTTAAAGTGACTATGTGACTGTGCAAACAGAAAATCCATGAAAAAACAGCAAAATATTCCTGAAAAAAGCACCGTACACCAACGCTGTGTGCAAAAAATCCTAGTGGGATGCAAGTCAAACAACAACAACAACCACAAGAAAACTTAGATTAAGGCCATAAGTCTAACTCCGTACTACAACAAAACAAACATGTCCAAACCAAAAAACTTTTCGAAATCACCAAAAAATAAAGCCATAATTGCAACGTAACAGTGATCACAGGGACTATGACCGAATTTTTACAATTAACTACATAAATAACATGTAACACCAAATCCTAGAGCCATAGCTGGCTGCATGAGTTACTCCACAACAACAGAGAGATCGAAGCCAACCAATGCTCTGGTGCACCAGTCATCCGTGATCTTGTAGAGGTCATCAGTGATCTTTAGTAGAGCCATCTCAGTGCTGTGGAGCTTCCAGTATGCAGACTGCAACAGGTGGAATCTGCCCATTTCAGTGATGTAGGGAAGTAACCGCCTCAATGGTTCCCTATGACCTTTTAAATCGTACTCGGGTTTGAGATCAGGTGATAGTTTGCCGAGTCACTCTGACTCAAGCCAGCTTTTTTTCAGGAGTGGTGTCACCTGCGCCATTTTGAACCGGCCTGAAAAACAGCCTTCACTGAATGAAGGATTTTGCCAGGTGGACAATGAGCGGTTCAAGCACGTCCGTGCATGATTTGAAAATCGATGTATAGATGTATCCGAGTAGCGATGTTAATTTGGCAGCTGTCCATTGAACATCGACACCTCTGCCACCGAGGTTGGTGCCAGGGTCTCGAGTTTTTCATTGGTTCCAGGTTGATCAAACTCAGATGGAAAATCGGGAGAATGCGTTGCCTTCAAGCTCGAAACTATTTTATTGGCGAAGAACGTCACAAGTACTGTTTACAGACCGGGTTGACAAGTCGATGGGTCAAATTTCGATTTAAAGCTTTCGTGACTGCAGGGATTCATCTTTTTGGTTCTTTCGGTAAAGTCACCACGTAGAATGGAAATAAAATAATAAAAATGAAACATAATAAAATAAAATTCTCACGACGTTTCGGCCACAACACAAGTAGCCTTCCTCAGGTGAAAAAAAAACCTGACGAAGGCTACTTGTGTTGTGGCCGAAACCTCGTGAGAATTTTATTTTATTATGTTTTATTTTTATTATTTTATTTCCATTCTACGTGACTTCACCGAAAGAACCAAGAAGAAGTTGATGGGTCATTGGAGTGCAGCAGACCCTTCACGACGCGCCACAGAGCACAGGGATCGTGAGCCGACCCCCACTGATGCACAGACTCAATAACGAGTCAGCTGACAGATCTACAGGCAGCTCTGTAAGCGAGGCGGACAGTCTTGAAACCAGTTTTCTTTCAGAGATGCTATAGCCTCCGCGTCCACTTCACTGCAATCGCCTCCGGTAACAGCCATTTACCCTTTGGTTCTTTCGGTAAAGTCACGCGGAAAATAAAATAAAAAAACAATAGAATACGACGTCTCGATTGCAACACAAGCAACCACCATCAGGTATAAATGAATGAGAAAACAAACATAGCAAACCCGGAAAGGATGCAATACCACACAGAGTCGGCCAACACAACAGTCAACACCCCACCCGGCCCGACTACGTTCTTACAAAGATTGCCAAACCTGAGAGAGAGACTAGAGAATGCAAAAATTGCCTTCTGTCCGTCTGGCAATGTAATTCCAAGCTTGCATCTAACGTAATGCTCGTAATGTCTTCTCAGACTGGAGGTAATCTTCCCAAACGAAACAAACACGCTTTATAATTACTCTTTGGTTCTTTCGGTAAAGCTACGTAGAAAGAAAATATATTCAATAATACAAGACGACGTTTCGATTGCAACACAAGCAATCGTCAATAGGTAGAACTAAATTTGAGAGAGAGACAAAACACAACACAAAGACACAACATAAACGCATAGAGACACAATGCCTGTGTCGTGGCCTTAAATAGAGAGACAGGGGGGTGGGGCAGAGAGAGGCGAGTCTGCTGGAGCAGAGAAATTAGCATGTCAAGGAAAGACCCAGCAAGACTGGTACATTTTAGAGAGAGTTGTGTGGAAATCCACCCCGAAGCGGCCGGGGAAGAGAAAGAGCGAATGGACCTATGAGAGCCTGGTCCATTTTTAGAGAGAGAAATAGGCAGTTTGAGAAAACAAACTTTGAAAAAAAATGTGGAAATGTAATGCAATGCTCATAGGTCCATTCACTCTTTCTCTCCCCCGGCCGCTTCGGGGTGGATTTCCACACAACTCTCTCTAAAATGTACCAGTCTTGCTGGGTCTTTCATTGACATGCTAATTTCTCTGCTCCAGCAGACCCACCTCTCTCTCTCTGCCCCCCCCCCCCTCTCTATTTAAGGCCACGACACAGAGGCATTGGGTCTCTGTGTGTCTATGTTGTGTCTCTCTCTGCTTGTGTGTTTCCGTGTCTGTGTTTTGTCTCTCTCTCAAATTTAGTTCTACCTGATGACGATTGCTTGTGTTGCAATCGAAACGGCGTGCCATATTTAATTATTTTCTTTCTACGTGACTTTACCGAAAGAACCAAAGAGTTATTCCCGCAGTCACAAAAGCTTAAAATCAAGTTTGACGTCGTATAATGTTCTATAGGTTTGTGCTGCTGTAGCCTCGCTCATTGGCAGGGCCCTCAATTAATTCTCCTTTGGGGCCGTCCATAAATTATGTCACGCACCTCGGGGGGGGGGGGGGGGGGTCAGACATTTGTGACGATGTGTGACGAGGGGGGTGGTTTGAGAAATGTGCAACTTTAAATAAATATAGACAACACGTTCTACTTAATTAAGTAGAGGTTTTAATAAACGTTTTCTCCAACATCAGAGTGCAGCACCACATTAAATACACACTACAATGACAATAGTTTAAAGCGATTTGAAGCATAATGATAGGGTTTTTCCCCTTTTTCTGGCAACAAAACTTAAACTTTTTTTTACAAGGATTCATGTCTGCATTAACCACGATACTTGCAGTCAAAATGCAAACAAAAAACACTGATAATATAACTGCCATTGTCCTTGAAACTGATTGGTCCACACCAGAGACGGCTTTCTTTAGAGCCTCGTCTCAATTGGTGCTAGACCAGATGATGCCAAAATGCGTACAGCTCAAAGACAATGCACTATCAAAGTAATGAGGGCTCGGGGTAAGCATCGACATCATTGGGCCTCCTTTTCCAGTACCAAAATATAATAATAGGGTTTGTCACCTTTTTTCTGGCAACAATACTGAAACCTTTTTTACGAGGATTCATATCTGCATTAACCACAATACTTGCAGTGATTAATGCAGATATGAATCATTGTAAAAAAAAGGTTTCCGTTTTGTTGCCAGAAAAAAAGGGAAACACCATATTATTATATTTTGGTACTGGCAAAGGAGCTCCAATGATGTCGATTTTAAGCATGTTTTTTTTTGGGGGGGGGGGCAGAGCTTTGTGACGTCATATTCGAGGGGGGGGGGTCTGACTTTTCGTAACGCCGTGACGAAGGGGGGGGGGGGGTCAAAAATCGTCCAAAATCGCGTGACGTCATTTATAGACGGCCCCTTTGCTGTCTTCTTTGGCCCGGAATCCCTTCTTCCCCCAGCCATCCGTGCTGTCGACTCCCGACCCCGTTCAACTCGAGGCTCATTACTTTTTTTTCAACTCTCTCCGTTTTCATATCCCTGTAAAATATGTACAGACTACGGTCACTGTGTCTGACCAGAGTCTTGAAAGGATGCGGTCACGTTTAGAATGCTGCGTAAAAAAACAAACAAATCCACATTGGAGGGAAAAAGATTGCATTCTCTCCCATCGAGAGCGTGCATTATCTATGAACGAGAATAACACGTGTTTAACAAAACTTAAATGTCGTGATACATTTTCATAGTTCATGGTTCCATTTATTTGGTATAGCCCTGTGAGCAATTCGGCTCTTGAATCGGGTGCAACCGCAACAAAAAAAAAACATGAACAAGAAAACATCTTAAAGTGACTATGTGACTGTGCAAACAGCAAATCCAGGAAAAAAAACATCAAAATATTCCTGAAATAGCACCGTACACCAACGCTGTGTGCAAAAATCCCAGTGGGATGTAAGTCAAACAACAACAACCACAAGACAACTAAGATTAAGGCCATCAGTCTAACTTCGTACTACAATAAACAAAAACATGGCCAAACCAAAAAACTTTTAGAAATCACTAAAATAAAGCCATAAATGCAATGTAATAGTGATCATAGGAACTGTGACCGAATTTTTAACAAGAAACTACATAAATAACATGTAACACCAAACCCTAGAGCCACAGCTGGCTGCATGAGTCACTCCACAAACAACAGGAGCATCAGTCGGAGTATCACATTTTTCAATGCACCTTTAAGATCAGCACACAATCAAAACACAGATAATACTTTGCAGCGGTCACCCGGAGCGAAACATTTTATTTTATTTTAGGCCACTGAATAGCAGTGGCAGCTAGGGTTGTACAACTCCTCTAGAGCAGTTTTGAGTGAAGATCTCATAGGTAGTGATTCAAGTTGCAGTTTATTGGCAATAGCATTCCAGACCCTGGGGGCATCAATAGCAAAGGCCCTTCCTCCGGTTTTTGTATGGCAATAGGAATGTGAAGCTGGTAAATGAGCGAAGACCTGAGGTCAAATTTGTTCTTTGAAACAGAGAGAAGATCCAGCAGGTAGTCTGCGGATTTTTTGTAAGTACATCGTGAATAAATAAGATTTGGTGCACAAGCCGTAGAACATTAAGAGATGTTAAGTTTGTCCCAATGTAGAGATCACAGTGGTGAGTCCTATATGGGCAGTTCAATGCAAATCTTAAGGTCGAGTGATAGATGGAATCAAGCTTTTTCAGTACAGTACTTGGGGCTGATTTATACACGATATCACAGTAATCAAGTAGAGGCAGTATGGTAGCTTTTATAAATTCCAAACGGAACATAGGGGGGAAGCAGTGCTTGTGTCGATACAGAAAACCAATTTTTATTTTTGCCTTTTTACCAATATAATCAATGCGATCTTCAAAATTCAGTTTTGAATCCAGGATGACCCCAAGATACTTATAGATCTTGACTTGCTCTATTTGATAATTATTTAAGGAATGTATTTGGGGAAAAATAACTTCCTGCTTTAGTCCCGGTGAGAAGCATAGCACCTGTGAGCGAACCCTTATAACGAAACATCTAATGTAACATTTTCGATACCTTGAATGTAGTATAACATTCCATTCTTGGGATATTTTACCTGTAGTGTTTTAAAATGCAATAAAGTACAGTATTGTACTTACGTGTACAGCAGTCATGTAATTACATATACGGAGTGGTCCAGATATATTGTGACCCGTATTTCATTCTCCAAAGCGTCATATTTTAAAAGCAAGGTTTATTTGCCACGTGAATGAATATGCAAAGGGGATAAAAATTTTAAGGGTCAATTAATTCGTGGGGGGGGAGGGGGGTGGATCACAAGACATCTGGAACCACCCGGCACATCACTGCGCTACTTCCTATGTATACTATTTGATTCTTTCGGTAAAGTCACGTATGTAGAAATAAAACAAAATAAATCACGACGTTTCGATAGCAACACAAGCCATCGTCTTCAGGTGATAATCGCGATATCCGCGATGTCTGCTGCGAGCAGCACGATATCTGCTGCCTTGTAAAGAGTTTATATAAGTTTTTGAGAACAAAGGTAGCCGAAGTAGTGTTAATGGGGTATTATAGTGCAAAGGTAATAAATAGCGTGGCATGTTGAAGGAAATGAACTTAGATTATCATGTTGGATTATAGTGCAAAGTTAATGAGCTTCCATAGCGCATAAGAGCTCAGATTAGCATGTAGGATTAGCATATGTATTTTGAGAGAAGCATGTAAAAGTTAATGAAAAAATTAGCAAGTTAATATCATATTCTTGTGTTGCAGTCGAAACGTCGTGAGAATTGTATTGTTTTATATTTTTATTATTTGTTTCCCTTCTACGTGACTTTACCGAAAGAACCAATAATATGAATCCCTGCAGTCACGAAAGCTTTAAATCAAAACAAGTTAATGAGTTTATGTGTAGGAAAGAGTTGCATGTTAAAGTTAATGAGAAAAGCATGTAAAAGTACATGAGCGAAGCCAATGAGAATATCATGTTAAAGGCAATGAGAGATGAGCAAGTTCAACACCCCCATTAAATGCCATTGCATCCTACAGCGAACCCCAATTAAGGATTTGGGGCATAATTGCCGGTGGCTTTCGGCATTAGCAAAACAAAGTGAACATTCATGGCCCCGCGCAATTATTGTGACTAGCCTAATGTCAGGTCGCGAGTTCGTCTCTCATTCTTACGCCTCTCTCTGACATCTAACTCCCATCTAATTGTCTCCAGCAATCTCAGTCTCCTCTCATTGAACTCAATCTGCGTCGCTCTTTATTCATCTTTACGCTTGCATACACGGCTTTTCATATCACTGCATCTCTGCCATTTGTGAAGAAAAAATAAATAACTTTATAGCTCATCGGGTTCCTCCAGTATGAAAGAAAGATTTTGATCTTTACTTGGATTTTATGTATTGAAAGGGAGGAATCCCAACCACAATTTTTTTTTAAATATATAATAACTGATTTAAAGCCATCCGATAGGCCCGGGCACATCACCGGAGTACTGATCGCAAATGTAAAACTACATCGTACAGGAGTTGTCTCTCATGCACGGCAGCAAATGCAATTGAATAACTCCAATGTGCACTGTCAAATATAATTTAGATCCCGTCAAACGAGCACCCAACCCTCTCCATGCGCAGCATCAAATGTCGACGCGGCATCCGAGCGCCGCCTTACCCGCGGTAACATTTACAAACGGAGTCATTTAACGGGCGCCTATGCGCGCTGCGAAATATAATCACAACATTCCCACGTGTAGGAAGCGCCCACGTCGGCCGGCTACGGTGGCCGACGCGCGCCGATCGCCGGGTTGGTAACGCGTTTTATTAAACCCATCACCACCCACCCCCCCCACACACAACCATCCACGCTTCACAGCGTAGAGAATGGGACAGTAAGTAAGCAGCGCGGAGTGCGAAGTGGCCGGTGCAACGTAGCATTGTTTTCTTCCTCCCAAGCGTCTCTCAGTCGCACACCGCCACCGAGACGACCGAGACACTGGCCGGCTAAGGGAGCCCGGGTTTCGTCCCGCGCATAGCGAAGGGGTTACGTGGAGTAGGAAGGCGTACTGCTGGTAAGAGTTGAGTGGAGTTTGCCTCTCTGTGTGTGCATTGGCTTGCGCGTGGTATGTGTGGTGTAGGCGTTGGTTGCGTGAATGACGCCAGTGAACAATGTGGTGTGTGCTGTTAAAATGTGTCGAACGGCGGGATAAAGGGCCGCATCGGTGAGCCGGCTTTTGCCGTACAGTGCGGTGACTGCATCGTTGGAATTGCAAGGTGCGAATTCGCGCGCGCGATAGACGGGAGTGGACATCCGTACAGGAGACGGAGCGATGAAATCAGCTCCGGTGCGGGTACTTGGTGGATTGTTACATGGGAGAACAAAGTCGATAGGATGACGATAACTTGGTGGAGGGGAAGCCCTTAACCCAGGAGTGAATTGATCGTGGCCTGGTGGTGAGTTTCTTACTGGTCGCCGTCATGCTAATGTTGAATTTCAGTCGCTTGGCAAAGACCCCACACGCTCTTTCCCCTGCTGTGGTGCGTTGGAAAGGAGAGGGGTTTTTTTTAATGTACAGCTTGCTTAACCAGGAGAGAGGGACTCGCCGAGTCTCATGACACTTTTTGCAGGAGGGTCCTGCCAAGTTTGAAAGTTTAGTTTTGAGTTTGGCCAGATAGAGTCTGTGTCCCCTCTAAGACAGGTAGGTGGTGACTTGTCGCTCTTAAACAAACAGAACACGGATGATACATACAGTATGTTCAAAAGTTATTGGCGACTCTTACAAGTTATAAGAATTGAAAATAAGAAACAGGACTTATTGGCATGTTTTGTATTGTAATTGAAGATGTGTTGTTCCACAACTATCGTTAACAATACTGCATTGCCACGTGCTTTGTTTTTGTCATCATCGCCATCACCAATGATCTGTATGAATTTGATTTGGAGCTTTCGTGACTGCAGGAATTACTCTTTGGGTCTTTCGGTAAAGTCACGTAACTTTACCGAAAGAATCAAAGAGTGATCTGTATGAATGTATGTTGAACTTCTTTCGCGCCGTACGTAGCCAACCGTGGATGTTTGTGTGCAGGTGATGGGTGGTGCTAGGTGGATTGTTACATCGTACGATCGCGAGAGATGGGGTCCGATTGGGAAGGCCTTAATCCAGCAGTGGATTTGACCGTGTCCGACAATGATGGTGCACATTGTCCATGGACTTGTAATGTGTAATCTATGTGCGTTTTACGAACTCTGTAAAATCAGTATACTGGCATCAGTTGACTGCAACACGTGGGGGCATTTAAATGTCAGCTGACAAGGTACACATTATCCAGCTCTTAACAGCACTGATGTGCCTCTGTGTGCTCGCCTTAATAGGTGCTTGTACATAACACTTGCATCCTTAATCTATAACACTTAGGTATTGGTGGTCTTTAGTCTTGCTAGCCTTAATGTGTGTTTGACTATAGCACATTGCCAGCAAGCACAGCTAATAGGTTTATAGTCTTTAGTACTCGATAACAAGTGTGTAACTTTTATTGAAACCACGTGAGAGCCAATTCGATTAGGGTTACAATACGCAAGATGCTATAAATGTCACGGAAGGATTGAGTACAAAAAAATGTAATCTTCGGAAATTTAAAAAAACATGTTGTAGATGTAATCAGGAAGATGACATCACGGTGAAACGGGACGTGCAGGAAGAAGGGTGACCGAGACGGGCATTGGAGTGGCACCCAGAGGTCAGTTTCCAATTAGAAGACCTAAAGCCAGATGGTGATGTTGGTGATGGTTTGACTGTAAGAGCGGATTTGCAGGTTGAGTGTCAACTTTACAACTTCTGAAATATGAAGGAAGGAATGGTGGTGTACGTGACGTTCACGGTGATAATAACCTTTTGTTTTTGAGGGTCAATTGAAAGAAGGTGCACGTGTGTGTGGGGAGTGGTAGTGTAGCGGTTCAGCGCGCTGCGCTATGAACTAGGCGACCCAAGTTCGATTCCCGCTCACGGCCAACACCCGTGACAATTTTCTGAAGCAGTCCTGGGCCTCCCCTAGGTCGACTCGGCCTCAATTAAGGACCTGGTGCTGTGTGTAAAAAACATCGCCACTGCAGAGACAAAGGTGGCCGAGCGTAGTGTTGGCCACCCACCCCCTCGTGTGCCGTGCCGGCTTTCATAGGTGCTCGCTAACAGCACTTGCCCCAAAAGTCTGTTAATGTTGGCCACACCGCCACTCTTGACCTCATAGAATTGATTGTATTCCCAAATAATGAACACTACCAATATTTTTTTTAGGAGGCAGCAGATGTCCAAATACAAATTGTAAGAGTTAATGGCTTTATTATTCTTTTCACCTTCGTTTTTTTAACCCAAATTATATATAGTTCACCGTCAATATTACACGTAAATATCATTAATTATTTTTGCTTACATGCTTATGCCCTGGCCACTGAAAAAAGATACGTAAATGTTGATATGCTCTCTCGAGCATTGAGTGACACTAATTTCAATTGTTTGGCAGTAAGTCAAATATACTCACAACTTTACACTGGGAAGCCAACTGCTGTTCTGACTTAGCACTTGAGTGCTGTATACCACGAACCATGTAAATGGTGCCAGATTATTCGTGCTGATCATTTAGAGTACTGCTTACACATTGATTTGAACGTCAGCCGAGTTTAAATGCATCGACCACACTATTGCATGGCCAAAGTTCATTGAGATGTGCAGCCATTTTTTTTGTAAATTCACTGCTGGATGAGGGCCTCCACATACCGTACGGGTTGTTGGGGTTGCTTGACCATACCTCACCGTGCTGGTCATTGCAGGTGGGGAACTAGATATTGGGGCATAATACAGTACACCAACGTATGTTGATGCAATGCCTTCTGCCGACAATGTCTTTGTGATATTTCTCCTTTTAACAGTGGAACTTTTGACATTTGAAGGTCCCGCGTGTGTACTGCAGTTGCTAACGTTGGGTTAAAATTAATCTCCTGGAAAAATTATATTTTACATTTAAGAGTTTCACTCGGTTGCAGTGGTCATCGAAGAGCTAATAAACCACACTTCAATGCAAAACATTAGCCCCTCTGTAGCCATTCAGCCAGTTTATTCGTGCCATTATTCATAAAATTTAGTGGCCAATATTGGCTTCAGGGGCTTGAAAGTATTGCAACGTGTGTGAATCAAATCCCATTGTTTTTGTTAAATTGTGGTTCTGTGCATTTACCGTGTTCGGTCTCTAGGCCTCTCACTCTCCTCCTTTAAGGCTGTGTATTCAATAATTAAATAGCCAAACATGCCTCCTTTCATACAGCGTCTAGACATGCCTCATTTATATGCAATGTAAATACAAATTGTATTGTATAACTGCCAGAGGAATGTGGAATTTCCCTCACTTCCAGGTTTGGCTGTAAAGAGGAGATGAGCACTTTCCTGCCTACATTGACGGGAAACAATTTTGGGGTCGGTGTCTCTTTCACGCCACGATGATCCATTATTGGTATGCCGCGATCAGTTACAGTACTCAATGTCAGCATCAGAATCTTCATTCGTGCTGGAGGAATCCGATGAGCTCTGAAGCTCTTTTTCACGGAAATTTACGTTTCGACGAGCGACTTTGAAAGTAAGAAACAGCCGTGCGTGTGTATTTTTTTTCTATTATCGGGGCCGATGTGTGGCTTTGTTAAGCTGTGCAGAAAATCACATGTTCCCAGCCAGCGTTAATCTCTAACCAGGGCGGTAGAATCACCCGTCGCAATGCAGTACAGTGCTTTAGTCACTTAAATTGTTGAGTTCAGTCGCAGCCTTTTGCCCAGTTTAATCAAGAAAACTAAGTTACATTTACGTTACGTACTGCTTCACTTTCTCTTTTCACAATTGATAAGCTGTCGAAATTTTGAAAAATTACAGTGGGGGCATTCTATTGTTTAAGCATTGCCCGAAATATTAAAAAAGCTTTTGATGCCATTTGTACGCTCCACCCAACTCAAAGTTAACTTCATATTTTGTTCCTTTTCATACTCTGCAACGTGCACCATTACCTGCAGGAGAAATTTGACAGCCAAGTTTTCCAGTCTGTCATCGTCAGACAGGATGATCTCCGTCCACTCGGTCACCGGCCGGTCAGCCGTCTCCTCTTATTGCCACTGCCATGGTGTGGTTACTGTTGTCTGTGAACTTCACACCTTGATTCCTCCACCCGTGTTGAGGACCGTGCCTCGAAGACACTGTTGTGACTCATCCATACCGTGTTCAATTACAACCACACTGGAAATCAAAACACTTCTCTTATTGATTCTTTCCTCGCACCGCTGCACTTCGGAATTCACTCCTTTTTCAATCGAGGACACACATTCACACTTATCTCATAGACATCACCTTAAAGAGTGCCGTTTGTTGCTGGCCTTTTGACATGTCGAACATTTGGGCCTGTGCTCAGAAACCGTGACAACAAACAAAATCATATGTTGAGGTTGTTGTTTTGCCCAATTGTATCTTTGCTTTCAAAACATACTTAATACATGATCGTGTTGGCCCAGCCAAGGCCATGACCTAAACATTTCTCTGCAAGATGATGATCCAAGTGTGTTTGTTCACCCATCCTTGAAGGTACTGGATCAGCCCCAGATTTGTGGTTGCCCAGTTAATGGACTCGATTCAAACAGAATTGGCTTGCACCCGTGCCTGATGTGCAGAGTTTTATGTTTAAGATAAAGGTCTTCGGGTTAGATCGCGTTATTTATAAATATGTCGCGACCCTGCACCGCTTGACACGGCCAATTGGTACAAGATGTGGCACGTTGACAATTTCACTACTTTAGAGTGGATCATTTACAATTTTGAGTACGCCGTTTCGCTGAAAATTACATCCAGCGTCTTCGGGGCGATTTGCCAGACTAGTGAGGTCACCCACGTGCTTCCGGTGTTAAATAGTGCGGGATGACGTCGTCATTGTTGAACCCCATCAGGATTCGAGATTGGGGGTGGGGGTGTTTGCAATTATGTATTAGATCAGTAATCAGCCACTTAGCATGTGACTCACCTGTAAGGAGTTGCAATGTGTGTTGTGTATTACTTAATAATACGCTTCCAGGCTGCGCTGAGTCAATAGCTATCGCAGCGATTAAAATTATTTGAATTCTTCTCAATTTCAGTGGATTCTCCTAACTAATCTTGGCAAGTAATAATTAGTTCTGCATACAACTTCAACTTTATCAAAATCAATTGAATGTCTTTGTTGGCGCTTTGTTGGCAAGCATGCTCTGCCACTGCTGACAGCTGTGTTTGGGATAATTTAATGTTCCTTTTGTGTTCTTTTAGTCGTACGCTAATCTGTGCAATATAACATTTGCCGCGTAAGCAATTAATCTGATATACACCTGTTGATAACTTGGGTAATTCATCTTGAGTTCAAGACACTAGTTTTTTTAAATTTTGTGTACCGTGCCAAATCTCACTTTAATGTTTTGCTTTTGCAAAACACGGGCTAATTTGTCAGTAACTCCAGAGATGTATGGTATTTTAATTGTTTTGATAATCAGATCACTTTCAGTAGTATTGTTGTTGGATCTTGATTTGGCATTCAATGCTCTGTTAATTTGAGCATTATCGTAGCCATTCAGTCTTGGTGCTCCTTTAACATGTTTAATCTCTTTCCCTAAACTTTCACCATCTGACACGGTCTTTGCCCGATGTTTGAGTGTCTTGAGAGAGGATTTCTGCGCTGGGTGATGATGCGAATCTGCATTCAGATAGGCATCTGTATGTGTTCCCTTTCTGTAGACGCTGCGTGTTATTTTGCCATTTTGACCGCGTCCAAGCAAAATATCCAGGAATGGGAGTGTTCTAGATTTGAAGTTTTCGTGACTGCAATGATCCATACTCTTTGGTTCTGTCGGTAAAGTCACGTAGGTACAAATAAAAAGAAAGTGAATCAAATCACGACATTTTGGAAGCTTGTGTTGCCTCCGAAACGTCGTGATTTGATTAACTTTATTTTTATTTTTACCTACGTGACTTTACCGAAAGAACCAAAGAGTATGAATGGGAGTGTGTTGTTGTATTCATCGCAAAGCAAGGGCCCATTGTCCATAGTCTTACTGACAAAGTCGAGGGTACCTTTGTTGCTATTTATATTGTTTTCTATGCTTTTTGTTAAATCCACCCTCTCTACCTTACAAGAGAAAAAATAGAGTGAGTAAGAGCACTCAGGATTTTTCACTAAATCCCACAAACCCACAATAAGTGTTGAATGAATGTAATGTCAGCCGTGCACACTCCCCTGCGTTTTCAGTAAGAAGTGGGATAAGTTGTCGTGTAACGTGAGTTGTTTGCAACTGTCATCCCTGTAATGGGATTGACCCATTGTTTCATCCTTTGCTACTGATAAGAGATTGTTCCTCAGTTATTTATTTTTACCATTAATTTAAATCCCATTGTGCTTTTGGTGCCATGTTTTACGAAAAAAAATCCATACTAAACTCCTGCTGAAAATTTTGCATTCTTCTTTTGTATGGCTGATGTAGATGCAGAGCAACAACTAGAATTTTACATGCAGGTGGTTAAGCCCAGATAACCACATCAGGAGCAGCGGGAGTGTATCGCCGTGATGTCTCCTTTGTATTTGTGGATCGGGCACTGCGTAGTTATACAGGGTGTTTAAAAAAATGGACCCAATTTCGAAGCAGTATATTTCACAATGGCAACATGTTACAATTACACGAAAAGTTACAGACGGTTTAATGAGTTATCAAGTTTTACTAACCATTTTATTAATGCTCTATGTGTGCCCTCCACCTGCTGTACGGACAACATCGAGATGATCGTTGAATTCGTCCCAAACGCCTCTCAAAGTGTCTTCTCTTCCACTGAAGTCACCGCTGCCGTGATTCTGTTTTTTGAGGTCATCCAGATTAGTCGCTAATGGTGGCACAAAAACACCATGGTCTTTGACGTATCCCCACAAGAAAAAGTCGCAGGGTGTGATGTCTGGGGGATCTTGGGCGCCAAGAGTGTAGCGCCAAGTTTTGGGGTCCCGTGCGACCTATCCAACGTTGAGGCAGTGTTGTCCTGCGAATGACTGAGGCTAGGGGCTGTTTGTGCGCTGGGAGAGGCATCAAGCGGTAATAATTTGAAACTATATGCCCCACGCTTTCAAGTGGTAAGAGTTTCATTCATGGTCGGTTCGTGGTTGCAGAGATATAGCGATTTCAAATTGGGTCCATTTTTTTAAAACGCCCTGTATGTTAAATTTCGATTTAAAGCTTTTGTGACTGCAGGGATTAATCTTCTTTGTTCTTTCGGTAAAGTGGTTGTACGGTCTGTTCTGGATGACCATGGTCGCACACTGGAGAGTTTTTAATTTTAAATTTGTGCATCAGGTATCCGCATCTGCCGTGATTTGTGCGGATACGGTTTAGGGTGGACCATGTGCTTCATGAAAGATCCAAACCCAGGCATCTTCTGGCCAATAGAAGCTGATATCACAGAGCTACCCCTGAACTCTCTTTAAAAGACCCCTGATCCACTCAAGTAGGGGGCAGCACTTTGCCGTCTGCCTAGCTGTAGAATAATGCTCATCACGTGACAATCAAACCAGATACCTTTAATTCTCAGAGCTGGAATTTAGCCAACTTTAGTGCAGAAACAAATTTAACGTGATCGTTTTTTTTTGTCTGTGTGAGTCATTGGCAACTGAGCTGAGACCATCAACTCACTGCACTTGAGAACCTAATTTATGCACAGGCGTGGATCGAGTCGCACTTACCTCCGAGCCAGCCACCTACACTTCTTTCATCAATGCACTTCCTTGCATGATGAGTTATTGGTGTAGGCACTTGTGTATTTTTAAAATCACCAATGAAATGAAAACTCCATCCAAACAACAAATATCTCGTATCTTGTAGTTCCCTTATTATTATTACTTCGCATTTGTTTGGCCTTTTTTTGCTTTTATTAGTTTTCACATTCCCACCCTACAATGTCCTGCACTTGCTGCCACTGCCGATGTCTTAGGCTGTGATCGTCGTTGTGAAAGAACTGCGTGGCTCAGTGGGCCTTACCACCCTCTTAAGTTTACCTAGGAAAGCCTCATTGAGTCTCATGACCCTTTTTTTCAGGAGGGTCCTGACAATTCTTCACAGTGGATGCTGTTTCTTGCGATGTGTCATTCAACGCGAGTAATTTGCGAATATGTATTTTTTTGCATATTTGGACCATGACGCTGACACACAAAAAGGTCCCACTCTTGAGAATGATGTCATGGAATCCTTAACGGACACCGCGAAGCAAATGACACGTATTTTTATCGTAACTACACAACCGCGGTATTAATCAGGTTGGCCACTGGATTCGAACCTCTACAACAAGTGCCAAACACTCGACCGTTAGGCCATGTCACTGCCCATAATGGGGATGTTTATTTATTTTCAGAGTAAAAACCAAAAAAATGAAAATCAGGCCTAGATATGAAATTCATGGAAATCCGATCTTATGTTTGTTTGTTTTGGATTGATCCGAAAGCTCGCTGTGACGTCAAACATGATGTTGCTTCCGCGCTTTTCCCGCCAAAAGTGGTGGCACGTGGCATCGGGTGACGTCGCCATTGTTGGCACAAAAGTCTCGAACATAATGGAAATAACGCCTCAAGTCAAAAAGCCAGTTAAAGGTACGGAATTTGCTCTTTAAAACTCTTTAAAGACTTAATATTTCAATCTGAAACACATCATTGGCTCCAACCTGTGATTGGATGGAATTCGTCAAATGTGGCTTATTTCAACTTAAAATACTATCTATTTTTATTTTACCAGGTAAGGCACACTGGGCTGTATAGCTCTTTTTCAGAAGTGACCTAAAGAAGAACGATTTAAATCAGTGCATATTATCTGCTGACACATTGGTGGGATTCATGTACAATGGCAAAGGAATTGAAACAAAAGCTGAAAAGCGGAGAGGTGCGTGCTTAGAATTACAATGAGAGCTATACATAGATAAATACCCTTTTAGGCATTACCAGATAAAAGCCCCTTGGCAGCAGACATGTCTTTTTAAAAAATAGTCTCATAAGTTGCTATAGACACCTGCTCTATGAAAGGGCTTTCACCTGGTTTTAAATAAAAGCAGGGCGACGTGATGGCGAGGGGATGCTGTGTCCCACACCTGCAATGCAGGTGTGCATGGGTTCGATTCCGACCCTGATGCCTGCTGTATCTTTCAATGTTCTTTCCCCCGTGGTGGTTCACATGGATTTTTTTTCCCGGGTCCTCCGGTTTTGCACTCCACATTGAGAAACACTCGTTTAGATTATTTGGCTGCCACTAAAAATTCCCATGTCTGAGAATGATATAAGCCATTTCGATTAGCTATATCATGTGGCCAGGCCGCCCCTGAAAAATAACTAATAGCCCAGTGGGCTTTACCTGATGAATAAACTAGTTTAGTTAAACCTATGTATGATCCATGCGGATGGGAGTGGTGGCGCAGTGGTTCACGCATTGCGTTATGAACCTGGCAACCTGAGTTCGCTTCCTGGCCACGGCTATCGGCGGTGGCGAGAGCTATCGGTGGTGCAGGCATCGCCTGTACCACCGGTCTGCACTGACCAGCGCGATGAAGTAAGTCATGCAACCTCCACGACCGACAAAGCGTGGGAATGCTTTCATCCAGAAGTGGATTGACTCATCATCATCATCTTGAGAAACTCATCGGTGACAAAAGGCCCTGTTGCGCCAAGTGTCCACGTTTCACCGCATTGTAGCAGGCTTCCTGCAAGGTCAGGCCGGTGTCACGACACATCTGACGACTAGACGGTGCCAAAACTGACTACCGTCTGTACATCATCATCATTATTATTACCTTACATCGGGGAGGTATACACCTCAATGGGGTCTCATCGTTTATTGAAGTTCTGATACCAGTAACATACGCTAATCCAGCAGCATTTGTTTAACAAGTGTGACTGCTGATGAGACCCAAGAAGGCTAAATCCCGTCCAGAGTTGCTTGCTTGAACAAATGCTGCCTGATAATATTGGTCTGGATATCAAATAGGCCTGTGTACTAGAAACGTATTTTTATTTATATCTGGAGGTAGAAAACAGAGTTGTGCTTATATTTGCTCTTGCAGTCAGCTTGAGATAGGGTTGATTTGAGCTGTTAATGAGTAATAATTCACAAACAAACAAGAAACAATCACTGGTTGTTAGTTAAACAACATCTGACAATGTGCCCAGGTTTTTCCTGCCACCTCTGGAAAAAAAAATCACTCTCTTCATTAAAACATTAACCAGTACAACAGTCTCCATCAGTTACAGATGCATGGAAACAATCACATGATCTGGTTAATGGATAAAGTTCGGAGACAAATCATCCAGCCACCACCTGGTTGTACTGTATTGAGGACTCTGGGTAATGCATGCACGTGAATAGTGGTATATGCAAGCATAATTCTATTCTCTATCTCCATGGATAAAAAAAACAGTTTATATTTTCACTCCAACCAGCTATATTGTCCAGCAGCGAGTGGTGGCGGTGGCTTGGGTAGATTTTAATTCAGCAGTGGATCGACCATGTGATGATGCACATTGGCAGCATTCAATGTACATCTACTTTGCCGAGACATTTAAAGGCATAATGACGTTTTTTTTGGGTTAGATCGCCTGATGAAGCTGGTTGTAGTCACCAGCAAAACGTTGTACTCAAATTGTCAACGTCAGTTTACTCTCCAACACACCGGTGTGCTGAAGTAGTAATAATTGGCACGGTTTTTTACATGGTGAGATGTTAAATACCTCGCCTGGTATGCAGGAGGTCATGGGTTTGATTCCCACCCTGGCACTTGTGCATTTGGAGTTTGCATATTCTCCCCGTGGTCGCATGGATTTTTCTCCGGGTCCTCTGGTTTTTACCTCCACATTTAGAATCAAGGTGCATTTAGAGTATTTGGTTGCTATAATTTCCATGTAATAAGCCACTTCGTTAAGCTATCATTTGTGGCTGGGGTCGCTTCGGAAAAATAACTATATAGCTCAGTGCGCCTTTCCTGGTAAAATAATGTTTTTAATTTTAGTTCAGTTTAATTGGCTGTGTCGGATGGTGGCGGGTTTAATGATACATTTCTATTTACGCGATCTAACCCAAAATAAACCCATTTATGATTGGTAATTTTGGTCGCGAAAGCCTCCTGCTATGTGTTACGCTTAAAGGCCCACAGACCACCTCTCCTCGCTTTTGAGCAGCACTGAACTTGACTCCGCGCTTCAGAGTCACGCTTATTTACGTCCGTGAAATATTGTGCTTGTTACAAATTGCACTATTATGATCATGATCTTGATGATGATTACCCAGTGGTATTTTGTTTAAGCAGGCAAACGCTGGATGGCTGTAGGCTTGAGGCTGATGGACTAAACAATATTTGTATGTATTTGTGGAGTTACACAGATTGGGGTTTTTGCTTACATAGGCTTTTAGACATAGTGGTCCACATAGATGCATACACTGACTTTATTGTTTGCTCCTTTAAAAGCTGAGTTTATTTTTTGTCGTGTAAACAATCGTGGGTAAATCAAACCAATATAGTCGTGTGACCAACTATTTTGTCCACAAATTATTGTATATTTCAGACTGTTTATAATTGCACCAATCTCACATCACACCCACCCTTGCCTGCGGCGAGTGTGTGCTTTTATAGAGTATAAATAAACAATTTGTTCCCGATTAGTTTGGTTATTAGGCATGTTTGGATTAATCGACTGAAATGGATTGCAACGCTATTGAGACACACACGCAACACGATTTGCTTCGAAGAATCGATGGCTTGAGAGACACAACGAGAAGCACGTGGATTAGAGAACATGTGTAGTGAGTTCCGGAGACACTTGCAGAGGCGACGCGTTTATTATAATGCACAACAGCCACAGACCTTCATATACAGACTAGGGACTCTGCCTACGTCTAGCGTGCCTGACACCGGCTACGCTCTCAGGTCCTCCGGCTACGCATTACCTAGGGGAGGCTATCTGACCCGACCCAGCCAAGGACCGGGTCTAGACCACTGGCTTCCTCGGACCTGGCCCTTACCAGGACGTCAGGCCGGGAGTCCCAGGGTCTCGCCACTGGTCCGCACAGAGCCCCGGCCCTTACAAAGACAGCGGGGCTAGGGGGTCCAGGGTCCTAAGCTGGCTGGTCTTCTGGCTGCTGTCTTGGACTGGCCCCGAACCTCTGGAGAGGTCCGCCTCATATACACCTTCCCCACCGAGGGGCGGGGCGGCGTGGGATCTTGGAACACCCCGCAGCCCCTCCTGCCTTTTGGGCTGGGCAATGCAGCAACTCCCCTGACGGTACGAGGTACCGCCCTTGATGGGCCCTGTCGACCACTGGAGGTAAGTGTGGCCCATCTCTGGCGCTAATTCAAGCTGTTCATGAAAGTGAGCGGGCTTCGGCAGGACAGGTGGCCAGAAGGGGTGATGACCGACGGTCAAGAGTAATTACGGAGTGGCAGCCAAGGAATGGAACTCGTCCGGGTGCACGAGGAGATGGAGCGATGAAATCCGTTCTTGCGCGCAGGTGCTGGGTGGATTGTGACATCACAGGAGTGCGACGAGAGATGGCCGGTGGCTTTAGGGAGGCCTTTGTCCAGCAGTGGATTGACCATGGCTGCTGAGGATAATGATGATCGTACAGTATAAGCAAATTGTTTGCTAATTTACCTTGAGGGAGCAAATGAGGTGGAACAAATGTGTCATAACAAATGAGACCATCAATACACGTACAAGCCAGACAAAAAAACGAATCAATTGTTCAATGGAATTGTGACCCTGACTCATGGCGGTTCATGTAATTGCCGTATTTGAGGCAGTGAGTCATTACATGCCCCATGGCTATTGTTGTTTATGTGAAAACACACTTTCCTAATGGCTCCTTGGTGGGTTTGAGCCGACGGGAAGTGATGTCACTGGATAAACTTTGGCTTGAGCGGTGCACACACAGTGGCTGCATTGCGTTATGTTTTGTGTAGCCATGCCACTTATTTATTACTCGCACCAATATCGTCAATCGATGGTCAGTCAATCCGCTGCTGGATGAAGGCCCGCCCACAAGCCGCGACGATCTCCCGCGATGTAACAATCCGCTTGGCGTCTGCGTACGTGCTGAATTCACAGCTCCGTCCCTCTGTGGCGGAAGTCCTTGTGGTGTGTTGCTACTGTGGCCGCCCCTCCATCATTCTTAAAGATCGTCCGCCACCCCTTCTAGCCGTTGTGTCCTGCAGCTAAGCCCCAACTTACTTTTCTTAACGGTTTTGAGCGATGTCTTTAACCTCCATATATGTTCTCTAATCCGCGCGTTATCCTATTTCTGTCTATCAATAGAATTCCATTCACAATAAAAGGTAATGTGCGTTTTAATTTTAGACTAACTTGGCAGTCAAACGGCTTTGTGCAAAAATGCATTATTAACCGTGGGTGCTGGTTTTGTAGTGAAAAGGGCTTAGTTTTTGAAAAATGCGTGGCCGTCATTGATGTGGCAAAATAAAACGTTACGCGTGAACGGGTTTCATTTTTAAAATACCACTGCTAAATAGCCCGTGAAAAAATGAACAATTTCTTGCCGGCACAAAAGAATTTTGCACACTTCGCAATTCCCGACTGCTCAAGTCGGCAGGTGCACTCCGGCCCTCGCCAATCATTTTATATACGCATCGGTGTCTATGCCCTACTGAGGATTGGTGCCAACACCGTGCTGATGAGTCCTAATGAAGACAAAACTGATCTCCTGTCTCGCCGCTGCTCATCGGTCGGTCACATTTGCTCAGATTCCTTTTTGACGGTGACTTAAGGCGAGAAGACAACGAAGCAGTTCTTCAGGAGCCGCTGATGTCCTTTGCATAATGCATAAAGGCGGAGTGCTTTTCACACAATTTCTTGCGTGTTGTGTGAAGTTATTTTACAGAGATGAAGTTATTTGCGTGTTAAACCACAGGTGTTTTAAATTTTTTAGGATTGCGTACCTTATATCTGCGCGTACCGGACACCGTCTGCCTTATCCACTGGCCAGGCACGCTGACCCAATACACGCACTTGTGTGTGTGTGCGTGATTGGTATTGAAATTGAGTTGCACCTATGAAGGTTGGCACGGCACACGAAGGGGGTGCGTGGCCAGCACCATGCCCCAGGTACTCATTTGAGACTAAGTTGACCTAGGTGAGACCCAGGACCGGTTCAAATAATCGTCACTGGTGTTGGCCGTGACAAACACACTCATTTGGATTCGTGGGCTCGTTTGAACGCGCACCGTGATGGTGCCACCTTGTGACAGCAAAACGGGCTTTCCAGAAGTTTCCGTGTGAAACTATATATATACACACATATAAAAACGCCGCGAGTCCTTCATGTGCAGCGGTGGACTAGCACTTTGAATACTACACTTAGCTAAATATTGCATGTACCGGTGTTCTTTCCTGACCGGGGGAAGCTTGTGTCAATTAATGGACGAACAAAAACGTAGCCCTGAATGAATGGAAAGAAAGGATGGGGGGAGCGTTAGGACTAGTGAATAAATAAATAAAAGAAAAGAAACTCAAAGCACCGCGATTTGTTCGTCTCGTAGAGTTCAACTCGAAAGCACATCGGAGAGTGGGTACGGGGCGAGTACCACGCGTGGCTTCAGCGCGATGTCAGATCTTTCGCTCTGCTTGCTTTGGAGCCTCTTTGGAGCTTTTCCTCGTTTTCTTTTTAAATTCGCGAACTGAACAGATTCCCGTCTCCATCGCTTGGAGCGAGACGTCCAGCCGTGGTGCGGAACAACGCGCGGCAACAGCTCACCGGAGAGCCGTGCAGCGCGACCGTGACAAACCCGCGCTTTAATAAATAATGTAAAATAAATCCCGCCGGAGTAAATTAAGTGTTAATCCGGTGAAATGCCAGCCCTGCGGAGCGTGGATGCGGTCGGCGCTGTGTCGTTTAATTAAGGACGGACGCAGACTTGTTTGCTTGCCAGATGGTGAAGACTCCCGAGAGGGCACGATTCCACCGTCGCAGTCTGAAGTTCAACTCCATTTTTCACAATTCAACCAGGTGCACATCTCAGTTCAGATTTGTGTTTTTCCCCCAACAAAACAACAAGAATGTGTAAAAAAAGCACCTGGCCTTTGTGCTGTACACTAAAACCCATCGGCAGTTCCCGCCCGAAGAGGTGCATTGTGGTCTTCTTGTCTTGGGGTCGACGTCAAAAAGGAATTTGAGCATGTGACCGGCTGACAGGCATCAGTGAATCAGAGTAATGACGGCTGTAGACCAGTTTAAATTCGGATGCCGTACAGGTTACTCAACCACAACCTTGATTACCATACTATTTATTTTTTAACACTACTTAAAATTCTTTTGTACATTGCTTGCAATTAATGTTAATGGAACTGTGTTTGTATCCTGTACTTAGATATACAGTAAAACCTTGGATTGTGAGCATAATTCGTTCTGGAAACGTGTTTGTAGTCCAAAGAACTCGTATATCAAAGCACTTGTATATCAGTTGTGTTCACGTGATGCTCGGCAGACAAAGCGTATACGTACTACTCGTATTCAAGACCTCGCTCGTTTGTCAAATACAAATGTATTTAAAAATTTTGCTCGTCTTGCAAAACACTCGCAGGCCAAGTTACTCGCAATCCAAGGTTTTACTGTATATTTTTTTATTTTACCAGGTAAGGCCCATTGAGCTATATAGCTTTTTTCAGAAGTGACCTGGCCACAAATGATGGCCCAATGAAGTGGCATATCATGTGGCAATTTATCGCAGCGAAATACTCTAAAATGCACGTTTCTAAATGTGGAGGGAAAAACCGGAGGACCAGGACAAAAATCCACATGACCACGGACATGCAAACTCCAAATATCCAGGCGTCAGGGTCGGGATCGAACCCACGGCATCCTGCATACCAGGCGAAGTAGTTAACATCTCGACACTGTGGTGCCCTTCTTCTGAACTGACTTTCTCTTTATCTGTCTTTGTTTGTCAAGGAAAACCTGACTGGGACATGTCCTTCCTGCATTGGGATATTTGGCCAATTGCTCTTTGTGAGGAGAAATCGGTGTAAGAGGATACAACCCTTGCACAGGAGTAGATAACGGTCACAGGTCCACACAGGCGGGTTCATGAACCCCCCTCCCCCCCCCCCCTTGCCTTGCTGCTGTTGCCTGGCCAAATCGCAGCCCGGCGAGGTTTGCGAGTTTCACAAATCTCCGCGTGATCCGCCAAGCCCCTTGCCTCCAAAGTGCCGGATCGCAGGCGTGCGCCCCCAACGTCCGTTCGAGCGTTTGTATAATAAGCAAGGTAGTCGTTTCGATAACAGACGTTGATGCTGTGATTGCACAGCGCAGCAAAATAAAAATGTTTCATGAAAAATCAGATAACAATGAAATGCATGGATGACTTGCGTGAACTTCGGAATAATAAATAATTTAGAATGCATTGAGAGCTTTCGAGAAGAGCTATCTCTTTATCAAGGGTATCAAAGGAACAGATTGTACCCCCCCAAAAAAAGAATGTTTCTGGTGAAAACACTGATATATGTCAGCAAGAGGAATGTCACTAGGACGAAAGACAACAAAATGTCAGAGTATCAGAATCTGAATCTTTATTCAGACTGTAGGAGGAATCCGATGAGCTATGAAGCTCTTTTTTTTCCCACAGATGTCCGGTAGGGGCGGAGCAGAACGTTACAACAACAAATAATAATACAAACCTGCTATGAGGAGTGCAAAGTATAGGAAAGGTAAACAAATCACTTGAAAAAATACGCACAAATGTTGCGTCTTACCGGGTATTCCAACTGGCCGCAGATGATAAAGCTCAGCAAAGTGGCTCATCATCGCGTGGCTATTTCTCGCGGCGATACCGCTGCTTGCGAAGGTTTTGTCGTGGCTCTGCTACGAACGCTTTCTCACGGCCGTGTTGCTGCGTAGCTCTCCGACGACGTGCCAGCTCGGGTTGTCCCCCCGAGGCCACCGCAAACGTGACATGCACCCCCAACACGTCGTGGGACTCGTGCCTAGCTGCCCAAGAGACATTGGGCAGTTTTTGCAAGCATTTGGTTTCGGCAAGCCTGACTCTGCTGATGTTGACGCTGAATATTGAAACAGGTCGAGAGTTTACTTGCGTTAAATCGCTGGGATGCTTCTTCAATAGAGTTCAGACCCTGAAGAAGCTCCCAGCACACGGGGTGAAGCGTCGGGCATACTGCCGAACAACACGCAGTACAACCCACGCGCTGCAACCCACGGAGTCCAGCCCACGCGCTACAACCGGAGAGCTGAAAGGCAAAAGCGCCCATGCTCGTTTTCATTACACTCAATAATTATCCACAACGACACGCAATGGTGATATTTATGCAATATACGAATCAAATTATTCTCTGTCATAGAACATTGCGAGAGGCAAATAAGCAAACCCCACAGCCAAAGAGAACCGGCTGTCCGCATAGAAATAAATAAATACGCTTAAGGTCATACACCGATGAGCCTTCTGGAATAATGCTTAACAACAGCCTTTGTTTATGCAGGCAGAGAAAGATAAAGTCGCACGCCCGTAGGTCATTGCCATCGAACAAAGACGGTCGGCGCACGGCGTACTTTCAGATGCGATTATGCGGGCGTCTGGAATGCTCTTCCTTCAGATATTGGGAAGACACTGGAGCTATGCACTTTAAAAAAATCTAGATTTAAAACTAAATTCTCGAGAACTGCTGTTTGTGTTTAGTTTGTTGTCCTTCGCCCCGCACCTCCGATTTGCACCGTTGGCTACGTACGGTGCGAGAGAAGTTCAACATACAACAGATTCCCTAAACAA
Organism: Petromyzon marinus; assembly: GCF_048934315.1. NCBI lineage: Eukaryota > Metazoa > Chordata > Hyperoartia > Petromyzontiformes > Petromyzontidae > Petromyzon > Petromyzon marinus. The sequence goes on from NC_133707.1 coordinate 5,744,635, forward strand.
TTGGGAGACAACGGGAAGACTTGCGTGCGCCTCGAACAGCTATTGAAAACTGACCCGATTGAAACGATGAAATAAAGAGGTGGACCGCAAGATAGAGCGTTTGGAGTACTTCTGTAGAGGTGAACTTGACGGTGAAAAGCAATGCACCCGTGTGCTTATGGATTTTAAACAGCGTGTGCTAAGAGCCGACGCACGGCAGCCCTTCACAGACGTGGCCGTTAACAAAGTAAATGGAACAATAACGGGCAAGTGTCTTCAGCTCTAGGACACTTACCATTCAACGCAGGAGCTAAAAGCTGAAAAGACGCAGTCCCGAAATTACCCGCCGACACCACTGCCAGCGGAAAAGCCTCCGCTAGAAAGCACCCCCGAGAGAGGGCATTGGTGGCTTATTCTCTGCAAGCCAGCCAAACCTCACCACAGGTGACCTGCCGATCGACTGACTGCGATGCTGGGTGGACAGAGGCGGTGTCGGTGGTAGTGGTGGAGGGGGGGGGCTGGCTGGTGGGGGGTGGGGTGGGATCTAAGACACTTGCATTGTTTCAACTCTCTCTACGGGAGAGATCCAGCCGTGCGATCTGTGGAGTGCAAAGCCATTTGTGGCTGTGACCGTTGCACAAGGGGCAGCATCCCCGTGTTTGCTTGTAATTGTGTTGTTATCCCCGCACACAAAAATATAAAGATCCCCCCCCCCCCCCCGTATCGCCTGAATCGACTTTTGGGGCAAGTGCTGTTAGCGAGCACCTATGAAGGCCGGCACGGCACACGAGGGGGTGGGTGACCAACACCACGCCCAAGCCGCCTTTGTCTCCCTAGTGGCGATGTTTACACACCGCACGAGTTACTAATTTGAGGCTGAGTCGAGCTAGGCGAGGCCCAGGACCGGTTTAGATAACCGTCACTGGTGTTGGCCGTGTGCGGGAATCGAACTCGGGTGGCCGGGTTTGTTGCGCAGCACGTGAACTGCTACATTTGCGCACCCCGCACACACGCGCGCACAACAACAACAACAACCACCGCCAATCGCCACTAATTGGCGGCGACGTCACCACAGCGCTTGTGCCAGGCTTATGTGCACGCTAAAGTCCCGTGAAGTGTTGAACGCCCGCTGGCAGGAGGTCACGGAATAGACTCGGGTGCCATGAGTCTACTGACTGAGATGACTGGCCGATGCGCCACCTGTGCCCCTCAACTGTGCCAACACGCACACACACGCACACAGACGCACACACAGTCACCTTGGTCCGCCGGGAGTTGTGGGCTGAATCCGAGGGTTGTGAATTCCCCCGTGCTCGCCCGGCTCGCGGATTACCGATGCCTCTCAGGTGGCTTCGCAGTTAGGGGGCCGTCCATAAATGACGTCACGCACCTAGGGGTGGGTGGAGGGGTCAGACATTTGTGACGATGTGTGACGGGTGGGGGGGGGTGTGAGAAATGTGACGTCACGTAAAAATGCGCAATTTTAAATAAATATAGACAACACGTTCTAATTAAATTTCGATTTAAAGCTTCTGTGACTGCAAGTATTCATCTTCTTTGGTTCTTTCGGTAAGGTCACGTAGAATGAGAATAAGAGAATAAAATTATAAAATAACACAATGTGTTGTTTTATTTTTTTATTCTCAAATAACACAATGTGTTAATTTATTATTTTATTCTCATTCTACGTGACCTTACCGAAAGAACCAAAGAAGACATTCTACTTAATTATAGAGATAAAAAAAATGTTTTCTCCTACAACATCAGAGTGCAGCGGCACATTAAATACGCACTACAATGACAATAGTTTAAAGCGATTTGAAGCATGTTTTATTTTGGGGGGGGGGGGGGGCAGAGCTTTGTGACGTCATATTTGAGGGGGGTCTGACTTTTTGTGACGCCGTGTGACTAGGGGGGAGGGGTCAAAAATCGCCCAAAATCGCGTGACGTCATTTATGGACGGCCCCTTACCGCCCTCGTTGCCGCTGTGAGCCTTGACGATGTTTTTTAAAAAAAAAACCTATAATGGTCACTTAGAAGTGCGTCGTCTTTCCATTACACTCGTTGATGTTAGTTGCCAAGTTGCCTTAGCGCAACGGCTCGTGTTCTCGCCTGCCGACAACAATTTAAATAATTGCAAAAAAATTTGTATATAATTGTGCTGCCAAAAAGCAATTTTCTTTTAGAGTAACACCGCCGTACAGACGGCAACAGATTGTCAAACATGATGTAAATTGTTACATGTAGGTAAAGTGGTGTGCAGGGGGTGTGTGTGTGGCTGTACTGTGGCGAGCGGTAGTGTAGTGGTTAGCGCGCCGCGCTACGAACCCGGCGACCCAAGTTCGATTCCCGCTCACGGCCAACACCAGCTACGATTATAATCTGAACCGGTCCTGGGCCTCCCCTAGGTCGACTCAGCCTCAAACACTGCCGGCCTTCATAGGTGCTCGCTAACAGCTCTTGCCCCAACAGTCTGTTAAAGCTATACGGGGAATCTTTGTCTTTGTAACTGTAGCACTTTCTTTTTCCTAAAGGGGAGATTGACTGTCAGAGCGCGTTGCAACTCATCGTCGTTTGTGTGCTCGCTTGTTTAATTAGCCTGGTTATTATTTCCTCGACCTTGCCTCACTCAGATTCCACGGCGAGTGCGCACCGATTGCTCAGGCTTGTGACGACGCATCGGTCTCATTGGTCCTGATGGATCGTACGCTCGCTGTAACTTGCGTGCATGAGCGTCATTGTATGAATGATAATTCACGTGTGAAGTGCCGCAATTTTTATCCGTAGAGACCACCAATGCGCGCACCGCGCATGGAAAGCTAGGAAATAAACAGAGCCCGCAGGGTGCACGCCCCGAACTAGGTGGATGGGGTAAAGGCCAGTTTAGAGAGGTGAGTTTTCAAGGCATGACTCAACTATTTGTTGATTAGCAGAGGGCATAACGTTCCAAAGATTGGGAGCTACTCTGGCAAAAGCATGATCACCCCAGGAACAGAGCCTTGACCTTGAAGTACTAAGAAGAATGGCGACCCAGAGAACTCGGGGCCCTCGATGCAGTATAAAAATGGATATTTACGACATATTTTAAATTACTGTAAAGTTTCGCGTATCCGACCTTGGCATATCCACCCTGACCGATAATTACACGGCCCACACCCTGCGCAGTATTTGTGCATGGCGCTGTAACTGTCATTCCCCGTGGATATTCACACATGCAATCTTTTCACACGTATATATCCGCCTCTCCTGTACTTTAGTCCCCAGCGATTCGGACATGTGACGTTGAATGATATTCTTTGGGTCTTTCGGTAATAATAATCTGAGTTTCAGCAACCCGTTAATAAACCGGGCTCTCTGCAGTGTCGTGAGTTGATGGTCTTTGTCTGGTCACCGATGAATGAACACGCGAAAACATACACATCATTTATATACATTTTAATTAAATTTCATACCTCTTGTTCCATTTCCATCACGTTGACATTTTTAGTTTTAATCGACAGGATGCAAACACCGTCTTCGGGATGTGTAAAAAAAAAACGCGTGCCCCTCCTTTGTCTGGATTAAAGAGACTGTTGAGGTGATTTCAGAACTTCTTCTATGACGTCATCTTCCGGAGGTTTCTCTCTGACACGGCGCGTCGCTCTGCTGTCTCTGAGAGTTCCCGGTGGACATTTCATCTGACGTGGCACAATTCGCGCGATGGGAACAAATTCTGGTGAAACCAGAGCGCACATAGAAAGAAACCGGGAATGGAAGAGAGAAACGCTGCATGCCGAGGCCCTGTTCAGCGCAAATATGATACCGCCTTTTAGTCGACTCCATTAATTTGGCGAGCGCCTCTTTGCCGACCGGTTCGCTGTTCACCGTGGGCACCGCCAACAACAAGGTTGATCGAAAAGTTGCCTCTGTGGCGGCAATATTGTTTTATCGTTTCGGGAACGGATGCGGAAAGACGCAGGCACGAAAAAAATGTCACACATTCAAATCGCAGCCGCGATAGCGATCCCCGCAGAAATGCTGCCCATACCGGAAAGACACAATGAAAAAAAATGCTTCAAATGCAGCTTAACCGCGACGTCACTTTCATGAAATGTAAGCCACGCTCCGCTCCATATCCGAGGCATCGGCAGCAGCTGAGCCGAGTTTGATTGAGACCAGAGCACCAAGAATTCACCGTAAAGCAGTCGGGGTGATTGATGATCCGGGCACCCGCTGATTCACTCCGGTCCCTCGCTCGCACACCGACGGTCCGTCGCCTCCTCCTATCGCTACCATGGTTACTCTTACCTTCACCCGTTAATGCCTCCACCCAATGTTTGAGGGCTCGCTCTACCAGACGCTGACTGTCTCGTCCATACCACGATCGCCACCGCCCACCTCACTTCTCTATCCACTTCTTCCCGCGCACCGCTCCACTTGGCAATTCTCTTTGCATCATCTCTTTTCCCAAGATTTTTTACTTGAAGGGCCCATTAACTCTTTTACATTACTCCTTCAGCATGTACGTACGTTTCTTTAACTTCTGTCGCTCCGTACGAAGCCAACCGGGCCAATCGGAGGTGCGGTGGCGCCGTTTGTTGCTACCTAGCCGAGCATTTTGGGCCATTTGGAAAACGGCGAGACGGAAAGAAAAAACAAACTACTCCATCCTTCCTGCTGCCAATGAGGGAGTTATCGTCTATCGCGATGGGTTGGGAGCGGGGATCAATAACCGGTTTATTTTTCCCCCGACGTCTGGTTGTGTTTTGGGGATTTGCGAGGAGTTTGGGAGAGAGAGGAGGGAGAGAGAGCGAGAGATGGCAATTCTTGCCGCGGGCAGATTAATGCGGCGTGAACCAGGCGCACGGTGAAACCGCCGCCGTTCCCGTTGACGCCATCGCTTGGAAATTCCGTTCTTGGAGCGGGGCCAGGCAGATGGAGAATTTTCAGCATGTGAATCGCGGAGGCGATGCACGCAACGTACGTATGTACGTACGTTGAACTTCTTTCGCGCCGTACGTGGCCAACCGCGCCAATCGGAGATTCCGGAGGCGAGGCACTGAGCAGAACAGCCGCAGCCATGTTCAATCCTCTGCTGGTTGAAGGCTCTCCCCCCAAGCCTTCCCCACCGTCGCACACGGCCGCGCGACCCAACGGCAACAGCAGGCGACCGTCTCGCCGCGAATTGACGTTGACGCCGCCGCGGCGTTTGCGCCACGCTCGGGTGCACTCTGAGGTCACGTGGAGTGCAGAAGGCTCGCTCGCAGCAGAGCACGGGATAGACCGGAGTGTCTATCCCGCGGTAACTGACTGAGACGGCCAGCAGATGCAACAATCAACCAAGCACCTGCACGCAAGACGATTTCTTTGCCCCAATATCCATTACGGACGTAACTCTTGGGCATTTTCCACCATCCACCCCCACCCGCCCGGGCCACCGCCCCATCATTGGACTCGGCTGCCGGCCATCGTCCCTTCCAGCCACGACGTGTCCTGCCTAAGCCCCACTTACTCGTCTTAACAGCCGGTGCGATGTCACTAACCTGTGAACGCTCTCGAACGCAGAACGGCGGAGATGCGTTAAGCTCTGCGGACGGCCCCTAAAAGCTTTCCCATCTCGACGGGCCCCGCAGGAGGTTAACAAGAACGCTAAAACATGAAGGTCGTGGAGAGATAACCTGACGGTGAAAAATAAATGAGAAGTAACAACTGTCCTCCCTGCGACCTCATTGTGTCTGCCGTTTCCCTTCGGAGCTTAGTACACGGTGGAATGGTGGGAGTTGGCGAATGAGAAGCAGTGGTTAAGAGATGGTGAATCTGAGGTCTTGTGGGAGACAGGGAAAACACTTACGAATCACCACCCCCCCCCAACCCATTTGATCTTGGAACTGTCCTGTATCAATGACGTCAGCGTTGTCTAATCTTGTGGGACCGAAGTGTTGCATTGGGTGATTCCAACGTGGCCGTGTTTGCGTGGAATTAGTGGTCAGAGACGTGGAAGACATTGAGACGGTGCGGCTGAGATCCTGGATTCGAATCCAAGTTTCGGCTGCCCGTGAGTGAACGCGTTTTTTTTTAATTGAAAGTGTCGTGAAGTTGACGGTCTTAGTTTCGTCACAAATTACAGCACACCAAAGAAACTGGCATTGTAAATTGGATTGTTTTCACGAAAATTAGCAAAATTACAGCTCTGAGAATTAGAATATGAAATGGTTGGTTTGACTGGCTGTGTGTGGCAGCGCATGTGGCAGAGTGCAGTTCCCCTCGCCTGGATAAAAAAAGCCACGCTAAGGAATCTCAGAAGTAGTTCTTTGTTATCGTCTTCCGCGGTCCATTCACCAACATGTGGCGATACGCTGCTCGCAGAGTTTGAATTATTTTCATCTCGTTTGCATGATGGTGATTATATTGGAATTGGGGAAAGTAAAAAAAAAATGGAGAACATATTGGAGTGGCTTCAAGAGAGCCAGGAGGGTCATGTGGGTAACCGTTTGGAGTGGCTTCAAGAGAGCCAGGAGGGTCATGTGGGTAACCGTTATACCTTCATACTGCGGCGGGGGCGATATGCAAATGTGATCATGCGATTGAATGGAACCTCACCGATTAGTGCGGAACACCGCACGCACAGATAATAGCCACGGTGACAACGTCGCTAACTGTGCGTGAAATTAATTGATGATTTCGGAATATTTTGGTTTCCAATTTGAGCGGTTGAGTGCCTTTTTACTTGAAGCTTTTTGTTACGTATTTTTTTGGAACAAAATTACTTTAGTTGTTGTCGTTGGTCGTGTGTTCGGTAGCGCCGGTGTTTAATAGCAGTGCTCGTGGAATTTAAATGCCGACCTTGTAGGCCTCGCGAGTGCGTGCGCATGCAAAATACGGAGGCGTTGTACCGTACTCAATAAGGAGTTGACCAAACATCCGCTCAGCCAGCGCCCTCCTGAGAACTAATAAACTGCAGCCTTGAGACTGCCGGGCGTTCGTAGCTACTGCTCGTTGCCTTTAATCCAGCGCTGTCGAGGCAGCAGCGTGGGTTGGTGGATCGCCGCACAACTGTTGTGAAATTCCACTCCCCCGTGGGCGGTCGAGGAGGTGCTGTACCCTGGCTCGCCAAGAGACGGTGGTACAGCAAGTGGACTAATCGCCATCCGTTTCCATCTGTACAGAGAATAGGTGTTGCCCCATCGCACACGTGGGTGTTCTTGGGTGGCTCTGGTTTCCTTCCACGTCTGTAAACACAGATAACATCAGGAGCTCCTGGATAAATACGTAAATTATTATTACTATTAATCGTCTGTTACTCTCCCGATTTAAACAAATAACTTGTGCTCCTCTTATTATTTATTATTCGATGGCCGAGGCATGTAGGGTCAGTGGGAGGTATTGCGCAGTTGCGCAGAGGGGGATGGATTTGGGGTTGTGGTCTCATCCCGCGGTGGAGGCAGTTGTTAGAGTTCACGACCCCATCTGTACAGCCGGAGAGATTAACTGCCAAGCAAGGAGCAGCTGGTGACTATGGCCTCTGTGTGAGTGCGTGTGTGCTTGCGCGTGTGTGAGTGCGTGTGTGCTTGCGCGTGTGCGTGTGCGTGCATGTGTACACAGGTGCAAGACCTATTTACTCGATATAACACGGCAGATGCACTGGGTGAGTGGTCGTGTGGTGGGCAGTGTGCTGCGCCACAAACCCGGCCACCCGAGTTGGATACCTGGCCATGGCTAACGTCGGTGGAGTATACCTTAAACTGGTCCCTGGCCTCCCTCTGGGTCAACTTAGCCTTAAATGAGTGCCTGGTTCCACGTGTAAACATCAGCACTGCAGAGACAAAGGCGGCCGGGGCATGTTGCCGGACACACCGCCCCCATCTTATTAACGTATTGCTTTACAGCACTTGCCCCAACAGTCTGTTGAGGTTATACGGGGGTCTTTGTCTCTGTGTATACACAGGTGCAAGATCTATTGCTCGTAACACAAGACCAGATAGAGGAACTGACCAGCACCAATGCCCTGGAGATATGTCGGTGTCAAAAACTGGTTTTATTAGGTTTTGTGTTCGCTGCAGGGGTAAGAGGGTTTTATGGTAGCTTGGCATATGTATATACCATGTGTGTGTATGTACAGCTGTGCGCGAGAGCGGGTGGTTGAGTGTCCAGTGAATGTGGCACAGTGAAAGCCTTGTGGTGTAGTACAACTCCTCTTATGGGCATCGATGTTGGGGGTTTTATTGTCGTCATCATCATTGTGCATTATCAGTCTACTGCTGGGTGAAGGCCTCCCCAAACCAATGCCATCTGTCATGGTCCAATCCTTTATTTTAAATGTAAATCTACAAAGGCAAAGTAGCCCCTACCGAAAACTATAAACTGTTTTTTTTTATTTTACCAGGCAAAGTCCACTGAGCTATATGGCTCTCTTTTTCAGAGGCGACAAATACACATGGTATATACATATGCCAAGAGAAGCGATAAATTATAGCTCAACGAAGTGGCTTATCGTGTGGGAATTTATAGCAGCCAAATATTCTAAACGCAAGTTTCTAAATGTGGAGGGAAAAATCGGAGGACCCGGAGAAAAATCCACTCCACCTTGGTGAAAGACACGCAAACTCCATATATAGAGCAAGCGTCAGGGTCAGGATCGAACCCACAACCTCCTGTATACTAGGCGAGGTAGTTAACATCTCACCACTTGGCAATGCTAATTTCTATTACTGGCCCCGAATCAGTGGCGTAAATTCCACATTCCCATGTCAGAGGCTGTAAAAATCCGAGCAACTGTCGGCGCGCTTTTACATCTTCATATCGGCTTCATTGTTACGCTATAAATACAACCGCCTGTATATTCAGACAGCCCCGGTCTATTGGGGCTGCGGTTGTCCACAGGGGCCGGGTTCTGGCGTTCCCCAGCTCATCGCTCCAAACGGCGGCGCTTCGCGATCGATCGGCGTGACCCCCCCCCCGCCTCCGCCTCCACCCCCCGTCGCGTCCAAGCGCGGCTGTCGTGCCGCTCGCGTCTTTTTCCGAATTTGTTTCCGCGACGAAAAATAAGAGGGCAGCAGCAGCAGGAGCAGCAGCAGCTCCGGTGCGAAAACTAACTGGAGGAAAATTGCAACGGCAAAAAAAAAATCTTCATGCAAAATGGCAGTTGCTAATTCGCGCCTATATGGTTTACATAGTTGCGTATACCGTACGCGTATACGGGGGAAAGCGTTTCTTTCACCACACCGGTCAGAATCTTTATTTAGTCTGTAGGAGGAATCTGATGAGCTATGAAGCTCTTTTTCACAGATTTCCAGTAGGGGCCGAGGCCAGCAAGTTACAACAATAAAAATACAAAAGAAACCCACCACAGGTGTGCAAAATATTTTTTTTATTATTTTATTGTTTCCCTTCTACGTAACTTTACCGAAAGAAGCAAGAATATAGAGAAAAGGTAAGCAAGTCAGTAAAATATATATGTACGTTTAAAGAAAAGATACGAGTACAATTTGCTCGAGTACATAAATTCCTGCCGATGTTGCAACATTAAAATGCAAGCTGGAGCAGGCAGCAAACCAGCAACAGTCTGGGGTGAAGGTTTGTTCACAGTGCCTACAGATTGTTGTTTTGGCCACGGATATATGAATCTTATGGCGGGACCCCGGGGTCCCATAAGCCCCCCCGGCTCTCGCATAAACATTATAATGTACATCATTAGACCTCCTTTGTCAGTACCAAAATATAATAGGGTTTTCCCCTTTTTCCTGGCAACAAAACTGAAACCTTTTTACAAGGATTTATGTCTGCATTAACCACAATACCTGCAGTGAAAATGCAAACAAAAAACATACTATGATAATATATGGGTCGAGGCTCAAAAGAAAGCCGTCCCTTGGTGTGGACCAATCATTTTCAAGGACAATGCATATATTATCATAGTATGTTTTTTGTTTGCACTTTCACTGCAGGTATTGTGGTTAATGCAGACATGAATCCTTGTAAAAAGGTTTCAGTTTTGTTGCCAGAAAAAAGGGGAAAACCTTATTATATTATAATGTAAACAAATACTTTGATCTTATTCACCAATGGGTTTGAAGGATGGTGGCAAGTATGCCTTTAAAACTGAAAAATGTACACCCCTCTGTCAATCATCGTGTTACTCAGTGGGGATTTGTGAACACACTTTGTAAACAGTACATAAAATTGTGCGTGTTTTCAATGCGCTGTTCATATTGTAACAAGCGTTTATACCAATGTTACTCTACAGAGTAGTGTGTCGCCGCTCCTCTTATCCGCATTGATACGGGCGGTATGTGGGGACTGTGGCTTAACCGCAAAGATAAACCTATCTGCACAGATGCATACGGACAAGAGAAATATTATCAAACGCGAGGAATAAACGGTGCGACGCATCTCATCTGTTAAATATCTGCAGGTAATGGGATTGTCATCGATTGATCCTGGCTGCAGACATTATTGGTAGGTCTCCAATTTGATGACAGCAGTTTCACTGTATTATGCATACCGCTATGCCAAATGAAGGACTTAAGTCGTCGTGTGTAGGCAGTTTGAGCAGCTATGGATGAGACTTATGATCCTGCCCATACCCGAGCAGTGGAGTGCATTCGCTTGTTCAGCTCTTGTGCGCATTAGTCCTCGCTGCTGCTGCTGCGCTTGGGCACGACGTGACATAACAGAACGATCCGCTCCAGGTGGGTTGCGGCGTTTATTTGTGTGGTGGGACGGTGTCGCCAAAAATAAATGAATTGATTACCATTTTGATTTCCGTTTATTCGGGACCCCGGCGTCCCACCGTAAGGTCCATATGATGATTTTTCCCCCCCCCCCCCCCCCTAACTTTTGAATGTACAGTAAAAGCTCGTTATTTCGGTATTTGACCATTCGTGCTTGGGGATTATTCGGCGCGGCTGCGCTTTCAGCAAACATACGGTGTATTAGTAATACGCCACGAGCCGAATTGCCGTACGGAATGGTCCATTTTTGGCATAAGCGTGGATCGGCTCTGCGCGCCACGACCAAAACAACGACTCGGTTTGGTGGGGGCGCGCCTGGTCAGCTGTTGTGCAGACCCCGTCGCTTCGGACTTGACGTCGTTTGTTCACGCCGTGTAAAGCTGACCCTCTCAGACATGTCGTCTACACACCTACGTGAAATCCAAAGTTTTGGATAGAATTGATGAAGGTTTGTCAATGCGTACGGCGCGTGAAGAGTTTGGAAAGCAAATTTGGAAGAAAAGAAACTCCTTGAAAAAAGTTTTTTTTTTATATTTGAAAGGCAACGCTTTTTATTAACAACTTCGTTTAACTCGCGGTCGAGAAGTACGTCAATGATGCGGCGACTGCTGCCACATCAACGCTTACTTGAATTAATTGATTACTTCCGTAACTTGTTCGCACGGAGCAGGCGATTCGAGAGTTTAGGAACCGCGGCGTTTTTTACCTACACAAATATATAAATAATAAGGCGTTCATACAAAATGTGAATTGCTTTAAAGTAGCGAATGAATTGAATAATTGATGCCGATTTTGGTACAGGCATGCATCGTCACCGGATCTGAGTACGTGTGCACAATTTGGAATTGATTGGACAATAGGAAGTAGGCTAAATTTTGATTACAACATTTGACCACGACACAGGAATCAAGTAAAACCGTTGAAAAAAATGTATTTGGGAAGGCGGCACGGGGGAGTAACATTGTACATAATTCGGAATTTTTTTTTTTACAATGCGGCAATGAAGCGAATAGAAATCTGCGCAAAAGCAATTGTGTCGCGTGATAAATCTATTGTCACGGGGACTGATAGCGCCGGGTGATTCAACACGCCTGCCCAGCTCGGATTCGAAACATGATGTACATTTACGTGCTCTGTAAAACGTTCCAACGCGCTTCCCTATGTTTCAATATGAGACTTTAGATTTCAGTCCTCTGCGACAATTACGCCGTTTGTATGTCACTGTCATGTGAAGAAAAAAAAGCAGTTATTAATTCCATTTTACATGCCGTACGCGAGTTCCTCTCACCCGTCTCATTCTTTCATCTTTATTTTGGATTGCTCACTAGATTCACATTGTACATGGCTCTGGTTGGTTATTAGTCATGTTCACGAAATGTCCCTGTAAACCCTCCCTTCCCATGTCACGTGCCGGCTACCATCGTACCAGCTGCTCTATGCAGCCCCTGTAAAAACCCTCCCTTCCCATGTTACCTGCTCGCCCCTTTGGCCGGGTCGCTATGGAATTGGCCTTACCCGAAATAAACTGACTCGCCGACTGACACGCTTCGTAATCAGTTTCCTTTTGGGTTAGACCGCGTAGGTTTTTTTCTTTGCCCTAACCCTCCACCACCGGACGAAGGCCATCAAATCAAGCCTGCATGTAAAATCGACTCGCATGCGTTGGGGATCCACGTGAGTCACATGGAGTGTTTGTCACGGGGCATTTTCTAGTACGAGCATACCCGACCCTCGCCGTCGCGTACACAATTACGCGCACAAGTGCGGTGTAGGATAATCCCAAATTGACGACTGTACCGTTGAGTCACTGCACTTAATCCGCACACGTGTACTGCGTCGTTCCACTGCAAGTTTAATCGCACGCCGAGCGTCATTTCTCCACTCGCGGCGCTGGCGTCATTGACGGAGGAGATTTTGTCCAGGAGCACGAAAGGAAGTCGCGCACAAATGCCCGGCAAGCCGTTTGAGGGTGAACCGAAATTAATAGTCGGGTTCTCGGGATACCAACGTACATTTCGCTGCGATATAATTTCAGGAGGACCGCGTGTCCAGCTTTGGGCAGTGGTGGCTGCGGACGCCTGTAGTGCAGCACTGTGGGGGCAAGCGTTGGTGGATCACACGGCAGTCAATGTTAAACAAACGCCAAACAAATGTAATACGTCAACGGAACGAATGGCACGGTGCGGACCTGCCTTTGCCTTTCGTGCATTCTGGAAAGGGTGAAGCGGAAGAAGAAAAGACGACACTCGTGTGAAATATTGCACCGAGATTTTTATGACTGACTATGAGGGGGGGGTTGGGGGCGGTGGGGGGTGCCTACCCCCCTGCCCCCCCCCCCCATGCCCCCGCTTCCCGCGCCCCCCGTTGCAGACAGTACAGGACCGATTGTCGCATGGCTACGGAATAGCAATCCCGGACCGGCGCGCCACAAATTGGAAGCGGCGGCGGCGGCGGCGGCGGCGGACTGAACGCACGGCGAGATATCGCTAATTGGAAGCTGCCGCGCCGTGGACGCTGCGCGCCGGCGGCGGCTGACAGACGGCCGCGCCCGACTCCGTTTTGCCCGCTCGGCTGCTCCCCGCAGGTTGTCGCCCCGCCAGTCTCCCGTGGCCAAAAGGCCGACGGCCACGCGCCTTGGTTCTCTCTCCCGTGCCCGGCGCGCTCCGCTAGCGGAGCGCTCCGCTAGCGGCGCGCCATATCGAGGTCGGATCAGTCGGGAAGCGCGCCTGCCCCGATCCGCGACCGTCCTGTCTCGCCGAGGAGTGTGGGACCCCCGTTTGAAGCCGGCCGATGGGTCCCTGCGGGTCCACGGTGCTCCTACTGCCGCTGCCCGTGGTAGCGCGCTAGCCGGCGTCGGTTTCGCCAGAATCGGTATCGGAATATTTATAGTGGAGGAATCCCCCAATGAGGCTATGAGGCGCTTTGTCACACACGTCCAGTATTTCACAGATGCAACGTCGCGACGGATTTGTAACATTCTCACCTGCCCCGACTGGACACCTGTGAAAAAGAGCTTTACAGCTCATCGGATTCCTCCAGTCGAAATGAAAGATTCCAGAGACGTTCCAGTACCAGGCTCTCCGACCCGAAGACCTGGACCCAGTTGCCGGTGGCAGATGTTCGGGATCCACCCTCGAGTCCGAGCCGGCGTTGAAACGGACTGAAAGCAGTGCCGTCATTCCGGCGAGCTCGGACTCGCGAGGGTGCGCCGTGACGAAGCGTTCAGACTTTAAAGCTGCGGCCGATTTTCAGCAGGATACCCGGCCGCGATATAATCCCGCGTGACTTGCCCCGCCAACCCACGCCACCTCGTTTCATCCCCCGCCCCTCGCACGACAACAGGCAATTAAGTGTGCGTGTGTGTGTGCGCGCGCACGCTCGCAAGCATGCGTGCTTGCTTTTTACCCGGCGTGGTGTTGGGGTTCGAAGGGGCATGGGACACACATCATTCAACCTGGCCACCACCCCGCAAGCATCAAAGCAGCGTGAAACAACACGAAGTCAATTGAAACAGAACAGAAATCGCGGGTGTTTTTTTGGTCGAGGTGTACGTGTGTGTCTGCGTGCATTATCAGCGGGGAGCGGTGGCGCAGTGGTTAGCTACGAACCCGGCGACCCAAGTTCCAATTCCGGCTCACGGCCACCAAGACCAGTGACGATTATCTGAACCGGTCCTGGGTCTCCTCTAGGTCGACTCAGCCTTAAACGAGTGCCTGGTGCGATGCGTGAACATCGCCACTCGAGAGACAAAGGTGGCCGGGCGTGGTGCTGGCCACCCAGCCACTCGCGTGCCATATCGGCCTTCATAGGTGCTCGCTAACAGCACTTTTCCCCGAAGATTACTATTGAAAGCGTAGTGGGTTGGCACGTTGTGCTATTAACCTAGCGACCCGAGGTAACTGGACCTGGCCATCGCCTAGGTCGACTCAGCCTTAAGTAAGTGCCTGGAGTGGTGCGTAATCGTAGGAACTGGGGAGATGAGGGTGGCCGGGCTCGGTCCTGACCACATGACCCCCCCCTCATTGGTGCACCGTGTCAGCCGTCATAGGTGCTCGCTAACAGAACTTGCCCCAAATGCCTGTGCAGGCTACACGGGGGATCTCTGCGCGCGTGCGTGCGTGCGGGCGCGTGTATTTATTTTCATCAGGTTTATTACGTTCCGTCTTGGAAAGATGACCCGTCTCTTCTCACAGCTGACAATCTCCCCGGTGAGCGTGGATTGCGACGCTTTTTTAAAAGCCATGGACTTTTTGTGCGACAAATGATGAGGGAGCTCGCCCTAACGGTGGGGGGCGGGGGGGGGGGCGCCCGGGCCGACGCTGATTTGAGGCGTGCGGTGGAACTTAGCCATTCCGACTCTTCTCCCGCGGGCCTGCATGCTAACGCCACACTTTGCCTAAAAATGTAATTACGACGTCGTTGATTGCGGTTGTCACGCCCCGTGCGCACTTTCTCCAGCCAGCAAAGTCATTCTTCTTTCAGCTGCCTCGCGGTGCTTTTGGGGACTGCGCAGTGATCCGAGCATTATTGATTGTGATTATCGAAGCAAACATCGTCGTTGTTGGGGGGGGGAGGGGGGGGGGTTTCCCCAATTTCGTCTTTTTTGTTGTTGTTGTTATTCGGGGAATGTGGAATTTCCACCACTCGTGGGCGGCAGCTCGGGAGGGCGGCCACCGCCTCGGCGCTCATTTGAGCGGGGAATCGCTTTGAGAGCGAAAAACGGGCAATCGAAACGTCGCCTACGTCGTGTTGTTTTCCTGTCGGGCCGCCGCCGCTGTTGACGAGCGAGTCGGTTTAGAAAGGGAAGCGAAATAAAAAATGTCACGCTGTGCTCGTGCGCCGTCGCCACCGCAGGAATTCCGGATTGTCGAGCCGCTGTGCCCAGAGGATTCGTTGGATGACACCGTTCATTGTGCGAAAATAATGGGGCTTTTCCCTCCGATTTTTGTTTTTTTCTCTCTCCAAAGTCTCTGACCCGGAAACATACGACCCTGGCTGACAGCCTAGGATTTCATGTTCTCTGGCTTCCTATGTAGTTAAAAAAAAAAATATATATTTTATCCGAGTGTTACAGACTTTTAAAGTAAGTGCTTTAAGTGGCTATTAAGGTTGGCGTGCCACACAAGGTGGGTGGCGTTGCCAGCGTCACGCCGTGACCTCTTTGATCTCTCAGTGCTTGCGTTGCACTCATTTCAGGCTGAGTCAACCTAGGCGTGGCTCAGGCCAGGTTAATTTACCAAACGTCACCGGCGCTTGCTGCGTTAGCGCTTGGGTGCACCTGCGGTACGGTACATTTGATGTGTGTGTGTGTGTGCGTCGCTGTTGTGTACTACAAATGTTCAGCTCTTAATAAATCATCACTCCATTAGCGAATTTCACGTTGCTAAAATCTTAAAACCCGCTCGTTAAACTTAATCTGTGTCTATTAAACGGCGAACGTTCCACGGTTACGCCTCTTTGCCCACTGTCGCGCAGGCTCCTGCTGCGGAAGACGCGACGCAGCGATGGCAGACCCGTGCCCGTCGACCCCGAGCTTACGCGGCGCCTAAATTGATTCCGCTCGGACCATGAGCCGCGACAAACCCTCGCTCGTGTCGAGGCTCCCCAAGTTCGGCTACGGAGGCGCCGCCAAGTCCCGAGGACCTGACGACGCCGCCGCCGCCAGCGATGACGGAGACGAGAAGAGGTCGAGGCCCTCGCTCGCCTCCGCCTTTGGCTTCCGCGGCAAGAAGAACGACGTCGCGAGGAGGCCGACGGCCGGCATTGCCGCTGCCGGCGAAGCGGAGCGGAGAGAGGCCGAGCCGGCGCCGCGGGCGGCTCCCGACGCGGACGCCGCCAACGGAGGCCCCGGCTCGGACGATCGCGGCGCCGCCCGGCCGCCGCCCGTCCGCTCCCCGCCAAAGCCGCGGGTCGCCCGGCAGGCGTTCGGCTTCGCCGGGCCGGCGCGGACGACGAGGGCCCCGGTGAGGTCGGTCGCGGAAGAGCTGCGGGAGGCGTCGGAGGACCGGCACCGAGCGCGCTCCAGCAGCGACTGCGAGCGGCGCGGCGCGGGCGACCCCGGCGAGTGCCGCAGTCGAACCGAGAGCATCAAGTCGGAGGCCGGCAGCTCGAGCAGCCTGGGTGACGACGGCTTCCCGCCCGAGACGGCGCTCACGCGGGCGCAGAGCTTCTCGCACGCGCTCGCGTCGCCCGCGGCGCCCGCGTCGACCGCCTCGGGGCAGCTCCAGCCCCTCGCCGGTCGGCTCCAGCGGTCCAAGTCCATGTCGAAGGCGCTGCAGGCGCAGCCGGGGCACGGCGGCGCGGCCTCGCGCCACCGCTTCGGCCGGCCGAACAACGCTTCGCAGCCGAACCTCGCGCAGGCCGGCCGGACGAGGCCCAGGGGCGCCGTCGCCGCGCGACCCCCCGGCCCGCTCAGGGGCCCCGCGAGGAGCTCGCCGGCGGATGCGGACGAGGCGTCGGCCGTCGCGAGCTTCATCCCATCGTCGGCGCTGAGGAAGCCGAGGTTGCCCGGGTTCGCCGCGCCCGGCGCCAACGGCAGGGCCGCGGCCGGGCGAGGAGGCCCACTTGCCGCGAAGCCGGCGAGCCCGAAACCCAGCGGGGCTCCGGGAGCCGGGATCGGCGCTCGCGCGGAGCCGCACGCGGGAGGTCGAGGCGGGGGTCCGAACGACGTCACTGCTGCCGATGGGGGAGGTGCGGAAGTGCAGGTGGACTCGGAGAGCCCCCCCGAGGAGGCCGACAGGAGCGAAACTGCGTCGCTGCGGGACAGCGAGTCGAGTGAGTGCCCGCGTATAACGTGCATATATGTAAATATGCATGTACAGTAAAACCTTGGATTGCGGGGTAACTTTGTCTGCGAGTGTTTTGCAAGACGAGCTGAATTTTTTAATAAATATTAATTTGATAAACGAGCGAGGGTCTTGCAATACGAGTAGTGTACGTATACGCTTTGTCTGCCGAGCGTCACGTGATCACAACTGATATACGAGTGCTTTGATATACGAGTGCTTTGGATTACAAACACGTTTCCGGAACGAATTATGCTCGCAATCCAAGGTTTTACTGTACTGCTTTAAGTTGTGTGTATTGTATGTTGAACTTCTTCTGCACCGTACGTAGCCAACCCTGCTAATCGGAGGCGCGGGGGAAGGACAAACAACGAAACACAAAAAGGAGTTCTTAAAAACATTAAAAGTGCATTACTCCCAGTGACTTTCTAATATTGAAAGGATGAGTCTTCCAGACGGCCGCGGCAAGCGCATCCGAAAGCGCATCTTTACGATAGTTAATGTGACCCCATATTACGGACATTGATGGATGGACAGACGGACAGAGCTAATGCATTGACGGTTTTCAGGCAGAATTCTAAATCGTCACAAATGACCCGTGTGAAATGAGCGCCGCACCGCGCAGGAATCCCGCGCTACGTTGCGCCCGACCCCGCACCTCCGACTAGCGCAGTTGGCTGCGTATGGTGTGCGAAAGAAGTTTGACGTGCACACAAACGTACGCACGTACACACGCGGCCCGACCTCGCACCGCGCGCGTGCCTTTAGTTAACCGCGAGGCTCACCGCGCCTTCTCCTGCGTGCCCGGCTGCAGGCGAGACCATCGCTCCGCTCCACGGGGCCCACGGCGCCGTTTGCCACGACACGGTTCTCGACCCCGCCGAGGTCACCGGCTCGGACGGCGGCGACGGCGGCGGTGACGACGGCGATGGCGGTGACGCGGACGACCCGGTGGATCGGAGCGACGCCGATCCGGCAGGAGACGGGGAAGAGCCGATAGGGAGGGGGGAGACGGACGGGAGTGGCGGTTCCGTGGACAGGAACAGTCCGGTAAGGCTGCTGTCCGGCTGGATTCAATGATTGCCCTCCCCCTCCCAGCAGGGGGCGATCTTTGCTGCGCGTAATACCGATTGAAGCAATTGGCAGGTGGTTTGTCGGCATTGAGATGTGTTGGCCACGCTTTTTCTTTTCGCCGTGGGACCGATAAAACGGAGAAGGCGGAGGAAACCCATGCAGGACAGGCTGAGGGCGTACAAACTGCGCACAGAACGAATCGAAGCCAGGCCCTCCTGACTGCGAGGCTCGGGCGTTAACACCGAGCTGCTTGCAGCCAAACGTCGAGAGTGACGCCAAACAACGCGTGGTACAGCAAGCAAACGCGTCGGGAGAGTGTGGCCGTTTGGTCGCTGGCCCGCCCGCCTGCCTGCCTGCCTGTGTGGTTTTTATGCGAGCGAGTTGTCATTCTTTGCGTTGTTTGCTTCTTCTACTTTACTCGAGAGGCACGAGTGTGTTACGGATGCGCTGCCAACCCGCCGGACAGAAAGTGCGCGCGGACATTCGTGCTGGAGAATGTGCCACGGAAGTGGATGTCACAGAGCTACCTCTGGGTCCACACGGTGGAGGGCAGCACTTTCTCACCCGCTCGGCACGTGACAGTAATTGCTCGTGACAGGTCGATTCCGCTCGGGTAAGGTGGAATCGACCTCGGGCGAGGAGGTTCAGGACCGGTGTTAAATTATTCGCTTGTCACTTATTGATCGTGAGCGGGAATCGTAGCGCATATCCCTAACCACCACGATCTCCCATTCCCCACTGCTACGGTCTGTACTCTGCAGTGAATAACTTACGGTTCAAATGTAAATTGTTAATGAATGCAATTTGAAAGTTAGCATAATACCGGTGTACCTAATATTTTATGGCAATGCATTCCATGGCCACCGTTGTTCTGTTTAATTAATCTTGCTGCATTTAAGGAAACATTACACGAGAGTAAATTGAATAATAAGCAAGCGTAGCAGATTTATATATTTTTTCGGAGGTGGACTAGGCAGTGCTTACCAAACGCATTTGTTTCAATCATTTATTGAGCACATGTTGCCCGGGGGCTGGGAAGGCGCACGGGAAACGGTGTAACGGAGTAACGACCTTGGGGAATTTCTTTGTCTTGACTACATTTTTGTTTGCAAAGTGCCCCGGCGAAGACAAACCGCTGAGCTCGCCATTTGTCGCCGCATGCAGAGTAATTAAACGCTGGGTGTCACGACGAATTAACTTACACGTGGCCCCACTCAAGGCCCCGCTAAGTGCCACTGCTCGATACTATCAATCGCTTGCCCCACAGCCTTCCCCAATCCCAGTTCCACCGTCTCCTGCATTACATTTTCATTTCGTTTCTCTTTCCTATTGTCTACCCCCTATGCCTTCCCCTTCATAAAAACTAAGAAGACGATCCCTCCCTCCCCTCCCCCGCCCGCCCCACTACCCGCCCCCCGCCTGCCCCCCACCCACCCCCCACCCGCCCCCCTCCCTTTACAGCCTTAACAGACTCTAGGGGCAAGTGCTGTTAGCGAGCACCTATGAAGGCCAGAATGGTACACGAGGGGGTGGGTGGGCCAGCAC
Source organism: Petromyzon marinus (assembly GCF_048934315.1). Lineage (NCBI taxonomy): Eukaryota > Metazoa > Chordata > Hyperoartia > Petromyzontiformes > Petromyzontidae > Petromyzon > Petromyzon marinus. The sequence continues at coordinate 5,764,727 of NC_133707.1, forward strand.
CATGCCCGACCGCCTTTGTCTTCCCAGTGGCAATGTTTACACACAGCACCCAGTACTCATTTGAGGCTGAGTCGACCTAGGGGAGGACCGGGACCAGTTCAGATAATCGTCACTGGTGTTGGCCATGAGCGGGAATCGAACCCGGGTCGCCGGGTTTATAGCGCAGCGCGCTGATCGCTACACTACCGCTCCCCAACTACACTACCACTCCTCCCCCCCATACACCACCACCGCCCCCCCATCAACCTCAACCACCACCACCATCACATTCCACCTTCCCTTGTAATTCATTGCCCTCCATCCATGCTATTCGCAATGACCTCAATTCCTCACCCTTCAGGGAGCAAGGAGGGGTTTGATGTTCAGCAGATGAGGTGCAGGGCCTGGCCTCCCGGGTGTTTTGGGGGTGCGTCTGTGAAGTCTTCCCGTGGGTGGTGCGCGGGGGGGGGGGTGGGGGCTGCTCTTGGGGTGGACAAGTTCAGGTAATAATAAGGGCTCCACCTACATTGGACCGCGTGCTTTTTGGGAGTCATCGGGGTCACGGGAGCCCCCACGCCTTTAGCACGAGGGCTCGTCACATTGTCCTCGCCTCCTGCTGATGTAGATGCCGGAGCAGCAGCTACAATTTCGCATTCAGATGGTCAAGTCGGATAACCGCGTCAGGAGTCAGCGGAGTTGTGTATCATCATCGCCGTGATGTCTCTTCGTATTTGCGGATCGGGGCATTGAGTCCGTTACACGTTGTACGGTCTCTGTTCTGCATTACCACAGTCGCACCATTCTTACTGGAGAGTTTTAAATTTTCAATTTGTGCATCAGGTATCCGCATCTGCCACCGTTTCTGCAGTGGATGCGGTTTAGAGTGGACCGTGAGCGTCACTGCAGGAGAGCGAGTCGAGTGAGTGCTTGTGTATACGTGGGGAGTGGTGGTGGTAGCAGTTAGCGTTGCACTACGAATCTGGCTGCTCGGGTTCGATTCCCGCTCACGGCCAACAGCAGTGACGATTATCTAAATGAGTCCCGGGCCTCCCCTATGTCGACCCAGCCTCAAATGAGTACCTCGTGCGGTGTGTAAACATCGCCACTGGGGAGACAAAGGCGGCCAGGCGTGGTGCAAGCCACCCACCCCCTCGTATATGGCGTTCCGGCCTTCATAGGTGCTTACTAACAGCACTTGCCGCAATAGTCTGTTAAGGCTGTACGTGGGATTTTGCCTTTGTCAAAATATACCATGATGATGCCAGGTTTCTAAAATTGCAAGCAGAGCCATCGTTCTCACAGAGAGCCTGTGGCATAAGAATTCAGGATTAACCGGCGACCTCTCCAAACAAGATTAATGATGTGCGAGAAGAGCCAGCAGTGATCTTAAAGCCCGGCGTTCTTGGAAATTACACTCAGTGTGGGTGATGCAGGTAGCCCAGTGGTTCGGAGGTAACGCTCCGTTTATGAAACTCCCAAAGCAACTGACGTGCGAGGTGGCCGGGAGATGGCAGTATGGCAAGTGGGTTTCTGGAAACCATCCGTGCGGAGTCTGCGAGTCTTGTACCGCTCGCACGCATGGTGGGTTTCTGGGACCCATCTGTGCGGAGTCTGTGAGTCTTGTACCCCTAACGAGCGTCTGGGAGTTTTTCAGCCCAAATGCCCCCCCCCTCCAGTTTATTCCCAAATGCAAAAACACACGTGCAAAGGATTTTTTTGCTAAAACTTCATAATCATGCAGAATTCTTGGCAAATGGGAAACTTGAGATTTTTAGCGAGGCCAATCTGGATTAACGGACCACTTGCGGTGGTGAACAGGGGGATGGTGAACCGGGGGATAGTCCACGCTGCGCTGTGAATCTGGCAGCGGGGGTTCTATTCCCAGCCACGGTTAACATCAGCTCCTTGGACTGGTCCTGGGCTCCCCCCTGAACCCGTCCGCACTGACCTGCATCAAGCAACGTGGGGCTGGGGGAGCGCCTTCATCCAGCAGCGGATAGGCAATGCAGAGTAACTTTAGTTTTAATTTCACGACGTTTGCCGAGAAGTGTTTTTGATTCATGATAAGTTTCTTTTGGGTCAGATTGCTTCGGTATATATTGTGAGATCCCCAGTCACTCACCTGCTCACACACCCCCGCGGTGGCGCGGCTTGGATGTGCCAGTGGAAATATTGGTGGCACACTCACCACTGACGGCCGCCTGGTTTTTGCACCTCGGTGCGAAAGAATTTCAACATTCATACATACGTCCGGAGAAACTTCGCGGTGCTGTCCATAAAAAAAAAATATGCCCGGGTGAGCCTCCCAAGAAGAAAAGAACAAAAAATTGCGGTGAATTTATTATTCATAACCGGCCCTGCGTGTTTCACTCTGAGCACTTAGCCGGCGGTGGATGTATTGACCGTGGCCTGCCGGAGCTGCGTACGGCCGGCAGGGAATCTGGACGCTCGAGTGAGCTCCCGCGGCTTAAACCATCAACGCCGGGGAGCGAACGCACGGCCGGCGACTGCCAATGCAGCGAAGTTACGGGCGTGGCGCACGAAACCCAAGTGACGCCCGCTTTCTTCTTGCCGTGGTGGCTAGGAGATGTTAACTACCTCGCCAGGTATACGGGAGGTCGTGGGTTTGATCCCGACCCTGACGCCTGCTGTATATTTGGAGTTTGCGTGTGTCTCTCTCTCTCTCATCATCATCACAGTGGCTAGGAGATGTTAACTACCTCGTCTGGTATACGGGAGGTCGTGGGTTTGATCCCGACCCTGACGCCTGCTGTCTATTTGGAGTTTGCGTGTCTCTCTCTCTCTCATCATCCTCACAGTGGCTAGGAGATGTTAACTACCTCGCCTGGTATACGGGAGGTCGTGGGTTTGATCCCGACCCTGACGCCTGCTGTATATTTGGAGTTTGCGTGTCTCTCTCTCTCTCATCATCATCACAGTGGCTAGGAGATGTTAACTACCTCGTCTGGTATACGGGAGGTCGTGGGTTTGATCCCGACCCTGACTCCTGCTGTCTATTTGGAGTGTGCGTGTCTCTCTCTCTCATCATCATCACAGTGGCTAGGAGATGTTAACTACCTCGCCTGGTGTACGGGAGCTCGTGGGTTTGATCCCAACCCTGACGCCTGCTGCTGTATATTTGGAGTTTGCGGTGTCTCTCGCCCCGTGGTCGCGTGGAGTTTCCTTTTGAGTCCTCCTTTATTCCCACCACATTTATAAACGTGCGTTTAGAGGGTTTGGCTGCTATAACATTTCCACGTGATAAGCCACTTCGTTGAGCTATTGTTTGTGGCCAGGTCGCTTCTGAAAAAGAGCTGTATAGCTCAGTGGGCCTTACCCGGCATAATAAAAAAAAAGTTGCGTTTTAGTTTAGTGTTGTCCTGGTGCAAGGAATGAAATGGGGGTCCTTCTGTCCGATTTCTCTGCCTTTTTGGCCCAGCGCCTGGGCCCCCTCTGTCCGTTGGGCTCCTTCTGCCTTTTGGGCCCCCTCTGTATTTTGGGCTCCTTCTGCCTTTTGGGGCCCCCTCTGTAGTTTGGGCTCCTTCTGCCTTTTGGGCCCCCTTCTCTCCGTTGGGCCCCCTCTGTTCTTTGGCCAGAGAAGGCTGTAGAACTATGGATGGATTGGTTTTGTGGTGAGTCAGAGTTCAGCGATTGCTGATCACAGTTTTTAGGATTGAGTGATGTTTTTTTTTAACTGATAGGGTTCAATGGCTTGTATGAATAGGTCTGCACGGTTCTGTTGGATTGAGGTGGCTGGGCAGCTTTGAGGTCACAGCGCTGAGATTCTCTATTGGAGACCGGATTTCAGCCTTCCGTGTTTAAACCAGGTTTATGGTTTCAGCCAGAGTCATGAATAACTGCGGCAAATAAATATGTATTTGCACTTAATTGGGCCAAATCCCAGCTGTGAGAATTAAGACATCTCAGTTTTACTGCCATGGCTACTTGAAGGGCTTTTCAAGTCTGTGAATGTGTCTTGTGCAGATTTTTCCCAATGCATTTTTTTGTCTATAGACACATCACAGATAGTGTACCGGGAATGCAATTCTGGGAAAAAATAATGACCCTTTATAAAAAGGTGTGCCGCTTAGTGTGCATATAAGAGCACGTTTTAGCGAAAACGCATTGTGTGAACACGCGTTTAACGAGGACTTGCCGTACAATTGTTATGCGCGAAGTGTTAACACCGTAGCTGGCAATTTCTTAAAACAAATTCTTTAACCAATGCACTATCGCCCCCTGGTGGAAATACTGTGCAATTTCATATTGTTCCTTTTATAATAATTATCCGTAATATATATTTTAAGTAATACTTATTCAAATGTATAAAGTGCCCTTAGCAGTCGTTCTCCGTGTCGGGATTTGCGCATTTGCCAACGCTTGTTTCAGAGCTGAGCAGTGAGGGCCCCAGTTGTCGCCCTGGTTGACGCTCCGGGGTGTATTATAGCCGTAAGATCCGCGCCGTGTCTGCCTCACCGCGGGGACGTTAAAGATCCAACGACATCGTTTAAAAAAAAAGAGCCGGCCACGTGAGTTGCGGAGTCGTCGTGCAAATTTTACCAAATTTTTTTTTTTTAAATGACGGTACCGTATCTGCGTAGAGTATTTGCTCGTTATTCGCGAGGGATACGTTCCGGGAGTTGCTCGTCAATACAACATTCATTCCGCGGATAATATTGGCCAATGAAATATGATATTTTGAATTAATTACCTCAACTAAAAATATAAACAAGCTGTTAAATACATGGCAGATTATCATAACACAAAAATAATAAAATTAAGTATTAAAATATTATATATTAACTCACCTTTATCTCGTCACTTTATCTCGTCACTTTATCTCTCTCTTTATGCAGTCGTGCAGAGTTCCAGAAGCGATTCGCAGATGGCAAGTTCGTGAATTACGAGGGAATACCGTACGGCATTAGCTACTTTGGTCAAACCACTTTTGGCAACGTTGCCCCCTTGCTGGCAGACCGCATTCGTCTATGAAACGTTTCGGCCTTCGTGATTGCCTTGTGCCGTAAGAAAAGCGCGGCTATCAAATGTACCGAACGTTTTTTTTTTCGGTTCCAGCACGCAGGGGATTTGCTGCAATACTCAATTCAGATTACCTGACCGCACCGTTATTTTATTCGTGCCTTCAATCAATCGGCCAGTCAATCGTGAGCCCAAGCAACTTGCTGACCCACCTCCGACCGGACATCTGTGAAAAAATAACTTTCATAGCTCATCAGATTCCTCCAGGAATACAGTGACTCCTCTACTTACGAACGAGTTAGGTTCCAGAGGTCTGTTCGTAAGTGGATTACAAACACGTTGTATGGCATGTACACTCAACACGGGGCAATGGCTTTACAATTGTATAGTCTCCCGTAGATGTAGATGCCACTGGTTCTTCATGTTCTGCAGATGTAGATGCCACTGGTTCTTCGCGTTCTGCAGATGTAGACGCCACCTGGTTCTTCACGTTCTGCAGATGTAGATGCCACTGGTTCTTCACGTTCTGCAGATGTAGATGCCACTGGTTCTTAATGTTCTGCAGATGTAGATGCCACTGGTTCTTCACGTTCTGCAGATGTAGATGCCACTGGTTCTTCACGTTCTGCAGATGTAGATACCACTGGTTCTTCTTGTTCTGCAGATGTGGATGCCACTGGTTCTTCACGTTCTGCAGATGTAGATGCCACTGGTTCTTCACGTTCTGCAGATGTAGATGCCACTGGTTCTTCTCGTTCTGCAGATGTAGATGCCACTGGTTTTTCACGTTCTGCAGATGTAGATGCCACTGATTCTTCACGTTCTGCAGATGTAGATGCCACTGGTTGTTCACGTTCTACAGATGTAGATGCCGATGGTTGTTCACGTTCTGCAGATGTAGATGCCACTGGTTCTTCACGTTCTGCAGATGTAGATGTCACTGGTTCTTCTCGTTCTGCAGATGTAGATGCCTCTGCTTCTTCACGTTCTGCTGATGCCACTGGGTTTTCACGTTCTGCAGATGTAGATGCTACTCGTTCTTCACGTTCTGCAGATGTAGATGCCACTGGTTGTTCACGTTCTACAGATGTAGATGCTACTGGTTGTTCACGTTCTACAGATGTAGATGCCACTGGTTGTTCACGTTCTACAGATGTAGATGCCACTGGTTGTTCACGTTCTACAGATGTAGATGCCACTGGTTCTTCACGTTCTACAGATGTAGATGCCACTGGTTGTTCACTTTCTGCAGATGTAGATGCCACTGGTTCATATTCTTAGCTCTTTCGGTAAAGTCACGTTGAAGGGAAACAATAAAATAATAAAATATATATAAAACAATAAAAATTCTCACGACGTTTCGACCATAACACAAACGGTCGTGAGAATTTTTATTGTTTTATATATATTTTATTATTTTATTGTTTCCCTTCAACGTGACTTTACCGAAAGAGCTAAGAATATGAATTACTGCAGTCACGAAAGCTTTAAATCTAGATTTATGCCACTGGTTGTTCACGTTCTACAGATGCTACCACCACCATCTATTGCGCGGCGGTTGAACCTACGAAGTTCGGTCTGAACAGGCGACTGAACATAGGGGCAGGTTCGTTCGTATATCTCTAAGTTCGTAAGTCGAATGTTCGTAAGTAGAGGAGTCAATTGTAAATAAAGATTGTGATGCGGTTCTGCACCAGCAGATGGCAGGCTAAGTGCATGCACCGGACAGTAAAAGCGACCGCGTTCTGGCAGCAGCCTGATAACCATCGGAGCCTTCACCCCCCCCCCCTCCACGGTTTCTCAAATTAACATTTGGCGCTCGTTAATTTATCGTTTGACACCGTGATCTTGGAAAGGTTTAAACGGCTAATGGTTTTTTTTCTTCCGCACACACTGTTCCGCCTGGCTGCGCTGCTAATGCAGCAACAGCTGTAATGCGAGCAGTGTCACAAAGTTTTGCTCGTCTCCTTCCATTGCTCGGTTCACTTTTGTTTGTTTCATTAAACAGTTACAGCTGTTATATATATTCATTCAGAGATCTACGCCGTTAGCTGGCATCACTTTAAAAAAAAAACACCAAGCACCGTACTGATAATTATCCACCGTGCACAAATGCATTATTAAATAACAACAACAACGACGGCGACTTGACATCAAAGATGTGCCCATAGGCTTCTTCGGTCCATTGTGTGGGGGGGGGCGGGGGGTTCAGTGTGCTCAGCACAACCATCAAGATGAAAATCCCCTCCCCGTTTAGCATCGCCCAGGGCTGGCCCGAGCCACGACTCGCGGCCAACGTGCCCGGGGCAGCTCAAGTGCGGCTCGATAAGAGGGCCCCCCGCCGATGTTTCACTCCTCCGCGTGACTTCGATTGATACGCGGCGAATCTTAGCAGCGTTCATTGAAGCGCTGTCGTCCCGACGGTTCTGTTCCCTCACCCGAAGAAGGCCACCTGTGTTGTGGCCGAAACGTCGTGAGAATTTAATTGTCTTATTTTGTTCTATTGTTTTATTCTCATTCCACGCGACTTTACCGAAAGAACCAAGGAGATGGATCCTTGCAGTCGCGAAAGCTTCAAATCGAAATTGATACCGGAGAAATCGGCGGGAGCGGCGAGGGAAGAGCGACGGCCACTCGCCTCTGGCAGTAGGTGGTGGGGGGGGGGGGGGCTGGTGTTTGGCGCTCCCGCGGATTTCTTAATTCGAAAACTTCACGGCCAATCGGCGCTAGCGACCTGGGCCGTGTGACTCCCCCCCCCCCACCCCCCCCGTTATTGACCGACTTCACGTGGCTCTTGTTGTGGTCCTTTCGTGCCCCGCGAGCATCTTGGTACGTGGGTCTGAGCGTCCAAGAAGTTTGGGTCCACCCACCCCCTGTCGCGCGGGCTGTCGGGGAGAGTGCCGTTGGTGGTAAAAGACGAAGATTCCCCCTCACCCCCCCCCCCCCCCCAGAAGCCTTCGCAGACTTTTTGGGGCAAGTGCTGTTAGCGAGCACCAATTGAGACCAGCGTGCCACGCGAATGGGTGGAGAGCGGCAACCGTTGCTCGGTGCCGGAGGCCACTGCATCAGGTGCTAAGTGTCGGCTCGCTTGACCCAAGGGGAAAAAAAACCAACACCGACGTCTTCATGGCCTGGGAAATCGAACCGATGTTTGTCGGGGGTTGTGTTTCGAGTGCAAAGATGACGAGCTCGCCACTGCCGGATTAAGCTAGTGCGGGGATCTGTTGCGTATCTTACAACGGGGCCCTAAAGGAAAAAAAAAAACACGTAAATATTAAAACACAAATGTTTAACTTGCACAGTAAAGTAATTGTACTTTTTTCATTTGCTACACAGCCAGTTAATACGACAAAATCCGTAGCCTTAAACACCCGGTCGTCCGTAAAGGTTGAAGACAGTATAGTACTATAGTAAGAGAGAGAGTGCGGAATCGCTGAACCAGAATTGATAGCTTGAAAGCGTTTAGCGCGGGGCCCTTGAAAATGCGGGGCCCGTAGCTACTACATATGGAGCTACTTTTGCTACTGGGATAATCCAGTACTGCCTGTCCGTCACACTCGATATCTAAATATACACGCTTCGTGGAATTTCCCTAGTAGCTACATATGTAGTAGTAGCTACACGTGTAGCTACTACTACATATGTAGTAGCTACATATTTAGTAGTAGCTCGATATGTAGTAGTAGCTACATATGTAGTAGTAGTAGCTACACGTGTAGCTACTACTATATATAGTAGCTACATATGTAGTAGTAGCTCGATATGTAGTAGTAGCTCGATATGTAGTAGTAGCTACACGTGTAGCTACTAGCTCGATATGTAGTAGTAGCTACACGTGTAGCTACTACTACATATTTAGCGAGACGTGTAGCTACTGTTGCTACGAGGGTAATGCGGCACCGCAGCTCGCCACCCCCCATGACAAAGGTAACCGTCCCCTGCGAAGCCATGCGGATTGTTGTGGCAGGCAAAAATGCTGCACGCGGCCTGGCCCACCAGTGCTGATGTTTTCACACCATGTCAGTTTTTCATTTCAGGTTGGACCGACTTAAGACCCGTGTCGTATTTAGGCTGCGCTTACTCCTGGTGCTTGCTGTGGCTGGGAATTAAAGTCGGGGTGCGGATTTCCGTGGTAAACGCCCGCACCACTGCTCTGCTGCACAATTCCTGTTATCACCCTGGAACAGACTGTTGGGGCAAGTGCTGTTAGTGAGCACCTATGAAGGCCGGAACGACACGCGAGGTGGGGGTGGGTGGCCAGCACCACGCCCGGCCCCCTTTGTCTCCCCAGTGGCGATGTTTACCCACTGCACCAAGTACTAATTTGAGGCCGAGTCGACCTCGGGAAGGCTCAGGCCCGGCTCCGATATTCGATTGTTGGTCGTGAGACGGAATCGAACTCGGGAGGCCGGGTTCATAGCGAGGCGCGTTAACCATTGACACTACTGCTGTACACACACACGCACTCTCTACACACACTCTCTACACACACACTCTCTACACACACACACTCTCTACACACACACACTCTCTACACACACACACTCTACACACACATACACTCTCTACACACACACACACACTCTCTCTACACACACACACACACGCTCTCTCTACACACACGCTCTCTCTACACACACGCACTCTCTACACACACACTCTCTCTACACACACACACTCTCTACACACACACACTCTACACACACGCACTCTCTACACACACGCACTCTCTACACACACGCACTCTCTACACACACGCACTCTCTACACACACACACTCTCTACACACACACACACTCTCTACACACACACACACTCTCTACACACACACTCTCTATACACACGCACTCTCTACACACACACTCTCTACACACACACGCACTCTACACACGCACTCACTCTACACACACACTCTCTACACACACACTCTCTACACACACGCACACTCTCTACACACACTCTCTACACAAACTCTCGCACGCTCGCATGCCGCATGTGCACAATATGCCGTTGATGCTCCGTCGTGGGAAGCCATGGTGTGGAATACTAAGAGTGGCCGTCGGAGAGACTTGGCAGATGTGTTATTTGTGGCGCGGTTAGTACGCCCGCCGCTGAGGGCGCAGCGGTACGCACGCCGGTACACTCGTCGGTACGCTCGTCGGTACGCTCGTCGGTACACTCGTCGGCACGCACGCCGGTACACAGGTTGGTACACGCATCTGCTAAGGAGCGTTAGTTGCCAGTGCGACCCGAGAGCCATCGGGGGCATCTTCCGCTGCTCCGTGCCCATTGTTCGGAAAAATTGGCAGTGAATTCCAAAATTAGAAAGTTTAATTATTCACCTACTGAAATGTGCCAGCACCCAACGGTCCTGCTTCTTAAATAATATTTTATTGCACTGCCCGGGCGAGATTTGTTAGCGACTGTCTGCTTTGGCCGCAATCACGGCCAGTCCTCTCTCCGTTTGGCCTACCCAATCGTGTCACAACTCCGTGCCAAGTGCCACTTTTATCCTCGGCATAATTGGCATTCGTATACCCAGGGGAACCTTCCCTGGGTCTCAACAATCGTTCCAGGAGGGGGTCCTGCATGATGATGTTAGGCCAGTGCCTTTATAAATGAGACCAGTGTTCCTGGAGACAACCTGTGTCATGCACGTGTTTGTGTCGGGAGCGGTAGTGTGGGGGGGGGCATAGCACACTGAGCTACGAACTCAACCACCCGAGTTCAATTCCCGCTCACAGCCAACACCAGTGACGAATATCTGCACCGGCCCTGTGCTTTGCCTAGGTCGACTCAGCCTCAAATGAGTATCCGGTGCGATGTTTAAACATCTACACTTGGGAGACAAAGGTGACCGGGAGTGGTGCTGGCCACCCACACACCCCCTCGTGTGCCGTGCCAGCTTTCATAGGATCACTCGCCACCGATGTTAGGGTATAAGACTCAAAACTGCACAATCTCAATGCAGTGAATGGACCAAATAAATCTGTGGGACCACACCCATTGCTATACTGACATCTTGTGATACTTCACTTCCACGGAAGCCATACGCCCACAATACCTGTTTCAAACTTAACTAAACTTTTTTTTATTTTACCAGGTAAGGCCCACTGAAGCTATTCAGCTCTTTCTGAGAAGCGGCCTGGCCACAAATAACAGCTCAACTTGGCGGCTCATCACGTGGAAATGTATCGCAGCCAATCACTCTAAACGCGTGGGGAGAGACACGCAAACTCCAAATATACAGCAGCAGGCGTCAGGGTCGGTTCGAACCCACGATCTCCCGTATACCAGGCGAGGTAGTTAACATCTCCTGGCCACCGCGGCGTCCGCTGGTGGCTGTGTTATATTTTCGGCGGCCGTCTCGTTTCATGCCTGCGTGCGGACGAACACCCCGAGCCCGTTTGTGAATCCACTGCTGGGCCACGCCCACGGGTCACGGTGGGTTACGTGACCATACTTCACCGCACTGGTCAGCGCACGCTGGCGGTGGTCGGGGGGGAGGGGAGTACACAACAAACACCGCATTGCCCGCACTGCCCTCTGCTGTCCACAATGCCCAATAACACCGGTTTGTTATACGCTTGTTGCGCGTCCCATGCAAGCGCTATCCAGGCTGACCCCTGCTTAGCTTCTGAGGTCTGACAGGATGGGGCGCCCTCCAGGTGATTTGGTCGCTGGCGATTCCTGCTCTATCGGGTTTCCCCGCGGCGGGAAGTTTTTTTTTGTTTTGCCAATTGCGTAATTTCCGGTGGTCAGACATCGGATCGGCGGAGGTCGCGGTAATCCGGCAGGCGAACCGTCCATCCTGTGGCGTGGAGTCTTCGCGATTGAACTCCGCCGCTCACCGGTGTATAGGCGTCGACCAGGCTACGCCACATAGCCGAGCCAATCGGCGCCAAGAACCGGCAAAGCACCAGCATGAACAACAGCAGCAGCAGCAGCAGCATCCGGCAACGCTGTACAATGCAGCGGGAGAATGCCAGCTGCTCGATTCAGCTCCCGAAGAAGCTCCCAGCACGTGGAGCGAAACGTCGGACATCGTGCCGAAGAGCACGCGGCACGGACCCCGCAAACACGTTGCGGTTGCGGGAGAGCTGTGCCGCCGGTTAGGTGCTGACCTATTCAGCTGCCATTGGGACCTTGCGGGGGGGGGGGGGGTGGGGGCGGTGTGGATCGCCTTCGAGCCGTTCCTGTCCGTGCAGAATGCTAACGCGCGCCCGCAATTCCGCCAAGGCTGCTTGCGGAGGGCTAATTGTTATTAATGGGAAGGCAACAAGCAATAGCAGAGAGTCGGGCCTGCAACAAAGCCTTTTCTCCCAGTATTAATGAACGGGCTGCATGATTACCAATTAATCATTTAGTAATCTATCGCGAAAAGGTATAATTAAACACTTGGATTTCGCCCCTCCCCTCCACCCCCCCACCAGCTTCCCCCCCCCCCAACTCCTAATTTACCACGTGGACCCCGTCCGTCGACGTTCCGGTGTGGGTTTTTACTTTTGCGCTCGCGCGTGATGGAGGGAATGTGTCCGCGCCGCTGGAAATGCGACGCGCGAAACACAAGTCGCTCACCCACACCCGCGGCCGCACGGCTATGATGGACGCACTCTACGGGGTTGAGATCGCCAAAGAGGAGGTGTGCGTGCGTGTGTGTGTGTGTGCGGTTGCTGGCGCTGGGGGATTGCGCGTGCCTTGCGTCTGGCCTGGATCGTAGTCTAAACTGTAAAGTATTTTTTTCTAGACTTGAAGCTTTCGCGACTGCAAGGATTCATACTCTTTGGTGTTTTCGGTAAAGTCACGTAGATAAAACAAAATAAAAATAAAAGAAAACAACTAAATCAAATCACGACGTTTCGGAGGCAACACAAAGCTTCCGTCTTCAGGTGGAATAGTCACAGCAAGATAGCAAGATAGCTGCTGTGACTATTCCACCTGAAGACGGAAGCTTGTGTTGCCTCCGAAACGTCGTGATTTGGTTTCGTTTTCTTTTATTTTGATTTTGTTTTATCTACGTGACTTTACCGAAAAAACCAAAGAGTATGTAAAGTATGTTTTAAAATATTTACCAGGTAAGGCCCCCACTGAGCTACGTAGCTCTTATTCAGAAGCGACCTGGCCACAAATGATTGCTCAACGAAAAGTGGCTTATCACGTGGAAATGTACAGCAGGCAAATACTCTAAACGGGTGTTGATTCTAAATGTGGAGGTAAAAAGCAGAGTACCCGTAGAAAAATCAATGTGACCACGGGGAGAATATGCAAACACCAAATACACAGGTGCCAAGTTTGGGATCAAACCCACGACCTCCTGCCTACCGGGCAAGGTAGTTAACATTTCGCCCTGTAAACAAAACTTGCCAATTATTACTACTTCAGCATACAGGTGTGTTGGAGAGTAAACTCACAACGTTTACAATTTAACTATGACGTTTCACCGGTGATTACAACCAGCTTCATCAGGTGATCTAACCCCCCCAAAAAAACGTTATTCCTTTAATTATCCCCGCAAAGTAGACGTACATTTAACGCTGCCAATGTGCATCATCGGGTTGATTTAAATGTGAAGGGGAAAAACCGGAGGACCCGGAGAAACAATCCACCGACCACGGGGGAGAGAGACACCGCAAACACCAAATATACAGCAGCAGGCTTCAGGGTCGGGATCGAACCCGCGACCTCCTGCATGCCAGGCGAGGGAGTTGACATTTCGCCACCACGGCGCAGTGCGGTGAGATCGTAGCCGTGCAAAGGTGGCAGCAGATGGAGTGGGCGGTCAGAGAGGGTCCGCATAAAATCGATAATCCTTTAGCGGGAGTGAGGGGCAGCGCTTGATGCCCTTAGGAATCCGAGAGCCGTCTGCACTCTGGGAGAAAGTGTCTCGGCTTATGCGGTTTTTTTTCCCTCTGTTTATTTATTTCATTCATATTTACCGACAGCAAATGCAGAAAGGCGCGGAACCGGGGTCCGCGTGACGTTTAGGCAATCGGCACAAAACAAGCATGAGGCCCAGAGTTCCCAGCACTGCTGTGGTCTGGGAAACAGCGGGGAGTCAAAACAACAACAACGCGCAGGGGGAGGGAACGGGAAGAACATGAAGATGTCACAATATTTATTTCGACCGGAGGACTAGGATGAGCTCATGAAAGTTCTTTGTAACAGATGTCCAGTAAGGGGCGGGTCACAAAGTTACCGCAGCAAAACGATACAAAAGCAACGATAGGAGTGCAAAATAGAGGCAAGGTAAATACATCCCCGAGATGACTGGCGGATGCACGGGGAAGGGAAGCTGGACAAAAGGAGACCAGATCTTCCCCTACGCCAGCGGGTTGGCAACCAAAATAATAATTTGTACAAAAAAACCTCTATTTCGAGAGCCGCGCAAAGCATGTGAACACACGAAATGATCCTTCAATAAACGACATCACAAAGCGGTCCTCAAAGAGCCGCACGCGGCTCGGGAGTGGCGGGTTGGCGACCCCTGCCGTGGACCCAATGGTGAAGCCTGCGACAGAGGCCCCCAAGGGGGTTGGTCGGTGGGTCGGCTGTCTGCACGTGAGCTGTAAAGCTAATTGGAGGTGCAGGGAAAGGACGACACATTAAACGCACGAAGCAGCTTTTAAAAAGAAATGAGTTGTCAATCGAGATTTAAACATGCACTGCTCCAGTGGCTTCCTAATATCGGAAGGAAGAGCGTGTTCCGGACGGCCACAGAAGCGCATCTGAAAGCGACGCGCGATGCGGCGACCGTCTTCGTTCAACGGCCAGACGAAAGCCGCTGCTGCTGCTGCGAGGGACGACGAGAGGAGTTTGCGTGATGATGCTTTGTGCTCCTTGACGAGATCAGCGAGATAATCGTGGTTCATTTTCGGCAAGCGCTTTGTTGTGTGCAACGAGTTTGGAAGTTGGGTTGCCACGGCTCATTGCCTAAAGCATCGCGACGAGCGCTGGCGCGGTGTCCGTGCTCTCGACGGCGTGATGCGGTGACGAGGATTATTGCTATGTCGGCGTTGATCGCGTTTTGCGTTTTTTTTTTTGACCCCGTCACTTTCTTTCTTCGCCCTCGCTGTTCCCCTCGCTGTTCTTCTCGCGTCAACGAAGGGAAATTGAGAGTTCTTCACTTTCAGTTCGCCCTCGGCGTAAGCCGCATTACAAATCTGCGAATGCTTTGGGAAGCGCGCGTTGCTGTCCGTTAAGCAAGGAGCAATTAACAATTCCAATCGCTGAAAAATGATGACGAGCAATTGTCATTCTGCTAATTACTTCAGAAAACTTTTTTTTGGCCAAGCACCGATGGCATTTTTTACTTGATATATATTTACAACTTTAATTATTTGGATTTTTTCTTCATACAAATTCTATCTAGATGTAACATTTAAGAAAAGTAAAATGAGCAACGACAATCACGATATATCTTCCGTTTTTAAATTGTGATTAAATTAATTCTTAGTGGTTTTCTGATGAAATGAGCATTGAGGCATTGGCGCTCATCTGTTGACAGCCCTTACAGAGCCAGTGGTAGAAATTCCACATTCCTATGGCGGGGGCGAGCCTATTCCGAGGACAAGCGCTGTTCTCCACGAAGTGGCACGACGTTTTAATGACCCCGTGGAGACGGTGGGACGAGTCAACCCCACCCCCCCCACAACTACCCAACCAGGATGGGAACTCTCGACCTTCCGATTGCAAGGGGCATGCAGAGCGTCAGTTGGGGCCGCTCGGTTGTGGCGCGCGGCGTTTGCAGCCGCGCGAAGAGCCCGGCTCCTCTTTTAAATAGATGAGAGGGATTCGCGCGCGTCTTATTTGTGGGATCACTGGAGCGCTAATGCTACACAATAGCTGCGATCACGGCGTTTAATTTCCTCGCTTTTTGTTTTTGTTCTCATCTCTTCAGAGGCCTCTCCGCCGGCTGGAGAACAAAGCTTGGGCGCACGAGGTTGGGCGAGGGGAGGGGAATAAAAAAAAACTCGTCGCGTGCTCCGGCCGCCCTCCGTAGACTCAACAAACAAACAAAAAATCTACTCGGGCGAACGCCTCTTCTCTCTGCCTTACCGTCGTTATAATAACTCGCAACGTTGTAGCCGTGGCTACACCGCGGGAAGGCGGAGTAGAGTTTGAGCATGTAAAGTATGTGATACATAGAGAAAAAATATGGCAGTGGCAAGAGACACGATTGGGAAACACGAGGAAGCGGATGGTAAAGGAATGGAGAAACAGGAGCAAGGGGCCAGGAGCGATGAGGAGGATGAGGAGGATGTGGAGGATGAGGAGGAAGAGGCCTTGACGCTGCTGCTTCTGCATGGTGAAGCGGAGTCTGTTCTCACAGTGGGCGGCGCCTGGGAGAGGGGGAGGGGCCGTTTGGCACATAGAGATTGGTATTCAACAAAAATAAATAATTATACGAATGACTTCATTTTACATTAATTATAATTGCAATAATGTCATGATAATAATGCCCTTTATTTACTCTGAAAATCCCACCCGGAGTCTCAAGACCCTTTTCAGGAGGGTCCTCCCATCTGCGTTCAGTTGGCGTCAAAGTTCCCGGAGACGACTCGTGCGTACGAGGGGGTCAACGCTCAAAGCTCTGCTCGGCCTGCTTTGCCGCACGACCTCCTCCTCTCGTTCACCTCGCAGGCTAAGCCTGGCGACCAGGCCAAACCCTTGCATGGCTTAGCTGAGATCTGACCGAGACCGGGCACCACATTCGGTTGTGCTGTGGCCGCACCGTGCGTGCAACGGCTGTGCCCACCCCCCCCCACCCCCCCGGGTTCACCACTTCACGGAGACATACGCCACGCGCACAGCCCGCTTGTGAATCCGCTTGCTGATTTTAGACGTTCCACGTGTTGTGCCACCGCAGGCTGGGTTTGCTGCCGTGTTGTAATGGTAAACACGCTGAACTCGCAATGGAGAGGTCGGCTCCCACCACCGCTCCCCCCCCCCCACCACTCACCCCTCCTCAAGTGGAGGCCCTTATTCCAGCAGTAGCGTGAGCAAAGCAAATCGCAGGGGACCACACCTCG
Source organism: Petromyzon marinus (assembly GCF_048934315.1). Lineage (NCBI taxonomy): Eukaryota > Metazoa > Chordata > Hyperoartia > Petromyzontiformes > Petromyzontidae > Petromyzon > Petromyzon marinus. The sequence goes on from NC_133707.1 coordinate 5,781,715, forward strand.
ACCTCTTACTCCTCTCGCTGTATGGCAAGGTGCATTTTGCCTTTTTTCTTTTGCTTTTCCTTTGCTTGCCCAATCGAAATCCCATACTCTGCGCTGAAATGGGTTGGTGCGAACGGACCGGACCCACCGCGGGAAGCTCCCCAAGATCTCCTCGGCGGGTGGTGCGATGCGATGATGATGTCGCGTTCTGTCCTGTCGTGTTGTCCGCGGGGCTCGTCAAAGCCATCTCCTTAACTCCCAATCCGATCGTAGATCCTCCCAGACGCTGCGAGGTCCATGGGATTTAGTTGACAAACGTTGTCGAGTGTCTGCGCCTTCCATTGAGTGGGCCGGAGTAAAAAAAAAAAAAGATGAACCACGAGTGGTGTGTGGCCGCGCGCCGTGGTACGGCAGCGGTTAGTGCAGCGGTTCGCGCGTGCCGCGCCACAAACCGGGCCACAAACCGGGCCACAAACCGGGCCACAAACCGGGCCACAAACCGGGCCACAAACCGGGCCACAAACCGGGCCACAAACCGGGCCACAAACCGGGCCACAAACCGGGCCACAAACCGGGCCACAAACCGGGCCACAAACCGGGCCACAAACCGGGCCACAAACCGGGCCACAAACCGGGCCACAAACCGGGCCACAAACCGGGCCACAAACCGGGCCACAAACCGGGCCACAAACCGGGCCACAAACCGGGCCACAAACCGGGCCACAAACCGGGCCACAAACCGGGCCACAAACCGGGCCACAAACCGGGCCACAAACCGGGCCACAAACCGGGCCACAAACCGGGCCACAAACCGGGCCACAAACCGGGCCACAAACCGGACCTCCCGAGTTCGATTCCCGCTCACGGCCACCAAACTAAGTGACAATTATCTGGACCGGTGCTGAGCGTCGCCGCAGGTAGACTCAACTTCAAATGAGCACCTGGTTACGGTGTCTTAACATCGCCACTGGGGAGACAAGGACGCGCAGTGCTGGCCGGCCGCCCATCCCATCGTGTGCCGTGCCGGCCTTCATAGGTGCTTACTAACAGCACCTCTGGCTGTCGCCTAATGAGGCTGGTTGTAATTATCGGCAAAACGTCGTACTGGCATTGTAAATATTGTGGGTTTACTCTCCAACACAGCGATGTGCTGAACTAATAACGAATTGGCGTGTTTTGTTTACGTGACAAACCTTACTAATTGGCTGTTTCGGGTGGTGGTGGGTTTAACAACATTCATATTTATGCATTCTAACCCAAAAAAAAACCTATTATGGATAATATTGGTCTAAAAAGCTTCTCTGTTAAACTAATAACACCTGTCCCAACAGTCTGTTAAGGCTATACGTGGGATCTTTGTATCCGGTTGTGGTGGTTTACGATTTTTCTTTTCAATATTTTGAAAATCACCGGGAATACCAAATCATAGTAAAGGATACTTGCATGTATATATTGCACCCAAAACATAACAAAACCTCTCACAGTGCAGTTGTTTGGCCTGGGGGATCTCTGCAAACAGCAGCTTTAAGCTGCGTGCAAGCCAGATCATTTTGATCTTGGCTGTCCCAATCAATCAATTTACGAACAATTTCTCAAGTTTGCCAAATTTGGACCACGATGCCAGCGCGTGCGGCCTAACGTGCTGAGCATCACGTCACGGGTTCTCTTAAATGTCCGCTATAACACTAGCATGGTGGCGAGATGTTGACTACCTCGCCTGTTATGCAGGAGGTCGTCGGTTCGATCCCGAGCCTGACGTGTCTCTCTCCCCGTGGTCGCGTTTGCAGTGGTTGGCTGCTATAAAGTTTCACGTGATGAGCCACTTTGTTGAGCAATTGTCTGTTGCCAGGTCGCTTCTTGAAAAGAGCTGTACAGTAGCTCTGTGGGCCTTACCTAGTAACATAAAAACAGTTTAGTTTTTTTGTTTCAGTTCAAAGCAGACAGTGCGTAGCAGCTACTATTTATACATTTGCAGGATTAACCAGGGCGGCCGTTGGGCTCGAACCGCGAACCTTTCTGCAACAGGCGGCAAACACATCACCGCCGCCATGCTCCCCGTCTCGTCTGTTATAGGAACCCAAGTGACGTCCTGCTTGAGTTGTACAGTGGGCAATATGTACGTTGAATTTCTTTCGCATCATACGCAGCCAACCGTGCAAAATCGGAGGTGCGAGGAAAGTACAACAACACTAAACACAAAAAGGAGTTCTAAAGATTTGAGTTTTCAATATGGATGTAAAAGTGCATAGCTCAAGTGGCTTCATAATATCGGAAGGAAGAGCGTTCCAGACGGCCGCAGAAGCGCATCTGAAAGCGCGCGATGCGGTGACCACCGTCTTTGTTCGGTGGCCAGCTAAGAGCCGCTGCGAGAGCAAAAAAAAAAGGTAAAAGTGACTAGGCTGGAGCGTACATCATCATCATCAGCGAACACACAATAATGCACGATTGAACCTGGGTTCCCATCGGTGGGAGTCAGGGATTTAAACTTGGGTAGCAGGTTTATTACTCTGACAAGGGGCATAGTGGTAAGTCTCTAACCACCCACCAGTCCCAATTTTAATCACCGTTGGCAAAATTCTCAGATAGTGCTTTTGTAATTGTTATATGTACGGCTTCAGAGCAAACAAAAAAGATCACCCCGTGTAGCTTTTCCCCTGTGTCTCAGGAAAATGAATCATGGCTTTCATAAGAAAATGACACCAAGCCTTGTAAGCGGCGTGTAACCAGACCGGTGGTAGGGATTGGCTGTTTGCCCATCATCATGTGACCCTCCCCGGAGCCTCTGACGGTGGCAGCACCAGGCATAGGAATACCGGGCAAAGGTTTACGGCCCCAAGCAGATCAAGTGGCCCCAGATTAATGTTAAACTAATAATAATACGGATGGACCAAATGTCAGCTCAAATTCAGATCCAAATAAACGTAACGAGCTAATTGAATGTTGTTTTTAGTAATTGCTGTCATCTCTATCTTGGCCACATCTCCCGTCTCTCGTTTCACTAGCTTTCCGTTTCGTCTCTCTCTCTCTCTCCATATCTTGGCCACGCGTCTCTCAACCATGATGCACCTCTGTATCTTGTCTATATATATCTCTCTGGAGTAGTGGGGGGGGTGGGGTTTGTGTGTGGATCAAAAATTACTTCTGCTTAACAGCCCTCAATGGGCCAGCACCGCCACCACTTGGTTATACAATGAGGGAAAAAAGTATTTTATCCACTGCTGATTTTGTTCGTTTACCCACTGACAAAGAAATGATCAGTCTATAATTTTAATGGTAGGTTTACTTGAACAATGAGAGACAGAATAACAACAACAAAATCCAGAAAAACCCACGTCAAAAATGTTATAAATTGATTTGCATTTTAATGAGGGAAATAAGTATATGACCCCTCTGCAAAACATGACTTAGTCCTTGGTGGAAAAACCCTTGTTGGCAATCACAGAGGTCAGACGTTTCTTGTAGTTGGCCACCAGGTTTGCACACATCTCAGGAGGGATTTTGTCCCAATCCTCTTAGCAGATCTTCTCCAAGACTGACGTTTGGCAACTCGAACCTTCAGCTCCCTCCACAGATTTTCCATAGGATTAAGGTCTGGAGACTGACTAGGCCACTCCAGGACCTTAATGTGCTTCTTCTTGAGCCACTCCTTTGTTGCCCTGGCCGTGTGTTTTGGGTCATTGTCATGCTGGAATACCCATTCACGACCCATTTTCAATGCCCTGGCTGAGGGAAGGAGGTTCTCACCCAAGATTTGACGGTACATGGCCCCGTCCATCGTCCCTTTGATGCGGTGAAGCTGTCCTGTCCCCTTAGCAGAAAAACACCCCCAAAGCATAATGTTTCCACCTCCATGTTTGACGGTGGGGATAGTGTTCTTTGGGTCATAGGTAGCATTCCTCCTCCTCCAAACACGGCGAGTTGAGTTGATGCCAAAGAGCTCCATTTTGGTCTCATCTGACCACAACACTTTCACCCAGTTGTCCTCTGAATCATTCAGATGTTCATTGGCAAACTTCAGACGGGCATGTATATGTGCTTTCTTGAGCAGGGGGACCTTGCTGGCGCTGCAGGATTTCAGTCCTTCACGGCGTAGTGTGTTACCAATTGTTTTCTTGGTGGCTATGGACCCAGCTGCCTTGAGATCATTGACAAGATCCTCCCGTGTAGTTCTGAGCTGATTCCTCACCGTTCTCATGATCATTGCAACTCCACGAGGTGAGATCTTGCATGGAGCCCCAGGCCGAAGGAGATTTACAGTTATTTTGTGTTTCTTCCATTTGCGAATAATCGCACCAACTGTTGTCACCTTCTCACCAAGCTCCTTGACAATGTCTTGTAGCCCATTCCAGCCTTGTGTAGGTCTACAATCTTGTCCCTGACATCCTTGGAGAGCTCTTTGGTCTTGGCCATGGTGGAGAGTTTGGAATCTGATTGATTGATTGCTTCTGTGGACAGGTGTCTTTTATACAGGTAACAAGCTGAGATTAGGATCATTTCCTTTAAGAGTGTGCTCCTAATCTCAGCTCGTTACCTGTATAAAAGACACCTGGGAGCCAGAAATCTTTCTGATTGAGAGGGGATCAAATACTTATTTCCCTCATTAAAATGCAAATCAATTTATAACATTTTTGACATGCGTTTTTCTGGATGTTCTTTTTTTTATTCTGTCTCTCACTTTTCAAATAAACCTACCATTAAAATCATAGACTGATCATTTCTTTGTCAGTGGGCAAACGTACAAAATCAGCAGGGGATCAAATACTTTTTTCCCTCACTGTAGACTGTAGTCTTCATTTCATTTGCGGACTGGAAGGCATACCAAATAACAGAGACACCCATAACTTGGCACCCAAACTAATAATAACAATACGTATCTACCTCTTGTGCAACTTAACCGGCTGCCAAACCATTCCGTGATGAGTGGAACTGCAATATGGTTCCGTACTGATGAGCGCGTGTGTGTGTTTTTTTTTTAAACTTATTTCGACAACTTTACAAAGCCAACCGCGTTCATCGGAGGCGTGGGATGCATTGGTGGCAGCTGGCAAGACACACAGTTGCGCGGGCAACCGTGCCAGCAGTGGCAGCAGTGGCAGCCGTGCAAGCAGCAGCCCATGTTTCTCAAACAAAACGCTTCACGTGATGCTTGTGTGTGCGCGCCGCTCCGTGCGTGACTGTCTTTGCGTGGTTTGATAGTGAGCCTGATGTCACACCAGCAAAGTTTGGCTCACAAGATGCACACTTGTAACGCACTCGGAACGCACAAAGGCCAAACATCTACCGCGTAGCCTGTACAGGCTTTTGGGACCTGTTATAACGCTGGAGCGGACGCACGAGAGGGTGATGTGTCGAGCACCACGCCCGGCTGCCTTTGTCTCCCCAGTTGCTAATGTTTACCAACTGCATCCAGCACACTTGTTTATGGTTGAGTAAAGATGTGGGAGAACCAGGACTGGTTCTGACATCGCTCGCTGCTGATGTTGCAGTGGATGGGAATTGAACTCCGGTTGACGGATTTTTGAAGCGGCGCACTAACTAGGCCACTGCTGTCCCCATAATTTGAACACGCGCACACAATTTTGATTTAAAGCTTTCGTGACTGCAGGGATTCATATTCTTGGTTCTTTCGGTAAAGTCACGTAGAAGGGAAACAATAAAATAACACAAATATAAAACAATAACATTCTCACGACGTTTCGACTGCAACACAAGCAATCATCATCAGGTGTGAAAACCACAACAAGAAAATTTGAAAAAAGTGGCGGTTATTTTTAACGTTAGCACCACGGAGAGAGATTTGACAGTTTGTTCAGATGTTTGTTCAGATTGTTTCCCTTCTACGTGACTTTACCGAAAGAACCAGGAATACACACACACACAAAACAAAGACCTCCTGTATAGCCTAAGCAGACTGTTGGGGCAAGTGCTGTTTGCGAGCACCTATGAAGGCCGGAACGGCGCACGAGGGAGTGGGTGGCCAACACCTCGCCCGGCCGCCTTTGTCTCCCCAGTGGTGCTATTTACACACCACACCAGGTTCTCATTTGAGGCTGAGTCAACCTAGGGGAAACCCAGGACCAGTTTAGATAATCGTCACTGGTGTTGGCCGTGGGCGGGAATCTCACTCGGGTTGCCAGCTTCGTAGCTGCCCCCACACGCACACGAACGCAGGCACATACATACACACACATACACACACACAAACACGGCACGCAATTGTACACGCATCCCTGTTCTACCCTTGGAGGCTCACATGCACACAGGAGGTTTCATCGCTGCACAGTTTCATAAATTCGACTGACAACGCTTTACCGACACCGACAATTGTCCCCCCCTCCCCCCACAGCTTTATGAAACCTCTGGTGCCAAAATATTTTTTGAACATTTTGTTATATTTTACAAAAAATGGTGGGGGGGGGGGGGTATGTGGGGGGGAGAAACAAATAAAACCGTTCAGAAATTGGATTCTTCCTCCCAAATACGAGAGGCAGAGTTTTAAGGTGCGCAAATGTCCGCACAATCTGGCCGGCCGGCTCCAGCGAGTTGAGCCCAGCGACTCACAGATTGAAGGTTTGCAATTTTAAAGTCTGGTTGGTGGGTGGGGCGGGGGGGGGGGGTAGGGGGTTTACCCAGCCCCATCATCCCTACGCGGTCGATAAAATGAGTCGCCACTTTGCGGGGACGTCAGCAGTGGTAGCTCTATGGAATAGACTCGCCATAGGAATTCCCACCGCTGGCTCAGGGCTGAAAAGTGGAGATGAGCACCAATGCCTCGATGCTGGCGGGAGCTGCGACTGGTGTTGTGTGTCTTTCCAAAGCTTAACGAGTGAGCGAGCGAGCGTCGGCGATGATGTAATTACGATTTTGAACTTATACAGCGTCCTAACGCTGCCGCGTCTGCGGTCGCTCAACGTCACGCCACGCCTCTCAGGTGTCCCCGTCGCGTTTATTGTCCGTGAGATTGCGCTGAGCCAGCTTTTAAGGCCCCATTATCGTTTGATTTGCCACCCATCGCTGCAGCGGCAGTCCCAACGGAACTCCCGAGCTTTTACCAAACACCCGGTCGAGAAATTATGCTTTTTCAGCATAGAGCGTGTAAAAAAAAAAAACGTTTTCCTTCCAATTTTCTAATGATTTTTTTAAAATTTCGATTTGTCGCAGTTGCGCTATTGGCATTGTCACGGGACGGAGATAATCCACGAGGAAACCTCACGGAGTGGTGTGGTAGCGTTGCCACGCGGACCCGCGAATGGCTGCGGCAGATTTTTTTTTTCCCCCGTGAGATTTATTTCCTGAAGAACCCGGCCCGACTATCCCACACACAGCTTGGGGGGGGGGGGGGGGGCGGTGGTGGTGGGGGGGGGGTGTCTTGGCACTCTAGGCTACGGCGTCGTTTGTTGCGTGACGGTCAATCCCATATTCATCCTTGTGTCAGCTGGAATATGGCCACATGAAGCGAATAATCAACTTCAGTGTGATGGGCGGGGGGTTTGTTGTTGTTGTTGTGCGGTCATTATCGATCGAGCTGAGACCATCACCTCCGCTACCTTTAAAAACTCGGTTTCAACCCCCTTCAGGGCGTCTCCTCCAGTGGGCATTGATTTTTAAGATGATTTATTCAGGTATTAAGGTACCTCCACCCCTTCCCTTCACCCCCCCCGGCCCCCCTTTTATTTTTGCCTTCCCCTCCCCCAACCTTCCCCCGAGTGCAAGGATGGGCACCCAAAATAAGAAAGGCCATTTTTTTCGAATTCGGTACAAAACTCAATATTTCAAGAGCCGCAACGCACGTGAACACGTACACAAAGACAACAACAACAACCGCCATTCGCCACTAAGTGGCGGTGACGTCACCACGACGCTTGTGCCAGGCCACATGAAGTGTCGAACGCCCGCTGGCAGGAGATCACGGGGCAGACCCGGGTGCCACGGGTCGACTGACTAAGATGACCGAGATGACTGACTGATGCACCACCTATGCCTCCTACTGTGCCAACTTGCTGTGTATTAGCTTTCCGGCGCTCCGCTCGTTGTTGTGAGCGTCGCTCCTCCGCCCTCCGTTGTTGTTGGAGGGCGACTGCCTCCAACTGCCCAGTAGCGTCCTTCACGAGCCTCCTCCACAGAGGCCAATCTTGACACTGCTGTACTAGTCATAGGCAAATCCACTCAGCTCCACATGCTCTTGTACCACATCACTCCATCTCTTATCTAGCCCCCAGGGTCTGGAATGCTATTGCCAATAAACTGCAACTTGAATCACTACCTATGAGATCTTCACTCAAAACTGCTCTAGAGGAGTTGTACACCCCTAGCTGCCACTGCTATTCAGTGGCCTAAAATAAAATTAATGTTTCACTCCAGATGACCGCTGCAAAGTATTATCTGTATTTTGATTTAGTGTGCTGATCATAAAGGTGCATTTAAAAATGTGATACTCCGACTGATGCTCCTGTTGTTGTGGAGTGACTCATGCAGCCAGCTATGGCTCTAGGGTTTGGTGTTACATGTTATTTATGTAGTTTATTGTTAAAAATTCGGTCACAGTCCCTATGATCACTGTTACATTGCATTTATGGCTTTATTTTGGTGATTTCGAAAAGTTTTTTGGTTTGGGCATGTTTTTGTTTGTTGTAGTACAGAGTTAGACTGATGGCCTTAATCTAAGTTGTCTTGTGGTTGTTGTTGTTTGACTTGCATCCCACTGGGATTTTTGCACACAGCGTTCGTGTACGGTGCTTTTTCAGGAATATTTTGATGTTTTTTCCTGGATTTTCTGTTTGCACAGTCACATAGTCACTTTAAGATGTTTTTTTCTTGTTAATGTTTTTGTTTGTTGCGGTTGCACCCGATTCAAGAGCCGAATGGCTCACAGGGCTATACCAAATAAATGAACTGAACTGAAATGAACTGAACTGTGCCGCGCCCGTTTAGCCCCCTATCCGGCCGAACAAAAGCTGTTTCGGCATGCGGTGGCTGGGCATGTGGGCTACATGACCCAGCCAACGCAGCCTTGCCTGCCAGAGGAGCTCACCGATGGGACTTTGCCCAGATCTTTCAAGGATTTGTGAGCTCACACAATCCAGCCTGGTTAAACCCAGGATGGATCGTAGGCAGGCCAGCCTAAATGTTTCTAACCGGCGAAGATGTTTCTTTAGGGGGGTCCACATACAAAGACAAAGATCCCCCTATAGCCTTAACAGACTGGAGGGGCAAGTGCTGTTAGCGAGCACCTATGAAATTATTTTGGAAAAGAAACAAAAAGCCGTTTTAATCACGGGCGGCTAAAATAAAGCGCGACTCATATACGCAGGATCTCAGCGGTACGGTCCCTGTGCTCCGACAAACGGCCGACCGTGGCGATCGCCACCTTCCGATTAACGCGGTCGGCTACGTACGGCACGATCGCAGTTCAACATACGTGCATGCTCGTGTTGAACTTCTTTCGCACTGTACTTAGCCGGCCTGCGCTAATCGGCGGTGCTCGTGAGTTTGCGCACCTGCCTGGAGTGGCGAAAACGTCCACTGCTTTGCTCGCTCATCGACACGGTTATCTGCCGTCCTTCGTGAGCCTGCGGCCTGGGATTGCATAAACTCTGGGAGTCTAATTTCCGTGCTGTTTGTTTTGTGTGTGTGCGCACGCGTGTGTTTTGTGGGTGGATATTTGCAGGATGCCTCGAGGCGTCAGCCGTCCTGCGAGCTCGATGATGATGACCTCATGCTTGAACTCGATTTTCCGGATGAAGCCTCTCTGCTGGCGGCAGCCGCGGAAGCCGGTGAGTTGGGTTGAGGGGGTCAAAGAAAGTAAACCTTTGGGAGGCAGTACAGCAAGTAACACACGTGGCCACCGGTTTTTCGCGGTTGTGCCACGCATGCTCTCCCGACGCGGTTTTCAGGGCGGACCCCGTGCTGTCTGGCACGATGTGTCAACGATTGTGCCCCACGTGGGTTGATTCCGCTTTCTGACAAAAGCTCCCAGCGCTCTTTATCATTTTGCTGGTACTGCCAGGAAAGACTCACTCAAGATCCCTTTTTTAGGAGGGTAATGCAAGTTTTTTGCAGTTGCGCTTTGGCTTTCAAGCATTGGGATATTGGGCCAATTACGCTGGGGGGGGTTGTGCTTTTTAGCTAAGCGAGGAAACTGGAGAACCCAGGGGAAACCCATGCAGAACAGGGGGAGAACGTACAAACTCCGCACAAAAGAGGCGCCAGAGTCAAGGAATCGAAGCCAGGCCCTCCGAGTTACCACCGCGCTACTTGAAGCCAGACGTCGCACGTGATGCGAAACGACGCGTGGTACAACAAGAGTGTTTTTTTTCACGAGCAAGTTATCATTCTTGGGGGGGGGGGGGGTTTCTTCTTTCTATTTTTCTCAAGAGTGTAGTTGACCAAAATTAGAAATTGGCTAAACACGGTAAACAGGACCCTCCTGAAAATTGTGTTGGGACTTCCCGAAGCTTTCCTGAATAAATAAAGGAATTATGGAAACCAAGTCTTTGTCTCTGCAGCTGATTGATCAATCGATGCGCGTTGTTTTTCTGGCCTGCTGGATGATTTAAAAGGAACGCTTATATATTATGTCTACACACCTGTGTGTGGCTTGAAGATAAAGCTTTTAGGAAGTACTCTACTCTCAGAAGTATATTGTAGAGGTTATATATTTTCCGTATTCAATAAGGCTGTGTTATTGAAGTGACGGATTCCAACAAAAGGAAATATCTAATGCCAATACGGTGAAAATTACACAAGGCCATGGGAGGGAGGGTGATGGTGGCATAGTGGTTAGCACGCTGCACTATCGTTATCCAGGGCTTTCATTTTTTTAATGAATCGTTTTCAAGTTACATTGCGTGGCCGCGATTCATTTTAGCGCAATCGGTGCACGGTCGGTGATTTTTCTATAAATATATACGCATTTTGTTTGTATTTCTCAGTTAATTTTTTGGCACAGAAAGTCGGTTTTGCCGGAGGTGTTGAGATTTGATATTCGTGGAGGAATTGGCGAGGCTGATGAAGAGGGTTCGGGGGGGGTGATGGTGGAGGCGGGGAATGGTGGATTCTCTGCCCGCGCGTGGCGACGTCTGCTCGACTTTCCATCCGAAAATGCCCGCCCCTGCCACCAGCCCCCACGCGAGCGCCGACGGTGACCTTTGTCGTGTGAAGTGTGCGTTATGAGGTCAAAAACGCACGCGCTCAAGATTAATGAGGGAGCTGCCGCATCGTGTCACCCACTGATTGCCGTTAGCTTTCCTTTCATTCGTTCTCCCCTCGCTTTGGCAATAATATTATTATACATTTCTTCGCTTTTTGCCGTGCGGCATAAATACATAAGCGGGGCCCCCGTATTAATTCCCCTGCACAATGTCATTACTTAAGAATTCCACATTAATATTTCACAGCTTATCGACGTAGGCAAATATAAAAAAAAAAAATGCGGTGTGAGCAAGTGCTTTGCCAGAGATTGATTGAAAATGAGATGCGCTTGGCCTCCTTAATTGAGGCTCGTTCAGTTACTGTGCTCCGGAGTTGTGTGTGTGTGTGCGCGTGTGTGCGGGCGGGTGCACGTGTGCGCGCGCGTGTGAGTATGTGTGGGTATGTGCGTGTGTGGGGAGCGGTAGTGTAGCGGTTAGCGCGCTGCGCTATGAACCCGGCGACACGGGTTCGATTCCCGCTCACGGCCAACACCAGTGGCGATTATCTTAACCGGTCCCGGGCCTCCCCTAGGTCGACTCAGCCTCAAATGAGTACTAGGTGCGGTGTGTAAACATTGCCACTAGGGATACAAAGGCGGTCGGGCGTGGTGCTGGCCACCCACCCCCTCGTGTACCGTTACCGGCCTTCATAGGTGTCCGCTAGCAGCACTTGCCCCTACAGTCTGTTAAGGCTATATGGAGGATCTTTGTATGTGCGTGTGGCTTCCCTCACTGATAGTCAGGGTAAAAGTAATTGCCATTCTTTAGATTTAACCCTTTGACCTTCTGAACAACACTGGACAAATTAAATTGCGACAAGGACCTCCGCTACCCACGCAAACAGCTGTGTTTGTGTAATGTGAACCTGTGCAGTAATGTTCTGGGCCCTTACGCTGGGAAGACAAAGATCCCCTGTATAGCTGTAACATACTTTTGTGACAAGTGCTGTTAGCGAGCATCTCTATGAAGGCCGGCACGGCACACAAGTGGAGGGCCCATCACCATGCCCGGCCGCCTTTGCCTCCCCATTGGCGATGGTTACACATCACACCAGGTACTCATTTGAGGCTTACTGGTGTTAGCCATGCCTGGAAATTGAACTCGGATCGCAAGGTTTGTGGTGCGGCATGGGATCTCCTGCACCCCACCGCTGAGCTCTACTAGTCATGCAAGCCATTAACGAACTAATAATAAGAGCTGTTAGCGAGCACCAATGAAAGGCTGGAAAGCTACACGAGGGGGTGGGTGGCCAGCACCACGGAAAGGCTCAGAACCACATTAGGATATCACTTACCACTGATGTTCGCCATGGCCAGGAATTGAACCCAAGTGGTTGGCTTCATAGCGCAGTGCGCGAAACCACTACAAGGACAAAATTCACCCATATAGCCTTAAGAGACCGTAGGAGCAAGTGCTCTAAGCGAGCACCTATGAAGACTGACACGGCACACGAGGGGGTGGGCGGCCAGCGCCACACCCGGGCCCACCTATGTCTCCCGAGTTGCGATGTTTACACATCGCTGCACCAGGCACTACCGTGCACACTTGCACGCACCGTTCATCTCGGGCAGCCGAGCCCTGGATTCAAGCGCAGGATCTCGGTGGTCCTGGATCGGTGCTTTGACGTGGAACGGGCAGATTGCTCGTTGTGTTTGCAGATTGCCGCTCCCTCTCTAAAGATAATGATACACTTGAGTAACATTCAAGGGTTATCACTGACACTGGCAACAGATGCCACGGAGCGTTTATATCGCAAAGACGTTTTGGTTGCTCGTGGAAGGGTGACGGCGCAGCCCTTCAATTGCTTGCTCGCACCACTGCTGGCAGAAGGGCCTCCGCTTGGGAGCACTGCTCCGGAGTGCTTGGCCTACTCTTCCATACTGGCCAGAAGGTGATGCGACCCGCAGGTGTGGTGGTTGGTTGAACACCCTGCAGACGAGATGAAAGAGTCATTCTGGTCGACGGAGTACTCGGCATGGGCAGCGGGGAATGGACGAGTGGACGTTCACGGGAGCAGCGGCCACGGGTGCGAGAAGTTGGGGCTCGTGGGGGTCACGTTATGAGGGGGGGGGGGGTCAAGGAACGGGCGGTTGGTAGCAGTGACGGAGAGATTTCACGGCATTGGGGGGGGGGGGGGGGGTGCAGGGGAGCGAGCGTCGTACGAGAGCTCTGTCTGCGGAGACGCAAAGCGTGCGGGGGTCTCCTGGCGCGGCTTTATAAACTCGAAGAATGCGAACGCGTAGAAATGATAACCGCGGCAGTGGTGATAGAAGAGTGACGCGGAGACGACTGACCGCCAGCGAGCGGAGTGACCGGAGTGAGTCCCCCCGCATCATCGATCAACCCGATGACTGCCTTACGTCGATTCCCATCGGGGCGCGGCGAGGTCGGGAACTCGCCTCCCCGCGCCGCACCTCCGAGTTCCCCGCACCTCCGATTGGCGCGGTTGGCTACGTACGGCGCGAAAGAAGTTCCACGTACAGACGGGGCAATGACGGCGGCGTTCCAACTTCATCCGCGGCGCGGGGGGGGGGAGGGGGTAAGCGGAACCCGACGGCCAGGGAGGGAGGTGGGAGGGGGGGACCTGGCGTGAGTCGTTGGTGAAAGGCCGGCTGGCACCAGTGAAGCGTTCCCCCCCCACCCCTTCCCCGCCGATATTCGCCGCGGAAGCGATAACGCCGGCACCGCCGCCGGCGCTGACCTCGGTTACAGTGCCGAGGCTGCGATTATTTTTTTTATTTGGATAAAAATAGGACGGGCAGTGCTGTCTATCAAATTGTGCGTTTCAATTCTGCGTGTGGCTTTGTGTGTATTTGTCTGTGCGAGCGATCGTTTGTGTACGGCGGGAACCTGTAAATTATTCTGAGCGTATAGCTGCGAACGGTAAAGGTGCAGTCCTGCAATTTCATATTCACTTCACTGCTGGCAGAACCACGAGAGGGGAGAGCTTCAGAGGGTGGGGTGTTGGTGTCTGGCATCGTCTTTCACACTGACGGGACGTCGTGGATGAAGTGGGAGTGCCCACAGTTTTCCCCACCGCGCACGATCAGCCGATGAACAAATCGTGGTGGACTCATTTATAACTTGCCAGACTGCGAATGCGGAACCCATCACCTATCACTGATGACTGCCCCAATACAACCACGTGTACTCTGGTGGAGCAAGCGGACTACTCCACTCAGCTACCCCGATACAACCACGTGTACACTGGTGAAGCAAGCGGACTACTCCACTAAGCTACCCCGATACAACCACGTGTACTCTGGTGGAGCAAGCGGACTACTCCACTCAGCTACCCCGATACAACCACGTGTACTCTGGTGGAGCAAGCGGACTACTCCACTCAGCTATCCCAATACAACCACGCTCCAGTGCACCTTTGTCCGCTTGTGCCCGTGGCTGACATCAATGGAGAATCTCGTTTCCTTCCCCCGATTGAGCAGGATGGGAGCCGGGGTGAAATGTGTCCTAACATTGTGCAAGCAACGAAATGATGGGTGGATGGAAATAAATGGGGAGGGGGGGGGGCGGCGGTCAGGGCAGTGTGATTAAAATGAGAGAAAAAAAGAAGCCCTCCCATCCCTCCAACTACCTCTGAAAAACAAAATGCAAACAGAAGCTCGCAAAAAAATATTATCGTCGCGTAATTCAGCGGCGGTTTCGTGTTTGCGGGGTTACTTTCAAGCTCGATTGGATGTCTAATTCCCACGACGCACCGCGCGTTTAGGGTGTTCCGACTGACGCTCTCTCGCTCCCTGCGGCTTCGCGTCCGCCTCGTCAGCGAGCGGGGGGGGGGGGGGGAAGCCAGCTCCCGTATTCGACGCAAGTCGTCGGGGCTGCTTCCGGCAATAACTGACCGCGGCTTGAACTGCGGCACCGGCGCTAGCATCGCGTCTCCATTCGTGCCGACGGCCGCGCATGCTCGCGTGCCGTCAACTGCCCGTGGGCCTCCCCTTTCGATTCGTCGCTCAAATAAATGCGCGCGTCGCGACGGCCGATGAGCCCAGAGGCTTGGGACTGTCGCCGATGCAGAGTCTCTCGTTCTCTCGTCTCCAGCCTCGGTTAGCGCGGTTGGCTTGGCTCGGCGCGGACAAGAAGTTCAACATGCGTACGTACGTGCATGCAGTCAGGCGGAGCGGCGTCATGGTCCAAATGAGCCAAATTTTGAAGAATTGCACCGCAAATGTATCGTTTGGGATTATACACCGCAACCGCCCCCTCCCCGTACTGCGAGATTTGGCAGGACCCTCCTGAAAGAGCGTCAAGAGACCCAGTGAAAAACTCAACGAAACACTTATTTTTATTTTACAAGGTAAGGCCCACTGATCTACGTAGCCATTTTTGCGCAGCGACCGGGCCATGAACGATAGCTCAACAAAGTGTCTTATCACGTGGACATTTATAGCAGCCGAATGCTCTAAACGCATAATTCTAAATGTGGAGGGAAAAACCGAAGGACGTGGAGAAAAATCCACGCGACCACGGGGAGAACATGCAAACTTCAAATATACAGGTGTCGTCAGGATAGGGATCGAAACCGAGACCTCCTGCATACCAGGCGAGGGAGTTAACATCTCACCACCATGGCGTCCTGATGCTTTCCTGGGTGAACAAGTGGATTGGTAAAAAAAATTCGATTCGGCAACTTCCCTGATCCAAAATGCTGCTGCTAGACCTCTCGGTCACACCTGTAAATGCGACTGTACCACCACCACGATACTCCGATCCTCTTTGCACAGTTCCATCATGGATCATCGACAAGATTCACCCCCGCTGTTCTTCAGCGAAGATGAAGACCTACCGACCTATCTCCTCTACCTACCGTGAAGACCTGCCTACCTCCTCTCCCTTCTAATCTCACTTTTACACTCGACCTCTCCTTCGTGGACTCCATACTCCAGCAACCAAGGACTTCTTTTGAAGGCCGGAGTAAACCTATGTGCGTGCGTACGTTGAACTTATTTCGCACCGTACGTAGCCAACCGCGCTACTCGGAGGTGCAGAGGAAGGACAACAAACTAAACACAAAAATCAGTTCTAAATAAATGAATTTTCAATCTAGATTATTTATAAGTGCATAGCTCCAGTGGCTTCCTTAATATCTGAAGGAAGAGCGTTCCAGACGGCCGCAGAAGCGCATCAGAAAACGCGCGATGCGGCGACCGTCTTTGTTCGACGGCTGAGCCAAAAGCCGCTTCTGCTGCGAGGATGGAGCGGAGTTTGCGTGATAATGGTCGATGCTCGTTGGCGAGATATGGCGAGGTTATTGTGGTGCGTTTGTGGCGAGCAATTTGCTGTGTGCAACGAGTTCATTGTTTTTCCTCTGCTCCCTCTGTGGGTCTGGAGCTCCCTCCATCCGGCCATCTGTGTCATGGACTTCCTGCCTCTGTTTCGAGTCCAGGCCCAAAGACCTTCCTCTTCTCCACTTGCCTATGACTGTCTGTATTATATAAATGCATGTCAATTGTATGTATGCGTGCGTGTGCGCATAATGTTTGTGTGGAGCTGTAGTGTACTGGTTAGCGCGCTGCGCTACGAACCCGGCGACCCGCTAATGGGCAACACCAGTGACGATTATCTGAACCGGTCCCGGGCCTCCCCTAGGTCTACTCAGCCTCAAATGAGTACCTGGTGAGTTGTATAAACATTGCTACTAGGGAGATAAAGGCGGTAGGGCATGATGCTGGCCCCCTCGTGTACCGTTCCGGCCTTCATAGATGCTTTCTAACAGCACTTGCCCCAACAGTCTGTTAAGGCTATACGGGGGATCTTTGTCTTTGTTTGCCTATACACACGCCTCCTGTTTCCACACAGCGCACGCCCCAAATGTGTTTTGCCGCGTGTTGAGATCCGGTTGCGTTTAGACGCCGTTCCCAATAAATCCGAGCGAATCCAAATTGCCATTGCCAAGTGTGACGCTTGTTGAATGGCAGCCGGCTTGTCCGTGCCCAATTTTTTTTCTTTTTAAATGTCCAGTAACATTTATATTTTACTCGTCGAGTTTTTTGCTTTCCACGTGGCGAGTCGGTCATACCACGGGGCGGTACGTAAGCTACACAAATATTTTTAGTGGCAACGTAACTCGTGGCACTGCCCCGTTTAATTTTTTTTTATTTCCCCTACCCCCCCCCCGCCGCCGCTCCTCTCGCCTCTTTCCAAGCCGCGTTTAAAAAAGGAAGCGTTTCACGTAACACATTCCGCTTGGTCGTCGTGTGGGCTGGGCTTTTTTGGCCAGGGCAGCTGCCGCGTCCCGGGGGCCTTCCGCACGGTCACGCCACGGCGAATTTTCTTTTGCGAGCGCCGCGGCGGGTACCGTTAAGCGCTTCGAAAGGGGAAAACAAAAAAAAACAATTTCTGAAGTTCGGGAAAGTTCGTCGCTCGGCTTTCCGGTGAGGTACGGTCTCTCTCGAGGCGTCTGTGTTCGTCTGTCCGCGGCGTTAGCCTTTTGAGTTTTCTCATCTTGCCCGGTTGGGTTTCCTCTTTGCTCTCCAGCCGTCGGTTGACGTCAAGGGGAGAGCGAAAGAAGGAAAAAAAAACGTGCCGACATTGATTTGTTTTAGCGGCTCCTTCTCTAACGAGGTCCAGCTCCCTTTCGGGGCCTGAAACGTGAACAACAACAATAAAAGGGAGCGAACAACGGAGAAACATTTGTTTAAAAAAAAAGCCGCTGTTGTTATGCCGCGGTGGTGTTCAGTGGGCTGCGTGCATGCGCGTGTGTGCGTAATGCGTGCGCGTGTGTGCGTTTGTATGTGTGGGGAGCGGTAGTGTAGCGGTTAGCGCGCTGCGCTATGAACCTGGCGACCCGGGTTCGATTCCCGCTCACGGCCAACACCAGCGACGATTATCTGAACCCGTCCTGGGCCTCCCCTGGGTCGATTCAGCCTCGAATGAGTACTTGGTACGGTGTGTAAACATCGCCACTGGGGAGACAAAGGCGGCCGGGCGGGATGCTGGCCACCCACCCCCTCGTGTGCCGTGCCGGCCTTCATAGGTGCTCGCTGACAGTACTTGACTCAACAGTCTGTTAAGGCTATATGGGGGAATCTTTGTATGCGTGTGTATTTATTTTCCTCGTCATTAATGAGAGTTAGGCTTCTTTAGCATCTGCTGCCTGCTGGCCATATCCTAAATGATTACAAGAAATGTTTACCCCTCACTGAACCTCACCGGATGTGTTCATTGCACACGGGCCGGTTCTTGCCGACGACAACCCATTCGCCCTTAATGTGCCCCGAACTCGTCAGATCTTGGAAGGCAACTGCGTTTGAGCCTGGTTATTCCTCGGATGGGAGACCACGCCGGGGCTTGCCAGGTGTGCTAGGTCTGGCGCTGAAAGGTGGTGGTGCTGAGCGCCACTTCTTCCGTTTCCTCCGGGTTCCCTAATTTTTTTTTTTTTACACCCAAAGCCAAACCCCTCTAATGTTGAGGTACTCTCACCCCTTCCAAAGACGTCATGACCAGCATGGAAGAGTAGGCCAAAACACACATCTATAGCTGCTCTTTAGAGCTACCTCTAGTCAAGAGGCCCTTCCGTCAGGATAGGCGTGAGCAAGTAATTGGAATAAGCAATTGCAGGGCTGCACCTTTACCTATGAGACGCTTTGTCCTTCCCCCTCCATCACCTCCGATCGGCACGGTTGGCCACGTACGGTGCGAAAGAATGTCAACAAACGTATGTACAGGCAGTGCTTCGGAATGGAACCTTGGGATTTTGTTTTAATCCTGGAGCCTTTGGGGAAATATGTCAACCGGTATAAATATATTTTTATGGATAATGCATGTGCACTCGTGCTTTTGATTATTGTGTAGGATGTGCAAGGATCCCTTTTTGTTGCATGAATTCCCGTCTCAAAATCGCGCACCCCCCCCTCTTGAGCGTTGCTTCTCTCGAACGATCATTTCCGCAAGCGCTTACAGGTTATGTTTTAACCATCGCCCGGATAAACACGTCGTCGATGACGGTGATGTAAAGCCATCAAAGGGATTTGACGTAGTGTGGGCGAAGACGCAATTTTACGCCTGTAAAAAAAATGTTTCCCCGTGCGGTTGTCGCGAGAGACCTTTGTCGGTCCTTCTCTGTGGACGGGACCAAATATTTGTAGGTGCCTGTGCTAAAAAATAAAATAATTGGCCAAAAAAATAGGACCCTTCACCTACAAAATACAAAATACAGTTTTGTTATTACGCTTACTCTCTGCAAAAATGTTCACGGCTAATTTTTACCTGCTAACAAGTTGAGCTGACTGAGATGTTGTTGGCAAATGGTGAGAATTTTTTCTTAACGATTTCTTTTTACGTACCTATAAAATCATTACAGAAGCTCATTCTTTCTATGTTAATTGGATCGCTTTGAATGGATTTATAAAAATACAGGCGTTAGCTCCTTAAAAGGCACCACCTGCGGACCCCTGCTGGGGGGGGGGGGGGGTCAAGTTCGCTGTGTTCACGAGATCAGGTTTTTACGACAATACCAAATTTTTATGACAAAAAAAAACTACGTGCACGTTTGAACTTGTGTACGGGGGGCGGGGGGGGGGGTCACCTGGTCGAAGGCGAAATTAGAATGTGGTCCGCACGCAGCTACGCGTGTACGGTATTCACGGGAAGGACAAATGAACGACGATGGGATATTTGTCAGCGCGCGCGTGTGTCGTCATTACTCGCGGGGGTCGCTGACGTAAAGCGACCGCTGCGTGGAGGTTTAAAATCGTCACAGGTGAAACGCGTTCCTGAAAGCTCCCTCTCGTCATAAACGGCACTCGTCGTGAGCAACGGTTCGCTAACGGCGTGGCTAAGCCGCGTCGCGTCGCATTCGCCAAAGTCAACGCTATCGAGAACGGAACGTTGCATTTAATTTTAGATTTAAAGCTTTCGTGACTGCAGGGATTCATATTCTTGGTTCTCTCGGTAAAGTCACGTAGAAGGGAAACAATAAAATAATAAAAATATAAAACGATGCAAATTATTATTTTTAAATTATTTTATTGTTTCCCTTCTACGTGACTTTACCGAAAGAACCAAGAATATGCAACGTTGCATGTTGGTGGTGCTGCTGCTGCTGCTGCGTTGGCAGTGGTGCAAACAAGCAAACTCGACACGTCGCGTTAGTGACACTGCGTGACCTCACATGCAACGAATGTAGATACTAGGCGACGTTTAGGGCAATGTACCGTCATCGCGTGCTTTGGAGGAGGGGGGGTAAGGGGAGGGGGGGGAAGGATGACAGCCTCCGAGTGGCTGTGGGACGCCTGTGAAAGCACCAGGATGGCCTGTAACTCCCGTCACACAGGTGGCCGGCGGGCTCGAGAACACAAGGAGCACTCCGACAGGGATACGAATCGAGAAGTGAGAGGATGGCGGGGCCGGATGCGTTTGCATCCCTTTTAGTTTACCGGCACCGCGGTTTACGACGGTCGGTCCTTGCGAAAGTGTCCGCTTGCAAATGGCCACGCAGCCAGGCAAATATCTGAAGGATGAAACGAGATCTGTGGGCTGACGTGGCGTCTACGGGGGGGAAATGACTCGCGTCACGGCCCTGTGCCCGTGGGTGCCCCTTGTGTGCTTTGTGTCGCCTCGGTCGGTCAACCCACGGCGCCTGGGTCTATGCCGTGACCTGCCACACGGCTTTCAAAGTGCACCTAGCATGGCACAAACGCCGCGGTGACGTCAACGCCACTTATTGGCGACGGCGGTTGTTGTTGTTGTGTTGTGGGGAGCGGTCGTGTTCATTGACCTTGCCTAGGTCGACTCAGCCTTAAATGAGTCCCTGGTACGTTGCGTCAAACAACAGCAGTGGGGAGAAAAAGGTGGCTGGGCGTGGTGCTGGCCAGCCGCACCCTCGTGTGCCGCGTCGGCCTTAATAGGTGCTCGCTAACAGCACTCGCCCCAACAGTCTGTTGAAGGCTGCCTGGGGGATCTTTTGTCTTGTGATTTGTTTCGGATGATGCTGCTGTTTGTCGATGTCTGCCGAGGCAAACTGTCAACGGAGCCACCCTGCTTCTCATGTTGCCATCCTGTGCAGATGCTGTTAGGCGTAGTAGGTTGAACTGCAGTGGCAGAAATATGTGAAATGATTTACGATATATAAAAAAAAAATTGTGACGTTCCCTCAATAACTCCAATACGTCATAACGCAACGAAATTAATTCCTTAACGTTGCTTTTTTTTGTAAGTTGATCTTATTTTATTTTTCCGTGACACCCCGACCAAATGAAGTACATTTGCCGTTTGCGCCGTTCGTAGAGCCGGTCGCGAAGGCGCTATGTGTGTGATTTGTAAGCTTGATTGGAATAATCTTGTAACATTGCATCTCCCTTGTGTTGAGAATCTATTCCTTCCTGATGAGCCGTTACTGGGGCAACTGGTCTCATTTGCTTGGTCATGATGAATGTGAAGTGCTTTCGAACTGTATACCACACCTTAGCATATACCGTGCGTCTCATTCATGTCAGTTATGATTAAGATGCTTACACTGTTGTTAACTGTTGAAGGTTTAATTTTTCTTCCAAGCATTGCAGGTTAGCGCGCGCTGCGTTACGAACCCGCTGACCCGAGTTCGATTCCCGCTCACGACCAATAACAGTGGTCCTGGCCCTCCCCTAGGTCAACCCAGCTTTAAATGAGGTGCAGTGTGTAAACATCAGCACTGGGAAGACAAAGGTGGCTAGATGTGGGTTTCGCCACCCACCTAACGTGCCGTGCTGACCTTCATAGGTGCTCGCTAACTGCACTTGCCCCTTCAGGCTGTTAATCACCATGCAGGGTATCTTACTCTGTATCCGAGGTCTCCATTGAAGAAATAAGTAATATTGAAAAAACTTAAAAAAAAAACATGCATTTATGAAATCTACGAGTAATGGATGAACTCCACGACTCCAGGAAGTGGCCCCGAAGCTTGGCCACAACGTAAGGGACTGTGGGCAATTACAGCCAACGTGAGTTGAGCGTGGACAATTAGACCCAAGCCGAAACATAACATATAAAAAATAATGTTTAAAAATATATATTTTTTATGATAGAATATAGTATTGACATCAGTATGACATAAGTATACCAAGTTTACAGTCGATACCACATTGGGAAGTGGGTAAAAATTGAGTTACAAGATTTGAGGATACAACAACAACAACGACAACAATGACAACAACAACAACAGACAGAGTTAAATTAAAGCGTGTAAAATACTGCTAGAGGTAGCCAAGGAGGCTTAGAGGACAGAGCGTCGAGTTGATTATTTTAGCCCGGTCACCAATGATCACACGAAACAAATGTCAGTGTGCACCAGGTCAGTTGAAGGGGTCTCGGAGGTAGCTCTGTGATATCCACTTTCCGTGGGCTGTTCTCTATGACACACAAGGGCTTTTGCTCTGCTGTGTGAGAGATCTGAATGTCCCGTGGCACGGTAATTGACATCACAACGTGGATAAAATTGAGAACATTTATCACAGAAGAATCTATTCAAACAACATTCACATGCAATCTCTTTGAAATTTTAGTTATCATCTCTTAATTTTTCAGTAAAAAAAAAAACCCTTGCAGCGGAAAGTTGCGACGTACCCTTCACCTGTGCAAGCAATTTAAATCGCATCAATCCCAAATGAAGGCACCTGGTGCAAAATGCTCCACTCGTGTGAAATGCGTTGCAATCATCTCGATAGTCCACGCGATACAGTGACTTTAACATAATATTGTTGTGCTAGGCTGAAGTACACACTTGTGCTGTGAAAAGGCCTCGTTATGAGCGCGTCATACGCCTCCACCTGTGGAGTCCTCTCTGGACAAAGGAGACGAAGACACGCCCCCACGCGCCCCCGCAACGATCCCCCGTATATCGCGGACAGACTGTTGGGTGCACGTGCTGTCAGTAGCGAGGAGCGCCTAGCGTTGGTGGCGCAACGCACGAGGGGGATGGGTGGCCAGCGCCGCGCCCGGCCGCCTTTGTCTCCCCAGTGGCAATGTTTTTTTTTTTACACACATAGCGCCAGGTATTCATTTGAGGCTGAGTCGACCTAGGGTAGGCCCAGGGCAAATTCAGATAATCGTCACTGGTTGTTGGCCGTGAGTGGGAATCAAACTCGGGTCCCTGGGTGCATAGTGCAGCGCGCTAACCACTACGCTTTCCGCTGTCCAAAGTAAAAAGATCCCCCATATAGCCTTAACAGACTGTAGGGGCAAGTGCTGTTAGCGAGCACCTATGAAGGCCTGTACGGTACACCAGGGGGTGGGTGGCCAGCACCACACTCGACCACCTTTGTCTCCCCAGTGGCGATGTTTACACACCGCAACAGGTACTCAATTAAGGCTGAGTAGAATTAGGGGACGCCCAGGACCAGTTCAGATAATCGTAACTGGTGTTGGCCGTGAGCGTGAATCGAAACTGGGTCTCCGGGTTCGTAGCGCAGCGCGCTAACCACTACACAACCGCTCCCCACACACACCGCACACAATCATTAAGGAATTGGAAAACCAATCTGAAGCACTAGCAGGGAGTGCTGCACTGAGCCTTGGCATCCAGTGAGGTTTTTTTTCCTTTCCCCTGGATAAATAAACATCTGCCTTCGTTAATATTTAATGTGTATAAATAAACTGAGCCTGCCGATGACCTGTGCACCCAGGATGCCCTCAATCTCATCAGATCACGGAAGCTAAGCAGATTTTCAGCCTGGCCGGGGCTTGGAGCATGCACCACCTGCGGGGACACCACGTATCATAAACCGTGAACCGCGAGGTGGCCAGAGGATTCTTGAATCCATCTGTGTGGAGCTTTGAGTGTTATGCCTCTATGTGCGTGGGTTTTCTTCCAATACTCCTGTCCCCCACCCCCCTACAAGCAATGCAAGATCCTCCTGGAATAAAAGTCAACGCTGGATATAAGCACAGACCCCCTTGAGAGCAAGGCCCAGCCGTGCTGACATACAAACTAGTGTGCTTCTATCAGAAGCTGCCCTTCGCCTTCCCCCCCCACCATTGTAATGCAAGCACGTGTTGCTTATATGAGAACCATGCTTACATAAGGTGTGCTTATTTTGAGCGGCTACTGTCAGGGACATTTTTATGGCTGAGGCAACTTGCCGAGGTGGCGAACGTGGTTATCGAAGGCGTCGTGAAATATTGAATGTACGAAGCAATGTGTGCCACCACAGAGACAGCTTCCACTGGGGGTGGCCCCTCTTGGCTAGACTACGGCATGGTTGACATGAGATGTGATGTGAAGTTTCCTTTGATCGAAGTGCCCAAAAAACTTGATTGAAAAATTTGATCCTCTCCCTCTCTGCGTCTCTGCATCAGTCTTGTGGGTCTCTGTGCGAGTTTATGGGTCTCTGTGCGAGTCACTCTATAAACTATTAAACTATAAACTATTTTTTTTTATTTTACGAGGAAATACCCACTGAGCTACATAGCTTTTTTTTCAGAAGCGACCTGGCCACAAATGATAGCTCAACGATAGTGGCTTATTGCGTGGCAATTTATAGCAGCAAAATGCTGTAAACTCTGAGAGTCTATAGGTGTCCATGTAAATCTATACATCGCACAGGGAAGGCTGCCAATGGCAGGGAATCGGAATAGTTGAGATCTGGTGTGATGTAAGCTGTCTTGAGTTGCCTAAGCATTCTTAAGCCAGTGCACTGGACATTCGGTTGCCGAACGAATACGTTACAAGGTCGCACTCATCACACGCGAAGTGCTTGCCGCAAATGAACCACAATACCTTGCTGATCTCATCAAGTAGCAAAGACTGCCACGCGAACTCCGGTCGTCCTCGCAGCGGCTATTGGCTGGCACAATCGGGGAATTGTCACCTCGGCCCTGTCCACCTCCCCCCCCCCCCCGGGTGGGTTCGTGTGTGCGATCGTATACGGAGACCCCTCTCTCTCTCTCTCTCTCGTCGACAGAGGGCACGGATGGAGTGAGGGCGGCTGAGATGAGGGGCCACGGTCGAGGAGAAGCACGGAGGGAGGCGCGCTCGCACTGGAGGTGAGTGACTCCGAGCCCTCCCGAGCCCCGCGCTCACCGGGTCAGGCCGCTGCTGATTGGCTGCCACTTTTTGTCTGGCTTTGACTGCGACACCAACGGGGGGGGGGGCGCTGAAATGGGGCGGAGGATTTTTGGCGTTCGTGTTCGAGTGGCAGCAACTGATTTGTTCCAGTTCTGGTGGCATGCCGAAATTTATCCACGGTGTACCACCGCTCAGTTTTGCTAGACCTTTCACTGACCGAACAATATAGGGTGTTTCAAAAAGATGGACCCGATTTGAAATCGCTATATCTCTGCAACCACGAACCACTCATGAATGAAACTCTTACCACTTGGAAGGGTGGGGCATAGAGTTACAAATGATTACTGCTAGATGCCTCTCCCAGCGCACAAACAGCCCCTAGCCTCAGTCATTCTCAAAACAACACTGCCTCAACATTGGATAGGTCGCCCATACAGCAGGTGGAGGGCACATAGAGCATTTATAAAATGGTTAGTGAAACTTCATAACTCATTAAACCGTTTGTAACTTTTTGTGTAATTGTAACATGTTGCCATCGAGAAATATACTGCATTGAAATTGGGTCCGGTTGACGGTCAAATCTGGTCTCCCACTTTTGCAACGGCATTGTTATTGCATTTGAATGAATGGATGTGTTTGACGTAATAATGATGATTTATAAATTGACTTGTATAAATATATATATTTCACGTGTCCTCTTGATTTTGCAAGCTGTGCTCAATTTTACAAAACTTGATCAAGCAAAATATATATGATTCAAAACGCGGCGACAGGCACAGAAAGGAAAGCCCTGGCTCTCTCCCTGTGTGCGCTTTTTCGTGCTCGAGAATGGCTCATCATTTCAAGCAGCCGATCAATCAATTCGGCTGTCAGTCCGACCGAGCGGTCGGAGCTTGTGACCGACAATCAGAAGACTCAACTCGGGGTTGCAGCTTGACCGCCGGTCTGGATCGATGCGGTTATCATTGCCCTTGTCAAAAAGTATCCCCCGTGGGTGTTGTCTGGGGACGCCCGTAACCTGCCAAGGAAACGTGGATGCTTCACCAAGGGCTGAGGGACCCCCCAATGGGGATGTATTTATACTGGAGTGAATCCGATGAGATAGGAAGGCCTTTTTCACAGATTTCCAGTCACCCAGGTATATTGCTCCCGTTTGCGTGAAACGCCAAATATTTGGCTTGATCATTAATGTGACCTCACACCCCCCCCCCCCCCCCCCAAACTCAATCGTGAAAACACCACACACAGCTCGTCAATCGGTGGGTTTCCTATGGTGAGTTAAAGTGTGGGGTACTCCCACCTTTGCCAAGACGGTCTGGCTAGCCTTGAAGAGTGGGCCAGAATAATTGTGCCGTCTTACAAGAGGGCTCTCTAGAGCTCCCTCCAGCGGATGCCACTTCTGCCCGGCAGTGTCGCGAGCAAGCAATTGCAGGGCCCGCACCTTTACTTTAACAACAACAACAACAACAAATATATACATTTAATTCGCCGTAGACACGCAGGTGTAATTCATCTCGTAACGGGCGCAAAACAAATAAACGGAGTGTGTATTTCAAACCGGATTAATGGCGCGGGAAAAGGGCACTCGCTCGCTCGCGGGCACCGTAAGGGGGATGCGCTTGAGTGCACGCCGCCGTTCATTAGCGGCGGAGCCTGCAGCAGCACCTGCGGTGGTGCTCAACACCTGGCCACGTTCTGGGGGTCAAAGGGAAATGAAAGGAAATGGCATGGCTCGTTGAAAATGAGTAGGTTCACACCGACGGTCAGTGTTTTGTTGTTGTTGTTGTTTTAACATTTTCTTAGGGGGGGGGGGGGAGGGGGGAAGCTCTTGGCTAGAACCGTTGCGTTGGTTTATTTGCATTGCGCGTGGCCAACCACCACCCCCCCTCGTGTGCCACTGTGCTGGCCGTCATCGGTGCTGCTCGCTAACCGCACTTGCCCCAACGGCCTGTTAAGGCTACGCGGGGGAACTTCACCTTCATGGCGGCGCCACGGTTAGCGCACCGTTCAGCGTTCCCTGCGCTCCCCGCGGTCCCGAGTTCAATTCCCGCTCACGACCAACAATAGTGGTGACTATTTATACTCGTCCTGGGCCTCCCCTAGGTTGAATTTCTGGTGCGGTGCGTAAACATCGCCACAGGGGGAGACAAATTGTGGCCGGGCGTCATGTTTGGTGACACCACCCCACCGTTTGCCGTGCCGGCCTTCAAAGGCACTCGCTAACCGCACCCGCCCCAGCAATCTGTTAAATACTACACAGTACGTGGACTGTTGTGTGTGTGTGTGTGTCCGGGTAAGCGATTGTGCAGTGGGTTTGTGCACTGCACTACGATCACTGCCCCCTGACTTCGATTCCCATTCACCGAGAACATCAGGCTTCGGCTAAGAATGAAGACATTGTGAAGCGTGTGACACATTGGAAATATTTTGTCCCAAATACTCGGAATTCCCAACCCCGTGATTCAATCAACAGCGTGAACCCCGAGACTGACCGCTTTTCGCCATGCGCGTGACGCAGAAACGCTACTCGGCATGTCTGAAATCGATCCCTTGCCACAGAGAAACTGAATCCAGACATTAGCGATGTGTTGTGTTTTTTTTTCCTTTCTCCCCCATCCTCTCCCCACCTTTTCGGCCGCCGTGCGTTTGTTCTCGTTGCCGCTTGCAGATGGACAATAATACCGCATGCACCGGTCGCCGACGGCCGCCATAAAACGCGGCGGAATTGAACGCTTTTTCTGTCGCCATCGAGAAGCAAATTCGAGGGCTTTCGTCTCGCTCGCAGCGGTGCTCTGGAGCGATTCGACGGGCCGAATGGAAATGTGCGCTAGGCGGCGTTAGAATCGCACGTTCGCAAAGAGAGGCTGCGTCTTCGGCGACAAAACTTGAACTGGCGTCCCGGCGTGTCTGGATGCCATCAAGGCGCCGCACGAAACAGCGGGGTGTGTTGATCGTCTGGGCGAAATGGAGGTGTGGATCGGTGTATATTTTGAAGAGGCAGGAGTGCCTATAAAGACAAAGATCCCACGTGTGGCCTTTAACAAGCTCTTGGGGCAAGTGCTGTTTGCGAGCACCTGTGATGGCTGGGACAGCACACGAGGGGAGTCAGTTGGCCTACACCACGCCCGGCCACCTTTGTCTCCCCAGTGCAGATGTTTACACACTGCACCAAGTACTCATTTGAGGCTGAGTCGACCAAGGGAATGCCGAGACCCTGGTTCACATATTCGCCGCCGATATTGGCCGTGGGCAGGAATCGAACTCGGGTTACACACCGTTCCACGTACACCGCACCAAATGCGGGGGGTTCGCCAATCGAACCCGGTTCACACTGCGGGGTGAAAACTAAACAAAAGCCAAATAGGGAGCGAATGGGCGGAGGATAGGGAGACGATTTTGACCTTGGACTTGGCAAGGGACAAGGAGTTGACGGAGCAGATGGCCTAGTGGGAGGGTCATTCTACCTGGGGTAGTCGGAGGGATGGAGTGGACTCCCACCGAGAGGTTGAGTGGAGTCTTAGACAGGACGCCTTGGTTGATGGAGTGTCAAAGGCAGAGGTGGAGGGGGGCGGTGGAGGGGGGCGGTGGAGGGAGATGAGAGGGATTTAGGTAGGCAGAGGTCGAGCCTACGAAGGAATCTTGAAGAGAATGAGGGTTGAAGGCGAAGTTTAAATCACGTATCATTTTTGTTCTGCGTCGGAGTGGGTTTTGGGCAAGGAAAAAACCCCAAAAAGAACGAAATTTTGATAAACAGCTTACATGGTGCTCGGCGGGTCACGCGTGCAAAAATACGAAAAGGAAAACGGCGTGGGGGTGTTAAATAATGGATAGTTTAACTGGAAGCTCCCGGAGAATGCTCGCGCAAGGGCACGTCAAAACAGACAGCCGCCGACTGTTAATATTTTATGGCTCCTTGCGGCGACGGAGCAGCCTTTTTTTCCCTTCTTTCTCCTGCGCGCGTTCGTGTCCTCGCGTACACTTGGCGCAAACTGGAGCCACCATCCTCCGCCACGCGGCACGCGGAGACGCGCTGCTCGCCGCTGCCTTTGGGACGTTGTCGGGACTGAGGCGCGGCGAGTCACTGCCGGCGCGGCGAGTCACCGCCGGCGCGGCGAGTCACCGCCGGCGCGGCGAGTCACCGCCGGCGCGGCGAGTCACCGCCGGCGCGGCGAGTCACCGCCGGCGCGGCGAGTCACCGCCGGCGCGGCGAGTCACCGCCGGCGCGGCGAGTCACCGCCGGCGCGGCGAGTCACCGCCGTGCCAGCGAGTCCCTTCTGGTGCGGGAAGGCAGCATTTCAACGTCTCGTACATTAAAAAATTAGATTGTGAATGCTTCGCTACCCCCTTGTTGAGATTCGACAAATTGTCACGATCCACTATCACGATTTGTTTAAAATATTAACAAAAATCTAATCTATTTCCATGTTTGCCTTTGTGGTGCATTTTGAGCCTCTAGTTTCTGCGCAATTTACACGCATAGATGACATGCTACGTATATGACGGGACACCCCGCCTGTGATTGGTCCCTGGTGGTTTTTGTTGAGGATACAGATCTTCAGTGACCCGGTATTGCTAATGCTATCTCACTGTGAATGTGTGTTCATTGCAGCTGTCTGAATGTGTTTTTTTGTGTTTAAATGTGTGATGCATCTGCCAGTCCTCTTAGTCAGTCAACCCATGGCATATGGGTCTGTCCCATGACCTCCTGCCATTGAGCCTTCAACACTTCACGCGGCTTCAACGTGCACACAGCCTGGCACATGATCTGTGGTAATGTCACTGCCACTTAGTGGTGAATGGCGGATGTTGTTGTTGTGTGCGCGCTGACTTTGTTAGTGTGGATGTTGACCCTGTGTGTGTGTGTGCACGCTGACCACGCTTTGCAAAATCTCGTGGGTGCCACATCTGCACATTTTTTTCAGGGTGTCCAGACCGTCATGAACGCCCACAGTGGCTGCCCACCCCGCTGCTTCTCACAATTGATGATTGCGCACCAAACGAACGCTTATTGTGAGCGTGGCAAATCAAGAGTGGAGACCGTGACCTCTGGGGGGGAGCACAGAGCACACGCCCCCGTGCTCACCTGTGCCTCCATTTCCACATTTCCACGCCCGGTGACACAAATGTCCACGGGAATACGGGGGAGAGCCTCGTTTATGAATCTGGGTAAAAAGAACAACACGTAAAAAAACCCTGGCCGGCTAATCCCCCCCCCACCCCCCGTCCAGCGGCTTGCCCGGGACTCTTTTTGTCTCGCCAAAGTGGCCGGCGGACAGCGCTCGATGCTCCGCCAGATTTAGTGGGCAAGGCAAGCCGATGATCTGGAAGGCGTGGGGCTGGAATGGATACCGGGGGCTCGTAGAGGGCAGCCTTTCCTGGCTGCTCTGTTTTGGAGGGCCGTGCACTTCGAGGTTGCTGCTACGCTTGTGGATGATGCGGACGAAAGCCATCGCGCGCCCTGGCCAGTGCACTCGTCGCACCCAGCTGAGTTGATAGAAATTGTGGACGTTTTTTCACGGCTGTTGTCTCGTTCGCGCGTCGCTTTTGATCGACTCTTCATGCAGACAACAACGAAAAACGACGTCGCTCCGATCGTAACATCCGCACGCGCGTTCGAATTCGGCGGCATGCAGTTACTCCTCTTCCGTATTGCACCGGATTATCAGACCCCCTCCTGTGTAAACAAAGTTATAGAGGTCGCATCTCGGACACGCGCACCTACCAGGTTATGAGATGCACCCACACAGCTTTTGCCTTAAATTACATGGGGGGTGGGGTGAGTGAATTTTTTTATCTGGAGAAGGGGGGACTGCTTAGCCGGTCCCGTGTCAGTTTCATTCATTAGGTATAGCCCGGTGAGCCATGCGGCTCTTGACTCGGGTGCAACTGCAACAAAACAAAAACAGGAACAAAGAACATCATAATGTGACTCCGCGCAACAGAAAAATCCAGGAAAAAACACCGGGAAAACCCCAGGGCCTTGTGGCATCACGACTCACAGCTCTTCCCTATGAATGCCATCACTTCTGTACGTTGCATTCATTGTGCTGTTTTATTTAATTTTTTCCAGCTCTCGTCTTTGTCACCCCTCTCTCGTGTTTCACCCTGTCCCCCGGGTAATATTTTATTTTGCCATTCCGAGGCCCATTTACAGATTATTATAAAGTAATATAATCATAATAACGTGCAGCCCTTTAGCGCTATACCTGCTGGATGAAGGCCCTCTCATGCTACGTTGGTCATGGTGTTTGGTTGACCGCACTTAACCGTGCCGGCCCAGCGCCGGTTTGGGTGAATGGCAGAGCCGCGATGGCTGTCATAAAGGACTTGCTCGGGTAACACTCGCCGCTGATCTTAGCCGTGGCCCGGAATCAAACTCGGGTTCTCCAGGTTCTGCAGCGCAGTGCGCCAACCACTTATTCGCCACTTCTCCACACTCCTGCAGCTAGACTGTATTAATTATACTCATCATCATCATCATCATCGTTATTATTATAATTATTTGAACACGTTCCCCCCCGGGTCACCGGGTTCATAGCTCAGTGCACCGGCCACGGTACGACTGCTCCACCCGTGATTTGCGCATCTGCCATTGCAGAGCAGGAATGAGTCAACGTGCGCCGTTGGCACGACCCGCGGGAACTTTTCCACGCGAAAAGCAGGTTAATCATCCGTCTTATCCGAGAGGGGTATCTTCAATATGTATATGCAGTATGTGTAGAATGGAAGATAATGAAGAAATGGCACCAGTGGAGAAGGGGACAGGAACTCGCCCGCCTCCCTGTGGCCCGCGTGAAAGCATCGTCACGGCGCCCTCTGAGCCCCCTCTCTTCCCCCCCCGCGCCGCCGTCTGTTGGTGCGGCCCAGCATCGCAAACGGCTGCCCGTCGCTTCTCCAGAGCCTGACGTTCGCACACTGCGACGGCCGCTCGCTTGAGGCTGAGCTCGGGGACGCCCAGTACCGCCTCAGGTAGTCGTCGCTGCTGGTGTTGGTGGCCGTGAGCGGGATTCAAACTCGGGTCGCCGGGTTTGTGGCGCTGCGCCATGGCTCCCCCTCCCTAGGCGGCACGCAAACACAAGCTTCGCTTCACCTCACTCTGTCCAAAATAATGGGCCTGCCTGCAAGCGCACAGGCCAAACACTCCATGTTGCGGCATCGCGAGCTCTTCCCAAACTTTATCCCGTTTGGACGAGGCTATAACGCCGCAACCTCTTGATTTCCCATCTTCTGAAGAACTGTAATATTACGGGAATTACAGCCCGTAGCCTCAATAGATTATTTCTGTTGTGTGTTGCAACATTGTTGGGGGTCTGCTGCTGCTGGTAAAATCTGATGACAAGAGTTCCCCCCAAGGACTGTTTCTAACTATTGATGGATTCATCGATTAAATCGATTCTCAGGGTCACGATACATGCGCCATCGAATTCTCGCGTGTCAGAATGGACTATCTGCCCGATGGGACGCCTTCTCGCGTTGCCAACGGAACGGAGCGAGGAGACGGAGTGATTTGAGATCGGCGTGTAGGTGACTACACCCGTTGGGCCATGATGGGTGGTGGCGGCTTGGGGGGAGGCCGTCATCCAGCAGTGGATTGATCAAGGCTGCTGCTGCTGCTGCTGATGATATGCTTCTGAATCTGCCCCAGTTGTGGTTGTAATATAGTTATAATTTTGGTACCTCTGTTTTTGTTCCGTTATGTTTAAACGGTTGCCTTGTGCAGCACCTAGAGATATACTTGCATTTATTTGCCGATTTAAATGCAAATCTTCATTTTATATATACACACGGTCCCTAT
Organism: Petromyzon marinus; assembly: GCF_048934315.1. NCBI lineage: Eukaryota > Metazoa > Chordata > Hyperoartia > Petromyzontiformes > Petromyzontidae > Petromyzon > Petromyzon marinus. Next base: position 5,814,674 of record NC_133707.1, read on the forward strand.
TTGCCTGTGGTTCCTCAGTGACCGTGAGATGCAATTTGCATGAACGACAACAGCGTGTGTGAAGCTAAAAACATTTTTCAAAGAGAAGACGTTTCAGGCACTGGCCCCTTACCGTGCTATGAAATCAGGACATAGAATGTGCCTAGAGCAAGACAGGCCTGTTGCCCGGAACGTCTCCTCTCACGTATAACTTCCCCCCCCCCCCCTCGCGATGGGAGTCAACGACAGGGCGTTATTGACGAACGTTCTTGCATTTTCTTGCCGTTGTTAAAAAAATGAATTATGGTGAGCGACGTCCCCCTTGGGGTGGGGTTTAAACGCCCGATGCCTTATTGCCGTGATGCGCACAACGCTGGAAACAACAACAACGGCAGCGACGATGGTTCGCCCCGCGCATTGTTTTACGTTTTTATTGCCCATGGAGCCGACACTTTGACGTGTCAAAATTCCATCTCCGCCTTTTTATTACCTCCGAACGTCGTCGCACGTTTAGGCCACGTGCATCGGGCTTTGCCCCCCCCCCACCGCCCACCCGCCTCCGCCCTCCCCCACCGTCACAAGCGGGGGCCGCCCGCTCGTTACGTGCGATTTGTGAGGCGTTTGGGACCGTTTATGAGGATTTGTGGGGGGTCTGCCTCTCTCCGCCCCTGGTGGGGGACTACTCGTTGTCCATCTGTCGCGACGCTCTGCTCGCCCCGCTCGCTCGCCCCGCACCCTCACCCCGCTCGCTCTCCCCGCACCCTAGCCCCGCTCACCCCACTCGCTCGCCCCACACCCTCACCCCGCACGCTCGCCCCGCTCGCTCACCCTGCACCCTCGCCACGCTCTCCCCGCACTGCAGGTGGATTCGCGGCATTTGGTCAGTGGGGGGGGGGGGGGGGGGGCGGACCAGGCCGGGCAGCAGCGATTGAGGGTTGGCGGACGTTGTTATTGGTGATGGTTAGGGGGAGGCGAGAATGGATTTCCAGCGGGTGATGAAAAAAAGCCTCTAAAGCACGCGGTCGCAGCCAATCAAAATTGATTGGTGGCGTTGTTGTTGGGGGGTGACGGGAGTGGCAGAGACGTCGTTAGCGTTGGTGTTGGGGGTTACGGAGTCACGGAGTCATCGTTAGCGTTGGTGTTGGGGGTTACGGAGTCACGGAGTCATCGTTAGCGTTGGTGTTGGGGGTTACGGAGTCACGGAGTCATCGTTAGCGTTGGTGTTGGGGGTTACGGAGTGGCGGAGTCATCGTTAGCGTTGGTGTTGGGGGTTACGGAGTGGCGGAATCATCGCTAGCGTTGGTGTTGGGGGGTGACGGAGTCACGGAGTCATCGTTAGCGTTGGTGTTGGGGGGTGACGGAGTCACGGAGTCATCGTTAGCGTTGGTGTTGGGGGGTGACGGAGTCACGGAGTCATCGTTAGCGTTGGTGTTGGGGGTTACGGAGTGGCGGAGTCATCGTTAGCGTTGGTGTTGGGGGTTACGGAGTGGCGGAATCATCGCTAGCGTTGGTGTTGGGGGGTGACGGAGTCACGGAGTCATCGTTAGCGTTGGTGTTGGGGGGTGACGGAGTCACGGAGTCATCGTTAGCGTTGGTGTTGGGGGGTGACGGAGTCACGGAGTCATCGTTAGCGTTGGTGTTGGGGGTTATGGAGTCACGGAGTCATCGTTAGCGTTGGTGTTGGGGGTTACGGAGTGGCGGAATCATCGTTAGCGTTGGTGTTGGGGGTGACGAAGTCACGGGGTCATCGTTAGCGTTGGTGTTGGGGGTTACGGAGTGGCAGAGTCATCGTTAGCGTTGGTGTTGGGGGTTATGGAGTCACGGAGTCATCGTTAGCGTTGGTGTTGGGGGGTGAGGGAGTGGTGGAATCATCGTTAGCGTTGGTGTTGGGGGGTGACGAAGTCACGGAGTCATCGTTAGCGTTGGTGTTGGGGGGTGACGAAGTCACGGAGTCATCGTTAGCGTTGGTGTTGGGGGTTATGGAGTCACGGAGTCATCGTTAGCGTTGGTGTTGGGGGGTGAGGGAGTGGCGGAATCATCGTTAGCGTTGGTGTTGGGGGTTACGGAGTGGCGGAATCATCGTTAGCGTTGGTGTTGGGGGGTGACGGAGTCACGGAGTCATCGTTAGCGTTGGTGTTGGGGGGTGACGGAGTCACGGAGTCATCGTTAGCGTTGGTGTTGGGGGTTACGGAGTGGCGGAATCATCGTTAGCGTTGGTGTTGGGGGTTATGGAGTCACGGGGTCATCGTTAGCGTTGGTGTTGGGGGTTACGGAGTCATCGTTAGCGTTGGTGTTGGGGGGTGACGGAGTCACGGAGTCATCGTTAGCGTTGGTGTTGGGGGTTACGGAGTCACGGGGTCATCGTTAGCGTTGGTGTTGGGGGGTGACGGAGTCACGGAGTCATCGTTAGCGTTGGTGTTGGGGGTTACGGAGTGGCGGAATCATCGTTAGCGTTGGTGTTGGGGTTATGGAGTCACGGAGTCATCGTTAGCGTTGGTGTGTAAACATTGCCACTAGGGAGACAAAGGTGGCCGGGTGTGGTGCTGGATACCATCCCATCGTGTGCTGTGCCGGCCTTCGTAGGTGCCCTTAAACAGCACTTGCCCCAACAGTCTGAAAGCTATTGGGGGGGGATCTTTGTCCCGTCGTGTGCAGCATCTTCAGGCATTGCTGCAGACAACTAATAATGATTTACAGCCCTTTGCTGAATGAATGCTTCCTCGCTCCTTGTCGATCACGCACTTCGCTTCGTTGATCGTACCTCACCACACTGATCAGTGCGGGTTGGTGGTGAAGGATGGGATGGACAGGGTGGTGCTCGTGACCGATTCAGATATCGCTCACCACTGACATTAGCCACGGTCGGAAAGCAAACTGACGTGCTTTTCACAGAGCAGTGCTCTAACCTGCTGTACCCATCATTCCACAGTCCTGTATTTAGACTCTCTATTAAATCTTATTATTATTATTATTCATTAGGCAAATTCCACATCAGGTGCCAATGCTGTGGGGTGCCTCGGGAGAGGTTTAATTTGGCGCATCAGTCTGGGGTGCGGTAACCAAACGTGGTGGCGTGCAGCGATGCGTATGTACCATGCGCGTGCAAGTGTGTCCGTGTGCATGCCCATCCACCGCATGCCCCAGCAGCTTCTGTTCGGCCAGATAGAGGGGGCTAAACGGGCGCGCCACGGGCTGGAGGAGAGATGGAGTGATGTGGTACAAGAGGACGTGGAGCTGAGTGGACTTGCCGATGACTGGTAACGGCAGTGTCAAGATTGGCCTCTGTGGAGGAGTCTCGTGAAATACGCTACTGGACAATTGGAGGCAGTCGCCTTCCAGCAACAACGGAGGGCAGAGGAGCAATGCTCACAACAACGAGCGGAGCACTGGGCGGTTGGCGCAGTGGGACTCACCAGTGGTGCATCTGTTAGCCATTTCAGTCACCGGTGTAGGCCAATCAGTTTCAAAGACAGTGCGTATATTATCGGAGCATATTTGTTTGCATGTTTGTGTGGTTAATGTAGACATGATGCCTTGCAAAAGGTTTATATTTGGTGTTCGAACATCTTAACACAAACTCCTGTTTTTAATTGGCAGAAAGGGGGTAAAGCCTGCATTTGTTTCATCGTCGTTTTGATACTGGCAAAAAAAAAAAGGTCCCAAAAGTACACCTCGGTCAGTCCAGTCGATCCACGGCACCTCCTGGCTCTCTGTCCCGTGATTTCTTGGCAGCAGCGAGCGTTGGACACTTCACGTGACCTCGGGGGTGCAACCTGACCGGCCCGCCGGCCGTTGGGGCGGCCAGGCGAGGGAGAGGTCACAGGCACGGCCGCGTCACGAGAGCCCTGCCGGCAGGGGGGTGGGTGGGGGGGGGGGTGCGCTGCGAATTGCGCTCTGCATCGTCCCGCTTGCACTCAACATCAAAGATAATGAAATCGCGATGACGGCGGTAATAACGGACGATATGCATCAATTATCAATCGTTGCAATAACACCGACACCCTTCCGTGGTGTCTTAACGTGGCGGAATTTGAATAGGGTGTCCATATATATTCATATTTATATATTCCATTCATTATTTAAAGAATTATCATTTTAAAAGCAGTCGATGATGCACTTACATGAACCCACACTTGTTGTTAAAACAAAACAAAAAATAAAGGTGCATCCCTACAATTTCTTGCTCACGCCACTGCTGACTGTGAGGCCTGCGCTAAGAGGCTGCTTTTGACGACCGTTCTTTAGGCGTGTTTGGGCTGCTTGTCCACGCTCGCCAGACGCCTCGGGAAAGAGGTGGGAGTACCCACACTTTACCCCACCATGCGGTAAGGCTGCCGATCGACTACCTGCGGGTGGAAAGAGGTAGCAGCAAGGGGATTCAGCAAGATAGGTCCACCGTCGTTTTAACTGCCACTCCGGGAGATCGAACCGGCGGACCCCCGGATTACAAGTCCAGTGACCTGCTGACCGTTATGCTACTAGGGTGGCATCCCTCTAGCGGGTGGCACGGAAGTTGACCCCCGTACCTCTAAACGTCCACGTGTCTCCACCGCGGCGCTGAGGGCCTCTAGAGATGCGAGGGAGCGCCAGGCGTTCTCCAGCGTCGCGGCTGCGATTATTTCGGCCGACCTCTTTGCCACCTGCAATGGTAGATCACACAAAGAAGCGTTTTGGATTTTATTTAGTTATTTTTTGTTTTGTTTTGGGGCCAAACGCTTGGTTCTGCTTCCTTGCCCATGCGGCAGAGCCTCACTGAGTAGTCACTGGTTTCTCTTCAGGGAGGTTCCTGTGAGAGTTTTGGCCGGGTGGGAGGTGATTGGTTGTTGTGTCTTTTAGTTGTTATTTTTTTTACTTAAATCCCATTGGGATTTTTGCAAACAGCCTTGTTATACGGTGGGGTTTTTTTCTGTTGAAAGATTTTGCTGGTTTGTCATGGATGTTTCTGTTGCGTGTACGTTATTTTAAGTTGTTCTGTGTTCATGTTTTTGTTTGTTGCGGTTGCACCCGAGTCAAGAGCCACATGTTTCGCAGGGTTATACCTAATGAATAAACTTGAAACTTGATCATCGATCGCCGTGTAACGTTCCGAGTGAGTGGTTCGTGGGGTAGCGACTTCGGCACACCTGGGCCTCTTCTTGCGAATGACGTCACTGAGATCGTTAACGTCCACGGGGAAGCAGGCGGTACGTCTACGGTTAATACCCCCGCGGCATTAATCTTTCATATAACCTCAGCAAACTGTTGTCAATATTTCCTTAATAATGGATGGTACCTTTGCGGATGGCCTGAATATATGTATACATATGCATCGCTAATGGAGTAATGCATCCCCAGGCAGTGAGCCCATTGTTTGACATCTCACTCCATTGTTGGCTTTTTTTTTGCTCCAAAAGTGACTTTTTCATTGTATTCTTGGCCAGATGGCTTTTCCCCATCTGCCCGGTATCTGAGCAGTTGCTGCGAATACGCGCCCTTGCATAGCCCGCATCGCGTTAACTGTCATCATGCGATGCGTGATTTTTCCGGGATAGGCCACGTAATGGTCTGACCAAGCATGGTGTCGTCGGTACCCTCCACCACCCCGGCACGCCGAAACAAATGAACGGCCGAGTGTGCGAGCGTTTAAGGACGAGCCGATTCCGATTGTTCAGGCTAAATTGAAGGACTAAATATAGCTCGGTCAGACGCGACGATTTCTTGGGCACTCCCTCGAGCGTCGTCGGGACAAGAGCCAGGAAGTCAGACCAACAATCCATGAAGTCGTTAAAAGTACGTTTGTTTTTCTGTCGAAGCCTGCCTTGCAGCCGACCTTCGCTCAGGACGAGATCATTCATTCTCCTGTGCTTCTCCATAGTCTGGCATTTCACTTTCCCCCCCCCCCCCCCAAGAAATCCGTGCTGTCGACTACCTGCTCCTGTTCAAGTCCAATGTCAAGACCATCATTTTTTTTTCTCCTGCCCATCACCGACAGTCTCTCTTGCTAGTTGGCTGTGTCGGGTGGTGGCGGGTTTAACAACACATTCATATATTTTGATTTAAAGTTTTCGTGACTGCAGTAATTCATATTCTTAGTTTTTTCGGTAAAGTCACGTTGAAGAGAAACAACAAAATAACAAAATATATATATAAAACAATAAAAAATTCTCACGACGTTTCGACCATAACTCAAACGGTCATCATCAGGTGTGTCGGTTTGCATAAATTTATTTTTAAAACGGCACATTTATTTATATCTATATAGATGGACTAGTCCTGGACAAACTGCCAATCGATGCGCGTGACGCCAACGTTTTTTTTTATAAATAAATAAATGTGCCGTTTTAAAAATAAATTTATGCAAACCGACACACCTGATGATGACCGTTTGAGTTATGGTCGAAACGTCGTGAGAATTTTTTATTGTTTTATATATATTTTGTTATTTTGTTGTTTCTCTTCAACGTGACTTTATCGAAAAAACTAAGAATATACATTCATATATATTTACGTGATCTAAAAAGAAACCCTGTATTATGGATGATATTGGTTGCGAAAGCCTACATGTTAAACTGAGTATCCATGCGTTCACTTCCATGAGGAATGCCCCTTTTTTGTCCTTTTTTGTCCTTTTCCACCACGTTTAAAACTATTGAAGCTATTTAAAAAAAAATGACCAGGTAAGGCACACTGAGCTAATGTAGCAATTTTTCAGAAGCGACCTGGCTACTGCAAATGATAGCTCAACAAAGTCCTAAATCGTGTGGACATTTACAGCAACACCGAATACCCTTAACGTGTGATGTTAATTCTCCATGTGGAGGCAAAAAACCGGAGGGGACCCGGAGTAAAATCCACGCGTTACAAACGGGGAGAGAGACACGCAGGCGTCAGCGTCAGGGTCGAGGACCCGACCCTCCGTGCACCCTCACTCGGCTGACTGAGCGGATTTGGGTGAATTCATCAATGGCTGGGTGGGCGACCGAGCCGTCTGGGACCAAATTAAGGGGGGCACCCCTCTGTTAAGAGGTGGCTCTCGCGTTGTCACGCGGCGCGCTCACCTATTGGTACCGAGGCAGCCACCTCAACGGAGGCGCTTTCGCGTGGCGCCATTAATTGTGGAGCCTTTCACCTCCCAGGTGAGCTCCGGCCTTATTAAGTCCTGCAAGGTTTATCGGTGGAACAAAAATAATTGAATGTCGCCGCTTTCATTTTCATTTCTTTTTTTCGGGCGGCTTGATAGAACACCGCGCGGCGTCACGTCGGAAAGGACTCGCCGTGCGACTCCAAAATGCCTCCCGAGTCTTGAGAGCAAGGGGCGAGGGGAGGCGTGCCTTTTTAATGGGACCGGTTCAATGGAGAGGGCACGGTGGACCATGGGCACAGAAGGCGATGAAAGGATGTGTTGTTGAACACCTCAATCAGGTACGGGTGGGGGGGTGGTTGGGGACGAAATAGCGTTTCAGATGCGGGGAGCGGGGAGGGATTCTCACGCACCCTGTGCTGAATAATTTAAAAGCGGCAGAGGCCATTCAAGGCGGGCGCAGCTGCCCCCTCAACCGCCAACCCCCCCTCCTCCTCCTCCTGTAGTTCTTAATTATTAATTAAGGCACTCTCACTCGGAGCTCGGTTGGTGGTTATTATCAGTGTTGTGGGAAACATTGCAAATTGATTACTGTTAATTACGAAACCCGGCGACGACTCCGGACCAGTGAAGGGCAGGTAGGTGGCGGGTTCCCTTTTAGTTTTCATTACCCCCACTGCTCTCCTCTGCGCACTTTTGCCAACTGGCCGGAGTTAACCTCGTCCGTGTGTCCGCAAGTCCTCCGGTGGGGTATTGTGAGATGGGTTTTTGATGTAGAGGTGGCTCGGGCAAGCAAGTTTTTTTTACGCAGGCGATAAAAGTAACCGAAGGATGATTTCTTTTGGTAAAGTCACATAGGTAGAAAAATAATAGATAAAACTGCAGTTTTTTTTCCTACTGTGGTTGTCCCACCTGATGACGATTGCTTGTGTTGCGATCGAAACGTCGTGATCTATTATTTTTTAAGTTCACACCTAGGACACGAGCCATACGAAACGAGCTCGCCAACTTGGCAGGGTTCGGAAACCTGCCGGTTTTTCGAAGTGAAAATTAAGGTGTTTTTTTTGCGTTGTGCCGCAACGTGCTGCTGTTCATCGTGGTGTCCCGACAGCCTCGCTCCGTGGTCCTGGAAGCTTCGAGGGTGGCTACGTTCGTGTCCAAAGAGAGCTGCGCAGCACAACTGTGTAAACCCCTGCGGCACAACGTGTACTGGGGCACAACAAACTACCGACACCTTCCATACGATATTCGGGCTGTTGGAGCAGGCGCTGTGGTGGTGAGCACCTATCAGAAGCCGGCACGCCGCACGAGGCGTTGGTGTGGCAAGTATCACACCGCGCTGCCCCGTCGCTTCTCCAAGCTGATGTTGACACACCGCACCGGCTACTAGTTTAAGACCGAGTTCACCCGGGGGAGGCCCAGGACCCATTCCAGGTAATAATCACCGATGTAAGCCATGGCCAGGGAATCGAACTCGAGCGGTCGTGTTCATAGTGCCTGTCGCCAAGCACTACGCAACCGCTCCTTACTCACGCAAAGGCAAATACAAAGGCCCCCCCGTGTAACGGTAACAGACTGCGGGGGCAAGTGCCGCTAGGGAGCAACTACGAAGGGCGGCACGGCACACGTGGGTGGTGACGTTTACGCGCCGCAGCAGCGTCTCACTTGAAGCCGAGTCGACCCAGCGTAGGTTTCGGGATGAATAACAAACAAAACATCGCCACGGCGAGCGGGGGGAACGGAACTCGGGTCGCCGGGGTCGTGACGCAAGCGCGGCTGACCGCAACGCCGCCGCTCCCCGCTCTCATTGCGGCCTTGCGCGCGCGATGGGCGCGAGCGTGTGGCCTACTTGCGTGGAAGTGTTGCGCTTGAGTGGGTCCCCCCCGGCTGCGGCCAGCGTATTTGATGGGCCAATACCCAGTGTGACGCCAGCACTCGCTCAGCATCTGCGGCTCGCTACGCAGCACTTAACTCAGTGAGCGGCGGGCGGGCGGGCGGGCAGGGTTAAGCACCAAGCAGCCATACGAGTTACTAGAGGTAGGGGTTGCCAGCTGTCCTTTTAAAAAAAAAAATATCCGATTTATTATAGTGTTTTAGGGCGGCAGCGGTGGTAACCACTCCGTGCCTCGCAACAAGAAGCACCTGGGTTAGATTACCGATTCGAGCCCCTTTCCACGTCGAGTTTGCATGTTTCTCCCACTGTTGCCATTTTTACAATGTCCCTGATTGCGTGTTACCGATCATGTGCAAAATTTCTCGTGCGCTTTCCGGGCTGCTGGGACGTGTGGGGTGTTTTGTTGTTGTTGTTGTCGTACCACTGCCAACACCACAGCAGCAGTCTTGTGGGTCGTTTGACCGTACATCGCCACGTTGTGTTCGTGCGGGTTGGCGGAGGAACGGGCCTCGAACTGGTTCAGGTGGAACTCAACACTGACGTTGGCCGCAGCCAGGAGTTGAGATCGGGTCACCCGGTTCATTGCTCGGCGAGCGACCAACTGCGCCACCTCTCCACCCCGCTCGTCCGTTCACCCATTGTTTTTCTACTTAATGCGTTGTCTCGTTTGCAAAGTTGCGTCCCCGCCACCACGAACTTGACCCTAACGTCACCGCATCATCATGTCCGTGAAGTGCAACTCTGCCGAACGTGGCGTGCGCGATCCGACGCGTGCCGCCGGCCGTGGGGAGCGTTAAGAATCGCTTGGGAATCGAATCGAGGAAATTCACGCAAGTCCGGGACTTGATTTTTTTTTGGGGGGGGGGGAGCGGCGTTGGTTTGGGGGGATTAGTTGGGGGATGGCGGGGGATGTGTGGGGGGGGAGGGCGGGGCGCGAGGGTAGGGGCCGGGGGGGGGTGAGGTCCCCGAATGTAATCAGCCCATCAGCATGCGTCTTCGCCGGATTAAACTTAATTAGTCTCGGCCGGGTAATTGACCTGCTAATGCGCGCAAGATGCCTGTGCGCATGGCAGCTCTTAACGAGCGCGGCCTCCTTTGGAGCGGCCCTCGGTGGGGAGCTTCGCTCGCCTCGGCGTCGTCGGCGTTCGGCGTCTTAACCACGCACCTACGAGGCCCGTGTGGAGGCACGCCCGCGCCCCGAGGTCAAAGGTCACATTGGAAGGGTACGAGCCCGCTGCGACTGTGGCCCTGCCACCCGGCTGGCACGGCGAAGGGTCCGAGCGGCGTTCCTCGTGCCCGGCGGGTGGTGGCGGCGAGACGGAAGTGCCCGCCAGACGGGGGCTGGTTTCAATCTGCCGGCAAAACGCGCCCACTTGTTTGTGCCGAAAGGACAACGCGGTAATATCCCGTTGTTGTTGCTGTGCTATGCTCCCCAGGGATGCTGCCGTGATGTGATGATGGTTAGCATTGTGGACTCGCAAAACCCGAGGTCTCTCGGGTTTGATCTCCCTGCACGACAGTTGAAACGGCGGCGCCAATTTCTTAAATCTTCTTCCCCCCCCCCCACCCCCCCTTCTTGTTCACCCAGCAGTGTAAATGGGTTCACCACAGTTAGCGTGTGGTGAGGTATAATGTGGGTAGTCCCATCGCTTCGTTCCAAGACATTTGACCAGCGTACCTTCTAAAAACACCCTCTAGTGCTACCTCTGGTGGAGGCCCTTTCCAACAGACGGCAACGCACGCAAGATATTGCAGGGCTGCGCTTTTACCTTTTACCGTATATCATCAGGTGACACCATTCTGTTCAGGTGAGACCATTATTTTCACCTCTTACAACAACAACAACAACAAAAGCGTTTTAAAGTCCGCGAGAGTCACGACGCCAGAATTCGTTTCTCGAAAAAAAAAAACAATCCAAATATTAGCAAAAGGGGAATTTGGCATCATTAGCCAATTTTTTCTTTCCCAACGTGTCCTCGTTTCTAAATTCCACGTGGCTTTACCAGATGCGCGCGCCTTTCATCGCGTTGGTATGCATTTAATGGCGCCGTCCCAAAAAAAAAACAAATGGAAGGGAATGGACAGTCAGGCGCGCACGTGCATACGTACGTGGACGTCGCTTTAAACGGCACAAGTTGTCACCGCAGCTGGATGCGTGATGCCTGCGCGTTTTATTGCCGAATTGCGCGGAGTTCGGTCCTGATTGGGGCTCGTCTGCTGCGTGTCGCCGCCGTGCGGTTTTGACGTCTTCCTGGCTCGGCCTCATGAATATTTCAGCAAATGTGTCCTCCCTAATTTGTGCCAACAGAGGGGAGCCGGGGTTTTAACGAGGAAGCACCTGGGCAGTGAAAATGATTCGCTTGCAGTGCGCGGTCACATGTGCCGCAGACAGACACGCGCACATGCAGTCGAGATGAAGATCTGCTGCGTAACTTGCATAGACTGTTGGGGCCAGCTATGGTAGAGAGCAACCTACGAAAACCGGCACGGCGCACGAGGTCATCGTGTGGTCCAGAAACCACACCTGGTCGCCTTTGTCTTCCCACTGCTGATGTTTACATACCACGTGAGGTACTAATTTAAGGCTGAGGCCACCTGGGGGAGGCCCAGTGCTCATTTAGATGAACGTCACTGATGATTGCCCTGGTAGAGAATCGATTTATGGTCGACGAGTTCATAGCGCAGTGCTCCAACCACTACGCTCCCGCTACCCCGTGTTGCCTTAAACAGACACTTGGGGCAAGTGCTGTTAGCGAGCACCTATGAAAGGCTGTCACGGCATACGAGGGGGTGCGTGGCGATGTTTACACACCGCACCAGATACTCGTTTGAGGCCGAGTCGACCCAGAGGAGGCCCAGGACCGGGTCAGATAATCGTCACCGGTGTTGGCCGCGAGCGGGAACTGAACTCGGGTCGCCGGGTTGGTCACGCCCGAACCACTGCACAACGTCCTAACCACTGCACGACCGCTCCCCATAACACATGCGCCCACACACCCACTCATCCACCCACGCACACACTAACGTATGCATGTATGCATGCAGGCAAGCGTCGCGGGTGCACGCAGGATAGCTCTGATTAAATAGGCGCGGTGCTCACGCAGCAAATGTGTGCTTAGGGAGCACGGGCTAATTTGCAAGTGAGAGAAAATTGTCCTTCTTGGCAAAGTACACGCCACGATTGAAACCCCTAACGGGAGAGAGCAGGGGAGAGGAGCGGCGTACCGAGAGAGGGAAACACGGTGGGAGACAGGGTGGAAATGGGAGAAAGAGAAAAAAAAAAGAGGCGATTGCGGGAGAGATGCAAATTGAGAGCCAGAGAGAGCCAGAGAGTTGGAGAAAGGCCCCCGATATTTTTTGTGTCACCAGAGGCTCAGCCAGGGTTATATTAGGTCACCGATTCCCTTCCTAATGCAAATTTATTGACCTACCTTCTTTTTTGCACGCACTTTGGTATGAACAGCTTAATAGAAAGCGGTAATCTTTTGGCCATCGTAAAGATGATCTCAGTAAGTCTCCCTTAACCATATCCCATTTGCCGTTGCATTTCATGATTCCAGGACGCTGCCACAGCGGTCTAATGGCTGGAATGCTGGACTTGCACACAGGTTACTGTTTTTGATTTTATCTCCTGGTGTGGCAGTTGAAAGATTGGGGCAAGTTTCTTAAATTGCCCCCTCCCGAGCCCCCCTGCCACTACCTCTCCCAGATACATGAGTTCACCACAAATGGGCAGTTTGCATGTGGTGGGGTAAAATATGGGTATCCTGACCCAGGGAAGAAGGATGGCCCAAAAATGTCATGTTATCATTTCCCAACAAAGCCTCGCTGGGTCTCATGCCTTTTTCAAGAGTTCTGCCAATGTTTTACAGTAGAGCTCTTTGTTTGAGATATATATGTATTATATACTCTTTACTAATTGAGTATTTTGTGGATAACTTAAAAATTTGACAAACCTACTCTTGCGAATGATGTCACATGATGTTAAAACATCCACTGTGAGGAAGACGGCGTGTAGTATTTTCATGGTTAATGGACTCCGCGGTATTAACCAGGGCGGACTCAGGAATACGAACCGTGAACCCCTGCAACAAGCGGCTTGGAAGGTTCTGCCTAGAGAGCAGGACATCAGGGCTGCACCTTTCCCGTTTTTCCCCCGATTTAGAAAAAAACTTTTGATTTAAAGCTTTCGTGACTGCAGTAATTCATATTCTTAGCTCTTTCGGTAAAGTCACGTTGAAGGGAAACAATAAAATAATAAAATATATATAAAACAATAAAAAATCTCACGACGTTTCGACCATAACACAAACGGTCGTCATCAGTTGTGTCGGTTTGCATTAACTTATTTATTTTTAAACGGTGTATTTATTTATTTATAATAAAAACCGTCAGCGCCACGCGCGGCGATTTGGCAGTTTATTTAGAAGGACTAGTCCATCTATGTTCTGAAAAGAGGAGGGGGGAGACGAAAAAATTTATGTATGCTGTCTGAAAGCCACTGTAAGCGTGAACAATCAATTAAGACCTGAAATGGTTTATCAAATTAATGCAAACCAACACACCTGATGACGACCGTTTGTGTTATGGTCGAAACGTCGTGAGAATTTTTATTGTTTTATATATATTTTAGAAAAAAAACTGTTTGAAAAATGTTTTTATTTTTATCCAAGAGACCATCTCAGTAAATCACCCCTAACTGTACCACACGTGATCTGGCCACAATGGACACACACAGTTCTTCTCCTCCTCCCAAAGGGTACCACGGTGGCTAGGAGATGTCAACTACCTCGCTAGGTATACAGGAGGTTGTGAGTTCGATCCCGACCCTGACGCCTGCTCCTGTATATTTGGAGTTTGCGGTGTCTTTCTCTCATCATCATCACGGTGGCTAGGATATATTAACTACCTCGCCCGGTATACAGGAGGTCGTGGGTTCGATCCTGACCCTGACGATGCCTGTATATTTGGAATTTTAATGTTCTCCCCTTGACCACGTGGATTTTTCAACAGGTCCTCTGGTTTTCTTTCCACATTTAGAAACATGCCTTGAGAGTATTTGGCTGCTCTAAATTTTCACGTGATAAGCCACTTCGTTGAGCTAGCATTTATCGCCAGGTCATTCTCAAAAAGAGCGATATAGCTTAGTGGGCCTTACCTGGTAAAATAAAATAGTTTGTTTTTTAATAGTTTAACAAATGCAGCTGCGCAACCGTCAACTCCCAGGCGAACAGCTTCACACCAACGCTCGGGACGGGCGGGCGTCACCCGTCACGCGTCACGAGCACTCACTGGATCGGGGAACCTCCACACAGGCGGCGCTCTGCACCTCGCCCGATCCACCGCTGCCAGGGTGACGCAGACACAGCGAGCACGCAGGTGCCGGCAGTCGCGCGCAGACGCCGCGACTCGCCACGCGCCGGTCGAGGCTTCATTATTCCACCGTGCGATACGTGAGATTCCGTCAACCGCGGGGTTTGTCACTTCGAATGTAGAATCACTGCGCGTAAGGTGGTGAAGGACGGGGGGAGTTGGGTTGGGCTCTGTTGTCTTGTTTGTTTGGGACCTCTGCAGTGTCAGCAGATAAGCTGTGTCTGTAATAGTGATGGGGGGCAGAGGGAGCGGTGGTGCTGTGGTGAGCACACTGCGCGATGAACCCAGAACTTAAGAGTTTGATTCCCCAGTGCTGAGGTTTCCGCCCGCTTCCCGAGGCATTAGCCAATCATCCCCCAATGCAGGACTCGCTTTATGATTTAGCGGGTAAATAAACGGCATTATTATTAGAACAAGAGAGATTGCTTTAGAAAATGAAAATAAGTACAGTGAGGGAAAAAAGTATTAGATCCCCTGCTGATTTTATACGTGTGCCCACTGACAAAGAAATGATCAGTCTATGATTTTAATGGTAGGTTTATTTGAACAGTGAGAGACAGAATAATAACATAAAAATCCAGAATAACGCATGTCAAAAATGTTATAAATTAATTTGCATTTTAATGAGGGAAATAAATATTTGACCCCCTCTCAATCAGAAAGATTTCTGGCTCCCAGGTGTCTTTTATACAGGTAACGAGCTGAGATTAGGAGCACACTCTTAAAGGGAGTGCTCATAATCTCAGCTTGTTACCTGTATAAAAGACACCTGTCCACAGAAGCAATCAATCAATCAGATTCCAAACTCTCCACCATGGCCAAGACCAAAGAGCTCTCCAAGGATGTCAGGGACAAGATTGTAGACCTACACAAGGCTGGAATGGACTACAAGACCATTGCCAAGCAGCTTGGTGAGAAGGTGACAAAAGTTGGTGCGATTATTCGCAAATGGAAGAAACACAAAAGAACTGTCAATCTCCCTCGGCCTGGGGCTCCATGCAAGATCTCACCTCGTGGAGTTGCAATGATCATAAAAACGGTGAGGAATCAGACCAGAACTACACGGGAGGATCTTGTCAATGATTTCAAGGCAGCTGGGACCATAGTCACCAAGAAAACAATTGGTAACACACTACGCCGTGAAGGACTGAAATCCTGCAGCGCCCGCAAGGTCCCCCTGCTCAAGAAAGCACATATACATGCCCGTCTGAAGTTTGCCAATGAACATTTGAATGATTCAGAGGACAACTGGGCGAAAGTGTTGTGGTCAGATGAGACCAAAATGGAGCTCTTTGGCATCAACTCAACTCGCCGTGTTTGGAGGAGGAGGAATGCTGCCTATGACCCCAAGAACACCATCCCCACCGTCAAACATGGAGGTGGAAACATTATGCTTTGGGGGTGTTTTTCTGCTAAGGGAACAGGACAACTTCACCGCATCAAAGGGACAATGGACGGGGCCATGTACCGTCAAATCTTGGGTGAGAACCTCCTTCCCTCAGCCAGGGCATTAAAAATGGGTTGTGGATGGGTATTCCAGCATGACAATGACCCAAAACACACAGCCAAGGCAACAAAGTAGTGGTTCAAGAAGAAGCACATTAAGGTCCTGGAGTGGCCAAGCCAGTCTCCAGACCTTAATCCCATAGAAAATCTGTGGAGGGAGCTGAAGGTTCGTCAGCCTCGAAACTTTAATGACTTGGAGAAGATCTGCAAAGAGGAGTGCGACAAAATCCCTCCTGAGATGTGTGCAAACCTGGTGGCCAACTACAAGAAACGTCTGACCTCTGTGATTGTCAACAAGGGTTTTGCCACCAAGTACTAAGTCATGTTTTGCAGAGGGGTCAAATACTTATTTCCCTCATTAAATACAAATCAATTTATAACATTTTTGGCATGCGTTTTTCTGGATTTTGTTGTTGTTATTCTGTCTCTCACTGTTCAAATAAACCTACCATTAAAATTATAGACTGATTATTTCTTTGTCAGTGGGCAAACGTACAAAATCAGCAGGGGATCGAATACTTTTTTCCCTCACTGTAGGTGTGAGGTGATCAGCCGAGGTAAAAGCTTGATTGCAAATCATCTGTGCCAAATAAAAAAAAATCGGAGCCTTTGCACGCCTTCCACATCGGCGGTAGTCATTTCTGGAACATAAAAATGGAAATGATGATGATTTTTTTGTTCTCCTCCCGGTGTGCACAAGCACTCCTCTCACCTGCAGCTATCGCCGTGCCAAGACATTACCATGCACGTGTCGGTTAAATAAATAAAATGCGGCTCCCGGCGAAAACCGGCTGGAAGTGCGCGGCGTGAATCACCCAGGATGGGCGGGCGTGGTGGGGGTGGAAGGAGCCGGTGGGATGAGGTGGGGCGGCACAAGGCCAAGACGCGCACGCTCGTCGTCGGTCGTGCGAACGAACGCCGATGAGGATGTGGCCGGCGATGCGCGCCGCTCGGCTCGCCTCGGTGGCGGAGTGGGGGGGGGGGAAATGATTCGTACCGGCTCTAATCTGCCTGCCACTGCGCAGGAGTTCCAAGGCATCGCTCGGTGCCTATTAGCGGACAACAAAATAGGTGGCGGTTTTCAAACGGCACGACCAAAAAAAACGGGTGCCGGTAATTTGGGTTATCTTTTTTTCTTCTTCAAGGTGTTGTTCAACATCCGAGTGCCTTGGCGGTTGGGCGTGCGTTATTTTTCATTTTTTCGGTTCCTTTTAGCGTCCGTCGTTTTCGCGTGTCGTCTTTTACGTTGGTCACCGCCCAGTGTTTTTCAAAATAATCATCGGTGGTACAGATGGGGGAAATAAGCTCGGCTACCGGAGCCTCGGCCAGCTTATGAAATCGCCATCACCACCATCGCCACCTCCGTCCACCCAGCAGGTGCAATTGATGGGGCCACGCCGCTTTACATATAAGCAGGCTTTTATGTGGTGGGGAAATAAAATGTGGGTACTCCAACCCCTTCCAAGACGTCTGGCCAGCATGGCATAAGTAGGCCAAATATCCTACCCTGCAGAGGGCCTCTCCGAAACTCCCTCTAGTGGAGAGGCTCCTCTCGTCAGAGATGACGTGAGCAAGCAATTTTCGAGGCTGCCTCCTTTTACATATTCCATGTCGATTGTCAGAATTGAATCTGGGTCCCTAAGCAGATCGTGGGATTTGGCTGAATCATGTGTACGGAGGCTGCATGGCATTTAAGCAAGAAGGGGGAGGAGGGCCTTTGGATCCTTGTCGCCACTGCGTTCCAGATCCCACGCTCCTGTGCACGCACTCTCATTGGCTTATGCAATCCACGCCGCCACTGGGGGTGCAACATTCGCTACAACTTTACAAAAAGAATCGACCTTTGGATCGAATCGTGACCCTGATTTGCCGCGACTCGTCAGATCGCACGTATGGTGAATAGTTCCACCCGTAACTCTTGAGTTGACTTGCTTTAAGCCCAGTTACTCCCCCACGTAAAAAGGCACACAAGAAAATGATTACTCATGTAACCTTATTGTTGGTGAGAGTGCCTATTAGATCTGATATGTCGCACGAGCTGCTGGTGCGGCCAAATATTTGGCTGCCCCAGGTCTCTCGTAGCAGAATTGTTTAATTTGTAAAAGTAAGTGGGCTTGTGCAGGACACTTTTCCACAAGGAATGACGGCCGGTGGTCAAGAATCACAACGGTGTGGCGGCCAAGAGAGGGAACCCGTCAGAGATGACGTCCATCGTGGAAGTGGAGCGATGAAATCAGCACCTGTGCAGGTGCTGGGTGGATCGTAAACATCACAGGATCATGCGAGGTGGTGACGGCTTTGGGGAAGGCCTTCATCTAGCAGCGAATCAATCGTGACCGATGATAATGAAGGGCTATCGACCCAACGTTGTGGCCCAATACAAGTTCAGGTTTCAAATTTCCAGTGGTTTTGTGCGAGGTCTGAGATTGAACCCGATTCAGTTCATCTATGGGTTTACACATCTGCGCGGTGCACTCTATCGATGCCTTGTGGTCGAGAAGTTGACTTATGGGCTTAGGGTTTAGAGCGTTACGTTAATCTCATCAACGCATCTTTGAAAAAGGGCCTCGCTTCGTATGGACCTCGTTCCCCACGGACCTGAGAAAAGCATCGTCGGATTATTCTTTTTGTGGGGCGCGCGTGCGTGCGTGCACCCGTGCGCGCATCCACGCGTCGGCTGCGTATTGCGAGCAGCATCCTGCGTGGAGGGGGGCATGGCCCACTCCCCGCTCGATCAGAGTGGACGTGTGCCCGATAGGGGGGGCACACGCACCGGTGCCACCTTCCGCATCGATCGGTTTACGTCCCCTGATGGCATCGCAGCTCCGCCAAACCCCACCACCACCACCCCCCCCCCTCCGTCCCTTTGAATCGGCTCGCTTCCGATAAGCAGAACCAGTTTCATTGCTGCGATTTTGTTGGCCAACAGACAAAAACATATATATATATTTTTTAAAATCACCACTGAAGTTTATTTTAGTGCAGAGAGAGGAAAACTATGAAGTGCAATGTCCACCTCTAACGGTCGTCTATCTCTGTGCACCGCATCTCCCCTCGCTTTCTCTTCTCTGAAGAAGGACCACGGCAGACATCAATGGTGCCGATTCTGAGTCATCCCTCGTGTGACTCAGCCTTAAATGGGTTCCACGTGCGGTGGTGTGTGAGCTTTCGAGGTGAGGTTTGGGGGATCGCCACGGGATATGGATTCGGGAATTGGGATGGGTTGCTGTATCATGAACAGCATCATCGTCGTCAACACCGCCATCTTCATCATGATATATCGTCAACATCATTCGCCCGTAACATCTAGCATCATCATTCGATCT
Organism: Petromyzon marinus; assembly: GCF_048934315.1. Lineage (NCBI taxonomy): Eukaryota > Metazoa > Chordata > Hyperoartia > Petromyzontiformes > Petromyzontidae > Petromyzon > Petromyzon marinus. The sequence continues at coordinate 5,833,812 of NC_133707.1, forward strand.
GACGTCGTCTTTCTCCGTCGTCGTCATCATAAGCGCGTAATTTTACTTGTCATCGTCGTGTGCATCGTCATCGTTTTTAAGCAGTGTCGAGCCGTCGTTGAGGTTGGCGCTGTAACCCGCACGCCAGCAGAGGGCAACAACAACAACAACACCCGCCATTCGCCACTGAGTGGCAGTGACGTCACCACGGCGCTTGTGCCATGCTAGGTGCATTTTGGGGACCACATCAAGTGTCGAAGGCTCTCTGCTGACAAGAGGTCACGGGATAGACCCAGGTGCCGTGGGGTTGACTGACCGTGACCGAGATGACTGGCAGAGGGCACAGCAACTGTCACGGGCACATTAGCGCGCGCGTGCGTGCGTGTGTATGTTTGAAGCGCAAGGAGCCTGATCGGTCGACTTCATCGCTAGTGTGAGCATGATGAAATTATCATGCGTGGCCCATCACAGGGGCCGTCACGGCAATGGGTGGTTTTCCACTGGCCAGTTACTGAGCTGAGCCGGAACTGAACCACGATACACTGGCCTTGCAAGGCATCCATAATCTTGCTCGGGGCCAAACAGGACCTGGAATGGGGGGGCGAACGACGCGTTCGTCGCACGCGACCGTGGGGGGCACGACATCACCGCCGCGCACATGAATGCACGTCGACTCGTTGGCTTGCGCGTGTGACATCGGCGGCCGAGGCTCGGCTTCTGCGGTGGAAAAGCAACTGCTGGCGGCGTCTCCTGAGCCGCGTCGGGCTGGCTCAGCCGCGGCACGGTTGTGCCAGTGGAAAAAACCAGGCGTTGGTGCGACGACTCGGGAAGCGAGCCGCTTTGGCCAGTGGCCTTTCAGGCCGTGCGTTCGACCTTGGCCGGCCGGAACGTTCTGCGTTTGCTGCGTCCTCTGCAGCATTAGGCTACCCTTTCAACCCCCGAAGCCCCCGCGAGCCCAGCGCCTCCAACATGTGGCGCGTAAGTGGTCTGTGTGCGTAGGCGTTGCCGTGCATTTATATACGTTGCTATTTGATTCCTTGAAGGATGCAACAGCATGCTGCTGCTGTTGCATCCTTGGAAAATGCGTATCGCTACGTGCGAAGAAAAGGAAATGAAATAAAGAATGAATGTACATGTTATCATTTACTTGAAGCGCAATAGCTACCAAGGTCCACCCAACTAAATAATTCCTGAATTTCCGCGTTGTATTCCGCGTTTTTTGATGCGTTCTTTATTTCAGCTTTGCCGCGGATAACATTTCCGTGGGCTGCTATATTCATTCCCTGTGCATTTTAGACGCTGACGATGCACGCTCGCGCACGCACGCACTCGCCTACGATAGCGCGAGTCGCCCGGCACGTCTGCTTTCGGAAAATATTGGCAGCCTGAGGTCACAGCCCCCATATTCCGTTTAATAACATCAACCTCTGCGCCAATTCAATCTCACGTGCGCAGGTTTGCCTGTTAACGAAGCGATCTTCGCCAAAACAAGTAGGAATACAATTAAAAAAGACGGACGTTACATTTAATTTTTTTATAATTAGGTGACTTCCCCCCCCCCGAACGCTTCCGCATACCTTCTGTAATAAAAAAAGAATTACTTTCATATATTTTGTGATGTTGGTCGCGTTTGCTGCCTACTGAAGGTGCTCTGTTGTTGCGTGTAGAAAAAAATACAAATAAAACCCCGCTTATATGTAACGCGGATGATTTGCTTGGATGTTACATTTTAATTCTGCTCTCCGGGAATTTCAACTTGCGAAACTCGCCTCAATACGCACCGTGTGCCCCCGGGGTCCGTGTGTTAAATATCGCAGGCGGCGTTTCGGTGCCTGTCGACAACGCATTACCGCGCGTTGGGTTAATTGGCCCGAGGTCACAGATAAGTTCGGTCGGTGAAATTACAGAATGCAAAGAGTCTCGGCTGCCTACTGATTGATATTGCGACGCTTTCTCAGTTCGCTGTTAACGTTCATCGCACGCACCTTAATGCTCTTGTTGCAGCTTACCTTATGTATTCTGTATTGATCGGCCGTTCTTAAATGTCTTGCACGTAGCCACTACGTGTTTTGGGTATTGATGCGGATCCCTCGTTGCGTGCGTGCGTGTGCGTTCACGTGCGTGTGCGTTCACGTGCGTGTGTAACTCGCATGTATTTTGTGTGTATATATGTATGTGAGTGGTTCGTGCACTGTGCTACTAACCCGGAAACCCGAGTTTGATTCCTGGCTGCAGCCAATATGAATTGCGAGCGATGTCAGTACCGGTCCTGGGCCTTCCCGAGGTCGACTCAGCCTCAAATGAGCATCTGGTGCGGTGCGTAAACATTTCCACTCGGGAGACAAAGGCGACTGGGCATGGTGCTGGCCACCCATCCCCTCGTGTGCCGTGCCAGCTTTCATAGGTGCTCGCTAACAGCACATGTCCCAACCGCCTAAAGGCTATACGCGGGGGGATGTTTGTATTTGCTGCATGTTTGTGTGCAATATGGTGTGTGTATATATATGCAGGTTCAAGGCCCAATCAAAGTAAATGGGTAATCAATATTTTCTGAATTTACATTAGCTAAGGAAATTGTATTTTGTTTTGTACATTTGTATGTATAGTAGCTACATATGTATACATAATACATACGTGTGTATGTGTGTGTGTATGTATGGGCCTCCCCTAAGTAGACTCAGCCTCAAATGAGTACCCTGTGCGGTGTGTAAACATTGTCACTAGGGAGACAAAGGCGGCCAGGCGTGGTGTTGGCCACCCACCCCCTCGTGTGCCGTTCCGACCTTCATAGGTGCTCGCTAACAGCACTTTCCCCAACAGCCTATTAAAGGCAATGCGGGGGGATCTTTATCATGCGCGTGCATAATACGGTATGTATGTATATATATGCAAATTCAGAACCCAATCCAAGCAAATGGGTAATCAATATTTTCTGAAATCATATCAGCGGAGGAAATTGTGTTTTGTACATTTGTTTGTGCATTTTTTCTACACACATGCATATACACGCGTGTGCGCACGAATGATCCGCCAGCCTCCTCATTCGAAGAATTCCCACAATTCATAGAATGCTTTTGTTCCCATTGCGATGAACCGCGCCTTTTCACCAATTCACCCGGAATGCGCTCCGTCTCACCAGATCTCAGAAGTCAAGCCGGCTTGAGCCTGCATCTTCTCGAATTGGCGAACGTCACGCACGATTGACTGCTGTTGCTGCTAATGCTGCTGCGGGGCTACGTGGTCGATAGCGGGGGGCGCGTTGCAGCAAATGCCCGTCAATGCATGGCGAGTCCTCGCTTAACGCGTGGCGGCGTTCGCACTGCAACCAACACGTGTTCGCACTACAACGCGGCTCTTCCATCGTTATGACGCGGAATGCGCGCACAGCTGTAACGCGGAACTCGCCCTTACACAATGTGGTCCCCGAGCAGACGACGAATTATGTTGAGCTGCGTGGCTCAGCAGAGTGATACTGTGCGCGGAACGGTACGGTAAAGCGGCGGCGTGCCCTCAAGTTATTTGTCGCGCAACCTCACCGCGTGGACGCAGCAGTAGGAGTAGTAACAACCACGTCTCGCAAGACTTTGTTGTCACGTTACCGTTCGACATTCTTCTTTCGCTTCGCACGTTTGCAGCTTTACGCGGCCACGTTGCACGAGGACTCGCCGCACTCCACTTCTCCGCTGACCGCTTTCACCGACGCGCGCTCAGAAACGTGGTGAAGTATTCATAATAGAGGGTTTTTTTTTTTTTGGTTTCGATCGCGTGAATATGAATGTGTTATTAAACCCGCCACCACCCGACACAGCCGATTAGTGAGGTTTATCACGCGAACAGGACGTGCCAATTCGTTACTAGTACAGCACACCGGTTATATGTTGGAGAGTAAACCCACTACAGCATTTACAATTGGAATACCGTGACGTTTTTGCCGGTAATCACAACCAGCATCATCAGACGAGCAGCCAGAGTTGCGTAGATTTCCTCCTGTTTCTAGCCGGTGAAGTATGGTCAAATAACTCCCAACGGCCCGCACGGTACGGAGAGTCCCCTCATCCAGCAGTGGATCGACAACAGGGCGGCACGTACACGCATCATTAACGAGGGTGGGTCATTGTACGCAACACCCCGCTTGCGGTGGTGTTTGCAGCTCAAATTATAATTCGCTGCGTGCGCTGTGGCTGGGTTACCTGGGTCTCTGCAACAAGAGATGCCAGCAATTAATCACGAAAGGCTTGCAAAGTAAAAGACGCGAAATTGAACGCACGGTATTTTCCTCCGTCCGCGGTGCTCGATGTACCTGGAACATCCTGCATTCCAGTTTCCAGTTAATGCCTGTCCCCTATATGTCAGCGTCCTGTGATACATTGCATTCTTTGCTTGTGTTGGCACGGCTCGCTTATTTTTTGTTCCCTTACCACGGCAACCTGTGACCATTTCTCTTGCGCGCGGCTCCTAGCTCCGTGTGATCCACGTGTCACGCCGCACCGTGTTGTCACCTCTACGCTTCCCCCCCCCCCCAATTTCCCACTCTTCACATCCGAGCCAAGCTAACGGCACAGGGGTGCTTGCGGTGTTGGTGCCGCGGTTATTTTCCCCGCTGGCAACTTCGCGTGCCCGGCCAGAATCAAAACCGCGATGCACATCGGCATCACCCGCATGGTGGGTGGGTGGGGGGGGCCAAGCAGGGCCAAGGGGGGGGCGGAGCTAACGACGCACACTCATCGCTCGTCATTGACCCCGTGCGTGATGTCGTCGGCGCGGCACGGCTTGTTCGGTGGGAAAGCAACTTGGCGCACCTCCTTAAGCCGCACCAGGCTGGCTCGGAGCTTCGCCCGGCACGGCTCGGTTGTCCGTTGGAAGAAATAGGCATCGTTTGACCCCCAGTCACTCGGTGCAAAAGTCTCAATGGATTCTCTACCCGATGACATGTAAAGTCTTGTTAATCAATCAAGTTCCACGGGTTGACTTGCAGATGCACACAAAGCACGTACCTCCGTTAATGCACCCGCATATATGGATATGTGCTTGTGTGCGTGGGTGTCCATGTGAATATTTTGGTTATTACTATTTATGAATCCGTGCGACCGTAAGTGATGTCACGTCACCTTTTTCCTCCGAACGCTCCAGCAAAATTGAATTCGTAAAGATGCTGCTTACCATCTTTTTGTTTGAATCATGATCTTCTCCACGGCATTTGTTCACCTTACGGTCAGCCCTGTGCATTCCATCTCTTCCCCACATTGCGTCAATGATAGTCGTCCTTTATTCGTTCAAATAATCTTGATAGTGGTAATAATATTGCCATTTATCCAGGAATGCGTTAGTGAATCTGAAGACGACACTGCGTGCAAAGTGTATCGGGAATGGAGTGTCCAGAGGCAACGTACTCGCAATACAATGAGGTGACACTCGCATATCCCTATAAACATTTCCCAGCCACCTACTTTGGCATCCTGTATCCTGCTAGCCACGTCTCGGTGCTGCAGGTCGAGAGGCTCGCGCTTTCTTCCGCGTGGCAAACAAACAGAAAACACATTTGCGCTCCACCACCAACCCTTGCGCTCGTTACGAGGCAGCGGATTGCAGCCACGCGATGCCACTCCGAGATTCAGCCGTGCCACCTGGGGTCACCTGGGGCCACCTGGGGTCACCTGGGGCCACCTGGGGCCACCTGGGGTCACCTGGGGCCACCTGGGGCCACCTGGGGTCACCTGGGGCCACCTGGGGTCACCTGGGGCCACCTGGGGCCACCTGGGGCCACCTGGGGTCACCTGGGGCCACCTGGGGTCACCTGGGGTCACCTGGGGCCACCTGGGGTCACCTGGGGCCACCTGGGGTCACCTGGGGCCACCTGGGGCCACCTGGGGTCACCTGGGGCCACCTGGGGCCACCTGGGGCCAACTGGGGCCACCTGGGGTCACCTGGGGTCACCTGGGGCCACCTGGGGTCACCTGGGGCCACCTGGGGCCACCTGGGGCCACCGGCATGGTGGTGTGACGGTCGGCACGCTGGACTTGCCATCCCGAGGGGGAGCAGGGCTGCACCTCGTGCCTTCACCTGAGCACGTTAATAAATTAAGAGCGGGGGGGTCGGTGCCTTCCGAGAATTGGGGGGGGTGAGGGGGGGGGGACGAGGGAGGGGGGGGCGGGGGGGGTGGTGTGGGCGGGCAGCAGGGGTGGGGAAGGGGCTCGTTACAGCATTGTCTAACGGCGCCATTAGTGAATGAGCCAGAACCATGAATGACAATGCGTTGCGCAAATAGGCCGCTGCTGCCGACCCCGCAGAGCTCCCAGGGGACAGATTTCAACGGCGCTCGGTAGCTTCGGGGGAGTAGAGTGTGTGTGTGTGTGGGGGGGGTGTGTGTCTGGCTCTACCGCCCGCTCTCTCGCCGGGAGGCATCCCGCGGAATGAAGCTACGAACCACGAGACATCACGCTCCCTCCCTTCGGCGACATCCGTTGCTCTCCCAATTGGCCGTGCGCTGTCCAGCTGCGTGTCGCGGTCGTGGCCATCGTCGCGGTCACCCTCCGCGCTCGTTACGCAGAGCCCAGCGCAAGGCGTCGGTCGAACGGACCTCGCGAGCGTGCGTTGAAATCGCCGCAATGATCTAGGCGCAGGTCTTGGTGTCTTTTTATGAATAAAAAACACACTCGACTAGAGCGCACAAACAACTTTGTAAGTAGCGTGCGCATTTTTAACACCGTTTGCAGTGAAAAAGGCGACCGTGTGAATTGCTAACGTAATGGTAGGTTCTAATGGTGGCGTCATAACCAACGAGGTTTCAGTCAGCAGCGGGCTTCGACTCCCCGCGTGGAGGCGGGCGAGAGTTCCCGGCGGTTTGCTGTTTGCGCGATTAACCCGTGGTGGCTATCCGGTGGGCGCATCACTCGGGCTGTGGATCAAACTTTGCGGGTGCGAAACGAGACGGAGCGTTTCACGCTTCAGTCGTCGGCTGCTCCTCACCCGTCGAGGGCTCGGCCACTCGCGTGACCACAAACGCCGTCGTCGAGGAAACCAGAAAACAGTGAACACGTTCTACATCTTCACAGCCGTTTACGCATAGGTTAACCATGCGTGCACATGTTTGCACGTATTTGTGTGGCGTAACCGTTAATGGCAATCGGTAACAAGTGGTTCTGGCCCCACCATTCTCTCATTCGGTATGTTTTACGTGGTAGGTGCGCAGAGAGTGCCTGTCTTCGCTCTCGTGCGATTGGGTGTTTTGGTATGCACGGACCGCTGTGGTGAAGTATGGTGAGAAAAAAAACTCATTATGACTGACATGTTGCTATTTGACGTCGCCGTGAGTTGTCAAAGGCTTGCAAATTGTTATTCAGAGCCTGCTGAGATAAGATGTCCGTTTAATGCTTTCCAGGTAAGTTTGAGAGCGTTTATGCGTTCGCTTCTCGTGTCTGTCTGTGCGTGTGTGTGTGTGTCCGTAATTTCAAACAAAGTGCACCTGGCCTGGCACAAGGTCCGTGGCGACGTCACCGCCACGAAGTGGCGAATGGCCTCTGTTGTTGTTGCCGTCCTTAGTTCTAGCTCTCATCAAGGTGATCCGATTCGAATGGAACTCCAGCGTGAAACGTGCGTTGCTGTCGGGAGCTAACCTATTGCAAAGCGAAGGGGTGTCCAGAACGGACCCGTTTGTTGAAACAATCTTCTCAAGTGGCGTTCACTATGAGCGTTAATAACAACTTACACTGTGACCAGGCGGCTCACGGCACATCCATCCTTGCGCACAGGTTAGGAGTCTGCCCAGAGGCCAACAGGGTTATGTGTCACGGTGCAGGAGGCAACAGGCGTGCGCCGTCTATATAAACATTTCATTCGCCGCATGCATGTCTGTAAACCTGCAAATGCGAGAAACCACATCTCCCGCCGGACACCCCATTGCCTAATTACGCCCCTGCTGCCGTTTTATGTAAATTCAACAGGTCAGAGGCTAATTCTATTCTGGCTGTGGCATGCCAATGTGTCACGCGGCTCTTAAATGCCACGCTAAGGAGGGGCTCCCCGTCCGTCCGTCCGTCTGAGACTCTTCCCCCCCACCTCCTTGTACTGCTCGGAAACTGACGAGCATCGGGGGAATGAATAATTTATATACCCGACGCTCGGCCTCAGATGTAGGCTTTGCCTGACGTGGGCTGCATAACCTGGAGCGAGCGTTTTCGCTCGCTCGCTCGGTTCATACCACATTTTGGCTTTATTTCATTTGCGCTCCTCTGAATACATTTCTTATTTTCTGGGAGAAACAACGGTTGTTTCAAGCGGCGTGTCGCGCCGGCCGTAGCAAGCGGGTCGTCTCTTTTTTTTATATATGCATTTTTTTTTCTCTCGTAAAACGTTTTGCCATACCGCCCGTGAATGGCAGGTGGTTTGGTTAAAGGTTGCCGATGCCACTCAACACGTTTCCCGTATAGATTGCGGGGGTTGGGGGGGGGAGTTTTATCTTCTCTGAGCAGCCAGGCTGGGTAGCAGCAGCAGCAGCAGCTCTCAATTCCACGGACGCCTCGCCCCGCTACCCCCTGCGCAGGCTTTCACGGTTAGCGCTTCAAGGCAGCGTGAGCGATGGGGGCGCCGATCTTTTTCCAGCCCGCAACCACCGCCAACGCCGTGTTCTAAGTTGTATTTGAATTTCGCCCGAGCCGGGCCAGCTGAGGGCAGGCAAGCGTGGCTCTGCCACCTTGAATGCTCGCCCCGGTAGGGTGCCAGTAGGTCCAGGGGGGTTACCCCCCCCCCCCCCCCCGCTGCGCTGCTACCGTCGCAGCAGCAGCAGCTTGTGTCCGTTGCCCGCTTCAGGTTGCGTCGCTCGGGGCACGGTTGTCCGACGTTCAACTCCTTGTTGCCGGGAGCTTCTTCGGCAACCGGGTCGAACGGTTCACGCTCCCTCCCCCCCTCCCCTCGATTATACAGCGTCGTGGTTTCAGTTGACTTGTTCTGTTTCCTGACTTGCGTGTACCCCTCGCCGCCCCTGCCACGCCACCCCCACTCTAAATGCTGCTGCTCGTTACTCTTAGCTATGTAGTTTATTGTTGCATTGATTAATATGGTGGCATGTGTTTCATCAGTTTTGGGTGTTTTGTATCCTTTTGAATCTGTGCCCTTGAAAGCTCAGCTACGTATGGTACGAATGAAGTTCAACACAAATACACACATTTGGCGTACACTTTTTATCTAAAATTATCTTTGTTTGACCTGCAGTTAGCTTTTCCCTCTCTCTGCCTATGCCAACGTGCAATTTGTTTGCATCGTTTCCACTGGAGACTGTGCTTCTTGGGCTGAATTCACCCAGGACAGAAACATCTGCAACAATCTTGGGATTTTTCCCATTTGCTAGAATACCACTTTGCACACAAAGGCATTCGTAATTATTACATTCCCCACTGGCTGCGTGTAATCAGGGTACGCTGCGATAAGGCGATAGATACCGCACCTCCGATTGGCACTGTTGGCTACGCACGGTGCGAAAGAAGCTCAGCGTACACACGTACATCGCTTAACGCGCATCCTCGCCGTGCTCCTGGCGGAACCACAGGTGCCAGGGCAGTCGTTCAAACCGACATCAACGCCACCTTCCCCCCGAGCTGCCAAGGCCAATTGTAAACAGAATGCTCCTGCGTGGGCATCGGTGGCCCTCGGCACAGGCTGGCAGAGGCACGCCGCCCGCCCTCGTCGTTGACGCCGCCTGAAAGCGGAAAGGTTACGCGGTTGGGTAACGTCACGTGCGGTCGCCCCTTCTCTTTCTGCTCGGAGGAAGGGCCGGTTCTCGAGCGTTAGCCCGCTATATATTTTCGCCTCTGACCAAATCACCCCAAATGCACCCAATCTCCTCGGATCTGAGCAGGGTTAAGCTGCTTATTAACTTGGATGGGTAAACAGCCAGCGGTGCTTGCCAGACGCTATGGATGTGCGGCTGCGAGGTGGCCAGGAGATGAGTGGCGGGAGTACGAGAGATGGTGGCAGCTCAGTGTCGACCTTCATCCGGCAGTGGATAGATCACGCATGATGATGGTGAAAGACCGGCGTTTGCATTTCGAAGTTTTCCCATCTCTAAAATGTGCGAATTCACGTGTTGTGGAACACTGACTCGATTAATTACGAGTATTGTGCTGTTTACAATGCACAATGACAATAACGCGCAGGCAGACCTTTATCAATTCACTGCTGGATGAAGGCCTCACCACGCTGGTCAGTGCGGGTTGGTGAAGGGTGAATGGTGGTGGAGTGCCCAAGACTGTTTGTACGTTGAGCTTTTTTCGTACCGTACGTGGCCAAACCGCACCAATCGGAGGTTTTTGGACGTCACCCGCCACCGATGCGAGCCGTGGGCAGACACCGAGGGTCAGTTGGCGGTTTCCTATTCGCCCGCACGCGCCACCCCGAGTTCAGCGTGGCGGTGAAGCAACCGCACGTGAAGAGAGACGATGTCTTCTCACCGGACCTGAAGGCAGCAAAGAAACAAAAAAAATTGGCGAGCAGCCGTTATTCTTTTTGGAAAACACCCGGCGGGCTTTGACCAGAGGGCTCATCAAAATCCTTGCGGAGGGCCTCCGTGCGTTTATTTTGGCAGGAGCTCAACACGTGATGTGGAGATTTTTTTGTTGTTTGAAGATTACATTTGGGCTGTGAATCATGTTATCGATTGATTGATTCATTCATTCATGCAATCATTCATAGGGGTTTGCAATTTGTGTTCCTCCAGCGGCGTGCCTTTAACAGGATGTGTCACTGTTGGCTTAATATCTTATTTTCCACGGACCTGGAATAATGTTTCACACGGGTCTGTCGTGAGGCAACAAAAGACAACCGATGCGAAGGGCACTCAACTTTTGGCCAATATTTAATTTCAGCGGTTGAAGAAATACGTTGATAGATGGATGACCTTAATATAAGAACCAGGTAGCAGTGTTGGCTCTGACAACACTAGAGTGTGAACCCAGTGACCTGATTTCGATAAAAAAAAATCGGGTCGCCAGGTTCGAAATCAGGTTTAGCGGTTTCATAGCGCAGCGTGTTAATCGTCACGACACCACTCCCTCATTCGGTGAATGTTCATATTTGTTTTGGAGAATCAAATGGCTCTAATGAAAGCGCGCAAATGTAACCGAGGGCTTTCAGTGCCCTGAGTGGATTCCTTGGAAAGACGCGGTACGATCTTTATTTTTATTATTGGCGCGGCGTCTCCACGAGGACAAAATTCCCGCATCCGCCGCCGCGATTTCGCCTTTTGTGTCGGTGACGAAAGAGCCACTCTCGTTATGTGCACCGCTGTGTAAAATAAATAACTAAATAGATAGATCCCAACGTATATTTACATCGAAAGAATGAAATGACGAGCAAAATTCTTGAGGTCCGCGTGCTTTTGTTGACTAATTGCTACTTGAAGGGAACGTGCCCATTATCTGTTTTCTGCAGCAGCGCTTTGCGATCTGTTATATTTCCGCCTGTGTTTAATGTCTAATCTGAGTGTCCTAGGCTCTACCGTTCGCTGACATGCGTGTTAATTTTTGTTTATTTTCCCGGTCTGCGTGAGCCCTGTTTGCTTAATTTTTTGTTGTTGCTGTTGCTGCTGCTGCTGCTGTACTGCCACGAAATCCAGTGAGATCTTATTCACGCGGCGGAGACGTCAACGACGACGCCTTTCCGAGCGTGCCACGCGTTCGCTTTGGAGCTGTCGCCCCGTCGCGCTCGAGTCCCGCGCGGTCTTATTTGCTCGCGCGGTGGTTTGCCGACACACTCCGCATTGCCCCTCCGAGTCGGCGCACGCTGGTGGCCGCCTGCGTAAAACGTAATTGCGAACAACAACAACAAGACACTCGAAACTCGGCGTTTCACCGAGATGCCCTCCCGTTGCGTTCTGTCGCCAGCGTTTCCGCGATGTGGCGATCCCCACGATGCGCCCGCGCAATCCAAGGTCAACGGCGATCGTGTCGTCCGCTTGCCAAACGGTCCCGTCCTATCGTGAGCACGGTTTTTGCTCGCTTGACACCAGCGTGTTCCCACCCCCTGTGAATAGTTGCAACTTTTTGTTAATGATGTGCCTCTCTCAAAGTGTGCACTTGATTTCTACTTACTTCGGTTACTCCCACTGCATTCACGCAAACCACCCACACAGACACTATATGCAAGTCATTAGGCATGTAATGATGCAGCAATTCATTAAAAGAAAAGTATTGCCCGTTTAACCTCCGTGTTAGAGAGCATTTCTTTTTTTACTGAGCACGTATTGAGGCTCCCACGTTGGCACGGTCACAACTGCACCTAAACCATCTTTGGCTTCTCAGTTCTGTCTCTCTCACAGTAACACAGTGTATTCAGTTTAGGCTGTGGCAACCTTGTGGAGACATAGGTCAGGTTCAGATGCAAGTGTTCACCTGTTTTATTGAAGGCCAGGTGTCAAACCCTGGCCTGTGTTTGCAGTGTTGGTACGTGAACCGTACGCACATGCAAAAAAGACAAATCATTCGGCATGTAACGATTTAACGACTCATTAATTAAAATTGATTCCTTAATTAATTCATCATTCAATTTCTAAGGCGCACAAATTGAACCTATAAAAGACGATCGGAGGCGCGCTGTGATTGTCGCGCTCACGACGCACGTGTCCAGATTGTCCACGTAAGAATTGACTGCGAAATAACCAATTGATAGGCAAGCGATATGCTCATTCGGCACAGGCTAAATGGGGTGGACAACAAACTATATTATCAACATCGTACAACCGCTGTTGATGTCCCCGCAAAGTGGTACTCCTTTTATCGACCACGCGGGGATGATGGTGGTGCCAGGTGAAAATCCCCAAACGGGATTTAAACTCGCGACCTATTCCCATTGTGAGCCCGCTCTCTCTCCTGCCGAATCACTGCGTTCCCATGAAAATATAAACAGTCGCCGGAAACAGCCGTACAAGTTGTTGACAGGCCTGCGAGCGTGCGAAAAAAGCCTCACTGTTCATATGTCAAATCACATTCCATCAACCAAAGCTGTTATTTACGGCTTGTTTCTGTGCGAATGCGTGTTCACTGCGTGTGCTCTCCACCGCGAAGTACTTCGTAACAATTAAGCTAATTGACTCCTTTTTTTAACGGTAATTAATAGGTCCACGGGCTGTCTCACCTTTCAATCCTCACAACAAAACGCTCTTCCTCGCACAAACAAACATACGAATCCTCGAAAAAGCACCCCTCATTCATTTACGAGCAGACGAGATAACGAGAACAACAACAAAAAACCGGAATATTTTTGTAAAGCAAAGGTTGGCTTTTGAAGCGTTCATTGTCTGCAGGGCTCTCTATCTCACCCCCCCCCCCCCCCCCCACTGAAGTGAGGTGTTGGCAGCTCTTGGGTTCCCAAACGAGCCACGTGATCGTGTTTCCCCTGTGAGCCGACGCTTGTTCCAGTCTGACGGATTCGGCATCCGGCAAAGCATTGAGAGGAGTTCTCCCTGCGTCGAGGCCTTCCTTTGACGTTCCTCGCATCTGGTCGCAGGCGGCTCGGAGATGTTCACGCCCTCGCTTGGTGCACGAGGAGGTCGAGAATTCGATCCCGACCCTGACGCCTCCTGTATACTTGGAGTTTGCGTGTTCTCTCTCGCTCTCACCCGTGGTCGCGTGGATTTTTGGAGAGCTTTTGGCTGCTATAAACGTCCACATGATAAGCCACTTCTTTGAGCTGTCATTTGTGATAGCCAGGTCGCTTCTGAAAAAGAGCTACATAGCTCAGTGGGCCCTTACCTGGTCAACATTTTTTTTAATAACAAAAATATTGGTCGGTCCCACATATCGTGCCGATGAGAAGTGCTGCTGATGATGAACGTGCACCATATTTAACCTCGTCTCCCTCCCCCTGACACTCCACCACACCGACTTATTCTCTGTTACAGCTCTCGGCCAAGCTTTGTCTCTTTAATGAGGAAACTCATCCGGGCAGAACTATCGACTATAAACTAATCCACAAGAAGATGGGGGAGGGAGAGGGGGTGGCAGTCGGGGGAGTGGGTTGGAGGGTGGTGTGGGAGTGACAAAACAACGACACGCGCAAAAACACCTCCTTATTAACAACGATGGCACCTCGGGTGTGATGATCGCGGAACGCTCCGATTCATTTTTGCCACCCATCCCCCTTGCCAGCGGTTCTCTCCGTTTGTGCGGGCGCGGCACGCTGCATGCTTAATGCAAATTAACCGTTTCCGTGCCCTTAAGACAGCTCACCTCTCGCGCTTTTACCGTCGAATCAAAGACGGCCCCAGGCGACTGCCGCTAAAGTGCATTGGTATGCAGACGCGCGCCCCCGCATGTGTGCGTGCGCCCGCATGCATGCGTGCGTGCGTGCGCCCAACACGTGCTAGAACGTTGCCGAATGTACAGAGAGACAAAGACCACCCCTCCCCCCCCCATCCTCTCACTCCCCCTACCCTCGCCTGCCATAGGCGGACCAGACTGCTGTGGGCGAAGTGTTGTTAGCGAGCGCCTGTTAAGGCTGCTACGGTATAGCCAGCGCCGGCGAGGGCCCTCTCTCCCGCCTTGTGCTGATGTGTTACGCACCGCAAGCAGGTGCTCGCTCGTTTAAGGCTAAGTCGGCCTAGGGGAGCCCCAGGATCAGTTCGTATGAATTGCCGCTGGTAGTCGGCCGTGGCAGGGATTTCAAGCGCAGCGCCCTCACCACTTGCGCCAAAGCTACAAAGGCAAAGATCTCCACCCCCCCCCCCCCCGTATAGCCTGAACTGATTGTTGGGGCAAGTGATCATACGTGGGCAACAGGTGCGTGGGTTATTTATATTCTCGTACGCGCACGTGTGTGGCTGTGCCGGACTTCATAGGTTCCTTGCGAACAGCACTTGCCCCAACAGTCCGTTGAGGCTATGCGGGGGATCTTTGCCTTTGTTGTTTACCGCTGCCGTTTGTCGCCCTTGCCAAATTAGCATTCTATATATAGAGAGACCGCGGCAGAGAGAGCCTGTTGCTGCACCTCTGTTAAGTAAATTCGAGGACGTTTTTCGCATTCCGTTGTGCGATTGTTGACTGCTGTTTGCGCCCCGCTCGGCTAATGCCTCTACGTGCCCATTTGTATTTGCGGGGGTCCATTTTGCACCGTTGGTAATCCAATTCAAACGTGCGAGTAAGAGCGAATCACTCATCGTCGGTGGGATCAAACATTGCCAATAAGCGCGAGGGATTGCTGAAATGTAGCAGGCAAGCAAAGCAACGCGAAACACGAACCCGTTATTCGCACAGCCGCATCCATTGAAGGTTGCAATTCAGCCACAGTTCAAATGCGGTTGGCAATTAGCACGGTTGGCAATTAGCACGGTTGGCTACGTACGGGGTGCTAAAAGAAGTTCAACATACATGCGTGCGAAAGAGGACCGCACTGTAATTGGGAATTAAAACACACAAGTGGAGACGGTGTTACGGAGCTTGAATAATTTTCCTTCTTGGTGGATTCGGAAGTCGTGATCTTGACTTTGAAGCTGTTAACCAAATGCTTTAGACCCATGAAAGGGGACTTAGGAATTTATGGTAAATGGCCTGGCATGTCAGCTACCGTTTCCTTCTCGCGGAGAGAGATAGAGAACCCTCGGTGTTGAATCTGGATGGTAATTCACGAGTGAAAACTTTCCAACCCTATATTCAGTGTCACTGCGAGAACTTTCTGTGTAATCTTTATCCTTTTGTTGGGGGGGGGGGGGGGGAAAGAACGGTTATCGGATATGGTATGTGGTGCAAAAAGGGTTCATTTTGGCCCACATTGCCAATTTATTACAATCACCACCACCCTCCGCCTCGAGAATTTCTCGCCCAATGATAGTCGCTGGCTGCGGTCTCGGTTGACAGGTGGGTATTGCATTTGGCACAAAAATAGTTGAGCCTTGCGTGTACGTTGAACTTATTTCCCACCCTTCGTAGCCAACGGCGCTAATCTTAGGTGTACATACGCACAAGCAGGCCACTGTCGCTCACATTTAATGAAATGAAGAAAGAGAGATGTGTCCACGAGTGAGTACGTACGCAGCGACTGTGTTTGTTACAGGGGTATGGGTGGCGTGGGGTGGCATGGCGATTCGCTCGCTGCACTTTGTGATCCCGGCAAACCTGCGTTTGCTTCCCGAGCACTCTCACGTCGTCCAACCCATTGGTGCTTGAATCTGGTCTGCCCTTTAGGGAGTGTCCGTGAGCTTCGTCTGATGCTGTTTGATGGATCGATCTATTATTACGCCTTTGCCATCAACATCAGGTCCCTGGGAAACAGGTTGCCAGCCACGCGTGAAGCTGGCCCCCACATCACAAGTATATAAACAGGAAGCTGTTTGAAACCGCATTTGTCCCAGCAGTCTCTGCAACTCAGTCGGAAAGCTTGGCATTTGTATGAGTGTCTGCGAGTGAGTGTACACTAGGGAGATGAAGGCGGCTGGCCATGGTGCTGGCCACCCACCCCCTCGTGTGCCGTGCCGGCCGACCTTCATCGGTGCTCGCCAACAACGCATGCCCCAGCGGTTTGTCAAGGATATACGGGGGGGTTTCTTTGTCGTTGTGTAGATGGTGTTGCCCTTTTGGCAGCATATATATAGAAAAATAGCAATTGAAATAGGTGTTGGATCCTATTTGTGCATCCGTCCAAAACCAAATGAATGTAAATGAGCGCGCGTGGGTGCTTACGCGGCGACGTGCCAAGGCGCGCCAGCACCTGCGCGTGCATCGCCAGCGCCAGAGTGGGCGACTCGGGAGATGATGGTGGGGGGTGACTGGTTGGTGGGGGGGGGGCACGCAGGCGATCGAAACGTCGTACTTTTTTGTAAGAAAAAATGTTTTTACCTATCTACGTGACTTCACCCAAAGACCCAAGAATATGAATTCCTGCAGTGACGAAAGCTTTAAGTCAAGGTTTATTTTTGCTTGCGCGTTTTTGCGAGTTGGCGGCGCGCTGATGCCCACGTGGTGCGTGTACGTGCGCAGAGACGCTCGAAGCGAGCGAGAGAGTTTCTCGCTCGTTTCGGTCACCCGTCAGTCTCGATGAGATGAGCCTTCTTTTTCGTAGCTTACCTGCTGCTCCCCCAACAGATGGAGCACACCTGTACGTCACGATGTCTTTATTATCTGCGCGGTGCCAGGGTGGTGCTGTGCCAGAGCACTGGGCCAGCAACGTTGTTGAAATCCGACGTTCGATTCCCAAGCGCCTGCTAAATCGACGAAACCCAACGGAGGTTTAACGTTTCGCGAACCGGCCGGGGAAGACGGAGCCGAGAGAACCCGTCGAGCTACGGAGCTCTTCGTCAGAGGTGTCTCGACCGCCACTTCGCCCCAAAGCTAGGGTCGGCAGTGGCGGAAAATCATCAAAGAGAGCTCCGTTAGGAAGTTACATTGTGAGTGGCGGAGTAACGTTATGAAAACGGCAATACAGGTTTCTCTCTCAATCGATGTGACGGTCGCAGTAGTCGTAGATGTGTTCCGACAAAAAGGCGCACAAAGTGAAACCGCATGAGAGAGCTACCTACCGGGTAGCACACACGGTACACACACAGTACACACAGTACACCACAGTACACACACAGTACACCACATGGTACACACACAGTACACACACAGTGCACACACAGTACACCACACGGTACACACAGTACACACGGTACACACACAGTACACACGGTACACACACAGTACACCACACAGTACACACACAGTACACCACTCAGTACACACACATAGTACAACACACGGTACACACACAGTACACCACTCAGTACACACACATAGTACAACACGGTACACACACAGTACACCACATGGTACACACACAGTACACACACAGTACACCACACGGTACACACACATAGTACAACACACAGTACACACACAGTACACCGCACGGTACACCGCACGGTACACACAGTACACACGCAGTACACCACACAGTACACACACAGTACACACAGCACACACACAGTACACCACACGGTACCCACACGGTACACACACAGTACACCACACAGTACACACACATAGTACAACACACGGTACACACAGTACACCACACAGTACACACACAGTACACACACAGTACACAACACGGTACACACACAGTACACACAGTACACCGCACGGTACACACAGTACACCACACAGTACACACACAGTACACACACAGTACACCACACAGTACACCACACAGTACACACACAGTACACACAGTACACACACAGTACACACACAGTACACTGCACGGTACAACCCACAGTACACACACGGTACAACACACGGTACAACACACAGTACACACACGGTACAACACACAGTACACACACAGTACACACAGCACACACACAGTACACCACACGGTACCCACACGGTACACACACAGTACACCACACAGTACACACACATAGTACAACACACGGTACACACAGTACACCACACAGTACACACACAGTACACACACAGTACACACACAGTACACAACACGGTACACACACAGTACACACAGTACACCGCTCGGTACACACAGTACACCACACAGTACACACACAGTACACCACACGGTACACACACAGTACACACACAGTACACCACACAGTACACACACAGTGCACAGTACACACACAGTACACCACACAGTACACAGTACACACACAGTACACACACAATACACCACATGGTACACACACGGTACACACACAGTACACTACACAGTGCAAACACATAGTACAACACACGGTACACACACAGTACACCACACGGTACACACACATAGTACACCACACGGTACACACACAGTACATACACAGTACACCGCATGGTACACACAGTACACACACAGTACATCACACGGTACACACACAGTACACACACAGTACACCATACAGTACACACACAGTACACCACACGGTACACACGGTACACACACAGTACACACACAGTACACACAGTACACCGTACGGTACACACACAGTACACACGGTACACACACAGTACACACACAGTACACGACACGGTACACACACGGTACACACACGGTACACACACAGTGCACAGTACACACACAGTACTCCACACAGTACACACAGTACACACACAATACACCACATTGTACACACACAGTACACACGGTACACACACAGTACACTACACAGTGCACACACATAGTACAACACACGGTACACACACAGTACACCACACGGTACACACACATAGTACACCACACAGTACACACACAGTACACCACACGGTACACACACAGTACACACACAGTACACCACACAGTACACACACAGTACACCACACGGTACACACGGTACACACACAGTACACCACACAGTACACACACAGTACACCGCACGGTACACACACAGTACACACACAGTACACACAGTACACACACAGTACACACACGGTACACACGCAGTACACACACAGTACACCGCACGGTACACTGCACGGTACACACACAGTACACTGCACGGTACACACACAGTACACTGCACGGTACACACACAGTACACACACAGTACACACACAGTACACCACACGGTACACACACAGTACACTGCACGGTACACACACAGTACACACACAGTACACACACAGTACACACACAGTACACCACACGGTACACACACAGTACACACACAGTACACACACAGTACACACACAGTACACCACACGGTACACACACGGTACACACACAGTACACACACAGTACACTGCACGGTACAACACACAGTACACACAGTACACCACACGGTACAACACACGGTACAACACACAGTACACCACACAGTACACACACAGTACACACACAGTACACCGCACGGTACACACAGTACACACACAGTACACTACACAGTACACCACACAGTACACACACAGTACACACAGTACACACACAGTACACACACAGTACACTGCACGGTACAACCCACAGTACACACACGGTACAACACACGGTACAACACACAGTACACACACGGTACAACACACAGTACACACACAGTACACACGCGGTACACACACGGTACAACACACAGTACACACACAGTACACACACACAGTACACACACAGTACACCACACGGTACACACAGTACACACACAGTACACTGCACGGTACAACACACAGTACACACAGTACACCACACGGTACAACACACGGTACAACACACAGTACAACACACAGTACACACACAGTACACCGCACGGTACACACAGTACACACACAGTACACTACACAGTACACCACACAGTACACACACAGTACACACAGTACACACACAGTACACACACAGTACACTGCACGGTACAACCCACAGTACACACACGGTACAACACACGGTACAACACACAGTACACACACGGTACAACACACAGTACACACACAGTACACACGCGGTACACACACGGTACAACACACAGTACACACACAGTACACACACACAGTACACACACAGTA
Organism: Petromyzon marinus; assembly: GCF_048934315.1. Taxonomy (NCBI): domain Eukaryota; kingdom Metazoa; phylum Chordata; class Hyperoartia; order Petromyzontiformes; family Petromyzontidae; genus Petromyzon; species Petromyzon marinus. The sequence goes on from NC_133707.1 coordinate 5,854,235, forward strand.
CACACACGGTACAACACACAGTACACACACACAGTACACACACACAGTACACACACGGTACAACACACAGTACACACACACAGTACACACACACACAGTACTCACAATGTTGCCCACGTCCGACTGCATAGCCGCATGTAGAGTCAATTCAAACGGCATATGAGATCATTTTTGCGTTATAAATAGTGACAGAAACCTACATCATAATCATAGTTTCCAGCTGCCTATTAACCTGATGTTGAATGAATGACTTAAGATATGACAGCACGACTGGCTTAGAATAGTATAAAAAAATAATTATGCTCCAAGTCTTTTTTTTGGTAATTCGCAAAAGTAAACAAAATGTGACAACGTTTTTGTTCCTCTATCATTACCAAAGCTGACAATAGGCAATCATTTGCAGCCCTTGGCCGATCCACTGCTGAATGAAAACCTCGCCATGCTGTGTTGGTCACAGTGGGTTGTTTATGTATACTTCACCTCGCCGGACAGCGTGGGCTGTTGAAGAGAAGGGACCAGTGCGGAATTGACTCGCCGCTGACGCTAACCCACCGGCCGGTAATCGAACTCGGGATGGCGGTTGCGTCAATCGCTTCGCCACCACTTCATCCAACAGCGATCCAGATTAGACTGTGGACACAACAGAAGGGCGCGTGAAATTGCAGTTATAGTGCTACACTCTTAAGCCATGGAGAGAGCAACCCGCGATTATGACGAATATAAAAAAATAAAGTAATAAAATGTGAAATTAGATAAACTACATTTAAATGCACGTGTCACCAATGACCGAAAAACAACCCGTCACTTGCATGGATTTACTTTTGTGTGTTAATTTGCTCCAGTGCAGCTTTTCGGTGATGTTCAGCAGATGGTGCGGAGTAAATGTTTCACTCATGTGCGCGACCAGCCATGCTGAGACACGGTGCAGAATATTCAGGCTATTGACACTCAGTCGTCAATTCTAGGTTTGTTTTCCCACGTGATGTGTTGCCTTATGGTTCGTTTTGGGGTACATGAGAAATATGTTTCGCTTTGCCCCTAGATGCCGAGAGAGGCTTTGGATTATAATTATTTTAAATACAGCTCAAAAGTGACACTCTTGGTTTTTTTCTCTGTCAGCTTCAGACATTTTTTTTTGTTACTCCCGAATTAAAAAAAAGTTTGGCGATAAAACCCAAAGCGTTCGTCTGTCACCACTCGCCTTCCAGATCGTGAGATGTAACGATTGGCAGCACTCGCACACAGATCTCCCCAACGCCACCTCTCTCATGGAAGTCGCTTCACCACACTTCACCACGCTGGTCATTCACACCCTCCATCGAGATAACCGTCGTCAAAGCAGTGACTTCAATCGGAACCTGATCGTCGCGTCAATTTTTTTTGCGTGCCATATTCCTGAAATATTTTCCGCCACGGTTTGCCGTGCACGCGCACGCGCGCGTGTGTGCGTGTGTGCGTGTGTGGTCTGCATCACGGTGCCTTTTTAAATCTCACCGGGGAGAGAAAGACCCCACTCTTTCGCCTGTCAGCGACAGCCATTATAATTATCCCACATTGACATCGAAGGTACCCATAATAAACGAGCGTTGCCGTTTGTCTCCAGCGTATATTTTAGATGATGAATCATGCTTTCATTTGATCAGGGTAATTTAACCCCCTCTTCCCCCCCCATCTCCTCGCCCCACCCCCACAGCTTGGGATCTTATTTTTAAAGCATATTGATTTGCCGATACATACTTGTTCAGTATTATTGACGGTGGCATTATGAAGTCATCATCGTCCGCTGCCTCATATTATTACCACTGGCTGCTGACATTTATGGGAATAATTCAAAATCTGCTGAAGCAAAACAAGTGCAGTCGGCTCCAATATCTCTCGGGGAGACACAACAATTACCATTAAATTCCGAGCCCTTCTCCAATGCCATGTCACACGCGCACACACGCACACACACACCAATCACACACGCACGCACACACGCTTACTGATTGAGTTCTTGGCCAGCGTCGCTCAAGTCTCCCCGCAGTTTCCACTTCAAGCGTCCAGCTCGCCTCCACTTGCCCCGGCTGTCGAGCATATTAATTAAGTCGTATATCTCCCAGCCGGGTCAGTCATGGGTATTTTTTGTCCGTACTTCATCACGCTGGTCAGTGCGGGTTGCTAAAAGGGGAGGAGGTCAGAACCGGTTTCGGGAAAATCCTGCCAGCCAATTTTAGTCTTGGCTGGGAATCGAACTCAGGTGACTGGGTTCATAGTACATCGTACCGATTGTTGGACCGCCTTGCCGCTCTCCACCCCCTCTAGTATGTACGTATGTGGAGCGTCTTTCGCAAGCGCACGTAGCCAACCGCGCTAAACGAAGGTGCATTACAAACACAGAGACAATTTCAACCGAGAAGATGGATTCTGACTTAGCAATCATTGGAAGGATTTGATAAACCGTTTCTCGGGTCTTAATTGATTGTTCACGCTTACGGTGGATTTCAGACCGCATCCATTATTTTCGTCTCCCCTCTCCTCTTTTTCGAACATACATGGACTCGTCCATCTGAACAAACTGTAAAATCGCTCTCCGTGGTGCTAACGTTAAAAAAACGCCACTTTTTTCACATTTTCTTGATGTGGTTTTCACACCTGATGATGATTGCTTGTGTTGCAGTCGAAACGTCGTGAGAATTTAATTGTTTTATATTTTTATTATTTTATTGTTTCCCTTCTACGTGGTGACTTTACCGAAAGAACCAAGAATAGTAGTGCGCCACTCGGGTGGAGAGTGTTGCTTGTGAATAGGGGGGGGGGAGGTAGTTGGTGGATGAAGCGAATCTTTATTCAGAATTAGAATCTCTATTTATCCCGGAGGTAATCCGATGAGCTATAAAGCTCTTTTTCACAGGTGTCCAGTCAGGGGCGGGTCAGAAAAGTTCCAAGAGGAATGCTGGGAAATATGGATGAGGCTTGTTGTAGGGAAGAAATAGCCCAACCCATTGCTAGCACGTGGCTGGGAATCGAACTCGGATAGCTAGGTCCCGAGCGCAGCGCGCCAACCACTGTGTCACTCCTCCTGGTATTGCACAGGAAAAGGTTGGTTGGGGTCACCATGCCCCCCCCCCCCCACTGTCCCTCCCCCCCCCTCCCCCATGGGTTGCCCCCCCACTCAATCGTGACCCAGCCACTCGTGAGCCTACTCCATCCCAGAATTAATCGCTACCCTGTAATGGAACCGCACTCCCTCGTGTGCCCCCTCTGTTTAATAATCCCCAGATACAGCGCTCTGATTGATGCGAGCAGATTGTCAATACATTAGCTGTTGCTGCTTAAACCAGACATGGCATGCACACGCGCTCATTAACGGGGCAGCCCCGCAAAGACCGAGCGGCCACGTGACGCCGCTCCCGAATTTCACCTCTCCCGTGCCAGGGGCCCGCAATGCCACCGCAGGGGTGCCGGCAACCTCCGTCGCTGTCTCTGCTCTCTCTCGCCGCCACTGCCGCCGCCGCCGTGCCAACAGCGAACCACCAAAAAAAAGAAGTTCCACCCACACTCTCGCTTCCCCCGCCCTCCTTCCCAAGCCTCCGGGTTTGATCGTACGGGACATATCTCATGGTATATGGGAGGGGTGGGGGGGGGAGGAACCGTGGCATTCATTATAATGTGGAGAGAGAGAGAATGAATAATTCAAGTGAATGTACATGCTTGGCAGTGCTCAACAATCGGCGAGGCTCCGTGTTAATTGTTAATGAGGTGCACCTTGAAGGCAGGCGCTCGGCATAATGGGGCATTGTTCGCTGGCCGGGTGGGACCGTGGTCTGTCGTCCCGTTCGCGTTTAGCCGTCTCCCGCGCCGCCCGCCTCTCCTCATTCTCCGCCGCCGCCTGTGAGCGGGCATCTTCGATCTGTTCATGTTCCGCCGTACCGTTTGTTGCATGCCGGAGACCACAACTCACCTGGGTGTGTGCGCGTGTGCGGTGGTGCAATGGTTAGCGCGCCGCGCTACGAACTCCGCGACCCGAGTTCGAGTCACGCTCGCGGCCAACATCTATGACGATTATCTGAACCGGTCTTGGGCCTCCCCAAGTCGACTCGGCCTCAAATGAGTACCTGGTGCGAGGTGTAAACCTCGCCCCTCGGGAGACAAAGGCCGTGGTGCTGATCTTTGTCTTTTGGTGCAAATGAAAGCTCAACAACATGGCTTATCACGCGGAAATTTATGGCAGACATACTTTAAACGCACGTTGATGCTAAATGTGGAGGTGAAAATCCACGCGACCACGGAGAGAGAGAGAGACACACGCAAACTCCAAATATACAGGTGCCAAGGTCGGGATCAAACCCACGAACTTCCTGCGTACTGGGCGAGGGAGTTAACATTTTGCCACTACAGCGCCTAACTACTGGCCAGCCCTAGTGGGCTCCCATCCAAGCACTAACCAGGCTCAACACGGCCTGTCTTCCAAGATCTGACGAGCTTTTGGTTCATTGAGGCTTATTGAGTGGTCGGCATGTTTGAGCGTCGGTATCAGAGCGTTTCAATTATGCATCGGTTAACATAGATTCTCTAAGCTCACAATACATGCATCGAATCGTCCGTGTAAGTACCCTTCGATTTCCTAATCATGCATGCTGTATGTTATGGGTTCACGTGACCTACATTCAGCACAATTTGAAAAAAAAAAGATCTGCTCCTGAATCAAATCGCGGCCCTGAATAGCAACAATTCATCAGATCACCGGTGGAGGGGTGCGGGGAGGGTGGACGGGGGGGGGTCACCACGGGGAGGTGATGATTCTTTACACCTCCACTTGGTGGCAGGTCTTTTACCATCTCGGCAAGCATTCATTCAATTCCTACTCAAGTACAATACCAGTGGAAGTTGCCTTCGGCCTCTCCTAGGATTGACTGATTTGCTTACCTTTCCTATACTTTGCACTCCTATCGTGTTTTGTTTAATATTTATTGTTGACCTGCTCATATTGAGCATCTGTGTGAAAAAGAGCTTTATAGCTCGTCGGATTCCTCCACTATGAATACATATTCTGATTCCGATAGACGTACTGCGTTAAGATTATTAACAGCGGTAGTAAGTAAAAAAAAGGAAATCGTTAGACCTGTTACATCTTCTTAGTTTTTTCGGTAAAGTCACGTTGAAGAGAAACAACAAAACAACAAAATATATATAAAACAATAAAAAAATTCTCACGACGTTTCGACCATAACTCAAACGGTCATCTTCAGGTGAATAAAATATATATATTTTATTATTTTGTTGTTTCTCTTCAACGTGACTTTACCGAAAAAACTAAGAATATGAATTACTGCAGTCACGAAAGCTTTAAATCAAAACCTGTTACATCGTCGCGAGGTTTTTGATTCCGCGATGAATGCGCTTTGCCGACGAGCACTTCCCGGTGACGGATACTGCCACAGTGACGTAACGGTCGGCGCGCTGCACTCGCAAGCCGGCGGTCCTCGTCGCCGATTCGAAAAAATACCCCCACGACCCCATCGTCCCTCTACCCAGCGGAGTAAATGTGTACGTCACGGTGAAGCGCCGATCGCGCGTCGTGGGGTAAAGTGCGGGCACTCGCACCCCTTCAAAAGACGCCCGGCCAGCATGGAAGAGTAGGCCAAGACATACCCTCCTAGAGGGCCTCTCCAGAGCGGCGTTTCGTGGGAAATCCTTCTGCCAGCAGCGGTGCGAGCAAGCCAATTGCGTCGCCGTTTCTTTTTTTGTTGTAACCTTTGACCTTTTTGGTCTCGAGACAAGTCGTCAGCTGTGCACGGGGGCTGTGCACAGCCTGGTTTTGCAACTCGTGTTGTACTATGCGGCGGCTCCCCCATTGTCTCGTCTGGATTGCCTACTTGACATCACGAGCGGTTGATATTTATACTTTGAAACTTCTATTATCGCGCTTCCCTTCCGTTGTGTGATTTCACGGGCGGCCGCCCTGCGTGCCGTCGCAGTGACGTTTATTAAACATGCTACAAAATATCGGGGTCAAACGTAAATCATGAAATGTCTTGTCGTGATCCGGAGTGACGTCTCGATGAATATTCGGAGACGCTCCAACGCGGTGCGTCTCAACTCGTGCTCGGCTTTCCGATCGAAATCGGTGCAGGGAGGTGAAACTAATTCTAATCTCGGATTCACTTTGTGCTGCTGAACGGGAGGTGATGGCTTTTTGTATGTGTGTTAAACTTATTTCACACCCTATGTATCGCAACGTTGCCTATGGGGGGGGGGGGTTCCAACCTTCGCAAAGCAGGAAGTGGGGGTGACCGCCCATGTTTTTTTTTTTTTTAAAGGGGCCAGCCCAATAAGAAAATTGACTGGGAATCAAACTCAGGTCAGGTCACCGCTTTCATAGTGCAGATATCACCTGCCATAGGCGTTAACCGTGGCCGGGAATCGAACTCGTTTTTTCTGGGTTCACAAAGCGCCGTGTGGACCACTGCACCGTCGCTACACCCCCAATTGAGAGTGTTCGTGCTGCACCATCCTCCTGGCCATGATGCGACGCTCGAGTGGGGGGGGGGGGAGTGTGTTGCGAGTGGATTGGGGAGGTAGATGGTGGGGAAGTGGTTAAAAACAAAAAGGGGGCGGTAGCGTGGATGAAGAGGACTGCTGGAGAACGTGAATGGGGTGTGTTGTAGGGGCAGTGCAAGCCCGACCCAGCCGGTGATAGAGAGCAGGATATGCCACATAAGCAACCACCCACCCTTTCACTCCCAATACTTCCCCTGCAACTCTACACACTCAGCGGCTGAGCACTTTTGATACATTTCATTACGCCCGAATTTCTCTGCGCTCCGCCCGAGTGTGTACGTGCATAGACAATATATATGGAAATCTATCTCGGTATTCTACCCAAAATGTATACCTTTCGCCCAGACCTGAGTGGCCTTTTTAATGCCGCCGTCGCGGCGGCAGCAGTTCACGCGGGGCGGTGATGCACGGTGGTTCGTGCACCACGGCATCATGGAGCGATTGTACTGGAGAGGACAATGTCTGCGTGTGTACTACAGTGGTGCAAGGCTACAGGCATACTGCGGGGCCAACAGGTATTCCCTATCTGCCCTTGAGATGGTTCCCGGTACCGCGCGGGGGTGGCAAATGCTAAAGGGGTTAATTTTTCTCAAAGCATTTAGTGGCTAGGTCGTCGGTGTGTTTGTTAGCGAGGTTGAGCGTGGTAGCCTTATTATTTTATTTTTCAAGGGGGAGATGGTCATTAAAGAAGGCGCATCTTAATGTGTTTTGACAGAGAAGTTGATTTTGGAGTGGGGAAAAAAGAATGTGAGATTATTGATATAATGAATATAAATATTGACGGCCTGTGACACACGTCCGATTAGCACGGATGGCTACGTACCGCGCGAAAGAAGTTCAACACACACACAGACACTGTATGAACTATGCTTTCTGACCCACGGCGGATACTGTTAGCGTTTGCCACCCAAAGTGGTACCGATCGACCCCCCCCTTGGTCTTTGCCGTATGTGACAAATCACTCAGGATGCCGCGACATGGCGATACTCTGGCTTGTGGCACGATGTAAGATCCGTGATAATCACGTTGTCCGTTTTGTTAAACTGTCATCATGCGGTGATTGTCATCGTTTATTCTCCGTTCAAGTTTCCTCTCCGAGTAAAATATTTACGAAACAACAAAGGCAACAGTCGAGGCCCTTAACGGATATCCACCAGTGTTATTCGCAAACTCAGTTGAGTTGCGAAACTTTTATTTCAATTTTTTGGAGCGATCAACGGCAAGGAAACGATGTGGCGTTGGCGGTTCACATATTAAATGATAGGCGTCAGTTCCGTGCCACGGTGGCACATTTAAAACATCGCGAAGGAAACAGAGAACGGGATCGGAGATGAGTGAATATGACATGACATGGATGCGCTGCTGTTTACTGCGTTAGTGGGGCGTAGTTGGTTTGATTGCTTGCACACCACGGTGATTATGTTGGAGTCGCAAAGCAACCAACTCCGCTCCCTAGGGATTGCAGTCGTGCATCCATAATCGCGTTCATCAGGCGCTCGTGATTTAATGTGACTTTTAAAATAAATATATATGTACATTTCTCTCGACGCATGTCTTTCTCCAAATTGTGTTCAGAATGTGCCGTCGGCATCATCTGGTGAGATTGAGAACGGTTCCGTCCCTCGCGCTGTCTTAGAGGAGGGGTAAACGTTATTTGGGCGACGCAGCTGCGTTGGCAGTGGTGCATCAGCACAAATAACATAAACAGAACAAACACAGTGATCGATAATGCTGCGTGGCCTTAAAAATAAAATATTGCCTTTGTTCATCGCATATTAAAAAAGAGAGGCAAGAGAGATCATGAGAGTTGCAAGCTGCATTTTACACAACGGGGCCTGATGATAATTAAATTGACTACCTCGCCCTGCTACGCAGGAGGTCGTGGGTTCGATCATGACCCTGACGCGTGTATATTTGGAGTTTGCGTGTTCTCCCCATGGTCATGTGGATTTTTCCTCTGGGTTCTCTGATTTTTTTCCCCTCCACATTCAGAAAGAAGTGTTTAGAGTATTTGGCTGCTATAAATGTGCGTACGACAAGCCTCTTTGTCGAGCTATCGTTTGTGGCCAGGCCGCTTCTGAAAAAAGAGCTACATAGCTCATTGAGTCTTGCTTGGTAAAATAAAAATAGCTTAGTTTAGCGTTCCTGGGCCCAATCACAATCAGATGATCTGTGGAAGTTGATCAATGAACTGCTTCTGACAAACCTCCTTGTGACCTGTTAAGAAGCACGATGGGTGCCGCGCTTTGCTGTGCGCCTTGACGTAGGGGAAGTTCCACCGTGTTCGAGTTAATATGAAAACCAAATTGAATGCATTCGGCTCCTTTGGTGCACTCATAAGGTGAGCCTGGTTGAGTACTTCAAGTAGCTGCACGTCGGATATCAGCTCAATCAATAGGCGGCTGATCGAACTCCACATTAGAAGCTAAGACATGCAGTGGTGCCAGCTCAGTGTTCTGATCTCTGAACCACATGGCTACTTAACAAAAAAAAACTACTACTGTATTTCAAAATCAAATAAATAACAGAAGGTATTCATGTATGTTGAACTTCTTTCGCACCGCACGTAGCCAACCGCGCTAGATTTAATCATACAGGAATACCTTGCACTTTTGTTCGGTTAGGGACCAGAGCGTGGACGAATGTCAAAAATTGACGAATGTCAAAGCAGAGCCTTTGTTTAGCTTGTACATTTATTTTGGCCGGCAAAAAACATACGTGCAAATAACTACAGTAACTATATAACACATGCGTGCGAAGCCTAAATAAACAGATATGAAAGAAAATTCCAACGTAAGAATAAATTAGCAAAACTAAATAAATAAACTAAATTATACCTTGAAATATTTTTTTTTATTCTTGCATAAGTAAACTGTAGTATTATGCTGTTATCACAAAATTAACTATTAATTGTTGACAATATAATCACAGAAATAAGTACAGTATTAATAATATATGAATAAACACAAATATAAGAGATGCTCACTGAATGACTTCTATTCAAAGACTGAACGTTGTGGAAGGTTTGCGGATGAAATCGGGCGAAAGAGGAAAACCGCGTGGACGAAATAGGAAATGTAGTTATAGTTGAGAACGGCCGAAAGAGCGAAGCGAGAAAAGTCAAGTGGACGAATTCACAGTATCGCTGTACTGAATTCCGTTTGGGTTAGATTGTGTGAATGTAATGTATTTTTTTTTCCTAATAACCCTCCACCACCCAACAGAGTCAATCAAATTACCTTGTCATGTGGGCAAGTGTATATAAACTGTAAACTGAACTACGAACAATTTATTCAAGTTTTACCAGGTATGGCTCAGAAGCGAACTGGCCCCAAATGATAGCTCAAGGAAGTGAATCATAATATTGTATTTTTACTGGAGGGATCCGATGAGCTTACAGAGAGCCCTTTATCACAAGATGTCCAGTTAGGGCGGGTAAGAACGTTACAACAACAAACAGTACAAAAACGTGATCGTAGTGGAAATTACAAGAGAGGTAAACAAAACCACCCAAACAGATGCAAATACAACTAAACCATCCTCATCCTACCAGGCAAAGCCCACTGAGGTATTAACTTGTTTTTCAGAAGCGACCTGGTCACCAATGATAGCTCAACGAAGTGGCTTATCAAGTGGAAATGTATAGCAGCCAAACACCCTCTACTATGCTGTCAATTCGGGTTAGGGTTACTATTTCTGTTTACTTTATGAAGGTCTAAATAATGAATGATTTTTTCAAATTATGGACACATTTTGAGATGTTGCCTGAAATTGATGTTTCTAAAATTGCATATTTAGCTGTGTCGGTAATTACACACACTGATATTCTTTTTAAAGATCTGACTCTTCTGCACTGGATGAAGCACTTTATAGATCATATTTCTGGACATCATTATTGCGAGCATCAGATATCGATGTTCCTGCTGATGTGTGACACGCTAAATTGCCAATGCGCGGGTGGATGACCAGCATAGCAACAACAATGGCCCTCATTTATCGTGCAGATAGAGAGTCACCCTTCTTCAGGAGGAGGGGTCCTGCATTGGGATGTTTTGCCAATCACTTTTTGCAAACACATTCTTTGTTTTTCTTCCAATAGTTGCAGTATTCCAATGGGAAGCATGTCGTGACGTGAAAGTACCTCTCGTGGCCCAGGCTCCTTCTCGCTCACTCTCTCCGTTCACTATTCCATGCCGGCTCCCTCTCTTCTCTCTCTCTCTGTCCCCTCTCCTCCCTGTGCCCAATCGCGATTCCCAGGACCCCCTCGCCGACAACGGGGGACGGTGGTGGGAAGGAGCAGAGGGGGAAGTGGGGGACCCCTGGGGGGGGAGAGGGGGGCGGGACTCAAACCCTGAGAGTTCGTCCCCCCCCCCCATCGTAGGTCCGACGTTTCCCCTCCGCGTGCTGCGAGCTCCGTCGGGAAGCGAAGTCGGTTCCTAAAGATTGCTCCCACCGCGTGTCGCTAAAGCGTCGGACAGTCGTGTCACAACCCGATGATGGGGGTGGGGGAAAAAAAATAAAAGGCCCTGCTCGGCGCAACCGCGAAAACCGTCGCAGTAGCCATCGGTGCCTCCTCATCCCCCGGCATTCTCGGCGCCCGGTCGCTCGCTGTGCGTCAAACCGATGTGGGGAAGACGGTGGGGGGGGAGAAATGGAGGTCAGGGCTGGCGACACTCATCTTGGGTCGAGCGCAGCACCCTAAGGGAGGGCCCGGCACAAGCCCCCTCACGCCGTCGTCGTTGGCCGCATTAAATCGCCGTGACCTCGGTGTGCACGTTGAAGCCCAGACTCGCGGGAGGCTGGGTTAGAGCGGGGAGGCTCGCGGTGTTGCCCGGCAAGGAGCCGTGCTTGTGTCCCGCCGGAGAGAGAGCTGCCCTACCCTGTCGCGCGCACGCGCGCGCGTTTGTATGCGACAGACGCGTGTCGCCGAGCGAGCGAGCGAGCACGTGTTTTCCGCGCAACCATCGCGCACGCCGCCCGTCCGTGAAGGTGTCATCCGTCCATCGTTATTGTTATTATTGTCGTGGTTATCATTGGCAGTGGTAATGAAGCCCTTCATTATACAGCTCTTTGTCATTGCAATACACTGCTGGATGAAGGCCTCGTCGCATGCTGTGTTGGTCATGGGACTTGTTTGACCTTACTTCACCAAGCTGGTCAATGCGGGTTGGTGAATGGGGGGCGGGAGGGGGGGAGGGTGGGGGCGTGGCTGTGGGGGGGGGGGCAATGATTGATGGGGTATCGGACGGCAAACCGAAGTTATCCCTGGCCGGGGAAGCGAACTCAGGTCGCCGAGGTTCATTCAATTTCATAGCGCGGTGCGCGACCAACCATTGCGCCTCCGCTCCAGCCCCATCATCCATTATAATTACGGAGCTATAATTAGAGAGCAGTTTCAACTCGGTCGATAAAACAGCACACACATGTACACACAGGCCCGGTATAAAGATTTTATCGTACGAATCTCATCGCTGAAACCCTCCACGCGTTCGCCGTTCGGGGGGGGAGGGGGGGGGAAGGGGGGAGGAACTTGGCATCGATATTTGACAGAGCCCCCAGGTGTTTCTCCAACTTCTCGAGCTGCGATCACCTCCAACGCTTCTGTTCTTCGCCGTTGAAGGTCGCTCGGGCGGTCAGTCAGATTTGTTGGACACTTTCAGTCGACGCTTCGCCCGAGCAGTTGAAACTGCTTTTTTGCAAAATCGTGATTTTTATAATAACGGATAGCTCGGCGGACACCCTGCACTCTATCCACACACTCTCATGTAGCAGGCGCAGCGGGGACTAGTGGTTGTAGTGGTTGTAGTGGTTGGCGCGCTACACGCACGAGACGAACCCGACGGCCTGTGCTTGATTCCTGGCCGCGGCTACCGCGAGAGGCGAAAGTCCCCCAACTTCCACCGCGTAAAGCGAGGGGGGAGACCTGTTTGCGACGGACGGGGGAGCGGAGGCGCACTGCCGGAGCACACTGCGCCGTGAGCCAGGGCGATGAGAGGGTCCCACTTCCCCACGTCAACGAACCAACCCCCACCACACTGAGCAGCGTGGCGACGTGTTGATTAAACATCCCCTTCGGGAATGACACGGCATTTGGGGAGGCCTTCATCCAGCAGCGGAGGAGAAATTATCGGGGGGGGGGGGGGGGGTTTCCCGCAAGCAGAACATTTGACAGCAGTTTCAAAGGTTTTCCTCTCGTCTCACCACCGCGGGCTTTTGTGCCCAGAAAATAACGGAAGAGTTTCATAAAGGTTTCCGCGTCCCCGTGGCGTTCGATGGGCCCCTGGTAAGCGCCCCAAGTCCTCCGTGTCGCCGGTGGCACCAGCCCAGCACCCTTCATTCCTCTTATTTGCTCCGGCAGGTGAAGGTCAAGCGAGTTTATTGACAATTTAAACGTTGAATCTCCCCCCCCCCCGCCCCCCTCAACAATTGCGATTGACTGCTTCGTCGCTTTGCTTAGATGTGCTGAAAGATTGCTTTTTCAGCCACGAAAGCAAATGTTTTCCATTGATGATAAAAGTTTTTTTTTTTCCGGTTCAATTGCATAAATATACAAATGTGTCGTTAACCCACCACCACCCGACACAGCCAATTAGTAAGGTTTGTCACGTAAACAAAACACTGCTATACACTGCACTATACACTATATTATACACTACACTACTTAACACTACACTACTATTCACTACATTACTATACACTACACTATACACTACACGAATATACACTACTATACACTACACTACTATAAACTACACTATACACTACACTACTATACACTACACTACTGTAAACTGCACTATCCACTACACTACGATATCCTACACTACTATAAACTACACTATACTACTATAAACTACACTATTATACACTACACTACTATAAACTACACTATACACTACACTACTAACAGGTCCCTGCAGGGTGGGCTGGTAGGAACATTGGAATTTTGTGCAATTTTATGACATTGTTACGTGAAATTGTGCAAATTGAGAGCGTCTTCCCACCTTTTTGCCCTCAAAATCGTTGAGGGTTCTTCGGACAAATTATACACAAAACAGCACGAGATTTCACTTCGTTAAAGTATTGAAAGGGGACGAACGGACGGAAGGACGGACGGACACATTAATCTATTGCAGGCTGGTACACTCAGTTTACAACTTCGTTCCTACCAGTATAAACTACACTATACACTACACTACTAGAAACTACACTATCATACACTACACTACTATAAACTACACTATACACTACACTACTATACACTACTATAAACTACACTATAACTACACTACTATACACTACACTACTATACACTACACTACTATAAACTACACTACTATACACTACACTACTATAAACTACACTACTATAGACTACACTACTATACACTACACTACTATACACTACACTAATATACACTAAACTACTATAAACTACACTATACACTACACTACTATACACTACACTACTATAAACTACACTACTATACACTACACTAATATACACTACACTACTATGAACTACACTATACACTACACTACTATACACTACACTACAGTAAACTGCACTATACACTACACTAAGATATCCTACACTACTATAAACTACACTATACACTATACTACTATAAACTACACTATTATACACTACACTACTATAAACGACACTATACACTACACTACTATAAACTACACTATACACTACACTACTACAAACTACACTATCATACACTACACTACTATAAACTACACTATACACTACACTACTATAAACTACACTATAACTACACTACTATAAACTACACTATACACTACACTACTATACACTACACTACTATACACTACACTACTATAAACTACACTACTATAAACTACACTACTAAACACTACACTACTATAAACTACACTATACACTACACTACTATACACTACACTAATATACACTACACTACTATAAACTACACTATACACTACACTACTACAAACTACACTATCATACACTACACTACTATAAACTACACTATACACTACTATAAACTACACTATAACTACACTACTATAAACTACACTATACACTACACTACTATACACTACACTACTATACACCACACTACTATAAACTACACTACTAAACACTACACTACTAGAAACTACACTATACACTACACTACTATACACTACACTAATATACACTACACTACTATAAACTACACTATACACTACACTACTATACACTACACTACTGTACACTACACTACAATACACTACACTACTATACACTACTATACATTACGCTACTATACACTACACTACTATACACTACACTACTATACACTACACTACTATACACTACTATACATTACACTACTATACACTATACACTACACTACTATACACTACACTACTATACAGTACACTACTATACACTACACTACTATACACTACACTACTATACACTACACTACTATACGCTATTATAGTCTTGGTTCTTTCAGTAAAGTCACATTCTCACGACGTTTCGATTGGAACACAAGCAATCATTATCACGTGTGAAAAATCACACTACACTACTATACACTACACTACTATACACTACACTACTATAAACTACACTACTATAAACTACACTACTATACACTACACTACTATACACTACACTCTACGCTACACGACTATACACTACACTACTATACACTACACTACTATTCACTACATTACTATACACTACGCTATACAATACACGACTTTGCATGACCATACACTACACTACTATCCACTACTCTACTATACACTTCACTACTACAAACTACACTACTATACGCTCCACGATACACTACACTACTATACACTACACTACTATTCACTCCACTACTATACACTACACGACTACACATTACTATACACTACTAAACACCACTACTATATACTACACTAATATACACTACACTATACACTACACGACTATACATTACTATACACTACTATACACCACAACTATACACTACACGACTATACATTACTATACACTACACTACTATTCACTACACTACTATACATTACACTACTATACATTACACTACTATACACTACACTACTATACACTACACTAATATACACTACACTACTATGAACTACACTATACACTACACTACTATACACTACACTACAGTAAACTGCACTATACACTACACTAAGATATCCTACACTACTATAAACTACACTATACACTATACTACTATAAACTACACTATTATACACTACACTACTATAAACGACACTATACACTACACTACTATAAACTACACTATACACTACACTACTACAAACTACACTATCATACACTACACTACTATAAACTACACTATACACTACACTACTATAAACTACACTATAACTACACTACTATAAACTACACTATACACTACACTACTATACACTACACTACTATACACTACACTACTATAAACTACACTACTATAAACTACACTACTAAACACTACACTACTATAAACTACACTATACACTACACTACTATACACTACACTAATATACACTACACTACTATAAACTACACTATACACTACACTACTACAAACTACACTATCATACACTACACTACTATAAACTACACTATACACTACTATAAACTACACTATAACTACACTACTATAAACTACACTATACACTACACTACTATACACTACACTACTATACACCACACTACTATAAACTACACTACTAAACACTACACTACTAGAAACTACACTATACACTACACTACTATACACTACACTAATATACACTACACTACTATAAACTACACTATACACTACACTACTATACACTACACTACTATACACTACACTACAATACACTACACTACTATACACTACTATACATTACGCTACTATACACTACACTACTATACACTACACTACTATACACTACTATACATTACACTACTATACACTATACACTACACTACTATACACTACACTACTATACAGTACACTACTATACACTACACTACTATACACTACACTACTATACACTACACTACTATACGCTATTATATTCTTGGTTCTTTCGGTAAAGTCACATTCTCACGACGTTTCGATTGGAACACAAGCAATCATTATCACGTGTGAAAAATCACACTACACTACTATACACTACACTACTATAAACTACACTACTATAAACTACACTACTATAAACTACACTACTATAAACTACACTACTATACACTACACTACTATACACTACACTCTACGCTACACGACTATACACTACACTACTATACACTACACTACTATTCACTACATTACTATACACTACGCTATACAATACACGACTTTACATGACCATACACTACACTACTATCCACTACTCTACTATACACTTCACTACTACAAACTACACTACTATACGCTCCACGATACACTACACTACTATACACTACACTACTATTCACTCCACTACTATACACTACACGACTACACATTACTATACACTACTAAACACCACTACTATATACTACACTAATATACACTTCACTATACACTACACGACTATACATTACTATACACTACTATACACCACAACTATACACTACACGACTATACATTACTATACACTACACTACTATTCACTACACTACTATACATTACACTACTATACATTACACTACTATACACTACACTACTATACACTACACTACTATACACTACACTACACGACTATACATTACTATACACTACTATACACTATACTACTATACACTACACTACTATACACTACTCTACACTACACGACTTTACATTACTATACACTACTATACACTACACTACTATACACTACACTACTATTCACTACACTACTATACACTACACTACTATACACTACTATACACTACACTACTATACACTACACTACTATACATTACACTACTATTCACTACACTACTATACACTACACTACTATACACTACACTACTATACACTGCTATACACTACACTACTATACACTACACTATACACTACACTATACACTGTATATTGGGCTCTATGGAGGCACGTGGTTAACAGGGGCACTGTGTGTATTTGCCTCCTCTGCTTTTCCCGCCCCACGTGAAGCCAAACGCTCGTTCAATGGAAATGGACAAATATCCCAAATGCAGCAGGGCCCTCGTGAATAAAACGATCCTCGAGACTCGATTAAGCCTTTCCCGGGTAAATAATCAACGTTATTAAAACACGTTTTTCTTTCTTTTGTTATCGGCATTGTTGATGCATTTCATTCCGCTGAAGCAAGCCCCGCTTTTAATCTCTCCCATTTTGGGAAACTCATTAGAACGATCCACACGTATTGTCGGTCGATTGCAATTCAAAGGACATTTAAATATTCTGCTGCTGATTTAAGGCGACTGGTCGTTTGAAACCGTCCCTCGAATGTACCGCCGTGCCCCCCGCCGAAGTTCATGCGATCATTCGATGCGCCACCCATCGCTCACGGTTTTGAGCGCTCCCTCTTGAGCAACCGTGACAGCAGAAAAGGGGATAAAGGCGCAGCCCTGCAACTTCACTCTCACGTCATTGCTGGCGGAAGGGCCTCCGCCAAACACACCGCTCTAGAGAGTGCCCTGTAAGGGGGTGCTTTGGCCTACTCCTCCACACCAGCCAGACGTCTTTGGAGCTACAGGCGCACACCACACCTAACCCGACCGCACTTAACCTGCCGACCGACTAACTGTGGTGTAACCTTTCATAATTGTTGTTACGTTGTAATTATTACTCATGTTTTACTCAGGAGAGCCTCACTGAGCCTCGTGACTCATTTTCAGCGGGGGGGAGGGGGGGAGGGGAAATTGTTGCTTTGTACATTACGAAAACGAACGCACAATGTCGTCTCGAGTGCCGCGCGCCGGGAGAACGACCGGAACCGGCGGCCCTCCGCGTTGCGAGTTGAGAGTAACTGTCCGGTAGGCCCGTGGTGGCAGCATCACTGCGCCGGCCTATGTCTAAATCTCCTTGGGAGCCGAGGGCCTTGGAAGCTAGATGCCCGCCGCGTGGCTCTTTACTACGTTCGGAGGGCACGCACGGACAGCCGATGTCTCCCAGAATCTTGCGAGCGCAGCTGCAGTAATTAAGGACCGCTGGGGTTACGCTGTCGATATTTCTACCCAGTGTTTTGACAGATCTAATTAACCCCGTGCGACCTTTTTGCTGGGTTTCCTGGGACAAATTGAATTTGATTCCCCTCTCCTGCGCTCGCAAGTGCATCGCGCAGCGTTTTATTTTATTTTGCCTTATTTATATGTTACCGAAATAAATTGCGGTGAGGTTAGTGCACGTCCTTACGATATTTTCACTTGAAATCCCCTGCAAGTTGATTTATTAAAATAGCGGCGATACATAACCCTGCTGAGCGCTAGAAGCACAAGTGTCATGTTTTATTGCCATATATAATGTTGCCGAAAAGGTAATATGGCCGAACGCTATTATAGAGTCTCACGCGAAGATGAATTACATATCCCAAAAATTATTTAATCTTCGTAATAATCTCTGCCGCCCTGGTCGTGCACGGGAGGGTCGTGGTATATGTACGTACATAGGTAGGGGTCTAATGATGCATCGATTCTTAGGTTGATAAAGAGTCTTTGGCTCACGACGCATGCATCAAATCGCATGCGTAAGGATCGATGTTTTAATTTGTACGGAGTAGACGTTATGTGTGGTGCAGTGGTTTGCGGAATGTACTCTGAACCCAGAGACCCGAGTTAAATTCCCGGCTGTGGTTAAATCCCACTGGTGAGTGATATCCAAACCAGTCCTGGGCCTCTCTCCCACTTCACCAGTCTGTAGAAGACTCTTTCTCATTAGGATTCTGGCTTTCTCTCCTTGCCTGGCCCAACCGCCACTGGCCGTCCGACCGTCTGTCTCGTGGCCAAAGAGAGAAATGCGAACTTCATTTAACGCAATTTTGCTAATTTATGGCGTCGCTGGGGAAATGAAACAACAAGCAATTACACACATTTGAGAAAATTAAAATCTGTCGAGAAAGCTCCAAAAAATGTTTTTTTTAAACTGGATTTTTTTTTGTAGCTTCCCCTCCCTCCCTCCCTCTCCTTTTCCTTCTCCCTCCCTCCACTGCCTCCCTCCCTCCACTCCCACCCACCCCCAACCATGGAGGATGCGTGGTGGCGGAATGCCGCTCAGCGGTATCTTGCCCACCAGGGAGACACCGGTCCCAACTCTGCGTGACGTAAATAACCCCTTCACCTGCAATAAAGTACCTTGGCGGCGGAGCGCAAGTGGAGGCGCTGTGCGCTCGTCTGATAGGGTCTGTAGGCTGGGGATTTAAAATGCAGTTTTTTTGTCCTAATTCATCCACATCACCTGCATTTCCCAGGACGCGGGCGTGAAATGAATTTATGACGAGGTGCCTCCTTGCTCCTCATCGTCATCGTTTTTTCTCTCCATGGTCCCTCTTCGGAGAGATGGTTGCACTGCAGCCCCGCCGCGGTCTGGGGCGTTAACGGCCCCGCTCGGCTAAATCATCAGCAGCAGCAGCAGCAGTCTCAATCGGGTTGAGACCCCCATCCACCTCGCCAAACTTGATAAACCAAAAACACACCGCAGCCTTAAAAGGGAACACATGTAATGGGCAACGTTTCTGGCAATGGTCCTTCTTCATATCACATTCGTATCACACAAGGGTGCCACGGTGGCTAGGAGATGTTAACTACCTCGCCTGGTATACAGGACGTCGTGGGTTCGATCCCGACCCTGACGCCTGTATTTTTGGGAGTTTGCGGTGTCTCTCTCACCGTGGTTGTGAGGCTTTGTTTCCGGGACCTCCAGTTTTTAGCTGCTATAACTTTCCACTTGATAAGCCACTTTGCTGAGCTATCATTTGTGGCCAGGTTGCTTCTGAACAAGAGCTGTATGGCTCATTGGGGGGCCTTACCTGTTGCAATAAAAAAAAACAGTTCGTAGTGTTTACATTATTAAGTTTTGAAGAACTCTTTTAGGTTTGAACCAATAATCTCGGCAGTCCCGGGGTCAGGTGCTCTGAAGCGGCACTCCCTTGCTACGTGAGGTTGCTCACTCACCTCACCGGCGCTCACCATGGTCAGAATGAACCTCGTGCGCCAGGGGAGCTCACTCGACCAGGCGTTCCCCCCCCCCCCACCCCCCATCCATTCATTCATCACGGGAGGCGGCTGAATCCCGGATTGTCATCCAGAGTCTCGGCAGCGCCGGCTCTCATCCATCAGTACCCCTGAGCCACTCGGCCTCGCCGTTAATGGCATCCTTTGAAGACACCCGCGCCCCCCCTGTAACTGCGGAGCGAGGGCAGGCGGTGGGTATTCCGATTGGGATGTGCAAAGGAAAGCGCGGTGGGTGGGGGGGGGGGGGGGGCGCTGTGGTTGTCTCTGATTAATAGCGATACATTATATTTTCCAGGTCCGTAAAAAAAAAAAATTACGAGGCGCGAGAGTTGCTTCCCCATCGCTTGCTCGGATGTCATACAATTGAGCCACTCGGTGTAAACAACCGCAGGACAATGGGCTCGAGGATGTAACTCGGCGGTGGGTGCTAATCAGTCGATCGCTGCCACCCCATCACCCCCTTCCTTCCCGCGGGGACGTTTGCTTTACATTCTTCGAGTTTATAAAGCACGCGCCGGGAGACCCCCCGCACGCTGTGCGTCTCCACGGACGGAGCTCTCGTACGACGCTCGCCCCCACCCTCCCCAATGCCGTGAAATCTCTCCGCCGCTGCTACCAACCGCCCGTTCCCTCGGCCCCCTCATAACGTGACCCCCACGAGCCCCGACTTCTCACAGCTGCGGCCGATGCTCCCGTGAATGTCCACTCGCCCATTCCCGCAACCGAAGTTGAGGAGTCGGTCTGCCAGACTGACTCTTCCGTCTTATCCACACCATGTTCAACAAGCACCACACCATGCTGCAGGTCTACAGTTGGCACGGTCGGCTACGTACGGTGGGAATAAATTAAACGTACATACGTACACACGGGCCTGAACGCTTCTCTTTCTGCCTCCTCCCTCGTATTGCCCGACCTTTGAAAACCCCTCCCATCCTCTCATTCCCCAAGCTCTCATAACATTGCACAAATCAAGAGTTAACACATTAACCCTTACCCAGCAAAACCTTGATTACGCTGTTTGTTGCTGGCCGCTTAAAGCGTTGGGCCTTTGGGCCCTGTGCTCAGAAACCATAAAACAACGACTCTGAACGCAGAGCACCTGTTGCCAGTGATAGCTTTGTCCCCTAAACGTGGCAGGTTGATTTGCCGCATTGCACTGAAAAGACCTTGAGTACTCTCCGGCGGTTCGCAACAAATTAACCCTTTCCCTTTCTGAGACGTCTGCAAGTCGGAGGGTGGGTGTCCCGTTCACCACTGAATATCGGAACATGCGAGCGGTTCAGCATATATTTTATTTAGAGAGGTGTAGCGCCGTTGTTTTTGAAGGCGCTGTACTGACCGCAGAGAGCCGTAGCGACACCACCCTGCAAAACTGTGCCACACACCCTCCCGCATGGCCTTGTGGGAGCCTCGGTACATTTTCCCACCTGAAGACGTACCGATAAAGATAAACCGATGACGTACGCGTCTGTCTCGTACGTCATCGGAATGGGAAAGGGTTAAGGAGGAGGTGGCTGGATGATGTGGGCAGCTGATATCTTGGGGCTTGGCAAGACACACTGGGCTGGCACCCGTGAGGTCCTGGGTTTGAAATCAGGTTTTAGCCGCTCCCAATTTAGTCTGGGTCTTCAAGTGTAGCGAGTTAATGGTCTCAGCCTGGTCAGAAATGACGGTACAAAAACCAACAGATTGGTTTTCGCTCGCATGAACACCTGCCTGCAGTGGCACTGTAATCCATTTCACTGGCTGCGGGAGAGTAAGTATATTCTTTTACTGATGTATTGGAGTGTGGCAACCAATGAGACCATTTCTGGTATGGAAAGCAGCGCCTCTGTTTGTGAAATCACCAATCCACCCGGCCATTGCACGTCTATTAATTTATCCATTAATCCATAGATCCATCCATCTAGTCCAGCATCCACGCATAGATCATCCATCCGTCCATTGATTCCCGTTCATTGTGTATAAATGCTGTGGTCATTTATATAGACAGCCGCGCATGACCTGAATATTAACCGTTTTAAAGGGAGGCCGGTCGACTGGCGAGCGCGGTCCGAGTGCAAAACAATAAGAACGTTCATGCCTGACAAAATTTAGTATGTGCTCGCTGTCACGGTGCATTTTGGGTCATTAAATAATAAATGGATAAGGGTCTGTATCATCGCGTAAATATTTAAATGTTAATGTACAAATGTTTGGCAGCAACATGAGATTAAGCAGGCAGAGTATGGGATTAACATGAGCCTTTTATGTAAGCGAGCACTGCGGTGGAGATATGTTAACTACTTCGCCTGGTATGCAGGAGGGCGTGGGTTCGATCCTGACTCTGACACCTGCTGTATATTTCGAATCGACATGCGTTCAGAGTATTTTGCTGCTGCTCAACCTCGTTGAGCTATCATTTGCGATAGCCAGGTCGCTTCTGAAAAAGAGCTGTATAGAGCAGTGGGGCCTTTAAATGGTAAATGAAAACATATTATTGGTTCTTTCGGTAAAGTCACGTAGAAGGGAAACAATAAAATTATAAAAATATAAAACAATAAAATTCTCACGACGTTTCGACTGCATTTCGGGTCTTAATTGATTGTTCACACTTACGGTGGCTTTCAGACCGCATCCATTATTTTCCTCTCCCCCCTCCTCTTTTCCGAACATAGATGGACTCGTCCATCTGAATAACTGCCAAATCGCTCTCCGTAGTGCTAACGTTAAAAAAAACGCCACTTATTTTCAAATTTTCTTGCTGTGGTTTTCACACCTGATGATGAATGCTTGTGTTGCAGTCGAAACGTCGTGAGAATTTTATTGTTTTATATTTTTATTATTTTATTGTTTCCCTTCTACGTGACTTTACCGAAAGAAGCAATAATATGAATCCCTGCAGTCGCGAAAGCTTTAAATCAAAAATGAAAAACAGTTGACTTTTTTAAAGCCTAATCGGCAGGGTTGGGGTCTGTTAAACAATCCTCCTTGGGACGTTTTTTTTTTGGCGGTGCTGTATAGCTCTCCGATGGGTTTTGCCGGGTTGGAACCGCGCGACCTCCGTCATATCGGCTCCTGAAGAAGCTGCCAGCAACGATGTGCGGAGGGAAATGTCGAACGGCAACGCTGAGCAACGACGGTACACACCGATAATGCGTCGCGAAGGTGCAGGCTTGCCTGACGTTCGAGGCACGTGGATCTCCACAAATACCACGGGAATCTGTTCCGTGTGAGGTAGAGCAATAGTCTACAATATTCCATTGGGCGCTGACATGGTGAGACGTTGGGAATGTTGGGCAATAGTATTTGAATAAATGGTATGGCTTTTTTTTTCATTTCATCTTTACATCAAAGTCATTCCAAAGCAGTGTAGGACATGCACAGTGGAGCTCATTGAGACCAGGACCTTTAAAATTAGCTTAAATTTTTTTTTAAATGTGCGAGTAATTACAGGGGATAGATTGAAGCAAAAATGTAACATTGTCCCCAGCATGCTCATGGTCTACGCCGTCAGTGTAATTTAATTTTTTTCCATCATTATTATCTGTTACTTCGTGCTCTTGTGGGTTTTCTTTACACTTCACAATGTGCGCTCTCAAAATTGTTCATTAATAAAAGCCACTGTACCGCACGCTGGCTCGCCAGGAGAAGGCGGTAGGGCGTAGAGCAGCGGTCGCCAACCGGCGTGTCCCAAGCCTCGTGCGGCTCTTTCATCCACCGCATGCGGCTCTTATCGAAGGGAAATAACGTAGCACACATATTTAACTATTTTAACACATTTTTTTTCCAGGTAAGGCCCACTGAGCTATGTATCTCTTTTTCAGAAGAGACCTGGCCATGAATGATCGCCCAACAAATTGGCTTATCACGTGGAAACGTGTGGCAGCCGAACAGTCTAAACGCGTGTTTCTGAATGTGGAGGGAAAAACCGGAGGACCCAGAGAAAAATCCACATGACCATGGCGATAACATGCGGGCTCCAAATATACAGCAGGTGTTAGGGTTGGAATCGAACCCATGACCTCCTGTATACCGGGAGAGGTAGTTAACATCTCGCCACCATGGCGTCCTATCACAGAAGTAGCAAAGAATAATGAATGTCTCTCATGCTGTACCGAAAACTGTCTATATATATACACACAAAAGACAAAGATCCCCCATATAGCCTTAACAGACTGTAGGGGCAAATGCTGTTAGTGAGCGCCTATAAAGGCCGGCACGGCACACGAGGGGGTGGGTGGCCAACACCACGCCCGGCCGCCTTTGTCTCCCTAGTGGCGATGTTTACACATCGCACCAAGTACTCATTTGAGGCTGAGTCGACCTAGGGGAGGCCCAGGGCCGGTTCAGATAATCGTCACTGATGTTGGCCGTGAGCAGAAATTGAACCCAGGTCGCCAGGTTTGTGGCGCAGCGCTCGCTAACCGCTGCACTACCGCTCCCCACTAGTGTAGTATACACACACATATAGACACACTTATATATAAACACTTGGCTCTTCGCAGAACTCACGGCTACTTTTCGGCTCTTGGTTATGTTTACAGGTTGGCCGCCGCTGGCATCGCGTGTCCCCTCCTCGCACGTCCGCCGTGTTCCGTTTGCTCGCGTGACGCGGGACTCGCCAGAAATTTGTGGCGAGGATGGAAAGTTTTTCCACCAGACTGCGACGGGCCACGCAGAAAAGTTCCGGTGTGCAATTTTACTCCCGGTCCCGCTCGTGTCAGACTCAGCGAGGATGTTTAGCGCCGCGCGGCGTGACGCGCGGTCCCTGCGTGCCAACTGGCGGCGATTTAGCGCACTGCTCTGGACTGGCACCACGACTCGATTTGTTCGGCCGTAATGTACGCGTGTAAGTTGAACTTCTTTCGCACCGTGCGTAGCCAACCGCAGCTAATTGGAGGTGCATGGGGAAGGACAACAAACGAAACACAAAAAGCAGTTATCAAGAAATTCGTTTTCAATATAGATTTTAAAAGTGCGCAGCTCCAGTGCTTTTCTAATTTCGGAAGGAAGAGCGTTCCAGACGGCCGCAGAAGCAGATCCGAAAACGCGCGATGCGGTGACCGCCGTCTTTGTTCAACGGAGAGCCTAAAACCGCTGCTGCGAGGATGACCGGAGTTCGTTTGGTGGTTTATGCCCTCTGACGAGATCAGCGAAGTGTTTCTACAACGAGCCAAAGTGGTTTCCCTGCTCCAACGAGCATTCTGAGGCAGTTGTGTTCAGATTCCCTTGTCTTTTGCCAGCCGTAAGCCAGTGGCAGCAATTCCAGATTGCTCGAGGAGATATTCCTCGCTTCTCTGTCCGTGCTGAGAAAAGGTCAGCATGGTTTCCTGCTAAGTCGATTCAGCATTGGATGGTGCACTCACCTCCACTTTACAGCCAGAAATCGCGTGGTGGCGCTTCCACCATAGCCATGGCGGGTGGCGAATGTCTGACAACGACCGTTGGCTTCTCTCCCCCACAACGTGGTTCTCATTTATCGACTCCGGAGGAATAATGGGCTGAGTCATCCTCCAACTAGGATTCAAAACTTGCAACCTTCCGCTCTACCGCTGAGCCATCTGGCCGTAATAAAAGCCAAATCGCACCCCGAAAGGCTTGCCTAGCTCAGCTCGGGCCTGTCATTTAAGTGGGACTCATATTTTGAAGGGTGTTTTATATGATTGGTTTGACAAGTGTTAGATCGATTTCTAATTATACCCCGCGAGCCGCGGGAGCGGGGGGGGGGCTTTAGTTAAGCGCGTGTCCATAAGTGATTTTTTGTTTTGAATGCTAAACAGGCTTTGCGTGTGCCTAACGGTCCACACAGCGCTGACACTTTACGGCAGGTATGAATTAGCCACTCAAGCCGGTAGCCTGCAGCTATCGCTAATAGGGGAGGGTAAAAAAAGAAATAAGACAGCCACTTAGGAATCGATTTAGGGCCTGAGTGGTGCTGTCGGCATCAGGCATTGCCAGCAGCCCCCTGTTAGGGAGTAATTACAGCTGTGCTTGATTCCTTACTTGATATTCCATTGTGAATGTGTCGTGGTTTTTCACGACCGACACCGACAATGTCCCCCAGGTACGTGTTTTGTCGATGGAACTTTACTTGGCACGTTTTGGGTGGGGTGGGGTGGGGTGGGGGGTTACTGTTGTAGATTTATTTTGGCTGCGTCCGACAACAACGAGAGGCAGGCGCTAGCCCGCACCCTGAAGACGTGGCCGTTGCGTGACGGCACGTGTTCACTGACATTTGTTTGGAACATGCGTCCCAAGTGCTGGGATGCCTGATTATCCCAGCGTGTGTGTTACATTATGGCACGTTTTGGGTGCTGTACTGCCGACTAAAACTCTAGAATACTGTCCTTTTCCCAGAAACCTGAAATTATACTTGTGTGTTAAATCTGTGAAATGAATGGGTTAATTTGTATCTCCTGTTTTGGATGGACTTAACCCCACCAGCCACTAGAAGAAATGCATTCGCTGCAGTAAAAAAAAATAAAGATTTTATTCCTGAACCTTGAAGCCATGCCGATTCATCGTATCTCGCGGCGGTTTCACCTGGAACTTTTCGCGATAGTTTTGGAAGTGTTTAGCCACAGCGTCCATTGCTTTTCATTTTAAACAAAAAAAAAAACTACTTAAAATGTTTTACCAGGTAAGACCCATTGAGCTATGTAGCTCTTTTTCAGAAGTGACCTGGCCACAAATGATTGCTCAATGAAGTGGCTTATCATGCAGAAATTTATCGCAGCCAAATAATCTAAGCTCATGTTTCTAAATGTGGGGGCAAAACCAGAGGACCCGGGGAAAAATCCACTCGACCACGAGGAGAACATGCAAGCTCCAAATATACAGGCGTTAGGGTTGGGATCGAACCCACAACCTCATGTTGTTTTTTACATGTTTACAGCAAAGGTTTATGAAGTGCTATAAAATATATATTTATAGATAATCTTACTATTATTAAGACGCTCATCCCAAAAATATAACTGGTTGTGTGAAGACTTAAGATGGTGCGCTGCTCGCCGCTCCTCGTGCGAAGGAGGGGGAAAATCCTGGTGGCTTAAACTGTCGCAAATCGCCATAATCCAAACCTAATTTAGCCGCCAATGCAACAGACAGCAGCCTAAAGGAGGCTGTCAGTCCACATTTGCGCTATCAGCCTTCTCGTGACACGCATCATAAAAGTCAATATCCCAAGCAGGCCACTCCGTCAGTCACACACTGGGCACCCCCTTTGCAAACAGCTGAGAATTGGGGAGGAAGGAGAGAAGGGGGGGAAAGAGAAAGTTTGGGTTGTATATTGAATTATTTAGTTATCCGCGCGCTCTATTTATTTACTTGTTTTGACATTGCCTTCCTGGCACAACGCCCTTGTCAGTTTACAGCAAGTAATATTGTTGTTATTTTTTTAGGTCCTCAGTTCTATTGGTAGTGTTTAGCAAGAGCTAATTTAATTTAGCATCTGATCACTTGCACTGCTGGATGAAGGCACCCACCCCCCACCCACCTCGCCTAAAATATGGCGCATATAAAACTATACGCCTTGTGTTACAATTATACGCCCTGTTTTAAATTGAACTTTGGCCCAATCGAAAGTCTGTCGACCATTCTGTATGTGTAATGACCGAAATTAGGGAGCACTCGCCCCCAAGCAAATACGCAGCTGAACGGACTTCCAGGAAGTACGTGATGGCCTCCCGTTGGTGTAAGGAGGCCTCCGGGATGATGGGACCCGGAGGCAAGGCTTGAAGGGATTTGAGGAAAGGTTCAAACGGGAAGCGGAAGTCGAACCTGGAGGCGACGGTTGAGAACCGCTAAGGGAGAGAAGGACGGAATGGCCGGAGGAAAGACGGTGACGGGAGGTTCGAGAGAGAGAGAGAGGGCTCGAGAGGGATCAAAGGGGGGAGAGCACAAGGGGGAGGAGGGGACGTCCCGGGGAGAGTGCGAGAGTCAAGCCTCGGGAAGAAACCGGGCCTAGAGCTTGTGCCGTTTCACAAAGAGGCTCCGAGTCTATGTGTATCAGTGTCGTTTCATAGGTAAAAAAAAAATGCACCCACGTAAATGGGAAAGTGGCAGATGTCCCCCCCCCCCCCCGTCTAAAATGATCAGAAAGGCCTAATTTTATCAAACGAAGAACATTCCATTTCGGAACTTTACCAGGCTAACAGTGCACTGCCTTGTGACATAGAGAACTGCAGTGAAAGGAGAGGGCACGGAGCTGCTTCTGAAGTCTTCTCCGCATGGCTCTCACGTTGACGCAGAGCAGCAGCTGTGATTCTTCATATCGAGGTGTTTGAGCCGGATGATCGCGTCAGGAGGAGCAGCGGAGCGAGAGTGTCGCTGTCTGTGACTCGGGCACGGAGTCCGTGTCCCACGTTCCGTGGTTCTCTCCTGGGTGGGTGACCACACGCGTCGCACGCTGCCCGAGAGTGCTGATGTTGCTTAGATCTCTTCATCCACACAAAGGGGCACGCCCTTTGCACACCCCGAAATCCGGACGGTGTTTATCCGCAAGTCAATCAAAATTACTCATTGTTTTTTTCGGTAAAGTCACGTATGTAGAAATACCATAAAATCACATTACCCTATGTGCTATTTGTTTTTTACACCTGATGAAGATCGCTTGTGTTGCTGTCGAATCGTCGTGATTGATTTGTTTTAATGTGATTTTATGGTATTTCTACATACGTGACTTTACCGAAAAAAAAAACAATGAGTAATTTATGCAGTCACGAAAGCTTTAATTCTTTATTAAGTCAATCAAAATGTTGATATTCTTATTCTCAGAGCAGAAATGAACTACGTTTCGTGAAAAACCGCAATATACGATTTTATTTTGTAATGCCAATCAATTTGCTACACTAGAAAACCCGACTCGGTTAATCACGGGTGGCCTTAACCTGGGGTTGAACTCTCCCTGTCAGCTATGCTGGCTTTAACGCTCTGACCCCTGAGCAACCTGGCTTCCTCGAAAAAATACGGCTCTATAATGGATAAATATTAATCTGCGAGGGCTCAGTGTCTGAGACACGGTGTCAGCCCCCTTTGGACCGCTCGGCTAAATTTGGGTGGCAGCTTTATTGATGTACCCCCACATTTTAGCAATGTTCTGCCACCGGAAGCTCAGCTGATGCATGCGGAGGATAAAGGAGGAATTAAGAGCGCACCGTGAAGGCGACGTTGGTGACATGAGGCCTTCAACGATCATTTAATTGTGCAGACGGACGTGAATTATACCTCTTAATGCGCGGCTCAATGCACTGCCTAGAGGCAACGTGAGGCAAAGGGA
Source organism: Petromyzon marinus (assembly GCF_048934315.1). NCBI lineage: Eukaryota > Metazoa > Chordata > Hyperoartia > Petromyzontiformes > Petromyzontidae > Petromyzon > Petromyzon marinus. The sequence goes on from NC_133707.1 coordinate 5,884,209, forward strand.
ACGGTGCAGCCCCGCAATTGCTTGCTCACGCCACTGCTGGCGGAATGTCCTCTGGAGGGAATTTTTGGCCGACTACCTCCGTATGTATTTTGAACTTCTTTTGCGCCGTACGTAGCCAACCGTGCGAATCGGAAGTGCGGGGGGAGGGGGGGGGGACAACGAACCAAACGCAAAAATCGCTTCGAAAGAAATGAGTTCTCAATCTAGATTATTTAAAAGTGCATAGCTCCAGTGGCTTACTAATATCGTGAGGAAAAGCGTTCCAGACGGCCTCGGAAGCGCATCCGAAAGCGCGCGATGCGGTGACCACCGTCTTTGTTCAATGGCTAGCAGCCAAAATCCGCAGCGGGGATGACCAGAGCTCGCGCGATGATGGTTCATGCTTCTTGACGAGATCAGCGAGATGTTGTGGTTCATTTGTTTACCCGCACTTTGTGTGCGATGAGTGCGACCTTCCATGCCGGACGGCCATCTTGCAAGAGGCGGGGAGTACCCCCACACTTTCCCCCCACCGCGTGCGAACAACCGTCCGACTAAATTTTGATTTAAAGCTTTCGTGACTGCAGTAATTCATATTCTTAGTTTTTTCGGTAAAGTCACGTTGAAGAGAAACAACAAAATAACAAAATATATATAAAACAATAAAAAATTCTCACGACGTTTCGACCATAACTCAAACCTGATGATGACCGTTTGAGTTATGGTCGAAACGTCGTGAGAATTTTTTAATGTTTTATATATATTTTGTTATTTTGTTGTTTCTCTTCAACGTGACTTTACCGAAAAAACTAAGAATATGAACCGTCCGACTGTGTGCCGCGCGCCCATTTGCACGGCCCGGCGCGGAGAAGCTGCGCGGAGGGGAAGGGAGGAGGTCGAGGGGAGCGGGAATTTAAGAAACCCCGCCCAGTTTATTTTTTTGTCGACTGCCGCGCCGGGAGATCGAATGGAAACCGGCGCGACCTCCGCATGGCGTGGGCGGCACCGTTGGCCGTCGCATCGCTGTGGCAGCGTCTCCCCCGGCAGCACACGCTTTGATCTCTGTTCGTCGGGAGTCAGAGCCAGCGGTGATTGGTTTTACTCGCCCTGTTAACATTTACGTCGCGGCGGTTGGACGTATTCATGGAGCTGTTAGCTGACACCCTCCTTAATCTTTTTTTTTTTTTTAAAACTACGTCTCGACCGTGGCGGCATCCCTCCCCTGTCTCGTCGACATGACTAATGCTTGTCGCTGCGATATGCAATTCTTTACATTAATCAATATGGGAAAAGAAAAAAAAACATTTACCGTACATCTGCCTTGCCAACTAGCTTGCGTAAGTCAATTCGAATTTGTTCCACCGCTCTCTCTGCCCGTACTTAGCCTTCCCGTGCCCATTTCGTTGTCAGCGAAATATTTTTTTTTGTTGCGGGAGCACATTTTTCGCGCGGCGCGTATCGGGGGGGGTGCGGCTTGCGTGTCAGGCACAGATGCCTCCCCGCGTAAGGCGCGCTTTGCCTGATAACGCAGCTGTACGAGTTCGGCTCTGGCGGGACGTGACACCCGTGCATAATTAACCGGGCGGCGGCGTGCGGCCTGGCTGTGCCGCACGCCGCTGCCGCCTGCAGTCCGGCGCTGTGGAGGCAGCGGCGAGGGCTTGGCGGATTTACCTCGCGCCAATGTTGCGCAACTCGTCCCGGAGGTGCCATAGCGTGGCTGGCCGGGAGTTGGCGGGTACGGCGAGTGGAATAGATCGCCATCTGTTTCCATCTGTACGGGGATAGAGCGTTGCCCTCCCCTCGCGCAAGGCGTGGGGTTTTTCTCCCGGCGCTCGCGTATTTCCTCCCACGCGAATAGTCAACGCGACTCATCATCAAATTCCTGAAAACGCCTTACGAATAAAATCGCAATGTGGCAGCAGCAGGGCCCTCCTGGACAAAAGATCCCTCTGACTCGGCGTGACTCCCCCGGATGAGCAAGAGGAATTATTTTCCCTCGGTAGTCCGCCGTAGAGTGACGGTGACCCAGTCCGTGTCACGCCGTTCGTGGGCTCGGCAGTGAGTGGCCTGGAGTGGCTGCTGAGGCCGGTCCTGGAGAGTGCCACCGTGGCCACAGTCCTGCCAGGCGTAGAGACTGCGTCCCCGTTGAGCCGACACGGCTACTGCTACTGCTGTTGTTGTTGCCCAATGTTTCCGAATCGGAGTCACTACGGTGGCGAGACGTTAACTACCTCGCCCGGTATACAGGAGGTCGTGGGCTTTGTCCGACCCTGATCCCTGCTGTGTATTTGGAGTTTGTGTGTCTATCTCACTGTCGTTGCGTGGGATTTCTCTCCGGATCCTCCGGTTTTTTCCCTTCACATTTATTTGAACATTCATTTAGAGTATTTGGCTGCTACAGATGTCCACGTGATAAGCCACTTCATTGAGCTATCGTTTGTGGCCAGGTCGCTTCTGAAAAAGAGCTTCATAGCTCGGCGGGCCTTATCTGGTAAAAAAAAATGTTTTAAAAAAGTTTTATGGTTTTAAAAGTTGATCTAAGACTGCAGGAGGAATCCGATGAGCTATGAAGTTCTTTTTCACGGATGTCCAGTCGAGGTAGGTCAGCAAGTTACAAACAGCCTGAACCTCCACAATACGATCCTGCTCACACGAGAGAAGATGTGCCGGTATATATATACACGTCAAGCAACGTATTTGACGATGCTGCTGTTGTTGCGTTGACAGTGGCGCACACAAGCACAATTGTCACACACTCTGCGCATTCGTCAATAACACTGTGCCCTTTAAAATAATAAAATATCTAGACGACGTTTCGGGCAATGGCCCTTCTTCATAGCACACCGTTAGCGCATCAAGAAGGGCTGTCACCTAAAACGTTGCCTATTGTAGATTTGCCCCGTTGACAAATGTGTTGGGGTTTTTTTTTAACGATTAAGTCCCGAGCGCTGTGAGTGCAATTGCTCAGTACGTGTTGCGTGTTCTCCTGGTGCTTAATTTGCTTCTCTCATCGTTCCCAACGCTCCTTGGTAGAGCAATTGAGCAAGCATCCCAATGCAGGACCCTCTGGAACGCTCTTCCTTCCGATATCAGGAAGCCGCTGGAGTTGTGCACTTTAAAATCGAGATTGAAAACCCATTTCTTTCGGACTGCTTCTTGTGTTTGATTTGTTGTCCTTCCCCCGCACCCCCCCCCCCCCGACCCGACCCACACATCCGATCAGTATGGCTGGCTACGCACGGTGCGAAAGAACTTCAACATACATGCATGCATACCGTTTGCAGAACCAATGAGATTACTGAAAGTTATCGTCGAGGTCAAAGAGGTCGTCGTGGCCGCTGGCCCTTGGTGCCGTCTCAACGTGCCGTCGTCGCTTCCGCTCTCCTTCTGCCAGGTCCTGTAATTCTTGCAGAGGGGAGACTAAGTGCCTTTGCATGTTTTATAATCCAAGTGTTGAGCATTCGGCAACGTTACGTTCGCATTAAGTGCTTTGTTCCGAGACGCCTTTATTGACGTGAAGTGCGCCGTATAAATAAGGATTGATTCCTTGACAACCCATCCTTCAGGGCCCCCCCTTTACGGTGGTGTCCCACCGTCCATCCGCGCTCGAGTTAATCTACTTTTGTCATGATTATCAGTATTAGTAACTTGTTTTCAGGGGCGTGTGCCGATCAACTATTGCCTCCCAACTGCCTGAACAATAATCAAATTTAGCAAAAATCCAGCATAGCAGAACGACGCAAGTGCATGCCGGAGCGCCACAAAGTTTTTCCCGTGATGGGTTTTTCCTCATCGTTTACAGAGATTTGCTCATCATCGGCACGAGCCAAGCCAATGGGGCCCCATAACCTCGAGGTGAGGGACTCCACATTCGGTAACTTCCAGAGCCAGACTTTGCGGCATTGAGCGGCGAAGTGGCGAGCGCTGGCAACTTTACTCTGCTGATGAGTCCTAATCATTAATGAAACCGGTCCACAGTTGTCTTGTCACTCCTGCCTGTCCGTTGGGTCACATTTGCTCAAATTTACTTTGATGGTGACCAAAGATAAGAGTGCTTGTCATGCAAGTTTTTAGGAAATGCGTGTGGCTTTTTGCATATATCCGCCGCGGCTGTGCGCTCCTTTTTTACTTTCCAACATGCTCACGTGTTGTTTTGGAATTGCCTGAACACTGAAGCCTTGCCTCGTGGCGTTAATCAAATTAATTTAAGTGTTGCATTGTGCAGCGGGGCTGAGGCATTAAAGCAAGTAATAAATTGCCTCCATTTCATAATTAACTGTTATCAGACGTGGGCACGCGCCTGATGTTTCACTGCACGATTCATTGACATTTTGGCAGGATGACGGTTCAATTTTTGTTATTCACATTCGTGTTGGTTACTTGATAAAAAGGGATGGGTCATAGATTTATCAACACACACAGAGGGGTATGCTTCATTGCATGTACAAGAAGAGCTGTCAGCCTTATCCAGACCACCAGCTTCAAAGAACTGAACACCGTGGCCATTTTGTCATTTGTGACCTCCAACTTCAACGAGTTTTGAGAGGCGATTAAACGGCCGCACATCCAGCGACTTTGAGCTTGTGTTACTGGATAAGGCTGACGGCTCGTGTACATGCAGTGCAGCACAGCTTGGCGCCTTGTGTTTAATCTTTGTGTTCCCAACCTGTATTCACTGTCCTGTTATGGTGTGTATCTCGTAACTTGCAGATTCAAATCAGGATGGGTAATATATTTTTTTCCACAAATAAATGCATGCATACCCCCAACCAAGAGGAAATGATGTATAACTTAAATTTTGATTTAAAGCTTTCGTGACTGCAGGGATTCATATTCTTGGTTCTTTAGGTAAAGACACGTAGAAGGGAAACAATAAAATCATAAAAATATAAAACAATACAATTCTCACGACGTTTCAACTGCAACACAAGCAATCATCATCAGGTGTGAAAACCACAACAAGAAAATTTGAAAAAGTGGCGGTTATTTTTAACGTTAGCACCACGGAGAGAGATTTAACAGTTTGTTCAGATGGACGAGTCCATCTATGTTCGGAAAAGAGGAGGGAGGAGACGAAAAATAATGGATGCGGTCTGAAAGCCACCTTAAGCGTGATCAATCAATTAAGGCTAATGGTTATTCCGACTACACAATCCGCAAAGCTATCACTCCAACCATGAAGAAGGACCCTCTTGAGGAGCCTTTCAAAACGATCACTTTACCCTACATTGCAGGGATCACAAAAAAGATCTCAAAAATCTTGAATAAACAAGATCCAGGTCCGATTCAACACATTACATAAAATCCGTGATCTGGTTCCGTCTGTAAAAGATGTGATTCCGGACATACAATACCCTGGCGTCTACAAACTAAGTTGCCTCTGTGGTAGTAGTTACATTGGAGAAACCAAACGACATGTCTCGGACCGCATTCGTGAACACAAAGCAGACCTGAAACACGGTAGGACCAACACCTCGGCCGTGGAAGATCAGTGTTATAATTCAGTAGGTTCACATGACATTGACTACTCCAAGACAGAGGTTCTTTGCAAGCCATCTGGCTACCATGAGAGATTCGTTCATGAGGCTATCCACATATACAAACACAGAGACAATTTCAACCGAGAAGATGGATTCTGGCTTAGCAATCATTGGAAGGATTTGATAAACCATTTCGGGTCTTAATTGATTGATCACGCTTAAGGTGGCTTTCAGACCGCATCCATTATTTTTCGTCTCCCCCCTCCTCTTTTCCGAACATAGATGGGCTCGTCCATCTAAACAAACTGTCAAATTTCTTGATTTAAAGCTTTCGTGACTGCAGGGATTCATATTCTTGGTTCTTTCGGTAAAGTCACATAGAAGGGAAACAATAAAATAATAACCGCCACTTTTTTCAATTTTCTTGTTGTGGTTTTCACACCTGATGATGATTGCTTGTGTTGCAGTCGAAACATCGTGAGAATTTTATTGTTTTATATTTATATTATTTTATTGTTTCCCTTCTACGTGACTTTTACCGAAAGAGACAAGAATATGTATAACTTAATTAATATTTTTATAGCAAGCTAATCTAGGACGCAGCAAATGAGAAAGTGGTCTGATGAATCCCATTCAATCGCAGACATCTCTAAATCACGACACTACCAACAAATCACGCATTACATTGCAGTACACTCACGTGAGTGCGCTGTTAAAGAACACGTTCCAATTCGCAAAATAGAAAGTTATTCAACTGCGCAGGGTTTTGGCGGTTGTGCTGCGCGGCTCTAAGACGTTTTTGCAAGCTGCGCCGCGCGCATAAATGAACGTGAACTTTGAAGGCCCCATTTCACCAACGCCGCTTTCACACAGTGCGCCCTGTATGTATCCTTGCCCTCCACGTGCATCAGCTGAGCTTCCAGTGGCAAGACTTTGGCAAATGGCCATCGACAAAAGCTGCCTGCTTGGCTCAGACGCCGAGCCAGCGCACTGGAGTATTTTGTCTGTTAAATAAAGCATAATACTTGACTTAAAGCTTTCGTGACCGCAGGAATTCATATTCTTTGGGTCTTTCGGTAAAGCCACGTAGATAGAATTTTTTTTTAAAAAATGATCACGACGTTTCGATCGCAACACAAGCAATCGTCATCAGGTGAATTTTTTTTTTGAAAAATGTTCGTCATCAGGTGATTTTTTTCACCTGATGACGATTGCTTGTGTTTCGATCGGAACGTCGTGACCATTTTAATATTTTTCTATCTACGTGGCTTTACCGAAAGACCCAAAGAATATAAATACGTATATTTATAGTGGCCAGGTAGCTTAGCTGGAGAAGTTATTCAGCGTTTAAAAATTAAACGTATGACAATTGAAATCTAAAAAAGTTAAATTATTTTAATGCTTCTTAATTTAAATGAAGTGCATATGAACACGTGTAATTATACAATAATTATCATAATTATTATTAGCTCAGTGATGTATTTCCCCCAAATAAAAAATAATAATTATTATAATAATTATTATTGTCCATCGTTTACCCAGGGAAGCCTCACTGAGCCTCAGTCCACTTTGTCAGAATGGTCATTCATTGGGAATTGGGAGAAAACCCTCCACCGATACAAGTGATCGAAACGGAGCAACTACCATCTGATTTACTCCTCGCAGTCACACGCCGACACCGCCTGTAACAAGCCGGTGGTGCTTCACCCATCCAAGCTCTAGCCAGGCTCAACACCGCTTGGCTTGCTAGAACCGTCCGGGCACATTCACGGTGACTTAATCTCGAGTTCCAGCAAGGATACCATGCAAGGTACCGTGGGCTTCCTGCTTGCTTTGTTCTCCCAGCGCAGTTATTATGTAAGCTTCTGCTGCTGCTGCTGCCGCAATGAGTGTGCTAGTTGAGCGATGTATATCCCCCGACGTCGATACCGAGGGCCGTTGTCTTCTTCTGGCAGACGCCAGCTCATGTGTGTTTCGCTGGAGTGGCCAAGGCAAGGCCCGTGTTGTTGTGCCGGACTCTGGCACTCGTCGGAGAGAGCGTGGCGGCGGCCACGGATGAACGGGTTAAGGGGAGGGCTCCTCGTGCCCTCTGTGGGATTGCCACCGCAGCAGCAGCAGCTTGCGGTTGAGATCTCTGTAGAGTTGACTCAGACGATTCATTTTGAGGGGTTTGTGGGAGTGGTTTTCACTGCTCCAGCCAACCCCAACTCCCCAGCTGCCATGTGTATCCCCTCCTTCCCTCTCCCCATCCCTCCCACCCTCTCCTCCCTCCCACCCTCCCCTCCCTCCCTCTCCCCGTCGCTCCCTCCCCACTCCATCACTCTCTCCCTCCCACCCTCTCCTCCCCTCTCTCACCGCATCCCTCCTTCTCCCCATCCATCCTTCTCCCCATCCATCTCTCCCTCCCCTCCCCACCCCTCCCTCTACCCTTCCTTCTCTCCCTCTCCCCATCCCTCCCTCCCCTCCCCCACACCTCCCCTCCCTCCCTCCCCTCCCCCACACCTCCCCTCCCTCCCTCCCCTCCCCCACACCTCCCCTCCCTAACCCCATCGCTCCCTCTCCCCATCCCTCCCTCCCTCACCTCCCCTCCCTCACCTCTCCGTTCCTCACCCAGCTTCCTCTCCCAGCTCCTTCCCTCCGCCAGCTGTCTGCTCCCTCCCTCACCTCCCTCAGCTCCCTCCCTCATCTAGTTCTCTTTTCCCTAACCAGGACAAATCCTATTAGGACGAGTGCAGCCTGAGATGGAAGCAGGTACCAGATTAAATGTACACGCAAAAAAAGCCTTGGGTTGGGTCCGTTATGTGGCCATCGCGCACGCGAGCACACAGTGAGTGTGATATGGGCGGCAGTGAAACGTTTTAATTCATTCTGGGGGAGAAAAAAAAATCGCAGGTTACGTTAGATTAAGAGCCATTTTTGTTATTGTTAAAATAGAGAGTTGCGATGTATGGTTAAAAAAAAATCTTATCCGTGTTGGTCATAATTGGATAACCGCATGGTTTATTGTGGATATATGTGAATTTGTGGGCCTCAGTGTGAATCTATATACCTCTGTGTGAGTCTATGGGTCTAAGTGTGAGTCTCTGGGTCTCAGTGTGGGTCTATAAACCTCTGTGTGAGTCTGTGGGTCTGTATTGGAGTCTGTGGGTCTCTGTGAGTCTATATACCTCTGTTTGAGTTTATGGGTCTCAGTGTTAATCTTTAGATCTCTTTTTCTACGTGTGACCGATGTTGATATATAAAGCAAGAACGGTTATTTTACATTGAGCTGGTTGAGCCAGATAATCGCATCAGGCGTAGCGGAGCGTATCGCTGTGATGGTTTATTCGCATTTGTAAATCGGGCATTGAGTTGATAACCCTGCAGGCTATGGAAATGCAGTGTTCGAAATGTGAAATTTAACGTATGATGTAAGCATAATACTGTGTTCAAGGCCACATGCATATTTAGAGACAAACATAATTTTCTCAACACGGCAATAAAAGTATGAAGGTATAAATGTATTCTTACAGGGCAAATCGGTGCACAATCTGTACCATGCGATAAAATTAACTTTCACTCCGACTCTCTCGCTCTCTCTCTCCAAAGAAAGATCCCCAGCGATACCGTGTCGAGCAAATTCCTTCAGGACGTCCATTTGGAAGCAGAAATTGAAAGAAATCCCAGGGAAACTGAAAGAAAAATCGATCAAGATTTTTAAAAAATCCAGCAGCATCCTTCAGGACTTGTTTTAAGGTTGTCTCTTTTTTTATTATCATTTCTCCTCTTCCGCTGCGATAAACTCCATTTGTGATTCTGCGCGTAGCGGTGGTACACGAGCGCAAATAGCGGACTCCACAGAGCTCGTCACACACGCTGCCGTGAGGGGAAACGCACGCGCGCGGAATGGGAGACGTTTTCGGCAAATGGCCCTCCTTCACGGCAGAGGGGATGATCTGTCCACGATGAAGAAAGACCGTTGGCTATTATGTATTTTTTCTCTCACGATTTTGGCGAGTGTTGTTGACCATTCGGGTGGCACGGTTAGGCACTGTGTTAAACACTCTTGCCTCACAGCAAGAAAACAATTCCCGGATTCAGTTTCTGAATCGGGTGTCTCGTTTTGCGTGGAGTTTTTAGGTTTCTCCCCCTGTTCTGCATGGGTTTCCTATGAGTTCTCCTATTTGTCTCCCTAGCTGACAAAGCATATGTAAATTATATACATGTAAAAATTACAAATGATAACCGGCATTGCCCAAACAGCCAAATGCTGAAACATTACACTGAAAATGTATCGATTGGGAGTCCACGCAGCGACGTTGCTAAAACTTCGTAGGACCCTCCTTAAAAATAGTACCATGAGACCTGGCGAGCCTTCCTGGGTAAAGAAGCGTAATGATAAAATAATAATAATGATCATGACGTTGTTGATTTTTCGTTTACAACAGAGTGCAGCTTGGCCAGTGCAATTTTGGGTGAGTCGTATGTCAGGGGTAGAGCCTCCAATATCTGACCGCGCACACCTCGCTGCGCGGTGAGAGCAGATGCTTCATTAAAAACCAAGATACAAACAACAGCTGCAAGTGTAAATTCAAAAAAGCACCCGGCAATTACGCGCAGCGCTCGTAATCAGCAAGCCAAATCGATAAATGTCATCTCTCTAGCCACCGTCAAACTATGCAGCCTGCTCGCGTTTATTAATTTACTTCAGCCGTGTGTGTGCACACATGCGCTTCTCTATAGCAGACACCAATGTGTCGGCTATGAAGGATCCTTGCACGGAACGTCTTCTAACATATATTTATTTTGGGAAGTGTTATTGACGAATGTCTTGCATATCTTTGTTTGCTGAACTCGGCCGTTTTGAAACCATTTTCCGAAGTAAAAAGTCTGAAAGTCCTATAATTTACCGTTTAATACAGGAACCATGTAGGTGCGTATATATTATGGTCATAGTCCCGTTTGTGTAATTCACCCCCCCTTGTTTAACGTTCCAAAGTTGCTCAAATAAATGAGTCGCACTCGCTCATCGCTTGATTCGTGACATCATTTTTTTCACGGTGAGGCTGCACGAGGTCCGAGGGCAATTGAGGGCGTGGGCTGACATCGGAATTCAGCGTCTCTATCTTGGATCGGGTGGCGCTTCTTCATTCCTCGTTGTCGTCGGCCGGGATATTTATTCCACCTTGGTATCATTCATTCATGTCCGTATAAATAAAGGAGGACGTCACGGGATGAATTAATTATATTTTCTTGGCCAACTTACGGTTGCGAGGCTAACAACACCGGCCCGCCGAGATCACGTCCGAAACAAGGGAGCCTCTGCCGCGGCGCAGGGGTTCGCTCACCGGACCTGCGACCCACCGCAGGACGCCAATTCGAATCCCTGACGTGGCAGTTGCAGGCAGTGCAAATTGGCACATCAGAGTCGTGCGCGTGCATGCTGAACTCCTCCCGCACCGTACGTGGCCCGGCCGTGCGCGTGGGCGGTGCGGAGTTAGTCGATCGGCAGGTCGCGTTCGGTGGGGTCGAGTGTGAGGTGCTGCCACGTCTTTCCCAGAAGCGCAGCTCGTGTGAAAGAGTAGGCCAAATTACTTTCTTCGAGCTCCCTCTAGCGGAGGCCCTTCCGCCAGAAGTACAGAATCAGAATGATAATATTTTAAAAACAAACAAATCTAGATTTAATATTTATTTATACCGGAGGAATGACTCATGGCGCTCTTTTTCACAGATGTCCAGTAGATTTGCGAGAGCAAAAAAAATTGCAGAGCTGCACCTTTACCGTTTACGTTACGGCAGGGTGCGTCTTCAGTGCGCGGGTCAGAGGAACTACGCTCGAGGCCGCACGCTTAGCGAAGGGCTCTGTCTCAGCCATCGTCGTTCCAAGGCGGGAGCGCAACAACATCACGCGTGTGTCGTGTGTGTGTGTTGTGTGCGGTCTGCACGTGGTGTCGTGGCTAGTGGTAGTGCAGTGGGTAAGCGCCGCGCTGCGCTTCTTACCCGGCAGCCCGAGTTCGATTACGGCTCACAGCCACCAACACCGGTGACCATTACCTGAACCGGTCCTGGGCCTCCCGTAGGTCGACTGGCTGTATGCTTTCTTTCTCTCTCTCTCTCTCTCGCTCATTAATGCCTACGTTTGATTTTTGTAGAGCCACACCGGCCCCCAGCCGTCCCGCCGCTTTGGCAAACCCCATCAGCGATTCTGCCCCACCGCTTCCCTTCAGCCCACACGCGATACAAACTCCTTCATGTGGCCGGAGCAAAGAATATATAAAGGGATGGGTGCATGCACGTTATAATAAGGATGATGATGATGACTGACTTATCGAGGAAAGTCACACGAAGTCCAAAGATCATCTTCTACTGCGGAGAGTTGTTTTTGCATGTGGGCGGCGACCTGGCCACAAATGATAGCTCAACGAAGTGGCTCATCACGTGGCACATTTAAAGCAACCAGACACTCTAAACGCGTGATGTTGATTCTAAATGTGGAGGGGAAAAACCGGAGGACACGGAGAAAAATCCACACGACCACGGGGAGAGAGACATTGCAAACTCCGAATATACAGCAGGCATCGGGGTCGAGATTGAACCTTGCATACCAGGGACGCTTGTCACACGGCAAGCGTGCAAGACGTGGGTTGGGAACAGAGCGTGTCAAAGGGGCATGCACAAATAGTGCTTCAGGAACAGAAAAGAACAACACGAACAACATAAGCGGGCACATTCGTGAGCCGCGCACCACTTTTTTGCGAGTGTGTTATTTGAATCTTAAGCTCGAGGGCGCATCAAGCACCTGCTGAATTCGCCCACGGTGCAAGAGAGCACGCGTCAGCCACGTCAGCCACGTCGGGTGGGCGGGCGGGCGGGCGGCATGGTCTTAGCGGGAGCCGAGGTGGTGGCATATGGCGACGAATTGTGCGAAAACACAAACTTGGCATGAGCACAGCAAATAACAACAAACAACACTTCGCCCCCTGCACACCTGTGATTCCGAGAGCTCTGCACAAGGCGTGCTTAATACAGTCGTTCTCTTGCATTGTATGCAGCAACAACAAAAAAGATCAAAACTTTCAGAATATCATTGAGCTCGAGGTATATTGTTTGTGTACGTCCAGTTTAACTTTTGTTCGAAATCACGTGTGACAAGTGCAACATGCCAGCACACATACACGTGTGCGCGTGTGTGTGTGCGCATGAAAGTTGGCACGGTAGGGAGAAAAGGTGATGCATCTACCTGTCGTCTCGGTTAACTCATGACACCTGGGTCTGTCCCATAACCTCCTGCCAGCGAGCCTTTGACACTTCACGTGGCCTCAAGGCGCACCTAGCCTGGCACACGCGCCTTGGCGACATCACCGCCACTTCAGTAGCGAACAGCGGTTGTTGTCGCATGCATGCACGTTGGAGCATTGTGTCTAAAGATATGTGTACGGCGATGTGTGTGTGTGTGCGTGTGTGTTTGTCTTTGTATCTCGAATTTGGCCACTTGCGTGAGCATGTGGGAGTTTTGCGAGTGACAACGCGTACATGTGCGCAGCGCCGCGTTGGTGAGTCATGGGATTGCCCAGCAGGAAGTGACATGGGACTTCACTTTAAGAACGTTCATTAGCGTTCGTTAACTTTGGAGTGTCTTCACGGCGAGATAGTTCCTTGCCCACAATTGTTTGGATATAAATTAACTTCGAGAGCAGCACGGAGCACGAGGAGTAGTGCGGTCTGGACCACCCCCCACGGGGTGCGATGGGTAGGTACAAAGAATCAGCACGTATCATGGGAAGAAGAAGAATATCTCACAATATTACACTGGAGGGGGGAACTATATTTACATTCATTGTTTCGTATGTACCTATGTTGGAACTTCTTTCACACCGTACATAGCCAACCGTGCTCAGCAGAGGTCTTGAGCGGTACACATTTCCCACCACAGCTGCCTCAACAGGATGGACGATCCTGGGAAAACACGGACAGGTGGCAACCCTTGTGGTAGCACAGTGGCACACTCGCTGGTGCATCGATCCCAGCGACCTGATTTCGATTCCCAGCCGCGGAGAACATCAGCGATGTCTGAATCAGTCCTAGAGCTGATTATGCTGCTGTGACGAGGTGTTAACGACCTCGCCTGGTATACAGGATGTCACGTGTTCGAGACCAGCCCTGACACCTGTATATTTGGAGTTTGGTTGTGTGGATTTTTCTCCGGGACCTCCGGTTTTAGAGCAATTTGGCCGCTATAAATGTCCACGTGATAAACCGCTTCGTTCAGCTATCATTTGTGGCCAGGTTACTTCTGAAAAAGAGCTAAATTGCTCAGTGGGCCCTACCTGGTGAAAAAAGAAATGTGTTGAGTTTTCATTTGAGATTTGAAGTTTTCGTGACTGCAAGGATTCATACTCTTTGGTTCTTTCGGTAAAGTCACGTAGGTAAAGAAAATAAAAAATAAATTAAATCACGACGTTTCGGACACAACACAAGCGCGTCCATCGATCATCAGGTGGGACAACCACAGCAAAAAAACAGTTGCCTACTTCAGCAACGTCACGATTTGATTTATTTTTATTTTCTTTACCTACGTGACTTTACCGAAAGAACCAAAGAGTATGCGTGTTGAGTTTTCGTTTAGTTTTAGTTGAACCTGCCTTAAATGAGCACTGGCGGCAGCACTATGTAAACATGAGCACCAAGGAGACTAAGACGGCCCTAATAGTGTGTTGAAGGCTACACGGGGGATCTTTGTCTTTGTGTGTTTTTTCGTGTTGCTTTGCCAGCAGGTAGCTGTGGGGTAATTTTCACGCGTGGGGGTTTGCTATAAATATTAGTAAGGAGAGCCTGCTGGGCTGGTCATACGGTATTGCTCGGTGTTATGTAATAATTAATTAATGAATTAGCGCATTACGTAATGTTTAGCGAGGGGAGAGCCCATTGAGGGGAGGGTGTCTCACTTGAATGTGAAACAACCGTACCGCTAACCCTCCCCCTGCCAGACTGGCATCGCACCCGCCCCTCGGCCTTCATCCTGCGGATGGTGGGCCCACAGGACGAAGCCACGTAGCCATTTCGGGCTGAGCCCGACCGGGTTACGTGGGGTCACCCGGCCACCGGGCGCTTGCCGGCGAACGCCACCCCCAGGCCTGGCTCCAGGGGTGTGTCCCGGTCACCCTTGTCCGCCGACGGCGAGCTTCTGTGATTTTTGTGTTTTTCAACCGTTCATGAGGGGCCCGACTCCACAAGCTGCTGCTTCCGCCGCGACCCTCGCCAGGACGGGCGGACTGAGAAGCGAACGAACCGCTAACTCACTGCCGGACGCGGTTTTTGGTCGCCAAATTACCTCTCGGCACGTTCAGTGTTATTCTTTCCCTATACACACAGTGGGAATGTTTACGCGTCTCAGTCAGCGCTCTGTGCTACGAACCCGGCCGACTCGAGTTCGATTCCCGCTCAATGCCAACATCGGTGACAAGTGTCTGCATTGGTCCCGGGGCCTCCCCTTGGTCCACTGAGCCTGAAATCGGGGGTACCTGGCGCGGTGTGTTGACATTGGAACTGGGGAGACGAAGGAGGCCGGGTTGTAGTGCTGGCCACACAACTCGCTCGTGAGCCGTGCTGACCTTAATAGGTGCTTGCTAACAGCACTTGCCCCAACAGCTTGAAAATACTACTTGGTAAATCATTAGACCTCCTTTGCCAGTACCAAAATGTAATAATAGGGTTTTTCCCCTTTTTTCTGGCAACAAAACTGAAACCGTTTTACAAGGATTCATGTCTGCATTAACCACAATACCTGCAGTCAAAATGCAAACAAAAAACATACTATGATAATATATGCATTGTTTTTTGTTTGCATTTTGACTGCAGGTATTGTGGTTAATGCAGACATGAATCCTTGTAAAAAGGTTTCAGTTTTGTTGCCAGAAAAAAGGGGAAAAAACCCTATTATTACTTGGTAGATCTTTGACTTTGTACGTGCACAGACAATGAATTTGAGTTTCATCAGGGCGGCGAGTTATACATTGTAACTCGTGTTTAGATAAAAATTAGCAACTTTCCGCTTTGAGGTTACATCTTCAATTGTTGTTAATAGTAAATGAATGTTTACTTATTCAGGAAAGCCTCACTGGGTCTCAAGGCTCGTTAATAGGATGGCCTTGCAATGCAACGTTTGGCCAATTGCATTCTAAGAAACCAGAAGTACTCTGGGAAAACCCAGGCGTTCTAGAGAATAACACTCAAGCTTTAATAAGCCTGGCAACCGCAGTGCTGCAGCATTGTAATTTTCACAAAGCCTCGTGAATCCCCAACCACTTGCCTCCAGATTGGTGGATCACAGGCGCATGCCACCACTTTCTGCCCTCATTAGTAACGAGATAAGCCAGAATTAAAAATCCAACATTATTTGGTGACACTGCTGCTGAACCTGCTGCATTGGCAGTGGTGCAAAAGCAAAATTAAGAGGTAAAAAAAAACCTCAACACATTGGCCACTCCTAACATTGACGGTGAAGAAGGGCCATTGCCCGAAACGTCGTCTGTTCGATATATTTATTTTATTTTAAGGCCACGGTGTTATTTGGCGAACGTGTGAGAGTTTATTTACTTATTTAGTGAAAACATTTGTCTCGGTCTCGCCGACTCATCGGGAACACTTTTGCGACAGCGCAATGATACGTGCGTTCCGTAGCACGAATGCACCTTAAGTTAATAAACACAACATTTGAGGTTTTATAGGGTGGTGCAGAGGACCGCCCTAAACTCTGCAGACCATTTGCATTACCGCACTCTGCTGTTCTTTATCATTTGTTTTATGGGCGAGGTCTTTAAGCTGCTGCTGCTGCTGCTGCGTGCGGCGGTGCGGTTTTGTCACCGGGCGATCAATTTGGGCCCCATTGAAAAGCAAATTGTACTTGGAGGAATGCGCGGCTTTCACGCGCGGCTGCGCACGTACGCTAAGATGGCTGCTCATAAACATCGCGTTAGACACGGTCGCGCGCGCAAACTGACGCGCGCGGATGACCTCGCGTTCCGCAGGCAGGGTCGGCGCAGCGCGCGACGGTTGCGAGCGTCGCGAGCTGTCTGGGTCTCGCCGACTCCGCAAGCCGCGATGGGACGCGGCGGGCACGGCCCTCCGTGTCGGCGAGCGGTCCGCGGAAGCGCACGGCAGTCCGCGTTCGGGTGACCTCTGAACCGCAGGGTTAGAGGGCAGCACTGACCCCCCAACCGGCTCTGCTGCCGTGTGAGAGTGAATGTCCATCGCGTGATGGTCAAACTGTTATGTTAACACACTGGAGATGGAATTTAGACAAATTACGCGCGCAGCCACGTTAAGCGTGATGGGTTGCATTCTTGGTTTGTATTGCATGAAGTATACATACTGAAAACATTTGACCAGTGAAACTTTTGTGAGAATATAAGATGGCCATTCTACAGAGCACATGAATGGCTATGAAGAAGGGCCGTTTCCTGAAACGTTGCCTGTTATATATTCGCTTCCTCTTAAGGCCGCAGTGTTATAGGCGACCGCGTTGAGTCTGACAAGCCACTTTTAATCAGGGGGGATTGATTGATCGATGATATTCACTCCCAGGATCTCAGCTGTGCGGGAGCCTAGCGCTCTGACCTCTGAGCCGCCTGGAAATCTCGAATTGTGTCGGTGTTATCAGTGAACAAGAAAAGGGGCCAACGGGAAGGGGCATGAAAAACCAGACGGGGGTTTGGTCATCGCAAACCTGTCGAGCGTACAGTATATGTATGTACAGTAAAACCTTGGTAAGCGAGCATAATTCATAATCCAAAGCACTCGTATATCAAAGCACTCGTATGTCAGTTGTGATCACGTGACGCTCGGCAGACAAAGCGTACACGTACTACTCGTATTGCAAGACCTCGCTCGTTTATCAAATTAATATTTATTTAAAAAATGTGCTCGTCTTGCAAAACACTCGCAGACCAAGTTACTCGCAATGTTGAACTTCTTTCGCACCGTACGAAACGACCGTGCCACTCGGACATGCGGGGGGGGAAGGACAACAAACTAAATACAAAAGCAGTTCTAAAGAATTGAGTTTTCAATCTAGATGATTTAAAAGTGCATGGCTATGGTGGCTTCCTCATATCGAAAGGAAGAGCGTTCCAGACGGCCGCAGAAGCGCATCTGAAAGCGTGACCATCTTTGGATGCCCCCACAGCCATAACATCTGACCATTCCTTGACGAGCAAGCGCCGCTTGTGATTGCTAGGATTGTTATGGGGCATCACAGAAGGCATGAGGTTCTCTAACTCGCCAGGTACGCAGGAGGTCTAAGTTCAATCCCGGACCCTGACGATGCCTTTTGCCTATTTGGAGCACGCGAGTTCTCTCTCGCCGTGACGGTCACGTGTATATTACTCCAGGTTCCCTTGGCTTTGCCCTCCACATTCAGAAACGACGCGCGTTTAGGCGATTTGCCCGTTACTATAAATCCTCACGTGTGACGATGAAATCGGACACTTGGATGAGCTTTCATGTGTGGCCAGGTCACCCCTGGGAACAAAAGAGTTAGTGGCTCAGTGGGTTCTACCTGGTAAATAAAATAGTGGTGGTAGTATGAAGGGTGCCTATGTGGGACATATTCCATTGTTTTCCGAGAAGAGTTCATAAGCGTTGCTGTGGGCCCTCTCGCAAGGTCCGTTGTGTCTTGCATCACGGTGCGTTGTTCGTCTGAGAGGCGTGCATTAATGAGGCATGCAGTTGTATTAAAAGCAGAGATGGTTCACAGATCTGAAAGCATAACGATATGAGCTGCACAATGTCGTCCATTTTACCAACTGTGCGAGGTGTAGTTGTTTGTTTTTTAATGGCATGCAGTTTTGCTTTGAACTCGATTTGCGCTTATTGTTGATTTCTCACTCGCACACTTTTCTTGGAAACTAGGAATGCACACAGTGGCTGCGTGTCGCCTTCCCTTCCAAAGTATTCCAAATGCCAGGCTTGCAAAATTTTCACTGCTCTCAGCCCACAGCGATTCCGTGACCTGTCACGATTGAGAGTCAGTGCTACGATGTGTGTGGCTCAAGAGTAAAAGTAACATTTGCAAAGCAATATTGTTTTTCTTCTGTTTGTGCCATGAGCAGACGTCGGCGCTGAAAGTTGCTCGGTCGAAAACCGAAATCAATGGCCCTTGTTGAAATTTACCAAGCGAATGTGCCTTGGAAAAGTTGAACAAAAAAATCTAAAAGCCGTGAGAGTAGGAGACAACGGCTGAACCCTGAGCCACCGACTTGCCCTCCCTCCCATCCCGAGTGACTCAGCGAATCGTCGCTGTTCGATAATGTATGACGCTTGGCGTCGTGCGCGTTGCCCACGGTTCTCGGCGCGAGCTTTTGTCTGCCGCTTCGCTCGAAAATGTAACGGCGCCGGATGATTTGGAGCGAATTGAAAAAAAACGTCCCCAGCCTCGCCCGGCGAACAAATTGACGACCCCGCGCATCGCGGACGCAGTTCATCGCCGGACCCTCGACGGCAGCGGCAGCAAATTTTACGCGACGACGTCCAGGAAGTCTTTTTTTTTTCCTTTCATTCTTTCTTCGGCTGGAGGTGCTGACTTTGTTACTGCAGAACTTCGCTTCCGTTACAGAGCTGCAACGAGTTTTGAAGTTTATTTTTGATCTATGAACTATTTTTTGTTTAATAGTTTTTTTTTTTCTTCCCAAGAGCCAAGGATACAAGTGGGAATAATGAAAAGGAGGCAGGGCGAGACGGCATGTTGTGTGGAGTCACTTGCACCCTCGTACTTGGGGAACGGATGAGTGCAGCTGGGCTCGCCACCCCACTGTGGCAGGGTTAACGGATTGGTAACAAAGTATTTCAGGGGGGGGGAGAAGGAAATAAATGGAAAAAAGGGCAGGTGAGTATATGGGGGGGGGGGGGTGAACAATTAAACCAAACAAGACCCAAAATAAAATAACAAACGCGATGTCTAGGTTTCTCAGTTTTTTGTTTTCTTCTTTGGTTCTTTCGGTAAAGTCACGTAGAATGAGAATAAAATAATAAATTGATAAAATAAAATAACACAATAATATTCTCATAGTGAGAATATTATTGTGTTATTTTATTACATAATAAATAACACAATAATATTCTCATAGTGAGAATATTATTGTGTTATTTTATTTTTTATTACATAATAAATAACACAATAATATTCTCATAGTGAGAATATTATTGTGTTATTTTATTTTATCAATTTATTATTTTATTCTCATTCTACGTGACTTTACCGAAAGAACCAAAGAAGATGAATCATTGCAGTCACGAAAGCTTTAAATCGAAATTTTTGTTTTCTGTCGGGAGCAACGATCGCTGTGTCAAGGGGAGGGTGGCGTAGTGTCCGGAGGTCCATCCTCGCCTCCCCCATCCCTTCTCTCCCGGCCCCCAATTCCACGGATATTCACGCTGGGTGCAACTTTGAAGTTTGCAAAGGAACAGTGTGTGTTTTGTTTTGTTCCCCTTCGCTTCCTCCGCCTGCCAAAACACTCCCTCACTCCCACTCGACACATTCAAATATCAGTTAGCTAAAGTATCCGAGTTTGTTAGCAGGCGGTTTGTCGCATTGTTGTGTATATAAACAACCTGAAATGTAGTGCAAATTATGAACGTGGGCGTTCATATGTGTGCGTTTGAACACATTTTAAGAAGTTACTTGAAATACGCCGCCGCATGCTTGATGCTTGCCGATGTAGTTTCTGGCAAGCGTTAATGGAGCCCGTAACGTTTACGTGACGAGGTGAATTATGCATGCTTGTTCGGTGTAAGCGTTTCTGTGTTGTGACGAAATAAACACTCGCGCTGATTTAATGTTATGCACACTCCGAAGCGCATGTAAGGCACACCTTGAAACGCGCGCTCGATTTCACTAACGACCTTCTGAAACATAAATTTTAGAATACAATCCAGTGTCAGCGCTTCTGAGCTTGTGGTCTTCCAGATGCTTTTTGGGTGAAATGTGCACAAAATAATCTGTCTTGGCATCTCCACATGCAAGGCATGCTGAGATTCCCGGAAGGGTTTTGCTGTCGAAGACACTTATTTTACAAACGCGTTCTCACCTGTATCCAGTCCGCACACGTTTCTCGATGGCTTTTCAATTGCCTCTGCAACACTAGAACATTCTGAAATGTCAAATTTTGTGTTGATCGCAATCTGGGTGAGTATCATGAATGACATAGGGGTGAAAATTATTTTATACATCACGTATAAGTCAATTAGCCAGCCTGGCACGGCTCAAGAAGCACCAGCTTGTTTTTTTCCACTGCGGAAGCCGAGCTGAGCCGTGCCGTTGTCACGGCGCAAGTGTGAACAAGTCGGGGCCGCGTGTAGATGACACGGTAACGCCGTGTCCTCGCAGTGCACCCCAAATGATGTCATCAGCTCCGCCCCTGGCCCTGCTTGGCTCCGAGCAAGATCCAGATGTCTCGCGTGTGCCAGCTTACCCCGGTTTGGTTCTGGCTCAACGTGGAAAATAGCCGGTGTAAAAAGCACCTGTACCCGCGCCTCCGATTGGCACGGTTGGCTACGTAAGGTGCGAAAGAAGTTCAACGTACGCACCAGCTCAGATGCCCCAGTGGAAACAAATGGGGTGCTAGTTGACACTTTACAGTCTTGCTGGTGGGGCCCTCCTCCTCACATCGACATCTGAGGAGGGGGGCCCCACTGCTCGCGGAGCTGCATTGGCTTCCGGTTCCCGAACGAATACATCAGAAGGTCGCACTCATTACACACAAACAACTTGCCACAGATGAACCACAATACCTCGCTGATCTCGTCAAGGAGCACAAAGCATCATCACGCGAACTCCGGTCACCCTCGCAGTGAATTTTGGCTGGCCACCGAACAAATACGAATACGGTCACCGAATCGCGCGCTTTCAGATGCACTTATACGGCCGTCTGTAATGCTCTTCCTTCCAATCTTCGGAAGCCACTGGAGATATGCCATTATAAATCCAGATTGAAAACTCATTTTGTTAGAACAGTTTTTTTGTCTTTAGTTTGTTGTCCTTCCACCGCATTATTGATATTATTCACGTTTTCAAAACGACGACAGGAAAGTGCAGAATGGGTGTGCACGCTGTCCGTACGACCGGCATCAACGTGCGTAACGGTCGGTGCCCCCCCCCCCCGTAGCTGTGATCTAGCAAGCAGAAACAAGACAAGCGAAAGGAAAGAGAAAATAAAGGAGCGATGAGAAAGCGATAGTAAAACGAAAAAGGCAAACGAAAAAGGGAAGAGTGACGGGCGGCTTGTTTTAGTTCGTCGCCCCCTTCCTCCGCACCTCCGATTAGCACGTTTGGCTACGTACGGTGCGAAGGAGAGTTCCACGTGCACGCACGCACCTGGCCACGCCGTGGGTTCCGCCGCGTGCGAATCTCGGCACCGCCAGGTCCGTGAGCAACGTCCGGGAGGGAGGGAGGGAGGCAGGGGGAGGCCACCGCCGGCCGCGTGGCCAAACCGCGGCGGACGACGTCAAGCCTCCTTATTAGGTTGCGGAATTACATCGGCAATAAACATCACGAGCGATGTTTTATGGCGGCAATTTAAAATAATAAAAGCTGACCCCCCCCCCCCCCACTTTCCCATCCTCGACGCCATCGCCACACACCCCCGCCATCGCTTACACTTTTCACTCTTGACATCGGCCTCGTGTGATACTCTTTAAGAAACTCCGCCGGGCCGATGCCTTCTGTCGACGCAAATCGCCGCGCACGGCCGTCGCCGTTCTCGTCGACAAATTGACGAAGGGGGGGGGGGGTTGGGGAAGCGTGGGCCCAGCGAGAGAGGCCGCTTGATAATTTATTGATCAGCGTGGTGGTGAGGGGTGGGGGGGGCGGTCAAGAGGCGCCCCGCGAGAGTTGGTCTTTGCATCGCGGCCAGCGAGGTCAGATTCTATTTTTTTCTTGCTTACATCCCGCTACGCCGTGGGGCTGCCGGGGAGGAGTTGTGCGCCCATCCCGCGTCCGTTGCGCTGTCGGTGCGAGCGGTAAATTGTCGTGGCGCGCGACTGGGGGGGGTTCCGAGGCGTGGCGTTTGAAGATGCCCCTTCAACCGCTATTGGGAAGCCAACCGGAGCGACGCACGTATTGAAAAACTCTTTTCTTTCGAGCTGCATTTCTCTTTGGACAGTTTGTTGTCCAACCCCCCCCCCCCAACAGCCACCTCCGATTGGCACGGTTGGCTACGTACGGCGCGAAAGGTGTTCGACGTGCACACGCACACACGTACACACACGTACATACACGTACACACACGTACACACGTACACACACGCACACACGTACACACACGTACACACGTACACACACGCACACACGTACACACGCGCACACACGTACACACACGTACACACGTGCACGTCGAACGGGGCCACCGTCACACTCCTTCACGCGTTTAGGCCGCTCTGCGTAACGTCTGAGCGTCGCGCCTGCGCGCGTTACCTGCGAGTTTTCAGTCGCCCCGTTTGTGCGTATGCACGTTGAACTTCTTTTGCACCCTGCGTAGGCAACCGTGCTCTAAACGGAGGTTTTGGGATAGGACAGCAAACTTAACGACTAAAAGCAGTTCTGAAGAGTTTAATTTTCAGCCTAAATTTTGGTGGCAAATGTATTGATTTGGCAATATTTTGCCGCTGGAAGCTCAGCTGATGCTTGCGGAGGATAAAGACGGAATTAAGAGCGCACCGTGAAGGCGACGTTGGTGACATGAGGCCTTCAACGATCATTTAATTGTGCAGACCGACGTGAATTATACCTCTTAATGCGCGGCTCAATGCACTGCCTAGAGGCAACGTGAGGCAAAGGGAACGGTGCAGCCCCGCAATTGCTTGCTCACGCCACTGCTGGCGGAATGTCCTCTGGAGGGAATTTTTGGCCTACACCTCCGTATGTATTTTGAACTTCTTTTGCGCCGTACGTAGCCAACCGTGCTAATTGGAAGTGGGCGGGGGGGGGGGGTAATAAGCTAAAAGCAGTTCTGAAGAAATTAGTTTTCAATCTAGATTTAAAAGTGCATAGCTCCGGTGGCCTAATATCGGAAGAGCGTTCCAGACGGCCGCAGAAGTGCACGCGATGCGGTAACCCTCATTGTTTGAACTCGCGCTCACCTATATGGTTGGTTCTTTCGGTAAAGTCACGTAGAAGGGAAACAATAAAATAATAAAAATATAAAACAATAAAATTCTCACTACGTTTCGACTGCAACACAAGCAATCATCATCAGGTGTGAAAACCACAGCAAGAAAATTTTCTTGAAAGAACCAAGACTATGAATCCCTGCAGTCACGAAAGCTTTAAATCAAAATTTCACGCTCACCTCTTTAGATCGTCTTTAGAAAGTTATTTACTTTTTTACTACTCCTCCTCTCTCTATCTCCGTCTAAGGATCGGTCTATCGATTCGAGGAGGTCCTGTGGCTTGAAGCCGAGGCGGCCGTCTATCTGAACGAGGACGTTCTGCGGCGCAGCTCGAGTTAACACCGCTGACCGTGTCTGTCGTATTTTAAAAGCCGCATCCTCGTCCATCCTGCCCGCGAGCCCACGAGCCCGCGGGGTTAACCCACGCCGCGGGCTCCCGTGCGTCGACACTTTTTAAATGGCGTGTCTGATTGGAAGCTTTAAATGTCACGCTGAAATATCACGTTATTTTATGCCCCCATCGTCACCCTTGCTATCAGAGCCCCCCTCCTCTTCTCCCTCATCTCTCGCCCCTCCAGCTGTTGCAGCTGCGGCGAGAGAACATTCGCTTGTCGTTCTGTTTCCCGAACCTTTTTCGTCCGCCCGCAATAATTACCCACCATTCCACGTTCAGATTGTCGATGCCACCACCGCTATCGGGGCTGCCGCTGTGGCACAACGGTCGGCGCGCACTGCGGACTTGCATTTGAGAGGTCTTCGGTTCAATTCAATCTCGAGGAGGCGGCGGCGACGGCATTTTAAACAATGGAGCCACTTTCTTAAATCCCCCCCGCTCCCGCTCCTTCTCAATCGCCCATCACCCCCACCACCGGCCCCTGTCCACCAAGCAGAATGAATGAATGGGTTCACCACGGTCAGTCGATGGGCAGTTCGCTTATTGTGCGGGCCATTGTTTGGGCGCTTAAGCCTCTTTCCATATGTCCGGCGTGGAAGAGTAGCCCAAAGTACCCTCTCTCGAGAGGCCCCCTTAGAGGAGGCTCTTCCGGCAGCAGTGGCACGAGCAAGCAAGTGCAGGGTTGCGCTTTTACCATCTTTCATTATTGCGGTTGTCATGCCAACGGCTTTTTTTTTATTATCGCCACGCGGATGTTTTTTTACATTGTGCGCCGGTTGCTCGCGGAATCATTCGCCACCGCAAAACCACCGCCATTCCACCACTCCCCCGGACTTGCAAAAAGATACCCGCGCAATCCCTTGGCACAAAGCACCCCGATAAAGTGCCGAGGTGTAAAATGAAATCTGTGACGGCGGTGACTAATTGGCAAAGTTTGGTGCCTCAGGTTGCTGAGCCCTCTTTCCCGCGGGAGTGCCTTCGCTGTGCGCTCCGCTCGCCTGCCGCTGCCGCTTGCTGCCGCTTTGTCGCCGCTGCTACTTGCTGTTGCTTGCCACTGCTCACTGCTCACTGCTGCTTGTTGCTGATTGCTGCTGCTGCTGATTGTTGCTGATTGCTGCTGCTGCTTACTGCAGCTGCTGTGCTGCTGCCACTGCTCGATTGCTGCTGCCGCCGCCGCTGCTGCTCAAAACCCGCATCGACACTAGAATGTAAGGAAAGAGATTCTCTCTCTCCGAGTCTCATCTTTGTGCATTAGTCGCATGACCGATCAAGAGCAACGATGATGGGATGGATCCCCGACGCGTTCGCGGTACCTCCTGTTGTTCGGCACGATGTCCGACGTTTTGCTCCCACGTGCGATGCTGGGAATCCATTAGCGTAGGCGTAAACACGTTTGCTTTCATTGTTTTTTTCCAAATATGGCGAACACCGATGTAATGCCTGAAGAAAATGGAGCATTAATTGTATATGAGATTAAATGTATTGATATTTGGGCTGATGCTGTTGAATATCACTTGCAAGAAATTGATGAATACATTTGGATTTTGTCCATTATTGTGATGTTATATTTCACCCTGAAAGAAAATGCCAACATTTCAGGTGTGTCGTCTGCATCATGATGTTTATGTTGTTGATCTAGACACTATAAACATCACCATATATTGGATTTATATTACATCATAAAAATATATTCTATAAAATTGATTTGTAAACATTTTACAATTATAGAGCAGTATTTGGTTAGGTCAGAGGAGGTAATATATTGGACTTATCCATAATTGTAACATTATTAAAATGTATCGCTAGCCGAGATCTCTATTGAAAATGAGACTCTTGGTCTGGGTCGAATTTCACGAGGTTATAAATAAAGTCCACCTATCAATATTTTCAGCCCGTGGTTATTATGGTTTGGTGTTATCTTTATACATTAAAGTCTAGATAAAGTTTTCACCCCCAAATTTTAGTCAAGGCAGCTGACGCAAATTCTAATGAATACCCTTTGATTGGTGGCCTTAAAATTGATGATCGCCAAAATATCCCAACAAAAAATCCCCCCCCCCCCCCCGCCTGTCCTGCCCCGCCAGGGATGCTTCTACCGTGCGGTGGCTAGGAGATGTTAACTATCTCGCCTGGTATACAGGAGGTCGTGGATTCGATCCCGACCCTAACGCCTGCTGTATATTTAGAGTGTGCATGTGGTCGCGTGGATTTTTCTCCAGGGCCTCAGGTTTTTCTCTCCAAAATGTATTAACATGCATTTAGAGTATTTGCCCGTGATGAATTTCCACGTGATAAGCCGCTTTTGGTGAGCTATCATTTGTGGCCAGGTCGCTTCTGAAAAAGAGCTATCGAGCTCAGTGGGCTATACCTGGTAAAATAAATAAAAGTTTTAGTGTGGTCGGCACAATGGTTGGAAACACTGGACTTGCAATTGAGAGGTCACCGGATCAATGGCACAATCCTGGCACAGGAGTTGTCTAGCATTTGGTGCAAGTTTTTTCTAAATCTCCCTGGCAAAGCATGGGAGAGGAGGACAAAGGGTTACCCTGCAGAGGAGCCTCTCTCAAGCGATCTCCCGTGGAGGTCCTCCCGCCAGCACTGGCATGAGCAAGCAATTGCAGTCTGTAAGGAAGCATGCCCCCTTTTTGGTTACGAATGTTCACATTCACAAATTAAGGCTTGTCAACGCCACCGATGAAATATCACATGGGAAAAGTTTATCTCATCACCCCTTTCTTTTATGTAGACCGTAATCCGAGTGAAAAGTTATTGTCGTTTTTGTTTTTGCCTCATTTGCTCGATCGCTTTTCCATGATCTCGTCAAGAAACATAAACCATCGTGCGAACTCCAGTCATTCTCGCGTGGCTAGCCATTGAACAAAGACGGGTCAGTGCATTGCGCGCTTTCAAATGCGCTTCTGCGGCCGTCTGGAACGCTCTTCCTTCCGATATTAGGAAGCCACTGGAGCTATGCACTTTTTAAATCGTCATCTATATTGAAAACTAATTTATTTAAAACTGCTTTTGGTGTTTAATTTGTCGTCCTTCCCCCACACCTCCGATGAGCACGGTTGGCTACGTAAGATGCGGAATAAGTTCAACATACGTACACACAAACCTCCCTCCCAACCCAAACCTCCCCCCCCCCCCCCCTCAAAAACATCGCAAATAACCACGTCGACTGAGTGGAAAGAGGCGTTGATAGTCGCTGCCGTGCAGCAGCGAGCCTGCGGCCTCCCGCCTCTCCGTGCAAAGCAGACGCTCGGCAATGGCCGTGAACGCCTTGGGCCGATCTTGTTGGAGTCGCGGCACGTAGCATCGCCACGGCCGCCTCGTCGACACGAGCTCACTTCTGTTTCTTCCCCCTCCCTCTCCCGGGGCCACCGGCCGACCCCGAGACTCTGGAGGGACCCTGGCCACCGCCGCACCACAAGGATTAGAGAATATATCGGTAGCGCCGTGCCGCTCTTCCGGCACAAATCTCCGACCGGGCCCTGTTAACCCTTTTCCCGTTCCGAGATGTCTGCAAGTTGCAGGGTGGGTATTCGGTTCGCCGCTGAATCTCGGAACGCGTGCAAGCAGTTCAGCGGTAGTTTTTTTCGAGAGGCGTATCGCGCCATTGCTTTTAAAGACATTGGACTCACTCAATGAACTGCGTAGTGACACCACCACACTCAATGATAGCTGGCATGTGACCTTTCATTGCCACCGTGGCAACACTCGTACTCGTAAATGTGTGAATAGATTGGAATGACTTTTTTGGCACTGGGTACATTCAATAACTTTATTACCACTGCACAGACGCTTCCACCATTACCGCATTGTTTAGATGATGAGGTGCACTTTGTTCCCTTTTGTGAGATATAGTTAATATTTATTGTTCATCCTTTTTTTGCGAGATTAGGAAAACAAAATTCTTGTTTTTTGTTTTTTCAAATAGATCCACAATCGAGGGATTTCTTTTTTAGGTTAGACCACGTAAATATGAACGTGTCATTAAAGCCACCGCCAACCGACACAGACAATTAATAACGTTTGTCACGTAAACAAAACATGCCAATTTGTTACTAGTTCAGCACACCAGTGTGTTGGAGTGTCTGGTAGTGACTAGTTTAATGACACAATTATATTTACACGATCTAACCTAAAAAAAAAAAATTCTTACGGATAATATTTGTCGCGAAAGCCTGCGTGTTAAACTTTTTCAAGTATAGTCTACAATTTGGATGCATCTTACTTACTTGATTTAATTCTGATTATAATAATTTCAATCTATCAAGCATGTAAACCCGAGAATCTCAAGATGCTCTGCTAGGCATCCGTATGTAAACATTATCAGCAAAAAATTACATAAACATTTTTTTCGTTTTTTATCTGATTGTCCTCCCCCCCCCCCGCGCACCTCCGATTTGCATGGTTGGCTACGTACGGTGCGAAAGAAGTTCAACAACCCAAATGATTTGAATGCAAAGTCATGAACCAATAAAGCAAAAAAAAACACGAGTTGAGTTGATTGAGCAAAACTGCCTGCACCACCACAACCGCGACACTAACAACGGTGAATTTAATTCTTCATCGGTATCGCGAGTGCAGAGGTAACCGCGAGAGACTCACTCCTAAGTGATTTCGCCATGAGCTTGCTTCGTCTGAGAGTTGGTGAATCGCAGACAGTGTCATTGGAATCACGTCCCCCCATCATCGCATATGGAATGTATTCTACCCGAATGCATTTCCAATGAATTTATCTTTTGCTTTATTCGCCGTGTACGCTATTCATGGGATGCAACCACGTGGGGAGGCATTGATCAAGCGGTGGACAGACAAGTGGCTGATGGTGACCACGACGATGATGATGATAATGACGTTATGTCGGATGTAAAAACACAAACGGTCGGGAGTTACCCATCGGTTACAGTTTTTCGTGTCGTCGCCGCCGCTGCACGAATGCGTTTCATTCCACGACGCGTGAGTGATTACTGCCAAGAGAGGTGCGAGTCTGCCCTCCCGCGCTCTCTCGCTTCCCTCCGCTGCCCTCATCGACTCGCCCCGTCAGCACTTCCTGTCGCACCGCAAGCAGATGGCGAGCGACGGTGGTAATGTTGGTGGCGGCGGTGGCGGCGGCCACAGTAGTGGTGGTGGCGGCGATAGTGGCGGTGGTGGTGGCGACGGTGGTGGTGGCGACGGTGGTGGTGGCGGCAGCGGCGGCAGCGATGGTGGTGGCAGCGGTAGTGGCTGCGGTGGCGTGCCGTTCTCGCTCGTACTACTGCCAAACGCCCTTTGACCTTTGTCGAACATGTTTTTACGTATGGCGGTTCAGTTTCTTAAAAGCTCTTTATTGTTCGAGTGTTACTTTTATGGGAGGCAAATTTGATGAATAGTGTTAAATTACCCTGCTGGTGGGGGTTGCTTGTAACTTACCATTTACAATAAGTCCATTCCTCTGCCCGCGTTTTAATGACCCTTTGGAACTGCAAATATTCCTGCATGATAATTCCCAGCAACTTGGATAAGTGACGACCATGATGATTGCGGTGACGGTGATGACATTAGTTCTACTCTGGTCTCATATAATTATACAGTTTAGCAATTACTTTAGTATGAAAGTAAGCAATGTATGCGGATTGTACAGCGGTGATGCCTAAAATTAAGAAAAAAAATTCAGCCTTATTTTTACTGACCATTTTTCATGCGCGAATCAATCAGTAATTGCAAGCAAATGTACACGGGTGGTTTTCCGTCATGAATACAAAATTAAATTTGACCTTTGTCGAACATGTATTCCTGCGCTCTCACACACACACTTATGCACAGATTGTATCACCACCGATGATACTCGCCTGACGTGGTGGACACGAACAATCAGGAAGTGAAAAACAAGCCCCCTTAATTGGTAACTCAGCGGGGCCTGAGAGGGGATCAGTTAGAGGCAGGGACATTGAAAGGGATTGGAGGTATAAATACCACGTGGAAAGGGCGGGAAATGGAGGATGATTGACAGGGAAGACGGTTGGGATCCGTGAGGAGAAGTGGAAGGCGATTGGCAGGAGGGAAAGCGGAAGGTCAAGGAACTTTCGGGAAAGGGGATTGTGGGTTTATATAAAGGGGGAGCGAGGGAGTTCGGGACACTTGGAGAAAAATGGAATATCTGAAGACCGTGTCTCGTGCTGGAAGAAATAAAGACTCCTATTCATAAAGAAGGTTTTTTTTTGGGTTAGATCGCGTGAGTATAAATGTGTCGTTAGCCCGCCACCACCCGACACGGACGACCAGTAAGGTTTGTCACGTAGACAAAACGTGCCAGTGAGATACTACTTCAGCGCACGGGTGTGTTGGAGAGTACACCCACAACATTTACAATTTGACGACGACGTTTCGTTGGTAATCATCAGGCGATCTTGCCAGAATTGTGAAGAGATCTACCTGCTCCCGGTCGTAAATGGAGCAAGAGGACGTCATCACCGTGACTCCTACTGTTGAAGACTTCTGCACACAATGACAACCCACACGGTTTTCCACGTATTCTTGTCCAGGAAAATTGAGTTTTGAGGTCCATACGGGGTACAGCCGTTTCAATACGGGCACAACGTTTTATTTTGTCTATTTGTTTGTGTTTCTCCCCTTGTGGGGGGACTGTGTAGGATGAACGTTGAGATTAATTCGGGGTGCGGGGTGACCAATGAGGTCTGAATTGGTCTGTAAAACGGCGAGGGCGCTGATAAGGAGTTGGCAGGTTTGCTGCCGTGTCGGATGTCACTGCCGATACAAAATACAGAGACCCCCCCCCCCCACCTCCCACTCTGTGTAACCTCGTGGACAAGAGTGGCAAGGTACTGGTGGCTCCAAGCCCTTCGGAAGGCCCCGAGTGACTCGGTGAAAGGTGGTGGAGTGGCCCTAGCACCGCGCAAACGTGCGCGCGGTGGTTCCTCGGGTTGATGGCGTTTCATCGGTTTCCATGAAAACCACTGCGAAGTTATCGTTGATGTAATAATGAGGAAATTTCACGTTAAAGGCTTGATTTGTTCCAAGACGATCGGCAAGTTGACCTGTTTCACCATAAAAACATGGTTCATAATATTTAAACATGCAATTTTAATAAATAAACGTTTATAAGAACCTATTAAAGCATTAATATTCACAGGAACGTGGATAAATAATAAATAAACGGAGAATAAAAAGGTGCATAAATAGAGCATAAAAAAATAAATTCTTACCACAGGCTAAGAAGATGGACGGCTTAAGGGGTTTTGCGTCCACTTGGGAGCGCTCCGATTGTCCGAAATTCGCGGCCGCGTGATATCATAAACATATCGTTAAGCGAAAATGTATCGTTAATAGAAACGATGGGACCCTATGGGAGGCGGATCGTTAATCGAAATACCGTTAATCAATGGCATCGTAAACCGAGGGACTGCTGGGGCAAATTCCGACAGCGGCTGCTGCGGCCGTCATGGCGCATGATAAGGGAGTGGCTTGGCCAGCACCACACCTGGCCGCCTTTGTATCCCCACCTCTGACGTTCACACACCGGAATTGTAGCAAAGTGGTCCTACTATACCTCTCCCCACACTGACAAAGCCCTCTCCCCCCCCACCCCCCATGTCGCCTTAGAGACTGTTTGCTCGAGATTTCTGTTGGCGAGGACTTGTTTTTAAGGCTGGCGTGGTATATGGGCGGGGGGGGGGGGTATGTGGTCATCGTCACGTCCAGCCACATCTCTCTCCCCAAGGGCCGATGTTTCTGCACCGCACCAGGTACCACTCATCGCCATGCCCAGCCACATCTCTCTCCCCAAGGGCCGATGTTTCTGTACCGCACCAGGTACCACTCATCGCCATGCCCAGCCACATCTTTCTCCCCAAGGGCCGATGTTTCTGCACCGCACCAGGTACCACTCATCGCCATGCCCAGCCACATCTCTCTTCCCAAGTGCCGATGTTTCTGCACCGCACCAGGTACCACTCATTTAGGGCTGAGTTGGCCCTCACGTAGGCACAGTGACCGCTTCCAGATATCGCTCGCTGTCGCTGGGAATTAAATGAGATGGTAGTGCAGTGGGCAAACTACGACTGCTCCCACGTTACACTCAATCACCCCACACACACACACGCGTGCAAATATGTGTCGCGCACATAAACACGTTTTCTATCTCGTGCTGGACAGATCATTGTAATTTCGTCTCCTCTCTCTGGAAAGGGAGAGGAACTAACAAAAGAATCAATAAAAAGCATCCATAGTAACCAGTGAGCAAAATAGCTCGGTCATTGGCAAAAGGTTATATGGGCTACAGGGCATTGACGCTAAATGAGAATTTCTTAAATAATAATGTCTGTAGTTCAGAATCAGAATTTGTATTTATCCTGGATAAATAATGGCTCTAGTTATCTTTGAGGACACACAAGTGTAGAATTACAGGCATATGCGGTGAGCGGAGCCGGTATTGATTCTCAAACCGAATAAGTGTATCGGTAATTAAATTATCGTGATAAACTCTGGCCGAGCGGTGGGGCAGTGGTTAGCGCGCCCGCGCATTGAACGCGGGGAACCCGAGTTTGAATCCCAGCCATGGCTCCCACCATGGGTCTTCTTATTTCGTATGGCTGCTGATGTAGATGGAGAGCAACAAATAACGATTTCACATGCAGGTGGGTCGAGCCAGCTGACAACCCGCAGCGGGAGCAGCGGAGTAGTTGTATCATCATCGTCATCGTCGCCGCCCTGATGTCGCCTTTGTATTTGTGGATCGGGGCGTTGCGTAGTTATACGTTGTACTACGGTCGGTCCGTTCTGCTTGACCACAGTCGCACGCTACCGGAGAGTTTTTAATCTTCCATTTGTGCATCGGCTATCTGTGGGTGGTGAGTGATGTCTGAACCGGCCCCGGGGGCACTCGCAACCCACCCGTTACTTCACACCCCCTACCACACACCCCCCACTCCACACTCCCTACCGCACACCCCCCACCCCACACCCCACACCCCCTACCCCACACCCCCACCCACACCCCCACCCCACACCCCCCACCTTACACCCCCCACCCCACACCCCCCTTCCCCCTCCTTTGTTCACTACCTCGCCCCGACCAGTGCGGCTAAGTACGGTCAAACTACTTCCTCGATTGAACAGCATGAGGAGGACCTCCATACAGCAGTGGAATGGCAAAGGGCAGAATATTCTCACAATCAGCAGATTTATTTAGACTGCAGGAGTAATCCGATGAGCTATGGAGCTCTTTATACTCACAGATGTCCAGTAAGGGGGGGGGGGGGGGTCAGAAGGTTACAACAACAAACAGTTACCAAAACAAAAATATAATCAGAGCACAAAGTATCGGAAAAGAAAGCAAATCACTGACAATAAATACGTAAAATAGATCAATTATCTATCAACACAGCCCCTCAATGAAATTGTACTTTAAAACTATTCGGGGGGGGGGCGGTAAGGAGAGCTGTGGCATAGTGTTTTGAACATTGCGCGATGAACCCAGTAACCTGAGTTCGATATCCCGTCCACGGCTGACATCCGTGGCATGCGGTTCCCTGGTCACACCCCCACCCCACGCTGGCCAGCGTGGTGAAGCAGAGTCAAATGACCCATTTGTTGGACCGTTCATCCAGCAAGTGTAACATTTCTGCAAATAACCAATGTAATTTCGCGTTGATAAATGCCATATACCGTAATTGTTGTTGTAATTATTGCCGAAGCTGAGATGTAATCGTTGCGAGCATGATCATTGTTGTGTTGCAGAATTGCCCATTACAGCACCTGTGTCATAGATCCTTGGGTAATTTCTCCGGCACGACAGACTATTCATGGATGCGATGATGTCCGTTGTTTCAGCAGCCCCCCCCACCCCCCCCCCCCCCAAGATCACGTGTCCAAATTTAGGGACAGTTTCATTGTAATTCACAATGAGTGCCCTGTGAGTCAGATCCACTACTATCGTGGTTTTGTATAGTTTATTGTTGTAACGTTCTGACCCGCCACTACTGCACATCTGTGAAAAAGAGCTTTACGGCTCATCCGATTCCTCCAGTGTAAATTAATATTCTGATTCCGATAATGCTGACGGCGATGATGAGAGAGACGACGAGGTCAACGATGATGGCGACAGAGAATGCGGTGTAACGTCGCGCTTGCAACTCGCCGCGGAATTGAGGCGATGAGGGCGGGTAAAAGCTAAAAGGTCAGATCTGTGAATGTATCGAGAAGGCGACAGCCGCGCTACGGACCGATATAGGTCATCGCAACGCAAAATAAATTGTGCAAACTTCTTTACACGTGGGGGAAATGCTTCGACGTGCTTTGTGTGGGCATGATGTCAATTTGTCACGTTAGCCCTCCACCACCACCAAGCTATAGAGCCAGAAGTTGTCACGCGGGCCATCGTGCCGATTGATTTGGTTTATCGGCAAAACTGGATGAGGAAGAGGAGCAGTGTTGAAAAGCCCACGCAATATTTAGATATTTTTTTGTTTGTTATATACGGTGTCTCGCTAGAGATTTTACAAACCAGCATCATCGGGTGTTTAACATAATCTCAGATCACGCCATGTACAAATGTTTTGTATCATAATGTTGGTCATGAAAGCCTACGTGAAAAAATATATATTTTAATTCAATTCATGTTATACTTCGCTGATCTCGTCAAGGAGCAACAGCCATCACTCGAACTCCGGTCATCCTCGCGGCAGCGGCTTTTGGCTGGCCATCGAACAAAGACGGTCACTGCATCGCGCGCTTTCAGATGCACTTTTGCGGCCGTCTGGAACGCTCTTCCTTCCGATATTAGGAAGCCACTGGAGCTCCGCACTTTTAATTCATCTAGATTGAAAACTCATTTCTTTAGAACTGCTTTTTGTGTTTAGTTTGTTGTCCTTCCTCCGCACCTCCAATTAACACGGTTGGCTAGGCACGGTGCGAACGACGTTCAACATACATACATTATTATTCACATTTTCAAAGCGAATGCAGGAAAGTGCAGAAAGGGGGTGCACACCGTCAGTACGACTGGCATAAACGTGCGTAACGGTCGGTGCCCCCTGTAGCTGTGATTTAGGAAGCAGTGACAAGACAATGTAAAGGAAAGATAAAATAAATACAGGAGTGATAGGGAAGAGATAGTAAAGCGAAAAGGAAAACGGAGAGTGAGCAGCGACAGGGCGGTAAGCCCACACGGCGGGGGTGAAAGGGGGTCAACAGATCGGGAGACAAGGCGGCAGAAATGAGGGGGGGACCCAATCTCGACCCATAAAGCGTCAGCGGAGCCACCGCCGCGATGAGTCGTGGCCGTGCTTCTGAGAGCGGCGCCTCATTGCAGACGAGACCCCAAGCAGGTGGTGGGGGTTGGCGAATGGTGGGTGGGTGGGTGGGCGCGGGGTGGGTGGGGGGGGGAATAAAACAAGTCGTATTAGTCTTCTGGGGAAACAAAACCCCATGTATTGTGCAGCGGCCCTTGCTTGTGGCGTGTTTCCAAACGACGTGTACTCGGCTCCGTCACGAAGAGTTGTTGCTCTCTGCCAAATATGCGCTGCATGGTGGCTTCCCCCACCCCATCCCCTCCTGCAGGCCATGCAGTGTATCTTTTAAGCATCTTTTATTGATAAGCCAATCAAACATTCTGCCCGCGGGCTAAATTTGGTTGCTGCGTCTGGCGTTGGCAAGGGTAACGAAGGGAAAGGTTAGAACTTGCGACGGGGCTTACAAGGCAGTAGGCGGTGCGGCAAGTAGATTAACGGTCAATCTCACCTCGGAGGTTTTTAAAATTTCATTTATAGGGGCAGCAACATGGCCGAGCGGTAGACCGTCCCCCACGTCAGAACGTTACAATAGCAGGTAACACAAAAGCACGATAGGAGTGCAAAGTATAGATAAGGTCAAACAAATCACTTAAAAAATATTCAAATTAAACTTTAGCATTTTTTTTCTTTCCAGGTAAACCCCACTGAGGTGTTAACTGACTTTTCAGAAGCAACCTGGCCAACAACACCATCATCATCATCATCATCGCCGCCATATCATCATCATCAGCAGCAAAGGCATTGTCGCGAGTTTATTGCAGCGTATGGACCTCCTGAGGCAGACGCGAAGGGCCCAATCAATGTCTGCCAGCTGTTCCCTATTTGAGAGTTCGTGCCTCAAGGTCACAACTCATTTTTCCGTATCGGTCAAAGCCCTCCTCCTCTTCCTCCGCCTCTCGCGCTCACCAAAGCCGAGCCAAGATGCGGGTTCTCCTCGCGGTGACCTTGGCGGGGAGCGGCGCCTCTCGGGCAGAGCCTGGAGTAACGCGTCCCGCCCAAAGGAGTCGCTCGTCGTGAATTATTACGTTAAGTGGTATCCGCTGTGATCTATTATATAGCTCATTGCGTGATGTATGGCTCTGCCATTTGACTTCAGGAATCGTCCGAATGCGGGACCTTTGAAAGGCATTTCATTCCCATCCGTCCCGTTGAACCAAGTATCCTTCGGGTTTACAGTACTTGACTACGTCTAATTGGATGAATAGGCTTTCGTGGGTTACCGGTGTTAATATTTAGTTGCGGTGTTAACCTGCTAATTAACCACAGGCATTGCTCTTTGTTCTTTTAATTACAATGAGTCGCACATCTTGCAGCCCGATACTGCTTCAGATTGAACGCCAATATGCGGTTTATTTAAATATAATCAGAACTACATTTTACGTCTCCACGTACACATACAAATATGAAGGGGATTTAGTCTGTCAGCCCTTTTTCTCTTCTTTCGAGACCAACTCCGTCAAGCGAGCAAACTGTCCATCGGTTTTGATCTTTAGCATCTCATCAGCAGGGCCAGATGGCGGCCGTGAAGTTTTCGCTGTTTGAACTCGTACGCCATACGCCGAACTGAATGTCCTCTTCCTTGTCTCTTTGGTAAGGGCAGCGGTCTCTGTTATTAAAGCAGCAAAGGTGAAACGTGCCGGTCGCTGCGTTTACTGTACGTCCCAACTCTCACCAGATCACCCAACGGGCACCTTCAAACAAAGACAAACATCCCCCGTATAGACTCAACGTTCTGTTGAGTCTATACGGGGGATGTTTGGGTGGGTGGCCAGCAGTACGCCCGGCTGCCTTTTGTCTTTCGAGTGGCGATGTGTACACACCGTACCAGATACTCCTTTGTGGCTGAGTTAATGTAGGGGAGGTCCAGAACCGGTTCAGATCATTGCCACCGGTGTTGGCCATGAGCGGGTCCCCGTGTTCGTAGCACAGCGTGTGAAACACTGCTCCTTCACTCCCCACACGTTCCCTGCACACAATAAAAACTGAAACTAAACTTTTTATTTGACCAGATAAGGCCCACTGAGCTATATACCTCTTTTTTCCGAAGTCACTTGGCTATCACAAATGATAGCTCAACGAAGTGGCTTATCAAATACTCTAAATGCATGTTGATTCTAAATGTGGAGGGAAAAACCGGAAGACGCGGAGAGAAATCCACGCGATCATGGGGAGAGCATACAAATTCCAAATATACAGGCGTCAGAGTCTTGGTCGAACCCACGCCTTCCTACTCACGCATTGTTTTTTTCGGTAAAGTCACGTATGTAGAAATACAATAAAATTATATTAAAACAAAAAACAATCACGACGTCTCGATCACAACGCAAGCGATCTTCATCAGGTGTCAAGAACAAATCACGGAGGTAAATACAACAATAAGATGAGAGACGAGAATTCAACAAACCTGAAAAAACATTATGTGAAGCACATCCAGTCAGGCAAACAACACAGTTAGACACTTCCTGGCGGACCACGAATTTCAGAAGTGTTAAATTTCGTGTTCAACCTTTGGATTGCACATACCAGCATAGATAGAATGAAAAATACGAGGTACACGGTCAGTAGAAATACATATACAAGTCCACCAAGAGGTAAGGAGGGAGGAAAGACGGACAGGGAGGCAGAGAGAGAGGGGGGGGATGAACAGAAGCTTAAATAGGAAATACGGTTGGAGGGGGGGAGGGGCCAGAGCGAGAGCGGCAGCTCAAACACGCACATCTTACACATACAAAACGGCAGCTCAAAAAAGGACCACCTCTTGTAAATACAAAACGGCAGCTCAAAAAATTACCACCTCTTGTAAATACAAAACGGCAGCTCAAAAAAGGGCACATCTTACACATAATTACAACGGTAACGTCCCCGTATTATTACCACGCCTTCCTGTATACCACGGCGCCCCAATTCACACAACCAGTGCATTGCAGCGAGTGGCAAAGAACGAGTCCTGAGCTCGGGGACCTCCTCCCTCTACGACGTGGGCTGCTGCATGCACGCCAGAGCATTGTCCTTCTGACATTGCTCGTAGGAATTTTACTGAAGGTGCTGGCATGTTTCACTTGCGCCAGGGCGTCCACGCATTCATCTCGAAGCAGTTGTTCGCACCGCGACGGGATCCTTTTGAAATGAGAGCAGGGGCCTGCATAGCATCGACACGGCGGGACATCGCGTTGGCACGAACATTTACTCCAGCGTTGGCGACGGGGAACATTGCCCATTTTTTTTTACAACATTTTGACAAACAGGCAAATTTTACCATTTCCCGTATATTTTATGCTTGTCAGATTGTGGATCCTTGCAGCGCAAATGATTACGTAAAATGCGTGTGTATTATAGTGGCTACACAAATACATTTACGGTATACGTGTTTATGATGAAACTATGCATATATTTATGCACTAGCCTTTTGCCCGTCCTAGGGCGGCAGCTGTAATATTTACGAAAAAATTTAGCGGCGTATAATTGTATCTTGTGTAAATTTAATGGCAGTGAATCTTGCACGAAATAATGTCATCAAACATTACACTGCATTTCACTGTAGCACTGTATTAATGGCAGTGAATCTGGCACAAAACGATGTCATAAAACACCTGACTTCATGTCACTGTAGCACTGTATTTAACTCACCGTCAATTAGTTCAAAATCACTGCTCTGATACTTTATTTTCTTCTGCGTTCGCTCGCTGGGGTTGTAATCAATTTGAATTCGATACAATGTCTGGAAAATCACGGAGAAATGTACATATTTTATAATAATGTAGAAGAAAAAATTAGACTTACCTTTTGTTTCAAGTGCTGAATAAATAAATAAAGACACCAACTACACTTTGTTGCTGCGTATAATTATTTATTTGATTACCTTTCAATAAAGACGTCAAATTTAAAGCCAATTCGCGTAAAAAATGTTTCTCCGCTCGACCTGGGGGAGTGTAAAAATCCACCCGCTCATGATTATTCATGGGGGCTCTCTTTCATTGACGTCACGTACCGATGTAGCACTGTGCTGCATAAATTTATTTTTTACCGTCACTTTCTGTAAAGAAACGTCATCATATTTGGAGCGACTTTGCGAAAAAAATATCTTTCCGCTCGACCTTCGTCCGCGTGAGTGTAAAAATCCACCCGCTCATGATTATTTTATTTTTGATGACAGGGGGTGCGGCATGTGGAGTGACGTCACGTGCGTTACACACATTTCTGGGCTATTATAGTAGTAATTAATATGGATTATTAATCTTATGGCATGTACACTGAATCTGTTGTTTAAGAAGAAACTTTTTTTTTAATCAAAACTCGAGAGTGGATTTCCGCTCAAGCAAGCATTGGCAAGCCACTCATCTCCTTTGTACAGCCCTGAGCCTCTGGTGGTAATTCCACATTTCCACGTGCAAGGCTATAAGTCCTTCTAACACAGGCCGCGATGATGCTGCCTAAGACATGATATTGTCAGAACAATCTTGATTTGAAGATTTCGTGACTGCAGGAATTCACACTCTTTGGTTCTTTCGGTAAAGCCACGTAGATGGAAAAATAACGAATAGAACACGACGTTTCAATAGCAACACAAGCAATCGTCTTCAGGTGAAACAATACAGCAGGCGGACTGCTGAGGCAGGAGGAAATGTAGCGAGAGAGCTACCGCAACTAGAGGTTATATACGTTTGTATTGGGTACAACCCAAGGGTAAGTTTGCTATATTTTTTACTCTCTATCACCTTGTTCCCTCTCGCCCGTTACGGCAGCACCTCCCCCTAGCTCGGCGATCTTACATTTGCTTGCAAATTCCATCCCTAGCCCCGCCCACTCACCCTTGGGTTGTACCCACCGCAAACGTATATAACCTCTAGTTGCGGTAGCTCTCTCGCTACATTTCCTCCCGCCTCATCAGTCCGCCTGCTGTATTGTTTCACCTGAAGACAGACGATGGCTTGTGTTGCTATCGAAACGTCGTGATCTATTCGTTATTTTTCCATCTACGTGGCTTTACCGAAAGAACCAAAGAGTATTGCCAAAAGAGTGTTTGGACTCGGCACGTAGTTTCACAGGCGCGCGCATAAAACAAGCTCGCACAAAGGCGCACGCGCGCACACGCAAATGCCCGCACGCACACGCACGTACACTCGCGAGCGTGTGAGCCGCTGCCAACAACTGCCACTTGTTGCCCATCCGTAAGCCGCCAATTTGTTGTCTGCATTCATTTATCCTTTGCAAATGTTCCATTGTGGTGCAAATCGGCGCCCGTTCAGACGCATGCGGATTTTTTTGGTTACTTTTTGGGGAAAGCGGCCGCTCCTCCTGCGTATGACTCCCGGGGGCCGCTGCTCCCATCGCCGAGGGCGCCGCGTCGTGCCGTGTTTAATATCCTAAAGTGGATGGGGGGGGGGGGCTGTGGGGGGGCGGTCGGGCTTAATGTCCCTTCTTTGAAGGACGGGTGTCTTTCGCGGTTGCTTGGCGATTGGATGCTGAGCCGGTTGACCGCCCGCGTCCTCCGTCCCTCCCTCCCCCACCACACCCGCCACCCCTAACCCGGCTCGAA
Source organism: Petromyzon marinus (assembly GCF_048934315.1). Taxonomy (NCBI): domain Eukaryota; kingdom Metazoa; phylum Chordata; class Hyperoartia; order Petromyzontiformes; family Petromyzontidae; genus Petromyzon; species Petromyzon marinus. Next base: position 5,925,036 of record NC_133707.1, read on the forward strand.
CACAAGCGCACGCCGCATCAAGACGTGCGACGCGCCGATTCAATAATCAATCCCATTTGATCTCCTTTTGCTCGAAGGAAGAGGCGAAGGTGCGGCCCCGCAATCGCTTTGCTCACGCCACTGCTCCTAGAGAGGCCTCCGCTGGAGGGGGCTCTGTGTAGAGCCTCGTTAAAGAGGGATTTGGCGAGATGTTAACTACCTCGCCTGGTGTGCAGGAGGTCGTTGGTTCGATCCCGACCCTGCGGTGTCCTCTGCCCGTGGTCGCGTGTATTTTTATCCGGGACCTCCGGTTTTTCCCTCCACATTTAGAATCAACATCACGCGTTCAGAGTATTTGGCTGCTAGTGATGTCCGCGTGATGAGCCACTTCGTTAACTTATCATTTGTGGCCAGGTCGCTTTGGAAGACGAGCTACATAGCTCGGTCGGCCTTACCTGGTAAAATAAAAAATAGTCCAGTTAAGTTTAGATTTGGTCTCCGAATCCACACTCGCCAGGCTTCTTCGAAGAGGTCGCAGTACCCACGCTTTACCCCACCACACCGCGAACTGCCGATCGATTGACTGCGGTGAGCCCATCAATACTTCCATTGGGGGATAGACGCGCGCCGCTCTCTCCACCGCGGCTTGCGGGAGATCAAGTCGAACCCGGCGATCTGCGGACAGCAAGTCCACGGCACGTGCTTTGGCGGCATCTCGTTTTGTCGGCGGGGCGTTGCAATCTGAGAGGCACGCGGCTCTTATTTTGCAGATTCATTCCGTCACGACGTTAGGGATTTTAGCTGCGTGAATTACAAAAAAAATTATTATAATAATAAAAAATTATTACGTCTGTCTCGCGACCTGCATGTGGTCGTCACAAATTGACGACGCTTACATTTGCAGATCGGTACACTGTTGCCGGGGCGTGAGTTTGTGGCGCATTGGTTGGGCGTATGGCTCAGTGGGCCTCACCTGGTGAAATTAAAGCACAACAGTTCGGTTTAGTTGATGGTTTCATGGGCAGTTTTAACAGCGTCACATCGAGGTCGGCAGTCGAGCCAAGTGGGCGGCCCCCAAGAGCGAAACCCCCGCTGTGAATATCTGGCACTTTGCTTCCTGACTACGGCTCACATCGGTGGTGAGTGATGGGTAAAAACAGTCCTGGGTCGGCCCCCCGCTTCACAGCAACCCGCCCCCCTCTTTGTGTGGGAGGCCTTCGTCCAGCAGTTGATTGAGTGGTTGACCCTGTGAATACTTTGAGGTTAAGGACAAGTACTGGCTGCGAGCTTTGGTTACCCTTACATACGTTACGTGCGTTTTTTAACAAAGGATACGGGCACAGCTAATCCACCTTGGACTGGATTCACACCATAGTTTTTTTTTCCGGAAAATGTTTACTGCGAACGACGTTCAAAATGAAAGGAAGTTTCATTGCCCGATGCAAAATATATATATGTATATGTTTGAGATTTGTGCCTTGAATGAGATGAGTTTTACCCCTGCACCCCCCCCCCCCTACACACCCCCCTCCCCCCGCTCTCCCTTCCTCACCGCCCCCCCCACGAAGTGGATCTCGTGCTGAAACCCGCCGGATTTGCGGTGCTCTCTCGCGCGTGCGCCTGTCTGACGAATTAAAATCGCGGGCGCGGCGATGAAAGCTTTCGGTTGCAAAGCGGAGGGACTGCGCCGCATTGCGTAAGGTCAAGGTGCTGCCCTGAAATTGCTCGCGCCAAACGGCCGTCGGAAAGGCCTCGACTGGAGGCATTTGGCCTCCACTCTTCCACGTTGGCCAGGCGCCTGGAAAAGAGGTGGAAGTACCGACAACTTTACCCCCGCCGTATGCGACCTGCCGATTGACTGGCTGCGGTGAGCCTACGCACGCCGCTGCCGTGGACGGAGGCGACGGGTGGAGGATTCAAGAAGCTTGGCCCATTGTTTCAACTATCGCACCTGCGTGGTCAAATCGAACCGGCGGTCATTGGATCGCAATTCGAATGTGCCGGAAAAAAAATCACACCACTGTTGGCAGTATCCCGTGCGTATATATATATATATTTCCATTATACATTTTTGTTTATAAATATAAAAACATTTCACGTACAAAATCTCCATGTCCATCAGATTCGCTCGTCCGTGAACATTCCTTGCGGAGCACCGTTAATCGTCTACTTTGTGGCGAATGCTTACGCGCACGTGGCTATCTGGCTTCATGAATTAATTCTGCACTGCTAGAGTGGAGTAGAGGCATTTGACCTTACACTTGCAGGTGACGTTCGCCTCTCGCCATGGTGATTCAATGACTCATCTCGCAGTGCAACAATGCATTATTGAATCTATCTGTGGGTTTTTTATATCTGGGTAACTCCTGTTTTTTTTCTTTCACATGCCAAGCACTCGTTTGGAGGAATTATCCCAACATATTTCATCATCGTCGTTGTCATCATCATCATCAGTCTTGGTCAATCCACTGCTGGATGAAGTCCCCTCCCCAAGCTGCTTACAAACCTCACAGTTAGTCAAACGTCGCCCCTCGTTTCAGAGAACTTTGAGACTTGGCAAAGCTTTCCTTGGCGACTAGAGAGCATTATTACTCAAAGCTCAATGTGCGTAACGTGTAACTAACAACACGGTGGCATGAAAAGGAAAAGATTTATAAAGGCAACGTCTCAGGCATTATCCCTTCATCTTCGTAGAGCATATAATGCATTTCATCTTGGGTGGGATTATTTCCTGAAATGTTGTCCGTCATATATTGGTTTTCTTTTAAGACCAGAGGGTTGTTATTGACACGCAACATGTTGACTTATTTTTGCAATTTGCTTGTGTTCCACTGTCAATGCACCATCACCCAATAATTGGCATTATTTCTATATGTTCTAGTTTTGTATGCAGCAATTCTGTTTTCATTTTTGTGAGATGAAGGGTGTGTCTGTGTAAGCATAGTAACCATTTTCCAAAGTGGACTTGGTTCCCTGTAACTATGAATAACTTCTTGGCTTACAGTTGATTCTTGATTTTAACTGTCTGTAATTGTGTATAATCTGTCGTGCGTGGCTTATTATAAATTAGCATTTTCACCGGGTCTTAAATGCATTATATTAAGAAAATAAATTAAAGGACCTATGCATGTTTATCTTGTTCGTGGGTGGGAAAATATTTTGTGCTCTCAGAAGTACGAAATAGGTTTATACATTTCCTTCCAATTTTCCGTATAACTATTTTTGGAATGAACGACACTTGCTTGAAATTTGAATATATTCGTAGAATCTTACATGAAGCTATTTAAAAAATCGAGTTAACAACATTCACACGTGCAGTAGCCAGACTTTTACGTGTTGGCACCGTGATAGTCACACAAATAATAATCTGGCAATGAAATTGTGCTTTAATTGGGCCATTGAGATGTGGCAGTTTAAATAAATAAAAATACGTGTGATAAAGCCACGCGTGGAGCCAAACGGCCAAACGTGTAGCGGTGGCTTTCTTTCCTTGGGGAAGCAGAAATTGCCACACACCTCAGCGGGGTCCATGCATCCCGGCCCTTGCAAACAATGTGGCATTGCCGCTGTGAATTGTTTGAACCACACGGTGTGTGTGTGCGCGTGTGTGTGGTGTGCGCGGAGGTTACGGGCCCCCTCCAAGTATTTCACCTCATTTCCAGCAGGTAATTTCTTTTCTCTCACCCGTCAGCCCCTTACTTAGTGGCTGGAAATGACACTCATCCATTATTGTCTGCGAGCGAGCAGATTAATAGCGGGGGGCCCGCGCCGCGAGCGGGAAGTACCAGGGAGTAGACGGAATACGTGGACTGAGAAGCTAAACGTCGGGCCCCTTTTAAAACTCGTTTATCCCACATCACCGCGGTGGCTGTGGTGGCGGCTGTGGTGGTGATGGTGGTTGGTAGTGGCCGCACGGCCGCATTATTAGAAAGCGTTTACGCATTTCGTTTGTTGGGCAATTGTGTGCGTGTAGGGGTGCGCGCGTTTGAGGTGCGGTCGTGTAGTGGTGTGTGCTGCGAAACCCGGTGATCCGAGTTTGATTCCCACTCACTGCCATCATAAGTGACGAATATGCAAACCGGTACTGGGCCTCCAATCGGTCGACTCGATCTTCAATTACAACATGGGTGCGGTGTGTAAAACGTCAGCACGTGATGCTGGCCACCCACCCCTTTTGTGCGCCCTGCCGAACTTAAGAGATGATCGCTAAGACTGTTTGCCCCCAACAGTCTGTTCAAGGCTACATGGGGGATCATTATCTTTTTCCGGGAGCGCGTGCGCGTGTGTGTATTCTTCTTCGAAACTGAATCGGGCGGAATAAAACATTCCTGCAGTAATGAGATTCGATTACGGGTTGAGAGGCCGGCCAAGCGCGTTGAGAAGCCGCCGTGATTTCTGCCCCGAGTGCCGAGGCACTAGGAGGCCCTATTCATTCATTGATCCCCCGGTATCATAGCAGTTCGCGTTAGGCACCTGGAATTCATTGCCCTTCAACCCGTTATTTTATTTAGAAGCGGTGCGATCCGCCGTAGCAAGAAAAGAGAAAAACGCGATCCCCTCCGGAGGTCACGATGGGCTTAGACATCGGTAAAGGTATAAAAGCAGTGAGAAAAAATTCCCACCAAAAAAGGAAAAAAAAGTGCCCTCACTAGTAAACACGGCACTTTCCTAAAAAAAAAAGTCGTAAAAATGTAACTTACAGCTCTTCGCTCGGCATATTTACGATCGTAACTGTTTCAGTTTTTTATTCAATAAAAACAGACAGTGCCGATAATTTAGCCGCTTTCTGTCCCGCTCTCTGTGTGTGTGTGTGGCGACGACGGCACAACTGGTGGGGCTGGCGGGAAGATTAACGCGATTGGTTTCAGACACTGGCCGAGTAATGAGCCCGCGGAAGCGGCGGTGCCTTGGGTCATGGGCGGAGTTTAACTCTTGGCTTCCTAAGTCACCCCAAAAAAGCCATCGCCTGAATTCACCTGAAATAAATATATAAGCCGTCTCAAGCTAAGAGCAAACAACTGTGTTTTATTTCTTATAAATCGATTACTTGTGCGTTTTGTAACAAGGTGGAGCTGCGCTGTGCAACTTGGCGAGCCGAGTTCGATTCCCGTCCGCGGATAATGTCGATTGCGAGTGATATCAGAACGGGATCCTGTCCCTCTTCCTCCCCCTTCACAAACCAGCACTGACCTGCGTGGTGAAGTATGGTAATGAAGATCCCCCGATGACCGACATTGCCGTGGGCAGGCCTTCGTCCGTTGATGGTCTGAGGATGGCTGGAATTATTTATGTTCTGTTCCGGTTTGCAAGGTTGCGTTTGTCTATGGCGAAGGTTCGTCAACACTTGTGGGTGTCGGCGAAGCACTGCGATCGGGGGATTGCGCGACCTTGTTGATATTTTACCGTGGGGCTTTCATTAATCTGCAGTCAGACTGAGAGACGGGATGACAGCGACGCCTCGGACAGATGAACCGTAATCTTGAAGACAGTTTCCCTCCGGAAATTAATGGACCGGGGCAGATTATGTTACGAGACATCCATCCTCTGCATACACAGACAATTGTACTTCTCCGTCAACTGAAGTTACGAAAAATAAATTAATATTTTCACATTTAGACAGACGTACAGTATATATAAAAAAATATATTGGGTCTTTTTAACATTATTATCACCTGCCAATGTATTGCGGTTGTGCTGTCGGTGTCGCGTGGCGTAACACGCCACTCGACAAAGCAATCCATTCGGAAATCTCCCGGAGTGGTTCATCCCGTGTGGAAGAATGGCTGTGGAAGCAACTTTTTTCACAGGGCTTGAAATGAAAATCAGAATGATAATAATGACAACTTATAAATAGTGTGATAACTTTGCAAGCCCAGTCCTCCAAGCGGTCATTTGCACTCTGATGGTTGTAGGAATAGGTTTTACCCTTTTAACTGGCACAAAAACTGACACCTTTATTCAAGGCATCATGTTTGCAATAACCACAACACAAGCAGTCAAAATGCAAACAAAAAAGACAACTCTGATAATATGCACTGTCCTTGAATTTGATTGGTCCACACCCGAGACGGCTTTTCTTAGAGCCTAGTCTCTATTGGTGTTGGACCAGAAAACGCCAGAAGGCTGATGGTTGTCATACTTTCCGTTGTACTCTGGCACGACATTTGTGTGTCATATGACAATAAAGCTGATTTTTTTAAATTCTCAGAACTGTAATTTAGCCAAAGAGGTGCACACTCATATATGACGTGAAGGGTAATATTATGGGTTTTTTTTATTGTGTGCAGTCATTGGTGGCCAAGTTGAGTACCCTCAAACCCATTCACGGTATAGTTTCAGGTGACTTCATAATAAAGGTTTTTTTGGTTAGATCACGTAAATATAAATGTGTCATTACCACACCACCACCCGACACAGCCAATTAGTAAGGTTGGTTACGTAAACAAAATGTGCGAGTTTCAGCATGCTGTTGTGTTGGAGAGTAAACCCACAACATTTACAATTTGAGTGCTATGTTTCGCTGGTGATTACTACTCCAACACAGCGGTGTGCTGAAGTAGTAACTAATTGGCACGTTTTGTTTACGTGATAACCCTTCCCAATTGGCTGTCGGGTAGTGGTGGTTTAACGACACATTCATATTTCCGTGATCTAACCCATAAAACTTTTATTATGAATATTATTGATAGGTAGCTGGCCCGCATTCAAAGTCAAGATCTCAGCGGTGTGACCTCAGCACTCTGAGCTCCGAGCCGCCCGGCCGCGTTACGTTCTCGCATTAAAGATACAACTCACAGAATAGGGGGAAAAAAACACACGCACAAACAGACACTTATTTAATTTCTTGCCATTCTGTCGGTCCGCCGGGGTGACCTGTGTTTATAAATGCGAGAGCGGGTGTGCGCGGGCGCTTGGCACTTGGGGCGTGTGCTGCTCGTAAAAAAAAAAGATGCCAATCGTCGTGAAGATTCACGGTAATTCCGTCGCACATGCCCAGATTTTCACGGGACTATCGGTCAATTATCGCCAGCCTCCGCGGCCCCACGAGAGAGATTTGCATCTCGGCAGGGCGCTAATTGCGATGTTAACATGTTAATATTACGCGGCTTAGTGGGCTGTCTGATGGGCATAGTTCCGTGCAGCGCGCGGTAGCTTTTTGCCGGCAGTGGTTGGCGGCGGGAGACACCGCGGAGGAATTGTTCGCGTGGCCCTCTCAGTGTAAATTCAGACGTTTTCAGAGATGACTGCGAGGATTGTGATTCCCGATCAGGCCCTCGTGAACGAACCCCCGCTGCTTTCGGTAATGCACACGGTGTCGCGGTTGTGGTGTCGGCGGCGGTGGCGGTGGTCGTGGGTCTTGTTTCGTTTTATTAAAGAGACTGTTGGTGGTAATGGATGACCTCTGAACTTTTGACTCCCGTTGGAAATCCATCATCTTCGGCCCGTAGCGGTAAGCGTGGATTAGGGCTTGTGGTACCACTTTGGTTGGGATGCACTGACGAGGGTGGTTAACACGCCCGTGATTCATCATCAGCAGCCACGGTCAATCCACTGCTGGTTGAATATCTGCCAAATTCACCGGTCTTGTGATGTAACAATGCACTTTGCACATTCCTTGCTACTCAAACCCTCTTCCACGGCGTCTGGCTGGCGTGGCAGAGTAGGCCAAATATCGACTTAGACAGGGCTCTCTCGAGCTCCTCTCTTGTGGAGAGGCCCCTTCTGTCAGAAGTGGCGTGGGCACGGAAATTGCAGGGGGCCGCGCCTTGAATTTTCACCCCTTGCTGCAATGAGGTGCGTGCTCTTTTTCGTTAAGGAATGTTCACGTGAGCAAATTAAGGCTCTCATCTACTGAGGAATTATCACAGTTGCGCAACCCTCTTATCCTTTCCCACGTGGACTCCGCGAAGCTCCGCTCTCCCGGGTGAATGTTTGTTCGCGTTTTTCTTTTTTTTCCCCTCCCCCTTCTTCATTCCAATTCCCTATCGCCCTCTCATTACCGGTTATTTCAAGACATATATAAAAGTCCTTTAAGCAGCCCCAAAACCCACGCGCTCTTGGCGCCGAGAGGAATCTCGCTGACCGCAGCGCGCTTCCCTGTGAACGAGCGCTGCGAGCACCTCCGCAATTTTTCCGGGAAGGGGCCAAGGTTTTGGGGGGTGGGAGGGGGTGACGGGGGTGGTGGTGGTGGTGGTGGAGTGGGGGGGAGGTGGGGGGGGGTCAAGAACAGGGTTCATTTAATAGAGCAGAAAAAATCTGGGATTGGTGGCTTCTAACGGCAGGAAATTGTGATGCCGTGCCTCTTGGCTGATAGAAACGCAGTGGGTGTTTTTTTTTCTCTTTCTGGTTGATTTGTCGTGAAAAAAAACCCGCGAGGATCAACAGCAAACATGTGACACACACACACATCTGCGTAGACGCACGTTCTGAATATTACCACATATATGCATTGACCCTTTTTCTCTCGCCGCGTTGACTTACAGGCACGGGTGGAATTGCGAGCTCCGTGACTCTAAATGCGCGCGACGCTAATAGAATTCGTAATGTTTCTGGCGACGCGGCGCCCGGTTTTTATTGTCACAGGTCGTGGCTGCGAGTCGTCATCTTCGTCCTTATCAGCTGACGACGGACGCTTTTGCTCGTAGCTGCTCCGCGCGTTGTTCGGCACGACGTCCGACGTTTCGCACACTTCCTGGAAAGAATTTAAAAATCTCCCGCCACGTGGAATTCAGGTCCCCTTGAAAGCAGCTCCCCGGCACTTGGATGTTTCGAAAGCGTCGGGGGCATCGTGCCAGATGACACGCGGCAACAGCCATGGTTAGCACATTTGAGTGATTTAAGCACAACCGCGGACACCTCGGGCAGTGGTAATGAACACCAGGACTTTCAGCTGTAGGGTTTTTTTTAATTCTACCAGCAGCAGCAACAAAAACACTGCTCCAGGTATGAACGCCCTGGATAGGAAGGTCTCTCCAATAGCTGGATGCCCTCAAATGCGTGCCGGGCGTCATCGCCCAGCTGCCTGATAGCGACCGCTTCACTGTCTCGAACGAAGCTTCCCATTCGACCAGTCCACCAAGAAGTCACTCCACCCTCCGATTTAAAGCGACACCGTCGGAGGGTGATACGCAAAGGAAGGGATTTGCAGAAATTCACAAGTGAAAGCCGAATACGAAGTGTGATTGCGATCGCGAGATTCAACGCAAGATGTCGCGGTAATAAAATGTGTGTGTGTGTGCCGTAGACCCCTCCTCTACCCGACACAGGCGATGTATAAAAGTTGTCACGTGACTCAAACGTGCCACTTTATTACCGCTTAAGCAACAGTTGGGTTATGTGCACGTATGTTGAACTTGTTTTGCGCTGCCGTACGTAGCCAACCGTGCCAATCGGAGGTGCAGATCTAAAGAAATTAGGTTTCAAATCTAGACTTAAAAGTGCATATCGTTCCAGTGGCTTCCTAATATCTTAAGGAAGAGCATTCCAGACGGCCGCAGAAGCGCGTCTGGAAGCGCGCTATGCGGTGACCGTCATTGTTCGACGGTTAGCCAAAAGCCGCCGCCGTCGCTGCTGCGAGGATGAACGGCGTTTTGCATGATGATGCTTTATGCTGCTTGAGATCAGCGAGGTATCGTGGAGTAAGGCGGACATCGGTCTATGTCCGTACGGTGTGCATCCGCAATGTCGCGGCACGGTGAGCTAGCCCCGCACCGTAGGTCCCAAACGCGACTGGAGGATTCATAATTAACGTTTATTGGGTTAGATCGCGTGAACGTAAATGTGTCTGTAAAGACACCCCCGCCCGACACGGCCAATCAGTAAGGGTTTGTCACGTGAACAGAACGTGGCAATTCGTTACTGTTTTGATTTAAAGCTTTCGTGACTGCAGTAATTCATATTCAGAAAATATATATTTATTAGTTTATTGTTTCCCTTCAACGTGATTTTACCGAAAGAGCTAAGAATATAATTCGTTACTGCTTCAGCACCGCCCCGGTGCGCTTCGCTGGAGAGCAAACGCGCGGCGACGTTTGCAAAAGTTGAGCACTTCGACGTTTTGGCCCGGTCATTACGACCACAGCCTTCATCAGGCTGGAGGAGTTCTGCGGCTCGCACGCAATCACGCGGCCGTCCGTGCGTTTTGCGCGCGCAGGAGGTGTCTGCGCGAGCGTCTCGCGTACGCGTGGAGGCTCTTGTTTTTTTTTTACAAATCGCATTATTGTTTTTATATATTTATTTTTTCCCGCGGTTTTTTTTTATTTTCCACGCGAGATTGCGTGAGCCGTGACACGCGCATCACGGAAAAGACGGAGTGTATAAGGGCACGGCGGAATGGTCGATAAAAACAATGCGAAACTGAATTATATTCTTCATTTCACATTTCTGGGCGCTGTGTCCACGCTTTAATAAACAGCGGGGCGGTGGGGGGGGGGGCACGGGGACGCAAGTGGAACCCCCTTCATTTGAGAAGCGCCCTTGATGTATCGTGGGATTGCTAAATGGTAGAGGAGGAGGAGGCGTGTGATGGATGCAGGGTCGGCGAGCGGCAAAACACGGAGGGACCGCTGCCTCGTTTGATTTAGGGGGAGGTGCGCGAGGAATTCACCCCCCGCCCCCCCCGCCCCCCCCTCGCGGGGCTCCATCGTCTCGGGAGATATCTGCGTCAGCGGCGTCGCCGTGTGGTGGCGCGGGAAAGGTCTCGGACGCGGGCGGCGCGCGATCGACGCGAAGGGAACGATTCCGCGTCGCCACGATTTCTTTTTCTTCGGGCCGAGGCAGCGCTCGAGAATGTTTGCCCGCCGCCGCCGCCGCCGCCGCCGCCGCCGCCGCCAAAGTCACGGCTCGTTGAGAGAGAAAAAATGGATTCCCCCTCGCGGGAGAAATGTCGACCGCCACCCGCCCCCCCACGCTGCGCCGCCGCGCGGCACGCACGCCTCGTGGATATCTGTGACTTGTAAAAAAAAGAAATGGCAAGATTTCAACGTGATACCACTGACCGATGAGATCGTGAGGAAGACGGCAGCTCTTGCTAAAGGTGCAGTCCTGCAACTGCGTGCTGGTGGAAGGGCGTCCACTAAAAGGAGCTCTATGGGATGCCCTCTCTGCTAGGCGGTATATTGGCCTACTCTTCCACGCTAGCCGCACGTCTCGGAAGAGGTGGGAGTTACCCACGCTTTGCCCAACCGCGCACGACCTGCTGATCGGTTGACAACGACAGTCGGATGGAATTGTTTCATTTATTGGAAATGCTTAACGAGGAAAGCCTGCGAGTTGAAACCCCTCGATTTTGTTTTACTTTACAAGGTTGCCCGGAGCAATTGACGGATACGGAAAAATAAAAATCAGCAATTTCAATACTCGCAGAATAAGACATGCACACAAAAATGGGATCAAAATTGTCAGCTTCCTGACGTAGTAAAATATACTGACAAATTGTCCAAAGATGCTCATATGGGCTGACAGTAAAATGTTTTTCAGCTTTGCTTTGTTGCGGATGTCAGCAGGTGAGTTGTTCCATGCACATGCATCTTTGTCGATTAAGTATCTTAGCGATTCTGCGTCGGCAGCGGTGCATAAGCTCAAATAACAAGAACTCCATGCCATTCGTCAATAAGACTGTGGCCCTCTAAGGAAAGCATGGCTACATATAAATTGTATATATAAACAAATAAGTGACGTTTCAGGCAATGGCCCTTCCCCAAAGCAGAGAGATCAGCAACTGCGGGACGGTATTTGTTGACGAACGTCGAGTCTCAGTTGATGAATCAAGAATCAAAATATTTGTTTTCACTGGAGGAATCCGATGGGCTATGAAGCTCTGTTTTTTTCACAGATGCCCAATAACTGTGGTCCAGCCCCCCTTCCCCCCCCCCCTCCCAGATGGAAGCCTCGGTCCCTTGAACTGGCGACGATGCGAATTCTAAAAAATCTTAACTCCGTGCAACCCGTCCCCTTCGTCGTTATCGGTCACTGGCGAATCCACTGCTGGATGGAGGCCTCCCAAAGGCGCCGCCATCTCTCGCGGCCCCGCGATGTAGCAGTCCACCGGCACACGAACCGATTTCATCGCTCCATCTCCGCGGCGGAGCGGTATTCTCACGGGCGTAGCTCGACCGCCGGTTACCATAACTGTCTGCGACGACGGGTTTTGCCTTCTGTTTTACAAGAGTAAGCCGTCGCGTGTTCTGATTTCTGACACGACGTTTTAGCCTGTGATCACGAGACAAACCCTCCTACGTACGGTGTCTTAGCCCCACAATCATTGGCTGCCAGCGTTGGTCTTTTTTTTTTCATTTCCTGCAGCGGGATGCCGCCGCCGTTGACATAGTTGGTGCTCGATTGCTTTCTCAGAAAGATCCGCGATGGCCCAAAAACGGACGAGGGAGAGGTTCAGTCGAAGATCTTAATTTGCCACGCTGGCATTCATCATCGTGTGCGGAGGTATACATTTGTCCTTCGAATGTTTTTTTTCCTTTCTGTTTCGTGCGCCACATTACTGAGTGCTGAATAACCCTGAACGCGCCCTTTCCATCCGATCAGTACCTCGGAGACTCAAAGGTCACTCCCCTCCACCTTAGGTTGCAATCCCAAGCGTTGTATTCTTGGACTTTGACGTGCACAAGCGATAGCGTTACAGCAAATGGATTATCGAATCCATCTGTGTGGCGCTTTAATGTTAGGTACTCCGGTTTGATGGCGCAGGCACGTGAACCAGCTGTTGTTAGAAGGCGGTGCGGCAAAATGTGGACTCCACGGTTCCATCCTTGTGGGATAGAATGTTTCCCCCTCGCACACGTGTAAACACTCACTAATTGACCGACACATATATAGAGGACCGCAGAGCTTGGGCAATTGGGTGCGTAGCGCCGGCTCATCGCGTGGCTGCCTTCGCCGCTTGCCTGCGGTCGCTCCTCCGCGCCTCGCGAGTCGTCCAGGGCGAGCGAATCAACCCGCCGCGCGACGCCGTGACAGGCTTGGAATTAAGATTATTGTTGCTGTTGTGAACGTTCACACGGCCTTGCGTGACCTCGCCGGAGCGAGTGTTGCGCTTGGTGGTTTAGCCGGAGCTCACGACGACGAAGGCGGCGGCGGACACTCCGTGTTGTTGCTCCCCGCGTCCCGCGCCGCCAGGCCCCCACGGCAGCTGCGCCACTCACAGGCGCCCGCTCGCTCGCTGCACGCTCTTCCGCGTGACATTTTGCGTGTTATTGTTTCGCCGTGAGATTGTCGTAACGAGGAGGAGGAGGAGGAGGAAGACATTTGAGATGGATTTCTTCCCCCCCCCACCCGTCCCCCCCCCCCCCCCTCGCTTCTCGAGGGGCTTCCTGCTGAGAGGACGTGAAAGTGGCAGCTTGTCCGTTGTGAAGGCGCCGTAACGACGTCGGTCCAACGTTGTGGGGGGGCAGGGGGGCCCAGCGTGGCTTAGGAGGTTGATGAGGAGACAGCGGGAGGGGGCTGGTAGGGTGAGGTGGGGGGTGGTGGGGGGAGGTGGGGGGTGATGGTGGGGGGGGGAGGGAACCCAACCCAACCGAAATGCACAGAGAACACGTCTCACGCACAACTTTTTCGCCCGTGCATTTTTCCATTTATTTTAGTGCTTCACCGTTTTCATCATCGTTGTTTACTCTCGTTGGTGTTGTTACTCCTCTCTCCCTGTCTGTATTGTGTGGTGTCGTCAGCGAGCGATGCACAGTGGCGTGCCTTCAGAGTGGAGAATCACTTTGCCGGCTGTTTTTCTTTTGGGTTCCGCCTGTGCCATGAGCACACCTCACCGCTTCACGTTTGCGCCGGCGAACTTTAGATCCGCGATCCCGAGTGAGTGTGTGAGTGGGTGCGTGGGTAGGTAGGTAGGTGAGTGAATGAGTGGGTAGGTGGATGAGTGAGCGTGTGTGTGGGTGGGTAGGTGAGTGTGAGAAATGGTGGCGCAGTGGTTCGCGCACTGCGCTATGAGCCCGGTCACCCGAGTTAAATTCCCGCACACGGCCAACACCACTGACGATTATATTAACCGGTTCTGGGCCTCCCCTTGGTCGACTCAGCCTCAAATATGTACCTGGTGCAGTAGTAAACTAAACAATTTTTTTTATTTTTACCAGGTAAGGCCCATTGAGCTATATAGCTCTTTTTCAAAAGCGGCCTGTCAACAAATGACAGCTCAACGAGAAGTACCGTGTCAGGTGGATATTTATAGCAGCCTAGTGTGGAGGGACAAATTGGAGGACCCGGAGAAAAATCCACACGACCACGGGGAGAGACACACAGCAGGCGTCAGGGTCGGGATCGAACCCAAGACCTCCTGTATACTAGGCGAGGTAGTTAACATCTCACCACCGATGGGTGGTGAGATGTTAACCTATGGTGTGGTGAGTCTGTGGTGTGACCTATGGTGTGGTGAGTCTGTGGTGTGACCTACGGTGTGGTGAGTCTGTGGTGTAACCTATAGTGTGGTGAGTATGTGGTGTGACCTACGGTATGGTGAGTATGTGGTGTGACCTACGGTGTGGTGAGTATGTGGTGTGACCTACGGTGTGGTGAGTCTGCGGTGTGCCCTACGGTGTGGTGAGTCTGTGGTGTGATCTACGGTGTGGTGAGTCTGCGGTGTGCCCTACGGTGTGGTGAGTCTGTGGTGTGATCTACGGTGTGGTGAGTCTGTGGTGTGACCTGCGGTGTGGTGAGTCTGTGGTGTGACCTGCTGCGTGGTGAGTCTGTGGTGTGACCTGCGGTGTGGTGAGTCTGCGGTGTGACCTACGGTGTGGTGAGTCTGCGGTGTGACCTACGGTGTAGTGGTGTGCGTGAGATGAATCGGTCAGTGTCTGGTAGTCCGACTCCTCAGCAGGAGTGGAGGAATCCATGATCGAACCTCTCACAGGAGCAGAAACGACGGCAGCAGTAGCGATAGAAGAGTTATCCAGAGTGACTCAACTGAATTTAGTGAATGCTGTAGATCCTCAATCAAGTTGACTCTTCTACGGTGACATTATAATTGTCTTATTTCTTATAATTACTTATTTAACGGGTTTTTTTTGTGACTAATAAATAAATGCTTTCATTATAAACGAAGGAGCTACGCGTTACGCCGCGCGTAATGAAAACTGCCGTGTTGTTTGTACTGCCCATGCTTTACCTTACCAGGTGGTGGCCCATTGAGATAAATTATCTGTTTTAAATGTTTAATTGAGGCTAATGGTGCAAACCAGGACGCTGCAAATGAGACGTAAATAAAACCAAAATCGATACAAACGAGCAGCTACATATGTAGTCATGACAATCGAGGAGGAGAAAAGGAATGAATCCTTTTGCAAATCTACTGCTGGATGAATTCCTCCTTTTGCCGGCTCATACTTCATCCACGCTGGCCGGCGCGGGTTGGTGAACGGAAGTGGGGGGGGGGGAGGCTAGGCCCCCGTTCGGACACGGCTCCCCGCTGCTGCCGTTACCCACGTCGCCAGGAATTCATCGCAAGGTCGACGTGCCCCGAAGCCCCTCAAGGGTGCACAGTTAATCGACTACCTGCGGTGAACCCAATCACACTGCTGGGTGGGCAGAGGCGTCGGAGGGGGGTGGAAAGAAACTTGCCCCCGTTGTTTTAAATTTCCGTGCTGGGAGACCGTTCCACGTTTAGTGTGGCAGCAGCGCGTATGTACGTGTACCCGCGGTGAACTTATTTCGCACCGTACTGAAGCCAGCCGTGTGAACCGGAGGTACGGGGGAAGGCCAATAAACCGAACACAAAGAGCGGTTCTGAAGAAACGATCGTTCAATCCAGAATGAGTTTTCAATCGAGCATCCCTCGCGCGTTGCGCGCGTGTGTGCAGTGCGATCGTTCCAACGAATCCGCCGGACATCGTCTCCCGCCATCCCTGCCCCGCAGGTCCCACGGCGGAAGGTCCGTGGATGGCGGAACGTCCGCGGCGGTGGCGTCACCGGGAGCCGGGATTCCCCCGCGTGCCACGGGCGGCCCCCACGCGCGATCGCCGGCGCCCCCGGGAGAGACGGCCGCTCGCGACGGCTCGGCGGGCGCCACGTGGAGGAGCGAGCGCGGCGACGGAGGCCGCTTCTTCCCCTCCAACGCCAACGCCGCCGGCACCGCCGGCGCCGGACTGGACCCCGCGTTCCTGCGGCACCTCGTGCAGGACTGCACCGGCATGAAGACGCTGCTGCTCAAGCTGAAGCGAGCGCTGCAGGAGGTGAGGTCGGAGTCGAGGGTGGGGGAGTAGGGGGAAGCGTGCGAGTGTGGTTGAGTTGGGCAAGCGGTGAGTTGGTGAGTGGATGAGCAGCGAGCGGGCGGTAATGTGTTTCTTTCGCGTTTCGTGTCGAGAGAGGAGGGGATGTTGCAGTGGTCGTCACGGTGGGGAGTAGCGGCACGGCAGTTGGCGCGCTGTGCTACGAAACCCGGCAGCCCGAGTTCGATTCCCGCTTATGGCCAACACCGGTGATGATTATCCGAACGGGTCCTGGGCCCTTTTTCCACTCCTTCTGGAAGGGCCTCCACTAGAGGGAACTTGGCCTACTCTTTCGCTGGACGCACGTCTTTGAAGGAGGGTTTGAGTAGCCATACATTACCCCACCACACGCGGCGTGCTTAGCAAACTCGCTGTGGTGTTACCCACCTCTACGCCTGGGCAAGACGTTGACGGGGAGGGGGGGGTGGCGGTGGATAAAAGCAACTTGTCCCCCATAGTTTTGATTGCCACGCCAGGCGTTCCAATGGAACCGACACCCTCTCGGTTGTAAGTTCAGCATACTGACCGTTTGACTGCATCAGCATTCATAGAATTAATAAACCAGGTGTTAAGAGGGAATAATTGGCAATGAAGGCGAGGAGATATTTGCGGGGGGGAATCAGAATACGAGCGAGGCGTGCTGCGGTTCAGTTGTGCATCTCAGGTGAGATCGTGCAATTCAAGAGCACGCGACACTCCATACACTCCGTAGTCTCCAGCTGTGGCCCTTGCTTTAATCCGAGCGACATAAAAGCGGCCGCAAATGCAAACGCCGTAGCCTTTGGGGCCATTTCCGATGATGAAAAACGTTCCCCGCCCCCCGCTCTGTCGAAGGCGACCGGAGTGGAATTCACATCCGCACCTGGTGCTGCGAAGCTCGGGACGGAAACACTTTTGTCGCGTTCCATCTCGCGCTGACCTCCGCTCGTGGTGCAATCGGTGGAGAACGCCACCCGTGACCCGTCAAGAACCTGGCAGCTATGCAGGGGTTGGGGCCTTGACATTACCTGGTGGCATGCGTGGGTGACCGCCATGCACTCCAGGTTGTTGTAGGTGGCTTCGGAGCTAGGTGCATAGTCAGCGGGGGGAGACTGCCGCAAAATCAATTGTTGTACTGTACTATACCCCCCCCCCCCACCCGCGCACACAGTCTTCATCCAGGAGGGGATTGACAGAAAGGTTTACCGCGTTGTGCGTGCCGACTGAAGGCTCCCAAGCACTCGAGTTGACGGCGCTGAGGGGCTGGGGTCGAACCAGAGTTTCAGCCGCCCGTGATTAAACCTGGGGTCCAGTGTCATGAGTCAATAGTCAGAGCCCAGCCACCGATGAATGTCCAAAAAAATCACGAGGTGGAATGTCACGTTTAATGCGATTGTACATATCGTTGGCTCAATTGGGGCTAATGTTTCGTTCCGTTTGTTCGTTAGTGAACATGTTTTTTGAGCCATGCATCATAGCAGGTAGTACGCACTGATTACACATTTCTTCTGGAGTCCACATTGGCATGCTTCTTTTCATTATGTTCGACATGTGTTGTATAATGTTGCGTCGAACTAGGGAGGACACCATAAGACAAAGCGAGGCTTCTTGCCTGTAACATTGGTAGTTAAAACTAAACAAATATTTGTATTTATTTACCAGGTAAGGCCCACTGAGCTTTATATAGCTCTTTTTCAGAAGCGAGCTGGCCACAAATGAAAGCTCGACGAGAAGTGGCTTATCATGTGGAAATTTATCGCAGCCAAATACTCAAAACACGTGTCTAAATGTGGAAGGAAAAACCAGAGGACTTGGAAAAAAATCCACGTGATCACGACGGGGAGAACATGCAAACTCCAAACATGCAGGCGTCAAGGGTTGGGATCGAACCCACGACCTCCTGCATATCAGGCGAGGTAGTTAATATCTTGCAACCGTGGCGCCCAGCATTCATTCAATTTCACAAGAGTGTATTCAAGCGAGCCTAACTCTGCCCGTCTTGAATCAACGCTGCTGAAATAATGCACTTCCCAGAAGGCCCGTGCGCCTGATGGGTTGTGTAGGAAATATTTATTTTATTGTTTATATGGAGAGACGGATATGCGAAGGAGACATTGCTTCATTTTTTTTTATTTGTTGTTTTATTTGTTGTCAAAGACATGTCAATAATAACCGCCAGTTAATATTTTTACACAACAAAGAGACCACACTGGAACCAGTTTGTCCGCGCGACATTCCGCTATTCGGAAAACACGCAACCTACTCATCATCGTGATGATGACGGTGAAGCAACCTCGTGCCGGAAACCCAGGTTCCCGCTGGTGTCCAACAGAGACTCGCCGATAATTTGTTGTTGTGTCACCGAAATTAAATCGGTCGCCGTGCCGACAGCGAGCCGCTTGTACGCACGCTGCGGGGGGGGGCGCAGGGGGGGGGTGGGGGGGTGGGGGAGGACCGGGAGGGGGGGCACGTATGTGCAGATGCACGCACGCCGGCTGGCAACGCGGAAGCCGTGCAACGCGCCCGCCACGCATGCAAGTGAGAGAGTTTTGGTTAAAATGAACGACGGGATTCAGTTTCAATGATTCGTTCTTTTGCCATTGCCGCCACTGTTTTAGCGCGAGGTCGTCGCGCTATGGGATTTCTCACGTCCACTGCAGAGCAGACGGCGAGTATTTTATGGTTACACCCGCATGGCCCTTAGGGCATAAGTTCATAAGTGCATGCATGCCTTACGAACCCTGCATCTCGCCCTTTCAGATGTCTGGAACGTTCTTCCTTCCAATATTGGGAAGCCACTGGAGCAATGCACTTTTAAATGCAGATTGAAAGCTCACTTCTTTAGAACTGCTTTTTGTGTTTAGTTTCTCGTCGTTTTCCCGCACACCCGATTAACACGGTTGGCGATGGACGATGAGGAAGAAGTTCTACATACAACCAAATACAATTATCCCTTATCTTCACCTGCAATTGCATTGGGCATACTGTATACACGTGTCTCTTAACATATGAGTACAATAGTCACCCGATATCAGTTGAATGTTTCTGCAACTTAATATTGCGATTGTACTTATGGTCTGTCTCAAAATAATCTGCCCGAGCCAACTTAAGCTACGGCGAATTCATTGTCTAACGTTGCACAATGTTTTGATCCCTTTCACGCGGCAGTAATTTTTTAACAATTTTTTTCCTTCTTGCTGCTGTACTTTGCTCGAGCTAAGTTACTCTGACAAATGAGACTCCTCCTGGTCTCCTGTCGAATTTACACCCGGTTAAACAGAAATGCGCGTGTGAAACCCGAAGCTCGAATGCATCTGTGTTTAGTAGGGCAAGCTGCTTATCGTTGCGTACGAACTTGGCGAATGCCAACTGGCATGGAACCTGCCCTGCCGCACAAGCTGCGGCAGCCAC
This sequence comes from Petromyzon marinus, assembly GCF_048934315.1. Lineage (NCBI taxonomy): Eukaryota > Metazoa > Chordata > Hyperoartia > Petromyzontiformes > Petromyzontidae > Petromyzon > Petromyzon marinus. The sequence continues at coordinate 5,944,628 of NC_133707.1, forward strand.
ATTGGCAGCTGCAGCAGCGTCAGCAATTGGTTAATGGTTTTTATTCAGGGCCGAAGGCAAGGTGACACAAACTAGAATCCGCTTTTCCACCTTCGTGCTGGCCAAAACCGGGGATGGTGCATTCTCTGAAATGGAGTGCGGACAATGGGGCTGATTTAATAAAAACAGAGTGTGTGTGTGTGGGACTTGCATAAATTACTCCTGGCGCTTCCGAGATCTCGGTTTGTCCCGTCGCTGACATGCATGGTGGCCATGATGGCATCTGTAGTTCTCTATTCAAGATGTATGATTGGACAGCAGTCTGAGTTAGCTCAACTCACAGGCATTTGGGGCAAGTGCTATTAACGGGGACCCACGAAGGAGGCACGGCGACACGAGGGTGTGGCTTGGCTAGCACAACGCCCGGCCGCCTTTGTCTCCCCAGTGCTGGTGTGTTTGCACACCGTACTCGGTACTCGTTTGAGGCTGAGTTGACCCAAGGGAGGCCCGTTGAGAACTATTCAGATGTGCGTCACCGATGGTCGCTGCGAGCGGGAATCGAACTCGGGTACGCCGGGTTTAATGTCGCTCATGCGCGCACGCACGCACGCACGCACTTGTGTCCGCACTTGGCGGTGTGAAGATTTGATCATACGAGCCTCATCCCTCTAGAGCGCCCCGGTGTTGGTGACACACAACACATCGAGATTTAAGAGTCTCGGGTGTTCATCAATACCTCGGCTGTGATTGACTTGGATGCTCCTGTTACTTGCTGTTGAAGATCACTCAAGATGCTGCGGCAGGGTTTACTTGACATGCACTTTATCTCTCGCATAGCCCCATCTCGTTCAACCACACACTTCAAACCAGTCTAATTGTAAATATTTAATAATGGATGATATCTTTATGGACAACCCTGCGTAGCATCGAGGTTTCGTTTATTTATGTTTTGGTGTGTAAAATATAAATTGTGAATGTGGCTGGCATTTATTTATTTATTATGCAGCATGCCAGGATGGTTTGTGCTGCACCTCATGTGGATATGCATTGTAGTTGGCGGTGGGATTTTTTCATTGAGATTTTGTCCAGCTTTTCTTGCTCGTGCGTGCGCGTGTGTCTCTCTCTAGTGTAGCGGTTCGCGCGCTGCACTACGAACCCGGCAACCAGAGTTCAATGCCCGCTCATGGCCAACACTCGGTGACGATTATTGTAACCGGTTCAAGGCCTCCCCTATATCGACTCGGTCTCAAATAAGTAGCTGGTGTGGTGTGTGAACATCGCCACTGGGGAGACAAAGGCGGCAGGGCGTGATGCTGACCACCCACGCCATCCCGTGCCGTGCCGGCCTTCATTGGTGCTCGCTAACAGCACTCGCCCCAACACTGTACAGTTTATACAGGAGATCTTTGTCTTTGTCTCTCTCTATCCAGGATAGAGTTCCCTTCGACCAGTGTCTGCACGTCCGTCTACACACACACACACACACGGCCATCCGTCTGTTTATCTGTCGATCGGGCCCCATCAATCCTGCAATCCGTCCATTGTTTATTTACGTTATTTATTTATTTCTCAAAACAAAGCTTTGGCATGAAGTCGATGGTGTGATTGGCGCCTCTCTACATTGGAGGATAATCATTTGTAGGCAGTCGCAAAGGGCACGGTGCGGGTACTGTTTTCAAATGTATCTCCGCTTTTTCTATTTATTTTTTATCTACCTCCCCGGTCCCCGAATCGACGGAGCTGAGTCGAGGCGTGCCTCCAAAATGGGATGTCTCGATTTGTGACGAGAGGGTGGTTGTGGTGGTGGGGATTTGATGTCGATATGCAGCAGAACGGAGGAGGGGATTTGGACTATCCATGATCTTCTTGTACGATTGAACCTATTTTTTTTTACTTTACCAAGTAAGGCCAACTGAGCTATACAGCTCTTTTTCAGAAGCGACCTGACCACGATTGATAGCTCAACGAAGTGGCTTATCAAATGGAAATTTACGTCAGCCAAATACCGGAAACGCATGTTTCCAAACGTGGAGGGAAAAATCGCAGGACCCGGAGAAAAATCCACGCCACCACGGAGGCAAAGAGAGACGCAGACTCCAAATATATAGCAGGTGTCAGGGTCGGTATCGATCCCACCACCTCCTGTATACCAGGCGAGATAGTTAACATCTTGCCATCATGGCGCCCACTCTCCCTGAATCCCGTCAGGTGTTCCATGGCGGCGGAATGCTCGCGAGTCCAGAGACATAGATTGTAGTGAACTGCTCACTCCAGGCAGCACAGCGTCGACCCGAGCGTCAACGACCCCGGCGTGAGAGCCATGGCAGCGGACAGACGTAGGAGCGCAGTGTTCTGCGGTAGAATGGAGCAGGGCCTGCGGTGATGTTCGAAGGGTACCGGCAGCATCACATCCCGAGGAAGTCCGTGCCAGCTTTTGGATGTTCACCCTGGATTTGGTCTTCTTTGCTTGTGGCTTGGAGGCGAAAGTCCGGTCCCGGGTGAGCCCGAGAACCTGATACCGCTGATCTGGGTGAAATTTCCGTGAGAATGGTCAAACGTGACGACATTTTCCCATCGTTATGATCGTCACGTGGCCTAAAGCCTTTAGATTGAATGTTTCAGTGAGACAAATCTCGAATGATCCACGTGTGTATTCCGTCTTGTGCACGTATCCCTACGCACTCGCACCTCCACCCGTACATTCGCGGTGATGCGATTCGCATGCCCCCTCCCCCGCCCCACCACCTTGCCGGGCGATTCGAAAAAATTTCATCGATTGAGGGTCGATTTTTTTCTTGATCTTTTACCGTGAATGGCAGCACCTCGAGCGGCTGCAGGTGGTAGGGGGGGGATCACTCGAACTCGTCGATGCAAATTGTTTGCATCGATTAACGTCCATTCCTCCACGGGCCGACTCTGAGCCTGAGAGTTGAGAGGAGTTGACAAATCGACCCGTCGCTCCAACCAAAAAACGGAACTGATACTTTGCCGTCTGCCGTGAATTCAAACTCGGGGTTTGTATATGACATTTAATTTTAATCCGGAAATTGCCCACGTAATGTGTGGGGAAGTGAACAGGAGCCTCCTTTCTCACCCCTTAATGCTCCACAACAGTGCTTAATGAGCATACAACATCACACTCTTGCTTTGAATACAAATACCGCTTTGATACATTGGGCAAATAGAGTAAGCCAATGGAATAACCATATATTCTTTTTAATGCTTTTTTATTTCAGTTTTTTTTTATTTTTCCGAGCGTTGGTACAAAATGTCCAATAAACAAACATATCAATTAGCATTACCTCTCGTGCCCGTTGCAATATCCCAATATTCCTTATCAACAAAATGTTGATACGCCTTAATTGGTTACCGCGCTCGTGGCAATGGCATTATTATGACGCTGCGTTTAATGTGGCGTGGAACATGCGCGCCCGACGCGCCACAAATGCGCGAAATCAAATCCGGTATCAAGCGGCCTGCAATCTGGTTCCCTTCCTGTCAAAGGGTAATGTCTCTGAGAAGGTCAGCAAACACGCAATTGTAAATAGATGTCCGGCGCCTTTTTCGAAGGGGCGGTGGGCCCAACTGGGTGTGGGTTTGCTGGGGGGGCCGAGCGTGGGAGGGATCGGAGGGATGCTTTAAGGCGGCTGATATAATCGGCTGTTCACCCGTGCAGTTCACCAGCAACCGCTCTGTCGACACGGTGCTGCAGCCTCGCGCCCGCGCGTTTCACCGCGGAATAGTGTAAAACGCGCTTGCTTGTCTCGTTTACTCGGCCCGAGGTTTTTTTTCTTTCCCAGAGCGGAGGCGACCACCGATATCGGAACCGCGATCGGAAAAGGTCGCTCGCGTTTTTCACGGGGGGGGGGGGGGGGGCTCTGAAAGCGAACGATGGTACGTTAGCAGAGTGCCGCGCACCTCCATCAGCTTCAGTGAGAGACACGTCAACAGAGGATTTGTTTTTAATGTGATATATATGATAGTAATCATTATCAACAACAACAACAAAATCTCAATCAGCCATTGCCAATCCACTGCTGTTGGAAAGATTGTCTCCCTCGAGCCGTTCGCCATTCCTCGCGGTCCCGCGATGCCGTAATCCGTCTACGTCCGGCACGTCAACCGAACTCGTAGCTCCATCTCCGTGGCGGTTGCCCCGCACGTTCTGTCCTTCGGATGCCATTACCACCGCTCGTCTCTTCCGTCAGCTGTCATCCCTGCTAAGCGGTGATGTGACCTTCTCGAGCACCACTTACTTCCCTCAGCGGGCCCTAGGGAAGCTCCCCTCTCTTGGAGATTATATTTTGGTATAAAGTAAGTACACCGATAAACGCGCCACTCTTGTAACCTAGGTTATCACGAGAACGCGCGAGCCCATGCATTTTGGAATGCTGTGCGTGGGAGTGTGTGTACGTTGAACTTCTTTCACACCGTGCGTAGTCCACCGCGCTAATCGACGGAGGACAACGAACCAAACGCAACAAGCAGTGGTAAACAAATGAGTTTTCAATCTAGATGACGATTTAAAAGTGCATAGCTCCAGTGGCTTCCTAATATCGGAAGGAAGACGGTTCCAGACGGTCGCAGGAGCGTATCCGAAGGCGCGCGACGCGGTGACCATCTTTGTTCGATGGCGAGTCAAAAGCTGCTGCGATATCTCTTATTGTCATTTGTTTCCTATTTCACGCATCGTATTGTTAATCCGCACTATCCCCATGAAACAGGATGAACAATAATATTCGTATACATACACTCACCATTTTATGTATTTGATATTTTTTTTACATCCCAAACGTCGGCATTGTATCACGAGACGATCGTATTACGATTGCGTGAATATCGTGAGGCCGCAGACGATCGATGTAATGTTTAATCATGTTCTAGAAGAACTAGAGAGAGAGCGCTGATTTTTTTCACAAATTAAGTTGAGTCTATGCTTATCACCATAAAAAAAAAATCAGCCAACATTTTTTGAGTCCTCCAAATATTACAACCTGGAAGTTGAGTGTCATCACGCACGGTCAGCCTGAATACCGCCTTGCTTGTAACCTCGTAATAATGATAATAATTACGCTCCGGAAGATTAATTAATATTACATTATAAACTTGTAATAATCATCATTATTATAATAAGTAAACTAATAATAATTATAATTTACACGTGTAATGCGCCGCACGGCACCCACTCGCCCTCCAAGAGAGAGGACGACTCTGGGGCGTGAGGACGAACCACAGGCTGCGGGCAGCAGCAGCAGCAGCAGCCACGCGGTGAGCTGGCACCAGCAATTGCCCAAGCTCTGCATTCCTCTACATATTACGATGCTATCGGCCAATTAATAAGTGCTCCACGGGTGATGTCACGCAGCTGCAGGCTGGGGTGTTACACCTTTGGTCTAACTTTCACAAGTATTATCCGTGCTCTGGTTTCATCTGGGTCACCCTTGCCCTGCTGTTTACCGCGGATGGCTGAGAAATCGTCCAATGATGATCTAAAACAAATCCACGCCGCTACGCCCGAAGCAGTCGAATGGATGTCAAATCTCAAAATCAATTTGGAATCTTGTTGCGATCCCCAAAAAAGGCCGTACGGAAGAGGAGGAAGAAGATCAGTTGACCATACTGCACACGCGTTGCAAAATGTGTGCGCAACTGTCGGACCACATCATTCTTCTCAGGAAAGGCATTGCTAGGTTCCGTTGTGTTGCCATCCCCCCCACGGATCTTGCAGTGGCTACAACGTCCTCGACACTATCGTCGCGGAGGCTAATTATTTACTAACCTCAGAATAGTTCGACTAATGATATCATGTGACTGCACATTTTGTCTTTGAAGCCTTCTTACACGCGAATTTACAGCACACCGGTGTGTTTGGAGAGAAAAATCCACAGATTGTACTCAGTGTAGAGTAGTAGTTAGTGACGTCATGTCACACTCACCCTCTGGTACGATGACGTCACAGATGGTGACGTCATGCACAGGGCGCGGGACGGTGACGTCATGTTCCCCTGGGGGATTTAAGCTGGAACACTTCACGTGTTCAGGTTCGTCTGGAGAGTCCGGGAACGTGAAGGGTGGAAGTCGGGACCCAGGGTAGGGGGAAATTGGCACCAGGCTAGGGTAGCCTGCGGGTGTGCTAGGGACCTCCCCAGTACCCTTCCCCCGGGGGAGCGATGGGACCCCGGGGTAGGGGGAAATTAGCACCAGGCTAGGGTAGCCTGCGGGTGTGCTAGGCAATCGCCAGTACTTTTCCCCTGGGGTGTGGAGTGTAGGCAGTGGGTGTGCAGTACACGGAGTCGTGTGGGAAGAAAGGTCTTTAATAAAACAACTGGTGCAAGCCTCTACATGAAGATCTGCCTCCGAGTCATCATTTACGCGCCAGCACTAGTAACGAATTGGCATGTTCTGTTTACGTGACAAACCTTGCAAATTGGCTGTGTCGGGTGGTGGCGGGTTTAACGACACATATTTATGGAAGACAGTTCGACAGTTTGCATCTGTGCTCGGGCGACAGCAGTAATTGATTTGTAACCAGATGTGGTGGCATTGCGCTGAGCCTCGTTACGGTCAACTGAACAGTTTCGATAGACCCACCAAGGGCTTGTCGTGAAGCAAAGTCCGGCTTTGGTCCATCGTGTAAAAGGTGGCGACCGCTGGCGTGCCCCCCCGCCGGCCCCGAGACCCACAATCCAGGGCGATCGCAACGCCTCTCTTTGGCGCGATGTTGGTCAGAGACGTTCATTTCACGTTGTGCATCCGTGCGGTTTGTTGCTACCCCCCCCCCCTTCCGCACCACCACCCGGCGCACCCGAGCGGTCTAAACGTCTCCTGCACGGTGCCCATGCCGCAGCCTACGCCCCCTTTCGTGACGAGCTAGGGAGGGGGGCAGGTGGACCTCAGGTTGCCAGCCGGTCCAGCCAACAACAACAAAAATCGAATCGCCTGCGTCGTTCAATTTGCCCACCAGGGGGAGGGAAAGACGGCGCTTGAAATGCGATTGGGAATGCGTGTGCATTGCGTTCACGGAGCCGCCCTCCCTGCAAGGGAATCATTTCAATAGGTGCATTGATCACCTCTTCCGATCTCTGCACGGCGCGGTTATGGTGCAAGGTTGGCATGCGTGCGTTTCTCTGTCCGCGTTGTCTGCCACCCATTATTGCCGTGTGATCAGTCCACGCTGTCGATCTGAAACTGCGTGTAATGGTTACGTCGATAAATTATTCACGTGTGTTTGTGTTTAATTGGTTTCATGCCCAGGAAAGTTCCCGCTATTTTTTTTTTTATAATTGCCAGCTTTAACACCTTTTGGCAAAAAAAACATTTTTTTTTGTTCTGCCGTTTGTCTCGATTTGCTGTCGTGTCGTGCAGGGCCTGAATAGCAAGTCTCATTTACAATAAAGCCGCACGGCGATCCATTCCGCTGATATGCGCGGCGCATGCCTTCTGGCCGTGAGCAATTGAACCAAAAATCACACGAAATATTTAGCAGCGCCGACGGGTAAACAGAGCCAAATTGCCCCGATGTGACACCCGCTTCAGTGGAATGAATAAGTCCGCTGAAATTTTAATTATAATACGGGCAGATTTGTTTCTCTCGATCTCTGCCGGCGATGCAGATGTGTCTTCCGAAATAGAGCGCTTGCTGCTGTGAGTGTGTGAAACCAAGATTGTGCTACAAACTGTGAACTTCCACTGTTGTGCGGTGCAAGTGCTGATGGGTACAATAATGTTGCGCAGAGTGTGTGTGCGTAAAGGGGGGGGAGAGGGAGTGTAGCGGTGAGCGCGTTGCGCTGTGACCCTCATCCCCCAAGTTTGATTCCTGCTCACAGCCAACACCGGTGACGATTAATTATCTGAAACGTTCCTGGGCCTCCCCAAGGCGATCGGGAGGACAATGGCAGCTGGTCGTGGTGCTGGCCACCAACCCCATCGTGTGCCGTTCCGGCCTTCATAGGTGCTCGCTAACTGCACTTGCCCCGACGGCCTGTTAAGGTTATATGGGGGATCATTGTCTTTGTTTGGGGGGAAATGCTAGCGTGGTGGTTATTGCGCTGCTCTAGGAACATGGCGGCCCAAATTCGACTCTCGGCCTTGGCCAACATCATTGCTGAGTATCTGAACAGGCCCTGGGCCTTGTCTCGGTCCACCCAACCCTCAAATGACAAGCAGGAGTAATGTATCAACATCAGTATCGGAGGAGACAAAGGTGGTCAGGAGTGGTCAATCTCATGCCACCCCCGTCTGTGCGGTACCAGCCTTCATCGGTGTTCATAAACAGCACTTAGCCCAAACAGGCTGTGGAGGCTTTACAGGGAGATCTTTGCCTTTGTTTGTACATCAGTCTCGACGATGCTGCTTAATTTATAGTCACGTGGCTTTTGGTCGTGCATTCTTTCTGACATTCCTTTATTCTTATTATTTTTTTTGTCATCCGTATTTTATTCCAGTTGTGTCATCGGAGCGTGTTCACGAGACAAGGAGCCCCATCAGAACTGCGTGGTAGACAATGACCCCGTGGAAGCAGATGTCACAGAATTATTCATAATAACCCCCTTTAAGTCACCCCTTGTAGGATACCTACCGCTGGGCTAAGGGCTGCTGATGGAGATAACTTCCACACCACCGCTTGTTAGAGCAGCAAGAGGCCCCCTTTGATTACACGATCGTAATGAGAACAACCTCTCTTCGCGCGGCATTGTTAATGCGATCATTGACTCCTTCATTTGATTAATTCTTTCCTTCAGCGTCGTTCTTCGTTTGATGTGCCAATGTGTACTTCTCAGCCGGATGCATTTCATCATCGGCGTGTCATCAGCCGCGATATATCCACTGCTGGATGAAGGCTTCCCCGAATCGACACCGCTCCTCAGTCTTACGTTGCCGCGATGTGTCTCTCTCCTGGGGGTCAGTCAAGCTCTCGATAAACCAAGCTACTGATAATAATAAAAATAATGATAATTAATGTATGAAAACTATCAGAATAATTTTCACCCATGACGAATAACAAATTTATACTCAGATAACATGAAGAAAGTGTCATCATTTCTAATCAGAAGATAAGTCGGGCAAGGCGCTACGCTCTCACCAAGGCGATGCTTGAGGCTCTTTTCATATAACTGGATCGGGAAAAATAAAAGCGTAAACGTACGTGGACCGTTATTCTTCTCGTAGGAAATACAGAAACACACACGGGCACACACACACTGCTCTCACAATAGCCCAGACATGCTCACACATCCACACCCACAATCGTCTAGTCTTAACAAACTGTTGGGGCAAGTGCTGTTAGCGAGCAGCACCTATGAAGGCCAGCACAGCACACGAGGGGGTGGGTGGACAGCACCACGCCCAGCCACCTTTGTCTTCCCACTGGCGATGTTTACACACCGCACCATATAGTCATGTGACGCCGAGTCGACCTAGGGGAGGCCCTGGACCGATTCAGATAATCGTCACTGGTGTTGGCCATGAGCGGGAATTGAGCTCAGGTCGCGGGATTCATACCGCAGCGTGCTAACCGTTGCACTGCCACTCCCCACACACACGCAACACACACACACTCAACACACACACGCAACACACACACACACTCAACACACACACACGCAACACGCGCGCGCACACAACGCGCACCACATTTGTGTGTACGAAATCCCCCTGTGTCATTGTTTGCCGGCGTTAAGGAGAAACAGAAATCCGAGCATGACGTACCTGAGCTGATGTGCTTCAGCAAACTTCCATGGTGACACTTATTTATTTAGCATACCCTCGCAGCGCGGTCTTGTTGTGCTCAGAATTGATACCATCGTGAGCTGTGCGGTGAAATATATTTTTTTTGCGCATGGTGCATTCTGCCGCTTAGGCCTAATCCTGTCCGCCAGCAAGTCCGCGGGTTTGTGTATGCACCGCCGCGCGCGTCCTTGTTGTGGTCGCAGTCATAGTTCATAGTTCCATTTATTTGGTATAGCCCTGTGAGCCATTTGGCTCTTGAATCGGGTGCAACCGCAACAAACAAAAAACATGAACAAGAAAACATCTTAAAGTGACTATGTGACTGTGCAAACAGAAAATCCAGGAAAAAAAACATCAAAATATTCCTGAAATAGCACCGTATACACCAACGCTGTGTGCAAAAATCCCAGTGGGATGCAAGTCAAACAACAACAACAACCGCAAGACAACTAAGATTAAGGCCATCAGTCTAACTCCGTACATCAATAAACAAAAACATGGCTAAACCAAAAAAACTTTTCGAAATCACCAAAATAAAAGCCATAAATGCAATGTAACAGTGATCATAGGGACTGTGACCGAATTTTTTTACAATAAACTATATAAATAACATGTAACACCAAACGCTAGAGCCATATTTTGGGTCACTGAATAGCAGTGGCAGCTAGGGGTGTACTAAGCGGCTGCTAAGTGCCGTGGTAAGGGTTCAAACTATTGGCCAGAACGGAACTTAAAGCCGTTGCAAAAATTTAGTTAGGCGCGAAACCTATGGCGATCATAGGCCCGCTTGTTTGTTTTTTGTACAGTAAAACCTTGGATTGCGAGTAACTTTGTCTGCCAGTGTTTTGCAAGACGAGCAAAATTTTTAAATTAATTTGATAAACGAGCGGGGTCTTGCAATACCAGTAGTACGTATACGCTTTGTCTGCCGAGCATCACGTGATCACAACTGATATACGAGTGCTTTGATATACGAGTGCTTTGGATTACAAACACGTTTCCGGAACGAATTATGCTCGCAATCCAAGGTTTTACTGTATTTCCAATTCTGTACGAATTCATTTTTGCATGACGCTCACCGTGCATCGTTACAGAAGGCGTCATGGTCTCTTGGGTGTTTCTTTGACGAATTTCAGATAATCACATATTGACGACTCGGAGACAGTTTCCAATGTAAGGGCTTGCGTCAGTGCTTTATTAAGGGCTTGCGCCAGTTAACTATAAGGGTGCATCATGTTCCCAGGAGTAGGGGTGTCCCAGGCTTGGTCCTCCACCCGGACCTTCTTCCCTGTCTGTTCTCTAGCACAGCTGGCTGTCCGGGCTGCCTCCTATGCGCCGACCGAGGGCTAATCCAACTTCGGCCGACCGAGGAACGCAGCCACTCCTGGCTCCTACGCTGGCCTCTCTCCAGACCCCTGTCCCCTACTGCTGGTCCTAACTCCCACCCTTCTCGTTCCCCACTCTCCGCAACGACCCCGCTTACGTCAGGGGCTCTACCTTCAGTACCCCTCCGAGACGTGACGTCATTCCGCTGGCCGGCGCGCATGACGCCACCTCCTGTGACGTCACCGCCCCTGCCAGCGAGCGTGACGCCACGTCCCCGATTAGTCCTCTTAAGACGACTCAGCTTAACGTGTCATGGTGGGTAGGAGGTAATTCATAACTGTAACAAGTAAACAAGAGTCTGTCTCTCCAGATGTAAAATAAAATAACATTTGAGTGCAAAGGCTCAAAGGCTGGCTGATGGACTAAAATATATATATTTTTAATGAGTTTCAATATCTGTATGTAACAAACATGGCACTGCACCACCGAATTCTCAATCGAGGATTGAATGCTATTCTTCAAGTATGCGTGTGTTATAAGTCGTAGCAATTATTATTACTGCTGAAAATATGAATAATAAATGGGTTACAATTTGACGTACGTTTCATTGGCGTGGATGAAATATCGGCAAAAGTGTTCTTTGCATACTCAGGGTGTCGGAAAGCTGACAGTCTTCAGTGGCTGTCAGCTTCTCATAAAGGAGGCCGTTCGAATCGAACACACGGTCGGGAAGTTTGCGAGCCCATGGGACTATGTAAAGTCCGAGTGCGATGTTGCGCCACCAACAACCCTGATGGAGGTGCGGAGGAGGGATGAGACGCGCGGGAGAAAATGTTGATGGTACAAAGTCTCTGTGTGTGGATGCGGGGAGCGGTGCCGCATCGGTTAGCGCGCTGTGCTATGAACCTGGCCACCCAGGCACGATTCCCGCTAATGAGCCAACACCGATGACGATTATATAAACCACTCCCGAGCCTCCTTTAGGTCGACTCAGCCTCAAATGAATATCTGGTGCGATGTATAAACATCGCCACTTCGGAGACAAATGCGATCGGACGTGATGCTGGTCACCCACCCCCTCATGTACCGTACGTCCCGGCCTTCATAGGTGCTACTCGCTAACGACACTTGCCCAAACAGTCTGTTGAGGCTATATGGGGATCTTTGTCTTTGTTTGGAAAGTTTTGTTGACCCAGCTCAAGGATCTGAGCATATGTTTAGGTATACTTCTTTAACAATGGATTCTAACTTCATGAACTTCATCAATATAGCTTCTCAAACTGTTTTCTCATCATATTTTTTTTTTTATGCCAGCCTTTCTCAATCCAATCTAGATTTGAAGTTTTTCGTGACTGCACGGATCCATACTCTTTGGTTCTTTCGGTAAAGTCACGTAGGTATAAAATAAAAGTAAAATAAAATCAATTAAAGCACGACGTTTCGGGCGCAACACAAGCGTCCGTCACCGGGTGGGACAACCACAGCAAGAAACAATTGCTGAAGTGGGCAAAAGGGCTGCTTGTAACAAGAGGCCATATAGGTAAGAGAAGGGGGGAGGAGCCAGGGAGGAGGATGAAGATTTGCACATGCCATCTCAGTCATAGGTTTCATCTATTACCATACTTCACCGCACTGGTCACTGCAGGTTTGTGAAAGGGGGGATGGCAGGACCAGTACTGATGCCGTGCCCGCTGTTGTATCAGGCGTTTTAGGCCAGGTCGCCACCGAAAAAGAGCGTCTTAGCTATGGGCCTCACCCGAATTGAACTGCGTGAAACTGACTGACTGAGCATTGCTGTTAGCCGTGGCCGGGAATCGACTTCGGGTCACCGGGTTCATGCCGCGCTACGTTAACCAATGTGCCACCACTCCATCTGTATAATCACACTTGTTTAACAATGGTTAATTACATTTGTGGACACCCTTGTATACACGTTTGTTCATTATTTAGGCAGTGGCCCATCACGTCAGAGAATATTCCGAGGTTTTTTTTGTTGTTGTGTTCATCATGAGACTGCGCTGTGTGCTGATGACAATGGTGGTAGCGTAACCTTCAGCCTGGGTTTCCACACGGCTGGCCGATGGGAACCCAACCCTCCCATCACATCGCTTATTGGCTCTGACGTCCGAGATGCGTTTGCGACAGGGTGGCCGGTCCATGCAGTCAAACTCAATCTTTACCCGGCGACCAAATCGATCAAGTTGAGACTTACATAGGATGCACGTGTACTTCAAACATATGCCACGCTCGGATGCTCGTAAGCGTGCGTGGAGTTGGTTTTTTTGTATTTCATAGTGGGGGGAGCGGTGGTGTAGCGGTTAGCGCGACGCTGCGCTATGAACCCGGCGGACCCGACTTCGATTCTCGCTCACGGCCACCAGTGACAATTATCTGAACCGCTCCTGAGCCCTCCCCTAGGTCGACTCAGCCTCGATGTAGCACCTGGTGCGGTGTGTAAACATCACCACTGGCCGGGCGTAGTGCTGACCGCCCACGCCCTGTCACAGTGTTGGGGAGGCCTTCATCCAGCAGTGGATTGAAAATAGGCTGTCAGTTATATGTTCATCGAAGCAGCCAATTGATAACACACGTAGCCGACTATATTTCCATATCAGAATCTGTATTTATACCGGAGGAGTCCAATGAGCTTTGAAGCTCTTTGTCACATGTCCGTGGTAAGCAAATCACGGAAAAAAAAAACTAGGTACATTTTATCAGGTAAAGCCCACTGAGCTATCAGCTTCTTTATCAGAAGCGAGCGGGCCACAAATGATAACTCGGCGAAGTGGCTTATCATGTAGACATTTATAGCAGCCAAATAATCGAGATAGACTAAACGTGCGTTTCTAAATGTGGAGGGAAACACAGGAGGACCCGGATAAATGCACGCAACAACGGGGAAAACATGCCAACTCCAAATATACTGCAGGTGTCAAGGTGGGGATCGAACCCCCGAACTCCTGCATACCAGTCGAGAAAGATAACATCTCGCCACTGTGGCTCGAATCCATCCCCATCAGAATAAATTGAGGTATTATGGATATTTACGGAATTATATTCGAAAAGGATAGATTGCAATTGTTCACCTTCATGCCCTGAAGGGAGACGGAGTTAAGATGTGCCTCAATTTACGCTGCCAGTGATTTTATTAGCTCAATTGGGTGTATTGGGTGGCTCACGCTGACTGACAGCCTTTCCATCATATCGCTCTTTTTCCAGGGATTTGAGTCACCTTTAATTTGGAATCCATGGAATTCTTGATCCTCTGAAACCTACCCCCGAACCCTGGAAGCTGCAAGCTCAAACCTCACTATGTACCCAAGAGACCCTCGTCTTAACCATTCCGCGCGCGGAAAATAACCACGTGGTACTATGTCATCATATGTGTACACGTATATAATTATCTGGCACTCACACCCCCCCCCTCCCCCCCCCCGGTGTAAATTATAAAAAAACAAAAATTAGATCCAGGCAGACCTTACACACGCCTTAAAACAACAAACAACTGACATCCTTCTAATCGAGCACCTGTCGTCTAAAGTGTTAACCTCCTTGACCATGTGCGCACAAGCGTACACAACGCGCGCACGCGAAACCAAAACGCAAACCGTCGTCGGCAGCGAGGTGGGCCAGCTCCTTGCGTGGGGGATTTGAGTTGGCAGGGACCGATTGGGGTGACCGCATCGCAAATGCACCACGAGCACCAGCTGTGGCATCGGAGGGATGTATTCCTCAGGGTTCTTCCCCCCCCACCCCCCCTCGTCCTCCATGTACTGCCAAGGGGGCTTAAACTCCGGTTGAAGCACAGGGCCCAGGGGGATTGTGGGGAGACGAGATAGCTGCACTTTGGCACTGACAGAATCTCCCCCTCGGCCCGCCGTCTCTCAACAAGTGCACATCACTTAGCCTTACCGTTCCATCAATGCAGATCCATATTTCTCCATTTTCTATAGGGTATTCCCACACAGCCCTCCCCCCCCACCCCCACCCCCCCACACTATTTCTTTCATTCTCACGATCCTTGTCTATCTGCCCGATCCCAGCTCGTGACCGGTGCATTTTTTTTGTTTGTTTGTTATTTTCTCTCTTTGCAACAACACCAAAACAAAAAAAAAGAGACGAGACAAAAAACAAAAAACCCCGGCCCCCAAAACGCAACAAAAATCCGCCGCTGTCGAGTCGCTTCCGTTTGACAGCGCGGCGCTCTCCCGCCCATCAGGATTCGTGAGCCGGCGTCTCCCCGCCTGCCGCCTCTCTGCCGCACGCGTTTTTTTTCCGCCGTCTTTCCCACACCGGCACGATGCGACGCCGCCCGCGAGAGATGTCGAGACCTCGGCTCGCGCTGCTTACCCCTTCGCTTGAAAGTGTGGCGAGGCAACCGCCCTTCCCCTTCCCCTCACCCAAGGCCTGCCTCGTGGGCGCGGCACGCGTCGGCGAGAATGGCGTTCGCGCCGTTGGATAAGAAGCGCGTTTGCGGTTTCCATTCGCGCTGGAACGCGAAAACCGTCCTGTCCGTCACCGCTGTGTTGCTCACGAATTTCAAATCCACTTTACGTGATGAGGGGGATTTAAAGATGTTTTCCCCGGCTGAGCCGTTAAATACCCCAAAGCGAGGCGGTGTTTTTTTTATTATTGAGATAATAAAGTTAAATCTTGACTTAAAGCTTTAGTGACTGCAGGAATTCATATTCTTTGGGTCTTTCGGTTAAAGTCACGTAGGTAGGTTCAAAGAAAGTAACAAAAAAAGGACGACGTTTCGATCGCAACACGAGCGAGCGGTCGTCATCAGGAAAAGGGGCGGCCGCTTGTGTTGCGATCGAAACGTCGTCGTTTTTTGTTATTTTCTTTGAACCTATCTGCGTGACTTTACCGAAGACCCAAATAGTATAATAAAGTTAATGCCATTTTGTTTACCCCACAGAAAAAAAACCTCACCGTCTCTGTCACGAAATTCCCGCTTTGGGATCTTTTTTTGTTTGTTTGACCAATGCCATTCGTGAGTATTTTACCACAACATATACGAGGGGGCGGCTAACAATGAAAGCTCGAGTCAATGTTTATTTTTATATATATATTTTTACACACACACGTAAACAAAAAAAAGTTGCGACTTATTTTCTCAGCCAATTTTGCTATTGGCTCCATGCCATGAGACAAAGTGTCCGTTCACACATCACCCCATTGTAGACCACGGCCTGCAGAAGGAGATATCACAAGGGAGGATAAGGTGGGGATTTACATACATTTGCCGCTTAAATGCCATAACATCGCAAAGCGCCTTACACAAGCGAACCGACAACACGTCACCGGGGGAAGAGAAGAGAGGCTAGAGAGGGATCAGAGGCACAAAATACCAATAAGTCGTACGACAGCACAGACCTAATAACTATTTCCGAGGCTCCTTCAAGTCACGTTTTACCCAACACAAGTGGCACGGCGCTGCGTCACGCGCCTTCTCGTGGCAATCGAACCGAAACGTTTACTTATGTATTTGTCTATCAGTCGCGGATGTATTTGCCAAGAACGCACCTACATTGGCACGTATAAATGATAATAAAATAGCTGTGTAAACTTGACAACCCTGTTGGGTGGTGGAGCGGGTTAACAACAACAATCTTGGCTTAAAACTACCACGTGGCTTGAATGCAGATCGCGCGCGAGTGATGCTTTATACGATTGGTTTTCTCATACGGCTGCCAGTCTTTTGTTGTTGTTGTTGTCTAACACTGGCAACTTTTCCTCCGGTTGGGAAGCCCGGGTTTAATAATCACAGGCGGCTGATGACACCCGGATGATTACCAAACGAGGATTTCAGAGTTTGCCGGCTCAGTGCCGTGACAACTGAGCCATTGTGCGTGCCACCTCATGGAAGTCCCCCATATTTTTTTCAAGAGTAGGAATTAGCAACTTCTCGTCAGGAGATATATATGGGTTTTTTTTTTGATACCACATTTCGCTTTTAAAGGAAAACATTTTTTCATTTGAATCGTTCAACATTGACGTCTGGAAGCGCAAACCAAAAAAGAGTCTCGGGCAATGTTTAAAACAAAAACAAAAAATACCGTGGCAACTATGCCTCGTGAATGTATGTGAGTTTAACTTATTACGCACCGTGCGTAGTCGATCGTGCTATTCGGAGGTGCGGGGGAAGGACAACAAACAGAACACAAAAATCAGTTCTAACCACTGACCGGCGTGGGGAAGTATGGGGCGGGGAGCCGTTGGAGTTGTTTTAATTATATATATTTTAAATATTTCATCCCAAGGCAATGATAAAAAGAACGGCACGCTAAATTTGCTTTGTTTAGTGTTTTCGCTTCATTTGACTTATTCCAGCTCTGTGGATTAAGCATTTCTGCTTTGGAGCCCATATTAATGGTACTTCTCTAAGTAAAGCCAGGAGGGTGGCACACCAGTAGAGTCCATTGCTTACGAGTTCAAATCCCAGTTGGGGGTTTACGAAGCACTTCATCTCCCTCCGGGTCGATAGAAATGAGTGCCACTATGTGGGCAAGTAAAACGGTGATTTTACTGAACAAAGACTTGCCTCTGCCATAGGAACGGGGAATATCCATTTCTTTAAATAAACGATGAGTACCATCCCAGAATCATTTCAGCAGAGGGGGACCTCATTGTCTTTTCGAGTATGGATCGAAATAGAAAAACGAGGAACTTCTCGAACAGGTTAAGACACGGGAGAAATCTAATTAGAACGATTTCTAGAAAAGGACAAAACGTGGATTCGGAACATTCTGGAAGCTGAATGACGGAAGTGCTGGAAGGAATTGATGTTGGGATAGAGGCCAAGAGACATGCACGTGAAGGCGCCTCACGATTTGAAGCAAGGGGGCCAAGAAACGAAATGAAGAGGAACGTTTGAGATCAGACAGGAATGGCAGCGAGAGAACTCAATAATAGAAATCTACACCAAAGTAACTTCAGAAGGTAGTGGTTCTGTGACAATAACTTCCAAGACTGTTCTGTTGCACAAGATATTCGGCGCTGCCCAGTAAAACAATATTTAAAAAAAAAAAGCCGGATAATTTTTTTGGACACAAATTTACATTTTGCCTCTCGGCTATAATTAACAGTGACTGGTTCAATTTTTTTTTTTACTTTTCAGATTTTGCCATGGGCATCCTGCCATGAAACGTTCAAATTATTTTTTTTCCTTCCTTCAAAATAATAATAATAATAATAATTAAACAAGACTCTGGCAGAGGCGTGACGAATCGACGAAGCCTTTATCATTTCGCACTCGCCCCCCCCATGGCGAGGCGAGGCGAGCCTGCTTCCGCCGACGTGCAGAACACTCGTTCCCAAAATAAAACACCGTTTCGCACACCGTCATCTCCGCGGCCGCCCCGTCCGTTCTCTCGCGGCACGGGCCAGTTTGCGGCGCCACACGACTGCTCACTTTTTTTGCTGGCGCTCTGCAGCGTCGTTTCCCTTGGGTCGGTATCGCGAGGTGATCGCCGTTAAAGTTCTCCGTGCGAATTTGTGCCAGCGCACCAGCACGCAATGTCCCTTTACTCGCAAACATTGCCCCGGGATCTCTCACGTCAACGAGCTGGCAGTTGGGTGGCAGAGGGGATGGAGGAGGAGAGGTTTTGTTCCGGAACACGTGGCGCTCTTGTTTCATATTGTTCCCGACATCACGTTATCAAGAGTACCGGACTAAGGAAGTTTAACAAAACCTTGTTTTTCCATCGCAGGCCATGGCAAAAAGTGTTCACAAATGTGTTCTCCCCCACCCCCCATATCCCCCCACCTCTCCACACCTTCCCTGTCCCCTTTCCGCCTCCATTATGCTCATTATGCGAGTTATCCTTCCCCTCATCCTTCCCTCCCCGTACGAGCTTTCATCTTCTCGCTCGTCGTCCCCATCTCGGTGGAGCAGAGAACCCGAATTTCCGCAGCCCTCTTCCCTTGTACTGTGACCGGCGCTTTGTACGGGGCTCGCGTTGAGTCGCGAAAGAAAAAAAATAAATCGTTCTCTACCGCTGTTCATCTTCACGATGGTCAGTGGGTCCAGCCATCATCAATTCACTGCAGGACCAAGGCTTGCCGCAATCGGGCGGGCGGCCGCCTCTCGACACGATGCTTCGACGTGTACACAAACAGAATCTATGCCGCCCGTGCAAATAAGCAAACTAATTCGATCGCTCCATCTCCTCCATGGATATGTACGATCGGAATGCGTTCCGACGTTGTTTACCGAAATGTATATTTTCTGTGCGTGCGATTACACAACCAACGTACATTTTTTTTTTACCTTTTCAGTCAAATTGCAATAAAAAGCAGAAAATGTAACATGAATCAACTGAAAGCAACTGAAGAGTTGGTGCACGGGTGAATCACGTAAAAAAATCACTCGGAGCCGTTTTTTTTTGCTCGGAACACTCTTTGCTCGGAGCAGTTTTCAGCGAGGCTGTTTTGCGAGTGCTCTCTAGGCCACGCTCATCCGTGCCGTTCCGTCTGCGTGTGCACGCGCGCGTGCCTGCATATCAATATTTGTTTATTCTGCGATGCTGCTTTTCCCCACTCTGTGGGAAATGTCAAAATTATAATGGTGCCTCACACGCAATAATACTGCTGTTTAATTAAAGTCTGAGCTTTCAAACTAAATCTGAAGTCAGCTGTTGAAGTTAATTAGTTTTCCTAAAGTTGTTGTTTCGATTGCACAGATCAACGCAATGCGGGGAAGACAGGTGGCCGCGGATCTTACCTTTATTACCTTTAAAATATGAAACAATAAATGCTTAAATAGCACTCGCGATATATTGAGGCACGGCAGGAGCAGCGGTTCGTGCACAGAAATGCAAGTACCGTAACCGCGTTATGAACGCAACATAACTCAATTTGATTCCAGGCCACAGCTACCGTCCGTGGCGACAGTGACATGTGAACCAGTCCGGGGCCTCCAACCGTCACCGATCGTCCGTGAAGTGCGCGGCGCAACAACCCCTGTGGCCAACAGAGAGGGGGGGAGGAGGGATTCATCCAGCAGTAGATTGACAAGGGGCTGTTAATTATTATTTTTGTTTATTTCTCATTACAAATGTACCGCCCGCTCCTAAATTGCCACTGGATGCGTATTCATTCGCCAACAAATAAACCATTGTCCGAGTTTTAATGAGTGCGATGGCATTACCATGCTGGTCAGGTCAATTCAATTTCGCATTGACACGGAAAACCTTTGAACACCAAAAGAATCTCTTAGGAAACATGGCTTTCAATGCGCCGAATTCCGAGATGCAAGCGGCCTATTCATTACTGTGGTTGCCTCTAAAGCAAGAGTTCTGTTGAGCTGTAATGAGTTACGATAATTTAAATATATATATCCTGAAGACTTACATTTTAACATCAAAACGCGATGCGGAATATTGTGACGATTTATTTTGGCAGAAATTACTCCTCCGACAAAGGTAAGTGTTGATTTTTGTTATTAGGTCCGATGGAACCTTTCTAAAGAAATCTAAATCTGTCATTATCATCCTCAAAAGTAGCTCCACTGCCATGCCTTCATAATTATTATGCACCGCAAAACCTCAACATTCATTGCGGTGGGATCACAGTACAAAATCTGATGTTGTCGGTGTATTCTAGAAGGTTATATTTTACAATTGGAAACAGGACCTTAAAAATAAGACAAAAGACAGCCGTCCCTTTGTTGCCTTACCGACTGTTGAGGCAAATGCGGTTAGTGAGCACCTATTAAAGCGGGCCTGGCGCGCGAGGTTGGTGTCGTTGTCTACACCACGCCTGCCCCTCTCCCCCCCCGCCTTTGTGTTCCCGCTGCCTTTATTTACACCCCGCACCAGCTCCTCATTTGAAGTTCGAATTGACCTTGAGGGAGGCTCAGCACCGGTTTGCCTGTCGTTCAACACCGATGGTAGCCCCGGTCGGGAATTGAATTCAGGTCAGATGCTTCATAGCACGAGTGTACAATCCACTGCTCCACCACTCACTCCCTTCAAACAGCACCAATGGCAAATGCACAGGCATGCAATCAGAACCACTAAAGTACAAAATATTCACGGAATTAATGATTATTTTGATTAATGTAGTCTTCAGTGTTTGCGTTCAACTCTGACCCAAATATCGTAAGCACAAGGTCCTTGCCTGCAAGATCAGTTCACTAGCATTGATTCGAGCAAGCCTGACTCTGCTGATGAGACACTGCTGCGTGTCGAAACCAGTCCAGTTTTCTTGTCTTGAAACAATGCTGCTGAAATGATGCACTCCCAGAAGGCCATTCGGCTGTGATGATGGACTGTTTTAGAAATACTTTTATTTTCTTAATGTGGAGAGACGTACATGTGAAGGAGCCATATTGTCTGCTTATGAACATTATTACTTATATTCTCCACAACGACCATAATGCTGAGTTTTTGAATTGCAAAAGCGAGGTTCATTCTACCGCATCCGCCCATGGGAATTGCCTACCGTGTAATATTTGAGATGCCGCGTTCATTTTCAGAACTGATATTTCCCAAGTAGTTTGCTGATCTGTTTGAGTGCACCTGTCAGCAAGTCTCAGTGGACTTAATTCGTGTTGCGTTACTCACTCGGACAATTAATGGTTCGCTTTGTTTTCTCCGTTCAAATCTGGATCCTCCTTTTGTAACCAAAGGTTTTATCGAGGCTTTTATATATAGATAAAGTCGGGAATGTTGAGATCTTGTCTCCTGCAGCACAAAATGTACAATGCGCAGAATGCCTTGTAAAGAAAACAACTGCATTGACCTTCTGTGCCCATGTAGGCATTCAATTCTGGGTGGGTTTCTTCATCCTCTTCCCATTACAATATTCGTTTATTTAACATTAAGATAAAGCCGGTGGGGGGGGGAGGGGGGATGCGCCCGTAAAGCGCACGTGCACGTACTCGCATAACGCCTTCCACTATTGCTCGAAGCGTTTAATTAGCGCTGTGGAAACCGACGGGTGTAACCGTCAGGGGAAAATGGACTCGTTTGCAACTTGTAATTTTATATATATAAAAAAAACACATTCGCTCTGGATTTCGTCACGAGAAAACAAGTTGCGCTTTTTAGGAATTATATTGTTCAAAGAGTGCAATTTATTTCACTCCGGTGAAGTCATTCTGTCGTCGTGTTTAGCAATTTTAAACGCTGCATTATGCAGGGTTAAAACCCGCCACCCTTTGGACATGTGAAGAGTTTAATTTATTGGCATAAATTGGCCCTAGCAGTGTAAAAAAATCATCCTTATTTCTGACAAAGTAACGCTCTCCTTATTTAATGAAGGGCGATTCAACACGGAACTGAAAGCGTTATTCGCTCCTTTTATGATTGGCGAGACAAATGCTACTGCTGATTAAAAGTATGTCCACATGCCTGCAGACATCGCCGATCCGTGGACGTTTGCCATTTCTGCAGAGTTAAATGTTTACTTGCAGTCTGCGAGACAATGAGCAGATGTGCTCCAAGAGTGACTTTTCAACTTCATAGTCATGGTCCCCGAGGCCTAAGGTGGGTGTACATATTCTGAGACTCACACTTCTGCTCATTTATAATTATGCAAGTTCAGTGTAGCTGAACAGCTACGGTCTATTGTACCTTATATCAACTCCTGTTTTTTTTTACAATAAGTGCGTAGCCTATGAAACGTTCACCCTGCATACGCCGATTCTCAGCCATTTCTCGCGAGCTAAGCAGGTGCAATAAGAAAAATCAACACCTTTGGCCGGCCGATTGTAGAGGGCTGAGCCGATCGGTGTCGGAGCCAGCAGCAACAGCGGAGGCAGAATTTTGCAAACGACACGGAAAAACGTGTTAAAGGCACCCAGCTGTTTGTGCAAACGCAAACAAATCATGAGCATTCCCCGACGAAGTGCAATGCGGTCCACTTATTGTCTTGGGGTCACTGTCAAGATAATTGTGAGCGAATGCGACCGACTGGCAGCGGCAGCGATGCAGGGACAGACAACTCATTAGGACTCGTCGGCACATTTGAGTCACCGGCGACGCCACGCCACGCGAGTCAGAAAGTGAGCCGCCCCATTCACTGCCTGTAGAAGCTCTCGGCGCGTGCAGCAAAACGTTGGGCATGAGGCCAAACCGCACGCATTTCGACCCGAGAATATGCCAGGTGGTGTGTGTGCAGGGGGGGGTGGGAGGTTAACCCCTGATAGAACTTGACCAGAGGCCTGCGACAGTCACTTCGGATCACCGCTCATGCACGTGGCGCTTCTCTTCGATGCTCCATCGTCTTACCAGATGAAGGCAAACACAACCGGTCAGTGGCATTGAGCAGACGTCTCAACGAGGAGAGGGCCCCTCCTGAGTGAGATCCCCGAGCCTCGGCGTTGAGGCTTTCGCGGGTAAATAAGTCGCATTGTTCGATAAAGGTAACGCAGTCTTGCAAAGGGGAAAATGTCTCATTGGGCGTCTGCGTGTCGCTTAATATTCCTCTTCGGAGATCGTCATGACCACCGCTGACGATAACAATAATCGTACAATTAGTTTATTTCTCAAACAGCGGCCTCGGTTCGCGCCAGGGCTTCTAAGAATGCTTCGCGATAAAACGCAACTAATTAAAATCATGGTTTTTAAGAATTTTGTTGTAATGAATAAAGTCCCAAAAAAAATGAGGGGGTGATGATGGGGTGATGAAGGAGGAATCGAGAGGGCTGAAGGGGCAGTGACAGGGGAGGGATGAATTAAGGAGGGGAGAGAGGAGGGGGAATTGAATTGAGGATAGAAACAGATGGTTCCTTCTAGCCAGGGTGGGGGGGCGTATTACAAGTGGGGGGGGGGGGGTGGAGAAGAGGTGGGGGCTTGGAGGGAAGATGAGATTAAAGGAAGGTAAGGAGAGTTGAGAGAGGAGAGATGATGGTAGGAGAAGCATTCGGGTGCTGTGAGAGTCTCCCTTGATGTCCGTGTACACTACACGCACACATCCTGATCTAGTTCTCACGTGGTTATCAAGCAAATTAACGTTAACTTGATGTGTTTGAACAAAGAAAAAAACCCTCAGTAACTGAAAACTGAATTTTCCATAATTTATGGGGTTTTGTTTATAGTAAGGCCGATCAAGTGGATGAATTATTAAGCTCATCCGCTCAACACACTTCCCTTCCTTCCTGGGCAGATGAGATCATCTGTGTGAGCCCGAGGAAGGCCCCACGACGCACGACATCTGTGACACCCCTCGACGGCCACCCATCTCGACTCAAGGGTTCCCATAACACGAGCCCCCTTCTCCACCTCGCGCGGGGCCGCCCTGAGCTCGCTCGAATTAAGTGCCTCTCGTTAAACCTGATGGGGACAACTTTGTCAGCTTATAATGCCGCCCGGCACCGCCTGGGGCCCTCAATGATCAAGGCGCCATTTGCCGTACCAGTAACCACCATAAATCCAGCCCGCTGTGTCTGGCCTCACAGCTCACTGCATGGCCCGAGGGCTGTCCCCTTCTCGCTCTAATCCGTCGCTACACCGCAATCCCTCCAGCATGAACGGCTGATCATTTCCCGCTGCCACTCGAGGTAGTAGCATCCTGTCAATGATTAGATTTTTTTTTTGTTTCACCGTGACTGGCATGTCTATTTTCTTCACCGGTTGAACCGTACAAAATTGGGGTCGTGGCTTTGTTTAGTTAAGTTGGAGCTCGTGTTCGTCGGTGGATATTGCCGACGCGCAGTCCTGCGGTCATTATCAGTCGCCGGGCCGTGAGTCCCCACGATTCAAATTGAACGAACTCCCACCGTGTTGGAGTTTGAGTCTGTGTTAATATAATTCATAATAAACACACGCACGTCGCACGTGAGCGCGTACGCAGGTGCGAGCGTGCAAACGCGCACGTGCATGTATTATTTTGTAATAAATATACGCGACTAAATTCGTAGTTTTAATATCTGTAAAAAAATTTTTTTTATCAAATGTTGCGCGCGTGAAAATGTCACGCATGTCATTCCCAGTTGTACGGCAGAGCCTGAGTAATATCTGTGGTTTATCACTCCTTCCGTTATTGCCACACACACACACAAAAAAAAACGTGACATTTCGGCAAGTAGAGTCCTGTCGCCTTAACCCCATTTAATAGCGACGCCACTCTCTGCCGTGACTTTCCACGCGCCTCAGCCATCGTGTGAAGCCCCCACTTTTGGTAAATGAGGTCATCTCCTGTCGCCTGCAAATGTGCAAGCCGTCAGCGTTCATGCCCAAACGTAGCATTGGCCTCTTTCCGAAGTTGTAACAGAGTACGGAATTAAATGAACGCTTGAGGAAAGATTCTTGGCCTTATTGTCACTCAATCGTGTAATTATGAAGTCAGACTGCGGTGATATCTGCCAGGGCAGGCAAGGTGGTCCGTGAATGTCTTCCCGTGTGGTATCAAGGAGCGTATTTGTTGCACGAAGGGCGAATGAGCAGACCACTGCGTCTCAACAAGTTCAGTCATTCTGCAACGGCACCTCCTCCTGTCTGTTTAAACGAAACTGGAAACCCGAGGAGACATGACGAAAATTAGCTGCTCGACAACCTGAACAGCACTGAGGACCATAACAAGTTTTAAATTATAATAATCTATTATTATTTTCCTCATTCCAATTCAGTGTTGAACGACGTTTTGGACTCCGTGGGAGTCTCTTTTGCTCAGTGATCCAAATCTAAGCTGTGCCAAGCACAATGCAGAGCCTTAAATTAATTAGAAATGCTTTGAGGACACTTTCAGAAATTCACCGACGTACCCACATGGATGTAACATTTTCAAGAACTTTACCCTGGTGAATTTTACGCCGCTCACAAGATTGTGCTAAGAACGGCATCCTCATATTCTTAGTTTTTTCGGTAAAGTCACGTTGAAGAGAAACAACAAAATAACAAAATATATATAAAACAATAAAAAATTCTCACGACGTTTCGACCATAACTCAAACGTTTGAGTTATGGTCGAAACGTCGTGAGTTATGGTCGAAACGTCGTGAGAATTTTTTATTGTTTTATATATATTTTGTTATTTTGTTGTTTCTCTTCAACGTGACTTTACCGAAAAAACTAAGAATATGAATTACTGCAGTCACGAAAGCTTTAAATCAAAATTTAACGGCATCCTCGTTCACGAAATTTAAATATGATCCCGCGTTCGTATGTACATAAAGGGCTCGGATTTGTCCAAAACGGTTGCATTTGGCTGGACCTGTGCCCCCGCTACCCGCGAACGGCTTTGGAGGTGGTCTGCACGAGTCCGGCGACCATCGGGGAAGGGAAGGCGTGGTGGTGGTGGTGGCGGTGGTGGCGGTGGTGGTTTCAGCAGCCCTGGCCACGACGCCGACGAGGACGACGTCGCCTTGATCTCTCGATCACAGAGATGCGCAAATCACCGCGTGCGCAGCGCTTGTTCAGATTGCGCACCCGGGGGGGGGTCTGCGGCGACGTCCAAACCCCCGCCCCCCCCCCCGGCTGCCGCTCCCACCCCCCCCACCCCGTGTTGCTTAGAGGGGTAAGCATCGGCGGTGCAGTACTTTGACGAAATGCAGATGTTTTCTCGGCGATCCGTCCTCAAAATACCTCCACGGCCGCACTCGCGAGTCTCATCTTCCATTCCAGTCAAACCCCCGTCGGCGGGTTAGGCCCCCGGGGGTGGGGGTGGCGGCAGCTTCCCGTTTGACGGATTGCAGGGAGCTCTGCGGCGGGGGGCAGGTGGGCGGGCGGGGGCGAAATTGATGTGCACGCGAGGTTACGTGGAGTGTGTGTGTGTGTGTATATATATATAAACATTACAAAAAATTAACGCGATAGCGCTCCGAGGCTAAACCGGGCAGGGGGAAGGGCAAATTAAAGGGGGCGGCCGAGGAAAAGCGCCCGTTGAGCACGATCGCCGAAGAGGCACCGCCGTCGCGGTGGTGGTGGTGGTGGTGGCGTGGCGTTACGTTGCGTGCATGCGCGTGTGCGCGCGGGGAGCGGCGCATGTTAATTTTTGCTCCGGATTAAAACGGATTTCCCCGACAATTTGAAGGATATTGGCGTTTGGCGAAACTAATGAAAGGCGGAGGATGATTTGGAGGAGGAGGAGGAGGAGGAGGAGAAGAACAAAAATCAATTGTGAAGATTGGGAGAGCGCGATGACAATATTGTTTATTAAGGTGCTATCATGATGGCTGTTGCCGGCAGCCTACCCTTGGGAAAGACGAGCAGTGCGGGCTCCCCGTCGTAATAATCGTTGCTGAGCATTCTTAATCCGCTGTGGGATGAAAGCCCATCCATGAACATCTGACAAACCCGTTTGGTTTTTTTTTGTTTTGGTGGGGGTGGGTTTTCCCCCCAGTCACGTGACCGGAGGTATGGATGCGGCCTGCGTTATAATATAATGCCTGTGATGATTATTAACCCATCCACGCGGCCGTTAGGTATCATGCCTGCAGAGTCGTTGATTTTTTGCGTCGTTTTCACTGTCGCCAAATGCGAGAATCATCGTCGTAATAATATTTCGTTTTATACGTAGCATCGTCGTTCCTCTACATTGCATCCCACAATCGCTGTGGAACCGCAGGCAAGCTGGAAGTCAGCAGCCAGGCGAAGAGTCGAAACCAACAGTTGCCCGAGATCTGTAGCCCTCTATATTTTAAGTTGTTTTTCAGCCGACTACTGAGTGTTTATACACGTACGGGGAAATCGGAGCGCCCGGGGGAGAACCCACGCCCGTGAGGGAGCAACCACTCTATCGCGTGCAGAAGGGACAGATTGCATTCAACCGCTCTTGGCCGTGCTCCGGCTACTCCTGGCATAGTCAGAGTACGGCGCCTCTTCGACGCCCACTGGAAGGGAATTTCGCAACATCGTCAGTCATAACAAAGGTTTTTGGGTTAGATGGCGTTATTTATAAATGTGTCGTAACCCTCCACCACCCGACACGGCCAATCGGCAAAAAAGTGTCACGTTGACAAAAGGCGAAATAGTTCATTACTTTAGCCCACCGGTAGTGAACTGTTTGTCTTTTGTCAACGTGACACTTTTTTTTGCTAATTGGCCGTGTCGGATGGTGGAGGGTTACGACGACACATTTATAAATGACGCGATCTAACCCAAAAACCATTACTATGAATAATATTGGTCGCCAACGCCTACGTGTTAAACTAACGTCGTCAGTGTTCGTACGCGGTGATCCACCAACCCTCGCCGCTACCTCCACAGCGCTGGATGCCGGCGTCCGAGATAAGACAATTCGCCGATGCGTACCAAGGGGAATTGCCGTATAAATGCTAAACCGACTGCTTGCGCCTTCTTTTTTTGAAGGCAAATCATATTTTTTGCTTGGTATTGATGCCTATAGGGTAGGCCCTGCAGCCTGTGACTCCATCTGGCCAGTGGGCAAGCGCCTAATCTCTGCGGCAGCTCTGTCTTCGCATCCTTGTTTTTGTTTTGTCTGTTTATTTGTCTTGTTTCCTTTCATCAACAATTTCTTTACATTCGCGATATTGAACTCGCGTCATGAGTTCAAGAAGTCCAATCTTGATTTGAAGCTTTCGTGACTGCAGGAATCCATGCTCTTTGGTTCTTTCGGTAAAGTCCACGTGGGCCGAAAGAATTATCGATCGCGACGTTTCGATCGCAGCGCGAGCAATCGTCATCAGGCGGAAGAAAGAGGTCCCTTTTTAAATATATAGTTTGAAAACTTGTGCATTGTAACTTTTGTATAAAATACACGGTGAAGATGAAGGCGCAGCCCCCGCAACGGGCTCCTCTCACACGCCTTTGCTGGTGCTGGGGCCTCCAACTGAAGAGAGAGAGAGATAGTCCCGTGGAATCGGGCCTACTCTTCCATGCTGGCCAAATATCTTTTCGGTTAAGAGGTGGGTGTACCCACACTGCACCCCATCATACCGCTCGCCTACCGTTCAACTAATTGTGCTCTACCCATTTATACTGCTTAGAGGAACGGTCGCTGCTGGTGCAGATGGAGATTCAAGTAACTCGTGCCGTTGTTTCAATCGAACTCGCACCCTCCGGATCGCAAGTCCGGTGCGCTGCCTAACACTTTGCGCCGCGTACGACGTGAAATGCGACGGGGAAATTCCGACTTTCCTTTTCGGGTGTTTGAGCCACCGGCAAATGTTGCTCCTGCGTGTCGTCGCTCAGCTGTCGTCGCGCAACGCACGAGCGGTACGTACGACGATAAAAAAAACAAAAACAAGAACACCGTGGACGTGCCGTGAACGTTGCGTCTGGTTGACAAGGTTATCCTCGCCGTCCAGCAGCGTGTTGGGGATCAGGTCAACTGGCCCCATTCAGATAGGGCTAAACACACAAAAGCCTTTAGATGCGCAGAGCGGCGGTGCAGCGCAGTGCCACGGCCGGCGTGATAAGTGACGCGCGGCAAGGAGAACCGCGTGTTACCGGCGGGGGCTTTGCCGTACGCCGCTAAAGCCCCCGGTATATATATATGCCATCCAATGTGAGCACAACGGCGCAGTTCCGTTTTTGAATTTATTATCTGCTCGGGGCATTCCCCTTTGACTACGTCTCTCTCTCTCAAAGCCGTCTCCTTTAGCCCTCGCGCATTAACACCGAACCCTAATAAATCTAAAGGTGCCCTCGTCTGGTCATGTGAGCGTCTAGTCTCGACCACCTAGCCCTTAACCTTAGAAGGGGCGCTTCAGTGTGACCCTCTCGAGACTCGCGGGGGGGGGGGGGAGGTAGTAAACCCTGAACTCTTGAGCATGCTGAAAGGTGCCCTCAGTCTGGCTGTCTGAGCCCCAGACATTAACGCCTGAAGCCTAAGTAAAATAACTATGCCGCCTACCTCCTGCCGCTGAGCGATGGGGTTATTTTGCGAAGAACCTTGAGAATGATCACGGAGCCACAGTCCGGCCGTCTGAGCCTCGGGTTAACAAAACATACCGACGATGTAATATCATTCCGCGTGCCGAGCGTGCCGAGAGATGCAGCGCAGTAATATAGATGCAATATGTATTTACAAATGTATGGGGGTGGCGAGATGTTAACTACCTCGACTGGTATACGGGAGGTTGTTGGTTTGATCCCGACCCTGACGCCTCCTGTTTATTCGGAGTTTGCGGCGTCTCTCTCTCTCTCCCCGTGGTTGCGGGGATTTTTCTCCGGGTCCTCCGGTGTTTCCCTCCACGTTTAGAATCAACATCGCGCGTTCAGAGTATTTGGCTGCTATTAATTTCCACGTGATAAGCCACTTCGTTGAGCTGCCAAATGTGGCCTGGTCGCTTCTGAAAAAAATAACGCTATATGACTCGGTAGGCCTTAACCTGGTAGAACAAAAAAAGGCTGCTTCAATTCGTCGTTTGTTTGTGAGCGGTTCAGACTGCGCCTCTCATCGTGGGCGCATTTCACCGAAGGGCTCGGAGCGAGAAAGCGTCCGCGCCGGAATGTCGGACGCTCGCTGCCTCGCTTCAATTTGGCACGGAAGCGTCTCTTTTGATGCAATTTATTTCTGTTTTTAACTTCATTAATGGAGCGTATCGCATCGCTCTTGCGCGTTTCATGCCTCCTTGACACGGGAATTCATATTTGGGAAGGAATGCGTTTTACAGTAAATTAGTAGCTAATGAGGAGTAATGTGTGTTCTTAATTATTTACGTGCGTTTCTGCATATGTTTGTGCGGCACGTATCACGGGTTGTGTCGATCTCCCCCCCCCCTCTCTTCCCAATATCCGGCCAGACAGGTCAGATGTGTCCTGTGTTACTTTATTTTCGGGATGTAATGGTTTAAAGTTTCCTAGTGCAAGCAAGAGCAACAATCGGCCAAATGCCATGCTTTGGCCGTAAGAGGTGCGGGGATTGATGCGATGAAAGCTACGCAATTGCCTGTGAAGCCACGTTTGCGGATGAGCCTGAAATGCACCGCTAATTCCGATCGTCCGGAGTTTTGCGCCGAGCCTCGACTTTTCGGATTTTTCCATGCGATCGGAAAAATCGGGCACGCGTCGTGAGTTTAATGTTTTTTTTATTTTTTTATCATTGACAGAGGTTCAAAGATTGCCTGCATCATGAGAACAAAATTATTGCAGCGGACCAAAAAAACATGAACGTAGCAATTGCGGCAATTTGTAAAAATGCTAAGAGGAATGCAATCTGGGAATAATGACAATAGGGGTTATTTTGACAGTGCTCTGCCTGGCACGTGCAGCGAATGCTAGACCGGGTTCCATCAATACGGACAGATCAGGGTGAACACAAGACACTAACAATGAGAACAAACATCGGCTTGTGGACTGAAATGAACCTGACCGCCTACATAATTCACGTGCACTGCCTCGCCAACAATGAGAGTGCTCGCAACAATAGAATGCCATTCCAGACGGTGGTCTTTCTCACGTGTTTTATAGTATACAAGGCAAATGCGTAATTCCTTGTTTGTACGACGATTGTTGTTTGGTTCAGCGACGTATGGTGTTGGTGATGTTGCACTTGCGCACATTGCTTTTTTGGGCCATTCCCGGATGAGGTCTCTCCCGTGGCTTGCTTTGTCGTGGGAGTTGTTTGACCACACTTAGCCAATTCTGGTCAGCGCGAGCTGGTGACGGGGCGGACCAGTTCAGATACCGCTCGCCATTGACGTCAGCCCGTGGCCCGGGATCACACTTAGGTTGCTGGGTTTGTAGCGCAGCGTACTTACCAATGCATTACAGATTCCCCCACCACTGCTGCATATGACTTACGCTAAACAATCAGAAGTTAGTTATGAAGACATGAAATGGTGACGATGAAGAAAATATCATCCAGAGCAACATATTTTTTTTACCCATTCTTGTTTGGTCATTTTATTCGAGATAGCAAATTTTAAGATTGGGTTGCAAAGACGATGCATTTTATTGTACGTCCACAGGTTTGGAAACATTCGTATGTAAAAAAAAAAAAAACAGTGGTTAAACTTAACGAGTTATTCACACGTTCTCGTGCACTCCGGAGCGCCGGGTACAGGGCGCCGTGGGTTTCGTTGGCGTGCGCGCGCGCGGTAATTTGCGGCCACGTTTGTTATTTATTCCCCGCCAGGACGAGGAGCTTGTTTCTGGGAGCAGAACGCAAACGTCTTTGAACTGTCAGTCAGAAGGGCAGGAGAAGACGCACGACAAGGTACCCTGCAAGTTTGCGCACGTGCGCACACGCGCGGAACATACGGCACGCACGCACGCACGCACATGCACACGCACGGACGCGGTGCCGTAATTGAATATGCCCGTGTCCGTGCGCTCGCGTTACCAGGTGTTTTTTTGTTGCAGGGTCAGATTTAAACTCCGATACGTGTAACAGGGCGAGTCACCCCGAGCTTTTGCAGAGTGCAGATTTAAAGTGACCCACTGGGGAAAGCATCAATCATTCAATTACGTGTATTGGACATTCCTGACGTGGGCCGAGGCTGAAGATGTTGGGCCATCCTGCTGCCCCCCCACCGAACCACACACACCGTGGAGGTTAAATGAAACCCTTGCGTTGGCAGTGAGCGATTGCGTTGCATAAACCCAGCGTGAAATTTGGGTCAAAGCCAGTGCGGAAACGATTGGCCACTGCTTTTGTACTATTACTCAACGCGGATTAACGTATGACTTTGTCAGAATTACTGTCGCCGGAATTGAGGATCAAAGCGAGCGTACTCCTCTCATGTTTTCACCCCTGCCGGAGAATCCTTCCTTGGGAGGAAAAAAAAAAGAGCGTATGCCGTGCAGATGGGACCTAATTCTCTAAATACTTTGTCCCCGGCTTCCAGCCCGAAAAGATTTGTTGTTTGGCAAATGCCCTCCGACAGTGACACCGTCTGGTGTTTTACCTCCCTTCGTGGAGCCAACTGCGTCCTCGATGGACGGATGTGCCGCTTGTTACAGCCGGGGCAGCATGGCCAAGTTTAAATGGCGCCCACCGAGGGTTCGAAACCGGCAGATGGGAATTTTTTGGGAACGAACGCATCTGCAGTCAGGGAAGCCCTCTTTGATTCATCGTCGTCGTCGACGTCGACGTCGCCATCGTCAGGCGTGACAAGAGGCAATTAATTTTTTGTCTCGCTCAATTTCATTTAAATTTCATGGCCACGGCGCGCAGAGGACGATGGAAATTCATGGAACATCACGCAATTTGTATTCCCCATGAAAATACGACATAGGTATGTTTATTTTGAATGTAAACAAAAATACTTTCAATAAAAAGTGACAGCCCATTGCCACTCTCACCACCTCCCCCCCCACAAACCGGCATTTCTTAAAGGAAGCAAGTAATTAATGTAATATACAATGTCCTTCTGCCATCCTGTGATTAATCTTGATTGTTAGTCACCATCCCTTCTCATGAAAATAGTTCAGATTATGTTGTTGACCTGTCTGTGCGTGTCCTCTAATGTTGGGAGTGGTAGTGTAGTGATTCAGCGAGCTGCACTACGAACCCGGTGACCTGAGTTCGATTCCCGTCCCCGTCCATGGCCATCAACACCAGTGATGATTATTTGAACCGGTCCTCCGTTTAGCACGGTTGGCCACGTACAGTGCGAAAGAAGTTCGACATACGTATATTGCAGGCAATTTTTTTTCATCACCTCCCACTCAGAGATCCTGGTATCTCATGAAGGAGCAATCCATCGTCTGGAGGCTGCACAAGAAAAGAGTTTGGACTCAAGTGGCGAGCGATTCTATTGTTATTTACCAGCGGCTTGTTCTTTTTACGCCCAGTGCCACCTTTTCAATCACGTTAAGGGGGGACACGGCGAACCTCACGCCCATCCCCTTTGCCTTCCCCCGGTCTAGAGGTGGCACCCACGGCGCAGCCAAAGCGGCTGATTTTCCTGGCGGGGGTCCCCTAAACCCTTAAAAGGTCACCTCCGATGAGCGGGAACGTTATTGTAATTATCATCCGGCCCTGGGAGTTTAATCTTTTAAATCTAGATGGAAAACTAATTTCTTTAGAACTGCTTTTTGTGTTTAATTTGTTTTCCTTTTGACCCCCCCCCCCGCCGCACCTCGGATTAGCGCACTGCTTGCAACGCGCGGTGCAAAAAGAAGTTCAGCTTACGTACACTCACATAATCCTCCGTGCCCGCCCCGTCGTTCTCTGCGTGCCTGTGCGCTCATCGACGAACAGTTGCTCTCCCCCGAATAATGCCACCGGAGAAAGCGAATAATCGTGAGGGCTGCAGTCGCCAATGCCCCTGGGAGCGTGTGCGCCGCAAATGGACGGCGTTTGTTTCCTTTTCCGTTCCCCCTTTTGAGCATTTCACCCTCGCCCACTCTGACCGCGTGCCCGCTCCGCTCAACAGGACGCGGCGACGGACGAGGTGACCCGGCTCCGGGGGCAGCTGAGAGCGAGGGAGGAGGAGAACGCTCGGTTGAAGGCAGAGCTGGTGAGCGTCGCGATGGCTCCGCCTTGAGCGCGCGCACGCATGCGCAATCACCCTCTTCACCCACGCGTCCGAAAACCGAGGTTAACTTTGGGTAGCGCGCACGGATTGGAGTCGATTGCCTCGCAGCGTTTGGGCATCGCCAGGTTCGGTTGTGCGGTATTCTTTCGCGTCACCGAGCGTCGATTGAGAGCCGAGGAAGCACCGTGGAGCATGTTGAGGAGGAGGGGGGAGGAGGGGGAGGAGGGGGGGGGAGGAAGGGGGGGGAGGTTTATTTGGAACAATGAAAAAAAAGGGTCATTGGATTTGGGCACATTCCCAGATGTAAGAGCTTGATGAAGGAAGTTGTAGAAGGATGTTGGAAATTAGGCCAGAAAACAAGGTGGGTGGGAGGTGGTGGTGGACAGCGAAGAGAAAAAGAAAGCTCAAGAAGGAACAGGGAAGCGGGATTCATATTCTTGGTTCTTTTGGTAAAGTCACATAGAAGGTAAACAATACAATAATAAAAATATAAAACAATACAATTATTTCATTGTTCCCTTCTACGTGACGTTACCGAAAGAACCAAGAATATGAATCCCCGCAGTCACGAAAGCTTTAAATCAAAGGGAAGCGGGAGTTTGAGCCAAAGCCCTACCATTGGGCAGAGCACTAAATTAGATCCCTTTTGCCAGCCCTTGCAGGCAGATGGACAGAAAGAAAAAAGTTGGCTCTACACTTCTGAATGCTATTGCGTTTTCATTTTTGATCAATTATAACGGCTAATGATTTGGATTCATTTTGAGCTGTGTCATGTTGCTGGACCAGCCATAAAAATAGTGCACGCGAAGATAGAATGAAAATAAATAAATTAGATGCCACAATAAATAAACACAAGCGGGCGCAGATGTTTATTGGTGGAGGGATACGCACGTGGCCTGTAACCCCCGGCACTGCGGAGGCAGCGAAGGTTGGTGGATCGCGCAGATCCTGTGACTCTCCCTTCCCATGGTCCTCGAGGACGAGCTGTGGAGGCGGTAGAGCAAAAAATTGTGGACTCCACCTTGCTACGCCTGTATGGGATCGAGTGTTTCCCCCTCGCACGCACGTGGGTCTTTCCCGCGGACGCCCCGGTTTTCATCCACGCGTGAGCACTCGTGAAAATTGCCCCAATGACACCTCAATATACGGAGGGCCGCAGAGCTTGGGCGATGGTTGGCGGTGGCTCGCCCGCGTGGCTGCCGCTTATCTGTAGTTCCCCCCCCCCTGGCGCCTCTGAGTCGTCCTCTCTCTCGCTCTGTGAGAGAGAGAGTGAATGCTCTCCGGCGGCGCGGTGCTACGAGTCGACATCACAATTCGGGTTATTTCGCGACACTAAACGATACGATATTCATGTTGACACTATGGCAGTTATCGGAATGTGATTTTACCATTAACTTTGTATTTGTTACAGTACTGTATTATTGTTGTGTTTTGCAATACTTGGAGTGCCAATTACAGGCTACTTGAAAGTTCTTTAACTGCAAGTCTTTTAAAACGAGCCTGCCACAATTCTCTTCATTGTTAAACTCGATAACGTTTTTTTTAACGCACGTGTGCTGTTAGTTTCCCTGAAATATATTTTTATAATTAAATGAACTGCGGTAATAACATGATGCCCCCATGTAATCTGCACACCATCAATCGGGGCAAATAACGTTTGGCGAAGCTCTAACGGAATGGGCAACGGTCATTTATTTACATCTCTAATTACCGGGCTGGTTATTTAACAAGTATTTTTTTTTTCGCGTCTGGAATTAAAAGAATTTAAATAAAAAATTAACGTGCGCGGCAATAAATCACGACGGCGCGAAGATATTTTTTGCCAAAAACACGGACTATGCGATTACCGTGGATCCGTTACCGTGCGGCGCAATCTCTCATCGTCACAGCGACCCTCGCGTCGTCACGGCGACGCGAGGGTCGTCACGGCGACCCTCGCGTCGTCACGGCGACCCTCATCACAAAACACACGACCAACAATGCAACGCTGCAACTGCCACAACGATGATGATGATGATGACCTCTTTATCTGTTGGTTTCATTTCGGAAACAAAATGCCCCTTGGCTAAGGACGATTCCCTGTGTCTAAATTAATGGACGAATACAATTATGCAAATTATTTGTTAATTGAATTACATTACGTGCGAGTATATATGTCCATGATGCGTGATTAGTGAAGGATTTGTCGTGGTGTTGTTGTTCTGACAGACTAAAATAAATCTTGGAAACGTATCATCATCGTTAATCATGGTCTGTACACCGTTAGATGAAGGACTCCACACGCTATCGCCACCCCTCAGAATGGCACAGTTCCGCCTCTCCATCTCCACGATTGTCATCCTCTAGGGCATCTTTTCTTTTTTGGCTGCCAGTTCACAGCCAGTCTCATCCCTTCTACCACTATACCGCTTTGTCCACTGGCCGCGGCTCTTTCTTCTTCACCAATGTTTTCCCGCGGAATGTGTTCAACCGGGAGAACTGTGGACTGGCTTTCGACATTCAAAGTCTCGGTCAGGCAGAGTTTTAGTACCGCCACTTTTTTCAAAATTTTCTTGCTGTGGTTTTCACACCTGATGATGATTGCTTGTGTTGCAAACGAAACGTATTGAGAATTTTATTGTTTTATTTTTATTATTTTATTATTTCCCTTCTATGTGACTTTACCGTGTAAACCAATAATATGAATCCCTGCAGTCACGAAAGCTTTAAATCGAAACGTTTTAGGTTACCGTTGTGCAAATGTGAACCGTTTCTCTAAATTTCCCAGTCTTTTCTAAAGGCGCAACTTTGCAAAATGGCAACTAAATCCCAATGTTCTGCCCTCCATCCGATATACTTTGAAGAGTAGTCAATGCCCCCCTAGTTTTAAAAATCACTGATTATGGCAGTGCCAATGAAGACGGCGGAAATAGTTTGTCAGCTGAATCTCAGTTAACATTATTCATTGGGTGCCCATGAAGAAGCGAAATAAATGGGCTTATTGGAATATAAAAAAAAATCATGTAAGTTGACAAAGTTTGTTCTCCAAAATTGGAATTATTTTCTCCCTGTAGTGGGTGCTACTGGCACCTTGCGTGCTGTGATTTGTGCACTGCTGCTGTGGCAGCCTCTTCATGAAAACCGTTCACTCATTATTCCTCCAACTCATTCACTCGCGACCTGATCTCATGTGCTCGTCGCAATATATATTTCTCACGTATAAATATTTGTCCACTTTTCCTTGCCACGCTGGGATTACTGTGTCTGTCCCAGACACACTGGGTTTTCTCCCGGAATGATAACACACATGACACGCATGATGGTTTGGTTGTGGTGACAATTTAGCACTTTAGAGATGGCACCACCTTCACTGTTCCTATCTATCACTGCGTATGAGCCTCTTGAGCGATGGAATGGTGGTGCAGTGGTAGAACTCACTGCCCCTATGAACCCGGCAACCTGAGTTCGCTTCCTGAGGAGCAGTGGAACAGAATGACCCCGGATGGTCACATTTGCGTTATTAACCCAGATCCTTCAAACGCATTCTTTATTTGCTGTGCAAAAGCGTCTTCCGTTCGTCGCATTAGAAACCAATTTGTGTTTAATTATCAGAGCTGGGATTTGCTACAAATTTAAGTGACAGGACCGAAATGTCAGTACCAAACGTTGATGATGTCCTGTACTGATGAGTCCTAATGAGGATGAAACTTGTCCGATGTTTTGCCTTTGTGTCGCTGCCGCTTGTTGGGATGGTTCCATTCCTCAGCTCTTTGAGCCAGCCCGTGGTCTGAACGACAAAATGGCCACACACATTCAATTCTGATGAGTTGGTGGTGTGGATAGGCCAATGCTGGCACACCTGATGAAGCTAGTTGTAATTACTGGCGAAACGTCGTACTCATATTGTAAATGTTGTGGCTTGGCTCTCCAACACACCGGTGTGCTGTACTAGTAACGAATTGGCATTTTCTCTTTACGTGACAACCCTTATTAGTTGGCTGTGTCGGGTGGTGGTGGGTTTTAACGACACATTTATACATTTACACGATCTAACCCAAAAAACCCTCTATTATGGACACCTCTGCGTGTCCCTCCACCTCTCTACCCAGGGTGGATGTTTCTTCTTATAACGGAGGGCCCCGAGTATTGGCTCGGCAGCAGCACTTCCCCGTGAAAGATTTTATGCGGCTAAATATTTAAATAAATGGCTAAATATTTCTATAACGGGGACAGTTCCTCGCCGTTTCCCCCGGGGGAGGCAATGAGTGGCAGGGGGCACGGAGTGGCACGGGTTGCCTGGGGAAAAGTAATGGCGTACAAAGTAGCGGCAATTAAAGTAATTAGCAATTGAATGGCAGCCCTGGAGAAAAGGAAAATTGTGAAAATATATATACTTTAAAAATAATTGTATCTATTAATTAATTTCCATGCCGATCTGCAACGGGTTACGCGTTTTGTTTCCTATTCCTTCCCTGCTCCCCTTCCCCCCTCTCCTCCATGCGTGGCGTTCGCATGCAGCCACTGTGTTCCCGGGCGGCAAGGCAACAAACTCACTGCGTTGCCTACGCGCAACGCAGACGCGCTCGCCGCGAAGGCCGCCGCTTGCCAGGGAGGGGCGGTGCGGACCCAACGGGGCATGCGATTCGCGCGAGAGGAGACGCATGGGGAGCTCACGCTGCCGCCGGTGGCTTCGTTGGCGGGCCAAATACGTTTCCGCGAAACCCCTCCCGTCATCACCGCCCACCGTCCCCGCCCACCATCCCCGCTCGTGTAACTTGTAACGAGGACTCCCCAACGGACCTGAGCCTCCCCGGTGTCAGGAGGCTCGGTGGCTCAGGGAGGCCGTAACGCTTTCTGCCTGTGTGCCCGCGTCCAGCCGGAGCTCGATGTGAAACGGGGTGTTTGGCGGTCTCGGCCCATGCCGCCGATGCGTCCACGGCAGCGGCGGTAACGTCGACGTGGACGTTCATTGGACATTTGTGAAAAAGAGCTTCATAGCTCATCGGATTCCTCCAGTCTAAATAAGCATTCTGATTCTGAAATGATTAGCACGGTCGGCTACGTACGGCACGAGAGAAGTTCAACATACGTACGTACGTACGAGAAGTCCAGCAACGTGCATGCGTACAACTCGGTTGCCGAGGCTGGCAACTGGCGCTTGGTGATGGAGGCATCGTTGGGGTTTGCCTCTGGCTGCTAGCACTGGTTTCCTCGTGCAGTTGCTCAAACTTGTGTATTCCACTTCAATGAGTAATTGATGAATTTG
The DNA here is from genome assembly GCF_048934315.1 of Petromyzon marinus. NCBI lineage: Eukaryota > Metazoa > Chordata > Hyperoartia > Petromyzontiformes > Petromyzontidae > Petromyzon > Petromyzon marinus. The sequence continues at coordinate 5,984,245 of NC_133707.1, forward strand.
TGCGTATAGAGAGTTTTGAAAAAACACTACATTCTAATCGTATGAGCTAATATTTGGGGGGGGGGGGACATGTATGATGAGTGTGACGAAATTAAAGGTGTGGGGTGCCCCACGTGGATTCTATTAACTATCGGTGTAAAATACAGACAAGGGTGAATATTCTCCATTAGCTCCGCCCGCTCCCTCATCAGTCACCCCCTCGTTCCCCGCACCCGCCCCAACACAAATATCAAAGGTTCCTGATCTGGGTGAAAGCTCATAGGGCATGTGTACGCCATTATCAATACCATAGGGCCCGTGGTTGCTTCTGATTACAATCCAAATCCGAATCTTTATTTAGGCTCAAGGAATCCGATGAGCTACGAAGCTTTTTTTTTCACAGATGTCCAGTACGAGCGGTTGGTCAGCAAGCTACGACAGCACGAAAAAGTAACAGATAGGAGTGAAAAACAGAGGAAATGGCAAGCGAGCCACTAAATATAACTCACGAATTACTGAATCACAAAAGTCGGATTTATCAAGATTGGGCCAAGGCAGCAAAAAAAAACCAACAAGGCAACCAGTCCCAGACCACGCTGATGGGCCCTCACAATCACTCTGTGCCATTAAAACTGTTCAACCAAGCAATGCGCCTGACAGACAGACAAAGTTTGCATGCGGCTGTGGCTTTGTGTGCGTCAGGACGAATGTTTGTAAGCGGTGGATATGAACTGCAATTCCGTCAAGCGCCGCCGCACCAAAAACAAGGCGACGCAAACCCAAATTGAAAAATCCATGCTCGGAACTGTTGCTGCTTTATCGTAAGATGATCGCCTTCGCTGGATGGCATTTCAAATTGAGACGTCCAAATCCTGAAAGACTCGTCAGCGGCCTTCGTATTATTGTTATTGTTATGTTTGCTGACTGTTATTCACCTTGAGGTTTATTTTTATTTTTTGAGCAGCATTGCAGTCGTTGGCAGAGCCAACACGCCCCCCACTTAACCATGATGGATGGAGAGTCTGTCTCATGTCGGCTCCAAGCGAAAGACTGCCTCCCATTACCGACTTGATGCCCGTCCGCTGTTGCTCGGAAACCCGTGCCAACTGATGACTCATCATTTGCGTTGTGCCCACAGTGGCGCGTGTGTGCAGAGGAGTTAAACAATCGGGGCACCCTGGCCCGTTCCGTCTCTGCCACGCCACACCAGATACGCCGGGGCACGTCCTCTCCTCATCGCCCCCAACCGCCCGCCTGGCCCCCACCCACCTAGCCCCCACCCGCCCGCCTGCTCCCACCCGCCTAGCCCCCACCCACCCACCTGGCCCCCACCCGCCTAGCCCCCACCCACCCACCTGACCCCCACCCGCCGAGCCCCCACACACCTATCTGGCCCCCACCTGCCTAGCCCCCACCCACCTGCCTGGCCCCCACCCGCCTAGCCCCCACACACCTGCCTGACCCCCACCCGCCTAGCCCTCACCCACCCACCTGGCCCCCACCTGCCCGCCTGGCCCCCACCCGCCCGCCTGCTCCCACCCGCCTAGCCCCCACCCACCCACCTGGCCCCCACCCGCCTAGCCCCCACACACTCGCCTGGCCCCCACCCGCCTAGCCCTCACCCACCCACCTGGCCCCCACCTACCCGCCTGGCCCCCACCCGCCGAGCCCCCACACACCCACCTGGCCCCCACCCGCCTAGACCCCTCCAGTTTATTTTTTGTTTATCCCACTCAGTAAAATCACGTGGGCACACATGTCTGGGGGTGGGTGGGGGTGGTAAGCTACTGCAGGATAGCGGTCAGCACAATGGGCTTGCCAACTAGTAAGGGTTGTCACGTAAATGGACCATGCCAATTCGTCACTAGTACAGCACTAACCGGTGTGTTGGAGAGCCAAGCCACAACATTTAAAATCTGAGTACGACGTTTCGCCAGTAATTACAACCAGCTTCATCAGGCGACAGCCAGAGTTGTGGAGATGTCCACCTGTATCGTTCCTTATGTAGAGGCGTGGATGTGGTGACCACGCTTCTGTGCTCTTGCGCAAAGTGCGGGGCGGGGGGGCGGGCGGGATTACTGAGTCAACGTACATCATGCATGTGCATTCTGCCAGCCCTTTGATCTTGTCCTTCCTGTCTATTATGTAGTGTAATTGTATTTTTTCATTTGCTATATAGCCATATAACACGACAAATCGCTAACCTTAATCACCCAGTCGTTCGTGAGAGTTGAAGGCGGTATAGTACTATAGCAATAGAGCAAGTGCAGAATCACTGAGCCGGAATTGATAGCTTGAAATAATTGAGCGCGGGGCCCTTGAAAGTGCGGGGCTCCCGAGCATATGTGGCTACTTTTGCTCCTAGGATAGTCAGTGCTATAACGAATTCCCTCTGCCCGGGGACGGCGGCGGAACAGAGAAATCCTGACAGTGTTCGGCTGTAGTGGCCGTAGTAATAGTAGTAACAGCAGAAGCGCCACTTAACCCATTCCGATTACGTACGTGTACAACTGATGGCGTACGTGACGTGTACGTCATCGGAACGGAACCGCAAGGCAAACAAAAATAAAATAACTTTATCGGCACCGAGGCTCTCACAGGGCCACGCGGGAGTCCGTGTGGCACGGTTTGACGCCGGCTATCGCAGAGTGGCGGTCGTGTCGCTACGGTTCTCTGCGGCGAGCGCGACGTCTTTAAAAAAAAAGCGGCGCTACTACGCATCTCCAAATAAAAATGAACGCTTAACTGCTCGCGCGTTCTGAAAATCCAGCAGTGAACGGGACACCCGCCCTGCAACTTGCAGTTTTCTCTGAACGGGACAGGGTTTATGATCCAGAGGAAATAATGTTATCTAAACCCGACAGGTTCCACCGCTGGGAGCATTAGTAATCACGCTGATGAATTCAAACGGTGTTCTGTTCGGCGTCTGCGCCTTGCCGTTGATGCAAATTCGGGAGCGTTTGTCTCCACGGGAGTTTGCGCTGCTTTGCCAGTACCTTATGGCTCAATGTGAAATGATGCAGGAGCCTTTTAAACGTGGATCCTCGAGGAGACAGTAATTTGGGTCGTCGTTATCAAAGTCATTTATAGATTGGGCTCATGGCACCGATCTTTTTTCCGGAAGAAAATTGCAATCGGGCGTCAAGATGCACGGTCAGCCTGGAACTTCGCAGCGGGGTTAAGCTGCTCTGCATGAAACTATAAGGGGGGGGGGGGGGAATAATCGCAGGTGGATGATCGTATCGGGTGTCAGCCGAGCAATTTAGTTTTTGCGCCCGCGATAAATGACTCGGCTACGATTGAAGATTGCATTCGCGCTGCCTTCCAATTTTTTTCCGTTAGTGTAGCCACGGTAATTAATGCGGTGCAATCGTTAGCAAATTAATAGGATGATGCTTCTTTGTAATTGACCTTTATCTTAGCCTCCATCGCTATTCACTACCCCCCCCCCCTACGTGAATTTAAAAAGAACTGTCCCTGCTTGACCTGTGATCTGCCAAGACGAACATTTTTTAATTTTTTTATAAGCTGCTGCCTCCGCACGTTCGTACTTTTAACAACTGAGTTTGTACAACCTGGCAACAGGAATTTCCTAATTCGCCTGTTAATTGGAAGGGTACTAATTTGATGATTTTAGGAGGGGGGGTGGGGTTTGTTTATTACCATTTGCCACGTATTTCTTGCTGCGCTTCAGCTTTCTTGACTGGGGCGAGGGGGGGGCCTCTCTGTTACGGCAAACAGGAAACCAAAACCCATCTTTGCCGTTCCTAGCTTCACGGTGGCCACATTTCGAGCGCGCGTCAGCCACCGCCCCGAAATGTCAGGCGGCGAGAATTAAAATGGCCCAGCCACCTCCACGGCCACCCCCCCCCCACCCCCCCCCATTTTCCTCCGCCTTGTTTATATCGAGCGCGCCGCGAGAGGCACCGCGCCGCTCGGATGCCGCTCTGATGGCGAGGGTGGGAAATCAAATATGAGGACGCGGGTGCTTCGGAGTGAGCCGTCGGCGGGCGGCGCTTCGTCGCGTGGCTGTTCGCATCTGCCGCGGCGTGCGACTGGAGATTAGCGTCGCAATCGCAAGCGCGGGGCTTTGATTCCCCCATCGCAGCCCAGCGCCATCCCTTAACTCCAACGTAGAGATCTCTTATCTTGCTTTTTAAAGCTCGGCTGTCTCATCTGGAATGGAATAACGTGATTAGTGGCGTGCATTTGTCTGCGCGCCCGGCGTGTTGGGGGGCTGATGGGGGTGAGGAGGGATGGTAGACCGGCAGCGTAGTGCTTCGTAGTGGCTAGTGGCTTGTGGTAGTGGCTAGTGGTCGTGGCTAGTGGTCGTGGCTAGTGGTAGTGGCTAGTGGCTCGTGATAGTGGCTCGTGGTAGTGGCCAGTGGATAGTGGCTTGTGGTAGTGGCTAGTGATAGTGGCTCGTGGTAGTGGCTTGTGGTAGTGGATTGTGGCTAGTGGTATTTGCTAGTGATTAGCGGTACTGCGCTACAAACACGGTGATCCGAGTTCTGTTCCTGGCCTCGGCTAACACCGGTGGTCGACCCATGCACAAGCAAATACTTGGTGCAGCAGTGAGAAATGATGGCAGCTGTGTGTTGCGCTGGCAACACCACCCCCACCAAGGCCCCATGCCAGCCCTAATAGGTGTTCGCTAACAGCACTTCACTTGCCCAAACAGTCTGTTAATATCTATATAAGGGGATATTTGTGTGTGTTTTTTTGTAAATTGATGTGGGTGAGTGGAACACAGTCTTAAACTCAAATTCTGCAAAGTGAAACCAAATGAATGAACTCGATTGTATCCACCATTTGAGTGATGGACTACTGTGGCATCCCACTCCTGACGTGCCGCTTACACCTCGGTGTCGATCGAACGTTTCTTGAATGCTGCGCGTGGAGAGAGAACGACAACGTTCGTAATCGTGAACTGGAAATCGCTGCGAGCGGTAAGACAAAATCTCAATCCCGTTCTCATCGCCGCGCGTCCCGTAGCCATTTCATTTTGAAATGAACGAATTAAATGGGGCGGCGCATTGTTTAGCAACTCGCACCACCCAGATAAGGGCTCTCTCTCCCTCTCTGTTATTACACCGACGCAACAGTGGAATATTTGGGTTCCAGGGCCGTGAGCCTCGAAAATTGAGGCCGAAATCAAATGGAAAGGCAATGAATGTTCTGTGCGTGCGGTGTGCCGTGAAGCGGCGGTGCCACGGTTTAGCGGCCCGAGTTTGATTCCCGCGCACGGCCAACATCGGTGACGATCATCTAAACCAGTGCTGGGCCTCCCCTAGGTCGACTCGGCCTCATATGAGTAGGTGATGTGGTGTGCAACCATCGCCACTCAGGATGCAAAGGCGGCCACGCGTAGTGCTGGCCACCCACCCCCTCGTGTGCTGTGCCGGCCTTCATAGGTGTTCGCTAACGACACTTGCCCCTACAGTGTGTTGAGATTATACGGTGGATCTTTGTCTTTGTGTCGTGAAGTAAACCGTGCCATACACACAGAGAGGCAGAGGTAAAAATTAAAAAGAAAAATCACAGATATGTGAGTTTTATCGAACAGCGGTTTAGGTGCTGGGCGGCCTAAGCAGTCGTGTCAGAGCTTGGATTGTCACCGCTGTAGATTCTGGGTTCCAGTCCTACAGGCCACCCACGATCAAGTGTAGCTTATTGATTGTCTCAGCCCAGTGCCCAATAGCTGCACAAAAGGAAACGTTGAATTAAATATGACTCCGTCACTTGAGGTGGACGGGTAGCTCGGAGGTCAGGGCGACAGGGCTAGCTCCGCTCACATCCTTAGTTCGAATCTGGGCAGTTGGCCGTCACTAATTGGGCTTCTCAAGTGCGGCGAGTTGATGACTGCCGCAAAAGTGATCCATTTGGTTCTGCACTCAACCCTTTCCCGTTCCGAGACATCTGCGAGTTTCTAACCGCTGCACCGCCGATCCACTCCACATTTCATTGTAATCTAACGTCAAATGTAGGCTGGCGGAGCAAAACAAATCTTCACAAATGGGTCGGAACAGGAGGTAAACAAAGCGAACTGGAAATGAACAGCATTTCGTACAAAAATCACGAAAGAAATGTCGAGCATGTTCCCAATTCCAAAATTGCTGAAAATGTATCGAATGGCGGGCACGTGAATTATCGCCATCCCCTCCCCCTGCTGTTGTTTTGTTTGGTACCAGGCGACGTCACAATGACCTCACTATTCGGGGCTGAAAATGTATTACGCTAATTTGACAGCGATGCAATACCAAATAAGCTAATTATAAAGCGCGCACCGACGGATCTTATTTCCACTTATAAATAGCTCGAGTGAGGCTCAACATTCCCCGGGCCTGCAACTGCGATTCCGTCCTTTGCAATTGAGAAGACGATCTCTTACAGAATTGTGGCACTGGAAGGATCGTATAATCGTGGTGCTACAAGTAACTGCAGCTATGTAGACGTACGTGTAGCCGTGACTACATCCTAAAACTATAAACTAAACTTCAACTATTTTTTGTTATTTTACCAGGTGAGGCCCACTGAGCTTTCATGGCTCTTTTTCAGAAGCGACCTGGCCACAATTGATAGCTCAACAAAGTGGCTTATCACGTGGAAATTTATAGCAGACAAATACTCTAAACGCATGTCTATTCTGAATGGGGAGGGAAACACCGGAGGACCCGGAGAAAAATCCACGCGACCTCAGAGAGAGACACGCAAACTCCAAATATACAACAGCAGGCGTCAGGGTCGGGATCGAACCCACGAACCTCCTGCATACCAGGCGAGGTAGTTAACATCTCATAGCCACCGTGATGATGATGAGAGAGAGACATAAACTCCAAATATACAGAAGGCGTCAGGGTCGGGATCGAACCCACGAACTCCTGTATACCAGGCGAGGCAGTTCACTTCTCACAACGGCGGCGCTCCAAGAATATACACAGGGAACCTACGTATGTGGACATGTATGCTTGACTGTAGCCTAGCATATACCTTGGGCAGCTGGGTGTACATATAGCCATGATTGCATTCTAGCATATACATAAGGCAGCTACGTATGCGTACATGTAGCATTGGCTGTATGTTTGTTGAGCTTCTTTCGCAGCATGCGTAGCCAACCGTGCTAATCGTAGGTGCTGGGAAGGACAACAAACTAAACACAAAAAGCTGCCCCATGGATATGCTAGTCCATGGGGCAGCTCCGTGTACATATCGCCATGACTTCATTGTCGCGTTTACACGAAGCAGCTGCGTCGACACGCATCCTTGACTCCAGCCGAGCATACTCTCGGGGCAGTGGTCATGCGATGAGCAAAAATATATAATTAATAGGCAAGAGTAATTTGCTCCCGTAAATGATCAGATGGCCCGGTTGAAGTCTTGAGCATGCTTTGAGTTCGCGGCTCGCATTCATTCCAAAGTTTAGTGGGACGCCTTACATGCTGCGGGGGAGCGAGTCGCCCGCTCCCGTGAACAACGCCTTATCAGCTGGTTTCCATCGGCAAACAGAAGCGAAGGAAAATCGTCCAAAGCCCGCATCGCGTCCGTATTGTGGTATCTCCTCCCACGTGTAGTGTCCCGGTTGTCAATAAATTGATAAATGCTCGGCGCCTATCGCTTGAGCCCCCGTTTGTTATCGAGAATCAAATTTAATGATGCCGGCGCTGGCGTGGCGATGGGGCGGGCTCTCGCGGCGTGCAGCGCGACGGAGGACGTGCATCGCCGATGTCGGCGCTATGCGTCCGAATACTCGTCCGTCCGTCCGTTCGTTCGTTGGCCAATCTGACGAGAGCCGCGCTGGGGCGAACTGGAAGAGACACCTCGGTCGAACGAAGCAACGTAGGAGAGCTGAGGTGGGATATTTCCGATTATCCGATTATTTTACAGTGGTCGATTATTCTACATCGGTGGCTCGAAACACTTTTGATGCGGTGGTGCCCCCCCCCCTCCCACAATCAAGACCACGGTGCCACCAGAGAGATCACACGTGCATTGCTCTAGTCTCCTGCACAGTATCCATGCCGTAGTGTATGCCTCACCCTAGTGGGGGCAGGGGGTGCCCACACAGGTTGCAATATATCGTAGTGTCGCCATATCGCAGCAGCAACCCTCCCCCCGTGGAAACCCGGCCCCGGCAATCATCGTCCCGAGTTTAAAAGTCCATCGCTGTTGTGTGTGGGGTGCTTGTGGGAGGGGGGGGGGCACTCTGAAGTTGCGGTGAGGACCTTGTTGAAGCTAATGCAGTTACACGTTACGGGATCGTTTCATTATTTCTCCCCCCCCCCCCCCCCCGTTTGGAGGCCGTTGGTTCGTTTTTCGCGGTGTTTTGCGCGCCGATGAGCCTGGCGCCATTTGCACCGTCGTGACCTGCCGCGGCATGGAACGTAGGCACCATTATGCTCTCCACTTCACTCCGAGGCGCTGGAATGACCTCTCGGGCATTTACGCCGTCCATGTTTGGAACCGTGCGGAATGGCTTCCCGGCTTCCCGGCTCCGCGGCTTCGAACGTCTGCCGCCCCCCGGCATTAATGTAGATGAACGTCGACTGTTCCATTACGCGGATGTCTGTGGGAAAAATAAAGAAGATCTTCGTTGCTCATCGGATTTCTCCGGGATGAAATAAAAAAAAAAATTCTGATTGCAAAGCACGGAGGTGGCCAGATGTCTCAGAGGTTGGGGCACTGAGCCAGCGCTGCTGAGGTATCCTGGTTTGAATCCAGGCCTGTGATTAAACTGGATTCCGCGACATAGCGAGTTATAGGTCGCAGCCCGGTCATCAATGACGCCCCAACAAAAATCACCATATGAAAATTTAATTTTAAAAAACGTTATGGATTAATTTGGCTAAATTCCAACTCTGAGAAGGGAATAGTCTTACTCTAATGGGGGCAGACGGAAATCTCGTAACAAAAGTGCACATCCCCCTGCCTTTGGTAAGCATTGACAGGTCACTTGAAGGATCTGTTTTTCGGAAGAACTTCTCTCAAATTCTCTTGCGCAGCCATCGTTGGACCCGCCCACGGGGAGATTTCCGAATGATTGTTTTGTCCGATCACGTGCCCACCGACAGCGCTTCGTGAAGAAAGTTTGTAAAAAAAAGAGCACGCGTTATTTTTTAGGAAGGGGAAAAAACAAATCCGTGGCACAGGGGTCATTTTTTGTTTTGACCTGACACAAACAGAGACCGCACAGAATAAGAAGGAGAGGAATAAGACCACCTGGATTTGCTCTGTGCATCTGGGGAAAACATTTTGATGAAAACCAAAGCCAGAGTTGAATGCTTCACGACAGAATACCATAAAGACATCCACGTGCCCCTTTGAGCGTAAGAGCACAGGGAAAAAAATGCAGGTGGCATTTTGCGCTAGCAACGTCACTTTTTCTCCAATGCATTTCTCTGACTGGTCATTTATGCGTTTGTTTATTTCTTTGCAGTGGACGGAACTCGCTATGTTATTGTTTTCAGCGGGGTTTTTTTGTCGATGACTTATGCTCTGAAGCTGCCCTCTTGAATGCATTTGAATAATGGCTGAGATAATGTGAAGTATCTATTTTAATAAGTTCTGTATGTTACCAGAACCGCACAGGGGAGTTGTGACGTCACACCTCACATGACATCAGCAACCTTCTGCCGGATGATATAATTATTATTCAACTTTCATTTGTATCGCTTCATGTATTCTATCGCAATCCCACCACGAGTGAATCTATAGACGTGAGCAATTATTGCGCGTTTGTAGATAAACGCACCAATTGAACCCAGCACCTCCGATTAGTGCGGTTGGCTACGTAATGTTGCGAAAGAAGTTAATCAAACACACACAAAACAAGCGGCTAGCATCTTTTCCCCTCCGAAGAAGGGAAGATGCCCAAGGATGCACGTCCACAACGGAGATGGAGTTACGAAATCAACTCACGATGCGCAGGTGGTAGATGGATTTTTGCATCACGAGTCAATGAAAGATGAGAGAGAGGGCGGGGGGGAGGAGGTCCTCATTCAGCAGTGGATTGATCATGGTTGTTGAAGTTGATGATGTTTGAACCCAAAGGGGCAGAGAAGGCCAGACATATACCTTTACGATTCCTAGGGCTCATCAATATTTCCCAACGCTCATAGACTGGGTCACTTTCATAGCGAGCATAGTGTCTGGGATCGTATTAACGTGGATGATATTCTCTATATGAAGTGCGTGCCGACAAACGCGCACGTGGTAGAAAACTGGCAATATTTGCAGCAAGAGACCTTGGAGAATCTGATTATACAACAGCCTTCCCGCCAGGCCCCAAAGGGGAAAAGGTTGGCAAAAAATCACCGTGAAATAAAGTCATACACATGCCTACCGAATATCATTGCCTTACCCTATAACATACATTGTTATTTGTTTTTAATATGAAAAAAAATACAATATCTCACACTCTCAATGTTTATTTTTTCCTACCTATCCAGGTTGTTCACAATAGCTGATTTTATAGTTGGTGTGAGCGTACTTCACTGCACACGCACATCGAACAAAGATTCAGCAAACTGTGCAATGTATTTATAGGAGCATTGGTCTAAAACGTTGTGAAGAGAATCTAGGATTTAAACATTTGCAGTCATGTATATATATCTTAAAATATAGTGACCTCATTAAAAGAGTGAATGTCATGACGTATTGATAACTGAAGGCAATGCGTTTTGTGTATCTGTGCTTGTGTCTGTGTTGGACGTATCGAAGCTTCATTACGGTTCATAATTAAACTAATTATCTGGTGATTAACAACACAAACTCAACACATTCGTCAAGAACACTGTGGCCTTGAAATATAATGAAATATAATCGTTGACATTTTGGGCAGTGGATCTCCTTTATAAGTCAGGACAAATGTGTTGAGGGATTTTTGTTGTAAAAAATGTGTTAAATTTCATGAGAGTGCCTGCACATTCACGCCAAATTCTGTCGCACATTTTCCTCAATCCTAAATCGTGACAATTCATCAAATCTCTTGTGAGTGGTATAAACCAAAAAAAGATATATCCCCACGATTAATTATCACTATATAGCTGTTTAAGGATGGCTGAAACATATATTCTTGAATGTAGCTTAACATTTAATGCCTGTGTAACTTTACGTCTCCGTTAAACCAAAACACAGAGCTTACATGCACCTGTACCTAACTTTTCTCCGCCACCATTTCGCTGTCGCACTATGTTGCACCGTCTTTTGTTCCCCATGTGCCGGTTTTATGACCGTTACATTCCCTATAGCTTTGCGAGTTGTGCAATATTTTCTTCAGTACCCTCCTGCAATGTCGATTTTTTTAACCTTTCTTTTTTTGCTGCTACTGCTGCTGCTGCTCCTGTGTTCACACAGCACCCGTGGATCTCTCTTGTAAGATAGCCAGAGAACTGGCTAAAGGCGATCGTACGTGTAACAAAATAAAATTAACCCAAACTCTTTCCAGCCCCTTTGTAAACCTACTGCTGGACAAAGGCCCCCCCCCCCCCCATTCTGTGCGTCCCGTCATGTGTGGATGTCGGATTGTGCTTCGCACAAGATCAGTTTCGGTGGGAAGCTCAGTAGCTACTATTCGTGTAGCTATTCATATGCCAATAAAAATAAAAATTCAAATCTTATCAGAGCCCATCGTGTCAAGTGTGCAGTCTGCAGCTCATATACGCTCTAACCTCCTGGCTTCCCTAGTTGTGTGCTATGATGAAGGGCAGTTGCCAGAAACGTTGCCTATTGTATATATGTTTTCCCTTTACGTTCACAGTGTTGTTGTTAATTTGGTCGAGTTGTTTTGTTGTTGTTGTTGTCCATTGTGCTTGTGTACCACGTCTAACGCACGGTCGCCAAATAATGAATGGTAAGGAGGCCCTGGACCAGGTCAGATATCGCTCGCTACTGATGCCAGCCATGTCCGGGAATCGAGCTCAGGTCACCAAGGATCGTATGCGAGTGCACGGACCACTGCCCCACCACTCCCCCTCTGTAATTCCTTCTTCATACGCCACTGCTGGCAATGGATACTCACGAGATGGCGCTCTACAGAGCCCTTCTCGAGGGTATGTTTTCCTACTCTTCCACACTGGCAAGATGTTTTTTGAAGGGTTTGGCACTTTTCCCCGGCGCCCGTTGCAACCTGCCGATCGGCAAACCCCGTTCATACTTCTGGGTGGACAGAGGCGGCGGGAGGTGGTTTCGAGAAACTCGCACCGTCGTTTCAACCCCAGCGCTCGGCGATCGAATCGAACCGGCGACCCCCTGGAGGGGAAGTTCGTTGTGCGAGCCATCCCACCACCGCGGCAGCATTCATCCGAATAATATCATTACGACAGCTCGATCCTATTAAGGGGGAGACGGCTCTCCTCGCGCCGCGACCCCAGCGCGAGCACGCGCGCGTGCGCGCGCCTTATCTCTGCCGCCGCTGTCTCCCAACCCCCAGGCTCGTCTGAGGCCGGACGGCGTGGCGGGGCCAGACGGCGTGGCGGGGCCGGGAGCTGCGGCGACGGAGGAAAAGTCCACGCAGACGGAACGACGGCGCCGGTCCTCGGTGAGTCCCGAGAGCTGCCCTCCGTTCATTTTTCTTTTTTGGCGCCGCTCGCTTGGAGGGAGCGTCGCCGGTCAGCCGTAGCCAGCAGGTTCGGACGCACGCCCCACGGACCTCTGAGCGAGAGACGGCGTCGCGAGCGTGTGCGGTCACGAGGTTGTGCGGTCACGAGGTTGTGCGGTCACGAGGTTGTGCGGTCACGAGGTTGTGCGGTCACAGGCCGCGACAGGACGCGAGGCGACGCGCGAATGAGCGACGGGGCCTATTGCTCGTTTTGAACGTCGCTGTGCACGTCTTTTTTTTTCACATGTCGCGCTGTACAGCTGCTCCGACGTTATTTTGCGGGTCGTTTGTTGTCGTGACGTCCGACGTTTCGCTGCACGTGCTGGCTGGCTTCAGGAACGAACTGAAGACACATCGAGAGTTCATTTCAAATGATGCCCCCCATCCTCACCCAATGGTGGAAGTTTTATGGTTCTCTTGGCAGAGGTCAGTCTCTCCAAAGGATGACCGCTGCTCTAGTCAGCCTCTGTTTCTCAAGCTCCAGAAGCTGCCTTCCTCCTCGACCGTGGTGCGGCTTTCTGTGATTACCAACTATCAGGTGCACGCAGTGTGTCGCAGCTTGACATGCGTATGAATGCAAAGTGTGGAAAGCTTCACCCGTGGTTTGGTTATGAAGACTTGAGGTTGGCAAAACGACACAAAACAAATGAGGACATCGGTGCAAAGTTTAGGCCCTTAGTATTGCTTGACGCACAGATCGAACGTTGCTGGCACCAGTCAATGTCATGGGAGGCGATTCAGGTGATACTATATATGTTGTCAGTAATACGTGAACTACTTTGTGGGAAATCATCAGGGGCTACTCATTATAGGATTGGGCCCTTCCCATGATAACGTGGAATTTACATGAATGGCACAGGGTCATTGATGGATATGATTCCTGGCCATTTCTCTCGTGAGCAAGGAACAAAATTTGATTTGTGGTTTTTCCACGATCCCTGTCCAGTATATGTTTCCAAAAATGCATCATCGTGCATTACTTGCAATGCAAAATGCTGGCTATGTACGTTTTGATTATCTCTTGTATTATGATTTTGGATTAATTTATTAAAGAGGAATTTAGCACTCCTCTTAACACAATTCTAGAATTAAGCTCTATACCATATATTTTTTTTTTATTTTGTTTATTTTTTTCATTGGTCTGTGATTGTTTTCGCGATCAATAATATGTTACGTATTGAACAACTGCTTTCTCATAATTGTATTTTCGTAGAATTGTGTACCCACGACACATTGTTGAACTCGTCTTATTTGATCTCAAAATGCTTGGTCGGGTGTGAAAAATATCACCCCAGTTATTGTTTTTTTTTAAGTATTTTCATGCACCTACGGACGAGTATTTTACATTTAGTTTGCTTGATCCATATTAAAAAAGGAAAAAGACACATGCCATCTCAATATGCTCTCACCAGGTTATAAATAAGGGATCAAGATAAATATTAAATTTATCCCATTTTCAATTCATCCTTTTAATTTCCAAGGGAATTTGTCTCCCCGCTCAATCCTCCACACTCTGACCCAGCCAACCTTTGTTGTCACACCCCTGCACCTAACCCCCCCTCAGTGAGCCCAACCATCCCCATCCCCTGCATCGCGCATCCCACAATTTCCACCATTCCTCAAGCAACATAATAGCCATAACAAAAGCAAATAAATAAATATATAAACATATAAAACTAAAGTAATAAACCAAATGAAAAATAAAGGTTTGGTTTAGCATTTGTCAGATTAATAGTCGCTCAGATGGCCAGGATTTATTGCTATTGTCATGCCAGTTTTCAAGAGATGATATTTCCAGCGGAACATACGCTTAGCTTTGTAGGTGCTCCCCGAGCAATCCTGCAACACCCATCATTTGTACGGATGAGCTATGGGATTTTTTTTCAATGTTATTATTGTTAGCTATCTATCTGTCTATCTATCTTATTTTTTTGGTCGTATATATATTTTTTTCAAAATAGATTATTGTCTGAAATAGCTCAAACACTGCCTTGGGTATACTTTTTCCTTTTTTTGTCTGCTACCCTTCGGGGGAAAATTGGCAAAAGCTGGCCAAGAAATATAATATATTGCCGCGTCTCTGTCCATACCACAGCATATAGATATCAGGCAATAAATGAATAGGGACACAATACACAATATAGTGAAAATACGTCAGTTTTGGCAACGCAGCACTTTTTCTTAGGAAGTACAGATTTCATATTTTCATCGCAAACAACAGTATCCGTCCTTTGCTGCCTTATCGTTTTAAAATAGGGCCTACGGTTGAATTATCCGGCTGTCCCGCAGAGGCAGGAGAGTCGGACTGTCGGCACAGCCAATCCTTGGTTCCCCGGTCAAACATGCCACGCTGTTTGACGGCTCGAAAAAAAAAAAACTGGCTCCGAAAATCACAAAAGGAGAGAAGAGTGGATAATGTGCTGGCATTTTCGGAGTAAATCACGCTCCGTGCAGCCTAAGAGGCAGCCATCGGGGTCGTCAAGCCTGGCCACCTTTGCCTTTTCAGCTCTGACGTGTACGTATGCATTTACGATGAACTTCTTTCGCACCTTGCGTAGCCAACCGTGCTCATCGTTGTTCACGTCCCGTCCCAAAACTGCTTTCAGATATTGCTCGCCTCTTGATTTTATCCTCGACCTGGAAGTCAAACTGCGGTTTCCAAATTGGTAGCGCAGTGCGGTGACCGCTGCGCTACTGCACGTGCACACAGACACACACACACACACGCGCGCACACTTGAAACGCACAGCCCTGCATCTGAACCTGGTTCCAGACACGGCTTGAAAATCGCAATAAGAAGCTCCGACTGAGTGCGAACGGAAGCAGAAGGCTCCACCTCCGACAATTATTTTTTTTATTTTTTCCCCAGAAAATGTCACTGCTGGGTGGTGTGCAACACAGATTCTGCAGTCTTCATCAAGGGGTTCCTCATGGCCCTAAACCAATGCACCGATTGTCATTCTAAATGCATGTGGTGGCCAGTCACTTATACAACATTACATATCCATAATGCAGGTTTTTTTTTGGGGTGAGATCACGTAAGTATATAAATGTGTCGTTAAACCCGCCACCACCCGACACTGCTAATAAGTAAGGTTTGTCATGTAAGCAGAACGTGCCAATTCGTTACTAGTACAGCACACCAGTATGTTGGAGAGCAAATCCACAGCATTTACAATCTGAGTACGACGTTTCGCTAGTAATCACAACTAGCTTCATAAGGCTACAGCCAGATTTTTACACAATCTAACCCAAAACAAAACCTCTGATGGATAATAATATTTGTCGCGAAAGCCCTACGCATTAAAATTACATATCTCGATATTCCACGGCACATTTTTTATGAAAATTCAAAGGAAGGTGAGTCAGTGCAACGCCTTCCTTTCTTTTTGTTTTACTCTTCCTATTAATTGCGAGATATCTGTTCGCTTGAATTCGCAGCGTTCAGGTAGCCATGCGTCGTAAACAAACAACAAAAAGTGCCCCCCGCAAAGATAGACGGCCGAACATCCTCTCGTATCAGGGGCACCCCCCTGAATGTGCGTTGGCGAGAGTCGGCGACGCTGATTTTAGGCAATGGAAAGGAATGATTATGACGTAGCTCACGAAGGAAGCTTTCTTGCCTCGCAATTGAGAACACGGAGGCGCCTCTTCATCGGCGCCCGCGTTTCTCCCCGCTTCCCTGACGCGGATAATTTTTTTTTTGTTCAAATGAACTTCGTTGAAGCGTTCCTATTTTCCGCCCTTTTATTTCTTTCCTGCCACGAGCCACGGCGAGGGCGCCACTGTCATTGTTAAAGCTGCGCCGCCCCCCCCCTTCCCGCTCGCCACATCGTCGCGACACGAGCACGTGAGCCCCCCGCTTTGTCTAACGAACAATGCCCCCCGGGCTGAAAGCGCCGTGTATTATTTTGGCGGCTTTTTTTGCCAGCGTCGTCTCTGCCTTTTGAAGGGCACGAGGCAGTTTTGAGAAACAGCCGTAAGTTATCTTCCTGCCGCTTCTAATCAAATCCTTAAAGAGTTCATTTGTCATTACTTGACACGTCATTTTCCAAAAGTCCCAAGGATGCTACGGTGTAGCGAATCTGATTTCCAGTTGCGGAGGAATTCAAATTCCCCTTCTATAAATAATGCGCATACATTTGTGTGATAAATTCCGCTCCATTCTTGAGCGCAATATTGCACTCTGCCTTTGGTATTCAAGTATCTTGCGGAAGGATGTTCATTGATTGCCACAAAAAAAATGAGCCCAAAAGTGCGGTTATCACGGGACCGTTCATTTTGTGATAGAAAAAATAATCACTGCATTTTTTTGGTGTAGCTTTGGAAGTAATAGCTGCTCGATTACATACCTTCATGTTTCATAACAAAAAACACGGTATCATTGACAGGTTCGCTAAAGCAATGCTAAACAGTGTGGAATACTGTTGAGAATGTTCTAAGAATTTCAAGTGCAGCTCCCAATGTGTTATAACAAGGCTATGGTGCTGACCTTGGATAGCCTGGGGTTCTGAAACACATACGCTTATCTATATGTGGTGGTGGTGGTGGTGTTGGGGAACGGTGGCGCAGCGGCTAGCACACTGCGCTACGAACCCGGAGACCCGAGTTAGATTAACAATCACGGCCAACACCAGTGACGATTATCCGAACCCGTCCTGGGCCTCCCTTAAGTCGATTCAGCTTGCAAAGAGTACCTCGTGCGATGTGTAAACATCGCCACTGGGGAGATAAAAACGGCTGGGCGTGGTATCTATGTACATACGTTGAACTTCTTTCACACCGTACGTTGCCAACCGTGCTATATTCAGAGGTGCTGGCTACCCACCCTTCATAGGTGCTCGCTAACTGCACTTGCCCCAACAGTTTGTTAAGGCTATACAAGGGACCTTTGTCTTTGGTGTTGGTGGAAGATTTATACAAAAAAAAACATGAATGTTTAAGTTACTGGAATATGTTCACTAAATAAATAATTGTAACACCAGTAGTGGCATTTAGTGTTTAAGTATCCAGAAAAAAAAGGCCACTGAAATTCAAAGACTCCTTTTTGCCGAGGGTCCTGCAATTGAATGTTCGACCGATTAATTTTTTAAGGGAGTATACCAAATAAACGTATATATATTCAGTGAGGGAATAAAATATTTGATCCCCTGCTGATTTTGTACATTTGCCCACTGACAAAGAAATGATCAGTCGATAATTTTAATGGTAGGTTTATTTGAACAGTGAGAGACAGAATAACAACAAAAAAATCCAGAAAAACGCATGTCAAAAGTGTTATAAATTGATTTGCATTTTAATGAGGAAATAAGTATTTGACCCCCTCTCAATCAGAAATATTTCTGGCTCCCAGGTGTCTTTTATACAGATAACGAGCTGAGATTAGGAGCACACTCTTAAAGGGAGTGGTCCTAATCTCAGCTTGTTACCTGTATAAAAGACACCTGTCCACAGAAGCAATCAATCAATCAGATTCCAAACTCTCCACCATGGCCAAGACCAAAGAGCTCTCCAAGGATGTCAGGGACAAGATTGTAGACCTCCACAAGGCTGGAATAGGCTACAAGACCATTGCCAAGCAGCTTGGTGAGAAGGTGACAACAGTTGGTGCGATTATTTGCAAATGGAAGAAACACAAAGAACTGTCAATCTCCCTCGGCCTGGGGCTCCATGCAAGATCTCACCTCGTGGAGTTGCAATGATCATGAGAACGGTGAGGAATCAGCCCAGAACTACACGGGAGGATCTTGTCAATGATCTCAATGCAGCTGGGACCATAGTCACCAAGAAAACAATTGGTAACACACTACGCCATGAAGGACTAAAATCCTGCAGCGTCCGCAAGGTCCCCCTGTCTGAAGTTTGTCAATGAACATCTGAATGATTCAGAGGACAACTGGGTGAAAGTGTTGTGGTCAGATGAGACCAAAATGGAGCTCTTTGGCATCAACTCAATTCGCCGTGTTTGGAGGAGGAAGAATGCTGCCCATGACCCCAAGAACACCATCCCCACCGTCAAACATGGAGGTGGAAACATTATGCTTTGGGGGTGTTTTTCTGCTAATGGGACAGGACAACTTCACCGCATCAAAGGGACGATGGACGGGGCCATGTACCGTCAAATCTTGGGTGAGGACTTCCTTCCCTCAGCCAGGGCATTGAAAATGGGTCATGGATGGGTATTCCAGCATGACAATGACCCAAAACACACGGCCAAGGCAACAAAGGAGTGGCTCAAGAAGAAGCACATTAAGGTCTTGGAGTTGCCTAGCCAGTCTCCAGACCTTAATCCCATAGGAAATCTGTGGAGGGAGCTGAAGGTTCGAGTTGCCAAACGTCGGCCTCGAAACCTTAATGACTTGGAGAAGATCTGCAAAGAGGAGTGGGGCAAAATCCCTCCTGAAATGTGTGCAAACCTGGTGGCCAACTACAAGAAACGTCTGACCTCTGTGATTGCCAACAAGGGTTTTGCCACCAAGTACTAAGTCATGTTTTGTAGAGGGGTCAAATACTTATTTCCCTCATTAAAATACAAATCAATTTATAACATTTTTGACATGCGTTTTTCCGGATTTTTTTTGTTGTTATTCTGTCTCTCACTGTTCAAATAAACCTAACATTAAAATTATAGACAGATCATTTCTTTGTCTGTGGGAAATCGTACAAAATCAGCAGGGGATCAAATACTTTTTTTCCCTCACTGTATTGTGCACTGTCGTAGAGAAGTGTGGGCAAGACGTAAATAAATGGATGCTGCCGCAACAGTGTGATAGTTATCATCATGCTGGAATTGCAATTCAGAAGTGTCAATGGGTACAACCACAGTTAGTCGTTCGGCAGGTCGAGGGTGGTAGGGTCAAGTGTGGGTACTCCCACCTCTTCCAAGATGTCCTCCCGGCATGGAAGAGTAGGCCAAAAATATCCTTCCAAGGGACTGTCTGCAGCTCCCTCGACTGGAGGCCCTTCCGCCAACAGTCGCGTGAGCAGCAATTTCAGCGCCCTTTTGTATAAATTACTAAGAAAGGCCATTTGGCCTACTCTTCCGGATACCTTGAAGAGGTGTAAGTGCCCACACATTACCCTGCGCACACGTGACCTGCCGACCAACGAACCGCGGTGAACCCGTTTGCACTGCTGGGTGGACAGGGGCGTTGGGAGAGGGGGGTGGGGGATATTAAAATATTTGCGCCATCGTCTAAACTGCAGCGACGGGAAGCAAAATCGTACCGGGCGACCCAACTTCTTGATGGAAAATTGAAGCGTGGCGACCGCTACGGCGGCACTGTGGCAGCATTCGCGCCAGCAGACGGTTCTCCGACTAATTGTTTGGCCGAACACGAGAGAGATGTACGCAACCGGCGGTTATTAACTCTACGTTTCCCCGCGCGTGACGCCCGCTGATCGACTTGAGCCGAGGCTCGGTGACCGCGTCCCGCTCCTGGTTTTTTTTGTGCGGCCGCCGCCGCCGCCGCTGGGACCGTGTGTGCCGTGACGCGGCTGCGCTCAGCCGTTGTGAAACACCGCGGGCGAGGAAGTCAGAAATGTGCTGTTTTTGTCACGAGGAGACGTGCCACGTGCGATTCGTGTGCGGTGGTTTTAGGATAATTGTTTGCTTTACGAAACACCGGGAGGGCTCGGCGGAGTTCACTGGCACAGCGAACGCGCGGTCCTGCGCGCAAGTAGATCTAAACGTCCGTGCACGCTTGGCACGCACGGGGTATTTGTGGCCGCCTGCGCTGTTGACTGGCGACGATGTCATCTCCGCCAGTTCGCTACTTACATTTTTCTTGATAACCTCCCGTTTGGGGAATTGGCAAAGTGCGTCGTCACACTCCAAGAAGCCGTTTTAAAAAAAAGACTTTTTTACTTTTTTTTTTTAAAACGTCATTTGTCTCGAGCAGAGAGGCCACACGATGTGCCCGAGTCAAAACCCCCACACCTCGACATTCAACAGTTACTCACCAGGACACGTGTGTGTAAAAAAGAAATACAATTCAAAGTAACTGACTGCGCCGGCAGTGATATACAACGACGTGCAAAAATGACCAGATTCGTCATTATAACACGGGCCTATAGTAGGCTTGTGATGATGCACCGAGTCGGCAATTAATGTTTATACTTGCGCTTGTGATACCCGCGTCGAATTCACGTGTGTGGGAATCGATTGTTGATGATTTTCGGCAAAATGGCGTGCTTACATTACCTTTGGCTCACGGAGCAAACTAAACTTCGACAAAACGGACGAAGCCCCAATGAGATGCCAGTGGGCCGCAAATGAGAACACCTTGATGGGGAAAATTTTAACAAAAAAATAATTTGTTCTTGAATCGAGTTGTGACAATTCATCGATTCGTTTTGGGGTGTGGAGCAGGAGCGGGATTGGGTAGAATTGTTTCATATCTCTCGTAATATCAGCAAAATAAGTATCTGGCTGGCGTATTGGGCAATAACCATTCTCGACCTTACCACCGTGAGCCAGTGATGGCGATACCACTGTCCCATGGCGGAGGTGAGTCTCTTATAAAGCAACCGCTGTCGACTACCCGCAGAGTGGGGTAGTCGTTTCGTTGACCCCCGGAGAGAAGTTGACGACAGGGCTGAGTTGACCTTTTGACCAGAATCAGGACTTGCATTCCTCCAAGGGAGAACGGTTCGTGCTGCTGACCGCCGTGCCGCCACCCAGCTGCGTCTCTAGAAGAGCGACAGAAACGAGCCGTTTGCCGGCAGATGCGCGACCGTGTTTTTGTGTGGAGCGGGGACGATGGGACAGCCCGGGGTGGGGGTGGGGCCTTGGGCACCCCCTGAAATGCTGAGCTCTCCTCCCCCGTGTGCCGTGCAGATGGGTTTTTAATTGCCTCCGGGAAGGGGAAGTGATTTTTTTTGTTTTGTTTCGCAAGGGGGACCGCTCGCGAGCAGCAGCAGCAGCGTAATGTGCGTGGCCCGCGGGTGCTCTGGATCGCGGGGGAGGATTGCTCGCACCGCCGCCATGTCCCCAGGCGTCGGTTGTTAAGCACAGGGCCCGGAGGCCCGTAACGCCGGGAGGCCGGCGACAGACAGCGCCCGTTGAAGGTGTCGCAGGTCTGGTCCCGTGGCAACCAATGTTGACTTCACTTTGCGGTGAAGTCAACATTGGTTGCTCTATTGATAGACTCGCCCCTGCCATAGGACTGTAGAATTTCCACCACTGGCGCAGGGGCTGCTGTAAACGGGAGATGAACGCCAATGGCTCAATTCTCATTTTAACAGGAAGTCACTTGGACTTTTCTTGGTAGAAAAGAGTCGATAAGTGTCTTAACTTGAGCAATGTTCTCAGAACTCGAGAAGAGAGACGACGGGAGGGAAGAACCAGAGAGAGCAGTGTTGTGACCTCCAGCGTGGTGGTTGGTCATGGTGGATGAGATGAAATAGTGCTAAAACTATAAACTAATCTACTTTTGTTTTACCAGGTAAGGCCCACTGAGCTGTGTAGCTATTTTTTGAGAAGCGACCTGACCACAAGTGGCTTATCACGTGGACATTTATTGTAGCCAAATACTCTGAACGCGTGATGTTGATTCTAAACGTGGAGGGAAAAAAAACACACGCCCACGGGGAGAACACGCAAACTCCAAATATACAGCAGGCGTCAGGGTCGGGATCGAACCCATGACTTCCTGCATACCAGGCGAGGTAGTTAACATCTCGCCACCTTGGCGCCCATGAGCGAGGCAGACCGAGGGATCTGAACGTGGGTGGAGGAATCAACGAGTGAAGTGCGTGGGAAGAGTAACCATGGTAACTTCAAATGTACTTAAAAGTCACCCGAGGCAACGTGCTGAACTTCTGGGTTTACCACCTTGACGCAGCTCAAAGCAGTTTGAGTGAAATGTCATCTGTTGGATTCACTGAAGAGTCTTAAGCATTATCGGTTAGAATTTGATTAATTACATTTGGCCACGTGTAAATAATAATTATATCTTTGCAAACGTGACAATCCCGTCCGGGTGGTGGAGGGTTAACTAATTGCAAAAATTATTTGTCTCAAGTCGCCGCGTGGCCCAACCCGAAAAACAAACGTGGATCAGTCGCCACGGTCGTTAGGAGGTGGAAGAGTTTGGCGGTGTGGACGGCAGCTCGACCGCTCGCAGAGTTTGCGTTCTGCAACGGCCCGCGGACGTTGGTGTCGGCGCCAGCTCGCGGAGGTGCCGTGAACTCGCTGTGGGACAGGGCTGTTAGCGAGGTTATAATGAGCGAGAGGCAAGGACCCCCCCCCCCCCCCGTGTGTTAACATCCCTTTATTGGGCGGCAAATCATTAAAACGCCGAAAGTCCGAATACGAATGTGTGTTTATCGTAAGTATGCGGTAATGCATTGCGATGCATCAAAAAACTGCGGGGTGAATATAGGGATAATTGTTCATCAGGTTCATGAAAGTATTGCGCCGAAATAAAACATGTCCTGCGATAATGCGGCCCCTAATCTGCATGTAAATTATACACCGGGTATTCTTTGGCCATTTGATGCTATAATTGGATGGCAGAAGTTGAGGGTCTTGGTCAGGGCTTACGGCAAATGGGGAACAGTAATAGCTCCCCGTATTTGTATCCCTGCGTGCGGCTTTGTCTTATGTCCATTGTTACATGCAGGAATCCAAGGTCACGTGTTTATTTCTAGCAGTATCATCCGTTACCTGTACGTGTTTGTGTGTGTGTGCGCGTGTTTATGTGCGCGCGTCCGTGCATGTGCGCATGTCAGTAGCAGCAGCATAGTGGTTAGCACGCCACGCTACCAACCCGGCGACCCGAGTTCAATTCCCGCTCGCGACCAATTACAGCGGCGAATTTATTTAAACCGGTCCTGGGGCTCCCCTAGGTCGACTCAGCCTTAAATGAATACCTAGGTGTGTTGTGGCGTTGGCCTCGGGTCCCGTGCCGGTGTTCGCAGCTGCTCGCTATAACGGCGCTTTCCCCAACAATCTGCTCAAGGCGACACCGGCGACGTTTGTGTTTGTCTGGCGTGTGCACGTTCCGTTGTCGTGTCGTGGTTCGCTTGCTGTCACGTATGTTTGAAGACCAGAATGAAATTCCTGGCCATGGGTAACACCAGTGGATGGCGGTATCAGATGCTATCCTCGACTGTAAGTTGACTTAGTCATTCATTGGTGCCTGATGCACTGTGTAAGCATCAACAAAGGTGGCTTGGGGTGATTCTAGCTTCACCCCCCCCCCCCCCCATTCTGAATAGGTCTTCACCAACAGCATTAACCTCAACACTCTAATGAAGCTGTGCAGGGGATGTTTATTATTGTCTTGTTTGATTAAGCCAGTGTATCATTCTCCACACCACTACAACGTCTATATACGTTGGTGTCAATATATTTACGTGGATATAAATACGTTTATGTAAATGTGTGGATGTGTGTGCGCATATTCATATTTTATTCAAGGCAGCATGCCGCCCTTGGGATGCTGCAATGTGATACAAACGGTCAGCAACTGGGACTTGCGATCCAGAGCTCACCGGTTCCATTCCAACCTCTCGGCCCAGGAAAATAAACAATGGGGCAAGTTTTTGGTTAAATCCTACCCCCCACCCCTCCATCTCTGTCAATCAAGCAGTTGTATGTGGGCACAGCAGAGTTATTCGATCGGTAGGTTACGTACGGTGGAGTAACTCCCACCTCTTAGGAGATTTCTGGCCAGAGTGGATGAGTTTAGACTAAAGTTCTCTCCAGAGGAGCTCTGCTGTGCTCCCCTGTGCGGGAGGGCTTTCCGCCAGCAGTGATCCGAGCAAGAAAATTGCGGGGCTGCGCCTTTAACCCCTTATTTTTACACCTAGGGTATCGCGGCCAATATTATCCGGAGCGGCTGTCGCCTGATGAGGCTGGTTGTAATTACCGGCGAAACGTCGTACTCGAATTGTAAATGTTGTGGGTTTACTCTCCAACACACCGGCGTGCTGTACGAGTGACGAATCGACATGTTTTGTTCACGTGACAAACCTTACGAATTGGCTGCGTCGGGCGGTGGCGGGTTTGACGACACTTTTTTTTATATATTTACGCTACCTTACCCAAAAAAACAAACCTCTGAGGGATTATTTTTACACCGCTCCCAATGGGGGGCACAGCTCTCTCCCCTGTCGCCCTCGCGTCGTCATGCGGAGGATGGGCATACGGGCGGCGAGGACTCTCTGTCTTCCGCGGGTCTTTGGGAAGGAGCGAGCTCAGGCAGATTGCTTCAACAAATGCGCAGCAGCCAACGACCGAAGAGAGAGACGGTTTGCCGTCGCCCGTGGATAAAAGTGGGTGAATTTTTATTTAAAGCTTTCGTGACTGCAGGGATTCATATTGTTGGTTCTTTCGGTAAAGTCACGTAGAAGGGAAACGATAAAATTATAAAAATATAAAACAATAAATTGAGAATTTTATTGTTTTAAAAAATAAAATGAGAATTTCATTGTTTTATATTTTTATTATTTTATTGTTTCCCTTCTACGTGACTTTACCGAAAGAACCAAGAATATAAAAAGTGAGTGACTTGACAGAATTAGAGGATGCTCACTGGAGTGACACAGAAGCAGGTCAAGTCAGCCTTGTTAGGCTCTAAGAACAATTGCCGTGTTGACGCCGCCTGTTTTATATTTATATATGTGTGAGAGAAAAATAAGTCCACCCGTTGCGAATCCAGTGCTGAAGGAAGGGCCTACACCACGTGCTCTGTCGCTAGTTTGTTTTTTACCACCACACTTCACGACGACCGTCAGTGTGGGTTGGTCGGTGGGGTGGTGGTGGAGGGGGGTGGTCAGGATTGGTTCTGACATCTCTTGACGTTACCAGTGGCTGGGCATCTAACTGGGTTTGCCAAGTTCACCGCGCAAGCGTGCTGACCGGTGAATCACATCCCTCTACCTCTTGCTCCTGTTCCACCGGATGACGGCGTGGACGGGAAGTAATTCTTGGCACCTGGGTTGTCTTTGCAACAACTAAGGATGGATGGTGGAGGTTAATTTTGTAAGGAGAGAAAGGTTCACGGTGCGTGAAGATAAAACCTCTGAGTTGAAGTCTATTGTTGACAAAACTGAGCTTTAGAGTGGAGTACCGTGGGTAATAGTGAAACATGTAAACCCTCCGTTCTCTATTTACACACAAATGAGTAACAGCTGGTAGACCAGCAGTATTTTATTGGGAATCCTGATCCTGCTGATGATACCCAAGTGGTTATGGTCAGTCCAGTGTTTGTGTGCTTAAAACAGGTGGATGTCCGGTAATGCAATGGACTAATTGTTTTGTTTATTGATGACGGTTAGCGACTGAAAATAATAATTTGAACCGCTGAAGGGAGCCAATCGGATATACATTGCTCTAACCATGACATATGTATCCATGCCGTGATAGGACGATGCTCAAATTTTCACGAAATTAGCAAAGTTCCCCAAACCGGTTGCTACAAAACGTACGGCACAGCTTTTGCAACCGCAAATGCCCACATCCGTATGTTTTTTTCGGGAAAAAGCTTGTCCATTAAAATACTATCAAATAAGCGTATTGCATTTTTTAGATTGCATTACGTTTCACTGCATCCCGGCACCATAAGCGCACGGCCTTGTGCGAGTAACCTGACGCTCCTGAATCGCACGCACATTTGTGCTTGCATCTGTGTGTCTCCGCGCCCAATTTTTCTCCGCGTGTTCAAATCACCTTAAAAAAATACTCAACACATTCGTCAATAACACTAGCGGCCTTAAGAGCAAATGAATATATAATGGGTGATGTTTCCGGCAATAGACCTGCCTTACAGCACGTAGATAAAGCACGAAGCATGATCCATGTGCAATGAAGAACGGCCTGTTGCCAAACACGTGGCCTTTCGAGTTTGTTTTATT
Source organism: Petromyzon marinus (assembly GCF_048934315.1). NCBI lineage: Eukaryota > Metazoa > Chordata > Hyperoartia > Petromyzontiformes > Petromyzontidae > Petromyzon > Petromyzon marinus. Next base: position 6,010,682 of record NC_133707.1, read on the forward strand.
ATTTATGCACCACTGCCATCGCAGTATCACCAAATATATCTCTATATATGGTTTATTTTAATTGAATAGACAAAAAACACACAGACCATCCCTCGACGGAGTGGCTTGATAGCTTGTATTTATTTCAAGGGGCATGCTTGGTGATTCGCACCATGTCTCAAACCTATCGCGTCCGTATCCTCGCCCGTTTGACATTTGTGCACACGGAAACACCGCGCCGCTGAAGAGTTACCGCCTCAAAGCCCCGCCGTGCGCCGCGTTTGAGTGAGAGCCATATTCTGATTTCCCCCGTCCATCTTGTGTCACTCCCCCCTATTACTTGCAGCTTTGCGCGCATATTCGTATTTCCGGTGGGCTCACTTGACGAGACGCAATTGTTGATCTTTATTTATTTATTTTGCTGCAACCCGCATAGGTGTACGCTGCGTGTTCTCCCTCTCTCAAGAGAGAGAACACGCAGCGTACACCTATGCACCAGAGAGACCGTGAGTGTGAGGTGTCTCAGCCCAAAACGCCACCAGCCTGACATTTCCAGGAGGTTGGTTTCAAAGGAATCGATTGGTTGCCTGGGACGGAAAGCAGCTGTATCGAGGCTCTGCTGGTGCTTGATCGTGTACAAGCAGCAGCAGCAAACAGTACAGCAGCAGCAATGCAGCAGCAATGCAGCAGCAGCAATGCAGCTGCAACGCAGAAACGCGACAGCAGCAGCAGCAGCAGCAGCCACGGCATCTGTTCTTGCAGACAGCCATACGTTTCCCTCCGAGACAAAACAGTGACACACGGTTCAACGAGTTGAAGGAGAGAGGTTTAATAGAACACCGGCACTGTTAACTGCAAAGTATTCAAATTCCTCCGTGATAATTCTTCAGAGTTTTCATCCCTAATTGTCACGCCGATATATTGGACGGTGACGTGGCCTTGCAGCGAGTCGCGTGCCCGTCGCTTGCCGCGGAGGCTCGCGGTTTGAATCCAGCGGCTCCCCTGATTAATTCCGCGGTGTGGGTCAACCGCCGATAACGCGCCGCCGTCTGCTTTACACGGTGGACGTTAAAGATCACGTGACCTCGTTCGCAGGAGTAGGCCATTGAGTGCTGGCGTCACTGTCTAAATTTGACGAGAAAAAATAAACATTACCCTCAAATTGATTAATTGGAATATATTTCTACGTACAGCAAGCATCGCTCCCTCCTACGAACACTCTCAGGGCCCTCCTTACAAATGAGTCATGATACTCAGTGAGGCTTTCTTGGGTAGGCAAGTCCAAATCAATGACTGTGATCACAGGGATGAGCTACTTGAACAAATGATTGTCTACTGGTATGAGCACTAGCTTAATTCAGTCAGCCATTCACTCAGCCAATCGCTACGGGTTAACCACAACCCAAAGTGGGCTTGCCACGTGCACATGCTGTGTGCACACCCGTCGACTCAGCCTCAAATGAGTACGTGGCGCGGTATGCAGTAAACATCGCCACTGGGGAGACAAAGGCGGTCGGGCGTGGTGCTGGCCGCCCACCCCCCTTGTGTCCCGTGCTGCTCTTCATAGGTGCTCGACTACAGCATTTGCCCCAATAGTCTGTTCAGGCTACGCGGGGGGGGGGGGGTGCTCTTTGTTTTTGCAGACTCGGGAATACCATCAGTGCGCCATCGCCACTTTGGCGGATTATAATAATTTCGTTATAAAATATTATTAAATTATTGAAATGCGGCGTTCCGGAGCAGCGACGACGCTAATCGCGGAGCACCACGACTGGGGCTGCAGCTGCGGACGATTTAACGGGGGGCTCGTTAACCCCCCCCCCCCCTTTGTCGCCTGTCATTTTTATTTTACTGACATATACAAATATATAAAATATTACATTTATTTTGCAAGAGCCTGCTAGAAAGAGCGAGCGATGGGGAGACGGTGGGGGATTGGGGGGGGGGGGTGGTTACAGATATTACGCGGACGACGATCCCGAGGCCAGGTGCCCAGGGGGCAGGAGAACGGGAAGGTCACGGTGGTTGGGCTCGCTGCCCTCCTCCTACTCACGTAGAGGGCAGCGGTCGGGAACGTCGTTTTTTTCACGGGAGGGGAATACGATGGGAAGAGAGCGGAGGGGGGGAATAGAGAATATTCTGAAACCAAACCGGAAATTAAAGTAACGTGCAAGCGCCGCTTGTAATTTGTAACCGGCTACATAATTAGCGCACCGCCATTCTGCACAAATTGTGCCTTCCCCTTTGTGTGTTTTTTGTCCGTGTTCATTTTCTCTGTTGCCAGTGCCACCCCAGCCCAGGGGTGCGTGGAGGCTCAGGCCTGGAGGCCCCAGGGCGGAATTCTGCCACTTGGGGGTGCCCCATTAGATGGTCACCTTTGTCCAAAATAAACTGACAATTCAGGCACTGATCCTCCTCTCGATAAAGTCCAACAGCCACTGCCTCTTGGTCTCGTCAAGGACCGTAAACCGTCACACGAACTCTGGCCGTTCTCGCAACGGCTTTTGGCTGGCCATCAAACAACGACGGTCACCGCATCGCGCGGCGCTTCACGATGCGCTTCTGCGGCCGTCTGGAACGCTCTTCCTTCCAATATGAGGAATCCACTTGGGCTATGCACTTGGAAATCTAGATTGAAAACTCATTTCTTTGGAACTGCCTTTTTGTGTTTTGTTTGTTGTCCTTCCCCCACACCCCCGAATATGATTGTTGACTACGTACGGTGCAGAAGAAATTCAACACACGTACAAAGAAATGTAACATAAGTACGTTATTTATTCGCAACAACAAAAAAGAACAGGCCCGTTATGCGGCCCTCATTTAGGTGAGGCCTGAGGCAAATTTCCCCTCAAGCCTCCCCCTCTGGGCAGCCCTACGTGTTGTGCGTTTTCTTCCACTCACTTTGGCACTTTTGTTGGGTGATGGGTTGGGGATTCCTTCGTCACTGCCAAGAACAGTGTAGTGACCCAGAACGGTTGCCGACAGAGAAGGGGATCTGCAGTTGTAGCAGCCCTGTCTGCCAGCAGGTCACGTGATAAGCCGAAGAGAGGGTAGTCTGGCAAAGGTGACAGAGGGGGCACTTGAGGTAAAGCCCGGCCACGCCCCCTTCCAGTAGGTTCTAGAAGGGGGCGTGGCCGAGGGCAGAACGAGACCACGCTGGGCGAATAAAAGTGGTGCCCGAGCAAGGATCGGGGCTGTTGTTTGGAGTGGAACCGTCGTGCTGCTGGAGTCTTCGTCACCGTCTTCACCTCCTCGCCATTGTTGTCCAGGCAGCCTGTTAGTTGTCCTGACCATAGTGTAGTTATTCCTTGTACCTGTGAAGGCGATAATAGATAGAGTGCCTCCTACAACTAGTGTCTCTGAGTGACTCACTACAACAGTGTGCAGGGCAGTCCACTGCTGGGGATGAAGGCCTTCCCATGCCGTGTCAGTCAGTCGTGGTGGTTGATTGCCGCCATACTTCACCGCGCCGGTATTTGTGGGTTGGTGAGGGTAGGGAGCGGCCCCAGGACCGGTTGAGACATCAGTAGAAGAGTGCATCGCACCTCCAGTGGGGCCAGGAGGTCACTCTACGCCATCTCGCAAGCTGTTCCGAGGTATCTCCTCTCAAGGGATGCCCTCTAACGCAGAAGGATGCGCTGCTCTCTGATTAGCGCGGTGGGCTACGTGAAGTGCAAAAATAAGTTCAACACACACATGCTCTGCCAGACTGCCCAACATAACATGGAGAGCACATTTGGAGTAAAATTGTAAAAAAAACGTCAAAAAATATAACTGTAGGCAAATCAAATGACGCAAATTTAGGTGAAATTCAGTATTTTCATTTAGTATGGGGCTGTTACGTTGCCAAACGGTCGGGGCGTACACCGATTTATGCCAAGGTTCATGGTTCTAACCCAGCGGCCGCCCTGGTTATTGCTGCGGGTGCATTCACCGTAGCAACACCGTGCGCCGTCTGTTTAACAGTGGACGCTAACAGATCCCCGTGACGTCATTCGAAAGAGCAGGGCCGTTGCGTGCCGGTGCTGCGGGCCAAATTGGCAAATTGCGAAACGTTACCCGCTAATTGGGAATTAAATTTGGGATTAGCGTAGCAATGAATCGTCCTCTTCCTGTGAAAACTTGGCAGGACCAGCCCCTGAACACGAGTCATGGTACTCCATGAAGCTTTCCTGGGTAAATAAGCATAATAATAACAGTCATAATAGTACGTGGCTCTTAATCCGCATCACCGAATTATTGCACATATGATGACTGCTGGCCGTCGCCATGCCTTTAATTGCAGACGGGGTTGGTTTTTAGTTTATTGACCCACAACATAATCGCGAGCAACCGCAACGCCCAGTGCCCCCCGTCTGAGCAACAGATGCGCCGCATATAGCAAAGGTGTGGTGCCCGTGTGTCCGCACGTGACGATCCTCTCCCACGCGGTGCATTTACGCCGGGGTGGGGGGCGGGAGGCGGTGGTGGTTGGGATTGTCAAGCGGTTTCTGCCTTTGATCTGTGAGTAACAACCAAAATAACACAAGGACACAAAAATAACGCATGCATATGCATGACTTCCGTAATCAATTCCCACGTGCGCGCGTTTGTCCTTTGATTGGCGGTGACAAAGCCGACTGGTAGCTGCCAGGCCAAAGCTCATTTGCATACCCGTTTGCACACTCCTAAATGGTCCCTCGATCTACTGCCTCGAGTCGCCAAATTGCGGGCCGGCCCTCGGCTCAATATGGCCCCCCACGGTTTGTTTTTTCCCCCCGTTTCTTCTTTCACCGCACGAGGGCCGCGACTTCCTAGCCGGGACACGACTTCCTAGCCGGGACACGACTTCCTAGCCGGGACACGACTTCCTAGCCGGGACACGACGACTTCCTAGCCGGGACACGACTTCCTAGCCAGGACACGACTTCCTAGCCGGGACACGACTTCCTAGCCGGGACACGACTTCCTAGCCGGGACACGACTTCCTAGCCGGGACACGACGACTTCCTAGCCGGGACACGACTTCCTAGCCGGGACACGACTTCCTAGCCGGGACACGACTTCCTAGCCGGGACACGACTTCCTAGCCGGGACACGACTTCCTAGCCGGGACACGACTTCCTAGCCGGGACACGACTTCCTAGCCGGGACACGACTTCCTAGCCGGGACACGACTTCCTAGCCGGGACACGACTTCCTAGCCGGGACACGACTTCCTAGCCGGGACACGACTTCCTAGCCGGGACACGACTTCCTAGCCGGGACACGACTTCCTAGCCGGGACACGACTTCCTAGCCGGGACACGACTTCCTAGCCGGGACACGACTTCCTAGCCGGGACACGACTTCCTAGCCGGGACACGACTTCCTAGCCGGGACACGACTTCCTAGCCGGGACACGACTTCCTAGCCGGGACACGACTTCCTAGCCGGGACACGACTTCCTAGCCGGGACACGACTTCCTAGCCGGGACACGACTTCCTAGCCGGGACACGACTTCCTAGCCGGGACACGACTTCCTAGCCGGGACACGACTTCCTAGCCGGGACACGACTTCCTAGCCGGGACACGACTTCCTAGCCGGGACACGACTTCCTAGCCGGGACACGACTTCCTAGCCGGGACACGACTTCCTAGCCGGGACACGACTTCCTAGCCGGGACACGACTTCCTAGCCGGGACACGACTTCCTAGCCGGGACACGACTTCCTAGCCGGGACACGACTTCCTAGCCGGGACACGACTTCCTAGCCGGGACACGACTTCCTAGCCGGGACACGACTTCCTAGCCGGGACACGACTTCCTAGCCGGGACACGACTTCCTAGCCGGGACACGACTTCCTAGCCGGGACGCGACTTCCTAGCCGGGCCGCGACTTCCTAGCCGGGACACGACTTTGCGCACGAAAGTTGAATTCACGTCGGATCTTCCGTACGAGGGACGTCGGTCCCAGCAGACGGCGCGGGGAAGCCTCGAGTTGTAAAAGCGTTACAAAGAGGGATAAATTGCCACCCGTGCGCGGCTTTTGACAGCTTAAGTTGAACGTTAGCCCAGTCTTGAGCCACGTCTTGGGTTGTTTGTCGTTCTCACTTTGGTGTGGCGTGTGGGGAGTTTCCGTTGATTTTCTCAGTCTTAAGGGAGGCGGTGTTATTTCCGCTTTGGTAAAAAAAAGCTCGTAGCTCAGTGGGGGTTTACCTGGTGAAATGTAAAAATTGTTTAGTATTTTATTTTTTCGTGAATTTTGCTTAGCTGTCCGATACTTTGCACTCCTGTCGTGTCTGCATTGTTTGTTGTTGTCACTTTCAGACCCCGTGCCCCTCCCAGACATCTTTGTAAAAAAGAGCTTTGTAGCTCATCAGATTCCTCCAGTATAAATAAAGATTCGGACATTGGAAGGTGGTTGGGTTTGGGGGGGTGGGAGATAACGAGAGCGACAGAGGGACAGGGAGCGAGGCGGTAAGAAAGAAGCATGAGGATGCGGAGAGACAGGATAAAGCCTTGGAAAGGAGCAAAGGAAATTGGTACGCTTAATATGAGCATAGCTCTTTCACAGCCGTGATGATTCAGTCACCGTGAATGCTACGGCTGTGTTTTTTTTTGCTTTTTCACAAGGGCCCCCGCTTAGCAAGCCACGCACGCAGCGGCACATGTGCCAGGACTCGCACACACTCACGGTCACACGGAGTCACAGACTCACACAGACACCGGACTCGCACACACTCACAAAGATAAAGATCCCGCAGTATAGCTTTAACAGACTGTTGGGGCAAGTGCTGTTAGCGAGCACACACACACAGACACACAGACTCACATATACTCACACAGAGCAACACACAGAATCACGCACACTTACACACAGAGACACACGGAGTCACTCACACACACTCACACACACAGAAACATGGACTCGCATACATTCACGCAGAGAGACACAGACTCACGTACACTCACACACGCTCAGACACACGGACTCACGTACACTCACACACACTCACACATCAAGACACACGGACTCGCACACACTCACAGAGAGCGACACACAGAACCTCACACTCTCAATCACACAGACACACGGACTCATGCACGCAGCTTTGTCTCTGCTCTGCCGAAAGAAGAGTGTTTAATTTTTTTCCCTCTTACCGTTTGTCCCAAGTGTCCCCGGGGTAAAGCTGACATCACCCGGTGCTCTGTGCGAGCGAGGCCCATTCAATGATGTATTGTCCCCGTCAGGCTAATCTCCACGCTCTGTCTACAAAAATTAAAGGCCTGCCACTTCAATTAAGCCCGCACCGAGTTTGTGGCACATAGGTTTTCTCTTGGTGTGCGCGACGTTTGTGCACACACTTGTGTGTGTGTGTCTGTGTGCGCGGGCACGGAGAAGCGAGAAAAAAAATCAGAGGCGCAGAAAAAAATAACAAAAATAATGTTCACTGATGTTAACTACCTCGCTCGGTATGCAGGAGGTCGTGGGTTCAATCCCGACCCTGACGCCTGCTGTATATTTGGAGATTGCGTGTTCTCTCTCTCCCCGTGGTTGTGTGGATTTTTCTCCGGGTCATCCGGTTTCTCCCTCCGCATTTATAATCAACGTGACTTGTTTAGAGAATTTGGATGTAGTGCATTTCCACACAATGAGCCACTTCGTTGAGCTATCATTTGTGGCCAGGTCTCTTCTAAAAAAGAGCTACAGTGAGGAAAAAAAGTATTTGATCCCCTGCTGATTTTGTACGTTTGCCCACTGACAAAGAAATGATCAGTCTATAATTTTAATGGTAGGTTTATTTAAACAGTGAGAGACAGAATAACAACAAAAAAATCCGGAAAAAGGCATGTCAAAAATGTTATAAATTGATTGGCATTTTAATGAGAGAAATAAGTATTTGACCCCGTCTCAATCAGAAAGAGTTCTGGCTCCGAGGTGTCTTTTATACAGGTAACAAGCTGAGATTAGGAGCACTCCCTTTAAGAGTGTGCTGCTAATCTCAGCTCGTTACCTGTATAAAAGACACCTGTCCACAGAATCAATAAATCAGATTACAAACTCTCCACCATGGCCAAGACCAAAGAGCTCTCCAAGGATGTCAGGGACAAGATTGTAGACCTACACAAGGCTGGAATAGGCTACAAGACCATTGCCAAGCAGCTTGGTGAGAAGGTGACAACAGTTGGTGCGATTATTCACAAATGGAAGAAACACAAAAGAACTGTAAATCTCCCTCGGCCTGGGGTTCCATGCAAAATCTCACCTTGTGGAGTTGTAATGATCATGAGAACGGTGAGGAATCAGCCCAGAACTACACGGGAGGATCTTGCCAATGATCTCAAGGCAGCTGGGACCATAGTCACCAAGAAAACAATTGGTAACACACTACGCCGTGAAGGACTGAAATCCTGCAGCGCCCGCAAGGTCCCCCTGCTCAAGAAAGCACATATACATGCCCGTCTGAAGTTTGCCAATGAACATCTGAATTATTCAGAGGACAACTGGGTGAAAGTGTTGTGGTCAGATGAGACCAAAATGGAGCTCTTTGGCATCAACTCAACTCGCCATGTTTGGAGGAGGAGGAATGCTGCCTATGACCCCAAGAACACCATCCCCACCGTCAAACATGGAGGTAGAAACATTATGCTTTGGGGGTGTTTTTCTGCTAAGGGGACAGGACAACTTCACCGCATCAAAGGGACGATGGACGGGGCCATGTACCGTCAAATCTTGGGTGAGAACCTCCTTCCCTCAGCTAGGGCATTGGAAATGGGTCGTGGATGGGTATTCCAGCATGACAATGACCCAAAACACACGGCCAAGGCAACAAAGGAGTGGCTCAGAAGAAGCACATTAAGGTCCTGGAGTGGCCTAGCCAGTCTCCAGACCTTAATCCCATAGAAAATCTGTGGAGGGAGCTGAAGGTTCGAGTTGCTAAACGTCAGCCTTGAAACCTTAATGACTTGGAGAAGATCTGCAAAGAGGAGTGGGACAAAATCCCTCCTGAGATGTGTGCAAACCTGGTGGCCAACTACAAGAAACGTCTGATCTCTGTGATTGCCAACAAGGGTTTTGCCACCAAGAACTAAGTCATGTTTTGCAGAGGGGTCCAATACTTATTTCCCTCATTAAAATCCAAATTAATTTATAACATTTTTGACGTGTTTTTCTGGATTTTTTGTTGTTATTCTGTATCTCACTGTTCAAATAAACCTACCATTAAAATTATAGACTGATCATTTCTTTGTCAGTGGGCAAACGTACAAAATCACCAGGGGATCAAAAACTTTTTTCCTTCACTTTACATAGCTCAGTGGGCCTTACCTGGTGAAATAAAAAATAGTTCGTCGTCTAAATATTCCTCCCGCTTGTGCTTGTCCCTGCTGCGTGAAAGGCAGAGCATTTTTTTTCATGTTCACCACAAGTATATCTGGTTAATGCAGACATGATTCCTTGCAAAGGTTTCAGTTTGGTATTTTAACATCTTAATACCTGTTTTATTGCCAGAAAGGGGAAAACCCTATTATCATAATTTAATGCTGGCCAAGGAGGTCTCATGATGCCCACCTTTAGCCGTGGACAGCATCTTGAGAGGCAGTTGCATTCAAACGCTTTGCGAATCTAAAATTAGTGTTTGCAATGTTTGATACGTTTCCGTCTTTCATTGAGGGGCTGGGCTGTCGGCGTTGATTTAATGAGGGCTGATGGGTGAATCCCAAGGCTGAGAGGCACACTGCATGCCGAACGGCCACACGTTGAAAAGTGACGTGTCGTCATTGGGTTCGTACATACAGTCGACTCGTGATCATCCGCCGCGCGGTTTATCCGATTTGCAGATTAATCGCACACCTGAGATTTTGACGTGAATCAGTAACTCGTGGATTTTCCCTTAAGCCCAAAATTAATCATCTGAAAATAGTTGTACATTGTTGTTGTTGTTGGACATGTTTATTACAAGCCACGTTCTTAAACCGAACAAATATGTACCCTGGTTAATCCGAAATCCACGTGATTGCCTCTACAGTACAGTAGTTGCATATCTTTACAACAGTGGGTGGAGTTTTATTGATTATGATTGGCGAGGCTCTGCTGTCCACTTAGTGGGCCGAGTCTTCCGCGAGGGAGCAGCAAAGCGCCATCACTGAGCGCGCGCATCGGAAAGTTTCTATCTTTGGATTATCCGCGATTTTGAATTATCCGTGGCCATCCCTCCCCATTGTGAGCGCGGATATATGATCGAGAGTATTCTCTGTGTCAAATGCAATGGGTTCATATCACCCCTACAGCCAATAGAGGCGCTGCCATTCACCAACAATGCAGCGCTGTGGAGGCTGCGAGGGTTGGTGGATTGCCGCACAAAGGTTCTGAATCTTACCGTGGACATCGAGGAGGCGCCATGCCCTGGCTTGACAGGGAGAAGGGAGTACAGTGAGTGGACTCATCGCTATCTGTTTCCATCTGTACGGGGATTGAGTGTTGCTCCCCCTCAAGCACGTAGGGGTTTTATCCGGGCCCTCCAGTTTCCTCCCACTTGTATAATGATCGCTCATCATTAATTGGCGAAAAACAAATATTTTTAAACCCAATGCAAGAAACCTCATGAAAAGCAGTGCTACGACTCAGCATGGCACTCCTGGATAAACAAGTAATTTTTAGTATTTTTTTTTTATAAAATAAAGACATTCATGGAATCGAATCGCAACCCCCCAAAACGCACGGGGGACAAACCTTTGTCGGTCGACTTGTAATAAATCAATCAATCTTTATTTTACGTGCCGATATCACCTTCAATAAAGCGGTGAAGATTACAACAGAACGGGAACGGTGCAGGGGCCACGGAGCAAGCAGGAATGAAAAAAGAAAGCCGTCACGCCCTCAGCGGCAAACACCGACTGAGCAAAGTTAATTGCAATAGCGCGCAAAATAAAGTGCAACCGTGCGCGACGAATCCGCAAAAGAAAGTAAAGCAGTAAAGAAAATTCTTAGAAATTAAATGAAAAGTGAAGAGACATTTTTTTATTCACGTTTTTTTTTTATTTTATGGGAAGGCAAGTCTGAACAGGTGTGTCTTGCACGGACCATGGAATTGAGAGATTCTCAAAACTCGTGTTGTTACACTCTCCTTGCCAGTGCTGCCACACGGCTGACAACATGACGCTTGCGGACAAGAGGGCCGCAGGTGCTGCTTGATGCCCCGTCACGGCAGTTCAAACAACGGTGCGAGTTCCTTAACCCCTCCACCCACCCACCCACCTCCCCTGCCCTCCCCCCTTATCTCACGTCTAGTATAACTGAGCACACCGCAGCGAGAAGTCGATCGACAGGTCGCGACTGGTGGGGTGAAGTGTGAGCACTTCCTCGCCAGCGTGGAAGAATTAACCAAAAAAAAACCCCTCCTAGGGGAGGCCCTCTGGAGCTCACTCCACTGTGTGGCCCCTTTCTACCAGCAGCGGCGAGAGCGAAGCATCTTGCGGGGATTTACCCCTTCTCGATTATTGACGGAACAATTCACACGTTGCCCTGTCAAAGTTTCCTCCTCAATTGCAGGGGAATTGCCGCCGTTGACTTCAGCGGCAACAGCGACTGCCTCATCCGAATCTCTCTTTGTCAAAATTGCTAAACCCGGTATGTGGCAAACAAACAAATAATGGAGCGCTTAAACGCAACTGGGGTTGAGAAATTATTGGCTACTCGATGGGCGGTGTTTGCAAGTCTGTTGGCTCTCCGTCTCCTCGCAAATGTCTTGCCGGCTGTCTCTCTCCGTCTCTCTGCAACTGTTTTTCCGGCTTATGGATTTGGTTAAGCGGGCTGTTGTTTAATTGATTGAATACTTTATTTTAATTAGTGTATAATACTTAGCGTTATTCCCTATATGAGTGAAAAGCATTGTGAAGCCGGATGCAAGACACTTTCTCTTTTTTGTGGCCCACAGCAGCTACATGGGCCACAGCTGCGCTTCCATTGGGGTATTTTGTTTTAATAATTAAAATACGAATCGGAATAATCTTTAACGCTTTGTCGATCTACGACTGGATGAAAGCCGAGAGTTTGTCATGTCTTGCTTCAGCACGTTGGTCAGCGTGGCTTGGGGTGGGGCTGCGGGGGAACCCAGGCTTGGTTTAGACATCACACGCGACTGTCGTTAGCCGTGGCCGAGAATCAAACAAACATCTAGCCTCAGTAGTGAGATGTTAACTTCCTTGCCTGGTATACAGGAGGTCGTGGGTTCGATCCAGACCCTGCCGCCAGTTGTATATTTGGAGGAGTTTGCGTGTCTCTCTCTCCCCTTGGTCATGTGGATTTTTCTCTGGGGCCCCTGGTTGTTTCCTCGGCATTTAGAATCAACATCACACGCTTGGCTGCTATAAATAGCCACACGATAAGCTACTTTGTTGAGCTATCATTTGTGGCCAGGTCGCTTCTGAAAAAGAGCTACATAGCTCAGTGGGCCTAACCTAGTAAAATATAAAATATCAGGTTGATAGCACTTTGCGCTAACCACTGTGCCACTGTTCCAATTTGCCAATGATGTTAGCTTTGATGCACACTTTCATTGCTTATTATTTTTGGGTTTTGGTAGACAATTCAAATTTGAAAAAAATTACAATTTCATTGCTGTGGTTTTCACACCTGATGATGGTTGCTTGTGTTGCAGTCGAAACGTCGTGAGAATTTTATTGTTTTATATTTTTATTATTTTATTGTTTTCCTTCTATGTGACTTTACCGAAAGAACCAAGAATATGAATCCCTGCAGTCACGAAAGCTTTAAATCAAAATTTAAGTCAGAAACGTTTTCTTTGGAAGACTATTTTAGCTTTTGTCATTAGAACACAATGCAATTTCAATTTATAAAGTACCCTACATGCATTCCTTTCTCAATAACCCTGTCTCAAGTGCCAATCGGTTTGATTTCCTTCTCATTGTTACATCATAGTGCCAACTCTGAAGTGACGAGACACTGCCAAGGTCGATGCTTTTATGATTCTAATGACACGGTATTCAAATATTCCACACACCCAATCACCCAGCGTGTTGCACTAGGCCACGTGCGTGCTGCGAATGCGCCCAGCGTGCTGTGACCCAGCAGTCACTCTGGCACCATCGTCCAACCCCTTTACAGAGGCCGCTGGATCCATGAACGTCTGGCAGCAGCAGCAGCAGCGGCAGAAACAGCAGTCCTCCGCTCTTGGACGATCATCTCAACTGAACTAAAACTTTTGATTTAAAGCTTTCGTGACTGCAGGGATTCATATTCTTGGTTCTTTCGGTAAAGTCTTGGTTCTTTCGGTAAAGTCTTGGTTTAGGAATAGGTTTTACCCTTTTAACTGGCACAAAAACTGACACCTTTATTCAAGGCATCATGTTTGCAATAACCACAACACAAGCAGTCAAAATGCAAACAAAAGAGACAACTCTGATAATAATATGCACTGTCCTTGAATTTGATTGGTGCCAGTTAAAAGGGTAAAACCTATTACTATATCTTGTTACTGGCAAAGGAGGTTTCATAATGTAAATGCTCACCCCGAGCCCTCAATACTCTGATAGTGCGCTGTTTTTAAGTTGTACGCCTTTTGGCGTCTTCTGGTCCAACACCAGTGGAGACTAGGCTCTAAGAAAAGCCGTCTCGGGTGTGGACCAATCAAATTCAAGGATAGTGCATATTATTATCAGAGTTGTCTCTTTTGTTTGCATTTTGACTGCTTGTGTTCTGGTTATTGCAAACATGATGCCTTGAATAAAGGTGTCAGTTTTTTTGTGCCAGTTAAAAGGGTAAAACCTATTACTATATCTTGTTACTGGCAAAGGAGGTCTCATAATGATTATCTGTGTGACACCTTTATTCAACTTCTTTGGTTCTTTCGGTAAAGTCACGTAGAATGAGAATAAAAGAAGATGAATCATTGCAGTCACGAAAGCTTTAAATCGAAACCTTTATTCAAGGCATCATGTTTGCAATAACCACAACACAAGCAGTAAAAATGCAAACAAAAAAGACAACTCTGATAATAATATGCACTGTTGAATAAAGGTGTCAGTTTTTGTGCGAGTTAAAAGGGTAAAACCTATTCCTATATCTTGTTGCTGGCAAAGGAGGTCTCATAATGTAAAGTCTTGGTTCTTTCGGTAAAGTCCCTTCTACGTGACTTTTACCGAAAGAACCAAGAATATGAACTAAAACTATTTTTTTATTTTTTATTTTACCAGGTAAGGTCCACCGAGCAATATAGCTCTTTTTCAAAAGCAACCTGGCCACGAATGATAGCGCCAATGAAGCTGTCAATGGGGCTATCATTGCAATTTGATTCCGCTGCAAAAACATGTGAATCCTGCCGGTGGGGTTAGCGTTCGCCTCCACTGTAACGGGGCTTAGAAAGCGGGCGGTTTTGTGAGTGTGACGGCGTCTTCGGCTCGGCCCTCGCGCACGGCTGGTGGTGGCTGGCTGCGTGCGACTATTCTGGGGTGGTGGCGGGGCGGAGGTTTGTGCAGTGCCCACCGTTCCATTGCAAGCTGTCGGGCTCTTTCAGTGCGTCCGTAGGACTCTGAAATATCAACTGCTGCTACTAACAACTCCAGTGCTACTGCTACTAAATGACACTAAATTACATTTTTTTCGCGAGGTACTCACGGCACTGTACATCACACACACACAAAAATATCATAGGCCATGGGGAGGCAGAAGTTAAGAAGACAAAGAGAGGTTAATGTAGGCAACTACAATCCATGCAACCCAAACTATGGACCGCACAGTAAACCCACTATGGTCTGCGCTCCTTCCACAGAGGAGAAGGAACAGCTAAACAACACGAACTGTCTCTCTGCCTAAGCCCTCTCATCGTGGCCAGCAGCAGACCACGACATTGGCATCTAGTTCCTGAACGTATTGCTGCTGCTGCTGCCATGCGTGAGAATAGGAAGACTTTTTAGAACTGAAAGCAAGAGAGAATAGACGCACCTTGGAGGCGGGGGGGGGGGTTATTAGCTCTGTGGTGTTATCCCGGATCAGAGTTTGTGCTTAGGTGAACTCGCTCCTCTGCGGTACCTCCGATGAGCACGGTTGGCTACGTACGGTGCGAAAGAAGTTCAACAGACTGTACATACATTCACGTGCAATGACGAGAGAGTGCGAATGAACTAAAATGCCAGTGTGGCGGTGTACTAGTCAGTGTAAATAGTACAAACATGGCAAGTACTGACGGCAGGCCAAGGATCAAAATGGTTACATAATCATCTGAATATTTTTTTACGTACTGGAGGAATACAATTCGCTATGAAGCTATTTTTTTCATAGATGTCCGGCAGGGTACAGGTCAGAAAGTTACAACAAACAAACAATATAACAACAAAAAACACGATAGCTGATTTCATCTGGCGCTCTCAGAGGTTGCAATCCTGGCAGCTGCCTTCTCTCCCTGGGCTGTCACTTTTTCATTATGTTTGACCACCAGCTGTCCTTCCTCGTGATTCGTCCTACCCAGGCCCACTTACTTTTTTCTTAACAGTTTGACGGATGTATTTAACCTGTGTACGTTTTCGAGTCCATGTGTTATATTTGCTAGTTTAACACGTAGGCTTTCGCGACCAATATCACCCACCAGCCTTTTGCCCGTCCAAGGACGGGTGTATTGCAGTGAATCTGAAACTTGCAAGCGAAAAGCAGACCGCGACATTGATATTCATTGCATCAATTCGTGTGCAATATATAATGGTGCGGTGACACAGACTTATTTCATTTAAAGGTTATAATCCCTTGTTCATCACGACGTCCTTTTTGCTTTGATGTCTCAACAACAGCGTCACGGAGATCACGTGACGTGATGAAGGTTCTGCCTTTGTAGTGAGGGTTGTCAGTTGACGCCGAGGAGGGGGGAGGAGGCGCCTCGGGCCCCCCCCCCCCCCCATGTGGAGTGACGTCATCTGCTCATGATTATTAATGAGGGGGGGGTCCATGTGGAGGACGTCACCTGTTCGATGTGGAGTGACGTCACGAGCGTTGCACACAGACATTCTTGGCTCATTATAGTAGGTAATAATAATGGGGGGGGGGGGTCCATTTGGAGGACGTCAACTGCTCATGATTATTAATGAGGGGGGCTGTTCGATGTGGAATGACGTCACTTGCGCATAATTATTAGTGAGGGGGGGGGAGTACTCCATATTGAGGGACGTCACCTGCTCATGATTATTAATGAGGAGGGGTGGGGGGGGGTGTCAATTTCGAGGACGTCACCTTTTAATGAATATTAATGAGGGAGTCTGGTCGATGTGGAGTGACGTCACGAGTATTAAGGACAGACATTCCTGGGTGATTATAGTAGGTATCCATCATAGAGGTTTTTTGGGTTAAGACTAATTAGAGAATCTATCGAAATTTTAAGAAAAATAATTTTAACCGTTCGGATAGCTACCGCCTTAGTGCTGCATGGAAGCGAATAATCAAGTAATATATTGTTTAAATGCATGCCTATGAAGGGCACCATACTTCAGTAGGGATTACCGTTGGTATGGCTATTTTAATACACAAATGGACAGGAAGGACAAAATCAAACGAAACAAGTGGAATTCACAAATCTGGCTGTCGCCTGATGAAGCTAGCTGTAATTACCGGTGAAACGTCGTACTCAGATTGTAAATATTGTGGCTTGGCTCTCCAACACTACCGGTGTGCTGTACTAGTGACGAATTGGCCATGTTCTGTTTACGTGACAACCCTTACTAGTTGATTAGGTCGGGTGGTGGCGGGTTTTAACGACGCATTTATATATTTACGCGATCTAACCCCAAAAAACCCCTCTATTATGGGTTATAATTGTTGTTAGCACGTGTGGTTATAGCACACAACAAGGTGTGATTTTCTCTTCTCAACAATCTCATGGCTCGACGCCGCTGTTTTAATGTGAATGTAAAACATTCATGTATCCTTCAATTAGACATGAATCCCAGTTAATTTAAAAAAAATTCTAATTAAAAGATGACATCATTTACTGGTACAAAGGGTGATCCAATATGCAGGCATCAGCTCTCCTTTGAATGCTATCCCTGCACTCTGTACTTTGGGCCCGTGTCCAATTTTTGTTTAAGTCCTCTTTGTCACTGTGACGGTGGAACAGAATGGCTTTTGCTATTTGCGAATTACGCTTAACGGATGGCCCAGGGTTTCTGTGTTGTGGTGATACTGCGATGCATGGCAATGCTGCGATTCTGCGATGCTACGACTTCACAACATAAGATCCCACGGCAGTCGAGTCACCCATTTTGCAACATTATATCGCGATTATTGTTGCAATGTGATTTTACATTTTGCGTTTCCTACGAAAACATTTTTCACAAAATAACAATTACTCAAGCTCACAACAGGTCTTTTTCTTCTCACACAGCTTTAAAGGTCGTGATCTAAGCGTGGCTTCTTCCACTCCAGCGCTGTCCTCCAGACAGTCTCGTCCCTTCACCTGATGAAGGCCGCTTGTGTTGTGGCCGAAACGTCGTGATTTTTTGTTATTTTATTTTCACCTACGTGATTTTACCCAATAGAACCAAAGAGTATGGATCCTAGCAGTCACGAAAGCTTTAAATCTAGAATTCACAACAGTGATTACATTCATACCAAAACAATGGCTGGTTTCTCATTAACATAACGTACTTTGTGATATAGTTGTATGGATAAAGTTATGGGGACGGTGTCATCTTTTTTTTCCCCTGAAAACCATTTACACTGTTGAGCATTCTCGTCTGAAAAGTCGAAGTGATATGAAGAGACACGTGGCAGGCTTACGTGCATGAGTGGACTGCAGCTGACCGACTTTAAGAGGCCTTTATTCGTGCTGTTCCAGCAAGCAAAATCCATCTCGGGATCATCAGCATTTGGGGTACAATATATATGCAGAGATTTTTGTAATATAGGGTACAACAAGATCGCATCATTATGGATAGACGGATCCCTTGTATTATTGGTGCAGTGCCTTATGCCGATATATACCTAACTCTAAACAAGCCTGTCGGCGTTCACGAAAATTTCGAGTGAGAAATGAAGCCCTGGAAATACTATTGCAAGATTAAGGGAAACCGATATCACTATAAGTGTCATATCGTGAAATTCGATGTCATGAAAAAATGATATCGCGGCATCCCTAGTAACGTGGATACAGGACGTTATCGCGGTGGGGAAGAGGGGGGGGGGGAGCTGACTTGCTTAATTCGGGCAACGAACCTAATCTTGGCCCTACAGAAGATTGCATTGCAACCTCGGGACACCCGGCCAAGGTTCGGGAATATTGCGAAGCGCGGAGGCACGGAACCCGGGAAGCACCGCGCCATGAACAGCGGTCGCAGGCGCACAAAATAAATAATAAATCACCGTGCGGCTCTCACCTGCTCGAATAAGGACCATCAATCAAGCGGGCGGGAAAAAAAAAATAAACTCGTACTTTACCGCGGCCGGATTTTAGGAATGTTTGGGTGAGATTGGGCCACGGTGGCCTGCTGCTCGACAGGCGTTGTGAGGTTATCGGTGCGGACGCGGCGGCGCGGGCACGTCGGCGGAGACCTGCGGGAGACGCCGTGCCCGGGCGGAATGCGGACGGCGCGGGCCCGTCGCTCGCCAGGCTTCCCCGAGGCGCTGAGGAGAAGCGCCTTTCGCGATGCGCCTTCGGGTTGTGCCGCGCGCTGCTGTTCGGCATGATGTCTCGACGTTTCGGAGCAGCAACAACAACAACAACAACGACAAAAGTGAGAGATGGTGGGCGGGGGGGGTGCGCCGAATGTTGGCTATCTCAACGAGCAGCACGCACGGTACGACAGCGAACCGTAGACGCTTTGGAGAGCCAGACAGCGCAACCGCGAAAACAGAAATAACTTGGCTGCAGACATCGTCATCGGCCATGATCTGTCCACTGCTGGGTGAGGGCCTCCACAAGCCAACGTAATGATAATGTCATGGTTTTGTGATGCAACAACTCGTCTAGCATCTACGCACCCGCTGAATTAATCGCTCCATCTCTGCGATGGACGTTCTCTCTTGATGTGTTCCCTTCCTTACGCGAAACTAATTTCTGTCTTACCCCCAGAGAGGAAAACTCACATCGGAGAAGAAACACAAGTAACAGAGGCATTATGTAGATGGAGAGATTATTCCATTCTAGGACCATGATAGAGGATGGTGTGTTATGTAGGCATTCGTCCAGCAGTGGATAGACAACACCTAATGATGTGAACCAATATTAACAAATGTATTTCCAAAATACATTTGTTTCTCGGTAACACCAACTACTGCTGGTGTCTTGTGATGTGATTCATGAATTGCACTTTTTGTACAGGCTCCAATTATAACTTCCTCTGATTGGATTGGATCTGTCATAAGTGTAAATCATCACTGCATCCTGATTACATTCATTCCATGAAACATAAGGAGGGTATAATGGTGTTATCCTCTTTTGAGATAGGTTATTATTTCATTTTAATTTTGTTACATTTGTACAGAATATCAGAATTGTTCAATCCATGCTTTGTATCTTCCATTCTGCCTCCATTAATAAAAAATAATAATGTAAGGTTGGATAAAAATAACTTTTATGAAGGCGAACAACAATTACTCAACGAAAAATAGTGAACTGGAAATCCTGTCGCATTTCCCCCCTCTCTCTCTCTCTCCACGCGTGTGTAAATACAGGGCGACTCCATTTAACCCTGCAGGACCCTTACAAGAAGAGGTGGCCAGATGGCTCATGGGGGCTAATGGCACACTCAGACGCTGAGCAGGCACCGCTGAGATACTGTGTAGCCACCCGTGATTAAACTGGGACCTCAAGTGGTGGCGAGTTTATTGGTGTCACCACGGTAACACAAGGAATATGCAATAATAACCCAGTTTTAAATTTAGTTCGGTTCATTAATCCGGCTTATTTGAAGCCACATAATAAAAAAAAGTTAGATTGAGTTGCAGTGCGTTGAAGACAATACGCATCCACGCAACCCAACGGCAGTTTGTTCGGCAAGCCTCGTTCTGCTGATGAGACTAAGAAAGTTGAAACTGGCCAAGATATTGCCTGCTGCGAACGTTGCTGGAAAGCACTGGTCCAGAATGCCCGCATAAGCCGATAGACACCAAGAAACGATTGCCTTGCCCGTAGAGATGACGATTTTTGTCTCCGTATTTGATGTGTTAATGCATAGTCTCCCTCAGCTTATGACCAGGAATGCCGGTCCCACAAGGCCTCGAAAGCTAAGCAGGTTTTGTTCCTGGATAGTCTTTGAATGGGCGACAACCATTGCTTAGCGCATGTTGCAATAGGTGTTGATGACCAGTAGAGGTAAAGTGCAGCAAAATCCATTGTTGTACTCTACTCCCCCCGCTCCCCCACCTTCACAAGCCCTAACTGACCATTGCGGTGAAGTATGCTCAAATAACCATAAATGCCTATGTGGAATTGGGAGGCCTTCATCCAGCAGTGGATTGACAAGCGGGCTGTGCATGACCTTATCAGATCATCCACGCTGGCGCTTAATTAATTTTAAAGGACTGCAGTGGGTGCACCTGTGAAGGTATACCGCCTCTCGTGAATAAAAGGGCAATTGAAGTGACATCAGAAGTAGTTTTGTGGTGTCATCTTTTAGGGGCCTTTCTCTGACACAGAGTGATTGATGAACTGGTAACTGTCAAAGAGTTACCGAATGGAAATTCATTTCACCTCCTGACGACATGACGCCTGCGGGCACGATCGGAATATAATCATGATAGAGAAAGAGAAAAGAAAAATGACAAAATGGCAACAACAACAACAACAAAAAATGGAGCTCCGGTGCAGGTGACCCGTCGTGAACTTTGCACCCAAAACGCCGCCACGCTCCCGCTCGGCAATCCATCGCAGCAGCCGCTGCCGACGCTCGGCAAACGTCGACCCTAGTTGCGATCCGATCCGGAGGCTTCCGCCAAATTTCGCCGACCTTCGTCACCCCCTTGAGCGCTTTTTTGTAGCCGCTTTACTTTCCCCCTCGTCGCGGCACCCAGCTGCAGCTCTACCCTCATCGCTCGCGCGCCCGGGTGTGGAACTCTTGAGGGTTCGCTCCTGCCACGGCGCTGTGAGGAGACTTTTAAGTCGCGGAATGGCCGGGACCCCCTTTAAAAATCACCTACCTCTCGTGAGGTGGCCGGGTGGCTCGGAGATCAGAGCACTGGGCCGGTAGCGCTCAGATCCTCGGGTATAATCCGAGCTGCTGGCTGTGATTAAACCGGCTTCTCAAAGTGTAACGAGCTGATAGACTCAGCCCCCGTCACTGAGGACTGCACAAAAGAGAAGCATCAAATTCAATTTGATTTTGCTCTTGTATATAATGGATGAATTCCAGCTGTGAGGATGTAATTATCACCGTGACTACATGGCGAGCATCACTTTTCACATGCAGAGCGGGTGGAAAAGTGCTGCCCTCCGCTGTGCGTGGACGACGAGGCATCATTTGAAGGGTTCCTAGAGGTAGCTCTGTGATATCCACTTCCGTGGGTTTCAGTGCTCTGCGAAAGATCCGAGTGGATGACGTCTCGTGAAATGACGCTGACAGCACAGTCAAAATGCGTTTCGGACGAAAACATATATATTTTTTAAACGTAAAATTAAAATGAGACAAAAATCTTTCATAATCACTGCAAACTTGTGTGTTGTACTAACCATATATCGAGAAGAATATGTGATTAACATACCTTGTGATGGGAATACTTTGCCGCTGTGCTTTAACCTTTAACCCCGTCTGCTTTTGTCCGCCTGTCTAACCCCTCCTGCACTGTCGCTTGCGGTAGCAGTTGGTGTGCGCGTCACCGTGTCTGTGTGTGTTTGTGTCTGTTAACAGGACGTCACTGTGTCTGTGCGCCTTTGTGTTTGTGTCTGTTAACAGGACGTCACCGTATCTGTGTGTGTTTGCGTCTGTTAACGGGACGTCACCGTGTCTGTGTGTGCTTGCGTCTGATAACAGGACGTCACCGTGTCTGTATGTGTTGATGTCTGTTAACGGCAGCTGTGCGTGTGCGCGTCACTCTGTCTGTGTGTTTGTGTCTGTTAACAGTCGAGCCCCAGTCACGGCTCTTCGGCACACACTCAGTCGGCCCTTAATGCTGGGAGCTCCCTGTCACACGCACAGAGGAGACAGAGTGAGTGTACTCACCGGATTCCCCCCCCCCCCCAATCCAATACTCACCTCCATCCCCTGCTCTGTCCACGTTGATGCTCTCTGCTCTCGATCGCTTCCGCTTGCCCGCGCCGTGCCTCCGTGAAAACGGAGCTCGGCAAATACTTCATTTAACAACGCTTTTGCTCATTTTACGGTTCTCTGGAGGAAGTCTGGGTGTGTGTGGGGGGAGGGGGGGGGTGTTATTGTACGTCTAATAATGTGGAAGAGTGGGCCAAATACACTCCAGAGGGATCCTCCAATGCTCCTTCTGGTGGAGACCCATCCGCCAGCAGTGGCGTGAGCGAGCAATTGCAGGGTCTGCACCTTTACCTCTGTTGGGGGCATATACAACAACGGCCACAACAGCTGCCGCTCGCCACTAAGTGGCGGTGACGTCACCACAGCACGTGTGCCAGGCTAGGTGCACTTCATCTCTGAACCTAGGGCATTAACACTGAACAACTAGATTGTTTTACTCTGTGAGCCTCAGGTATTAACATTGAGCCATGAGAATCCCAAATGTGCCTTTGTCTGGGTCTTGGACCCCCAATGAACACCAAGCTCTAAGCATTCTCAATCTGCCTGAGCGTGACTCACTGAGTTTCAGGCGTCAAAAATGAACACTAAGAATGGTAAAAGATTAATTTTACCCCAGTGAGTCTCGGACAATAACACTGAACCTTGAGATTGTTCAGTGAGCCTTAGTCCGGTTTCTCAGAGCCTCTCTAATGCAGCATTAATAATAACACTAATAACGTCCGCTATGCATTGGGATGTCCTCATTGTCCCACGAGCATCGGAGTCTCTGGCGACGGGCGCCGCTTATTAATGTAGATAACGTTACAATAGAAAATTACAATCGCGGTCTGCGGAGCGTCTAAATGTGACTGCATCTCAAGACCGCTGCGCAATAAATGAAAATTGTTGGGGGGGGGGGGGGTGAGATCGAGGGTATATACACGCAAGGGGGGGTTGCATACACACTGTCATACGCAATATTCATTACACAATCACACACACACACACTAGGGATTGTGTCACATCATTAGCAAAGTGAGCAAAAGGTTGTTAAATGAAGTTCATGATCCCATCGGTTCCCCGCTTGACTAAAGCCTGCAACCAATCACATCGACGTTAATGCATGTGCAGTGAAAGCTGATTCGATGCATGACAACAACATAAACAAAATGATTTAAATGAACAAAGAACATATCTTAACAAGTGTCGCAAAACATTAAGAGTGATCACGTGCAATTGCGGGCAGATTTATTTGCTTGCCGGGTCTCGCGAGATGACAGCAAACATCGGGTTATTGTCGACCAGTCAGTTTTAGAAATTGGGAACTGTGAAAGTGGAGGAAGTTGGGTTGCTCAGGGAGCTAACACGGATGTCAAAGCGGGGAGAAGGCACCGCTGGGGTTCTGGGGTATAAATCTGGCTTTCAGCCATCCATTATTAAAACCTGGGTTCTCAAGTGTAGCGAGGTTATGTCATCAGCAAAAAAATCCATCGTGTTAAATTAGATTTTTTCGTGCCAAAACTACGCAGCATATTCCAGGATTTTACGCTCTTCGCCTAGATTGCTCAAAGACTCCACCGGCCTCGAAAGTGGGGGCAGTGTGTACGCGAACGTGCCACCACCAAGCAAGGTGGGGAAGGATGCAATTGGCGGGACCTCATAAAAATAGCTTTGCTATGTCAATTTACCCAGGGGGTCGATCTTTGGCACGCGGCGACGTTACAGTGCTCGCCGCAAGAGGTTACGAACGCAAACTTGGAATTCGGCAACACAACTTGAAACCTGAAGAGGAGAATAAGGCGATCTTAACAACAACAACAAATAATAACTGCCACGTGACCACTCTCTTCGTGGGGACGCTCTTATCGCATTGCCAAGCGTAGCGAAGCTGAATGTCGGCCGAGTTCCGTTGCGGAACCGGCGACGCCACCGGCGCACCCAAATTTTTAGCTGTTTGCCATCGGTGGGACCCACAAGCCCCGCACAGCGGTATCCTGCTCCGCATTAATCATCAGTGTTTGCCTTGCACATCATGTACCTGCTGCCCTACGTTGTGTCCCTATCGCCTGTTTGTATCGTTGGCATTTTGTCGCCGACGCTTTCCGCTTGCCGAACGCTGCTTGCTACGGCAGGGACCGTCGGTGCAAACGGCGTGATAAAATAAAATAAACTGTTCGAGACCGTCGCTGATGCCGGACAAACGATTCCGCCGTGGAGGCAAACTCCAGCTTCGTCGCGTCGGCAAATGAGCCGGTATATGCCATGAGTAAGTGTGGCTCTCCTGTGGGCAATAATGGGGCTTCTCGGTTAAAGTCTATCAGTCGTGCGATTAACTTATACTGGCGATACGCTGTCCGTAATTTATGCTTTGCCATTGAGCATTATGGGATATAGTATATATATGGACAGACACTCCATTTTGTATCTCCACACGTATGTAGTGATACACTCAGAGACACTAGTTGTCAGAGGCACTCTATTTATTATAGCCTTCACAGGTACAGGGAGTAACTACACTATGGTCAGGACAGTGAACAGGCTGCCTGGCCAACAACGCCGAGGAGGTGAAGACGGCGACGAAGACTCAAGCAGCACGACGGTTCCACTCAAAACAACAGCCCCGAACCTTCGCTCGGGGTCCCCTTTTTTATCCACCCAGCGTGGCCTCGCTCCGCCTTCGGCCACGCCGCCCTTCTAGAACCTTCCAGAAGGTTCCCGGGCTTTACCCCACGTGCCCCCTCTGTCACCTTTGCCCCACATCCCTTTCTCCGGCTTATCACGTGACCTGTTGGCAGACAGGGCTGCCACAACTGCAGATCCCCTTCTCTGCCTGCAACCAGAGCTATGCGCCATAGTGACCCGTTCCATGGCACTACACATATAAGCAAAAATGCGCTATTTATATGGCTTTCCATATCAATATCATCCAGCAGCATTTGTTTAAGCGCGCAGACTCAGGACCTTTGTTTGACCTCCTGGATCCATCGCTGCGATGGAGCGCTCCTTCCATTAACATCTTGGCAATCCCGGCAGCATTTGTTAATCGAGAACGACTCCGCTGCCGAGGCCAAGAAGGTCCTCGATAGCAGACCAAAGTTGCTTTTCTCTCTTGCTGAAACAAAAATGTCGTTGCACAATGCTGCCATGCAGAGCCAATCAGCTGATGGACTGAAACCCGCGTATTTTTTTTTTAATCCGTGTGTGGAGATACGCATATCGGAATTCTAATCGTGTACTTTTATCCATAGTGTGCCACGATAAAGCATAACGAGGTTTATAGTTAATTTCGCGATTGATAGATGAATTGGTAGGCTCAACGCAGTGGTTCTTGACCTTTACTGTGGCCTTGCACCCCTTTGGTTCTCAATCATTACAAACATTTTTAATTTTAATAAATACATAGGTTTGATGAAACGAAGTAGTTGCACTTACATGCCTAATTTCTATGATTTACCTTCTAAACAACATCTGGCCGTGTCTCGCACCCCCTGGGGGTGCGTGCACCCCAGGTTAAGAACCACCTGCTGAACGGAAGTAAAAATCGTCGGCCACTTCTCACGTGGACTGTAGTGTTCGGCTGACGGATAGCCTTTTTTTTTTGACTGAACGCGGTTATGGCGACGCTGAAACCAGCAGCCGAGATTAGACGGTGGGCCGCACCGTCTATTAAGTCACCACCTCGACGTTGTTCCATCGCCGGACCGCGACGGAACAACGTCGAGGCAGATTTAGATGACCAGAACTCTCGGGGTTCGTTTGCAAAAAAACAGCACTGGTGCCCAATGGGCGACGTGTTCAATTGTCGTGCCGTTTTTTTTTTTTTGCGGCCGCACGTCCGTACGCGTGTACGCACGTTGAACTTCCTTCACACCGTACGTCGCATAACCGTGCTAATCGGAGGTGCGGGAATCGGAGGTGCGTTTTGTTGAACAGGAATGTCTCTGCGCAAACGTGCGCTTCTATCGAGGAAGGAGATGAGACGGTGCTTGATTATGTTTTTTTTTGTTACGCTCGGTTTTTTTTTTATTAAACAAAGTGCGAGCGACGTGGAGGAGAGGGGGGTTACGGACACCTCGCGAGCGACAAACCCCCCGAGGCCACGCGCCCCCGGGGAGGAAACTGGGGAAAGGTGGCTGGGCTCACCACCCAACTCGCGTAGGGGGCAGTGGTCGGGAGCGTGGATAGAGGAGGGGAAGATGAGGGAAGTGAGAGGGGGGGTTGTGAGGAGGCGAGACGGTACTTATTGAGAATTACGAGTCTCCCGCCGGTGGACGCTGCTTGCATCTTGCCAAGTTGATGTCACGTCACGAGTTGCCGCCATCTGTGCGGAAAAAAAAAGTGGGACTCGAAAAAAATCGGAACGAAGAAATATATCTCACAAGACCGGAAGAGGGGAAAGTTGCGGGTAAATGCATTATCTTAAATGGTGTATTGCACAACTGACAAATCACATATTTTAATGTCCCGGGAACTCGGTAAACAACAATTGTATGTATGTTGAATTTGTTTCGCACCGTACATCGTCAACCGCGTTAATCGGAGGTGTGGGGGATGGACAACAAACTAAACACAAAAAGCATTTTTAAAGAAATCAGTTTGTCGATCTAGACGGTTCGTGGTTGCAGAGATATAGCGATTTTAAATCGGGTCCATCTTTTTGAAACACCCTTTATTTTATTTAAAAGTTCGTAGCTCTAGTGGCTTCCTAATATCAGAAGGAAGAGCGTGTCCAGACGGCCGCAGAAGCGCACCTGAAAGCGCGTTATGCAGTGACCGTCTTTGTTTGATGGCAAGTCAAAAGCCGTTGCGAAGATGAGTGGAGTTCGCGTGACGGTTTATGCTCCTATGATGAGACCAAGAGGCAGTGGCTGTTGGTCTTTGTCGAGAGGAGGATCAGTGCCTGAATTGTCAGTTTATTTTGGACAAAGGTGACCATCTAATGGGGCACCCCCAAGTGGCAGAATTCCGCCCTGGGGCCTCCAGGCCTGAGCCTCCACGCACCCCTGGGCTGGGGTGGCACTGACAACAGAGAAAATGAACACGGACAAAAACACACAAAGGGAGAGGCACAATTTGTGCAGAATGGCGGTGCGCTAATTATGTAGCCGGTTACAAATTACAAGCGGCGCTTGCACGTTACTTTAATTTCCGGTTTGGTTTCAGAATATTCTCTCTTCCCACCTCCGCTCTCTTCCCATCGTATTCCCCTCCCGTGAAAAAAAACGACGTTCCCGACCGCTGCCCTCTACGTGGGTAGGAGGAGGGCAGCGAGCCCAACCACCGTGACCTTCCCGTTCTCCTGCCCCCTGGGCACCTGGCCTCGGGATCGTCGTCCGCGGAATATCTGTAACCACCCCCCCAATCCCCCACCGTCTCCCCGTCGCTCGCTCTTTCTAGCAGGCTCTTGCAAAATAAATGTAATCTTTTATATATTTGTATATGTCCGTAAAATAAAAATGACAGGCGACAAAGGGGGGGGGGGGGGGGGGGTTAACGAGCCCCCCGTTAAATCGTCCGCAGCTGCAGCCCCAGTCGTGGTGCTCCGCGATTAGCGTCGTCGCTGCTCCGGAACGCCGCATTTCAATAATTTAATAATATTTTTATAACGAAATTATTATAATCCGCCAAAGTGGCGATGGCGCACTGATGGTATTCCCGAGTCTGCAAAAACAAAGAGCCCCCACGCGTAGCCTGAACAGACTATTGGGGCAAGTGCTGTAGTCGAGCACCTATGAAGAGCAGCACGGGACACAAGGGGGGTGGGCGGCCAGCACCACGCCCGGCCGCCTTTGTCTCCCCAGTGGCGATGTTTACTGCACACCGCGCCACGTACTCATTTGAGGCTGAGTCGACGGGTGTGCACACAGCATGTGCACGTGGCAAGCCCACTTTGGGTTGTGGTTAACCCGTAGCGATTGGCTGAGTGAATGGCTGACTGAATGAAGCTAGTGCTCATACCAGTAGACAATCATTTGTTCAAGTAGCTCATCCCTCTGATCAAACTTCGTTATTTATTTGGACTTGTTCTACCCAAGAAAGCCTCACTGAGTCTCCACGACTATTATCACAAAAATATTAACGGTCCTGCGAGCACTACCTTTCACGAATTGTACCAGTCTTACAACTTGACAACAACCCTACCCGGGCACACGCACCCACTCGGCTCGCGAGTAATGACATATTTTTTCCCCGTACGTGATTAGGCGTTAATAGTTTTAAACTCTTGGACAGCGAGCACCGTCGCGCGACCACGTGCGTCTCAAGTCTGACGTTTCTTCACGGCGGCAGAGCATGCCGTGGGTGTTGCGCTGGCCGCCCCCAGTGCGGCGCTGACGGACCCTGGACCTGGAGCTGAGCTCACGGATTAACGCGCCATTCCCAATGAGCAAACGTGCACACTCCCCCCCCCCACCTCCCTCCTCCTCCTCCCCGCCGCCCCCCCCCCACGCCCCCCCCCACGCCCCCCCCCCACGCCCACCCCCCCACGCCCCCGCCCCCTTTCCCCACGGCACTCCCCGATTGTTCATTCCCAGGTGCCCCCTCTGTCAACGCGAAAGCGCTAACCACCGGTCGACGTGGAACATTATATTCTTGCGAGTGATGGCAGCGGCAGGGTGTTTCTCAGGAGCTAAATGGCAATGTCGAGCTCCGCTGGTCACGACAAGAGGCCTTCAGCAGCAGAGAGAGAGACAGTTCTTGAAGGAGTGCCAGACTAGAGTGGTTTAATACACGCTCCAGAGTGTTAGTTGCATGGCTTGTCTCTTTGTATCTCTCTGGGTCTCTTTGTGTCTCTGTGGGTCACTATCGGTCTCTGTGTATCTCTATGCATCTCTACGTGTCTTTGTGAGTTTACTATATGGTCCTTAGTTCGGGTTGCATGGCCACAATGGTACGACTGTGGATTGTCCATGCTTCCATTGATGAAGGAGATGTCTGCATCGGTCTGTAGAGAAGCACATGACACATTACTTATGGTTAATACACCCACGGTATTAACCGGGGTGGCCACACGACTTGAGCTTGGGACCTGCACAACAAAGTGGCGAACACGCCTACGCTCGGAGGGAATGAAGAGTTGAAGTCTGTTCATTTTCATGCACGAGGCATGCTGCTGCTGCTGCTGCTGCATCACCACAGCCCAACATGAGTCACAGGGATGGAGATGCCACGTTAACTCACGGTAACACACAACAAATCAATCCCACGCCTCCGTGCTGTCAACCTTGGACGAGAAGTTAGGCAAATGCGGTGACCCCGTTCGTGGAATTGGCCAAACATCCCAATGGCAGAAGATCCTCGTGGAAAAAAATTACAAATGAAAATGTCACACACTCGCCGAAGGTTTCCTGGACAAACGAAGCGAATTATTCATCTCGTTGCATGCGCTTGTTATGTCGAAGGCAGGACGGATGAGTTACAGGACGGAAAATTATCACGGTTGGCTTCGTACGGCGCAAGCTCAGCATGCATGCATTTGTGCGCGGAAGGTTGACACCTTGACAAAACTGCCCATCCCACTGCAGACAGAGTCCACCTACTTGGGTGGAGGGGCTTTAAGACCCCCACGGCAAGCGACACGTGCTGTACCCACACTTTGCCCCACCACGAGTGATTTACACGGGGTTTATTCCAGGCAATAGCCAACATCGATGGCGAGTGATATCTGGACCAGCCCCTGCCTCTGCCACCCCCAACCTTCATCAACCTCAGAATCATGGATGTTTATTTATACTGCAGGAGGAATCCGATGAGCTATAAAGCTCTTTTTCACAGATGTCCAGTGGGGCCTATGGGCTCAGAGCGTTACAACAATAAACAAACCAAAAACACGATAGGAGTGCAGAGTATAGGAAAGGTAGACACATCACTTTAAAATATACAATTAAAACCAAACCATTTTTTTTATGATGATGATTGCTTGTGTTGCAATCAAAACGTCGGTATTCTATTATTTAATGTATTTTATTTCTACGTGACTTTACCAAAAGAACCAAAGAGTATATTTGTTTATCTTACCAGGTAAAGCCCACTGAGCTATTACCTTATTTATCAGAAGTGACCTCGCCACAAAATATAGCAGCAAAATACATCTCAATAATTCCGAAGGCGTGTTTCTAAATGTGGAGGGAAAAACCGGTCGGACCCGGAGAAAAATCCACGCGATCACGGGGAGAGCGTGCAAAGTCGAAATGTAAAGGCTCCAGGGTCGGGATCGATCCCCAACATCCTGAAAACCAGGCGAGGAAGGTAACATCGTCGTGCCCCTTCAATAAATATGATGAATGTGTACATTCAAATTGCATTAGTACATCAACCTGACCAGCCTGGTAGAGTACTTGTCAAACAACGCGTACGTAAGAGTTGGGCACCACTCGAAGGGCTAAGAAGCCCTCTGGGTGGGGGGTGGCGGGCATCTGGGAGAGGTAGGCGACAGGGGCACGAGTTGCAATGTAGTTACATTTAGCTCGTAACCCTGACGCCCCCCCCCCTCCGCATACCCCCGACTCTGACCAAAATGGCAGGGATTGAGGTTTTCCGGGTCAGTGAAGTCGTTGAGGATAGCGTCGGCATATGGGTTAATTTTCTTTCCCACTGCTCCACAACTTACCCCTGATTAGAATCTGTTGGCTGCTCCGGATGCCCTCAGCGATGGGCTCCATGGCCGGGGTAAGTAGTGGTGGGGCAAGGGGGCAGCCCTGCCTTGTGCCTCTACTTACTATAACATTTGGGGAGTATGTATATGGTACTATGTTGAACTTTCTTTGGACCGTACGTAGCCAACCATGCTTATCGGAGGTGCTGGGGAAGGACAACAAAAACTGAACACGCACACGAAACATTTTTTTACGTAACAAAAAATACAATTCCAAAATTATTCCATAAAATGTCCACACACGCACGGCGGTGTGGAAATTGCGGTTGAGTTTTAGATGCATTACGACCTCTATGTCACATAACATTTTAGCCGCGCTCCCCGCATGTATTTATACGCGCGCCAAACTTACAATGGGCACTGGCAGAGGCAGACCTATGAAATGCAGCTCATCCAATAATGTTACAGCGAGCTGATGCCTGCAGCCGATCTACCCACCGTGTGCTTAGTCTACAAGGTAATGACTTTTTTGCGAGAGATGATGAACTCTTTCATAAGGGGGTGGTGGGAGTGCGGGGGGGGGGCGGGGGTCGGTCATGCCTTTCATACTCCCCAGGCCAGTAAAATGAAAAAAACATGTGATGCGTATGCGGCTCTCCGAGATTGCGTTCACCTGCGCCGTGTATCCGTCGACAATAATCCAGCAAGCAACGGTGACCTCCTGCTAACGACGCTAAACCGGTGAACCGGAAGTGTCATCTTCTCCTTCCAGCTCTTTTTTTTTGTTCACCCTGCCTGAAAATGAGAATCTCGTTTGGCCGCCGGTTCACGCGGCCTAACGGGTCCACTCTGGCCCACCGAATTATTTATCGTTTTTTTTTCTGCGTCGGGAGTCGGGGCACATTTTCTCCGCCGGCTCTCGCGGGCCCTCCCCGTATCTCTCCTCTCGCTCTGTCTCTCGTTATGTCTCTCGCTCTCTCACTCTCCTCTTGCTCCTCTCGCTCTGTCTCTCTCTCTCACTCTCCTCTCCCAGATTTGTTCTAATGGGAACATATTCACTTGCGGCAAGTTGCCAAGAAGAAAATGCTATCGATCGGAGACGAAATGTTCGCAAATAAAATGGTAGGAAAATATTTTTCGCGGTGTGCTCTATAAATTTTCACGACCAGTGTCGCGATATTGGTACATCTTGATGTAAAACTTTCGTGACTGCAGTAATTCATATTCTTAGCTCTTTCGGTAAAGTCACGTTGAAGGGAAACAATAAAATATATAAAACATTAAAAATTCTCAAGACGTTTCGACCATAACACAAACGGTTGTCATCAGGTGTGAAAAAAAACAACGGCAAGAAACATTTGAAAGAAGTGTCGGTTTGCATTAATTTATTTATTTTTAAAGCGGTGTATTTATTTATAAAAAAACGTTAGCGCCACGCGGAGCGATTTGGCAGTTTATTTAGAAGGACGAGTCCATCTATGTTCTGAAAAGAGGAGGGGGGGAGACGAAAAATTAATGTATGCTGTCTGAAAGCCACCGTAAGCGTGAACAATCAATTCAGACCTGAAATGGTTTATCAAATCCTTCCAATGATTGCTAAGCCAGAATCCATCTTCTCGGTTGAAATTGCCTCTGTGCTTGTATATGTGGATAGCCTCATGAACAAATCTCTCATGGTAGCCAGATGGCTTACAAAGAACCTCTGTCTTGGAGAAGTCAATGTCATGTGAGCCTACTGAATTATAACAATGATCTGCCACGGCCGAGGTGTTGGTCCTTCTGTGTTTAAGGTCTGCTTTGTGTTCACGAATGCGGTCCGAGACATGGCGTTTGGTTTCTCCAATGTAACTACTACCATAGAGGCAACTTAGTTTGTAGACACCAGGGTACTCTATGTCCGGAATCACATCTTTTACAGACGGAACCAGATCACGGATTTTATATAATGTATTGAAACGGACCTGGATCTTGTGTTTATTCAAGATTTTGGAGATCTTTTTTTGTGATCCCTGCAATGTAGGGTAAAGTGATGGTTTTGAAAGGCTCCTCAAGAGGATCCTTCTTCATGGTTTGAGTGATAGCTTTGCAGATTGTATAGTCAGAGTAACCATTAGCCTTAAGAGCTTGGTGTACGTGCTTGAGTTTACTGCCTATGTGTTCCTGGTCGGATATGCATTGGGCTCTATGGTACAGAGTCTTGATGAGAGAATTCTTCTGTGATGGATGGTGGTGGGAATCCGGTTTCAGATAAGCATCCGTATGGGTAGCTTTCCTGTAGACAGAGTGGCTCATTGAACCATCAGGTCTCTTTTTTATTAGGACATCCAAAAAAGGTAACTTGCCATCTTGTTCATCACGTAGACATTGTATTGTTTTAATCTGTAAAGGCTCGCATATCGGTGGAGCGATCTTATAATAATTATCTGTAAAGGCTGGAATATCGGCGAAGTGATCTTATTATAATAATTAGAATCATATTCTTGGTTCTTTCGGTAAAGTCACGTAGAAGGGAAACAATAAAATAATAAAAGTATAAAACAATAAAATTATCACGACGTTTCGACTGCAACACAAGCAATCATCATCAGGTGTGAAAACCACAGCAAGAAAATTTGAAAAAATTTGAAAAAAATTTTGCTGTGGTTTTCACACCTGATGATGATTGCTTGTGTTGCAGTCGAAACGTCGTGAGAATTTTATTGTTTTATATTTTTATTATTTTATTGTTTCCCTTCTTGGTGGTGACTTTACCGAAAGAACCAAGAATATGAATCCCTGTAGTCACGAAAGCTTTAGATCAAAATTAGAATCATGGTTAGTTTTATACAGCGTTGTCATGAGTGCAAATTGCATGTCTTGCAATCACTGAGGAACCACAGACAAGTGGGGAAGGCAGTAGCCAGGCCGTGTGGGCAGCACTCCCAACAATTGCCCAAGCTCTGCAGTCCTCTACACATTTAAGTGTTTTCAACCAATCAAAGAGTGCTGATACATGTCTGCGGATACCGGAGCATCCAGAGAAAACCTACATGTGAGAGGGGGACACACTCAATCCTGTGCAGAAGGGAAAGATGGAGATTAGTCCATGCTGTGCTGTGCCGCGTGTTCATGGGCAAGCCAGGATATGGCACCTTGCCATCCACAGGAAGGGAGTTTCTCAGCATTTGCATAATCCATTTACATTCTCTGCAGACTTGCTGCTGATAATAAAACCACGTGAAACCTCGCATCAATTCACAGTGCAAGCCTGTCTAAGAAGTAATGTTTTTTGGTTTGTATTTTGTACTCTAATTTGCACTGCGGATGGTATGGATTCACTTCTTCGAGTGTGACATCTGGAGCTTCCTCTTCTTCTGATAAGTGGCTGCATTCCTGGGCTATATACGATATTCTTTTGCGCGCAAGATCTGCGTACAAATCCCTCTGCCCGTTTCAAGAAACTTCTTCTCTCGTCAGCTATTATAGCACCACCTTTCTAACTGAAGGGGTGCCACATTGGCGAGATGTTCACTACCTTGCCTGGTTTACGGGAGGTTGTGGGTTCGATCCCTACCCTGACGCCTTCTGTATATTTGGAGTTTGCATGTCTCTCTTCCCATGGTCTTGTGGATTTTTCTCCGAGTCCTCCGGTTTTTTTCTCCATATTTAGAAAACATGCTTTTAGAGTATTTGGCTGCTATACATTTCTGCGTGATAAACCACTTCGTTGAGCTATCATTTGTGGCCAGGTCGCATATGAAAAAGAGCCGTATTATTCAGTGGGGCCTTGCCTGGTAAAATAAAAAGTAGTTTTAGTTTATAGTAATGGATTTACGTTAACCCGTGCAGCCACTAGAGGCGTTTACAGTCACTGAAATGTAGAAGAAAACCAAAAGCAATCATTGTACCGAATCTCGACCCTAAATTGCCGCAACGAGTCAAATCGACAAGCGGAAAATTGACCTCATTCCAAATAATGACCGTGTGATCGTGAAAGAAAAACAATAATTGCAATATGATGACGAATTAATAAAATCCTAGCCCGCGCCCAAGTTATGCCTCGGGAGTGTTCGAGCCGACGAGAGCTCTGCCGCACCACCTGCGCGGTGAGATTCCACTTGGGCTAAGAAAAAGCCCCCCCACAGCTCGTTAAGTGGCATAAATCTCTCGGACTTTAATCCAGCAGTCGGATTCTTCCCCTGGCGGTGGCGGAGTCTGTGGGGTTTAGCGGCGTGGAGATCCAGACGGGGGGTGGGGGGGAGGTGGGGTGGAAGGGGGGGGGGAGTACGACTGGGAACGAGCCCAGTGGGACCGCGCTTGGATTGGGTTGCTCGGGGTGAGCTCGTGTGTAAGTGGTGAGTGGGCAGTGTAGCGGTTACACTACCGCTCGGTCGACTCGGGCCAGCTGCGCTACGAACCCGGGGTCCCGAGTTCGATTCCCGCTCACGACGGCCAACACCAGTGCCGATAATTATATGCGACCGGCTCCTGGGCCTCCCCTAGGTTGACTCGGCAACAAATTAGTACCCAGTGCGGTGTGTAGGAGCAGCGTTTCACCCGCTGTGCTACGAACCCCGCGACCCGAGTTCGATTCCCGCTCATAGCCAACACCGGTGACAATGATCTGAACCGGTTCTGGACCTCCCCTACATCAACTCAGCGACAAATGAGTACCCGGCGCGGTGTGTAAACATCACCGCTGGGGAGACAAAGGCGGCCGGGCGTGGTGCTGGCCACCCACTTCCCCGCGCATGCTGTACTGGCCTTCGCGATAACAGCACTTGCCCCAAAAGTCTGTTCGGGCTATTCGTGGGATCTTTGCCTTTTGTGTGCATGTGCGCACATGTGAGAGAGGTGGTGTGCACTGCTGCTGTGCTGTGGCTGCGTTGCTAGTGGTGCCGGCAGTGGTGGACAGCGGTGTCTTGGGGTGGGAGGTGTGCGAGAAATATCAAGTTTACATGAGGATCCACAGCGAGTGGAATATTACAAACCGCCCTCCGGGACGCGCGTGCCCACGTGCCCACGTGCCCTGGCATGCCCTACCAGTTTCCTGCACTCGCTGAGCCGCGGGTTGAGTTTGAGACGCGTCTATCCACCGGGGCGTCTCAGACTTTGCCTCCGCACGCGCTGCTACACCGCCCGCTCGCTCGCCCGCCCGCTCCTCTGCCTTGCTGCCCCCTTTGTCTCTGCGCCTTTTTTTGCAATGGCGCGAGTTCTTTCTCCCCATTTCTTATGTATGTGTGTGTATATATTAATATATACTTTATATGTAAACACTGCCCCAGTCTCTGGATGTCCGTCAAAGCTCTTCGCCCCTGTTCTCAATGGAATATATTTTCCTTTCTTCAACTCGCCGAGCCTTTTTTTTTTACATTTCAAGATTTCGGAGCGCCGCACATGTCATTTTGTGACATTCCCGCCGTCCGCCCCGTTGTCACCTCGGAGTCTTAACTCGAACGTGCCGGCCTTTTTGTGTCTCCTCCGACCCTTCGCCATCCATTGTTGTGGTTTAATAACAAATCAGAGGTTGCCAGATCGGTCTTGGAACGGCCCAGGGCTTCATGCTAACGGCACGGGAGTGGCTTTTGTGCACGCGGTGTGCATGTTTCCCCCGCGGAAATTAGGTCTGAGATCTGCCAAAGGCCATCCCCCAGTTGATCTAACTCAAGCCTTAGTGCGCAATGATGGGTTTGTCCGAGGCTCACCTTGAAATATTGCTCAGAACGTACGTATATAAACCTACCCATATATGCGTGCTCACACGTGTGGACGCGTGCGTGCACAAACACGTGTGATATGCACACGCTCGCACACGCCCTTGTACATATCGGCAGACGCGCACGTAGCTGCACACGCACACTAAGTAATAATAAAAACGCATAAGTTAAATGCATAATTCAAGTAGTTTAGAAAAGTGGGCTTGGGTAGGATATGTCACCGCATGAAGGAATGATCGCCAAGAGCTAAGGCTAGTTAGTGAAGGAGTGTCGGTCAAAGTACGGAACGCGTCCGAGAGTACTACACTGGGGTACGCACGCTGGGGTACGCGCACTGGAGGAGGAGTGGAGAGTACGTACACTGCGTGGCGATAAAATCATCGGCCCTTGTGCAGGTTCCAGGTAGAGAGATGATTATTTATGTCGTAGGATCGTGAGATGTGGCGAAGGCTTGGGGGAGGCCTTCATCCAGCAGTAGATCCATCATGTCTGATGATAACGCCGACGATGATTCGTTCTTAGCTGTCCGATGAATCGTCACGATTGTGGAGTCGTGCTTTAAGAGTCGTCTCTTTCCTCTCTTGATTTTACCTCTCATTGCATTGGGGGTTATTTTTTTTTTTGTTCCGTTTCATTTGTCACAGTTGTGTCCGCTCCAGTTGAACGCGTACGCTTTCGCGACCAATATTATCCATAAGAGATGTTTCTGGGTTCGACCACGTGAACATGAATGTGCCGTGAAACCCGTCGTGCTCGAATAGTCGTACGAAAACGTTCACGGTAAATCTCCAACACACCGGTGTGCTGAACTAGTTAACGAATTGTTGTTTACGCGACAAACTTTACTAATCGACTGTGCCGGTTGGTGGCGGGTTGGACGACACATTGATATTTACACGATCTAACCCCCCCCAAAAAAAACTCTGTTTTGGATGTGTCTGCTCCGTTAACCCACATTGTAACATTCGCATATCCCCCAACGCTTACATTTTGACGAATCCTTACGTAACCGATTCTTACGCTCTGCGATTCTCCCGGGATCAATATCATTGAAGCGGTGCGTTTGCTACGCTGCCTCGATGTTCACGTCTCCATAGGAGCCCTGCCACACCTCGCCGACATCATCGCTCGCTCCTCCCTTTGCGGACGCCGCTTTTTAGTTCTTACATCAACAGAAAATCACGGACCTTACCCAGTGCATTTCAGAGCTGCTCGCCTGTAACCCATACTTAACGAAGAAAGCCATTTTGGTTTACCGGCACCTTTAAGGATGCTTTTTTTTTTCCCCGCACACACTCGACAAATGGAAGAAAATAGTGGATGATGCCATCTTGGTAATGTAAACTCTATAAAGGGACTTTGTGCTTTATCAATTAAAAAATAAGCAATGATTGGGAACAAAGTTAGGTTGGAGCCGCTTTAATTTGAATGAAAGTGTGCATTTGTTAGAATGCTCCCAAAGGCAATGTATGCGTGGTTCATACAGATGAAGAGTTGTCAAATGTATAATTTATCGACTTTAAAAAACACAATTAGTAGCCGTTTACATTTTGAAACAACAAAGTGCGGTTCACTGAAATCTTTTTTTTGACTGAGTGAGATTACAATCTTCATTGGGCTCTCTCGAAGCGTCCCCCTCCATCCCTCACGTCTCTCTCCTGTATCTCCCCCTCCTGTATCTCCCCCTCCATCCCTCACGTCTCTCTCTGTCTTGTTTTGGACTGCCTGTGCGTTTGTGGAGAGCGCTAGTGTAGCGGTCAGCGCTCTGCGCTACGAAGCCGGCGACCCGGGTTCGATTGCCGCTCACGGCCAACACCGGTGACGCTTATCTGAACCGGTCCTAGGCCCCGCCCCCTAGGTCGACTCAGCCTCAATTGAGTACCTGGTGCAATGTGTAAACATCGCCACCAGGAGATAGAGGCAGCCGGGCGGGCGTGCTGTTGGCCAACGACCCGCTCGTATGCTGTCCCGGCCTTCATTGGTGCTCGCGAACAGCACTGGCCCTAGAATCATGTTGAGGCTATAGGGGGGATCTTTGTCTTTGTATTAATGTGCATGTGTGTGCGTCTGCACACATGCATTCACTTTTGCATACACGAGTCCGTCCGTGTGGGTGCGAGTGTCTGTGAGTCTTTGCATGTATGTGTGCGTGCGTGCATGTGTCAACCGATCTCCTTTTTCATCTTTCATCTCACAGTCGTATCCCAAGGTGACCTCCTCTGTCACTTTAGACTACACTTCTCTCGTCGGTCAGTAGTCTTCTCAAGCTCTTCAATGCCTGTTCTCCCCCCCCTCCTTCCCTCCCCCACCCAGCCAGCCCACCGCATCACACATCATCCTCGCCGCCCCCTACCCTCGCCTCCTCTCCTCTCCCACGGCTTATCGCCAACGACAGTCTTCGCCATTCGTTCACTCATCAGCCGACGAGCTTGACTGACGCAACAAAATAATAATAATAATAACAACGTCGCTTCTATCTCGCTTTGCTCGACACCGTTTACAGCGGATATCCTCACATCCGCAAGTTTAATTTTAAATGCATCCCCCGAATCGATTCACAAAACATGCCTGTTACCTGCGAGTTTCACAAACAAGAGGAGGTCACGACTGAATATTCCTACTATTTGTATTTCATTACTGATGTATCCGTGGGCAAGGGATTGAACCCATCCTGCGTTCGGCATTTTCTTTGCGGATAGAAAGGAGTCACACGTTGAGTCCACCGTGCCCACCCGAATTTTCCTGCAAGCAAACGCTGACAGTCGTCCTGTTTCCCCCTTTTGTATTCGCAGGAGTGTCGGCAAATCATCTCATTTGTCTTTGCCCACACACATGAATGAAAAGGAGTCGCGTTTGTGGATAATCACTGATGAACAGGATATGCCGAACACACCCCCCCCACCACCAACATTCCCCCCCCCCACCAACACCCTCACCCCTCCCCCCAACCAACACCCCCATCCCCCCCCACCAACACCCCCCCCTACCACCCCCATCCCCCCCCCCCACCAACACCTCCCCCCCCACCAACACCCCCACCCCTCCCCCCACCAACACCCCCACCCCCCCCCACCAACACCCCCATCCCCCCCCCACCAACACCCCCCCCCTCCACCAACACCCCCCCCCACCAACACCCTCATCCCACCCCATCAAAGGAGAGTTTTTGCCATACATATCGCACACGAACGGCTCCGCTTGATGGTTTAATCGATTGGGCACGTGCTGCCAACCGCACCGTATATATGCGTCCAAAAATGGCCACTTATTCCACCCACTCGCCCACCGCGATTTGAACGGAACATCTACCGCGGCTCGTTCTTTATTCTTTATCATTATTATTACTCGTACCCCCCCCCCCCCCCCCCGTCGCTGGCAGCCTGGACGAGTTATCTGCACGCGATGGGGGTCGTCTGACTTTTCCCGTCGTCGTCGAGGCCGTCGAGGTCGTCGAGGTCGCATTGTTCCCCGCGCAGTACAATTAAACGCGGCACAATGTTGCCGTTCCTTCCCGTAGGTTCGGCGCACAAAGGTATCTGCGAGGCACGGTGGGGCGCGCACACTTGACGATAGGACAATATGTCATTGGGCACGTACACCGCTGGGGGCGGGGGGGGGGTGGGAGGCTGGGGGCAAATGTGCAAAGAATGCGAAGTAAGAGGACGAAAGAGTACGGGCCAAATGCAATTACTTTCTCGAAAACTTCCCGTTTTTGTTATGATATTGGCATTAATACGCTTACAGTTATGTCGATAATGTGTTCCCAATTCCAAAACGGTGGAGCGGTTTATTAGGGGACAGCGAAAATGAAAAGTAATAAAAAACCAATGCAAGCGTATTTTTCTTGAAGCTATAAACGTCATAGGCACAATGTATTTAAATAACGCTAATGTTATGCTATGTATAAACTATATAGATATGACATGTGTTGTCCAATACAGAAAAAACAAATAGTAAATTATTTGCTTGTGTTGCCTCCGAAACATCGTGATTTAATTGTTTATTTTATTTTACCTTATTGACTTTACCGAATAAAACCAAAGAGTATGAATCCTTGCAGTCACGAAAGCTTCAAATCTAGAAGTAAATTAGGGTCAATTTGTACGTGAATCTCTGCACTCCGTATTACGAAGTACACCGGACGCTCTTGATGATACGAACATTAGATTAATGCCACCATATCAAACGTGCACGATTTCAAAGTGGGAAAATTCTCTCCCCTCTGGAGTGAGGCAGTGAAGATGGGCGTCAGTAAACAAAGAAAACGCTTCGGGGCCCTTAAGTAGCTCGGTGCCCCCCCCCCGTCCCTTGGTTTCATGAAAAAAAAACGATGAGTGAACAAATATTATCTCAAATCAATTCCTAATAAAAACATAACAAGCGAATTAATATTACAAATAGAAAATAAAGCTC
Organism: Petromyzon marinus; assembly: GCF_048934315.1. NCBI lineage: Eukaryota > Metazoa > Chordata > Hyperoartia > Petromyzontiformes > Petromyzontidae > Petromyzon > Petromyzon marinus. Next base: position 6,051,505 of record NC_133707.1, read on the forward strand.
TCTCATCTCACTTACATCTCTCTTCAGTGACCTCTATTCTCTACATTTCTCCCATCAAGTGCATCTCTGTCGTCTCATCTTGCCGACACCTCTGATGTCATCTCACTGGGAGTTTTAAAATTGAAAGTGGGGGGGGTGGGGTGGGAGAGGGGGGCCCTAAAAATGTAAAAGAATCACAATATTTATTTATACTGAATATATTCATTTGAGAGCTAAAGCCCTTTTTCACAAATGTCCCGTAGGGTCGGGTCAGAACATTCCAACAACAAACGATTCAAAGGCAAAGTATAGGAAAGGTAAACAAATCACTTAAAATATTTTTACAAATAAAAACTAAAAATATTGTCTGCTTTGGATAAACTCCCCCCCCCCCCACACACCACAATGTGCCAACACCACCACTCCCCTTGGATTGAACCAAAAAGCCGGCAGAGCTTCTCCATCCCGTGTCCCCAAGCTCCATGTCCCTAAACCCCTGGCCACCAGAGATCACGCGGAGGTGGGCGAGGGTGCCCGATTATTTTTCTTGGGGTGTGGAGGGGGGGGGTCTGCGGCGGCTGAGTCTCCTGCGCTGGGATCGGGATGGCCAGGAATGCGCGCCACTCAGGGCTCCGTTGGGAATGGTAAAATAAAATCTATAATTTTTACTCTGGACACAAATCATGAACAAAACGTGTAAAACGGACCAATGCAAGGTTCAATGCAAGCAAATTTTATGGATTGAAGAAGTGATGATTCCTTAATTTACAATTGAACAGCGCGGGAGGGTCAGATTTATGAACGGTCATCTAAATGCTCTATTTACCCCTGGAGACCGACAAAGGAGCAGTCGGGACCCCCTCCCCTAACCATGCTGGCACTGGATAGTCGCACCCAATCAACTCTCTATAATTCACACCAACGTCCATAAAAATGACATTGTCAGCTCAACTGCCTAACTTTGTTTTACTTTGGATTCCGTCAAAATAAATTTGTACCACAATTACGCTGCGAACGATTCCATCCTGATCAATAGCCATGCCAGCCATGGAACTCAATCGAGCCGTCGCCCGGTCTTCAAAGGGATTTTGTCGGAACCGCGCACAAACATGATCAAAGGTGCTTTGTTTGAGGCTCTCACAGCCTTTGTAAATATTTCTCGTGTTTACTATTTAAAAAAAAGGCCGCTTTTGCAATTACTCGCAAATTGATTACACAACTTGATTTAAAGAGGGTTTCATGTGGCCTGTTGTGCGAATTGAAGCATAAGTATATAAACAAAGGGATGCTGCCACAGTGGTTTCGGGGTCAGCACACTCGACTTCAGAATCAGAATGTGTATTCATGCTGGAGGAATCCGATGAGCTATAAAGCTATTTTTCACATGTCCAGTAGGGACGGGTCAGAACGTTACAACAACGAACAGTACGAAAACACGACAGGAGTGCAAATGATAGGAAAGGTAAGCAAATCACTTTCAAATGAAATGTGTTCAAATAATACTAAACTAGTTTTATCCAACCAAGTAAAGTCCACTGAGACTTACAATTGAGAGCTCACCGGTTAGATTCTATTCCTTCACCCCCCTTTAATGGAGGCCTTTTCACCCAGCAATGGAGTGAGCAGGTCAAGTGCGGTGGCTGCACCTTGACCTTTTGAAGTCAAACAAAACCAAAACGCTGCGGAGGGCGGGGTGGAAACTTGCGCCGGCGCACATCGGCAAAAAAATCGGGAAAGGTGCCTACGGGTTGGGGAAACCGTTTCATTATTTTGATGTTGTCCTCGCCGCCGCATGCTACCTGTGTTTTGGAGGAGGGAGGCCTCTGGGGAAATCCCCTGGGCTTGCGCTCAGCCACCAAGAAGCGAGCTCGGCCAAGGAGAGCCGGCGTCGTGTTGCGGCGGAATGGCAGCCGTGGAGATGCCGCCTCGTCGTGACTCACGCGCACCGTACACTCGGGAGGGATGCAGGTGAAAAGGGGGGTAAGCATTATACACAGCCGTGAAAATGTGGCGTGTCGGTCGCCTTGCACTCCGTGCTGTATCACGGAGATATGGAGAGGGCTTAATGCACCTGAAATGAATTGGGCCATTCCGGTTCTATATTTTATTTCATTAATTCCCAACCCGACAAGAATATGTCTCTCTCGGTGCTCGACTTCATGTGCGCGTGCATGTTGGGGGAGTGGTGGCGGAGCAGTTAGCGCGCTGCGTCGCGAACCTGTCGACCTGGGTTTGATTCCTGCTCACGGTCGACACTGGTGACGATTATCTGAACCGGTCCTGGGCCTCCGCTAGGTCGACTCAGCCTCAAATGAGTACCTGGTGCGGTGTGTAAATATCGCCACTGGGGTAGACAAAGGCAGTCGGGCGTGGTGCTGGCCACCCACCCCCTCGTGTGGCGTGCCGGCCTTCATAAGTGCTCGCTAGCAGCACTTGCCCCAACAACCTGTTAAGGCTATGCAGGGGATCTTTGTCTTTGTTTGAGCGGTGGCATAGTGGTTAGCATGCTGCGCTCCGAACCCAGCGAGCCGAGTTCGATTTCCGCTCATGGCCAATAACAGTGACAATTTATCTGATTGTTAGAATTATCAGCGACTGGTCCGCGGGCCTCCACTAAATTGACTGAGTCTCAAATGACTACCTGGTGCGAAGTCTAAACATCGGCACTGGGGAGACAAAGGCGGCCGGACGTGGTGCTGGCCGCTAACAGCCATTGCCCCAACAGTCTGCTGAGACCATAATATAATGGTTCTTTTGGGTTAGAGCGCGTAAATATATAAATGTGTCGTTAAACCCGCCATCATCTGACACAGCCAACTAGTAAGGTTTGTCACGTAAACAGAACGTGGCCAATTCGTTACTCGTACAGCACACCGGTGTGTTGGAGAGCAAATCCACAACATTTACAATCTGAGTACGACGTTTCGCCAGTAATTATAACTAGCTTCATCAGGCGACAGCCAGATTTGTGGAGAAATCCTCCCGTTTCGTTCCTTAAATTGATCCGTAGATGTTATGGAATCACTTGTGAGCCTTTTCTATTTAAAGCTTTCGTGACTGGAATGATTCATCTTCTTTGGTCCTTTCTGTAAAGTCACGTAGAATGAGAATAAAATAATAAATTGATAAAATAAAATAACACAATAATATTCTCACGACGTTTCAGCCACAACACAGTCTCGTCCCTTCACCTGATGAGGGCCGCTTGTGTTGTGGCCGAAACGTCGTGAGAATATTATTGTGTTATTTTATTTTATCAATTTATTATTTTATTCTCATTCTACGTGACTTTACCGAAAGAACCAAAGAAGACACTTGTGAGCCCTTCACGTGCGAAATGGGGGGCGGGGGGGGGGGTTAATTAATTCATATACATTTCAATGGGTATCCAGTCTGCTAAGGTTATGGCGGTGGGAGGGGGGGGGACGTTATCTTTGTGTGTACGTGTCACTCGCTCACATTCGTAGACGCGCGGTTGAGCGGGCGGGCGGGCGGGTGCTCGTCAGCCTTCCAGTCCAATTACGGCTCAAAACGCAATGCGTTCGCGGCGGGCGCCTCTGCACGGCCGCCCTGTGTTGACGGGAGCGGCGAGGAGCCCGTCGGGCGTCGTCCCAGCCGCCCTTACGAGCGCCACGGTGTCAAAGGACAACGACGTTAATAAATAAGTAAGTTGCGCGGGACGCCGAGCCGAGCCACGCCCGGCTCGGCGTCCCGCGCAAAACTAGTCGCAGCCATCCTTCCGCGACGCGATATAACGTCGCCTCGAATCCGTCACGCGCAGGTTGGCAGCGCCCCGCGCCGAACGCGGCCCCCGTAAATCGGATTGAAACTGCGCCTGCTGAATAAATAAATGAGTAGAAGGACATTGGCCCAGAGCTGGCGCTCGCTGTCGCGCCAATCACTCCTCCCCTACTCCGACTGCAGGCCTCCTCCCGTCGCTCCGCCGTTCCCTCGGAGCCGCCACCCTTCTGCAATGCCCGCTCCACGCTCTGTCTCTCACATCTGTTGCTGCCATGCGCACGCCGGGTTTGCGGTCGGATTTGGAGTGCGTGGGTGGAGCGGCGGGGCAGCGGTTAGCGGACTGCGCTTCAAACCTGGCTTGCCGAGTTCAATTCCCGCTCGGGGTCAGCAGTGGTGACAGTTATCTGAACCGGTCCGGGGCCTCCTCTAGGCCTGCTCAGCCTGAAATGAGTACCCGGTGTGTAAACATCGCCACGGGCGTAGGTGCTGGCAACCCACCCCTTTGTGTGCCATGCCGGTCTTCATGGGTGCTTACTAACAGCACTTTCCCCAACAGTCTGTTAAGGCTATACCTTGGAAATTTGTCTTTGAAGCGGTCGTGCAGTGGTTAGTGCCCTGTGCTTCAAACATCGCATTCAGAGTTTGATTCCCGGCCATGGGAAACAGCAGTGGTGATTTTTCTGGACCGGTTTTGGGCCTGCCCTAGGTTAACTCAGCCTTAAATGAGTATCCGCACTGGGCCGACCACACCACCCCGAGCTGCGCCGTGCCAGCCTTCAGAGGTGCTCGCTGTGTGAGTCTACATGGGGGCCATTTGCCTTGATTGTGAATGTGTGAAATTGTGTCCCTTTACACAAGGGCATTGGATGCTGTAACTTCTCACCATGTAAATAAATTATGTAACGCCCAAACATGTATTTAAAGTCACATAAATGATTATTTAAAGGCTAAGTCAACCTCGGGGAGGCACGCACCATAAGTATTTCTGTAATAACGGTTTTGTTTTTACTTCATGTAAGATCCATAATAGGAAGATAAGAAAACAACTCCATTATGGATAATATTGGTCGCGAAAGGCGACTTGTTAAAGTGACCTAAGATGTAACATTCGTGATGGAATTGCACTGAGAAACAGAGAGAGGAGCACGCGTGTCGGAGAACAAAATGCTAATTCAGAAACCTTTACTGACCGTTAAGGAAAATAATTAAGCCTGGGTAGGACACATCACTCGAAGGGCCGAGAATAGACGATGTGTGAGACTGATAACGGTGGCATAGAACACAGCCGGAGAGGACGATCGCCGGAGCGATGAGAACCGGTCCATGTGCAGGCGTGCGACGAATCGTGACCTCGCAGCACCTTGAGGAATGGCGACGGCGTGGTGAGCCCTGCATCCAGCAGTGGATAGGCCATAGCTGACTGTGATCTTGATTAAGAGGCCTTAATCTAGCAGTGGATAAGAACATAGCTGATTGTGACCTTCATTAAGAGGATTTAATCTAGCAGCGGATAAGTCCATAGCTGACTGTGATCTTGATTAAGAGGCCTTAATCTAGCAGTAGATAAGACCATAGCTGATTGTGATCTTGATTGAGGCCTTCATCTAGCAGCGGATAAGACCATAGCTGACTGTGATCTTGATTAAGAGGCCTTAATCTAGCAGCGGATAAGAACATAGCTGACTGTGATCTTGATTAAGAGGCCTTAATCTAGCAGCAGATAAGTCCATAGCTGACTGTGATCTTGATTGAGGCCTTAATCTAGCAGTGGATAAGATCATAGCTGATTGTGATCTAGCAGCGAATAAGTCCATAGCTGACTGATCTTGATTTAGAGGCCTTAATCTAGAAGTGGATAAGACTATAGCTGACTGTGATCTTGATTAAGAGGCCTTAATCTAGCAGCGGATAAGATCATAGCTGATTGTGATCTTGATTAAGAGGCCTTAATCTAGCAGCGGATAAGAACATAGCTGACTGTGATCTTGATTAAGAGGCCTTAATCTAGCAGCAGATAAGTCCATAGCTGACTGTGATCTTGATTAGGAGGCCTTAATCTAGCAGTGGATAAGATCATAGCTGATTGTGATCTAGCAGCGAATAAGTCCATAGCTGACTGTGATCTTGATTAAGAGGCCTTAATCTAGCAGCGGATAAGATCATAGCTGATTGTGATCTTGATTAAGAGGCCTTAATCTAGCAGCGGATAAGAACATAGCTGACTGTGATCTTGATTAAGAGGCCTTAATCTAGTAGCAGATAAGTCCATAGCTCACTGTGATTTTGATTAAGAGGTCTTAATCTAGCAGCGGATAAGACCATAGTTGATTGTGATCTTGATTAAGAGGCCTTAATCTAGCAGCGGATAAGAACATAGCTGACTGTGATCTTGATTAAGAGGCCTTCATCTAGCAGCGGATAAGACCATAGCTGACTGTGATCTTGATTAAGAGGCCTTAATCTAGCAGCGGATAAGACCATAGCTGACTGTGATCTTGATTAAGAGGCCTCAATCTAGCAGCAGATAAGACCATAGCTGACTGTGATCTTGATTAAGAGGCCTTAATGTAGCAGCGGATATACCATAGCTGACAACGACGATGATGACCGTGATCACGATGAAAGTATTTCGCCTTTCTTCACGTCGCACGAACGAATAATTACACCTCCGTTACTGATTGCTTCGTTTATCCGCATTGGGCTTTACCGCCACACATTGACCGCATTGTTTCACTCCCTCATTTCCAACCCGTGCGGGGGGTTGTAATCTCTCCCAGCATCCATGGCGTTTCGCGTGGGGGTCAAGAGGTTGAACCGAGCGTAGCCGTACTTTGCCTGAACGCGTCCGCCGTGGGCAAGCCATTACGACGATGACGACGACGATTTGTTATGGTTTTTGTTTCATTTAACACACTACCGTTCCCATGACGTACTCGTACGTCCTCAGTTTTTTTCTTCCCGACTCCTTTTGGACGACGTACGTGTAGAAGAGTGTTAATAAAATTAAGTGTATCGGTTGCGAGGCTCCCACGAGGCCACACGGGAGTGGCGTGCGGCACAGTTTGGCGGCAGCTTTAATAGAGTGTGGCGATCGTGTCGCTACGGTTGTCTGCGGTGAGTGTGTCGCGTCTTTTAAAAACAGCGGCGCTGCTACGCCTCTCTAGATAAAATTGACGCTAAAGCCGTTTGCGCGTTTCCGAGATTCAGCGGTGAACGGGACACCCACCCTGCAACTTGCAGAAAACTCGGAACGGGAAATGGTTAATTAACCGTTATGGGAGGAGGGGTAGGTTGAGGTGGGTGGGAGCGACTCCTCCTCCTCTGCACTCCAGTCCTCGGATGGGCGTTCTACCTGGGAGCGGCGCGTTGCCGAGTGAGCAGCGGGCGTGCATGTCCACGCTTCAATTACCGAGCGCCCTACGACCTCATCTCGACCTTCTCGTTCCGCGACGCTTTTTTTCCCCCTCCTCTTCATTCCGAATCGACCTGTGTGCGCTCAACAATCGTTCAACAGCGAATCATTGTCGTGCTCCCAAGGAAGCCCTAATTGATCCGGTAAGAGCTCCGGTTGGGGCGGCGGGAGGAGGAAGATGGTGGGTGGAGGGGAAAAGAGAGAGAGCGAGAGAGAGGCTGCGACAACAAACCAAAAAACACAACAGCCGTTAGCATTTCGAGTCTCAACTGAAAGGTAATGTAGGCTGCTGCAGAAAGCCAATATGATACAAAGTGACGGCGCATACTTTGGCCGTAAGACCTCAGGCCTCCTTATATTCACAAGCTGATTGATGCTTCGCGATTTCTTGATGTAGTTCATTGTGTAACATTGGGCTCAACCCCTAACCTCCAGGGGTGAAATGAATAAATAAAATAGTGTTTGGACATAACTGAATTATTTGAATGAGGGTGGGGTAATTTTTTTTTTTACAAATATTTGGCGACAGTTTATATGGAGATGTGGACACGACTCGGGGAATTGCTGATGTGGACCGAATCGAGAAGAGGTCACGCGATCTTCACTCCTCGTGTCTTCTGTCGTGGACAATTCCCAGTTGTCACGTCCCCCGGAGGCCCTCCGATATTGCGGACGCGATCGCGACGTCCCTGCAAGCCCCTTCGTGTCGTCAAAGAAGGTCCGGTGTCACTGCAGCTCAGTGTTATTCACTCATTTTCAGAGGTGGGGGGGCCCACTTTGGCCGATAAGACATCATCAGTGTATGAGAGCCGCCACGCATTGGAAACCATTGTTGGGTTTTACAGCAGCACGATGATGATGATGATGGGAGGGTGTTCTCAACATTTGTGAATTGACGGGGGCCGCACGTCAGGGGCCGCACTAAAGGCCACCAGGGGCCGCGGGTGGCCCACGGGCCTTGCAATGAAGACCACCGCTATAGCTGGAGTACTTGACCTGTAATCAGAAGGTTATGTTTTCCAGTGCCGGTTGAGTGATGATCAACTCAGCCTGTGCCACTTTGTGAAAAATCAACAGTTAGCGATACCGCGGGGTAAATGGCCCCCTTGCCATTGGAATGTGGAATTACCACCAGTAGCTAAACGTTTGGCTTCGTAAACCTGCCCAGTAATGCAACGAACAGAACACAAACTTGAATAGTGGACAAATAACAATCGATCGGTGCGTGCCTGGAAGTGCATTGAGTGACAGAAAGAGGAGCTCGTGGGGTGGAGAAGGTAGACAGGTCGACGGTGGACAGAGGCGTTCCAACCCTTAAACGACAGTTCGCGGAGCTCGGACAGGACACGTCGCCAAGACGGGTGGCTGATGATGGCCACGGGTAGATAACGGAGAGCGGCAGCCAAGGGATGCGTCTTGAGAGGACGTCCACCCTGGGCGAGACCTTCAATCCAGCAGTGGATCGACCACGGCTGATGATGGCTTAATACGGGTGACAAATGGGCGGACAGGAAGGCCGCCGGATGCTCGTCCGTACAGGGAGGAACCTTGACATTGCGCGTTCTCATTGTCCCACTGTCATTACCTCGCTTGCCTTCAAAGGAAGAAAAAAAATCACAACCACTGTGCCTGTGCAGTGGCAATCCATGAATGGTAAATCTGTTTGTAATGGTCCTTAAACTACGCTCCTCTGAGTCCCATTGTCCAACACGAAAATCAATGGCCACGAATGGAATCGGAGCTAAAGGTCTCACCTTTGACTTACGGTCCTCCCAAAGTAGCCGTGATGTACCGCCGCCATCGCAGTCTGGCGGCGGTAATTTGCGCCCCCCGTGTTTGTTAGCATGAAATGAAAAATGTGATGTGCGGTATTTGCCGCATATGCACGCCAGAGAAAATGAGGTGTGATCGCGCAATTGGCTCCCGCTCGAGTGTGCGCTAAATCTCACGCTAATCGGAAATGGCAACTGCGGCGGGTGAGCGGGAATTGAGATGATGGCTTCGACATCCCCCTCTCAGCTCCGAGTCGCCCCGAAAATCCTCGGCTTATTAACCCGAGAGAGGAGAGTGAGAGAGAGGAGAGTTAGAGAGAGAGAGAGGAGAGTGAGAGGACAGAGAGAGTGAGAGAGAGAGAGGAAAGTGAGAGAGAGGAGAGAGAGGCAAGTGAGAGGAGAGAGGGAGGAGAGGAGAGTGAGACCCTTTGGCGGGCAGCTCCGAAGCACATGGCTTCATTCACAACCCTCTGGGACAAATCCGCCCATCGTCAGTCGCTGGGATCGGCTGCCTACGCCGCTCGGCGAACGCGTTCGGTGAACGTGCCACGGCCCTCGACGTTTGGAAACACACAGATAATCATTATGAGACCTCATTTGCCAGTAACAAGATATAGTAATAGGTTTTACCCTTTTAACTGGCACAAAAACTGACACCTTTATTCAAGGCATCATGTTTGCAATAACCACAACACAAGCAGTCAAAATGCAAACAAAAGAGACACTCTGATAATAATATGCACTGTCCTTGAATTTGATTGGTCCACACCCGAGACGGCTTTTCTTAGAGCCTAGTCTCCACTGGTGTTGGACCAGAAGACGCCAAAAGGCGTACAACTTAAAAACAGCGCACTATCAGAGTATTGAGGGCTCGGGGTGAGCATTTACATTATGAAACCTCCTTTGCCAGTAACAAGATATAGTAATAGGTTTTACCCTTTTAACTGGCACCAATCAAATTCAAGGACAGTGCATATTATTATCAGAGTTGTCTCTTTTGTTTGCATTTTGACTGCTTGTGTTGTGGTTATTGCAAACATGATGCCTTGAATAAAGGTGTCAGTTTTTTTGTGCCAGTTAAAAGGGTTAAAACCTATTCCTACACAGACAATCGTCAACGGCGTTGTGCCGTGAGCGGGAATCCAACTCGGGTCGCCGGGTTCGTGGCGCCAGCGTTGTGCGCGAGCCTTGCTTTGCCATCGGGGTGGCTGTGCCTGGCAGCGTGGCACGCACGCCAATCGAACTGGCAGACCGTGAGGAAGCGGGAGCTTGTGAACGCTCAAGTCAAACGAGCAGCCGAGCGAGCGGCGGGACGCATCGCGCGCGCGCGGGGAGCGGTAGTGTAGCAGGGTCAGCGCGCTGGCGCCCCGAACCCCGGCGACCCGAGTTCGATTCCCGCTCACGGCACAAGGCCGTTGACGATTGTCTGGACCGGTCTTGGGCCTCAGCCTAGGTCGACTCGGCCTCAAATCAGCACCCGGTGCGGTTTGTAAACTTCGCCAGTCGGGAGACAAAGGCGGCCGTGCGTGTGTATGTTGGCCACCCAGCCGATCGTGCGCCGTGTCGGACTTTGTGGGGTGCTTGCTAAAGAGCGCTTGCCCCGACAGTCTGTTAAGGCTATGCGGGGGATCTTTGTATGTGTGCGTGGCTTTTGTGAAGAAGCGAATGGTGTGCGGGAGAGTTACACTCGCCAGTGGCCGTCTCGGTGCAGTCACCCTTCGTGATGGAGACCCAACCCCTGCCTCCCCGCCTCCCCCGTCGCCATCGTTGTGAGTCGTCGTCTGTCCACTGCTGGATGAGGACACCCACCACGCTGTCGGCATCCCTCACGGTGCTGCTGTGGCACGGTCCATCCCACTCGTATCTTCTCGGTCCGTCTCTTGGGTGCGTTCTCCACCGTGGCTGCCAATCCATGACCCAGTCGATGGTTCAATGTTAAAGCGCAATTTTATTGCGGGTCTGTGTGTTGTCTTGGTGTGGTCTGCGACTGTTTTTTTTTTTTTAGTTTTGCTGCCTCGCCGAAGCTTGCATTCAGTGTTGAAACATCGGCAGGAATGTATGTGCTTATACATTTAAGTATTATATCTCCTTCTTCGTCCACTCGTTTGTCCCACTCCTGTGTGGGTGTTTTCCCGCTGCCCTTGCCAACCTTCTCCATGCTGCCCAGTCCTGCGCCATCTATCTTTCTGCTCTTCAGGCCAACACGTTCCCATCGCACCTCATCGCCCCCCCCCCCCACACCGCTTCTTCCGCCTTCATCCTCGTGATCTGTTTCCTTACCGCTTGCATCACTTGCCACCTTCTGACCCACGTAATTTTCCTGTCGTCTCTCAACATGACCGAACCACTCCCAGAGCCTTTTCTCTACCACCTTCTCAGTGATTTTTACAAGCAGGTTTCCGGGCCCTGGCCGAGCTCGGCCCTCGCCGAGCTTACGTTTACAGGCAAATTTCTCTCTCCTACTCGCTCCTACCTTAACATTAGCTGCCCCGCCCATCTCTAAACCTTTATCAGCAGCCGGCCTCAGCAGATTCCCCCTCTTTTGATCTATTGTGATCTATTATTTTTTCTACCTACGTGACTTTACCGAAAGAACCAAACAGTAGTGATTTCTATATTTTGTATTAGATGTTTTTTCTTCTTTGTTATTGCTTGCTTACATTTTTTATTATTTTGCACTCCTATAATTTTTTCCTCTGTATTGTTTGTTGTTGTAACTCTCCCGACCCACCTCAACATGGACAGCTGTTTAAAAAAAGAGCTTCATAGCTCATCGGTTCCTCCAGGACACACACAAAAAATATTCCAATTCGGAGCCCGCTGGCCATCGGCTCGCCACACTTAAGAACCCGGCTTGATTACCGTCGGCTCAGATTCAAACCCCCACGATCGCCGCTCGACGCCGTTACCTCTGAGCCACCCCGTTCAACCCTGGGGCTTTACTTTCAACTGACTCTGGCTCGGACCGATTAACGCACGTAACTTTTGAGACCGGAACACGGTGTGAATGTGGAGGCAGAGCCCTTCAAAGCGATGCCCAGGAACATTCTGTTTGGGAGACGGGGGGGGATAGGGGGGGCAAGGCACTTGTGACGAACGCAGGAAAAGATTGTGCCAAATTAAAGCGGTAATCTCACCTTATTTAAAGTACGCCGCACAACGCAGTGAAGCCTGCAGTTATCCGAGTTCCGGGGTGATCATTCTGCCACGATCCACACGCTCACTCTCGCTTGCGTTGAGGTTTGGAGTAATTACAATTTTGTAAGGGGGGAGGGGGCGGCACGGGGAGGTGGGGTGGCCTTAGCCATTGTGATGCTGGCACAGCTCAGGATGCGGGCACACTTGTTGTTGTCGTTCAGTGATTGGGGGGAGCGAGCGAGCGTGAGAGTGCTCGGCCTGGGACAAGACATCGACCCGTCAATTCAGAAAATTTCCATCGCTCACAACCCACGCGTCGAGCACGCTGCCGTGACGGTCGTCACCCCTCGGAATTGCAATCCAGAGGTCGCCGGTTCGATCAACCGTCGCAGCAGTTGAACCAAACGGGGCAGGTTTCTCGAATCCCTCCTGCATATGTCCACAGTTCGGTGGACCGCAGTTCGATCGTGTTGAAGAGTCGGCCGAATTTCCATACAGTTCCCGCAATTGGAGGCCCTTCCGCCAGCTGTGGTGTGAGCAAGCAATCGCAGGGCTGCACCTGCATTTTTGTATTTATCCCGCATTGAATTGTGTGCGTAGGAATAGCGCGATTGCATAGCATAGCTAATTATTATTACTTCGCTTGATGACCCAGGAAATCTTGACTGAACCTCATGACTTTTTTTCAGGAGGGTCACGGTGGTGAGATGTTAACTACCTCGCCTGGTAGACGGGAGGTCGTGGGTTTGATCCCAATCGTGACGCCTGTATGTTTGGAGTTTGCACGTTCTCCCCATGGTTGCATGGATTTTTCTCCAGGTCCTCCGGGTTTTCCCTCCACATTTAGAAACATGCGTTTTGAGTATTTGGCTACTGCTATAAATTTCCCTCGTGATGATGAGCCTCTTTTTTTCAGCTGTAATTTGTGACGAGATCGTCTCTGAAAAAGAGCTATATAGCTTAAGTGGGCTTTCTGTGGTAAAATAAGATTTCACAGTGGGGGGGCAATGTTGCTGCTGCTGAGCTTTGTGTGATCCCAATTGAGTAATTGAGCAGGGAATTCTTCGGCATTGGAAAGTTTGGCCAAGACCAGTTACAGTTTAGGGGGTTTATTTTGGGGTTCAGCTTTGCGAGGAAGCCAGGTAACCCCGAAGGAAACGCATGCCGCACAGGGGGAGAACACACAAACACTCCAGCAGTGGAGAAGTGGAGCGGAAGCTTTGACAAGGATGCCTTGGTTACTCAAGATTATTTAGATTATTTTGCTTGCGATAAATTTCCAAATGATAAGCCACTTTGTCGATCTATAATTTGTGGCCAGGTCGCTTCTGAAAAATAAGTTAATAACTCAGTAGGCTTTACCTGGAATGATACAAATTGTGTAGTTTTTTTGTGTAATTTTTAAAGTGATTTGTTTACCTTATCGTTTGTTGTTGTAACATTCTGACCTGCCGCTACTGGACATCTGTGAAAAAGAAATGTATAGCTCATCGGATTCCTCCTGAAGAGATAAATTTTCTGATTCTGACTTGAGCGGAGAGCACATGGCAGGCAGAGAGGTGACTCCGTGGAGGATCTTGGAAAATGTTAAGTGTGACCTTGAAATTACATTTATTTATTGGATTAATTGCATTGTGGGGGACAGTCTTGCAGTTGATGCGCGACGGTGTTGGGAGCCAGCGGAGGGATCGGAGCGGTGGGGAGACGTGGTCTTACTGACGGATGAGTGCGTGGGATTTCCGTGTTGGTGTCGTGAAGTCGAGTTTGGAGTGAGTGTGGAGGCGAGAGTGATCTCAGCCCAGTCCTGCCCCCCCCCCCCCCACCTCTCCACGTGTCCCGCACTCCACATGCGCCAGTCGTGGGCTACGGGCCATTCACGTGTCCTCCTCGTGCGGTGGAAAATGTTGATGAAGTGGGGAACAGCGGAGTGTCGAAAGTGCGGCGCGATCGTCGTTCGCTGATGCTGCCAGCACTTCGGTGGCTCTGGGCAGAAATTATTTTGGATCGCATCACGTGACCACTGTGCAGGCAGGCATTTTGCGCTGGACAAACCACGTAACCCAATTACGTCACCCGTTGTATGACGGTCATTAATTGGGGGATGGGGATTGGGATTTGGCACCGGCTCAGCGAGTGGCTGCGAGCGAATACTGTGCGGCATGTTACAAGTTGCAATGATACATATTTTTGTTATAATGAAGGTAATGCACTCATTTACAAATACAGTTTTTAATAGTGCGCTTTGAATGTTGAGCTTTTGTACGTTCATAAGGATTTGATGTTTGGTGTGTCCCATTTTTTTTCCTTCACGAATCTTAGGGGAGGCTATTTGAGCTACTTTGCTGCTAAGCTTTTGCTTCGTTCACTTCATGCCTAGCCCTCCCAATGTTGACACTCATGCCAAAGGAAGTCACCTTTCTCCAAAGTCGTTGCCTGTGGCGACTTCTTGAGCGTAATGCCTTCGCCTTTTTAAAGAGGCAAGCCCTGCGATCCTAAGGCTTTCCTCTGCCACCTTTTATTCTGGGGGAATAAAGGGAAAAAAAATCCACACACAAGGCTTCTAAAACTGGGCGTGCAACGATAGATCTTAGAGACCCCGTGGCCTCGTGCTTTTAGAAGGTGAGGCACGGTAAACCCGGGCTCTCCCACTTCAAACGAGAAATTGAAATGTTATTGGACTAAAGAGAAAAAGGAGGAAGAAATGGTAATAGACTCGACACAGCCAATATCATCCGTGACATTTTGTACTTTCCGAGATACAGAGTAATGTCCGCGCGCCTTGCCGATTATTTTTATTTTTCTTATTATAATTTTTTTCCCCCACCCTTGCTGTTCAAAATACCTCCGCAACACGAAGACGAGGCAATTTTCTTCTTTCTGGAACAAGTTTACAGCGCGACTTTTTCTTTCTTTCTGTCCTTCTGCTGCACCCTACTACCCCCTGCTATGCTCGCGAGAGGAGGCCGCAAAGCCTCGCAGTCAATGCTGAGCCCCTCCATGCTCGACGCCGGTGGGGATCGTTCACAAGTACCGAGGCCGATGGCCATAACATCTAAAGCTGAACTATTTTTTATTTTATTTTACCAGGTAAGGGCCCACTAGGCTATATAGCTTTTTTGTTGGTTTCAGAAGCAACCTGTGGCATCACAAATGATAGCTCAGCGAGAAGTGGCTTATCATGTGGAAATGTATAGCGGCCAAATACTATTTGAACGCACGTTTGATTCTAAATTGTGGAGGCAAAAAAGAGAAATCCACACGACCGCGGGGAGACACACAAACTCCAGATACACGGGCGTCTGGGTCAGGAACGAACCCACGACCTCCTGTATACCAGGTGAGGGAGTTAACATCTCCTAGCCACCGCGGTGCCCTAAATCACTCGGAATGCGCCCAATTTCCTCAGATCTCGGACACTAGGCAGGAGTTGAGCCTCGATAGCGCTAGGATGGGCGACCGCCACTCGCAAACAGTTTGTTCCGGCTTGCTGCGGAGGCTACGTGTTGGGCAGCAAAGGGCAGTGCATAAAAATCCAGTGTTGCACTGGTCTTCTACGCTCCCTGGCTTCACCGATCCACGCTGACCAGCACGATGGAGTTTGGTCAAACAACTGGCGTGGGGAAAGCCTCGTCCAGCGGTGGGTTGACAAACGGGGGCTGCTGTGCTTGTGTTCAGACCTCGAGTTTTGATGAGATGGCCGAGAGGTCAGAGGGCCAAGCTGATCCTGCTGAGGACCCAGTGTTCAAATCCAGTCAGCCACCCATGAACTGGGTTTTCAAGTGCAGTGGTTCTGCGCTGAATTTGACGAAATTCCGGCTCTGAGAATAAAAAATATCCCCTGCGATGAAACATCGCTCTCTCGTAAACAAAGCGGGAGTGGGAAAGTGCTGCCCTTTGAGGGGATTTCAGGGGTAGCTCCGTGATATCCGCTTCCATGGGCCATTCTCTAACACATTGGGGTTGCACTGCTGTGCGAGGTTATCCAAAGGGGACGCGCCGTCACCGTGACGTGGAGGCCGATGGCGCGTTCGCGATAAAATTTGGAGTGGGGGGGGGGGGGGGGGTGGTGGGAATGATGACGGTTACGAATCAATTAAAAGAAACACCCCTGGTGTTGTGAAGGACTCCCACCGGTGCACTCAAGAGCCAGCCGGGGGCCGGGCCCCCACTGCTCGGCTCCTGGAGCGCGACGCCCCGAGCGGGGGGGGTGGGGGGTGGGGTGGGTGCACCGAGCCGAGACGGCTCCAGCTGCTCGCTCCGTGTGACCAAACTCGCTTTGCCACCCGTCCTCCTTATTCCCAGGGATCGTCGTCCCGCTTTTGAGATCGCTGTCGCCGGGCAAATGTACAAGTCTTCCCGGGACATTGGAGAAGGTGTCCCCGTTTAAATTTTGTTTTTATCAGTCGCGTAATAATTATAACGATGATACAGTACTACACCACACAAGATATAAAAAAAAATGTTTAACGTCGTTCTTACATATTCCAGTATTGTGATATGTCCAAGGTTTTTGTACATCATAGGTGGCAACCTTACTCGCCACACCACCCTAGCTCATTATACTCTATTGTGGAGCATTGTAGTTAATCAAATAAGTACACTTGACTTCTGTCTATATGAATACAAAAAGTTGTCCGTCAGCACATGGGCATTCATGATCGTATGGTGCGACAACATTGGTCCAGAGTTTGCTTCCCTGAAAATAAAATGCTCTTGGATGAGATTACCTGTCTGGGAGGCCCATCCGTGTGCTGACGGACTAAAAAATAATAATATTTGATTTCTATGTGGGAGACACAAGCGGAAGTCTGTCGATTTCAACCTTTCCCAGTTGGGCCTGCAACAATCTCAGCTTCAGGTCTTGCGTGAGGCAGCAGAGGGCACGCGGCTGTGACATCGCGAAGAAATTCTGGCTTGCGCTCCGGCTGAACATTTTAGTCGGCGGGGGGGGGGGGTGTTGGCATGGGGTCGGTTTTACCGCTTGTGACTCTCACCTGGCACGTCACCTTCCGCCTGGCGCTCGCCTTGTGATGTCCACCTCCAGCGGTCGTGAGCCCGCCCCTCGTCTCTCCAAACGGAGCTCTTTCGGGCGAGACTCGCGCGTGGGTACGGCGGTGCGGAGAGGAGGGTTGGGGGGGGGGGGGACGTTGCCCCCCCCCCCTCCCCCACTCAATGCCCATCCCCTTTACCCTCGCGCCCCACAGACCATCACTAAACACCTCGTCAGTTCACTGCCCACGTTCACTGCCGCTGCTTAATTACGGGGCCCCCGATGAATGGTGACAGAACGCAATTAGCGACTCCGCGGGGTGACGCGGCGAGTGAGCGTTGTCCTCCTTGACCCCCCTCATTTAAACTTGTTGTTAGGCGCTCGTCACTTTATTTGAAATGTACGCCTACGTGGCGAGTGTGTGAGCGAGCGTGCGTGCGTGCGTCTGCGTGTAAGGGCCTTCGCGTGCACGCGTGGCGCTACGGACCCGGCGACCCGCGTTCGATTCCTGCTCGCCGCTCACCCCCTCGTGTACCGTTCAGGCCTTCAAAGGTGCTCGCTAACAGCGCTTGCATCCAAAAGTCGGCGAGGGCTATACGAGGCATCTTTGCCTTTCGTGGTGATTATCGGGGTAGGCTGCCTTGCATGGCATCATTTCAACTGCCTGGACAACAGCAACAGGTGTCACATGATTGGAAGGCTACCCCCTGGTGGTGCTCCTCTTTGGAATGGGGGAGCTGGCACTGATTGCCACGACTGATGGGGCATCTCGCTCCTCGGTGTGCAGGCAAAAAGCTCCTGCCACTGATCATTCAACATTTCCTTGCCAGGCACGCTGAAAAGAAGCTTGCAATATCGCCGATGTATGCTGTATTTATTTTGAACTTCTTTCACGCCGTAGGTAGCCAACCGCGCTAATCGGAGGTGCGGGGGAAAGACACCAAACTAAGCACACAAAGCAGAACTTAAGAATTGAGTTTTCAATCTCGATGATTTAAACATGATTTCAGACGGCCGCAGAAACACATCTGAAAGCACGTGATGCAGTGACCATCTTTGTTCTATGGCCAGACAAAAGCCACTGAGATTGACCAGAGTTCACGTGATGGTTATGATCGGCCTACGCTAACTAGGTCGACCGAACCTTGAATAACTCTGCTGTGTGTATTTGCGTAAGCAGCACTGGGAAGACAAAGGTGTCCTGGCGCAGTGCTGAGCGCACCTGCTCTTCGTACACCATATCAGCCTTAATGGATGCTCGCTAACAGTACTTGTCCCACACGTATATTAAAGGCTACGGGAGGGGAGGGGTATCTTTCTATATGTGTGCGTGTGATCTACGTGTGTGTGCGCGTGTAAGTGACTGCATTTGAACAGAACGTACAGCCTTTGAGTTGGACAGCTGGTGTCCTGTCCAGCCTGCCTTGTTCGCCCAAATGAAATGCAAATCACTCGTCGCACCGCTAGCCACGTGTGCTGCCACAGATATATTGGGTGAATCCGTAAGGGCAGTGGCACTGGACACGATGCTCCATCTTCAATTTCAACGCCCACCCGTGTGTGCGCGCGTGTCTCTGCGTGTGTGTTGGAGGGAGTGGTTGTTAAGTGTGTCGAGCGTTGTAGTTGTTACCGGTCAACGCACTACCGTGATACGAACTCGACAGACCTGAGTTCGAGTCCCCGCTCATGGCCATCGCCAGAGGCGAGATCGAGTGCCCAGTGCCTGCTCTTGGGGATATGAATGCAGCAGGGCGCGTTGCCGATCACACTGCCCCATGTCGGCCATTTATCACGGACAGCACTTGCCCCCCAACAGCGTGTATGTCTGTAGAGGCATCTTTAGCTTTGTGTTTGAGGGTGGGAGGGATTTTAGTGTTTTCGCAGCATGGACCCAACGATCTCAGTTCGTCCATAATATAGCTTTTTTTTTGGGTTAGATCGCGATCTAACCCAAGAAAAACCTATTATGGATGATATTGGTCGCGAAAGCCTACGTGTTAAACTGATCACAGTTAGATTTAGAGCCAGGGCTGACATTTGCGAGCGGTATCAGACATTGTCTTTACCACCACCACCAACACCCCCCCCCCCGCCCCCTTTAGTCAACAAGGTCTCAAATGAGTGCCTATTGCCACGTCTTAACTTCGGCACTCGGGAGGCAAAGGCAGCCTGACGCGGTTATGGCTAAACTGCCACCTTTTTGCATCGCCACGGCCTTAATAAGCGCTCGCGAACATCACTCCGGCCTCGACAGTTTGTATGGCCTTTAGAGGAAACTCTTTATCTCGTGGCCGTGAGTCCGTGTGCATTCGATACATTATTGTTATTATTTCTCTTGACATTTCACGGTGCAGGAATTCCTAATAATTTAGGGGGGGGGGGGGGCGGTGGTGGGGAAAAAGATGCCTCTCGATAATTTTTGTTCCGCTGTTACGCAACAAGAATCGAATTATAACGCACGTTCAATTGATCGTGGATGGAAGCGGTGCCGTTGCACGTTCATTCTTGCTGTCATCATGGGAAACAAACTTTAGTACGAGAAGGCGTGTTTTGCAAAAAATTCTAGTCGATTGTCGTTTTGATGTTCCGGTGAAAATTGCTCTGTAGAATAAAAAATAAATCACCATTGGAGTTACATTTACCTAATCGCCAAGCCATGTTTGTGAAGCATAACTTTAATTTACGTGACCGACGAGATGTTAGTTACGTGCCTGGACTGCTGTGAACTGATTCATTCCATACAGTGTTGTTGCTGGGCAGACATAGGTCAAGCCTATGTTCACGCAAGGTCATCCTACGCTCATATTTAATCAAGAGGGGTGGTCTTTTTCGTCCCTTTCTCTTTATAAATCACCGATAGTTTTTTTTTATTTATTGTTCTTTTGAAAATGTATCTTTATTTTTTACGCGTGAATAAGTTGACGCTTTTAATCTGCGGTGTCATGTGACGAGCGGGGCATGATGCAAGCACTGAGCCTGTGCTCACAATTGCACCGTTTGCCATTTAGAAATCACCCTTGGCGTGTATCACTTACTCCTTTAAGACGTTTTGCGCCATTTGGAAATGGACTCCAAGACCCCCGGTTTAACGAGGCAGGGGTAAGGTGCGTTGCGCTGTGTGCGCGTGCCCTCTTTGGCGAGAGCAGCTTTAGCCTTCCCCAGGCCCGGACGCATTCCCAGCCCGGCTCGCGGTCGGTGTGGACGGAACTCGCCGCATCAATCCGGTGGCTCTCGTTGCCCAGCTCAGTGTCGGCATTTATCGAAGGGAAAGACACGCGTACGGACGGCGGAACAACTTGACGTTGCGAATTACCCTCGGGTTCACAGACGTGGGCACGGTGGGGCTGGAGGAGGAGGGTGCGGTGGATTCCTGTGGAAGTCGGAACAGACGTGTGTGCTCAGTGGCTGACATTCACGGGCGGGCGACAAGGGCCGCTTCTCTCAGCATTGTTTGTTTGTTGAGCTCCGCCAAGCAGTCTGCATGCTCCCCGTCCTTCAACTAGAGACCACATTGACCAGCGCTTTCTTTTTTATGCATATGTCATTCTTTGGTAGTGTCCGTATGCATTTATTCAATGAAAATGTTTATCGCCCAAGGAGCTGTTCCTACTATTACTGAGATATCCATCGTCAGGATTTAGAGTCTTCTTTGATTGCCACTCCAACTCAGTGGCCCTTAGATAGCGACAAATTGTTGTAGGTCTTAGTTGAATGTATGCTTGCTATTGTTCAGTCTGTTCCTCTCCTACCACAGAATAACTCTATGTTTCGTCGCCTTTGTAAAATAATCAGAATAATACTCATTTAATTTATCCAGGAATGCTTCGCTGAATAAATATATTTTTCATGAGGGTCTTGCACTGGGATTTTGATCAGAAAGATACGAGATACTGAAAAGAAAGAGAGGGAGTGGTGGCAAAGTGCTTTGCGCACTGCACTATAAACCAGAGCACCTGAATTCGATTTCTGCCCATGGCTAACATTAGTAACGAGTGATATCTAAACTGGCCCTGCTCCCAACAACCTCCCCTGCCCTCCCCCCTTCACCAGCCTACACTGGCCATCAAGGTGAAGTACTGTATGGTCAAACAGTCGCCATGACCAACGTGGCATTGAGAGTCCTATTTCATCCAGCAGTGGATTGACAGAGTGCCGTACATAATGAATTCATTTTATTCCTCGTATGCAATTTTTTTTGCACGTGACCCCTATTGATTCCCAAGGCCATTCCATTGACCAAAATATAAAGTAATACGAGAATTGATTCTGGAAATCGGATCGCGAACGACAGTCGTAGGACGAGCCCTTGATCTGCCCACGATCCTCCGCGTTGCACGGGCCTCACTGGGGCACCGCTGGACACGAAACAAACGCGCCAGAGCGCGTCACGCCTACCGGTTGCCTTGTAGTGATTGTGGCCGGCATTGCCTCTTTGTGCTGTTCGCCTTTTGGCGTCCCCTGGTCTAACGCTGTCTGAGACGGGGCTCTAAAGAAAGCTGTCTCGTGCGTATACTACCAGAGCATGTTTTTGTTTGTTTGCAGGTTCACCACAAGTATATGTGGCTAATGCAGACGTGATTCCTTGTTTGGTGTTTTAACATATTTAACACCTGTGTTATTGACAGAAAGGGTGAAACCAATTCTTATATTTTGATACTGGCAAGGGAGGTCCCATGATGAGGCATTGCCTCTGTGCATGTTTTTCTTTCTGTTGCTATTCCACCTGCCGCCTCACCCTTTCATGGAATGCATTACGGAGTCATTTGCGAGCACTAAGTCTCTGAGCGTGATGTTTTGACAGTGAAAACAACTGTTATTGTTTTTTTTACAATAAGCGGTGGAATATCAACAATGTGTGCGCGTATTTGAAAATGTGCCTCTTGTCACTTTGCCGTGATGGCTGCCATCATCAGTAACCTTTCAGCGCTAATTGAGGATGCCTGCATGAGTTTCACGCGCCGTTTTAAAACAGTTTTTATTTTATGAGTACATGTAACAAACATTCTACTAGATGGATACATTCACGCGTGCACCGTTCAGTGTGATAACTTAGTTTCATCAATGAATCGACGCATCATATCTGGTCCGTGAGTAACAAAAGTTTTGACAAAATGTCTTTGAGTGGTGGTTCCAAACCAGCAAATGTTTGCTCCTGTATAACAGGCGACGTAGTTAACATCTTGCCACCACGTTGCCCCAACTGCTGTGAGAAGTGGTCTGAGGAAGTCTTGCAGACATCGCGATTGAGGGTCGTTTTTAAGTTTGAAAAAAATGTTATTGGTGCACAGTGGTCCGTGGTATTCTATTGAGGGTTCCCAGTGCTTTGTGGGTCAATGGATGTGAAGAACGACTCTTTGTCAGGGTGGTATTTTAGTGGATTCTTTTAACGGACGCGTTTTGTTGTTGAGTTTATTGTCCTTCCCCCACGCCTCCAATTAGCACGGTTGGCTACGTATGGTGCGAAAGAAGCTCAACATACGTACGCGCAATTTTTATTTTTGTTTTGCGCCAATGTTGTTCTGTTTGGCATTGAGGATGTTATCGCCACGTCGCACCTTTCATGGCAAGGATGCAATCTGATGCTCTCCGGAGTCCAGAAAAAAGGCGGTTTATTCCATCTGGCTGAGCAACTGTTTCAGCTTTATACCTGTTCTTTCATCTCCAAATTCCGCGAGTCGTGACGTTGCGCTGTAAGCCAACTCTCCACTGCCGCCGGAGCCTCTGAGGCCCTCTCGGCCGCCATGTGGGTTTTTTTTCCACGTATCTTTTGGCCTTTCCTTTTAAAAAGCAAAGCGTATGTGAGTCGCTCTTTTAGCCTTGGAAGAACTTCAAACCACACCGCACCACCACACCGTTCTTGCATCCTGCTAGAAAGGCACATTTGGTTTTTTTGTGTTCGTCTCCTTTTTAGCCCGAGGCAAATTTGTGCTCCCTTTAGAACATTCGACACCCCCCAACCCCCACTGCCCCCCTCTCCCCTATCCTATGCCTCCCCACCCCACACCACCACTGCCCAATCTCATCTAGCCACCCCTTAAACACCGTAATCTCTCTCTGCCTCATCCTGCTCGGGAGAAATTGCCCGCTCTAACATTTTACTTGGCTTTACACTGCTGCACGAGTTTTTCTTTTTTCATGAGAAATAGAATGAAGATATATTTTGTTATATAATTTATTATTACTACTACCATACTTGTGATATGCAAAAGATATACGGAAAGCCACAAAACGTCTGCCCGAGCTTCCCAGCAAAGCGGCGATTCGTCTTGGACGGGGGAAACGGCTGCGATTTTTTTTCCACGGGGCAAAACCATCAATAGCCACATCGCAGACAGCGAGCGCCCATGACCGCCCGCGGATTAACTAACCCGCTCCCGTTGCGAGGCGTCTGCAAGTCGCAGGGCGGGTGTCCCGTTCACCGCTGAACCTCGGAACGCGGGCAAGCGGCTCGGAGTTAATTCTATTTAGAGAGGCGTAGCGGCGCCGCTTCTTTTTAAAGACGTCGCGCTCGCCGCAGAGAACCGTAGCGACACGACCGCCACTGTGCGATGGCCGGCGCCAAACCGTGCCACGCGCCCTCCCGCGCGGCCACGCGGGAGCCTCGGTGCCGATACAGTTATTTTATTTCAGTTGTTTCTTCCAGTTGTTTTCCGGAAAAGGGTTTTAAGTGGCGTGACGGTGCATTGTGCACGCGTAAAATCATCGCCGCGGAGAGGACTCGGCCGGTGGCTGACCAGTGTCGGCGTCCGTGGCCGGACGGGATGGTGGACACTCAGCACCACGCCCCCCCCCCTCCCCCAAAACACCGCGGCATCGTGGGGTGGGGGGGCTGCAGAGGGGTGAACCTCCACACCGATAGGAGGGGCGCCACGGTGGCTATGAGATGTTAACTCCCTCGCCTGGTATACAGGAGGTCGTGGGTTCGATCCCGACCCTGACGACTGCTGCTGTATATTTGGAGTTTGCTGTGTCTCTCTCTCATCATCATCACGGTGGCTATGAGATGTTAACTACCTCGCCTGGTATACAGGAGGTCGTGGGTTCGATCCCGACCCTGACGACTGCTGCTGTATATTTGGGGTTTGCTGTGTCTCTCTCTCATCATCATCACGGTGGCTATGAGATGTTAACTACCTCGCCTGGTATGCAGGAGGTTGTGGGTTCGATCCCGACCCTGACGACTGCTGCTGTATATTTGGAGTTTGCGGTGTCTCTCTCGTCGCGTGGATTTTTCTCCGGGTTCCTCTGGTTTTTTCCCCCACTTTTAAAGCACGCATGTAGAGTATTGGCTGGCTGTCCATTTCCACATGGTGAGCCACTTCGTTGAGCTATCATTTGTGGCCAGGTCACTTCTATAAAAGAGCTAATATAGCTAAGTGGGCCTTACCTCGTGAAAGAAAAAATAGTTTAGCTTCTAAATTTAGTTTACACCGCTCAATCTCCCTTTTAAATTGGCACAGTCATTTGCGTATTTGCACCTTCTCCATTTTTGCTCCGGATTGCATCTCCAATTATTGGACAATGCTTGGGGTAAACTTCGCCCGATTTTCCATCGAGCAATCTTCTCACAGCAACACGGACTTCACACTGCACTTTGGTGGTCATTGCGTCATCATTCGCGAGCATTCACGGGGCGGATGGACGAACAGAGCCAACACACGGCACCGCTGCTCTCAGTCTTAGTTGGAAAGCGGTAAATGGTAAAAAGGTGCAATCGATTGGGTCTCAGGCAGTTTCCTCCAGCAGAATGTTTTCAAGCCGTATTTTCAACTCGAGCGGTTCAGGTCATTACATTATTGAGAAGATTACATTCGTGAAACAATCCGTGTAAGCCTTTGATGTACATTTTCAAGTTTGGTGCACCATGGGTTGCACCTCGTTGAGTGTGCGTGCGATTGTGTATGTGTGAGTGCGTGCGAAGTGCTGTCTGTCTTTCTGTATGTGAGTGTGCGTACATGTGTTTATGCGCGTGTGCTGAGATGTGTAAACATCGCCGCTGGGGAGACGAAGGCGACCGGGCGTGGTGCTGGCCAACCACCACCTCGTATGCCGTGCCAGCCTTCATAGGTACTACCCGCTACGAACAGCACTTGCCCCAACAGTCTTTTAAGGCTACACGGGGGATCAGTTTCCTTGACGAACGGTCGTTACGGTGAGTTTGCGCACTGTGCCACAAACGAAGCCAGCAACTTGAATTCAATTCTCGGCCACGTGGCTGACGTCAGCAGCCGAATGCTACCAGGATCGGTCCTGAGCCTCCGCAAGGGTTGACTCGCCTGCAGGCGAGTTCCTAAGAGCGGCGAGTAAATATTAACGCTGGGCAGACCATGGTGGCCGGGCATGGTACGCGCTGGCAACGGCACCCTCTCTTGCGTTGCCGTGCCGGTCATGATAGGTGTTCGCTGACGGCAGTCTGCGTAACCATACGGGGGATCTTTGTCTCTATTTGTTAGTTGCTTGTGTGTGCGTGGGTGCATCTGCGCTCAAACTTAGTGCGGCGAGCGCCTTTTTGCCAGCGTGCGATCTGCCACGCTTCCACCATTAGCGTGGCCAAAGGAAAAAGACAACAGACACCGGGGCAGAGAAACTTCCACAAGCGTTGGCATTATTACCGAGGTCTTAGAAGGCATTAATACTCAGTAGTTTGTCTGTGTTGCTGGTGTTACTCATTGGGCCTAATTGCCCCTCTCTTCAGTGAAAAAGGCCACGGCAAAAACGGGAGAGGTCAGATCCATGTGGCTAGATTCGTTGTGCGGTCAATTAACCCCCTCCCCGTCACCCCCTAACTCCCAACTGATCCCCCCACATCTCCCCTTCGTCTTCTGTTGTTGTTGTTGTTTGCAAAAGGGTAACTTTAAGTTAAACTTATCAAAACAATATAATTTAATCCATGAAAGTGCTGCGGTGGGTGCAGATAGTGCAGAAAAAAAAGCAGTTGTGCTGTACCACTATGCTCCTGCGTCTATCCTTCTCGCCTCCACCGACCCACACTGACCCACACTGACCAGCGGCCCACACTGACAAGCGGCCCACACTGACCAGCGACCCACACTGACAAGTGACCCACACTGACCCACACTGACCAGCGACCCACACTGACCAGCGACCCGCACAGACCAGCGACCCGCACTGACAAGTGACCCACACTGACCAGCGACCCACACAGACCAGCGACCCGCACAGACCAGCGACCCACACTGACAAGTGACCCACACTGACCAGCGGCCCACACTGACAAGCGGCCCACACTGACCAGCGACCCACACTGACAAGTGACCCACACTGACCCACACTGACCAGCGACCCGCACAGATCAGCGACCCACACAGACCAGCGACCTGCACAGACCAGCGACCCACACTGACAAGTGACCCACACTGACCCACACTGACCAGCGACCCGCACAGATCAGCGACCCACACAGACCAGCGACCTGCACAGATCAGCGACCCGCACAGACCAGCGACCCACACTGACCAGCGACCCGCACTGACCAGCGACCCACACTGACAAGTGACCCACACTGACCCACACTGACCAGCGACCCGCACAGATCAGCGACCCACACAGACCAGCGACCTGCACAGACCAGCGACCCACACTGACAAGTGACCCACACTGACCCACACTGACCAGCGACCCGCACAGATCAGCGACCCACACAGACCAGCGACCTGCACAGATCAGCGACCCGCACAGACCAGCGACCCACACTGACCAGCGACCCGCACTGACCAGCGACCCACACTGACCCGCACAGACCAGCGACCCACACTGACCCACACAGACCAGCGACCCGCACTGACAAGTGACCCGCACTGACCAGCGACCCACACTGACCCACACTGACCAGCGACCCACACTGACCCACACAGACCAGCGACCCACACTGACAAGTGACCCACACTGACCAGCGACCCACACTGACCCGCACAGACCAGCGACCCGCACTGACAAGTGACCCGCACTGACCAGCGACCCGCACAGACCAGCGACCCGCACTGACAAGTGACCCACACTGACCAGCGACCCACACTGACCACCGCACCACACTGACCACCGATCCACAACGATCCCTGACCCCCAACCTGCGGTGGATTGGCCAAAGCGGCTGTACGTTCCAAAATTGATTGCCATTGGCTGATGATGACAATGATGATGAATGTTGTAATCATATATCTATCCATAGCATGTACAGCTACACATTTTGCATCTGAGGAAGTGGCTATGTAACTCAAGGGGCTGTTAGCACCGTGTACGAGCACTGATCCATCGCCGCGGAGATCCTGAGTTGATACATCCAGGCAACCACCTGTGATTAAACTCGATTCTTACGTCCCCCACGTTGATGGCCTCAAATAAAATATAGTTTTCACATCGCAAACATTTTTGTCGCCACGAGAGGACAAAAATACGCGATGGGTGACGTTTCCGGCAATTGCCCTTCTTCACGGCACCTCCGATTTGCAAGGTTGGCCGTGTGCGGTGCGAAAGAAGTTCAGCATACATACATACATGCGCACCAGAGAGATGTTAAATCGGCTTCTTGACTTGCGTTTGGACGTATTACGACACTGAGGGCTGAAACTTTGCTTTTAATGCCACGCGCTGGCGGCGGGCTCTTTGCACGGCGCACGGAGAAGGTGTGCCGATGAAGAGGCCCCTTGCAGAGACTTGCGGAGTAGGATGTCACGTGGCGTTATCGTCCGCGGCCATTCCGACGGCCGGACGCGTCGCTTGCGAGGTTCCGAACGGGAACTCCTTCCGTCGCTCTGCGCGACGCCGAGGCTGCGGTGGCGACCGATTAATTGTCGGGCGGGAGGAGGGGCAGAAAGACGGAGGTAGAAAGAGGCTGGATTTCTATCATTCTGTCTGCATTCCGCGGCTGTGTTTGAATAACAAACATTTATACTCCGTAGTTTGTTGTCCTTCCCCCGCATTATCCGATTAGCGCGGTTGGCTACGTACGGCGAGAACAAAGTTCAACGTGCATACGGACAATAAAAGGTACTTGTAATTAGAGTACAACGAGAGAGAAAAAAACCACACACATTTTTGCTGAACGAACGAACCCATATGAACACGGATCGGGAACAAATTTGCCCTCGTCACGAATTCAGGCAGCGCCGCCACTGCGTACGTTTTCACGGTTGCACCGCACGGCTCTCCGACGCGTTTCCATCGTCCGTGCCGCGCGTTGTCCGACGTTTCAAATCCGCGTGCTGGGAGCTTCTTCAGGGGCTCCCACATGCTGGTGGGGTGGGACCGCGAAACGTCGGGCGTCATACCCAAGCAAACCGGAAGGCCACGTCGGAGAGAGCTGAAACGATTACAGATTCTGAAGCACAACAACATTACGGGGTTGGCGGGGGGGGAGGTGTGGAACCACACTGCACAGTCCTCCGATACATTTTCATTTGGTTGGGTAAATAGGATTTTTGTTTTATCGGCATCTGACCTCCCAACAGACCTCCAAGTGTCTGGCACTGTATTTTTTTTTGTTGCCGCCGTGTTCATTTGGGCTCGCCAAACAACGCGGCCCGGTTCCCCGCAGACGACGCTAAAGATTGTGTCAAAATAAAATAGCCGGAGCCGCTGACAAGATAAGCGGACACTCGAGGGCGGAGCGGGTGGGGGGTGAAGCGGGGGACGGGGCGGGGGGCATCCAATCAGACCGCAGCATCGCATTGCACTTCATTCGAACCAGCACGCTGTGATTAATTAAGAATTCCACACCGTTCGTTCAATAACGGTGCCCGGAAAATGGGGGAAATATATGTATTTAATTGGCATCTGCCGTGTGCCTGTGCACTACTGCCGTGACCTATAACGCGGGGAAGAAAAAATTGCGCGGAATTAATTAGCGAGTAGGGGTACAGGTTTAATTTCTTTGTTTTGAAAGCACAGATGTTCAAATTTGCGGTTTAAGAACTGAAAAGGTAAACAACGGCTATCGAAAGATATCTCAAATATCTCTCTATTCGCCTCGGGGGGGGTGGGGGGGTGGAAATCTTGGGCCCTTCTGTTCAATTGAAATGAGGTCTCAGATCAGAAGACAATATCTAGAACGAGGCTGATTAATTTAATTAGGGGGGGGGGGGTGGGGAGGGAAGAGAGTGCGCGAGACTGCTGCACAGCACGTGCGCAGCATGAGCGGGTCGCGGCCGCTCGCTTGTGCACGTGACTGTTTTGAGAATTTCGCCACTCCGGCTCTCGCCCCCCCCTCGCTCGGCACGTCAGGAATTGGGAGCGTCGCTCAATCTCGCTCTCGCATCCTCCCACACGGGACCAGGCGCACGTATGATTATTTAGGCATGAACGTACGCTCTTTAGAGCGATCTTTGTTCGTTCTTCTTACGGTCGGGTGGGTGGGGGGTGGGGGGGGTGGGGGGTCGAATCGCGTCGCAAGGATTAATTTCCGCCAGTCAGCCGAGGATACCTCCTCCGTCATGTGCGGCCCTTAATAGGTGCTCGCTAACAGCACTTTTCTTCCTCAAACATCTGTACGGCGGCTACAGGGGGTCTGAGTGGGGAGTTTGTTGTGGGTGCACGAGCCGTGTGACGGCTTGGTTAAGTCCTCGGACTGCGGATATTTTCTTGTTGCTTCGATAAAGACTCCGAAAATAACAACAACGCTGGCGCAAGCCCGCCCACGGGGGAATAGATAGGGGGGGTGGGGGGGGGGGTTTGAAAATTAACAACCTTTTGAATTAACGCTGACTTCACTTAAATGTGAATTTGTTCTGGATAGTTAAACGGCTATACCAACAGCAGCGGAAGCACAGGAGGCAGCGCAGTGCTCACACTCATGCCTCGCAGCAAAGAAGGGCCTGGGTTTGATTCCCGACCTTGGGCGCCTTTCTGTGCGGAGTTTGTACCTCCTCCCCGTGGTGCACGTGGGTTTCCTCCGGGGTTATCCGCTTTCCTCAAACAGCCAGAATAAAACACGCGTGCAGACACACAACGAGAACGGGTATTGGTTAAACATCCTAATACTGAAAAAATACCTGCAAATTACTCAATCGGCGTTACACAGCAGCAGCAACGTCACCCCCTCCACCCACCTTCTGCGAAAATGCAGCAGGACCCTCCTGAGAAAGAGTCTTGAGACT
Source organism: Petromyzon marinus (assembly GCF_048934315.1). NCBI lineage: Eukaryota > Metazoa > Chordata > Hyperoartia > Petromyzontiformes > Petromyzontidae > Petromyzon > Petromyzon marinus. The sequence goes on from NC_133707.1 coordinate 6,081,649, forward strand.
CGGTGAGGCTTTCCCGGGGAATCGAGCATGGTCATGATGCTGCTTGAGTGCCACTGGGGGATGTCTAAATGTTTTGAATTGAGGGGCCCAATTGTGCGCATGTATGTACGTTGAACTTCTTTCTCACCGCACGTTGGCCAAGCGTGCTAATCGGAGGTGCGGGGGGGGGGGGGGAAGGACAACAAACGAGACGCAAAAAGCACAGAGATTGTTGTTGTTGTGATATAGATATGAGAGCGCTTAGGAGACCGATGTACTGTTTTCAGAATACGGTTATGAGACAGGAGATGTGTTAAGCAGACGAGATCATGTTTACGCTGAAGGGAGATATAAAAGACAGGGCGGAGATCAAATATATATGGGAGACAGGATATACATTCTTCAGCGAGAGACATAATTGGAGACATATTTGACACAAATGTAATTTAGAAGAGGTGCAGTAGATGCTATTTACTGTTCACTACGTTTTATTTTAACAGGCAAGGTCCACTGAGCTACGCAGCTCTTTTTCAGAAGCGACCTGGCCACAAATGATGGCTCAACAAAGCGGCGTATCATGATGAAATTTATAGCAGCCAAATGCTCGAAACGCACATTCATAGAACCCGTAAAAAAAATCCACGCGACCACGGGGAGAAAGACAAGCAAACTCCAAATATCCAGACGTCAGGGTCAGGATCGAACCCACGACCTCCTGTATACCGGGTGAGGTAGTTAACATCTTGCCACCGCGGCGCCCCAAGAAGCTAGAACGAAGGCATGTCTCTGCAATACTTACAAATTATGCAATCTTCCCTCCCTCCCTGGCGCTGACCTTTGCCCCCTCCACGTCGCGTAAGCGCAGAGATCCTCCATTCTCGCCGAGACGGTTCACTTAATTAGCTCACACGTTTCTCCCGTGTGTGAAATAATTAATGACTTTATTATTTCAATTCAAAAGTTCACGGTGTGTCATTTTGTCCTGCTCTCCCATGGCAGGCTTCGAGCGACGCCACGGGACACGGATTAAACGGGGTTTGCGGGGGTCACATTTTGGACCGCGGTGCCCCCCACCCCCCCCCCCGCACCCCCCCCCCCCCGGTTTGGACAGCCGATGAGCGAACAAACGAATCGTCGCGACTTGATGAGTAACGATCGCACGGTCGGGTGAGCGGCGTGCGTGCGTGCCTGCCTGCCTGCCGCGTGAGCGAGCGTGCCTCCGAGGCGCGTTCGTGTCTCGGAGGGCCGCCGACGCCGCCATCTGCGAGCGCTTGCGTAACCTTTTGCGGTAAATGCGTTCGTGCGATCCAATTGTTGCGTGCGTCGCGCTCGTTAGCGCGCCGTCGCCAAGTACGGTTGCAGCTAAGTGGAGGATACGGCCAAGTCAGCGGGGGGGGGTGGATGATGAACGGAGGCTTCTGTGCCCGGGCCAAAAAAACCCGGTAATTTTTGTGATGGTGCCACTCCGTTTGCCGGCGATAGCCGAGTGCAATCCCAGCTCTCGCCCCTTTGCCGGATTGAAGGGAGTGTGTGCGTCGAGTGTGAGGGAGCTCAGGGCCAAGGGAGGCTTGGGGCCCAAACGAACCGGGCCCGCGGCTGCGTTCATCTCTGGCCCGCTGGGGGGACTGCGCTGTGAACGTGACTGACGGCATTCCCCTCGTTGCTCGCGAGGGATACGTTCCGGAGACGCTCGTTAACAGAAAATTTCGTGGAGTTTTTGTTGTTGTTGTGAATTACCCTGAAGACGTGCATAAATAAGCTATTTAATACATGCAAATTATCATAACACGAAAAAATGGTTATAATAAACAGAGTAAAGACAAATACTAATTAAAGTAATAAATAATAATTTTAAAATGGGCTTGCATTACATTATGATGCTGTGCTGTAGCATCATCATCACTTTCTCGCTCATCCCTTTACCTCATCACTTTATCTCTCTCTCTCTCTCTCCGTCTCGATGCAGTCGTGTAGAGTTCCAGATGCAATTCGGGAAATCGCGGAGATGCAAGTTCGTGAATAACGATACCAGTAATCCCACGTGTTGCGGGATTCATCAGCAGCCACAGTAAATCCGCTGCTGGATGAAGGCCTTCCTTCCCAAGCCACCGCCATCTATCGCGATCCTGCGTTGCAACGATTCACCGAGGACCTGCGCAGACCGCCAGCTGATCTTATTGCTCCATCTCATTGTTGGGCGTACACTCAGACTGCCACTTTCATTCTTCTTGACTATTGGCCATCATCACTTTGTGTGACATGCCCTGACCACGGCTACTTACTTTTAACGGTCATCCTGCTTCTGGACTTGGACATAACTAAACTATTAAACTAGAAAAATTAAAGTATTTTGTTATTTTTGCAGGTAAGCCCCACTAAGCTATATCGCTCTTTTTCAGAAGCGACCTGGCCATAACCTGGGTTCACGGCGCAGTGACTCCTATCCACCCCTTATCGGTTTCATGTAATTTAAATATGCTTATTGCTCCACCTATAACTCGAGTTCAAGATGAGCAATAAACCAAAACTCTGAACAAATGTCAGTCACCCATCCCCATATATGCAGATGTATTATTAAATCCCTGTCTCACATTGGCAGTGACGAATGCCAAAGCACGAGGTTTACCTTTGCTTGCCACTCGGGGTCATTAAGGGCACCAAACGTTCACCTTGCCACGTGGTACGATTGGCCACGGTATATTTTATTCACAATACGATATAGTTGAAATCGCGTTAGGACAATTATCAGGATATCAGTTGGCCATGACTTTGTAATCGCACTGAGGTCTTTTATTCATATGATTACTCAAAGGTCAAATAACTGGAGTTTACTCAACATAAGCTGGCCGCCCAGAGACTTTCTCATCATTGCGACTTTGCAATTCGCAGTGCTTAATAATATTCATACAACAAATAGTTACTCATCAAACGGACTGCCACAAAACACGCTTCATGTTCTCTCGTATGGCGTTTGAGAAAATCCACAATCTACCATTTTGTCAGCCGTTCCACGGCATCCAGGGTGGTGGCGGGGTGCAGCAGTCTGGCTTGTTCCACCAGAGCACGTGTGTCTGTATTGGTGAAGTCGTCATCAGTGCCTCGCCAACACAAATGACGCTATCACCACCACGCCATCCGTCAATTACACGAGAAAAATCATTAACAGAGCATTAATTTAATAAGCTTTTTGCTTTTCACGTGCAACTCGCATAGGCATATTTATAATTTTATAAATATTATGTGAAGGCGATACAGTAGCGAAGAGACAAAGTGACCAATTATATTCTCGATGGGACGATATTTTGCTCAACGGACGGTGCGATTATCGCGGCTGTTGCATCGTACGATGTATCGTCGTATTTCAGTGACCCTGCGCGGGGGCCAAAGGAACCACCGAAGCTTGCAGAGTTATCGCTTTACATTTGTCCTGAGCCCGATACCTTGATATCCACACAGCACTGAGATCCTCTTGGTTAGGACAATATCTCCTCGGCTGGCCGTGGAATTACAACTCCGAATTCATAGTGTGCATATGTGTGAGTGCATAGTGACGTAGCGGTTAGGGAGCGGTAGTGTAGCGGTGAGCACCCCGTGCCTCGAACCTGGCAACCCGAGGACGATTCCCGCTCGCGGCCAACACCGGTGACGATTACCTGAACTGGTCTTGGCCCTCCCCTCGATCGACTCAGTCTCAAATAAGTACCTGGTGCGGTGTGTAAACATCGCTACTCGGGAGACAAAGGTGGCCGGGCGTGGTGCTGGCCATCCACACCCTCGTGTGCCGTGCCGGTCTTCAAGAGGTGCTCGCTAACAGCACTTGCCCCTACAGTCTGTTACGATTATACGGAGGATCTTTGTCTTTACGCACAGTAAAGAGAGTTTAAAAAGTGTGTGGATATTTACATTTGTAAATGTCTAGAATTACATTCAATATCTTACCGTTTCGGCTTCTGGTAATATATTACTTTTATATCAAACAGATTAATTCACAGGATCGTGAATGCTAATTTTAGTTTGCTAAATTATTTCGTCCTCGAATATTAACACTGTTAGTACCGTGATGTGCCATTGTATTCATAGATAGACCTGTAATGCAGATTAAATATTGTAAAATGGATATTCTTTTTAATCGAATTTATTGCATTCATTCTTTTTCTCTTCCCCTGTAAACACAAACCGATCATTGCAAAGAGTACAATTATAAAATATTAACCGATAATATACAGCCCTTTGTCAATCCACTGCTGGATGAGTGTCATCTCCATGCCGTGTTGGTCATGTAGGTTGTTTGACCGTACGTCACCATGTCTGTCTGTCCAGATCAGAGAAGTTGGTTCAGATATCACCTACCACTGACGTTCGCCTTGAGATGGCAAATGTACGCGTTTGGCTGCGAGGTGGCTAGAAAGATGGCGCATACAGTGAGGGAAAAAAGTATTTGATCCCCTGCTTATTTTGTACGTTTGCCCACTGACAAAGAAATGATCAGTCTATAATGTTAATGGTAGGTTTATTTTAACAGTGAGAGACAGAATAACAACAAAAACATCCAGAAAAACGCATGTCAAAAATGTTATGAATTGATTTGCATTTTAATGAGGGAAATAAGTATTTGACCCCCTCTCAATCAGAAAGTTTTCTGGCTACCAGGTGTCTTTTATACAGGTAACGAGCTGAGATTAGGAGCACACTCTTAAAGGGAGTGCTCCTAATCTCAGCTTGTTACCTGTATAAAAGGCACCTGGCCACAGAAGCAATCAATCAATCAGATTCCAAACTCTCCACCATGGCCAAGACCAAAGAGCTCTCCAAGGATGTCAGGGACAAGATTGTAGACCTACACAAGGCTGGAATGGGCTACAAGACCATTGCCAAGCAGCTTGGTGAGGTGACAGCAGTTGGTGCGATTCTTCGCAAATGGAAGAAACACAAAATAACTGTAAATCTCCCTCGGCCTGGGGCTCCATGCAAGATCTCACCTAGTGGAGTTGCAATGATCACGAGAACGGTGAGGAATCAGCCCAGAACTACACGGGAGAGGATCTTGTCAATGATCTCAAGGCAGCTGGGACCATAGTCTCCAAGAAAACAATTGGTAACACACTAAGCCGTGAAGGACTGAAATCCTGCAGCGCCCGCAAGGTCCCCCTGCTCAAGAAAGAACATATACATGCCCGTCTGAAGTTTGCCAATGAACATCTGAATGATTCAGAGGACAACTGGATGAAAGTGTTGTGGTCAGATGAGACCGAAATGGAGCTCTTTGGCATCAACTCAACTCGCCGTGTTTGGAGGAGGAATGCTGCCTATGACCCCAAGAACACCATCCCCATCGTCAAACATGGAGGTGGAAACATTATGCTTTGGGGGTGTTTTTCTGCTAAAGGGACAGGACAATTTCACCGCATCAAAGGGACGATGGACGGGGCCATGTACCGTCAAATCTTGGGTGAGAACCTCCTTCCCTCAGCCAGGGCATTGAAAATGGGTCGTGGATGGGTATTCCAGCATAACAATGACCCAAAATACACGGCCAAGGCAACAAAGGAGTGGCTCAAGAAGAAGCACATTATGGTCCTGGAGTGGCCTAGCCAGTCTCCAGACCTTAATCCCATAGAAAATATGTGGAGGGAGCTGAAGGTTCGAGTTGCCAAACGTCAGCCTCGAAACCTTAATGACTTGGAGAAGATCTGCAAAGAGGAGTGGGACAAAATCCTTCCTGAGATGTGTGCAAACCTGGTGGCCAACTACAAGAAACGTCTGACCTCTGTGATTGCCAACAAGGGTTTTGCCACCAAGTATAAGTCATGTTTTGCAGAGGAGTCAAATACTTATTTTCCTCATTAAAATGCTAATCAATTCATAACATTTTTGACATGCGTTTTTTTTTATTTTTTGTTGTTATTCTGTCTCTCACTGTTCAAATAAACCTACCATTAAAATTATACACTCATCATTTCTTTGTCAGTGGGCAAACGTACAAAATTAGCAGGGGTTCAAATACTTTTTTCCCCCTCACTGTAACCTCGATGGATCGTTGAATCAATCCGTGTTGAGCTTTGAACATTACCCCCTCGTATGCATCGATTTTTTTTTCTTCCTGATAACTGAAATTGACCAAAACATTTCAATTTAGGACCTTCCTGAAAATATAAGTAGTCGTGAGACTCAGGATTTTATTTGCCAAATACAAGGTCACGTGGTGCAGCCCTGCAATTTACTGCTGACACCACTGCTGGACAAAGGGCCTCTTGGATTCTGGATGACCTCAAGGGCATTGTTTTTTTCACATGATTATTTTCAAAGGCTGACTTGGTGATAAAAAAAATGTTTTAAGAAGCATGGTAAATTAGTGACAACAAATGAATTGCTGTAAGCAGTAGACCTGAAAACTAGAGAAACGTTCTAAAATATACCTCATTTAAATTGAACACCGATAGCAGTTTCTTCCTGTGCTGACTGATCAACACATTTGTGTTTTTTTCACAGTTCCAAATGATCGTCCATGAACAACAAAACAAGAGCACATCGCAACGAGTGTATTTAATGTTTTTTTTTAAATCGCACGTTTAGGTTGCTCGTTTGGTTAACATGAGGGCACTGAAAGCTGCATTTTGACGTCAAAATTTTGGGAGCGAGTGCCTCAACAAATTCCACCCCCCCCCCTCCCCCCACCGGTTTAATCTCTTTGGAGTAGGCTAATGGAATAGAACAACACACAAAAATGTCACACGCGCATGCGCACGCTGGGAATCAAAATTCGAAATGGACAACATGTTGGCCGTTATGCCTTCATCGTTTCTTGCTGCACGATGCATACAGCTGGCAAATATAAAAAAAAAATGTTACGAAATAATTCACGGGTGAAATGTAATTTTGTCTCCATGTTCAGAGAATGGTGTGTGAATGATTCATTCTTCTCAATTCCACCCTCAAATATTTAGTGTGAATTGAAAGTTAAGCCGTTCATTTTTACACATTCGCATCACTGATTTAAACGGCTCTACATATGGCCATTTTTGGTAGGGGAAAGTACAGGACATGCTTTCCCCCTCGCTAATCCGCAAGTTACAACTTCAGACTTGTTCTGATTTTAATTTGTAAATCGTAATGACTCGTGTACATTACGGCATTGAATTACAATTCCTTATTTTGTTTAAGAAACACTGCCAGCCACTTTTTTCGGCTTTGCATGGGAGTTCACGGGCTTGAGAATTCTGCTCAGAAATCATTATTTTAGCGCGGGACTGGGTGAGCGAGAAATCCGTGCGTGTTTGCTAAACCCATTCACCCCAGGAGCACCACTAAAGTGGTTTTGAAGGTCAAATTTTGTTTGAAAAAAAAAGAAAAGAAACCTTTTTGCCTCGGGCCACTTTCACTCGCTTGATTCAGACAATCTTGGCATAAAAATGAGGAAAGAAAAGGAAAAGGGGGGGCGAAAGCAATTTCGCACGGTGGTAGTGATAACATTCAGTGATTTACGTCGCTGTGAGTAGGGCTTAGAGATTTTGTGACAAGCCGTACATCTTTAATTAACCCTTTGCCGGGGTATATCTGCCGGCTGGGGGTGTCCCCCCCCTCCGTCCTCTGCACGGGGTGGGGGGGGGGGGTAAAGGTGCAGCCCCGCAAATGCCAGCGGGCAAAAGTGGGGCTTGGCTTGAGCAAGGTCAAAGGTCAAAGAGAGCCTTTCCCGAGGTGGGGCGTTTTTCGTGCCTCCTCTTTCATTACTGGCCAGACAACGTGGGACAGGTGGGAGCGTACCCACGCTTTGCCCCACCCACGCCCTGCACCCCGATCGACGTCACGGTGGTTGCCACCCGTTGACGCTGCCGGGTGAACCGAGGTGGTGGGGGTGGAGGTGAGGGGTGGGGGGACGTGGGGAATGGAAAAACTTTGCAAAAGCAGATTGTTGCAGCTGGCTCTTGCGCCAGGGGTTGGGATTGAACCTTCGACCCCTGGTTTGCAATTCCACGGCGCGGACCATCGCCCCGCAGCAGCGCCATCGCATAGAGCGCCTCGAGAAAATCGGGTGGGGTTGGGGGGGGGGGAGACGGTGGGGGGAGGGGATTGGGTGGGGGGGTCAGTGAGCTTTTGTGTCACATAAACCCAAGGTTTCTCTGGACAGAGGGAAAAGGATGGACAGTTTGAAGTGCCGTATCAGTATCGAGAGCACGCTGCGCCGAATCGCTGTGATGCGTGTGATTGTTGTGCCGTTTGATGGAACCTATCAAATGCCCTCCTTTGGGCCGCGCTGTTTCAGTGCCACTGATTTGCGTGGAGATACGAACTCCCGTGTGAGAGCCACGAAGCCACGAAGGCCGGAATCTGCCCCCCGCTCCCCCACCCCCCCGTAAGCGCAGTATAAATAAAAATTGATTCTGACTTGCAGCGGCTTTTGGCTAGCCGTCGAACAAAGACAGTCGCTGCATCGCATGCTTTCGGATGTGCTTCTGCGGCCGTCTGGAACGCTCTTCCGATATTGGGAAGCCACTGGAGCTATGCACTTTTAAATCATCTAGATTTAAAACTCATTTCCTTAAAATTGCTTCTTGTGTTTAGTTCGTTGTCCTTCCCCCGCACCTTTGATTAGCACGGTTGGCTACGCACGGTGCGAATGACGTTCAACATACATCCTGACTTCTTTCACAACTCCTGTCCACTCGACGGAGCATTCCGTTCAGTGGACCCGTCCACCCGCTGGCATCTGGCTCCCTTCTCATGGATTCTTCTGTCCCCCATCGGCACCAGGAGACGTGGGAACGCACATTTCATTTGTTAGTGATTAAACTTCCACCCAGTCATTGAGAATCAGAATATGTATTTGTACAGGAGGAATCCTATGGGCTATCAAGCTCTTTTTCACAGATGTCCAGTAGGGGCAGGTAAGAACGTCGCAAAAAATAAAACATGATAGTCGTGCAAAGTACAAGAAAGGTCAACAAATCACCCAAACACAAACAAATAAAACCATCCCCATCCTACCAGGAAAAGCCCACTGAGTTACCAACTTATTTTTCAGAAGCAACCTGGCCACCGATAATAGCTCAACTAAGTTGGCCCATCATTTGGATACTTATAGCACAAAAATAATTTTAAATAACCTCAATGCATCGGAGAAGATGAGATTGGAACAGTGCCCACCGGGTGTGCTGCTTGCACACAGCAGGAAAGTCGAGTGCCTCCCGCCATGCGATTGTCTTTAAGCCACCCGGCCAAACGACAACTCGGCCACGTGTTCAGCTCTTTTTGGCAAGGCTGGCGGCTTCGACGAGGCTGAGGGCCATCGTACATGCAATGCGGTGGTCACATGACAGGTGGTACGCAAGGCATGATGGGAGCCGTGCCTTCCTGCTGTCTCTGAGCAGCAGCAAACACCCCCGTGGGTTGTCAAATGCCGTCGGTCACTTTACATGCGTACGTTTTAGATTAGCCGCTTTTATTTTTCGGCGAGTTACCCTTGTGTTTTGAATGGGCCTTTAAAGATCATCCGGTTGAGGGCTATATGGGTAATTATTGTTATTATTGAGTTACATCTCTTCTCCGTGAGCAGGTATTCTCACATGCCCTGCTGCAATTTTGTGGTAAATTATGACCATGTCGAGGGAAGGATGTGAACGATTGGAATTAATTTCATCGTCAGACGGAGAAAGTGACGACATAAAACAGAGAAGCAACGTAGAGATTGAAAGGTTAGGGCATGCAGAAGACTCTAATTGCTGGAATTTTCCTCATAATTTTAATCCAACATCATGTCATGGGAAAAAATATTTTTCATTTTGGAACTCTTGCAGCTAGCAGTGCACCCACCCTGTTACCAACCCGTTACAGAGATTGCTACCAAAATATGATATTACAGAACTACTTTCTTCAATCCACAATCGGACCACACTTTTTATATGCCCAGCAAAGAGTGTTCGTCATGCTAATCAAACCAAAATGTTAATATCTCAAGAGCTGGCATCTTCCAAGGTGAACAACCAAATGTCACATCGCGTACATTGTAACTGCTATTAGAGAGCACAATGTACGACGCCGTACATCCATTTTCACGTCAACTGAGTTGCGTCAAAATTTAATGTGTAATTTCTTAAACGCGGTCACTCGAGACCGGGCTGCGCCCATCAGCTCTCGCTACACTTGAAGGGCTTCGCTTAATCACGGGTGGCCCAAATCCCAGATTCATCAAACCTCCTCCTCATGTTAGCGGTGGCGGCTACGCATCTCTGACACCGCTCTACAGCACCCCCCCACCTACCCATCGGAGCCAACCGGAGAAACTTCCCCGCACAAAGCACTCTTTACATCGGACTTCATCGTCACAGTCGCACAGCGTTCAGTCGCTTTCAGACCCCTACACATGTATGTACAGTAAAACCTTGGATTGCGAGTAACTTGGTCTGCGAGTGTTTTGCAAGACGAGCAAAAAATTTAAATAAGTATTAATTTGATAAACGAGCGAGGTCTTGCAATACGAGTAGCACGTATACGCTTTGTCTGCCGAGCGTCACGTGATCAACAACTGATATACGAGTGCTTTGATATACGAGTGCTTTGGATTACAACACGTTTCCGGAACGAATTATGCTCGCAATCCAAGGTTTTACTGTACGTTGAACTTCTTTCGCGCCGTATGTAGCCAACTGTGCTAATCGAAGGTGCGGGGAAAGGACAACAAACTAAACACAAAAAGCAGTTCCAAATAATTTTTGTGTCACATTTACGCCACGTGGTATACCGTTGCGAAACCAACCACTCTGATGTGTACCGCAGAGTGACACTCATCCTTCACACGCTATCTACGACAATCGCGTAATTTCACTCGGGATTCCCACATTCAACTCCTAAACAAAACACACACACACACACGTGGTACGCCGTGGAGATGTGTTTAAAAACCTAAGATCAAACTGGATTCATGAGCGTGTGACTGAAGTTATGTATGTGTGTTGAACTTCTTTCGCACCGTACGTAGTCAACCGGAGTTGCGGTGGAAGGACAGCAAACCAAACACAAAAAGCAGTTCTACTGAAATGAGTTTTTCAGTGTAGATTTCAAAGTGCGTGGCTCTCAGTGGCGTCCTCATATCAGAAGGAAGGAACGTTCCAGACGCCCGCAGAAGCGCATCCGAAAGGCTCGACCGCTAAGCTCGCCCATCCCATCTTTCTCTTCGCCGTTTCATATTTATGCCGCGGAATCTCCATAAGACCCCCTGCCTCCGGGATCTTCACGAGCCTGGCGCTTGTCAGTAACGGGGGTGTCGCAGACGGCGATCGAGCAGACGGGGCAGTGTGCGAGCGGCCGAATGTTGGTCTCGTTTAGCTTTTTTTTTTTACGTATTTTAAGCCTTCGTTTAAAACATCTCCCCCAGGGGAACATTTTAAAGGATAAATTTTACTCACTCTCTTAATGTTTTTTTTTTTTAAAGCAGCTATGGAAATTATGGTGATGGCAATTTATTTATTTGTACCTGCACCAGCGATGAGTATGCGATGTAATTTTTCAGATTTTTTTTGTTCAAAGGGCGGTTTGCTCTCTCTCTCTCTCTTTCATGATGCTTTCATGCATGTAGCTGATGGAATGGTAATAATGCCTGTAAATGATTAACTTGTCATGGTTTCCGGACAAACCCATAAATATAATCTACCATGTATATAATCTCGGGTATCTTAGAGCTCTCTTCACTTGATACAGCAATTTTTGCTGTGACGGTTTCCACCTGAAGACTGAATCTTGGTGTTGCCTCCGAAACGTCGTGATTTATTTTATTTTACCTACGTGACTTTACCGAAAAAACCAAAGAGTATGAATCCTTGCAGTCACGAAAGCTTCAAAGCTAGAATTCATACTCACAACATTTGATTTTTGATTGCAGCCTTATGGATATATACAAATGATGCAATGTGGGATATACCCTAACATCTGCAAATTAACTTACCACCTAATGATGCTTTAGATCGACTCGAGTAAATCGTGAAAGGTAATGACCATCATGATGATCCAAGTATAAACATAAATTACATTATGCTTTTGATTTAAACAGATTGCTCTCACCAATGCTATTTAAGTGAGAGGGTGTATTGATGCAAGTGGTTCGCGTACTGCACTGTGAACCCAGTGAACTTGGTTTGATTCGCATCCATGGCAAACGTCACACTACCGACTGATATCGGAACTGGTCCTGGGACCTCCCTTCAACCCAGAATGACCAAAAGCGCTTGAGAAAAGTGAATATTTACTTACTTTGGATGGTCCTGAGTCAAGCATGTTTATTGTTGTTAAGAATATGAAATTCTCAAACATGTTGTTTTTATTGCACTACTATAAATGGATAAAACAAATAAATAAAAAGGCCTTTTGTCAATCCACTGCTGGATGAAGACCTCCTCACAACATGTCTCTCAGAGGGCAGTGCAGAAAAACCCATCGTTGTACTGTACTCTGCTTTGCTTTCTATGCCTTCACATCCACAATTCCCACTGTCACCAAGTTCGCCAGTTCTGGGCCCCTTCCCCCGTGCACCAACCCTCACCAAACCAGCGTGGTGAAGTACGCTCAAACAGCCCCCTCCCCTGCGACGCGGACTGACATGTAGGGGCCCTCATCCAGCAGTGGATGTACACGGCTAAGATGGCACATCCGTGGCCCGGGCAGATAGCCCGTAGGAAGTGTCCACTGCACATCTCGTTATTTGTTTCCACGTTCCTCTGTCTTGCGCCGGGTATGGCTCAAGTGTTGGCAACGATCTCTTCTTGTGTCGTAGTCAAGCCATTCTCTGTTAGGTCCTCCTCTTTTTTCGGCCCCTTACGTTTTTCCCCGTACACAAGACACTTTTAATCACCCTGCCGTTGTCCATCATACACACGTGTCCAAGTAGTGCACAGTTTCCTTCTCGTCACTGCCCGCATTGTCATCGTCGCCGTCACCATCAGTTTGTCTTCTTCCGTGTGCAACCTTTTTCTTACTTCCAGCCGCTCTGCGGGATTAAAACCCGTGGGAGTTATCTCCCCGTGGCGGAATCGATGCGCCAGCGCACGCGGCCGGCGCAGTAATCTCGGGGGCTGGTGCGACTGCACCTCGGATCACGGTGTTTGGGATGGGCTATCGATACGCTTTGTGCCTTCCCGGCCAATTTTATCCCCCGACTTAGGCTTTTTTTATTGCAGCTGGTAAGGCCCCATTGAGCTAAACAGCTCTTTTACAAGGGCGGCGACCGCAGCCCGGTTTTTGGCGGCAGTAGGGAGGGAGTTACCGGACATCGCGTTTAGAAAGAGTTACACGGAGACCCGTGGAGACCCGTAAAAGTACACGGAGACTGATAGAGTTACGCATAGACTCATCGACTCGGACTTCATTATTTCGGCCGGTAAGGCCACTGTTGAGCCCAGCAGCGCTGCCGCAACGACGGCAGCCCAGGACCCGTCGGCAGGTTTGGAGGTCCACGTGACGAAAAGGTAACGAAAGCGAAAAAACGACAGATTATTTTCACGGCGTACAAACTCGAGATAGTTATTCGAGTGCGGAGGAACGTGGAAGGGCGCCACCGCTGCCATCTTGGCCAGCGCCCGAGGACGTTGCTTACACGCAAAGCGGGGGACCTGCTGCGCGCCTTTTTCGTCCTCACTTTGTAAATATGATTTGCGGATGCTGATAAAAGGGGATAAAGATAATTAGTTTGTTTTTTTTTACTCCGGTGCCGTTCGTTCGCTGCGTCGGCATTGTCAGATTTACGCGCTTGCTTTCTCTTAGGGCCCGGTTTGTTTTCCCTCCGTTGCGCTTTTATCAGATAAGCAGGAGCCGGGATTGCGTGCAGTGTTCATCGTCCCGAATTGAGACCGGTGTGTCCGCACGTCTGCATCTTTTTTTTTGTTTCGGCGGTAACTCACGATGTTCCGTTTCGGCGTGTTTATCGTCCGCTGTTTTGTTTCGCTCTTTCTCCACTCTCGTTGTGGGAAAGTGCAAGTCAAAGGTGTGGTCTGGGTCTACCAGTACGAGAGTTACGTTGTTATTTTTTTTTACGATGTGCTTAACTTTCCAATACTTTGTACTCCAATCATGTTTTTGTACTGTTTGTTGTTGTAACTTTCTGACCTGCCCCAGCTGGACATCTGTGAAGAAGAGTTTTAATGCTCACCGGATTCCTCCAGGATTATTAAAAGAGTCTGATTCTGATTACGTTTAATAAAACAGGCACGCGAACTTGTTACGGGAAAGGGTCAATGTTGAAATCGAATCGTGACAGGTCAACGTGACGGCGCGGGCTGCGACACGGCCCAGTGGTAGCACGTCCACCGATTGTTGTTGCACAGGTTCGTGGTTCGAATCCAGCGGCCGCGCTGATTAACACTGCGGGCGTATTAACCGTGCAAATTCGCGCCGTCTGCTTTACAGTCGACTTTGAAGATCCCGTGACACCATTCGCACAGCCACATTCCGTGATAAAAGATGATCTTGTCTGGTGCGTGTCCAACTCATGTGTTCTGTTTTCTCTCTTTTCGCTTTGTGACTTCTCACAAACTTCCCTGCACGCACGCGCATGGACGCCCCGCAGCTCAAACCATCGCCTCCTCCCAGTGCTCAGGGCAGCAGCGCGACTGGAAATCCGCAAAGGCCGGCGCTCACCGGGGACCCCAGTGACGCCAACGGTGCCGCCCCGCCCCGCGCCGCCGAGGGCGCCCGGGAGGCCGCTTGCCGCGAGGACGAGCCGAGCGCCCTCCTCAGCGCCAAGCTGCGCATCGACGGGGGCGACGGCGTTGGCGACGCGCCCCCCGTCGCCGGCCGCCCCTCGGGCCGCTTCACGGTCGCGCAGCACCGCGCGTGCCGGCCGCCCTGGCCGCAGCACGGCCACCGGGGCCACGGGCACGCGCGGGCTCCCCCCGGACCGCCGCCCGTCGACGAACCCCGGGCGCCGTTCGTCTCCGGGGACGAGCGGCCCCGACGCGGGGACCCCCCCGACGCCGCCGCGCCGTCCGTGGCCGTGCGGCCGAGGCCGCTCGCGTGGGACGCGCCCGGGGTCCCGCCCGGGGTGGCGGGGGCCCTCCCCGGTCACCCCGCCGCGCCGGTCGCCGCGATCCCCGGTCGGCAGACGCACCGCCCGGCGGCGCTCGCGGGCGAGCGCGGGCCGCCCCCGGGGCCGCCCGGCACGCGGGAGGATGCCGGGGCTTTCCCGGCCGCCCCCGGGGCGCCGGGCGGCGCGTGGGGCCAGCACGCGGTGCCGTCGGCGGGCGCCGGCCGCGGCGACGCGGAGACGCACCGGGGGGCGGAGGGCAGCGCGCGACCGGGGCCCGTGCCGGGGCCCGTGCCCCGGCACGGGCGGAGAGCCACCGGGCCCCAGTCGCGGCTGCCGAAGCCGCGGTCGTGAGCGGGGCGACCGTTTGAATTCGTAAACGAGAGGGGGATAGAGCCGGAACAGTGCCCCCCCCCCCCACCAATCGTCAGATGGCGCCGCGTTCCCTGCCCCCCGCCCCACTTCGTCCCCCCTTTGCTTTGTAATCCGCTCATATTAGCGCAGCACGCATGGCTTAATGTAAAATGCGTTTGGGTTGAGCGGATACAAATGAATGGGAGATTTTACATTAGCGGGCTCTGCGTAATTTAACCCCACTCTAACCCGCACAATTAGCTAGACGCTGCAGGCGGGAGCCTGCTTTTTAATGACGCCTCTTTGGTTTTTCCCAATTAAGTGATCTGAGTGGATGTGGTGATAATTGGCCAAAATATGGAGTCGACCAATTTCACAAGGAGGACTGAAAATAGATGTAACGGAACACTTGAAAATGTTTAGTGCGGTTAATTTCATTCGTATCTTACAAACTGTTTGCTTCGAGATATAATATACATTCTTATTGCTGTAAGTTAATTAAATGAAAATACTTACGAGTTATGGCTGCGCTTTAGAATAAAAAAAATTTGATGTATTTAATTACGTAATAATTTAACACGTGCATGCGGTGCTGTTCATTGTATACTCGCAGCAGCATTACCTCTTGGACACTGGATAAGAATGTATTGCCAACAATTAAGGCCCGGCAAGCATTGGCAGAGAGGTGGGGAGGGCAGAGAAACGAGTTCGGGAAGCGTGTGCAATCAACAGAGGAAATGAATGCAATGTCGCTGGTAAGGTTCCGTGGGTGGGTGTTTTACTGGGCGCCTCCCCTGTTGTCCGTCTGCAGTGTGTGCTCAGAGAGGGAGCTGACGGAGAAAAGATGGAATTGGGCACTCCACGATTTGTCGTGTGTGTCTGTGCGTGTGTGTGTGTGTGCGTGGGGAGCGGTGGGTGTAGTGGTTAGTACGCTGTGCTACGAATCCGGCGGCCTGAGTTAGATTCCCGCTCACGGCTGACACCAGTGCTGATTATCTGATCCGGTCCTGGGCCTCCCCTAGGTCGACTCAACCCTCAAATGAGTACCTGGTGCGTTGTGAAAACATCACCACTGGGGAGACAAAGGCGGCCGGGCGTGGTGCTGGCAACCCACCCCCTCGTGTGCCGTGCCGCCCTTCATAGCTACTCGCTAACGGCACTTGCTCCTACAGTTTGTTAAGGCTATACGGGGGGTCGTTGTCTTTGTTGCGTGGGTGTGTGTGTAGTTGCAAGCGTGTGTGCGACGAATCCGAAAATACTCACGTTTGATTCCGGGCCACGGCTAAGATCAGTGTAGAAGAGACATCTGAACCAGACCTTGGGTCTCTTCTCGGGATGGTCTCGGCTTCAAATGAGTACCTGGTGCGGTGTGTAAGCTTCAGCACTGGGGAGTTTAAGGTGGCTGGGCATGGTGCCTGCAACACCGCCCCCTTGGTATGCTGCACCGGTCTCAGTAAGTGCTCGCTAACAACACTTGCCCCCAGCGATCTATTTTGCCGTACGGGGATGGTCGCACCGTTGTGTGTATGGCCCACACAGCTGATATGCTGAAAGTGCAGCTTGTCTCCGTTTGTTTAGCTCGTATCGCTGAAGTGATGGAGCTGTGCTTTTTGCCAACAGTCGCCACTCAACTCTGCGATAGTGAACCAGCCCGTGCCAAGCAATTCATAGCAATGTGTCACTTGGACGGATGGAATTGTAAAATTATGCACTGACGGTTGGACAGACGGACCGGCAGACGGACAGATGGCTATATTGGACAGACAGACGTTGCCGTGCCACCAATGTTCACGATCGTCCCAAGTTTTTTTTTGGTTGTTGTGATTCCCCATTGCCAACGTACCTGCCAGCCATTCGGAACGCGAATAGCGCTCCACTATTTCATCCCCAATTGTTACCCGGACGTACGGCGCTAATCATTATTAACACGTTATAATGTGCGCGTACAAAAAAACAAAGTTCAGGTCAAGAGGTCACCGTTGCCATTGATGGCACCACAGCTCTCACGTCACTTCGTTATTTCAGAGTGGACACTTGACATTTGAGGCCTCGAGGTGTCACGCGGCCAACACGGCCTTCAAGGGCCCCTCATGCAGTCTCATTACCACCACCGGCACCGCCACCAACTTGCCTGCAGATCATCAGCCCGGTTGTCAACCTCACTGACAAAGGGGAAACGACCTGAAGGCGAACCACGGTGTTGATGCTGAGAGGGTACGTCTTGGAAGGCGGGTGGTGACGTTTCCACTCCGTGGCTTCTACGAGAATAAATGAGAATCAGAGGTTTTGTTTCCGGCAAGTAAAGCGCTTTGAGCCTAGACGCTCTCTTTCGAGGGCGACTCAGCCGGCAGACATCAAAGCAATGAAGCGATGGCGAGGTGTTGTGACGGCAGCGTCATTGACCGCAATGACCTACTGACCTTCCCTAACTCTAACGATCTCACCATCACCAGCATCTGACGTTCGGTGTTCCCTCTGCGTGCCACTCCAATGTCCATAAGGGGTTGCTTGCCCTCCACCACCCTGCACACGTGTCCCACCCATCACAACCTCGTCTTGTTTACAGCTCCAGCCCTTTCGTTGCCACGTTCTTTTTTTAACCGTAACACTGTATTACGAACTGTAATCCTGATATGATGTGGTGATAGTGTTTAAGTGGACGAATACATAAGAATCCGCATATAAGCACACCGTGTCTAAGCACAGCTCTGATGTACAGTGAGGGAAAAAAGTATTTGATCCTCTGCTGATGTTGTACGTTTGCCCACTGACAAAGAAATTATCTGTCTATAATTTTAATGGTAGGTTTATTTGAACAGTGAGAGACGGAATAACAACAAAAAATCCAGAAAAACGCATGTTTTAATGAGGGAAATGAGTATTTGACCCCTCTGCAAAACATGACTTAGTACTTGGTGGCAAAACCCTTGTTGGCAATCACAGAGGTCAGACGTTTCTTGTAGTTGGCCACCAGGTTTTCACACATCTCAGGAGGGATTTTGTCCCACTCCTCTTTGCAGATCTTCTCCAAGTCAAGGTTTCGAGGATGACGTTTGGCAACTCGAACCTTCACCTCCCTCCACAGATTTTCTATGAGATTAAGGTCTGGAGACTGGCTAGGCCACTCCAGGACCTTAATGTGCTTCTTCTTGAGCCACTCCTTTGTTGCATTGGCCGTGTGTTTTGGGTCAATGTCATGCTGGAATACCCATCCACGACCCATTTTCAATGCCCTGGCTGAGGGAAGGAGGTTCTCACCCAAGATTTGACGGTACATGGCCCCGTCCATCGTCCCTTTGATGCGATGAAGTTGTCCTGTCCCCTTAGCAGAAAAACACCCCCAAAGCATAATGTTTCCACCTCGATGTTTGACGGTGGGGATGGCGTTCTTGGGGTCATAGGCAGCATTCCTCCTCCTCCAAACACGGCGAGTTGAGTTGATGCCAAAGAGCTCCATTTTGGTCTCATCTGACCACAACACTTTCACCCAGTTGTCCTCTGAATCATTCAGATGTTCATTGGCAAACTTCAGATGGGCATGTATATATGTGCTTTTTTGAGCAGGGGGACCTTGCGGGCGCTGCAGGATTTCAGTCCTTCACGGCTTAGTGTGTTACCAATTGTTTTCTTGGTGACTATGGTCCCAGCTGCCTTGAGATCATTGACAAGATCCTCCCGTGTAGTTCTGGGCTGATTCCTCACCGTTCTCGTGATCATTGCAACTCCACGAGGTGAGATCTTGCATGGAGCCCCAGGCCGAGGGAGATTTACAGTTATTTTGTGTTTCTTCCTTTTGCGAAGAATCGCACCAACTGCTGTCACCTCACCAAGCTGCTTGGCAATGGTCTTGTAGCCCATTCCAGCCTTGTGTAGGTCTACAATCTTGTCCCTGACATCCTTGGAGAGCTCTTTGGTCTTGGCCATGGTGGAGAGTTTGGTATCTGATTGATTGATTGCTTCTGTGGACAGGTGACTTATAGAGGTAACAAGCTGAGATTAGAGCAGTCCCTTTAAGAGTGTGCTCCTAATCTCAGCTCGTTACCTGTATAAAAGACACCTGGAAGCCAGAAATCTTTCTGATTGAGAGGGGGTCAAATACTTATTTCCCTCATTGAAATGCAAACAAATTTATAACATTTTTGACATGCGTTTTTCTGGATTTTGTTGTTATTGTGTCTCTCACTGTTCAAATTATCCTACCATTAAAATTATAGACTGATCATTTCTTTGTCAGTGGGCAAACGTACAAAATCAGCAGGGGATCAAATACTTTTTTCCCTCACTGTGAGAGGCCTAAGTGGCCTCTCTATGCACCGTGAAGAAGGGTAATTACCTTAAACGTCGCCTGTTATATACTTGTTCTTTTTCAAGAGATAACTATTTGCTGTTTGTGCTAATGCACCACTGCCAATGCAGTATCGCCAAATAAATCGATATGGGCAACACGTGCTTAACATTATACTGATGATGGTGAAGGGTAACTTCTGATACAAGCACGCTACTTCGGATATAAGCACACTGCTGGCCTTGTTCCCAAGGGGTGCACTATATATCCAGCTTCCACAATTCATGTTTGTTGGTTTGTTTTTTACAACTTTTCTTGGTAATAAATAGGAGTAAAACGGGAGGGCGGTGAGCGGATGGATACAATATCAAGTCGGGGTGCAAGGGCGGAGCGCGTGGCTGGAAGATGGGGGGGGGGGAGTCCCACACTTTGTTCACAAGGGGAGAATGCGCCTCAAAAGAATAGAGCGGGGTGGGGGGGGTAAACATCCAGCCGTGTACTTTTTTGACACGGATAGATCAAGAGAAAGAGAGAGAGAAAGAGAGAGAGAGAAACACCACGGCGGTGCGACATTGTGGACGATGCCTTCCCGTCGCCGTGACGGCGTGGAGTGGTCGCGGTGGCCGCGTGCGTGCGGGGCTACGCGGTCGATGTTCGTCGGAAACTGAAACGGCGGCGATCGACGATGCCTCGCCGTGCTCGTGTGCAGGCACAGGTTGGCACGCTGAGCGACCGAGAGACCGAGAGAGACGGGAAGGAAATGCGTTTGGGTCTTTGTTGTTGTCGTTATTGTTATTTGTTTACGCTCTTCTATGAAACTGAGTGCAATGCAAACTTCCACCCGGGACTCCTGCGATTCTCGCCGAATATGTTCCGGCTCGCTGAGATAGACCGCAGTGGATGATGACACGTGATTTGGACCCACAGCCATAGCGAGGTGGATATACTGGATGTGGTTGCGCCGGATGCAGGGATATTTTCCGGAACGCCGACCCAGAGAAAATGAATCCCTGCCTATATTCATTGTTATTATCCGTTGATATTTTTTTCTGTTGAGAAAAGTGATTTCCAGCTGTCAGATGAAACAGGTGTTCGGTATAATGTCCTTCCAACCCCATTAGCATTACTCATTTGGTCTCAAAAGCATGAACTCTCACGTCTGATATTCTATTTTGTACAATTGTGACTTTTACTCTACGATCCACATTTAATTTCAGCTTCCTCCACTTGTGTTTTTATGCCAAACCATTGTCTCGTCACACTTGGGTAACAATAAAATAAAAAGTTGTTTACCACCCTTTGTCAATTCATTGTTGAACGAAGCTCCCCCCCTCGCCCCCAGAGGTTGTTTGACCATACTTCACCACATTGGTCAGTGTGGGGTTGGTGAAAGGGGCGAGAGTGTGTCGAGAATCGGTTGGGGTTTAACTCTAAAACGAATTGTTTATTTTCATCATTAGATCTCCTTTGCCAGTACTTTGAGCTGTGTGACGCCTTTTGGCGTCATCTCGTCGAGCACCAATTGGGTCGAGGCTCAAAAGAAAGCCGTCCCTTGGTGTGAACCAATCAGTTTCAAGGACAATGCCACATATATTATCGTAGTATGTTTTTTGTTGTTTGCATTTTGACTGCAGGTATTGTGGTTAATGCAGACATGAATCCTTGTTAAAAGGTTTCAGTTTTGTTGCCAGAAAAAAGGGGAAAACCCCTATTATTGAATTGTTTATTCTAAACAATTGTAATGTGACCAAGGAAGGCCCATTGAGCTATGTAGCTCTATGTCAGAAGCGACCTGGCCATCATAAATGATAGCTCAACGACGTGGCTTATTACGTAGAAATGAACAGCAGCCGAATGCTCTAAACGCGTGATGTTGATTCTAATTGTGAAGGGGGTAAAAACAACAGAGGGCTCGGAGAAAAATCCACGCGACCACGGGGAGAGGGAGAGACATGCAAATTCCAAATTAACAGGCATCAGGGTCGGGGTTGAACCCATGCTTAGCACGGTTGGTTACGTACGGTGCGAAAGAAGTTCAACGTACATACATGACATCCTGTATACCAGGCGAGATAGTTAACATCACGGCACTGCGTGGCGCGTGTATGTCACTGCCTCTTGCCCCCGTGGAATCAGGACCCTTGATGCAAGCAACCTACCTGTGCTGGGCTCGCAAAGGAGAAATGTTAAATGTAGCGACAAAATGCCACGGAGTTGATCACTGGCTGCTCACGGGACCCAATAAGTCAAACTCAGCGCTTTGCATTTCAATCACTAAACGACTCCCCCTCGCTGACAGACATTCGCAAAGGCGCAGCATAAGAAAATTATAGTTTACATTCCCGATGGGTCCTATGCCATCGCCTTTTTTTTTATTCTACCCACATTTGGCTCACGGTCCCTGGGTTTTTTTGTGTTGTTTGCCAAGCCCATCGTTACATTCTATGAAATTAATTTTCAAATCTTCTGATGTGTCATAATGACATTTCGGGCCAGAACTGTTAAATTTTTTTGCAACGTAGCAAATTGTCTTTGCAACGTTTTATCTTTTTTTTTTTATTTCGCCAACCATGGCGCAATTAAGAGCCACGGAGAGTGCGAGTGTCTAATTAAAATTAATTTGGCTTCTGCTGTGCGAATGTTTCTATCGGCTTCCGGCTGGTATTTATTTTTTATTTTCAGGCCACGTGATCGCCCGTGTAAAAATTGTTCGGCAAAAGTCAGGTTCGGAGCTTTTCATGCGCATGTTGACGCGTGATTATTTTTTTGAACAATACACGAAAACAATTTGCCATTTATTTCAATTGCACTTTTTGGACGCTCCTCCTGACGCTAATCAATAGGAACTAAAACCAACCTTTAACTAGCGCCGCTGGAACAGAGATAGCGAATTAATCAGCGCGAGTACCCTAATTGATCAATCACAGATATGGAAGCATTCGTTTCACCGACTGCCGTATCCATCACTTTGCCTGATGATAAGAAATCACGAAGCCATTTATGGCCTACGCTCTCTCTCGCTCTCTGGCAGCCTGTCATTTGAGCCGTGATGGAGCTATTTTATAAAATGTGGAAAATTAACAAACGCTGTGTAAAGTGTGCGAGCTCTTCAAAAGCGGGCTTGTTGGAGATGTCATCTCGATGATGTATAGCCGACAAGGCTACGAAAGAGCTATCGCAGCATGGCCAGCGTGATTTTGCTGGATTCACTGGGGGGGCGGGGGGGGCAAACACAGATCCATTGGTGGTGTAGAGTTCACACTTAGAGACCCATATTGTCACAAGTACAACATTCGCAGCCCTGCCGAAGCTTGCTCCAACCAGTATGCTTTTGTTGTCCATGTGTTCAGGCCTCAGAAATGGGAAAATAAAACGTCTCAAGGCTAATTTTCAAGATGACCTTGTATCGTCGTCATTATCATCAGCCATGGTCAATCCACTGCTGGATGAAGGCTTTCCCAAGCGATGCCCCCCCCCCCCATTTCTAAATTTTTCGGCAGCGGTAATCCTCGCACGTGGGTCGTTTGGTAACTTTACAAATCAAAAAATGTTGATATGTACACGTGTGATCCGATGCATGCATCATCGAAATAGGATAAGAAATTACTATAAATGATCCGTCGTTACCAGTGCCGGATTAAGCTAGTGTGGGGCCTGTAGCATATGTTATAAAGTGGCCCTAAATTAAGAAAAAAACATAAATATTAAAACGCATTTTTTTACTTGCAAAGTAAAGTAAGTGTATTTTTCATTTGCTATACGGCCAGATAATACGACAAATAGCGAACCTTAAACATCCAGTCGTTCGTTAAAAAAAATTAAGTCAGTATTGTACTATAGTAGTAGAGCAAGTGCAGAATCACTGAACCGAAATTGATAGATTTGAAGCATTTAGCGCGTGGCCCTTGAAAGTGCCGGTCCCGTCTCACGATAATGCGACACTGCTCGCTACACGTCCAGTTTGTCGGCGAGACAAACACTCCTGTTTGTCATTTAAATTCGAAGAGCACGTGCAAGATGTTGTTTTTTGTTCCGATATCAACGTCGCCACCTTTGTATTTACGATGTGTTGGCGGCTAAGGCTGGATTTCGCGTGGGCGGATAATCCGCGTTTGAGATGAACCGTGCGAGTGAAGACGTTCGCCGCTCGCCACGTGCGCTACCGGTTCGAGTTGCCGACTGCCGCTCCTCGCTCATCGCGGTGTCTGCGGCTGACCCACGTGGCTACAGTTGGCCAGCAAACCAGTTACTGGACTAAAAAAAAAGACACTAAAAATAGATTTATTTTGAAAAATGCCACACCCGGCATACACAGGAACACAGAAAATAGCGTTTTATATCCCCATAATTCACCTACATTTTTAATTATCCGGGCCTCCCCAGCCCACCTCCGCGATTAACCCAGACAATCGGGAGTTGACTGCACGTTCATTGTGTACCCAGTTTCCATGCTTTAATCACGAGTTAAAATAGAATTAAAACAAACGTGACGTCTTTGGTGGGTTGCCAGTTTCCAAAAAAAACTAGTGTGCAAAGATAATGATCATGAAATCGCGGGTCTCACCAAATGCTTACGTGCATATTGATTATATTTATTCTGGCAAGTTTACGCGACGTTTTCGCGGCTTGAAATGGCGAACTCATAGACGCCAACGTCGCTCGTGTAAGTAAACCTTTCCTTGGCAGCAGGTTTAAGGTGAGCCCCCAAATTCTGCGGGCGCTCGGCAAATAATCACGGCGAGTTTATCCGGCGCTCACCTCGCCGTGGAGTTGCTTCGGCCCAGGGGCAATTTATAGTGACCGCAGCAACTTGTCACCCAAGAACGTGGTTAGGAGGTTATTCCCTCTCCCCGCTCCGCTGTTGCTCTAGCTCCTATAGAGGGGGGGGGGGTGCGGCTATGGCTATCCACGTTGTATCGCTTCCCGTTCGGCCACGTGGAGCAGAAACGTCAGACAACCGTGCCGAGCGACACGGGGCGGGCACAACCATCCCACGCAAAAAAACCCAATTGAACATCGCCTAGGGCGTATGAGCTGAATCGTTGGTTCATTGTCTCAAATTTTGTTTGCGTTTTTTTTTGTTTTGCGCGCGATGTAAACCAGTTGGAGCGCTCCCTGTAAACCGGTTGCAGCGCACGTGATCACCGGCTGCGGCGAGGCTAAGCCCACCCAAGCACCGTTCTGCGGGTCGACGGGAATGATTCATCCGCGCCGCTCCTTTGGAATCCCAGCTGGCGGAGGCGCGGGCTCGGCTCGGCTCACGTGTCGAGCCGAGCTGGATCCATCGCGCGACGCGTTCGGCTGTAATCGTGCGGTGCATGAACGAGCAGCAGTCACGGGGGAGGTCCCGGCAGGTCGCGTGATCTATCGCAGAAGTGGGGTGCAGCGTGCAGCCAAGCTAGAGGAGGCGGTGGCTGCTGTTCCTGCTGCTGCTGCTGCTTGCCTGCCGCTGCTGCTTGCTTGCTTGCTACTCGCGGACACGGGAAATGTACACGCGGATGGAGTCCTCGGTATTTATTTTCACGATGATGCCTGCTGCGTGCTGGTTTCAGATTTTGTAAACAAACAACAACAACCAAATGCGATGGCGAGGTACGCGTTTAGAGTCCGTGCAGCCGATTGTGCAGGCAGGCAAGGCGGGTGCGGTCTTATTTTTGTTGCTCTGCCCCCCCCCCCCCCTCTCTCTATTTAAGGCCTCGACACAGAGGCGTTGTTTCTCTGTGTGCCCATATGTGTGTCTCTCTCTCTGCTTGTGTGTCTGTTTGTGTGTCTCCGTTGTCTGTGTTTTGTCTCTCTCTCTCAAATTTAGCAATCTTTGGAAGAACGTCAATCAACCAGGTAGGGTGTTGACTGTTGTGTTAGCCGGCTCTCTGTGTTGTACTGCATTATGTTGCTAAGTTCACTAGGCTTGTTTTCTCTTTCATTTGTACCTGATGATGATTGCTTGTGTTGCAATCTAAACGTCGTATGCTATTGTTTTATTTATTTATTTATTTCTACGTGACTTTGCCGAAAGAGCCAAAGAGCATTCACGTGTCTCGAGAGGATTATGGGGAGGGGGGGACACGGCACGTGGAGATGGGGGGTCAGGGTCAAGAGGGAGACTGTGGGATTACGTTGGGGGGGGGGGCGGCTGTGTGGTGAGGGGGACACCTCGGGTGACCTGCAGGAGGAGCCCCATTGTGTTATCTGCTTGACCCATTTTTTTATGTTTCTTAAGAAGGAGAGAGGAGGTTTCGGCGGGATCTTTCAAAAGACGGCTTTATCAATGCGAAGCATAAAACTACAACAACTCTCAACGCATTTGTCAATAACACTGCGGCGTTAAAATGAAACATGAACAACATGCAGCGTTTCGGCTCAACAGGCCTTCTCCATAGCACGCTAAACACCTCTTCATTGTGCAGCTTAGTGCTGTGAGGAAGGGCCATTGCCCGGAACGTCGCTTGTTGTGGATTAGTTGTGTTTTTTTGCACCACTGCGAACTCAGCATCTTTCACACCACACGCTGAAGCAATTTCTATTGGGTAAAAATAAACGTGCGGTAATTATAATCGCCGCACGTTCATAACAATGATAATTATCATTGTTATTATGTTTGGCGCCACTATTTTTTTGAAAAAACGAGCGCAGACTCATGGTCGGAGGGAAAATTCCCGGCATTCCGCGGCCACAGTGATCTCCGTGACAATCTGTTCCACACTCTTTGGTTCTTTCGGTAAAGTCACGTAGGTATAAAATAAAATATAAAATAAATTAAATCACGACGTTTCGGGCGCAACACAAGCGTCCGTCATCAGGTGGGAACAACCACAGCAAGACACACTTTCTGAAGTAGGCAAAAGAGCTGATAGTAACATGGGATTATATCGAAGAGGGGGGGGGGGGTAGGGATAGAGATGGTGTGGGTCAGAGGGGGTGGTACTCCTAAGGTACGGTAAATTTAGGGAGTGGGGGTGGGGGGCGTGGGTCAGAGGGGGGTGGAATACTGAAGCACTGTCAATTTCCAAGAGACTGCAATGAGCAGGGCTGTGCATAAGAGACTGGAATTGCGGATATGAAGGCAAACTATCCCTGGCTCCTCCCCCTCACTCTTCTATATAATCCCTTTTCGATTTAAAGCTTTCGTGACTGTAGCCTTCTTCTGAAGAAGGCTACTTGTGTTGTGGCCGAAACGTCGTGAGAATTTTATTGTAATTTTATTTTCTTACTTTATTCTCATTCTACGTGACTTTACCGAAAGAATCAAAGAAGATATATAATCCCCTTGTTACTAGCAACTCTGTTGCCTACTTCAGCAATTGTGGCTTGCTGTGGTTGTCCCCACGTGATGACGGACGCTTGTGTTGAGCCTGAAACGTCGTGATTTAATTTATTTCATTTTATACCTACGTGACTTTACCGAAAGAACCAAAGAGTATGGATCATTGCAGTCACGAAAAACTTCAAATCTGTTACACGCGTGGAGGAGAGGCGAGTGGGGTTCTTCAAGTTTCTCAAGTCGGTCGCATTCCCCTTGTCGAATACCCACAATGCACCGAGGAATTAGGCCAATGCGGAGGTAGTTTCGTGGTGCTGCGTCAACTGTCGAGTGAGTGAGTCGTCCAAAAACTGCTCGTAACTCATTTGATGGTGTCCACGGCGTCAAACCCTGAGGTGCCGAAGCTGTTCCTCTTCAGTTCATAACTCTGACCACGGGACATTACGATCACTCCGTTTCTGGATAATGCAGATGAATATATATTTATCAATCACCATTTTGCCTGCCCTCTGTAGACTGTGCAAAGGGCATTTGACTTGAGTAGCATTCAATGCGTTTCATCTAAGCACTGGCAAACCGATGCCTAAATAAATCCACATTTAGAAACAATAAATCCATGCTTATAAACAATAACTAGTCCTCATTAAAATTAGCCAACTATACTGGGATTATGTATTTTGTTAAGTATGACAAGACAGATTATATCGCACATCCGATTAGCACGATTGGCTACGTGCGGCACGAAAGAAGTTCAACATACATACAAATGGAATGACGATAGCTACTTAATAATACATTTTACCAAAAAAATATGATTGGATAATGGCAAATACCTCCGCAGTAATTATAACTTCCAATTAAAAATGAACTTGCAAGAAATTATTTGGGAGCCCAATTAAAAAGGCCGCGAGGTTGTGATGAAAGTAAAAACGAGCGTGACAACATACAGTGAGGGAAAAAAAGTATTTGATCCCCTGCTGATTTTGTACGTTTGCCCACTGACAAATAAATTATCAGTCTATAATTATAACGGTAGGTTATTTGAACAGTGAGAGACAGAATAACAACAATCCAGAAAAACGCATGTCAAAAATGTTATGAATTGATTTGCATTTTAATGAGGGAAATAAGTATTTGACCCCTCTGCAAAACATGACTTAGTACTTGGTGGCAAAACCCTTGTTGGCAATCACAGAGGTCAGACGTGTCTTGTAGTTGGCCACCAGGTCTGCACACATCTCAGGAGGGATTTTGTCCCACTCCTCTTTGCAGATCTTCTCCAAGTCATTAAGGTTTCGAGGCTGACGTTTGGCAACTCGAACCTTCAGCTCCCTCCACAGATTTTCTATGGGATTAAGGTCTGGAGACTGGCGAGGCCACTAAAGGACCTTAATGTGCTTCTTCTTGAGCCACTCCTTTGTTGCCTTAGCCGTGTGTTTTGGGTCATTGTCATGCTGGAATACCCATCCACGACCCATTTTCAATGCCCTGGCTGAGGGAAGGAGGTTCTTACCCAAATTTGACGCTACATAGCCCCGTCCATCGTCCCTTTGATGCGGTGAAGTTGTCCTGTTCCCTTAGCAGAAAAACACCCCCAAAGCATAATGTTTCCACCTCCATGTTTGACGGTGGGGATGGTGTTCTTGGGGTCATAAGCAGCATTCCTCTTCCTCCAAACATGGCAGTTGAGTTGACGCCAAAGAGCTCCATTTTGGTTTCTTCTGACCACAACACTTTCACCCAGTTGTCCTCTGAATCATTCAGATGTTTTTTGGCAAACTTCAGACGGGCTAGTATATGTGCTTTCTTGAGCAGGGGGACCTTGCGGGCGCTGCAGGATTTCAGTCCTGCACTGCGTAGTGTGTTACTAATTGTTTTCTTGGTGACTATGGTCCCAGCTGCCTTGAGATCATTGACAAGATCCTCCCGTGTAGTTCTGGGCTGATTCCTCACCGTTCCCATGATCATTGCAACTCCACGAGGTGAGATCTTGCATGGAGCCCCAGGCCGAGGGAGATTAACAGTTCTTTTGTGTTTCTTCCATTTGCGAATAATCGCACCAACTGTTGTCACCTTCTCACCAAGCTGCTTGGCAATGGTCTTGTAGCCCATTCCAGCCTTGTGTAGGTCTACAATCTTGTCCCTGACATCCTTGGAGAGCTCTTTGGTCTTGGCCATGGTGGAGAGTTTGGAATCTGATTGATTGATTGCTTCTGTGGACAGGTGTCTTTCATACAGGTAACAAGCTGAGATTAGGAGTACTCCCTTTAAAAGTGTGGTCCTAATCTCAGCTCGTTACCTGTATAAAAAACACCTGGGAGCCAGAAATCTTTCTGATTGAGAGGGGATCAAATACTTATTTCCCTCATTAAAATGCAAATCAATTTATAACATTTTTGACATGCGTTTTTCTGGATTTTGTTGTTATTCGGTCTCTCACTGTTCAAATAAACTTACCATTAAAATTATAGACTGATCATTTCTTCGTCATTGGGCAAACGTACAACATCAGCAGTGGATCAAATACTTTTTTCCCTCACTGTACATACAACATACAAACATACATACAACATGCATACAACATACAACATGCATACAACATATATACAAACATACATACAACATGCATACAACATGCATACAACATACATACAACATGCATACAACATACATACAACATACATACAAACACACATACAACATACATACAAACATACATGCAACATGCATACAACATACATACATACAAACATACAGAACCATGACGTGTCCTGCCCAAACCCACCTACTTTTCTGAACAGTTTCAAGTATGTTATTAAAAGGCGTTGAGCACGGTGCGAAAGAAGTTCAACGTACAGTCGTCTCCATAACGCTGCATGTTGTCATCACGCGAATTGAATATAGCGCAATAAATGTATTCGTGAGCACATTTTTCATAGCGCGGAAGCGAATTGGATGTAACGCGATCGAGCGAACGGAACTACGTCGCGCGAGTAGGAATAAGCGTACCCCTTGGTTCTTTCCGAGCTTCAAATCTAGATAGGAATAAGCCGTTGTACGGCTGCCTCGGCGTAGGCAATTGGGATACTGCTGGATACTTCTAGACGCTACCCAGGCGCCTCGGTCTTTGTTCAGCCTGCGTACGCATCTCGCCGTGTTATCGCGGACTGTGCTTTAGCCTATATTGTCTGACGCTGGTGTTCTTCCGGGAGGCGACTACCACCGCGTTCTAGGAGAACAGACTTTGCATACTCTCACGTGCCATAACGATGGAGTGCAAAGAAACTAAAATGCCAGTTGGACGGTGAATTAGGTGTTGTAAATAGTACAAACGTGGCAAATACTGACGGCAGGCCAGGATCTAAACGGTTCAATATCAGAATATGTATTTATATACTGGAGGAATCCTATGAGCTATGAAGCTCTTTGTTTCACAGATGTCCAGTAGTTAAATAAGAGGCGGACGAGGAGAGTGGGCGTCAGCACTTTTGTCAAAACCCGAACTTGATGAATTGAAAAGAGAACCGCTTCGACGTGGATCAGCAATAGGGACGTTGAGGAAGATAATGGAACGAAAGATGAATGGCGGGACACAAAGCAGAGAGAGACGCACGAGTTGGAATCACACCGAGAGGCAGAGACGCATTGAGAGAGCGAACGCACGGGGGAGTTGAGAGACGTGTCTAAGAGCAACGATGAGTGTGTTTTGAGCAGGACGCGTTGCCAAAACGGATGATGGCTGTTGGCCAAGACAGGGTGGTCGGAAACCAAAACAACAAGAAAAAACATTTTTGTTCTCGAATTCGGTATAAAAAAGCTCAATATTTCAAGATCCGCAATGCACTGCGTGGTGGTGATTACGAGACGGCGGTCCTTGATAAAGAACGCCACGAAACAGTCCTCAATGAGCCGCTTGCCTCTCCCGAGCCGCAGGTTGCCGACCTCTGCCCATGGTGAACTGGCCTTACATGGTGAACTGGCCTACCATGGTGAACTGACCGTCCATGGTGAATTGGCCTTCCATGGTGAACTGGCCTTCCATGGTGAATTGGCCTTCCATGGTGAACTGGCCTTCCATGGTGAACTGGCTGTCCATGGTGAATTGGCCTTCCATGGTGAACTGGCCTTCCATGGTGAATTGGCCTTCCATGGTGAACTGGCCTTCCATGGTGAACTGGCTTTCCATGGTAAATTGGCCTTCCATGGTGAACTGGCCTTCCACGGTGAACTGACCTATGGTGAACTGGCCTTCCATGGTGAACTGGCCTTCCATGGTGAACTGACCCTCCATAGTGAACTGGCCTTCCATGGTGAACTGACCTTCCATGGTGAACTGACCTTCCATGGTGAACTGGCCTTCCATGGTTAACTGGCCTTCCATGGTGAACTGAACTTCAATGGTGAACTGGCCTTCCATGGTGAACTGACCCTCCATAGTGAACTGGCCTTCCATGGTGAACTGACCTTCCATGGTGAACTGACCTTCCATGGTGAACTGGCATTCCATGGTTAACTGGCCTTCCATGGTGAACTGAACTTCAATGGTGAACTGGCCTTCCATGGTGAACTGGCCTTCCATGGTGAATTGGCCTTCCATGGTGAACTGGCCTTCCATGGTGAACTGGCTGTCCATGGTGAACTGGCCTTCCATGGTGAATTGGCCTTCCATGGTGAACTGGCCTTCCATGGTGAACTGGCTTTCCATGGTAAATTGGCCTTCCATGGTGAACTGGCCTTCCACGGTGAACTGGCCTTCCATGGTGAACTGGCTTTCCATGGTAAATTGGCCTTCCATGGTGAACTGGCTTTCCATGTTGAACTGGCCTTCCATGGTGAACTGGCCTTCTATGGTGAACTGACCTTCCATGGTGAATTAGCCTTCCATGGTGAACTGGCCTTCCATGGTGAACTGGCTTCCCATGGTGAACTGGCCTTCCACGGTGAACTGGCCTTCCACGGTGAACTGGCCTTCTATGGTGAACTGGCCTTCCACGGTGAACTGGCCTTCCATGGTGAACTGACCTTCCATGGTGAATTGGCCTTCCATGGTGAACTGGCCTTCCACGGTGAACTGGCCTTCCACGGTGAACTGGCCTTCCATGGTGAACTGGCCTTCCACGGTGAACTGGCCTTCCACGGTGAACTGGCCTTCCATGGTGAATTGGCCTTCCATGGTGAACTGGCCTTCCACGGTGAACTGGCTTCCCATGGTGAACTGGCCTTCCACGGTGAACTGGCCTTCCACGGTGAACTGGCCTTCCACGGTGAACTGGCCTTCCATGGTCAGGGGCCGGCAACCAAAATAACAAGAAGAGTCCTAAATTTTGATTTAAAGCTTTCGTGACTGCAGTAATTCATATTCTTAGTTGTTTCGGTAAAGTCACATTGAAGAGAAACAACAAAATAACAAAATATATATAAAACAATAAAAAATTCTCACGACGTTTCGACCATAACTCAAACGGTCATCATCAGGTGTGTCGGTTTGCATAAATTTATTTAAAAAAACGGCATATTTATTTATTTATAAAAAAAACCATTTGCGTCACGCGCAGCGATTGGCAGTTTGCCTAGGACTAGTCCATCTAAAAAAAATAGATGGACTAGTCCTGGGCAAACTGCCAATCGCTGCGATGGACTAGTCCTGGGCAAACTGCCAATCGCTGCGCGTGACGCAAATGTTTTTTTTTTAATAAATAAATAAATATGCCGTTTTTTAAAATAAATTTATGCAAACCGACACACCTGATGATGACCGTTTGAGTTATGGTCGAAACGTCGTGAGAATTTTTTATTGTTTTATATATATTTTGTTATTTTGTTGTTTCTCTTCAACGTGACTTTACCGAAAAAACTAAGAATAAGAAGAGCCCTCTTTTTGTTTTTGTTTCCTTGAAGAGCCACCGCATGCGGCTCCGAAGACGCAGGTTGCCGACCCCCCGGCTGTCAAGACCAAGAACAGAATAGCAGCCCAAGGAGGGGGAACACGTCCGAGAGAACGTCCATCGTAGACACGTTTCTGACATTGCGTAAAATCACCCCCTGTAGCCGCCCAACTGCACTGCGATGTTACTGCTGTACGTGGGTTTCATGCGCAGCCTCTTGTCGAAGCTGTATTGTCATTCGTCGTCTTCATCGTCGTCAGTCTTCAGTTATTATCTGCACGGCATTGTATTTATTCCGTGAAGCAACTTGAATGGCGTGTTGCCACAGCACGCATGATGATGACGATGGCTATGATTGATCATCGACTTCTGTGGGACATTACCAAAGCCCACACACAATCA
The DNA here is from genome assembly GCF_048934315.1 of Petromyzon marinus. Classification (NCBI taxonomy): domain Eukaryota; kingdom Metazoa; phylum Chordata; class Hyperoartia; order Petromyzontiformes; family Petromyzontidae; genus Petromyzon; species Petromyzon marinus. The sequence goes on from NC_133707.1 coordinate 6,114,819, forward strand.
CACACGCGGGGTTTTTTTATCATCACGATGGCTGACCACATACACACAAACATTTCTAAATAGTCAAACTTTCAGCAACAAACATCGCCATTGAAGGTACGAGCATCCATACAGGCTTCCCAGTGTGTACTGTGTTAATGTGTGTACTGTGTTAATGTGTTTACTGTGTGTACTGTTTATACTGTGTGTACTGTGTTAATGTGTGTGCTGTGTGTGTACTGTGTTAATGTGTGTACTGTGTGTATACTGTGTACTGTGTTAATGTGTGTACTGTGTTGATGTGTGTACTGTGTGTGTGTACTGTGTGTGTACTGTGTTAATGTGTGTACTGTGTGTATACTATGTGTGTACTGTGTGTATACTATGTGTGTACTGTGTGTATACTATGTGTGTACTGTGTTAATGTGTGCACTGTGTTAATGTGTTAATGTGTGTATACTGTGTGTACTGTGTTGATGTGTGTACTGTGTTGATGTATGTACTGTGTGTATACTGTGTGTACTGTGTTGATGTGTGTACTGTGTTGATGTATGTACTGTGTGTATACTGTGTGTACTGTGTTGATGTGTGTACTGTCTTGATGTGTGTACTGTGTTAAAATCACACACGCGGGTTTTTTTATTATCACGATGGCTGACCACAAACACAAATTTCTAAATAGTCAAACTTTCAGCAACAAACATCGCCATTGAAGGTACGAGCATCCATACAGGCTTCCCAGTGTGTACTGTGTGTGTACTGTGTTAATGTTTGTACTGTGTTAATGTGTGTACTGTTCATACTGTGTTAATGTGTGTACTGTGTGTGTACTGTGTGTATACTGTGTGTACTGTGTTAATGTGTGTACTGTGTTTATACTGTGTGTACTGTGTTTATACTGTGTGTACTGTGTTAATGTGTGTACTGTGTGTGTACTGTGTGTACTGTGTTAATTTGTGTACTGTGTGTGTGTACTGTGTGTATACTGTGTGTACTGTGTTAATGTGTGTACTGTGTTGGTGTGTGTGTGTACTGTGTGTATACTATGTGTACTGTGTTAATGTGTGTACTGTGTTGATGTGTGTACTGTGTTTATACTGTGTGTACTGTGTTTATACTGTGTGTACTGTGTTTATACTGTGTGTACTGTGTTAATGTGTGTACTGTGTGTATACTGTGTGTACTGTGTTAATTTGTGTACTGTGTGTATACTGTGTGTACTGTGTTAATGTGTGTACTGTGTGTGTACTGTGTGTACTGTTAATGTTTGTACTGTGTGTATACTGTGTGTACTGTGTTAATGTGTTAATGTGTGTACTGTGTTAATGTGTGTACTGTGTGTGTACTGTGTGTGTGTACTGTGTTAATGTGTGTACTGTGTGTGTACTGTGTGTGTGTACTGTGTTAATGTGTGTACTGTGTGTGTACTGTGTGTGTACTGTGTTGATGTGTGTACTGTCTTGATGTGTGTACTGTGTATACTGTGTGTACTGTTCATACTGTGTGTACTGTGTGTACTGTGTGTGTACTGTGTGTATACTGTGTGTACTGTGTTGATGTGTGTACTGTGTGTACTGTATGTATACTGTGTGTACTGTGTTGATGTGTGTACTGTGTGTGTACTGTGTGTACTGTGTGTGTACTGTGTGTATACTGTGTGTACTGTGTTAATGTGTGTACTGTGTGTACTGTGTTAATGTGATATTGTCGTCCTCTCAGCCGACAAAGGCAATGCCACTGTCATCATGGACAAAACAGAATATAACAACAAAATTCAAGAACTACTCAACGATGGCAGCTACACAAAAATAAAAAGAGATCCCACCAACAGCCTGGTCACCAAAACGAACAAAATTATCTCTGATTCAACAGCATTAATTGATGAGAACAAACAGTTCTCGTTGAAGCCCTCTGCTGCCAGACCACCAAGATTATATGGCCTTCCAAAGATTCACAAAGAAGATACACCCCTTCGTCCCATCGTCTCTACTATCAGCTCCCCCACCTACAAACTGGCACGTTTTCTTGCTGATATACTGCGACCTTTCACTGGAAAAACCACCTCTGCGGTACTAAATTCTACTCACCTGGTATCGACAATCAAAGGCATTTCCCTGTCCCCAAACGACCTGCTTGTCAGTTTTGATGTGGTGTCCTTGTTCACCAAAGTCCCGGTACCTGACACCATCGCTATCATTGAAGACCTGGTTCATCAAGGACTGCATACTGATGTACCCCCCCTGGTGAGACATTGCTTAACCAACACTTACTTCACCTGGAATGGAACTTTCTACAAACAAACTGAGGGCACCCCAATGGGCTCCCCCCTATCTCCGGTTGTAGCCAACGTATTCATGGAAAAATTTGAAACTGACGCCATCCAGACTGCCACTCTACGCCCAACCTTATGGAAGAGGTACGTTGACGACACCTTTGTCATCTGGCCACATGGCCAGCCTGCTCTAGACCAATTCCGCGACCACATCAATTCCATACACCCAGCCATCAGATTTACCATGGAGGTCGAAAAAGATGGCAAACTACCCTTTTTGGATGTCTTAATTAAAAGAAGACATGATGGTTCAATGAGCCACTCTGTCTACAGGAAAGCTACCCATACAGATGCTTACTTGAAACCGGATTCCCACCACCATCCATCCCAGAAGAACTCCCTCATCAAGACTCTATACCATAGAGCCCAATGCATTTCCGACCAGGAACACATTACCAGTGAACTCAAGCGCGTACACCAGGCTCTCAGGGCTAATGGCTACTCCGAATACACAATCCGCAAAGCCATCACTCCAGTCATGAAGAAGGATCCTCTTGTGGAGCCACTCAAAACCATCACCTTACCCTACATTGCAGGGGTCACTAAAAAGATCTCCAAAATCCTGAACAAACGCAAGATCCAGGTCCGATTCAACACAGTACATAAAATCCGTGATTTAGTTCCATCTGTAAAAGATGCTGTTCCAGACATACAGTACCCGGGCGTTTACAAACTAAAGTGCCTCTGTGGTAGTAGCTACATTGGAGAAACCAAAAGACATATCTCGGACCGCATCCGCGAACACAAAGCAGACTTGAAACACGGTAGGACGAACTCCTCTGCCATGGCAGATCACTGTTATAATTCAGTGGGCTCACATGACATTGACTTCTCCAAGACGGAGGTTCTTTGCAAACCAACCGGCTACCATGAGAGATTCGTTCATGAGGCCATTCACATATACAAGCACAGAGACAATTTCAACCGAGACGATGGATTCAGGCTTAGTAACCACTGGAAAGATGTTTTAAATCATTTCTGTTCTTAATTAATTGTATTTTTACGATGACCTTCAGACCGCAGCTCTTTCGCCAGCATTGCCTCTTAATACCTCTCACACCACGGTTAATGGTATAGTTTTACAATATGGAGCATACTAGGGCCTCGCAGCTGTCTCTCTCCCCCTCCTCTGTTCCGACCATGGACGAACTCGTCCGTCTGAACGGGACCCGTAGCTATCCGTGGGGCTGAAATTTGAGGGTAAGAATCCACCCATTTTTTCGCCATATAGCATTGTGATATATAACGACTTATTGTTGGTAGCTTAGCTGATTGGAGAATATAGAGTTTATTGATAACATGAAGGTAATTTATATTTTAGTTTTTATTGGTTCACTATATAGTACTGTGAATAGCTCAGATGTGTAGTCATTTCTGTGACCAGTCACTAGCTAATCACTCAGTTGTTTCAATGCTGGATTCGCCTAGTTATTTCAATGCTAAATTATCCTGTTTGATTTGTACTAAGGGCCTCGGTGAATGTGTATGCTCTGACTTTAACGTAGCTATTTCTGCAGCAGGTACAAGCTAACCACTCAGCTATCTCAATGCTAAATTCTATGCTAATTCCATTGTCAAGATGTGTATGCCTTAACTTAGCTATTTCAATGCTAAATTCTATGCTAATCCCTTTAACAATGGGTGCCTCTGCGGGTGTGTATGCTTTAACTTTTAACATAGCTATTTCTGTGACCAGTCACAAGCTAATCATTCAGCCATTTCAATGCTAAATTCTATGCTAATTCCTTTGTCAAGGCGCTTTGTTCCTCTCACACAGCTTAAAGGCCGTATCTGAACGTGGCTCTTTCACTCCAGCGCTGTCCTACCAGACAGTCTCGCCCCCCTTCACCTGATGAAGGCCGCTTGTGTTGTGGCCGAAACGTCGTGAGAATATTATTGTGTTATTTTATTTTATCAATTTATTATTTTATTATCATTCTACGTGACTTTACCGAAAGAACCAAAGAAGATGTGTGTACTGTGTTTATACTGTGTGTACTGTGTTAATGTGTGTACTGTGTGTGTGCATTCTGTGCGCTACTCGCTAGACAGCTGTCTCCTCGTGCGGTGCACTGTGAGTCCCTTCGATTTCGCTTCGTGCTCCCTTTCTTTTGTAACGCATCTACTATCGCATAAAGCGAGGGAACCCCGCATACGTCTTGAATTGAGCAAGGTCATAGGGTCTTGGGAAGAGAGGCGGTGGGAAGGGAATTTCAAATTTGAGCAGTGGAAGGGAAGAAGCAATAAGAGAAGAGATGTGAATTGATTCTCTGAGTTGCAAACGTATGGAACGGTGACCGCAGTAGCCGTGGTGACTATTCCCATCGCTCTACAATGTTAGTGGAGCGATGCTAAAGTGACCGACGCCAACGAGTGAGAGACTGGAGTGACGTGAACTCGCGTAACATCGACACGACAAGAGGCCCCGCGACATGCACGAATATCAACAGTGGGCTGTTGCATTCCCGTGTCATTCAAAACATCCTCACGCGAGTACAATGCCCGTAACAGCAGTCCACAGTTGGCCGTCATATGGGAGGGCCTTCTACTCCAGGAGCGTGGGAATCTTCCACCTCTGTCTTGTTCAGTTCTGCCAATGGAGATTCGTACCGTCCAATGTTCGCTTGAGTCTCCAGACGCTGGAATTCTGAGTCCAAATAACTGTGCACGCACGGCTACGGTTTACTGAGTCTCCGGTGTAGAATATAAAACAACAGGTCGTGAATCTCCACGGGATCTTTTTCCAACTTTAATAACGGACGTCCGCATTTACCTAGAATTCGACATGCCAGGTGTATCAAAATGAGGCGTGTAATTGTCGAGAAAGTGTATGCAAATGTGCTTCTAATGACTCTATTAGCCACACCTGGCACAGATCATTCTTGTTTTAAAAAAAAAAATGATCTTGCGAAGAAGTAATGGATTTAAAAATAAATAACCCCCACCTTGACTTCCACGTGGGAATTTGTCCGCGCGGAGAGTCAGCGTCGTGTCGGTTTCAATTTCCAATCGCTCATTCCCAGGGTGCCGTTTGTTCTTCGGGTGCAGTAAAAAAAAGACGGCGTTGCCCCCTTTCGTGATTTGCGCGGCGGTGATTGACGGCGTCGCCGGGATGATCCGCCGGGCTTGGCGCGCAGAGCGATCAGCGGGGAGTGCGAGAACGGTCGGCTTCTCGTGAACGCGATTCCGGTCCAAACAAAAGCAAATCAAGAAAGCCTCACGTGCACGCGCAAAGAGTCGTCGTTCGATGCCTCGCCGGTTGTGTTTTTTGGTGGCAATTAAAAAAAAGTGTGGGGCGTGGTGGGGGGGGCGGAGTCTGGGGGAGCGTCGTCTCAAACGACGCAGATTCGTTTAGAGCAGGGGTCACCAAACTTGTTTTCACAGTTGTCCGGATAACTGAAAGAATGACGAGCGCGGGCCGCATGATAAATACGTGTTTCTGGAGCGTCGGACCTGTGCTGACAGCTGGAACCAAATTCAAGTACCGTCGGCGGGCCTGATGGACTGACGTCGCGGGCCGGATGCGGCCCGCGGGCCGTAGTTTGGTGACCCCTGGTTTAGAGCAACGCTGCAGCGTGCGTCGCATTTGAGCTACATTTTGGAAGGCGCTGGGAAGCAAGCCAATAACAACGTTCCTGAGCTATGAACGGGAATACAAAGCGATCGCCGTACGTGTGGTTGTGTGTGTGTGTACGTACGTTGAACTTCTTTCGGGGGAGTGGTGGTGTAGCGGTTAGCGCTACGCTGCTGCGCTACGAACCCGTGCGGACCGAGTTCGATTCCTGCTCACGGCCAACACCGATGACGATTATCTGAAGCGGGTGCTGTGGGCATCTCCTACGTCGACTCAGCCTCAAATGAGTACCTAGTGCGGTGTGTAAAACATCGCCACTCGGGAGACGAAGGCGGCCGGGCGTGGTGCTGGCAACCCACCCCCTCGTGTGCCGTGCCGGCCTTCATAGGTGCTCGCTAACAGCACTTGCCCCAACAGTCTGTTAAGGCTACACGGGGGGGGATCCTTGTAATGGTTAGTCTTCGTTGAACTTCTTTCGCACCCTAAGTATCCAACGGTGCTAATCGGAGGTGCGGTACAGTTGAACACGTGGATGACATTTGACACCACGCCGAGGTGCCCGCAGAGGTGACCGCTCATCCTTCACGCTGCATCCAACTCCCAGACAACGCACACCTGGCACACCGCGGAGATGTGTTTGTTAACCTGACATGAAACTGGATCTAGTACCGTGTGACTGAAGTTACGTATGTCTGTTGGACATCTTTCGCACCGTACTTAGCCAACCGTGCTCATCGGAGGTGCGGCGGTGCTGGTGGTGGTGGTGGTGGGGGAAGGACTACAAACGAGAAACATTGACGACAAATCTTCAACTAATCTTCAACTAATCTTATTATTTTATATTTATGGAGCGCCTTTATTAAGTGCGCTTAACATAATTTGAAAAAAGAACAGCGGTATAAACGAAGACATTGTTTAGATGGCAGGGCCGTGCAAAGGTACAAGGAATGGGTGGCCACGATAGGGGAGAGCCTTGGGGTTATGGGTCAGGTCAGGACAGGGGAGGGATGGAGGATGGGGGGGGGGGGGGTGCGATTGAGTTGAGGGGAAACTTTGAGAGAGAAGAGGTGAAACTTTGAGAGAGAAGAGGTGAAACTTTGAGAGAGAAGAGGGGAATGGGGCGAAGGATGAGGAATGCTTCACTCGCGAAACCTGTGCTCTTTGAAACAGACCTCAATACCTCTCTAGACACCACGTGCCTCCCCCCCCCCCCCTTAACGCAGAAATGTCTGAGGTCACCGTGCACGTCGCTCGGCGTGAGCCACCGATGTCTTGACGGGTGCTCGCTGCTCTTGCTCCAGGCCTCCTGTGACGATTGTTGTTATTCTGGGTCTGAAGAACGGTGTGTGAGATTCTTTGCTGAAAGCTAATGGGCCATGAACGGCGATATAAACTGAGACGCACTTTGTAATCTGCAATTTTTCAATGTGGAAATGCTTTAAAATGCAATGTGGGCGCGTGTTCATGCTCGCTAACAGCACTTGCCCCAACAGTCTGCTTCAGGCTCTACGGGGGACCTTTGTCTTTGTAATGTGGGGGAGCGGTAGTGTAGCGGTTAGCGCGCTGCGCTTTCGATCCCGGCGACCCGAGTTCAGTTCCCGCTAACGACCACCGATACCAGTGACGATTATTTGAACCGGTGCTGAGCCTCGACTCAGCCTCAAATGAGTGCGTATACCTGGTTGCGTTGTTTAAGCATCACCACTCGGGAGACAAAAGCGGCCGGGTCTAGCGCTGGCCGCCCACCCACCTCGTGTGCCGTGCCGGCCTTCGTAGGTGCTGCTCGCTACGAACAGCGCCCTTGCCCCAACAAGTGTGTTTAAGGCTATACGGCGGATCTTTGTCTTTGTTAATATAACGCCGTGTTTTAATAGGGCACACCACAGTCCCAATGTTGCCGTGGACAGATGTTCATGTGCGCTGCCAAGCAGCCAGACATAAGAACACTTTGCCTGCCGTAACGGCCGATCACTGTATTGCAAAATTAAAGAAATAAAATGAAATTGCGATGAACACACTCGCGTATGTCGATAACAGGACAAAACAAATAAATGTATAATAGGTGTCATTCCACGCGACGACGTTTCCCGAAACGCTGTTTGTCATCGTATTCTCTGCATTATTAGAGACACCCTCCCCTCCCTGTGTTTTAAAGCGTCATGTTACCTGGCAGTATGTGCGTGCGTGACCGGGTTTGTGTCATTGTATTCATACCGGGCCCACGTTTGGGTTGCATCTCACCTTCAAGAGCGTCTTACAATCCAGTATAGAATATAATGTGTACTCCTTTTAGCCCAATGTATGTTGACGAATGTGTTGAGTTTTTTTGTTATTGTGCCACATTCTCATTCTACATTCAAGACCCATCTCACCAACACCTGCCAGGCTCTTCCACCTCATTCTACCCCTCCCCCCTCCTCCACCTCCCTGTGGGTTCACGGCTCGATATCGAGGTGCCAATTCTTACACTTTTCAAAGCGCAATGTCACATGTTCTCGCAAAAACAAAACGCTGCTTGCTCCATTGCTGTGATTTGCAATTCACGTCTAATGCCGGCACAATCGCACGCAATGAACATGTAAAGTTGTTGAATGTCTGTCTTGTGTGTATTTGTCAGCTTGTTTTTTTTTTACCTTGAACAATGACAGTTGCAGGATAAATTGGGTGTGTGATGCTAGACGCGAAATAGCAGGTTTGTCCACAGGGGTATATTACACCACATCAGACTCTTGTGTGAATTAAGTGTCTCTGCTTTGCACACCTGCGCGCGTGCACGTGCTGTCAATGCCTTCGCGGACCTATTGCTAATCTCAAGACCCGTCCATGATTTTGCAGGGAATCGTCAAGCCCTCTGATGCAACTCGACGCCAATGCAAATGATGTCTCGCTTCCTTCCTTCTGCTAGATCCTCCAGTTGTTGCAAGTTCGAAACGTCACGTCCTCGGGTCGTCTACAGTTTCATCGCCACTACCATTTGGCTTGAGGTCCCCGCCGCCCTTCTTGGTACTCAGTCTGCCTGTCCTTAACGTGCCACTCGTAGTCTCACCACCACCACCACCACAACCACCGTCGGATTGAAAGTCTTCAACCTTGAATCGCCAATATCCGGGTGTCAATTCAGCGACCTGTCTCCGCAACCTGCAGCCCGACATCCCGCACACGTGTCCCGGACCCAACGTGACCCTCCCCTCTTCTGGATGGCATCTACAACAAACACGTTCTTGTCGTCTGTTTTGAACGCGGTTGGACACGTACGGTGCTAAAGAAGTTCAGCACACACACGGAACTCGCCAAGTTGCTCATCCCGTCCTTTTCAGCGCGATGTCCGGCCAAGGCCATTTCCATTGTTTCTGGTAAATCGGGCATGCCCCTTAATTGCACATTGGCTGTGCCGCGTTCATTATAAATTAGAGATTTCTGCGTGGCGATGCGCATTAAGCATAGCCACGTGGTCGGTGCAAGCGCGGAGGCGCGCTGATGGTTGCCCGCAATGTCATCTCACTTGGTATGCACCGCGCACAATCCCATAACGGTAATGAGGTGCACTGCGGTATATATCAAACGCAATTTTAAAAAAGGCTGAACCGTCCTCCACTTACAACGCGTTTCTGTTCTTCGCTAATGAGCCCTCGATCCGATTTAACGCGCCTCCACGGAGGCCGCGCTCTATCAACTGAACGTCCCCCTTACGTGCGCGCACGCCAACGATTTTGAGCCGCCTGCTACGAGGGAGGACCCTTGCCTGAAACGTCGCCTCGTATCTATTGTTTTTTTTAATTTTAGGGCCACAGAGTTGTGCATTCGTTTGTTGGGTGTTTTATGTGTAGCTGTTGTTGTGGTGGTGGTGGTGGTGGTGTGTGTAACGCAATAAATAGCTGTGGATTTAAAAGTGTACGGGTATTATATACTTGGGCTGAACGATTTGGGGAAAATATCTCATTGAGATTTTTCAGACAGATATTGCGATTTTATTTGCGATTAAATGATTTGAAGTCAAGCTTCAGTTCAATATTCACTGTGTAATAGATTTAAAGCATGTGATGGAGCATTACCACGTGATACCATCAACATATGAACTGCTCCATATATTGTAATGCAAGGATGAGAACTTAAAAGATATGAATTGCTTCCAACATGTATTTATTAAAATACTTTAATTGAAATAGAACAATCAAACATAGAACAATTGTTAAGTTAAATAAATAAAGTTACAATAATAAAAAAATAAAACAATTCCAATAAGAAAGTAATAGGACTCTTCAAATCGCTAAAAATCGCAGCCTTTGCGATTTAATAATCGCCTTGTTTCAAATTGCAATTTACATTTGAAATAGAGTAATCGTTCAGTCCTATTTATATGCATATTGTACACTAGCGCGTGTGTAGGAACTCCAAAAAACATGTTGACGGACTTTAAATGTGAGTGCACATCTGTCCTATAAAGGGCCGGAGCCTAGCAGTCTTAAGGGCACAAACACGGCCGCATAGAGACATGCTTTCATATCCTCGTCACTTTTACTGACGTCGCATTTGTTTGTGATGATGTTGTCGTCGTCGTTGTTGTTGTTGTTGTGTACACCTGCGGCACCGCCTTCTGAACGGATGGCCGCATTTTCGCCAGCCGCACGGGAAAGCAAGCGAACCGCCCTGTAAAGTTCCACGCGTTTGGGGATTTTTTTTTCCCTTCACCAAAAACAAAACTAAACCCACCACGACACCGCTCGACGAGCGACGCTGCCTCTTCCACGCAGAGGGCGGTACGATTGATCGTCGCCATATCTGGGAATACCCAGAGAGCTTCGCGCTCCTGAGATGTCACTTAACGCGGGGTAATTGGCCAATTGCTATCACTGTCGATTAAACTTACCCCTCGAACCGCCATATAGTTGCCCAGCCTACCGATATTCGCGGTTGGCTGCCAATGTTAAACTTTGTTAGCACGTACTGATTTTCAAAGCTAATACTAACGCTTCTTACTTTTTTTAAGACATTTTTTTTCCCCACCCAAGTTTACTTTGAATATCGGCATGTGATCAAATGAGGGCTTTTAAAAAAAGAAAGCAGCCTACCCCTTAAATTAGCACGGTTGGCTACGTGCCGAACCTCCGATTAGTACGGTTGGCTACATACGGTGCGAAAGAAGTTATACATACGTACGTAGAAACATGTATATTTGGTGAATATTCCACCTTCATATACTGTATACATATGTAAGTACTCATGGTTTTGTGCCACTCACACACACCCTATTTAGAGCTATGGCTACATCTTTTTGTGAACCGCCAACCTTGCCCCCGAGTTTCTGGATCGCAATCGGACCCGTCACGGAGGCATGGATGAGCCGATGAAAACGCCTTTGATCGATGTTAAGAGGTTGGCACGCAGGTCATAGAGGTCATTTCAGGTGGGCTTTCAAACACAGGCCATACCGTGTACTCGAAAATCGGGACTGGCTGTGGCTCTGAGTGGCACAGATTATTAATACAGTATCGCATCTGTCTCTTTCCCAATTCTCTCTCCCTCTCGCTCACTCTCCTTTCGATCTCGGCTGCTCCCTTTTCACGGGCTCCCTGCAGGAAATAATCATGTTGCTGTCGAGACATCATTGCCCTCAAGGGTAATAATTGGAAGATGGCACAGAGAGGGGAAAGAGGTGAACATGAAGCAATAATCCTGATAAATGTCGACTCGAAGCACGTTGCCTCTTACATATTGGAGCCTTGGTTCCACCAAACGAAGAAGCTACAACTCCGGGTTGTACATTTCAGACGTCCTGGCCAAAAAAGGTGACGACAACCCAATAGGGCATGCCGCTGGGGTAAAATGTGGGTACTCCCCAACTCCCACAAGACGTGGAATACGCGGGCCATGGCAACATCAAGAAGATTGCTTTCAAGAGCGCCCTCTGGTGGAAGGCCCCCTTCTGCCGGCAGTGTCTCGAGCAAGCAATTGCAGGGCTTGCACCTTTGTTATATACTTTTTAACACGCGTTTATTTAAAAGTGAACGTGTCCGGGCGTAATTGACACGTCTGATAATGCTCCATCTCCACCATAGACGTGCCGCACGTTCCCCTAAATGAGCCGCTCGCCTCCATCGTGCAGTCCACGTCCGTGCAATAAGACCATCCCTTCTGGTGACATCGGGTCTCCTCCGTAGCATACGAGACTGTCCCCGGGTCGCTTGCCTTCTCACCCGGTGAGGCAAAAAATAAACTTGGAGGAAGGCAGGTGGAAACACGTGACCGACGAAAGCAGTCGAACTCCGAGCCTCGAGGCCGCGTTCCAGTGACCAAATCTCATCCGTTCGATAACTCCAAAAATATACAAATACACATATACGAACACAGAGACAATTTCAACCGATAAGATGGATTAGCAATCATTGGAAGGATTTGATAAACCATTTCGGGTCTTAATTGATTGATCACGCTTAAGGTGGCTTTCAGACCGCATCCATTATTTTTCGTCTCCCCCTTCCTCTTTTCCGAACATGGATGGACTCGTCAATCTGAACAACCTGTCAAATCGCTCTCCGAGGTCCTAACGTTAAAAAAAACCCGCCACCTTTTTCAAATTTTCTTGCTGTGGTTTTCACACCTGATGACGATTGCTTGTGTTGCAGTCGAAACGTCGTGAGAATTTTATTGTTTTATATTTTTATTATTTTATTGTTTCCCTTCTACGTGACTTTGCCGAAAGAACCAAGAATATGAACTCCAAAAATGATATGGTTACGTTTCCTCGCTCGTTGTAAACAACATCCCACTGGCAATTGGAGTAGAAGCGCACGCGAGCACACTGAAATGATCGCGATCTTAATTCGAATCAAAGCCGCGTCTGCGTTGTGTGGGTGATGTGGCCTTGACGGGCGAAACTGATCTTTCAATTATCAGACCTGGAATTGAGAACAATTAAATTACCCTTTGAATGGCGTTTCGGTTTTTGTTGTTGTTGTTGTTGCAGTGAGTCACCGATGGCCAGGCTGATACCCCATCGACTTGTTGCGCTTGAGAAACCGGTTTTCGTCAGGTTCCAACCAGGATCTCGGCCGTGCCAGGTCAGTATGTGAGCTTGCAACGAAACATTAACATCCACTAAATAGTATGACATTATTGAACATTACTGCCACGAGACTGGGAAAAGGTAAGTTATTTCTCCAACCGAACAGCAGAATATTGAATGATGGAGAAAAAAATAAACGAAAATATTACTCTTGTTTATATTCTTAGTTTTTTCGGTAAAGTCACGTTGAAGGGAAACAACAAAATAATAAAATATATATAAAACAATAAAAAATTCTCACGACGTTTCGACCATAATAAATTTATGCAAACCAACACACCTGAAGACGACCGTTTGAGTTATGGTCGAAACGTCGTGAGAATTTTTTTATTGTTTTATATATATTTTATTATTTTGTTGTTTCCCTTCAACGTGACTTTACCGAAAAAACTAAGAATATGAATTACTGCAGTCACGAAAGCTTTAAATCAAAATTTATTACTCTTGTTGTTTACGTTCGCGTTGCACAGTCACAGATACTCTTGCAAATGAACTTACAACGGAACACCACAGTTTCCACGAATGTCTTTAACGTCACGATGGGTGTAATATCAGTCGAATGAGACACGTAACCCGTGATGGTATCGCGCTCGACTGCTCACAACAGGGAGGAATAATGCCTTAGATTTTTGTCAAAAATTACATCTGAGCAGCGTAGTGAACGACACGTTATTTTCATGCGTTTCCCTAAGTGTTACTGAGACTTATGTTATCCGCTGTGCCGTTGTGGCACCGCTTTGTATGAGAGTCATCCGGGCAATTGATTTTTTTCTTCACAAAATTCTCTATTACTCTTTTTTTTGCCCACCCCCCACCCCCTACCCCCCACCCCCTACCCCCCACCCAACAACCCTCCTACGCGCACAGACAGTGCAAGTTAATGAGTGCTTGTCACTCCCCAAAGAATGTAGACCCACATTAGCCGGGCAAACATTCGTTCAAAGCGTAATTAGAATCACATCCCCCCCTCACCACTCTGTCCAGTGCGTGCAATTGTTGGGATTATAGCTATCAATTATGCAATCACAAATTTCACACGCGCGCGTGCGCCCTAGCCACGTAGAGTCACCTTTTGTTGTGCACTCCTGGTTGTCGTAAACAGTGGGAATTGATTAACGAGCGGCTTCGAGTTTATAATTTAAAACGAACCTATTAACTTCGGCGCGCCACGTTTCGCAGTCCCGGGGTTTCCCTGCCCTCGAAATGCGCCGCTCCCGGTTACCGCTGCGACGAATCGTGAGCGGAACCGCGGTGTGCGCGCGTGAAGTGTGGACTTAATGAGCGGTGGGTGGGTTTGAAGGGGTTGTCATCTGCCAATATAGAGAAGGGTGCAACGCTTTGAATTACATCGAGAGGCACCAGGAGTTACAGCGTGTATTCGAGAAGATGTGCATATGTTAACGATGTACGGTACAATTATAAGTGTTAATAAAAGGAAACTAAACCATATATTTTATTTCATCTGAAGTACGGCGCACTGAGCTATACAGCTTTTTTTCAGAAGCCACCTGGCCACAACGAAGTGGCTTATCATCATGTGGGCATTTATAGCAGCCAAATACTCTTAATTGATTCTAAATGTGGATGGGAAAAACCAGAGGACCCGGCGAAAAATCCACGCGACCACGGGGAGAAAGACACCGCAAACTCTAAATATACAGCAGCAGGCGTCAGGGTCGGGATCGCACTCACGACCTCCTGTATACCAGGCGAAGGAGTTAACATCGCACCATCGTGGCGCACCCAACTGGGATTGGGAGAGTCACAAGGCTTGAAGGAATGATGGTAAAGTTTGATGATGGAGTGACATCCAGAGGCTGGAACTCGTCGGAGAGGTTTGTCAACCAATGGAGCGATGACATCAGCTTGTGTGCAGGTGTCGGCTGCTGTTATGGTGAGCAATGGCATTGCTTTCGGGAGGCCTTCATACAGCAATGGATTGATCATGGCCGATGATAATCATGTTGGCAGAAATCATTGCAGACAACAGCTGCCACTTCCATTACCCATCGTAGAAAATGTGAATTTCCGAAATCTGAACAAGGTGCTCGACACCCCCCCCCCCCCTCGTGAGCAACCGGCACGACAACGTCCAATCAGATCACGGGCAGAAGTTCCATGACCACTTGGGGTTGTATTCTGTCAACCGATCATCGTCGATCAAAGACAGTCGTTAACAAACTGAATTCAATGGCTAAAGAGAACGGTCGCCCGATGCGATTGCTTAGTTAATTTCATAGTTCATTTATTTGGTATAGCCCTGTGAGCCATTCGGCTCTTGAATCAGGTGCAACCGCAACAAACAAAAAACATGAACAAGAAAACATCTTAAAGTGATTATGTGACTGTGCAAACAGCAAATACAGGAAAAAAATATCAAAATATTCCTGAAATAGCACCGTACACCAACGCTGTGTGCAAAAATCCCAGTGGGATGCAAGTCAAACAACAACAACCACAAGACAACTAAGATTAAGGCCATCAGTCTAACTCCGTACTACAATAAACAAAAACATTGCAATGCCGAGTTGCCAAAGTCGTTCTGCGTAAACATTCAATCGGGATTATTTTCTCATTAAAACGAATATATTGTTATTTTACAAGGTAAGGGCCGCTGAGCTATATAACTCTTTGTCGGAAGCGACCCAGCCACAAATGATAGCTCAACGCAGTGGCTTAGCACGTGGACATTTAATAGCAGCCAAACAAATATTCTAAACGCGTGATGTCGATTCTGAATGTGGAGGGGAAAAACCGGCGGCCCCGGGGGGGGGGGGGGGAAATCCACGCGATGAGTGATGGATGAACACGCAAACTTCAAATATACAGCGGGCGTCAGGTGTCGGGATCGTACCCACGACCTTCTATATATACCGGGCGAGGTTGTTAACATGTGGCCACCTCGGCGGCGTCGCCGCCCTGGATTATGCATGAGCAACCAGTGCCCCCTGCTGCCACGCCGATGTCCCCAGGTGACTCGCAGCAAACGAGACTCATCCTGGTCTCAGGAGTTCACACCTCCGCGCGGTTCATCAAAAAACGATCTTTGTAACTGACCGCCGCCACTTTGCCCAGCAACGATTGCCCGTTTCAATAAATAAATAGGAAGCAACAAAAAACCAAGCCACTCCGCCGGTAGTAAATCGTGGTCTTTAGGCGCCCTCAGATGTGGCAGTAATTAAGCGTTCGCGTTAAACGGACCTGCCGAAGCGTGCGTTCATTCATCCGCCGTATGCGTGAGCGCCACCTGAGCACCCGTGCTGCGTTCAACCGATACTCGATTTGACCGACTTTAAAGTTTCTCGCGAGTGGTGGGAGGGGGGGGGGGAAACACCCGTTAATTGATTAAGCCTCTCTTCCTTTTACCTGCGACATTATTAGACGCTATACTTTGGCGTTGTCTGGCCTGACACTGGTGCGACAAGGCCCTAAAGAAGGCTGTCTCTGGTGTAGGCCAATCAGTTTAAAAGACAATGCCGTTTATTCATAATTATATATTCAGAGCATGTTTGTTTGCATGTTCACCACAAGTACCGTGTGTGGTTAATGCAGGACACGATTCCTTGCAAACGGTTGTTTTTTTGTGTTTGAACATCGTAACACCTGTTTTATTGTCAGAAAGGGTAAACCCTATTCTTATTTTTTCATACTTTGATACTGGCAAAACATGTCGCATTTTGTTTAATTTATGCCGACCGCTAAAACGCTTTTGTTTAAATGCACATTAACACATTCCTGCGAAAGGAAGCTGGTAGGAACGTTGGGTTGCTCGGTCAATGACCAGGGTCAACGGCGGCACCACGTGGTGTATTCCGCAAATATGCCCGACTGTGAGGGCGGGCACAAGTCACCCAGCCCCACCCTCCCCACCCAGCCCCTCCCCACCCTCCCCACCCTCCCCTCACCACCCAGCCCCTCCCCACCCTCCCCACCCTCACCACCCAGCCCCTCCCCACCCTCCCCACCCTTTCCACCCTCCCCTCCCCACCCAGCCCCTCCCCACCCTCCCCTCTCCACCCAGCCCCACCCCTCCCATTTTTGGATACACGACGTGGGCTGGTGTAACCAGGAGGTTCCTACCAGTATCAAACGCAAAGTAGGTATGTTCGTTGAACGTAT
Organism: Petromyzon marinus; assembly: GCF_048934315.1. Lineage (NCBI taxonomy): Eukaryota > Metazoa > Chordata > Hyperoartia > Petromyzontiformes > Petromyzontidae > Petromyzon > Petromyzon marinus. The sequence continues at coordinate 6,131,886 of NC_133707.1, forward strand.
TTATCATCGTACGTAGCCAACCACGCCAATCGCAGGTGCGAGGAAGGACAACAAACTAAACACAAAAAGCAGTTCCAAAGAAATTAGTTTGTCGATCTAGATGATTTTAAAAGTGCATAGCTCCTAGTGATTTCCTAATATCGGAAGGGAGAGCGTTCCAGACGGCCGCAGAAGTGCATCGACGTGAAATAAGGCGACACTTTGCCAAATGCGTCCGACTTATTCCACTTGAATGTATCGCCAATGTGATGCAAAGCCAATCCACTTGGAGGGCTTCAAACTATGTAATGGTATTCCTAAAGAACATCTTCATGTCTAATGAATGCTGAATTTATAGAATAAGATATATATTTTTAATAAATGGAAAATGTGCAACCGTGACATTACTCGCGCACACCACGGCTGGGCAGGAAGGGCCTCCAAATCGATGTTGGCCTACTCCTCCACGCTCGCCAGACATCTTTGCTAGAGGTCGGAGTACCCACACTTTACCCCACCACACGCGACTCTATCGCTTGGCTTGGGGTGAAACCATTGGCAGTGCGTGTGATTGAAGAAACGTGAATCGTTTCAAATGATTTTACTTATTTATTCATCCGCGCAAGCGACACCTACTGGTCATCTGCGAAAAGAGCTTCATAGCTCATCGGATTCCTCTATTTATACATGCATAATTAGATTCTGATCTGGCAGTGGATTGATGAAAAAAAAAGTTGTATGACTCTTCTTTCGGCAGGTCCTAAATAAGATTTTTTTTTTATTTTAAGATGTTTTCAACCATTTCGTGAAGGTCTATGCAAGTGGGAGTACACCTGGGACAACCGGAACAAACCCCACGCAAGCAAAGGGAAAACCACTCGGTCCCTGTAAAGAAAACTGATGCCAATTAGTCCACGTGATGTACTGCCATCTCCTGGCGAGCCGGGGTACGGCACTTCCTTGACGTCCACGGGAAGGGGAGTTGCACAACATGTGTGCGGTGATCCACAAACCCTCGCTGCCTCCACACTGCCCGACTGGTGCCAGGTTATCGGTTTGGCGTCATGGTGGCTAGGAGATGTTAACTACCTCGCACGGTATACAGGAGGTCGTGGGTTCGACCCTGACCCTGATGCCTGCATATTTAGAGTGTGCATGTATTTCTTCCGGTGGTCCCGTGGATTTTTCTCTGGGTCCTCAAGTTTTTCCCTCAATATTTAGAAATGTGTTTAGAGAGTATTTGGCTCCTATATATTTCCATATGCTGATAAACTACTTCGTTGAGATATCATTTGTGGCCAGGTCGCTTCTGAAAAAGAGCTAAACAGCTCAGTGGGCCTTGCCTTGTAAAAATAAATTAGTTTGTAAGTAGTGACCACGGAATTGCAAGTTCATTATGGTAACCATTACACCATTGCGGACAATTTCATTTCAAGTGGAGTTGATTGGAAAAAAAAGACGTGGAAATGTATACAAGTGGATGCACATAACGATATGCTAATGTTTTATTCCTACCGGGAAAGTCTCACCGATTCTTTCAGACTCCTTTTCAAGAGGATCCTGGCGGTGGCTTATTTGGACAGATCCATCCGGAGTACCCGGAGAAAAGACAAACATACGATGGGATACCACGAATACGTCCAGACCGATATATAAAATATATAAAAGCATTGCTGCTGTACTGCCAATCTCTTCCTGTCTACCTTTGGATCCAAGCACCACAAGATCTAACGAGGTTCAGGATGATTTGGTTTTGTAGGCGCGTACGCATGCACTTTAAAACAACACGTGCACATCGAGGCGTCGCCTTGGTCAGGGGCGGAGCCAGGGGCGGAGCCAGGGGGGGTGACAGGGGGGGTGACATTCTGCGTGAAAGTGTACGACACTCGGTCTGGCGGACTCCGTGCAACTGCACTGTCAGAGTGTGTCGCCAACCGATGGCGTCTAGTTCAACAGCCCGACTCTCTAATCATTCTTGAAATAAACATTTGTTGAATGTCACCGCGGCCTGAAATCCTGGCTCCGCCCCTGGCCTTGGTTATCCGTGCGTTGCACGCTGCAACTGTTGTCAATTTACATGCAATATGTTTTCACGCGTTAAAGTGTTTGTACGCGTGCGTGCTGGGATCCACGCACGTGCGTTTTGACAATGATAGTCGTGTGAGGGTACATTGTTCAGGGTTTGTTTTTGATTAAACCACTTTTTCTTTTAAAACAATGCCATTGCCCAACGTTGCCCAAAAAACAGCGCATTATCTTGGCATTCGTTTTTCGCGAGCTGCATTGTAAGTTTCGTAGCGATTGGTTTGGCGGTTTTGTAAACAAAACAGAAACTTTTCACAACACGTGTCGGGTCTACAGATGCATGGACGGATGGACAGACGGGCATGATATGAACTGTGAATATTAATGCTTATCCCATCAGCTTCCGTTTGATTACATCAATCCCGCAATTTTTCAAGTACTTGGCTAACTCCTATCCGGCGGTGTATATTCCACATTCCTATGGCAAGGGCCCAGCTTATGCATAAACCCCGGGGTTTTCAAACCACGTGAGCCTAGGAGCCACCAACCATCATCTTCGCGGGGTGAGAGACGCACAAAGAGCGAGCGGATCGCGTTGGATGGTCAAGTGGTGTGGTCACGTGGCGTGGTCACATGGTGTGGTCACTTGGTGTGGTCACATGGTGTGGTCACTTGGTGCGGTCACTTGGTGCGGTCACCTTGCGGGGTTGGCTTGTGCTCGTTGGCTGTGGGGTTTATAAATCGGAAATTCGTGGAAGTTTTCCCTCCCCCCCCGGCAGTACGCATGTGTGGCGAGCGCAGGCGACTACCCTTTCTCGCTTCTGCAAGATGTTTTTTTTCTCTTTCCTCGTTTAAAGTAAAGTTTCAAATTAGCTTGAATTATTTTTCTCTATTTTTGGCTTTTTATATATATGACACCATATTTCGATTCAGCAACGGCCAAATGTGGACGTAAAATTATTTTTTTAGAGTAAAGCTATCTGGTGGTATTTCCGTTCCACACACTTAATCTCTAGATACAACCTTTCGGAAGGACAAGATTGAAAACAAAAGTAAAACAAATTTTAATCACAATTTTGGGGGTCCTAAATGAAAAAAAAAGTCGGATATGTTTTGTTGTTGTTATGAACATACTCAACAGCTACATCTGTGCTCAATATGATCTATCAAGAACTTCTAGCACATCATTCGAATTTCCATCAGGTATACTCAACTCCCAACCGGCTATATATCAGACATAGATGTGGGTACACGTGCGTCATTATCCCGTGGGGAAGAAATTGAGTTTATTTTTGGCGATGGGGAGTGGGAGACTTTAATCGTGAAATTTCACGGATATTTTCAAGGTAACAATCTTCCATCACATTTACACAACGGGTCTATCATTTGGAAACCAACCACTCCAAGGTGTACCGTAGAGTGACGCTCATCCTTCACACACTATCTACGCCAGTCATGTCAATTCACCCGAGGTGCTGCATTCAACTCCCAAACAACACACACCTGGCACACCGTGGAGATGTGTTTGTAAACCTGAGATGAAACTGGATTTAGGAGCGTGTAACTGAAGTTATGAATGTACGTTGAACTTCTTTCGCACTGTACGTAGCCAACCGTGCTCTTCGCAGGTAAGGACAACAAACTAAACCCAAAAAGCAGTTCTAAACAAATTCGTTTTCAATCGACATTTAAAAGTACATCGTTCCAGTGGCGTCCTAATATCGGAAGAGCGTTCCAGACGGCCGCCGAAGCGCATTTGAAAGCCAAAAGCTGCTGCGAGAATAATTATAGGCAAAAGTTCAACCCTGCAATTACTTTTTCTTGCCCCTGTTGGCAGAAGACTCCAGTAGAGGCAGCTTTCGAGAGCACTTCTAGAGGGAATTTTGACCTACACTTCGATGTAGGCCAGACGTCTTAGAAGATACTACCAATTCTAAAACAGCCTCGTTCGCAACACTCAATGTTTCTGCTACATTGGGACGATGTTTGGTTCATTATATTGTTGAGTGTTTGTTGGGAGTAATTGGAGAACCCGCGAGAAAGCCCCAGGCATACGAATCGGTGCATTGTGCCTACAACACAAGGCAAGCCCCGGTGATAGCCCCTCCAAGGACGAACCAGACTCAATCCAGCAAGGCTGAAGGGTGTTCCGGCAGGGCCCCCGTACCACTGGCAAATGAACGTAGCCGTTGCCATTGAATTTAACTCTGGTGAATCAAGCTTTGCGGCGCAGTGCGCTAACCATTATGCCACCGCTCCCCTTCCTATGTATTTGCCGGACGAATGTCAATATTCTCTTATGGTTTTTTTGGTTGCTTTGATAGAACGTAAATACGTGTCAATTGCTCACCGCGCACGCGCAACATCGCATGCTAGTGGTAAGAATGATGCACACGAACTAACTTCCGTTCTGTATCTCCACATAAAATTGTTAAATTAATTTCAAATGCCGTCGGCCTCTTATTGGCTCTTTATAGCCTTCTGACGTTAACCAGCAAACATTGTGCAAGTTACCTCAACGCTGGTTTCGCTCTCGTGAAGCAGCCAGGCTTCTTTATTTGTTTCAGTTTATAAAATAAAATCGCCCGCTTGGTTTAACCAAACGTTGTTGATGAGAGGACTCCGTCTACACGATCAGGGCTCGCTCAGCACAAAGCCCCCCCCACGCAACAATACAGCCTCACGATCTGTTGTGAACAGACACCATTCATGTATATACAAGACAAAGATCCCCCGTATAGCCTGAACAGACTGTTGAGGCAAGTGCTTATAGCGAGCACCTATGAAGGCCTGCAACAGCACACGAGGGGGTGGGTGGCCAGCACCACGCCCGGCCGCCTTTGTCTCCCTAGTGGCAATGTTTACACACCGCACCGGGTGCTCATTTGAGAGTGAGTCTACCTAGAGGAGGCCCAAGACCGGTTCAGATAATCGTCACTGGTCTTGGCCATGACCGGGAATCGAACTCGGGTCGCCAGCTTCGTAGCGTAGGCGCGCTAACCGCTACACTACCCCTCCCCACACATTCACACACACAGATACACACATACACATTCATACACACACACGTGTTGTGTTTAACTCAAGCCTAAGTCTGCCTTCGTTCCTCCTCCTGTGTTGCATGGACGCTGCGCGTAATTGCTCCGTGCCTCCTCTTGAGACGAAGCAAAACGGGCAGCGAAGAATAGGGAGGATTGTGGCGTAGGGGCATCAAGGCGAGGCAGTGCATGGCAGGGTGGATGTGTGATGGCTGCCTTGGTAGGTGAGTGAGTGAGCGGTGGATGATGGTGGAGGTGGTTGCCTGGCTCGTGATGTCAGTTGTTGCGCGCGACAATGTTATTGGGTTCACGGAACCGGTTGCTGCATTGTGGAGGGTGGAACTTGAGAGGGCATCTGTGCGCGCGCGCGCGTGCGTGCGCGGATGTCTGCGTAACGCAGTAGTGGATGTCTGCGTAACGCGGTGGTGTCTGCAGTGATGTCTGCGTAATGCAGTGGTGGATGTCTGCGTAATGCAGTGGTGGATGTCTGCGTAATGCAGTGGTGGATGTCTGCGTAATACAGTGGTGGATGTCTGCGTAATGCAGTGGTGGATGTCTGCGTAATGCAGTGGTGGATGTCTGCGTAATGCAGTGGTGGATGTCTGCGTAATGCAGTGGTGGATGTCTGCGTAATGCAGTGGTGGAGGTCTGCGTAATGCAGTGGTGGATGTCTGCGTAACGCAGTGGTGGATGCAGTGGTGTCTGCAGTGATGTCTGCGTAATGCAGTGGTGGAGGTCTGCGTAACACGTGGAGCGGTGGTGTGGCGGTTAGCACGCTGCGCTACGAACCCGGCGACCCGAGTTCGATTCCCAGTCACCGCCAACACCAGTGACAAACCGGTCCTGGGCCTCCCCTAGTTCGACTCAGCCTCAATTGAGAACGTAGTGCGACATTGCCACTCGGGAGACAAAGGCGGCTGGGCGTGGTGCTGGCCGCCCACCCACTCGTGTCCCGTTCTCGAGATTCACAGGTGCTGGCTAACAACTAGTCTGTTAAGGCTATACGGGGGATCGTTGGCTTTGTGCGTAACGTCTAGTGGGTGATGTGAGTGGTGGAGAGGGGATTTGGTGGGTGGGGGGGGGGTAAGGTTGGCGGTGGCGGGGGGATGGAGGGATAATAGCGGGCGAGGGGACGGAGTGGTTGGTGGTGGTAGTGGTTGGTTGTAGGCTCATTGGATTCGCCTGTGTAATGATGCGCAACTGGAAACGTGAGAACAGTTATCAGGGGTAGTGATTGCGTGCGCGCGCACGCGCGTGTGTGCGTGCGTCCTGCGCTGCCTTATTTAATAATATTATTATTTTCCTTCTGTGCGTGTGCGCGTCGTGTGTCAACGCGCTCAGCAGCCACAGGACACGGGGCAGCATTCACTGCTTGCTGCTCCGTCCCCTCGCCCCCCCTGCAAATCGGCTCACCGCATCCCCTCCTCCTCCTCCTCCCCTCTGCACCCCGCGCTCACTGCACGCCGCGCTCCCCCGTGTCACTCTGCACAGTGCGCACGGCTGACGCTCGGTGGCCGAACATCGAAGAGGTCTTTAACAATTTAACATTTTATTTTGGTGAATGTATTTTTTTTTACTTTTTTTCTCAGCGTAAGCTGTGCAAGACGTGTGGTGTGTATGTGACCGGTCGCTCCTCCCTGAGTGGCTGCAACGCGCCTTGGATTCGAGCCTCCGAGTGGCTGGAGGAGGAGGGGGTAGGGTTGAGGGCGGACAGCCATGGGTTATTGCTGCTCTCGGTTATACCCGGCGAGGAAGAGTCGGATGTCTCCGTAAGAAGAAGAAGAAAACAAAAAAAAGTGAGACGAGGAGGAGGGAGGAACTGTAACTGAAGGAGGACGGGAGACGCCACTGTCGCCATGCGTCTCGCCAGAGCGATGGGGACTCTGGCAGCCGTCTTCGCCTTTGGCTGCGCGTGGATGGGATGCCGCGGGGACTCCATCATCCACATCGGTAAATGTGTGTCTGTGCGTCTTCTCCTCGTGGGCCGGTGTGTCTATGTGTGCGTGTCTTGTGTGCGGAGCGGTGGTGCGGCGGTTAGCGCGCTCCGCTACGAACCCGGCCACCCGAGTTCGAATCGCGCTCACGGCCAACACCCAGTGACGGTTAACTGACCGTCTGGTGCGATGCGTAAAACATCACCGCTGGGGAGGCGAAGGCGGCCGGGTGTTGTGCAGGCCACCCACCCCCTAGTGTGCCGTGCCGGCCTTCGTAGGTGTTACTCGCGAACGGCACTTGCCCCAACAGTCTGTTAAGGCTACACGGGGCACATCTTTGTCCTTGCGTGTCTTGTATACGTGCGGAGCGGTCGTGCAGTTGTTAGCGCGCCGCGCGACTAACGCGGGAGACCACCACCGATTCCCGCTTACGGCATCCGTGACGAATATATATGACCGGTTCTGGGGTTCCCCTAGGTCGACTTGGCCTTAATTGTGTAAACATCAGGCGCTGGGGAGAAAATGCGCCTTGCCTGCCTGCATAGGCGTTCGCGAACAGCACTTGCCCCAACAGTCCGTTAAAGGTTATACGGGTGATCTTTGTCTTTGTACATGTGCGCTTCTGTGTGAATCTATCGGCGTGTGGACGCGTGGTTTGTCTTCGTGTATCTGCGGCGCTACGTGTGTGTGTACCTGTGTACGCCTGTGCGTATGTTATGTTACATGCCGTGCCGGCCTTCGTAGGCGCTACTCGCCGACACCACTTGCCTCGAAATTATGTCGAGGCTCAACGGGGAATCTTTGTCTTTGTGGAATGTATTGGGGGAGTGGTGGTGGAATTGCCTGCGCGCTGCGCTTCGTGCTCGGCGACCACATTTCGATGTCCGCTCATCGCCAACACCGGCGACGATAATCTGAACCGGTCCGCGGCCTGCATTGGGTTGACTTAAATGAGTAACCTGGTGCCATGCGTAAAAACATCGCACCAGGGGGAGACAAACGCGGCCGGGCGTGGGGCTGGCCACCCCCACCTCCTCGTGTGCCGTTCTGGTGTCCTTGCCCCAACAGTCTGTTGAGGCTGTACGGGGGATCTTTGCCTTTTTGTCTTTGTAGAATGTCTACGCGTTTGTCTTTGTCTAATTATGTGTCCGTGTCTTTGTGTGTTTGTGCACGGCTTGGTATAGTTATCACAATCATGCCACCGTACCCAGCAATTCCATAAACTACTATCCCAACCTGTACCCGTCATCCCCCTAGGTAGGCTCAGCCTTAAACGAGTTCCTGATGCAGTCGGTGTGTAAACATGAAGGCGCGTGAGTTGAGATATTGCCGAGTACTGTTCACGCACCTGGAGCTCGTTAACAGCAGTCGCCTCTACAGGCTGCGCGATTACACGGGGCGAGCAGTGGGCGTGATGGGGAGAATTTGCAAGCACCGAGACTTTCGAGTGTGAACAGCCTTTCTGCGAATCCACTGCTGGATGGAACGCCTTCCCAAAACGGCGCGTCGGTCGCGGGGATTGTTTGGCCATACTTCACCACGCTGGTCCGCTCCGGGAAACGGTCTAGATGTCGTTCGACTACGACGTTTAGACGTGGTAGGGAGTCGAACTCGGTTGCCCGGGTTCATAGTGCAGTGCACTCGTGTGTGTGTGTGTGTCTATATGGCTTAAAAGTGCACCTAGCATGGCACCAGGCGCCGTTGTGACATCACCGCCACTTAGCGGTGAACGCGCGGTTATGGATCCTTGTAGGGAGCGGTAGTGTAGCGGTTAGCGCGCTACGAACCCGGCAACCCAAGTACTGGGCCTCCCCTAGGTTGACTCGGCCTCAAATGAGTACCTGTTGCGGTGCGTAAACATCGCCACTTGGGGAGACAAAGGCGGCCGGCCGTGGTGTTGGCCACCCACCCCCTCGTGCGCCGTGCCAGCCTTCATTGATGCGACTCGCTAACAGCACTTGCCCCCTACAGCCTGTTAAGACTATCGTGGGAACCGTTGTCTTTATAGAATTGTGCACATACCCACACATAGCCATACCCGCCCCTTCGCCATAACCCGCATGCGAAATAGATCCTATCCACGCAGTCGGCAGCCCGGTGAAGTATGGTGAATCAACCCCCAATGACCGACCTAAACTCCCACACACCTGTACAGCAAACCCCCACGTAATGGCCCCGCTACCTACTAACTCGTATGGGAACCGGGAATTGACCGCATTGCGTGGAGGTGAAACGAGATGCGGTCTCGTCTTCCCCGTTGGTGTGCACACTAAAAATCTACAGCTCTAAATCTTGCGATAATCCCGCATGCATCGGCATGGCGGCACGCTTGTGCCAGTGCGTGTGGGTTTACGTACCGCAGAAGGTGTGACGGTTTACACTTTGTTTTATTAACAAGAAAAAGAAGAGAGAATTTAATTGGACAAAAAAGACTGGAGCGACGTCAAAATGATGCCTATGGGGGTTTCGAGAGTGCCAACCATTTAACCACGAAAATTAATCGGCGAGTCCCTGCAAATGTCGGAGAGTCCCCCCCGTAGACATTGGGATCTTTCGACGATCCCATCGACGAGTGGCCCTCTGCACGCGGGGAGAGCGAGGGAGAGGATGAAAGAAAAACCCTCGTGGGAAACGCGTAGCAATCCCACCACGTGACGGGGGAGCAATCACTCGGCACTGAGCGACGCCTAAACTACCGCACCTGGCAAGCCCTGCCAGGTGCACTTGTAACTAACCAGGCAAATAAAAAAAGAAACCTGCTTTTGCCTGACGGTAGCAGGCGCAGTCCGGGAGATATCTGTAATTGGCATGGAGCGCGCGCGCGCGCACACAAAAGGAAAGACGCCCCCGTACAGCCTCAACAGGCTGCTGGGGAAAGTGCCGTTAGCGAACACCTATTAAGCCCCACACGGCACACGGAGGGGGGTGGGTGACCAACCCCGCGCCCCGGCCGTCTTTATCTCCCCATTGTCTGATGTTTACACACCGTACCGTGTAGTCCTCGTTTAAGGCTGAGACGGCCTAGGGGAGGAAGCTCAGGACCGGTTCAGATAATCGTCGCTGGTGTCGGCCGTGAGCGGGAGTCGGACTCGGTTCGCAGCGCGCAAACCGCTACACTACCGCTCCCCACACACACGCAGACACACACACACACACACCCACAAAGACAAAGATCCCCCGTATAGCCTTAACAGACTGTAGGGGCAAGTGCTGTTAGCGAGCACCTATGTTTACACACCGCACCAGGTACTCATTTGAGGCCGAGTCGACCTAGGGGAGGCCCAGGACCGGTTCAGATAATCGTAACTGATGTTGGCCGTGAGCGAAAATCGAACCCGGGTCGCCAGGTTTGTAGCGCAGCGCGCTAACCGCTACACTATCGCTCCCCACACACACAGACAAACAAAGATCCCCCATATAGCCTTAACAGACTGTAGGGGCAAGCGCTGTTAGCGAGCACCTATGAAGGCCGGAACGGTACACGAGGGGGTGGGTGGCCAACACCACGCCCGACCGCCTTTGTCTCCCTAGTGGCAATGTTTACACACCACACACAGACGCACACACACAGACACACACACACGTCCACGCGGTTGCCTTCCACAAACACTAACGTGGTGCACACTTTACGTACACACGTATCAGTCACGAGTGTGGTAAATTGGATCATTTTCAATTCGGCGTCCACTTTGAGTTTGCGTGCAAGACCGTGCAATTTCTGAATGGCCTACGGGAAACATGCAAATGGCTAATGGCAATGAAAAAGAAATACGTTTTAATGAACGTGTTCTGGGTTTACGCTCTTCATGGGAAGGGGCTGGGTATGTATTAATGGTAAACTACTGTATATTGCTGGTTTGGGTTGGCGAACCAAAAGCACTCTTTTACCAACCTTAAACTCTGCCAAGGTTTGTTTTGTCTTCTGAAAAGCGTTGCAAATTAGCGTTTTTGTGCGGCTTGTTCAGTATTCATGGAATGCACTACGCCGCAACTCGACAAGAAGACTTGACGGCCGATATGTTTACTCTCTATATATGAAAACAAATTCAGACATTGGAACATTATATTTTCGAGGGCCCTTAAATATCATCGATAGCACAACGTTTCTCAAATCCTGATGAATCCGATATTCAGTGATTGGCGTTTGTTGGAGATATTTTCTAGGAAGGAAAATCAAAAGTTTTGCTATTTATCTGAGATGTGTGTAAGAATGGGGGGGAGGGTGAGTGGTGGCACAGTGGTTAGCGCACTGTGCTATGAACCCGGCAATCGGAGTTTGCAGCAAATATATCAGTGAAGCCGGTCTCTCTCTCTCCCGTTTCCCAAATATACCAATGACACAGCAGTGGATTAGACTGGTTGATAATTACCATTTACAAAGTGTAATATAGCGTGGTCTCGCGTAAATTCATGACCCAAGGTGAGTGACTCACACCATGACCAGCTTTTGTCAGGTGACTCATTCAAGGACACGCACCGGTCGTGAGCCTTCACTGAGGTCCAAGCAATATTTGCGGCGAGGCCAAAAGGGAATTCCAAAGCTGATGACCACGTGCAGAGAAAATCCAATTTATCCTGCTCGTGTGTGTGCGCGCGCGAGAGGGCACGTGTGCGTGTATACTACGTGTGCGTGTATACTACGTGTGCGCGTGTGTCCTTACGGATTTGATTCCCGGCCACGGCTAGCATACATCAGTGTCATCTGAACCGTTCCTGGGCCTCCTCGAGGTCGACTCGACCACAAATGGGTTCACGTTACGACGGTGTGGAAACATCAGAACTCTGGGGGAGCCAAAGGCGAGCGGGCGTGGCGCGAGCCACACCACCACCCCCTTGTGCACCTTCCACCGGTGCTCGCGAACAGCACTTGCCTTTACAACCTATGTGGGCTATACGGGTGATCTTTGACTTGTTTTGTGCGCGCGCGCATCCCATGCTCATTTCCACCAAGCAGCGGCACAGCTTCTGTGACAAACTCAATTAGGAAAAAGCAGTCCAAGCCAGCGCAATTATTTTTCTGTTTCCTTGTATTCAATTGAGATCATCGTCGTCGTCGTCCGTTCTACGCGAATCTCGCGCAATCGGTGCTCTTTATTCGCTGTTTCTGCTGCAGCTACTGCCCCCCACCCCCCTTCACTCACCCACAGCTAATGGCGAGACGGCGGTTGTTGTTGGTGGTGGTGGTGGCGGCGGCGTGCAACTTGCTCGCCCACGCCACTTCGGTGCGCTACAATGGAGGAAATGCTTCCCTTTCTTTGGGCGTCTCTATGGGCGAGCCTTACGGCGTTTCCATGCCCCCATTACTATGCAAGTCGGGGTCTCGTTTCAGTGTCTCGGCCCAAACGTGCACTGGTGTGTGAGCTTGCGTGAGTCACTCCCCCCCCCCCCCGTGTGTCCCGCATAGACACACGGAGGAGGAGGGGGCTTGGGGTATAATCAATATGCTCATGCTGGATATTATACCCCCATGTTTAGATGAGTTAGATTATTTTGCTTCTATAAATTTCCACACGATGAGCCACTTTGTTGAGCTATCATTATTCGCCACGTCGCTTCTAAAATTAAACTAATGCCGGTGAGCTTTACCTGATAAGATTAAAAAAAGAAAGTTTAATTTTAATTGTATCAGTTATTTGTTTACCTGTCCTATAGGTTGCACTGCCACAGTGTTTGTGCTGTTTGTTGTTGTGACCTTCTGACCCGACCCTACTGGACATTTTTGAACAAGAGCTTTAGAGATCATCGGATTCCTCCTCGACTAAACATAAATATCCTGATTCTGACATGTACATGTTACGAAAGATGCACACGTGTTCGCGTTGATCAATGCGCCAGAAGAAGAACGGTGTTCTTCATCGATGGGTGCTACCTGCCATGCATGACGTGCTGTGTGGAAGTGCTATTGCCAAAGAACGTCACCTTTTAGGTGTTTCGTTTTAGTACCGAATGTGAATGTTCGTCATTAACTGTGCTTGTGCACCACTACCAACGTAGCAGCAGCAGCGGCAGCATCACATAATGATCTGCTATGTATGGCGTATGGTTCAGACACATTTATAAAATGTGACATGGAAATGTGTACAGAGAAGCGTGGGAGAGACGCATGCTGGGCTAACTCCATCGACAGACAGAAAGATGGGCACGTTAATTAGAGGACGTACTTGGATTAGGACGAGTTAAAGGTTAAAAGCTCCATTCAAACTCTGAATAGAAATACGTGGGCTTAGGTAGGACACGTCGCTCGAAGGGAGGATGATGATGATGATGATGGTGGCAGATGGCCAAAGAATCGTGATGTCGCAATGACATCAGCTGGTGGGCAGGAAAGTGCGAGGCAGTTTTTTTTTACGTTGATGAACTGTGACGGCTTGGAGAGGTCTTCATCCAGCAGTGGATTGATCATGACTGAGGATGATGATGAGGTAGCAATACATTGGCCAATAATACAAACGCTAATTTCGGACCATGGCTGAGGTCTTTGAAATCCTCATACTCAGGTCCTCAGCCATTCACTCAAGTATGGACATTTTTATAAACATTCGTCACAGGGCAAGGCTATATACAATCACAGTGGTAGGTTGCGTGTGTGGTTAGGCGCTTTCTGAGTTCGAATCTCGGCAATGGCGAAACATCGGCGGTGAGCGATAGCTACCGTCGGTTCACTCGGCCTTCAATGAGTGCAGTACCTGCATGCGTTGTGGCGATGGTAGCAAAGGGTAGGGAGACAAAGGCGGCCGGGCATGGTGGTGGTGGTGGTTACGTCACACCCCGTGCTCGCTAACGGCACTTGTCTCCAGAGATACGTAAACGGCGGTAAATGAGATCTTTGTCCGAGTGCACGAATGCGTGCCAATGAAGGCCTCCACACTCCCCCTGAGCGCAGCTACCACCCACCCATCTCACGCGCACCTTCTTCACGGTGCTCGCCCCCCCCCTGGTTGTTGCGCGCTCCCTCCTTTGACTGCGATTCCGTCACCAGCCTCGTCCATCACCGGCCCATCGACCCCTCTCGCTGCCCAGCTATGACGCGTCCCGACCCCCCCCCCCCCCCTGCCCACCCTCTGTCATAATTCCATTCCGTGCCCGTGATCAACGTTGCCTTCTCAATGCGGCTCGGCTGTAATAACGGCGCCATCGTCTAAACAAAACAACAACAAAAAAAGGTCCCCACAACCCCTACCCACGGGGCTAAATCCCATTCGGAGAAGAGCGCGTGGCGCCGGGTTTTGTTTGTCGAGAGTGATGAGGCGCCACGTGCGAGAGGATGATGTGTAAATTATTAAATAAAACAAAACTCCCCAATTAATTCAATTCATCACCATGCATTCACCCTCCTACTCCTCCTCCCCCACCACCGCCGCCACGCTGGGGCTGTGCGCGTCCACGGCATTCTCAAACCGCCCCGGTAGGGGGCGCGTTGCGCGAATGCGAAACGCGTTGGGGTGGGGCCCTGTCACGATGTGGACCGATAACTCGAGATTCTGGCCGCGATGATCGTATCGAATCCGTTGCGAGCAGTATCGTCGTATCGCGATTATCGTTGCTAGTGGTTTAACGAAAAAAAAAAGTGCTTGTAGAAAATGCAGAATGTCCCGACGAAATGGTTTTCTTTCTGAAATACTGTAACAATAATAATTACACTGTAACAATTTTTTTTTTTCTTAGCTCTTTCGGTAAAGTCACGTTGAAGGGAAACAATTAAATAATAAAATATATATTATTGTTTCCCTTCAACGTGACTTTACCGAAAGAGCTAAGAATATGAATTACTGCAGTCACGAAAGCTTTAAATCAAAATTTGTTTTTTTTGTTGTTCCTGGGTAGTGTTTACTAATTGCTAATGCCTCAAAAGTACAGATGATGGCTATTATTCCCCACAAACTTTGCTTTTGTGACCAGGACAGTGATATTTTGAAATTTACTTATTTTCCGTGAGAAAACGTGGTGTGCATTTGTGTCATTCCTTCACGTAAAGTCCTGGTCACAAAAGCAAAGTTTATTGGGAATGATAGCCATTTTATTTACTTTTTAGGCATAAGTAATTAAAAAATAACACGTGCTACACAGGGACAAAAATGGTGTTTACATAGTGTAATCATTGTTCTATTTTTGGTATTTGTTATTATTATGTATCGATTAAATTGGTGATTTGTAAAAAAAAATAGGTTCTGCAGAATTTGAAGGCGCATAATATTCTAACGTTAGAAATTGTAAAGGTAAAAACATAAGTTAAAACTTAATTGTAACACTCCTGATGCATTTGCCCACTCTGGCCAGTGTGATGTGCTTCCAACATTCACCGATGCATAGGCCGAGATTATTAAAAATATGAAGTTGATTAGAAATCAGTGGGGTATCTCTAAACTGATTACTCTGTATTTGTATAGCATATGGTATACTAAGCCAGGGTGTCTGCGTGTGTGTGCCGCATGTCTACACGGAGAATCACAATGCATGTAAGCGCCTAATCTCAGAAGCTAAGCAGGTCCAGCCTGGTTCATACTCACGTAGGAGGCTGTCTGAGAATATCGGGCGTTTGTTTATAGGTTTGGGGTTGCGAGGTGATCAGTTGCTGGCAGCACAGCAATGGATTTCTTGAATTTGCCTGAAGCTATGAGTGAGATTCTTCTCCGCATCATATATTAATGGGTGGGTCTTCTCAGGTTCCTCCCGTTGTATGCCACGTCAAAGTGAACGCTCATTCGTGGAATTGCTTAAACGTCCAAATCGAGCAGCAGCACCCTCCTCAAAAAAATAGAGGCGCGATGAGGCTTACCTGGATACGCAAGTGTTTGTGTTTATTATTCCATGGGACATTTCCCATTCAACAACGATAACATCAACTGCAGTATTCCATTTTGATTTGAAGCTTTAATGACTGCAGGAATCCATACTCTTTGGTTCTTTCGGTAAAGTCACGTAGGTATAACATAAATCACGACGTTTCGGGCGCAACACAAGCGTCCATCATCAGGTGGGAAAGCATGGTCTGCTGCTGAGGCAGACTGTTTTAAAAGGTTTGAAATGGGTGTATATCTGGTTATATTCAGTGTTCACTCTACTCATCCGTGACTCCCATAGTTTCTCCTTCCCCGCTGCCCCTTCTACTAATACCCTTGACTTGCTCATGTTGCCTCCCTTGCCTGCCATGCAGGAAGTCGTGGGTTTCATCCCGACCATGATGCATGCATATTTGGAGTTTGCATGTTCTCACCTTGGTCGCATGGATTTTTTCTCCTGGGTCATCCCTCCGTATTTTGAAACATGCGTTTCGAGTATTTGGCTGCTATAGATTTCCACACGCTAAGCCACTTCGTTGAGCTATCGTCCGTGGCCAGGTTGCTTCTTAAAAAAAGTGCTTCATAGCTCAGTGGGCCTTACCTGGTAAAATAAAAAAAGTAGTTGCGTTTTAGTTCAGTTTACACCATGGGTCTCCTCCTCCACATTTGAATGGGTGCCCCCACAATGAGCTTCTGCTTGCCCCTGAGCTGAGATAAGCAGAGGCAGCAGCCCAGATAGGGCCCCATCGCTCCTCGTGCCTCACAGACGGTGGCTTCACCAAAGTCCACGTATCTGTCAACTGCTTCGGGCTGTTTCGTGTGCAATGCGTGGAAGGAGTCGCTCTGGACCAGACACAAATTCAAGGTGTTGCCGTTTTCAATGACCCATCTTCTTCTTGGCGGTCTTGAAACAGCTCTCGAGATTACACCCCCCCCCCCGTGCCTCGTGGTTGGCAGCTGTAATCTGTAAGAGAGCAACGGATACCTGAACTTGCCAACAACCGCATACCCTAACGTTCGGTATGATTGACCAACATTGTCATTGGATAATGAATCGCTTGATAATTGGCCAATGATTCTATAAATGAGTTATTTGATAAGTATTATGATTCTGGAAGTTCATGATTTGATGCGTGGTTGAGATGATTCTACAATGAATGCTTTTATAGTGTAACTGGTTTGACCATTAATATATCATGACTAATTATGATGGTGATTTAATAATACAATTTAATGTTATTATTTTATTTGTTATTTGAAACTTGCTGTAGATTTGATCATTAATGATGTAACAATAATTATTGATTATGTAATTTGTGATGTTGTTGGTGATGATATTTTTATTATTTAATCAATCGTTATTTTCATCATTTGATAATTCATGTTTTCACAATTTACGATGATGAAATAAATGATCGTCTTCGTGAATGGCAGTGGAAAGAGAAAGACGAACCGGATGTGGCGCATTCCACAGGGAGATGGCTTCCTGTAGGACACCGTAGGCAGAAGCATGAATGGGGGGGGAGGAGATTGAAAGCAAGGCTGAGGATCAGGATGTTGGAGGTGGGTGAAGGAACAATGATCTGTGTGGGTATGAAGATGAGGGCAGAGGATGGAGTAGGATGGTAAAGATGACGACCAACGAGCTGCCGTTAAAAACACAGCACCAAAAAGATGATGTCGGTGACGATGATATGATAACGATTTTTATAATTGATGAGGAAGGTGACATCAGTGATGGGGCTAAGTAAATCCCCACCTGAATTCGCACTCGTCTATTCTAAATTTGCTAAACTGAGCACAGAGTCTGTCCTGTAAACACGCATGCAGGAGTCTAGACACGCTTGCTCTGATTTAGGTGACTCTTGGACGCTCCTTGCACATGAAATCCAGACACTGGGAGTGCTGCGCTGTGCAATGACGTTAAGCGGTAGCACAGAACGAGATTGTTTATTTCGACTGCAGGGGGAATCCGATGAGCTATGAAGCTCTTTTTTCCACAGACGTCCAGTAGGTTTTCGGGTCGTCAAACACACATCGAGCGTGCACCCTGGCAATGCTTGTCCGAGACGGGAAAGGACAAAGCAATGCAAAGTAAAATTTCAAACAAGTGTATGTGTGTGGCCCTGTGTGTTTGTGTGGCCGTGTGTGTGCTGTGTGTCTGGGGAGCGTTAGTATAGCGGTTACCGAGGTACGAACCTTAAGATCCGAGTTTGATTCCCGCTCACGGCCAACACCAGTGACGATTATCTGAACCGGTCCCGGGCCTCCCCTAGGTCGACTCAGCCTCAAATGAGTACCTGGTGCGGTGTGTAAACATTGCCACTAGGGAGACAAAGGCGGTCGGACGTGGTGCTGGCCACCCACCCCCTCGTGTACCGTTACCGGCCTTCATAGGTGCTCGCTAACAGCACTTGCCCCTACAGTCTGTTAAGGCTACATGGGGGATATTTGTCTTTGTGCAATATCACCACCTCGCCCTTCATGCTACGTGTGTTACCGCTGATAAGAAAATTCATATCTTGCGCCTCCGGTGTCATAAGTTTCCCATTGGTGCTTGGAAGGAGCCTTTATCCACTGCTGGATGAAGGACCTCCCCCCTTGGTGGCCGAAATGCGTCTCGCTCGGATATTAAATCCGAGCGCACCGATCCCCCGGTTCAATCGCGGGGCTTGTGGCCGAGAAGAAGAAAGGAGGAGGAGACTGAAACAAACCGCACGGCTTTGTAAGCAAAGCCATGAATAACAATGGTCTGCCCACTGGCGTGCAGGTGTGTATCGAGATGAAAACGCTTATTATGCACGCTTGATTACGCGCGAAATGTCACAACACTCGCGCCATTAACACGAAACGAACATAATAACCAACCTTATTAAGATAACTATTAGGCCAGTGTGTGTTCGTGTTAATGATGGCCCGCGGATTAATTATGAGCATTGGGCCAAAACGCTCATTAAAAACATGAAGCATAATGTAATGCCCCCCACTCACGACCGCCCCCCCCCCCCGGTCTTTTGTATCTCCCATCTGGTTTCGAATTCCCGTGATCCCCGTCAATTGCGTGTGGATTCAACTTCATTCCTGCCGCACGAAGGCACACCCAGACAGGCCAGGCAAGCTAGACAGGCAGGCCATGCACGTTAACCCAGCTGGAGCCAAAATTTGTCTCATTTACCAATTGACTTGGAAAGGGAACAAAAAAAAATCTAGATTTATTTTAAGGCTGCTGCTGATGCCCGTTTCCCGGCTTCGAGATGTCACGCGGCTCACGGTTAAATAAATGGCTCTGCCATTAAAAATAATTCCGAGGCCCCCCTCCGAAAAAAATAAAATATGTAAAGTTTCTCGTGTGAAAGCGCTTTGACGATATGAAACTTAATGGACGCACCTTGAACTAATACGGGGCGGGCGGGGGGGGGGGGGCAGTAATGAAAATAAGTTGCACGGGTAAGCTGAAACCCCCCCCAGTGTCACCCGAACAATGCTGAGCTTAATTTGAAATCAAATTTAAGTGCTGTCTCAAGCATTTACGCAAGGAAGCAAATTACCTGCACCGTTTGAACTTTTGGTATTCGCCCCCACGCTTTATAGCACACAGACTATCGCAACGGCACGAATATTTATGCCAGAAGATGGGAAAGGTGGTCAGAATGAAAAACAACCTTGCATTCTTGCCCCAAAAAGATTCTCAGCCCCTGAAACACGTTTTATGCATGAAGAGTGAGACAATTAACGAACGGAATAAAGACCGGCCGGTGATTTTCCTCCTCTCATAATTCCGACCACAGGTGCGCGCATGCGAGTAACAACACACGCCCACCTTCCGAGCCAATTCTAAATAGATCACGTTCATTGAGCGATCCCACTCCTGAGCGCACAAAAGCCACGACAACTGCTGTAATGATAAGCCCATCGCTTTTGTAAACGTCAATGAAACCAACAGCCGCCACCCCCCCCCCCCCCCCTGCACGTAAAGATTTGGTCTTAACACCTCTTAACACCTCGAGAGGCAAGTGTACAGAACTTGCATTCCCAACAATTGCATTGACAATTTTAAGCGACTTAAATAAACAGCAAAGCGCCACGTGTAAGAAATTCATTGATCAACGGGAGAGTAGTTTATTTTTTTTTCTTTATGAAAACGGTGCCGCAGAATCTGTTTTACCTTTCTTCTCGGCTACATCGCTGACAATCCTGAGGCTGTGCCGTGCCAGGTGATATTCGGCGATGGCAACTTGCACTGAGGGGCTTCTGTGTGCAGAACTTTACAACGGATGCGTGGTGGCGGCTTTTAATGACACATCTTATATTTACACTGTCTAACCCATTAGAAACCACCTTTATATTGGATAATATTGGTCGCAAAAGCCTACGTGTTGAACAGATCTGATATTGAAGAAGCACATCATTTCCATGACGATCGCCGACAAATGCCAGGGAACTAGACAGTGCGTTGCTGTTCGGATGTGTGGGATTCTGCTTAGATGTGTGTCGTCAAACCGTGACAACACATCTTAATGTATTTTACAATTTCGGTCTTTTATTGGGTGTTTTTTTTTTTACTGGGCATATCACGATGCAAGCTGGGTTTGAGTGGCTGCTATGGTGACGGCAGCTATGTTCGCATTCGGCATTGTTGGGTGCAAGAGGGTGGGAACTTTTTGTTAGGTGGGTGGCAGAGAGGCCTGAATTTTTACGCGCGTGTGCACGTGTGTGTGTGTGTGTTTAGTGGAGAGCGATAGTGTAGCGGTTGGTGCGCTGCGATGACAACTCGGCCACCCGAGTTCGATTCCCGCTCGTGGTCAACATCAGCGACGGATATCTGGGCCGGTAGCGGGCCTCCCTGAGGTCAACTCGTCCTTCAATGAGTACTTGGCGTGCGGTTCGTGGACATCAGCACCGGGGAGACAAAGGCGGCCAGGCATGGTGCTGGTCGCACCAAGTGCCTCGTGTGCCCTGCCAGGCTTTCCTAGGGACTCGCTAACAGCACTTGCCCCAAACAGCCTGAAATGGCTGAAGGGAGGATTAATGGCAGTTGGTCACAGTGAAGGTGTTGGGGTGACAGGGCGTGTTGCGGCATTGGGTACAAGCACGGAAGGGTAATTCTGCGAGTTGGAGCTGATAACAGTTATCGTGACATTGTTATCAAGGAGGATGTCACCCTCTCCAGATATTTATACAAACGCGTCCACCCACCAGCGTGCGACAAGGACTGCCATCATCCTACACACCAACGCACGCTGGAAATGAATACACCGGCAGGCTCGCGCGTATAATATAGGCAAGAAAAACACGGAGATCCTTGGTCTAACCTCATAGACTACTGGGACAATTGCTGTCATTGAGCACCAGTGACAGGCAGGATCACACGCAGGGGAGCAGTGTAATCTACAAAACATCCGCCCGACTGCATTTTCCTGAAATTGGCTCGGCATTTATTTTTGGCCGAGTCTTTTCTAGAAAAGGGGCCCTGTCCAGGTTCAGACATCCACGTGCCCACCGGTGTGCATCGTGGCCAGGAATCGTCACGTGGGTGGCCAGGGTGAAGGAATACACACGCATGCCCGGTATGCCGTGCGATGGGAATTGTTCTTTCGTTTTTTGTATTTTGTTCCCCCCCCCACGTCCCACACACAATTTTATTCCAAGCGCACTGTCGATGTCAGGTTCTAAGACGAAGTGTCCACTCGCGAGTGTCCTGCAGGGCAGTCCATCTCGTGTTCGAGGAGGATGGCTCGCAGAAGGAGACGTCACAAACCTACCTCCCGAGATTCCTGTCAAGCAATCTCACATCTACGCTCGTGCCTTGCTCTTAAACAAAATAAACCTCGTGGAATAACCAGTGAGGGTTATAAGTGGATCACGGGGTCAGAGCTCCGAGCCAGCACCGCCGCTGGGATCTTAAATCTCAGTGCCCCGCTGTGAATAAAGTGGATTTTTTTTTTAAGTCAAGTGAGTTGATGGCGGTCTCAGTCCGGCCAGCAACGACTGCTCAGAAAGGGAAAAAAAACCCATCGCATTAATTTGGATAGCTCTGGGGGGGGGGAAATATACATTTTGGATTGCGGTGAAACAAACGACTCCACGCGTGTGCGAGGTCACTCGGAGGAATCTCGCAAGTAGTTCTGTGATATCTTCTTGCACAGGTTGTGCCGTCACAGGATGGGATGACGCACCGCACCGCGAGGGATTCCAAATGCAAACTTCATCCTCGTGACGACTGGTCGCGACAATCGGCATCAAAATGTCAAAAAGGACAAAACCGAGTTACTCGCTCAACCTGTGTTCTCTCTCCCTCACCTTCCTCCCCCTCCTCCCCCCTTGCTCCCTTCCCGGCGCCGTCGACCCAGGGGCGATCTTCGAGGAGTCGGCGCTCAAGGACCAGGAGGCGTTCAGCCTGGCCGTGGCCGACATCAACGCCAACGAGGAGATCCTGCAGAGCGAGCAGATCACCTACTCGATCCGCACCGTGGAGGGAGACAACCCCTTCCAGGCCCTGCAGGAAGGTAAGCACGCGGCCTTCCAGTCGGGGCCTACGGGATGTGGGGGGCTGAGTGACGCGGTGGTGGGCGGTGGCGGGGAAATTAAGAGGGGGGGGGGGTATTCAGATGTTGAGTAGGAAAATAATTATCAGCTTCTGTGTCGACGGGATGGGACATGAGACGGCTTGGTTTAACTCGCGTGGTATCAGCTGTAGCCGAGGGGATAGGTCGCGAAGCGTGCCGTGTGTACGTGCGTCGAACTTTTTTCGCACCGTACGCAGCCAACCGGGCTAATGGGAGGTGCAGTTGGGTTTAACACGTGAAAGGCGGTGTGTCCGAAACCCCCCACGTCTCGCACTCGCAATAACCGAGGCGATGGGAGTTGCGCGTTCATAAATGTACTTAATGACTTCCCCCGATCGCTTGGCGGGGTTTTTTATTGTACCCCGACCCCCTGGGCGACGCGTCTCCGCACCGCGCGACGCTCTGTGCTTTACTGCCCCCACGATGTGTTACGCACGCGACGTGCAACGCCCGTTGCATTTTTTTTTTTTACCAGTAAAACCACGCGCTGATAATACGGCGTGCGCTTCGTCCTGTTCAAATGACGCGCACGACGTTGCGTCCTGCTCGCACGAGAGAGCTGGTCGAGTTTTGTTCCAACGAATGTAATCGCACGTTTACACGTGCACAGCCCCGACATAAAGCAACGCGGTGCTTTCATTACACTGGGCGGGGGGGCGGGGGGGCGGGGGGGGAGGCCAAGTACCAAAATCTGATACAAGCACACTGCTTGGGATATAAGCAAAGCTGGGCTTGCTCCCGCAAGGGTGAGCCTTATATTCGGCATCTCATCTTCGTCATTCCAAAAAGTATCGACACTTCACTTGCTCTTCGGTTTTCGCTTGTTAGGTATAACAGAGGTTGAATTAATTCAACCTTGTACTGTTTTTATTTTCACCCCCCAGACCCCTCCTCACGGGGTCTACAAGTTGATACTGTTTGGTGGTCAGGAAATTAGGTCACTGTAGGTAGGATTTGAGTCCCTGTGGGTGCCCCACTGGGTTTTTTGTGTGTCCCGGTTTTTCCTGCACGAATAAGAGGCGTGTCATCTTACACCGCTGGAGGGGGCTGACACATTTATAATTTGCGGCAAATCTGATAAAAAACCCCCCATCTATTTTCTCAACCTTTAGCGTAATTAACTTCACTAACGCGTGGTAATTATCTTCCATTTTATACAGAATGGTTTCCATAATAATTCGATAATAGAATAATCTGTGTGCCTCTGTTTCTGAAATATTTTTTTTAGCACAACAGAGTACGGGCATATAATATATACATATGTGTTTGTCTGTTACATGAAATGCTTACGTATTTTCTACCATAGTATTTTTGGTTAATGAACAATTATCAACTACTATTCGGCAAAAAACATTTTTTTTGCGTCATATATTTCAATTGGAGTGTCTCACCTTTTTTGCGAAACTAAAATAAAATTAAAACCTTGCATCCACATTTTGCTTTGATGTGATGTTTGCAGATCTAGGGCGCTAATGAATGTGACTGTCATCACATTGTCCTTTTGTCTCCATTCCAGTTTTCGCCATGACTTCCCGTCTTTGTTCAACAAATGTTCACAGCATCAGTGGGTGTTTTTTTTTTTTAAATCGGCGTGCCGAGAAAAGTGGCACACCAGGAAGAATTTGTAATTGCAAATTTTTGCTATAAATTCCCTCTTTACAAAGAGGGCTTGGAGCATGTCAGCACTGCTTTTCCGCTGAGATTCAAAACGTGTTAATAATTGTGTGCTTGCCCCCGTATGTTCATCGCATCTCGAGTTGACTAGAGGTGTTTTTATGACTTTCTCTGGATGTCGAATATTCATCGTGCGTTAATTGTATTTTCGTTAACACACAGGCTCTCACGATCAGTATTATCCATAAGAGGTGTTTGGGTTAGATCTCGTGAGCATGTCGTTAAATATACGTGTGTTATCGTTTATTTTATAATGAAGTCGCTTAGCCTATACAACAAATAATCCAGTTGCCAAGTAGTATAATCATGAATAAAAAAAATGGTACAGCTCTGTCCACTGCTGGATGAAGGCCTCACCACATCGTATCAGTCATGTAGTTTGACCATACTTCACCACGTTAGTCAGTGCGGGTCGGTGAAGAGTTGTTCGGGGCGGGAGGGGTGCCTGGTCTGATTCGTATTGCTTACCACTGACCAGGAATTGAACTCGGGTTGTTGGGTTCAAAGGCGCAATTAGAAACCACAGACGTGTAGGAAGGCAGGCAGCCACGTGGCGGGCCTGCACCAATAATTTCCCAAGCTCTGTGGCTCTCTACATATTATGCTGCTCCAGCCCACAGATAGAGGGATGTTTTAAACGACCTGAGTTGGATTCCTGGGCCGCAGAAATCGACGTGAGCCTGACATCTTGCAAATCGGTGGCGAGCGATATCTGAACCAGTCCTCGAACTCTGCTTCGCTATCTTCTACTGACCAGCATGGCGAAGTATGCTCAAACATGCCCACTAGTAAGCAAGCCGACTGGCACCTGGGTAACTATCTCTTACTCATAACTAGCTAATCGGCGAATGCCATCCGCCCTCCCGACTGACCACTGCCTCACCGTTTGGTAATCATCAGTCGAACGCAACGGTAATGATTACATTTAAAAACGATGAGAACCTTGTGCTGAATATCACGTGGGATTTCGGCGCGTCCGGGGCGTTGCGTACAGCAATGGGATTCCCCGCTGCGGTCAACAGATGGTGCTGTGCTTTTTCTTAATTGCGTTTCTCGACACGTCGCGGCAAGGCCCCGGCAGTCCCTCGCCCTTTGCATCGGCGATGGTCGACGGAGGCGCCAGGCGAAAGAAAAAACGACAGGCGACAGCCTCGCCGCCGCAAGTAGCTCAAAGGGGCTCACGGATTCGCACGCAAAAATAATAGGTGGGGTGCGGCGGGGGGGAGGGGGGGTTTAAATATCAGCTGAGATACGAATCCACCACATAAACGTAACACATAGCTGTCAAACCCTTGTACAGGGAAATTGAGTTTCCAGCTCCACACGGCGTACAGCCGTTTCAATACAGGCCTTTTTTGTCTATTTGTGTGTGTCTCCCTTGCGATGGTTTTTGTAGGATGAACGTTGAGATTTATAAGGGTCACAAGGTGACCAATAAGGTCTGAATTGGTTTGTAATAAAGTAGGCACTGATAAGGGGTTGACGGGTATGGTAACAAAATGCAAAAATTGACGCGAAAAATGAATTGATCGCTCTTATTTATGCATTCTGTTCATGTAAAATTTGTCTACATCTCTCTCTCTGCGATCTCAGTTCATCGATATCTCTAGCCTGGATCTCAGCAGTCATCTCATTAGGACTTTGTAGACAGAAAGGGAGGTGGCCCAAATAATGCATGCTCAAGCCCCCCCCCCCCCCCCCCCCCCCCCATGGACTGGCATCAGCACTGTGAGAGATGAATGACCGCGCGTGGAGGTGTTCGGGGAGGTCACAGATCTGAGCGTTGAGTGGCCCAGGCTCAAATTCCTGGGGTCAAATGTGGGGTTTGAGCGGCCCATTTCCAAATGTTAAGTGTAGGGAGTCGATGGTCTCGGGCCGGTCACCAATGACATCACAAGATCATTCCATGCTATCAAATTAGTATTTTATTAACTTGGCGAAAAAAATATCCAGCTCGGAGATAAAAAAAAGATTTAACTGCAATGTGATGAACCTCTTCTTGAGGGCATGTGGGAATGTGAAGGGATCTCAGCAGTAGTTCTGCGATATCTCCTTCCACAGGCCGTTCTCGAAAAACACGTTGTTAGCGCTGCCATGTGAGTGCTCTGAACGGACACTCCTTCCCCCTGTCACGACGTGGCCCGTACAATCGGAATACAATTTTTGTAAAATATAGAAACATAACCAGCCGCAAGAGATGCAGCTCAGCGCTGCAGTGAGTGCGCGTGACATTTTACCAGCTGGGTGACAAGGTTTATGCGTGTGAGGTTGGTACAGCGTGTTCTCTTTCGGCCTGTGTGGGTTTTCTCTCCAGGCACTACTCATTCCTGTCACGTGTGAATGTTCTGCAAGAGGGAACTGTTCAATGAACAACCTTCTTATTCTTGAAAAGGTCTTGATGCTGTGAAACTTTCCTGGGCCCCAAACAATAAGACAGTCTTGATCTCCATCTGCATAATCATCATTATCATCAGGTGATTAATCTATCATCATCATCACTGTCATCGCCATTGCCAATCACAATCTTCAACATGATCGCGATCATGATCATCATCATCACCCAAACACCATCTACGTAGTCTTTATTATCATCAACAGTTGTCACCGCCACAATGTCAACATGAAACTATCTTTGGCCATATTTTAAAGCGCTGGAAACCGCGGGTGTAAAAAAAATAACAAATCCGCAATTTTTAGTTGCTGCAGTTTACCTGCACTGAGCTCGGGGTAGGCGATTTAATGCAACGCTGTGCAGGGGTGACGTATGAGAGATGGAGCTCTCTCGTTTGGGAGTGGGTGGGGGGGTAGGGGTGATATGGGCGGTGTCAGGCACATCAATGCAACACTGTGCAAGGTAACGTACGAGGGGTGGAGCTATCTCTTGTTTGGGGAGGAGGTGTGGAGTTGGGGGGGGGAATTGGGGGTGGGGGTTGTGTCAGGCACATCAATGGATTTTCAATTTCCATGCACATTAGTGTGGGGAGCTAATGACCTTAAATGAAATCTGTCGGAGGTGCTCCGTTGCTTTGCAACTTGTGGAGGAGCTACGCCGGTGAATTTCTTTCCAGATTGTGTGGTTTAAATTAACCCTGGACCCGTGAACAATGCGTCTCATTGGCACGCTCAAACTTAAATACAACTCGGCTATTGCACCCTCTGAAGCTTTATTTATATATGTGTGTGTGTGCACTGCCCGTCCTAGTGGGGAATGGGTGGCGCAGTGGTTAACGCACAGCGCTACAAACCCAGCGACCCCGAGATTTGATTCCCGCCCACGGCCAACGCCAGTGACGATTATTTGAACTGGTCGTGGGCCTCCCCTAGGTCGACTCCGCCTCAAATGAGTACCTGGTGCTGTGTGTAAACATCGCCACTATGAAGACAACGGCAGCTGAGTGTGGTGCTGCCCATCCACGCCCTCGTGTGCCGTGCTGGCCTTCATCGATGCTTGCCAACAGCACTTGCCCCTACAGTCTGTTAAGGCTACACGGGGATCTTTGTCTTTCTGCCCCTACACCAGGGGGGGCAGAAAGTCTCAAGGGGTATGATTACCCCTTGGGACAGCACAGCATAAAATACTCTAACCCCAATCTCACTTCCCACCTCACCCTCCCTCTCACAACTACAAGAACAACATCCGCCGCTAGCAGGGAAGCGACAGCGACGTCTACCTCACGCCCGTGACAGGCTACGTGCACCTTGAGTGAGGCCATGTGACGTGTCGAAGGCTCGAGGCAGGAGGTCAGCGAGCGGGGTGTTCCTCATGCCCGCAGCTGACTGAGACGACTGGCAAGATGTACCGCATGCCCAGGTTCAGAAAAAATAATGCACAAAACGGACAAAAATCTGCCCATACTGCCTTTTAACAGACGCTTGTGAAGGCCAACACTGCACACGTGGGTGTCACCATCGCATGCCTACGGGTATCCGGTACTGATTTTAGGTGGCGTCGACCTAGGTAAGGCCCAGGACCGTTTCAGATAGCCATCACTGACGTCGGCTGTGAGCAAGAATCAAACTCCGTTCGCTCGCTTCACAGAGCGGCGCGCTAACCGCTGCACCACGCGCCGCTCCCCGACAGATTTATTTGCCCATTATTGCTCAGTATTCTGCCCGCAGACATGCACTCAGCAGCACAATCCTAAATTACAGCCCCACGCACAGCGCTCTCCCCGAGTATCGTGGCAAACGGGAGGGAATGGATGTTCCAACAATATCTTCCCCACTCAATGTTTCCTTCCGCTACCGCTGTACCAAATATAAATCAGCGAGGCTGCGATATGCGGCGGTGGATTAGGTGCACCCTCATTTGGCTCATCACGCTTCGATGCCATAGTTTGGCTTAATGAGATTTCCCAGTCTCCTCGGGGCGGGCCTCGATATCCTGACGATAATAAGTGTCCTGATTGACAGCTTTGCCCGCTCTCACGGAAGAGCGGTACCAAAGTTAGCACTTCACCCCTCGTGTTCACCCTCCGCGGTCTTCATATCCAGACCGGAGGGAGAGCAGAAAATGTATGAGCGTGTCAAGTACCTCTGCTCGTGCGAGTAAAGTTGAAGGTGAAAATTGGCCATTAGCAATTGAACCCACCGTTGTTCGGCTGATCTTTGTCGCCCCTACGCGAGTCGAGTGCCTCCTTGCGGTGCGGCAATGTTTTTTTGTCTGTCATGGCCCAGGTGGGAGGTCGAAAAAGTAAAGGTCAAGGAGCAGCCCTTGCAACTGCTCGCTCACGCCACTGCTGACGTAAGGGCCTTCACGAGAGGGAGATCTAAAGAGATTCCTAGAGACGTTAGTCTACTCTGTCACACTGGCCAAATGTCATTGAAGAGGCGGGAGATGTTAACTCCCTCGCCCAATATAGAGGAGGCCGTGGGTTCGATCCCGACAACTGACGCCTGCTGTATATTTGAAGCTTGTATGTTTTTGCCGTGATCGCGTGGATATTTATCCGGGTCCTCCGGCTTCCCCCACCCCCCCCCCCCCCCCCCCCATTATAAACATGCGTTTAGAGTATTTGGCTGTGATAAATGTCCACGTGATAAGCGGAAAGAGAGCTGGCGCAGGACAAGGCAGCTTGGAGAAGGTTGGCAAGGACAGCGGACCCCACATCAGTGGGACAAACGCGTTAGAAGATGAAAAACAACAAATGTCCTCACGATAGGCCACTTCGTTGAGCTATCGTTTGTGGCCAGGTGGCTTCAGAAAAAGAGCTTCATAGCTCGGTGGGCCTTATCTGGTAAAAGAAAAGAAAATGTTTGTAGTTTACACCGCCACATGTGACTAGTTGGTCGACTAACTGTGGACGGACGGATAAAAAAAAACCTTGTTGATGCCACTGCAGTGACACGATCGTTGTTCCGTCGTGAACTAGGTTCATTCGCGGAAGAAAAATGCAAAGAAATCTACACGTACGGCCCAGGCATTAGGCCGACGGACAGAGAGGAAGTTTTATGTATGACCAGTTGAGGATCTCACTGAGAGAGACGACTCTCTCTCAAGGGAGACCCCCCCACACACAGACAAATACGAAACATAGGACAGAGGTGTAAACAACAAAAGATTAATTGCAGCCAGTGCTTCTGGGGCTGAGCTCCAGAAAATATTTCCACCCTCCACCCCTCCCCCCTTCGCCACCACGACTATATTTTATCTTCGTAATTTTAAGCGTGCTGTCTGCACGCATGGCTTCTCACAGTCGGCGCTCAACGCGACGGTCCCAGAGATTACGTGAGTGCTATCCGAACCTGTGGTGGGTGGCATCCTCTAGGTCGACTCGGCCTGAGACGAGTACTTGGGGCAGTGTGTGAACCCGGACGGACGGGGGGGGGGCGGCGGCGGCGGTACCGCCCACCGTGTGAGTCGGGGTTACCGGTGGCGGCCTTAATAGGTGCTCGCTAACAGCAGCTGCCTCGACAGCCTGTGCGATTGAACAGGGGGTGATGAGTGGGGGCGGCGGGTGCATAGCCCTGTACTCAACACTTCACCAAACACAACATTCAGGGTTTTCTAAGCTCCGTAAGTTAGGGAAGAGATCTCGACTGTGGATATTCAAGTTGCGGAAAAAACAGACGCGTGGCAAATTCAGTTTTTTTCTGTGCAGATTAAGTTCGGGACGCCTTCTTGTAAAATGCTTGCATGTTGCAATATATATAATAAATAAAAACCGAAATTGCTAGTGTCAGACACCTTGGTGTGCTTCTTTCTGCTCGGCTAACAAGCCATCGGCATTTCTTGTAATTAGCCGTGCTCCTGAGTAATCAAGATGTTAATTAGAGCGCAGAGTTGTTTGCCGGTCGCTCTCAATTAATGCGCCAGGTAGACTCTGGATTGCAGTGCTGGATATTGCTGTAGATTCTAGAGCAGATGGCGCAACGTTGTTGTAATCTAGCGTTCATTCCTTCATGAAAATAATTTAATAAAAAATGGCAATAACAATGGACCTTATCTGCTCAGGTGTAGTGTCTTGTTAAATTACTCACACCGACACTTTGTAACAAGTCACCTGCTTAGACTTTATTTTACCTGTTCTCGCGCCAGTTGTAGGCACTCCTATAGCTATCTGTACGGTCGCATGAACTTGATTTCTCCCCGCTTATCATGGGACCTCCTTTGCCAGTACCAAAATATGATAATTGTTTTTCCCTTTTTTATCTGGCAACAAAACAGGTGTTAAGTTGTTAAAACACCAAACTGCAACCTTTTACAAGGAATCATGTCTGCATTAACCACAATGCTTGTGGTCAAAATGCAAACAAAAAACATACTCTGATAATATATGCATTGTCCTCAACTGATTGGTCCACACCAGAGACAGCATTCTTTTGAGCCTCGTCTCAAGCGGTGTCAGACCAGAGGACTCCAAAAGTCGTACTTGCACCCTGTGTAGGTGAGGTTTTTGTTTATACCCAGGATCCTGCAGTGGGATGTTTGATCAATTCCACGAGTCGTGTTTTGCCGCTTCTGGGAAGAACCTGGAATACTCCAGAGCCATTTCACATGGTCACCTCTCAGCACAAGCCTATGGCACCTGATATTCTCAGAGTACTAACCAGACTCCACGCTGCTTCGCTGCTGAGATCTCACAAGATCGGACACATTCAGGATGATGTGGTCATATGACCACGTAGCGGCTTCACAAGGACGTGGTTTGGAATTGCGAGGGAGGTTATTTTGTTGTCATCTTCTCCCCCCAGTTGTATCCTTATTGTCCCCTAGCAGCATCGTATCAAAGAATCAATTTAACTGTATTTTAAAAGGCCAGCCGCCCCCTCCCCCCCTTCTCCCCCCCCCACTCCCTCTACTCCAGCGTCCTTTACTCATTTCCATAGGGGTGGCCAAAGTGGGCTGTATCGCCCCAAATTAGAGTCGATTCGGCATTTGGGGGGGCAGCACAAATTCCTAGCCGGCCCGCACACAGACAGAAATGTTCATGGCGTGGCAGTCGAATCGACGCGTTTCATTCTCAGAACCTCAAAACGGCCAAACTGGTTGAAGAGCGAATCTTTGCATATTTCATCGGTAACCACGCCGACACCGTCATCTCCCCCTCGGCTTAAAGCGGAGGCTGTGGCTCAACTCGAGATTCGAACCAAAGTATCTCATTTGGTGACGGAATCGGCGCTCTAACCTCAAAGCCAACCCGTCCACCCCAGGGATGGCTTTTAATGCTTTTAATGTGTTCGTATGAAACCTTTTTTTTTACGTCTCTAAGCACGGTGCTCATTCCGCGATGCACGTATCCCCGTGCTGCAGTGGCTCTCCGCTCGCAGCACTTGTCCCAGAGTTCTTTGTGCGTTTGAAAAAGGGGGAGCGCTTTGTTTCCATTAATGAGTGCAGGTGCTTTTATCCGGCGATGAGGATAAATGATCTGAGCAAGAGATGAAAGCCGCCGTTTATTGAATATCAGTGCGACTGCGTAGCGACTTAATGACCGCGTTCGGGTGTGTTTTCCCCACGTATACCCCTCGCCAATAGACCCTGGTTGCTCTGAGACGCGCCGTGGAAGGGAAACTAAGTGGTATAAGTGACACCTGCCGGACGTGGTGGAAAGCATACCGTGCTTTTATATATATATAAAACATTTGGTGTCATTCACCACCGTGGGGACAAGGCCACGTGGGAGTTCTGCAGGTCACGTGGGAGCTCTGCAGGCAACGTGGGAGCTCTGCAGGCCACGTGGGAGCTCTGCAGGCCACGTGGGAGCTCTGCAGGCCACGTGGGAGCTCTGCAGGCCACGTGGGAGCTCTGCAGGCCACGTGGGAGCTCTGCAGGCCACGTGGGAGCTCTGCAGGCCACGTGGGAGCTCTGCAGGCCACGTGGGAGCTCTGCAGGCCACGTGGGAGCTCTGCAGGCCACGTGGAAGCTCTGCAGGCCACGGTGGGCTCGGCAAGAAAGAAGCCAAACAAACAGTTATTCCTGAGTTATTCCTGCGCTGGGCAGTAGCCAATGTATCAGCGGGGGAGCCGATCCATTAACCGCGGGCGTGCCTCGCACAGCGTGGACGCGACTGTTGTGCCTTGAGCACCGCGTGCCCCGTCGAGGGCCCAGGACAAAACAAAAATGACCCCACGCACGCAATCGCCCTGCCACAGCCATCTGCCCGTGGTCGGTCGTCACCGCGCTCCTCTCGGCTCGATGTCCGCACCCCCTCCACCGAGCCCTTTGCCCGCCACCGGCTGTCTTTCCCACGTGGCGCGAGAGGCCCCGTGTTGCGCGAATCGATGGACGCAGATGCGAGCATGTGCACGCACGGAGATATGGGGTCGCCGCGGTGGCGAGATGTTTAACTACCTCGCCTGGTGTGAACGAGGCGGTGGGTTCGATTCTGACCCTGACGCTTGTATAATTTGAGTTTATGTTCTCTCTCTCCCTGCATTCGTGTGGATTTTTTCCGCGTCCTCTGGTTTTTTCCTTTTCAAATGTAGAATCCACATGCGCTTGGAGTATTTAACATTCCCACGTGATAAGCCACTTAGTTGAGCTGTCATTTGTGGCCAGGTCGCGTCTGATAAAAAGCTACGTAGCTCGGTGGACCTTAACTGGTAAGAGAAACATGTTTTTGTTTAGTTTATAGTTTTTATTGTTTCACAGATACGGTAAAGGTGCAACCCTGCAATTGCTTGCTCTCGACACTGCTGGTGGCAGCGCGTCCACTCGAGGCATCTGTTGAGAGAGGGCCCCCTGCCCCCGACCACTCCGCCTGCTAAAGGGTGCCTTGGAATGCCCTCTCACACTGGGTAAACGTCTTGGACGAGGTGGGAGTACCCATATTTGACCCCACCACATGCTGGATGTAGAGAGGTGGGGGGTGGCAGAGGGTTTAAAGAAATGTTCCCTCTGTTTCAGCTTCCGCACCAGGTGATTTAAATCGGCGAGTGACCGCTGGATTGCTAGCCATTGCACCATGGCAGGACCTCACTTTAATATAATCGGAGATTAATCTCGAGCTGAATATATTCTGGGTTGCTTGTAGACCGTAGTAGACACATCACTTGTAGTAGCCTTAAATTGAGGTATACTGGATGCGGTGTGCTGGGTACAGACATCGTTTCAGGGTCGTTAACCCAGGCAGATCCTGTTGAAATGAATCCGTGTATGAAGGCCTGTCCATGCTGTCTCACTAGGGGATGGTGGCTGGGCCCTATCTATCACCAAGCTGCACTCAACCAGAGTGGATAAAGCCCAGACTTTCATAAAAGAAGAATTAAATTCCCTACAGTTTCTGATGTGACCTTGTTGCGGCTGGCATCCATCATCATCAGAAGAGCTGTTGATGTGTGCCATCCATCTTCAATCTATAGGAGTACAGATTAATACATTAATCTATATTAATAAGTTGCATCTGTCACCAGAAAGTCAATGGAACGCGAGGCGTTGTGACATCGCAGCTCTCGCCCAGCGGATATCAATAGCGTGATATTTTTCCTGTTAATATTTTGAGTCTATACACAAACAAAGTTAAAGGTCCCCCGCATAGCCTTAACAGATGTTTGGGGCAAGTGCTTTTAGTGAGCACGTCTAAAGGCCGGTAAGGCGCACGAGGAGGGTGGGTGGCCAACACCACTCCCGGTCGCCTTTGTCTCCCTAGTGACAATGTTTACACATCGCACCAGGTACTCATTTGAGACCGAGTCGACTTAAGGGAGGTCAACATAATCCAGATGATCCTCACTAGTGTTGGCCGTGAGCAGGAATCGAACCTGGTTTAAGACCTCTTTAGGTTCCGTATGGTTCATTATTGATGCCTGAGGATCACAGATACACTGTCACCACCGTTCGGAATATTTGGGTCCATTGTGAATGCCCGAGACTCAGAGAGCCAGACTAATGCCTCATTAGGATTCTACTTGCCCAGTGTTAATGCCCGAGATTCCATTATAAAGAGTGTTGTAGCCATGGGAAACCACCTAAATTATTTCAGTTGATAGAGAGCAAGACCTTTATTGCTTGGCATTGTTGATTTCTTTAGCATTAAATATAAATGACTGGCAAAGGGAGTTACCGCCAGCGCTTATGACGTTGAATGTTATTAATACATCTCCATTAAAATGTGGCAGGTGTGAATGGATGAGCGAAGCAATGAGTCCAACGCTCGCGATCTCGTGGCAATTGCACACTTGCAATCGAATGACTTGGATGCAGGGTTGGTGGATTGTGCAAGGATGGGAGCACGAATTTCTTCCACTTGCTCGGCAATGAGGTGCTTGCCTGTATGAAGCAGTGCACCGAGTCGTTTTTTTTCATATTTGCAGAGTTGAGTGCTGTCACGAACGTGGCGATATTGTTTAAGAATTGGCATTTTTGCTCGTTTAAATTTCTTTTTTTACATTGCCAAAGCAGGTAAGCGACATGGATTACTCCACTCATGATGCACGCATTGCATTGTGCGTGATCAATGATATTTTTGAAAAGGTATGGATTTTTTTTGGATGCACAATGTGGTGATATATTCAGCATAATGGAATGAACAAAACTGTAAAAACAAGGAGTGTATTATTCTTACTTTTGTTTTTAGAAAACGTTAAATATAGTTTCAAGGAGCATACAACGTTGAAAGAAGGAAAAACAAAAGTACAAACCTAGAGAGATAAAATTAGACGAACATTGACGATGAACGAATTTAATTGTGAACCCAAATTGTGACAATTCGTTGAATCCGCTGGTGGTGGCACGTGGGTGAGTCGTCGAATTCCCAGAAGAATGACAATGAAGCTTTTTTGGATAAAGAGTTCATATCCAGGTAAAAAAAAAACTCTGTTGGTTCTTGACTTAAAGCTTTCGTGACTGCAGGAATTCATATTCTTTGGGGTCTTTAGGGAAAGTCACGTGGATAGGTTCATTTTCGATCCATCTACGTTACTTTACCGAAAGACCCAAAGAATATCCAGTGGTTCGCTTGTGAATATTTGATATTTGCTAAATCTTTGCGAAATAGATATATAAAATTAACTGTCCTTTGTCAGTCTGCTGCTGCTGCGGCATAAAAGCCCGATCCATGCGGTTTCAGTCATTGGTGTTTAATGACCACAACTCGTCACCACGCTTTGTCAGTTGCGGCTCGGTGATTTGCTTCACGACCAATTCCGACGCCGCTCGCCACCGATGTTACTCGTGGCAAAGAATCAAACCCGGGTGTTCCTGGCTCGCAGGGCAGCACGCCACTGCTGCGCGCCCCCACTAATGCGCTGCCTTGTTATTCTTCTTGTTTGGTTAATTGGAGGGGGGTGGGGGGTGTTCTCATTTGGCATGGGAAGGTGCACTTGGCGACTTTGACTCCGAGGATTTAATTCGCTGCCGACGGGTAGGGTGGGGTGCCCTTAAACGCAGCATAAATAACGGGGTGTGTGGAGGGGGCGGCAGATAGTTTCCGAGGTTGTGGGTCTAAAATGATGATGCTTGTTCCAAACGTGTTAGCGCCATGCAATTAACGTATTAAAAACGACCATTTCGGCCACTCATTAAACTCGATCAGAAGAGTGGAAAAAAATACAATTCAGGGCTTTGTTTGCCAACTGTATGCATTGTGGTGTTTGTAGCCCACGTTTCTGTTTCCCCTGTGACTTTAGTTTACGTGTTTTATAACGACGAAGACGTATCCGGCTAAAAATGTACCTCCCAGATCTAAACAATTGTCAACAGCTGCATAGTTCTCCTCGTGTGATAAAGGGCTGCGAAGTTAAACGCTTATTTTTTTTAAAAAATCTTATTTACGCATATGCACAACTACGCTGCATTGCCGACACCGTGGCATCCATCTGCTCTACGTATACAAAACATTTAAATAACGCCCCGCTCGCTAAAAGCGAGGGTAATACATTTTGATTAAAACATTTCGTGACTGCAGGGATTCATATTCTTGATTCTTTCGGTAAAGTCACATAGAAGGGAAACAATGAAACAATCAAAATATGAAACAATACAATTCTCACGACGTTTCGACTGCAACACGAGCAATCATCATCAGGTGTGAAAACCACAGCAAGAACATTTTCTTGCTTGCTGTGGTCGAAACGCCGTGAGAATTTTATTATTTTATTTTTTCTATTTTTATTATTTTATTGTTTTCCTTCTACGTGGTGACTTTACCGAAAGAACCAATAATACGAGGGTAATACATTTTTATTTTCTTCTCGTTGCGCAACTATGCAAAGGAGGTCTATAAAAACGGAGCGTAAAGGGCCCCCCGGGGTATTCCAGGACTTCAGCAAAATTCAACCGCCTCTGAAAATGTTCACGGATTTCACAAAGGCCGCCAGAGAGTCCCGTACCACGGCGGACGTAGCAAAGGCTCGCTTGCGATCTTCCAACTGTCTTAGTTAATGGGCAAGCGGTTACATGCTGCTTGATGTATACATTGCATCCAGCAAACACGACAATTTCAAAAACAGCAACATGCATTTATGTTGGTTCCACAACGCGACAGACATCTCAGAGCATAGGTTATTTTAGGTTTGGGGATGCCCTCTGATGGCAGCTGTGCCTGTGGGGTTACACGCCTTATCAATAAAATAAACTATTTTTTTTACCCAGGGTAAGGCCCACTGAGCTATACAGCTCTTTTCCAAAAGCGACCTGGCTATCACAAACGAGGTGGCCTTTCACGTGGAAATTAACATTGGGCAAATACCCTTCAAGGGAAATGATGCAGAAAATACCGATGGCACAGTGGGGCATAGCTGTTGAGTGTGCAGGCACCGCAACTGCACCGGGGCCTACAAACCAGAGGGCTCCAGGAGCCACACGGCTACAAAGAGCGAACCGGGGGGGGGGGTGGGGTGGGCTCCGTGTAATTCCTCACACTGGGTCCTATGGCAAGCACCGCCACGCCACTGGGGAGGTAGCACGGCTTCCCTAATTCTAACAAACGCAGCGGCGCCAAAAAAAACAAATACCCACAAACCACCCAGTTTAAGTTGAAAGCCTCGCCGGGGACTGCCGGCTGTTACCTGCCGGGAGAAATTGTGAAATTCGGGGAGGCTGGAGCTCCAGCGGGGTGTCTGGGTCAAAGGTCACGAATACGGAGGACTCCCGGCAAGTACGACCGCGTAAACACGAGTTGCGCGCGGCACTGGCCCCCTAACTCAGCGGGCGTCCCTTTCGATACAAACGATTGCCATCGGCGCCGGCTCCTTCACCACACCCCAGCTGCTGCCATTATTGATGATTGCAGCTGCTGGGAGAATGTGGAATACTCTCCGGCGAGCAATTCTCTTCCCGCACGCAGAATTACTAGCCATTATTTTTCTAAAATTTGCTTCGGATAGAATTGATTCATGCCTGCCAATGTGTCTTCTACGGATGCACTGCGGCCTGACTACATATCTCCCATCGCAAACAAGAAGCAATCTTGAGCTTGTTTTACTGCGAATAGCATAACTGGCATTATTTATTGAGACGAGCGTCATCCGGGTCTCAAGACGCCTTTTTCAGGAGGGTGCTGCATGTTTAGCGAGTGTGATTAACGAGTGGTTTGGGTATGTGAGAGAACAAAACCCATGTACAGGTATGCAAGGAGGCGGTGCTCAGGTTGTCACCTGTCCTGGTTTTTCCAGGCTCCGTGGTAGCTCTCCTGGGAAAATCCCTCTTCCTGGGACACTTCAAGTCCCGTTTTTTTGTGTCAGTTACTGAATAATAATAATGAGAATGCACCGCTAAAGGCGATGCATTCACATGCAGTCGTCTTTCCCCCGTCTGATAGCACGAGTTATTCTTCTTTTGGCGGCACACTGTTATTTTTGAAATCGCAGAGGTGACAACCCGAGGTAACACTCGAGGTTCGACACAGACAGATCGAGAATCCGTGTCCTCCCCCCCCCCCCGGCCATTATGCAGGTCTTGCATGGTATGTTACTTCTGCCAGAGACGAGTTCATTTTAATAAATATCATGTAATAAGTTACAGCCGCCTGTACATCTGTCCGCTGCTGTGCAAAAGGCTTCCCCACGTTGCATCTGTCGTGGCAGAAGTTTGGCCGCACCTCACCACGCTGGCCCATGTGTGTTGGTGACGGGACGGACTTTGGGGCGGAAGGGGAGGAGGGCCCATGGCCAGGCGTGATCGGAAATCAAACTTGAGTAGCCGCGTTCGCCACGCATCGTGCTAAACCACCGCGCCACACCTCCACCCTCTTCATGTAATAGCCGTCCTTTAATTACAACTTGGTGGGCATTCGTAATTAATAACCCGGCTAATTGAGACAACATGTTTCTCTGTTGCCTGGGAGACGAGAAACAGGAACTGGATATCAGGTACGTTCAACCAACTTATCCATTATAATGGATAAGTTAGAGTGCAATGAATTCCCCAAGATGCTCGCTAGTAAGGAGAAAGCGGCTTGGGACAGCTTTGTCGCAGTGATTCATGGCTTCCTGGGCAATTGCAAGGTCGAAAACTTTTTGGAGCTGGTTGAGACTCTTGTCAAGAACTACGACACAATGGGCTGTAGGATGTCCCTCAAAGTCCATATCCTTGATGCTCATCTTGATAAATTCAAGGAGAACATGGGAGCGTACTCGGAGCAGCAGGCGAGCACTTCCACCAGGATATACTGGACTTTGAACGCGCTATCAAGGACAATATAACGAGGACATGATGGGAGACTACATTTGGGGGCTAATTCGTGAAAGTGATTTACAGTATAATCGTAAATATCGAAAAATGACTCGCTTCTAAATCTTTTCTAGTAATTTTTGTATTACTTTAGTATAAATACATGTTTATTTTGATTCATATTTTTTTTTACTTTATGTGAACGAAAAGGCACATTCGCCCATCTCATTGAGAATAGGTAAATTTCAAAATATCACTGTTTTGGTCACAAAAGCAAAGTTTGTGGAGATAATAGCCATTTTCTATACTTTTTAGGTATAAGCAATTAGGAAATAACACTGCCCAGGAACAACAAGTGTGTTACGAAGTGTTATGTGCCGATTAACACACCAAAGTTTTGTTTGCCAATTAATTAACATGTAAAGTTATCGCTTGGCAGGGAATGGTCCTTGCGAGAGTCAACAAACTGCTTGTGAAAGACCCAACACAGGGTTTTGATCTTCCACAAAGTTCATGGTCCACCCTAAACAGCATCCACTGCACAAACCATGGCAGATGTGGATACCTGATGCACAAATGGTAGATTAAAATATCTCCAGTGTGTGACTGTGGTTATCCAGATCAGAGACCGTACAACACATGATGATGCAATTCCCCGATCCACAAATACGAAGGAGACATCGCGGAGATACAACCCCGCTGCCTCTGACGCGGTTATCTGGGCTTAACCACCTGGATGTGAAATGGTAGCTGTTTCTCTGCATCTACTCGGCAGCCGTACGACAAGAAGAAGATCCATACTCTTTGGTTCTTTCGGTAAAGTCACGTAGGTAGTAAAATAATAGAAGTAGGCCTACTTGAGCAGTTTTTTTTTTTGCTGTGGTTGTCCCACCTGATGACGATTGCTTGTGTTGCGATCGAAACGTCGTGATCCATTATTTTTCTACTCTACGTGACTTTCCCGAAAGAACCAAAGAGTATGGATTTCTGCAGTCACGAAAGCTTCAAATTAAGAGAGAAGAAGATCGTTTAGCACACTGCAGAGAGAGAGAGAGGGGGGGGGTGGGACGGGGCGGTGCAACCGTGGTGTTGTAGTCGGCACGCTGCACTTGGAATCCAGAGATCGCTGGTTCGACAGCTGAAACAATGACGCAAAAGTCTTAAATCATTCCACCGTCTGTGTCCACCCGGGCAGCATGAGCGGGCGCAACCACAAGATGCATCAATTGTCAGTTTCACGGGCGGCGGGGTAAAGCGTGGCTAACTCCCGTCTCTTCCGAGACACCTGGCCAACGTGGAAGAAGAGGCCAAGTACCCTGCGGATGGGACTTGCGCGTGTGGGAGCCCTTCCACGAACAATGAGCGAGCGAGCGAACGAAGGGCTTGCGTTTTGACGTTTTAGCTTGCGCTGTGGAGCGAATGAGTTTGAGACGCGACCGTCACAGGAGGCTGGATAGAATGAGCTGGTGCTTAAGGAGGGATGCGAGGTGGGGAGTGTTCGGAGAGAGAATCGGAAATTCCTGGAAGTCTCGTCACAAAGGGAGACGGCAGCTGTAGCCCAGTGGCTCTGTAGTCCATGAGCAAGCAGAAAGTGGGACCACCCAAGGTCTTTAGTTTCACCGATCCATTTATATGGCAAATAAGAGTGAATTACTTGATATAGCCCTACTCCCTATCAAGTGGTTATCACATGATTCACAATTATTGATCACACGGAGGAGTCGAAATGGTGACAAATGATGCCACCTCAGGCGTTACCGATAAGGGAATTCACTGCTGACAATCCTGGCTTGGATTCCGATTTCAGCCACCAAAGCTTGCTTGTCTTTAAACAATTCTGCTGAAACAATGCACTCCCAAAAGGCTGTGCAACGGATGGGTTGAATCAGAAATCCTTTTTTTATAAACTTACATTCCTCACAACGACGCTCATTGTTATTTAGAGTTGTGACCTAGAGGTGATGCTCGGGTGTTAACGAGTTGATCTGCTGAGCCTGGTAACTCAATGCGCTCACACGTAAACACCTATCGTGACATTGAATTCAAATCTTTGGACAATTCAAATTTCAGAGTTGATTGGCAATGCCGCGAAAATACCTTTGCAGGGCACGCAGACAAAAACAATTGCGCTCTGCGTCTAGATAAAGAGGCCCATTGAAGGGAGCTCAGAAGTAGTTATGTCACGCCATCTTCCAGGGGCTATCGCCTGACACGGGGTGATGGACTGCTGTCTGTAAGAGCCAGGAGTGGAATACCTTTGCCTCGTGACGCATCGCTTCTCGAAAATAAAATTTGGAGGAAGAAAAGGACGGTAGCATGCGTGAGACATATTCATACGAGAATCAGCCGGAGTGATGGTGAAAGATGGGGCTTACACGGGGAATGAATGAAAGGGGAGAGCCTGGATCGGTCGGCGTGAGAATTGAGGAGTTGTAATGGAGGTAGTTCCATGAGAGTCGGTGATGGTTACACGTGACGATTAGCATATTTTAAGGACATTAACCCTTCCCCTCCCCAGAAAATCAATTGTCACTATTTCAAGATTATATTCTCCAGATTATAACATGTGCTGTTCCCCCCCCCCCCACCCCCCCGTCGTGCTTTCCGGAGAATCTCATAATCCGGAGAATTCGGTATCAAATATCGATTGTTAGTGTTTTATTTATACCGACTAATTTGCATTTTTTTCCCCGTGTCATTTTGTACCATCCTTTATTTGCTACGTTATCCTAAATGTAACATAAGTATCTTCTGTTGATGTAATTTCCATAAATTGTGAAAGTAAGCATCGATTCGTGAGTCTAATCAAGCCATCTTGGAAGAGGTGGAAGTGTCCACACTTTGCCCCACCATACGTGACCTGCCGATGGACTAACCGTGCTCTACTTGTTCAAACTTCTGGGTGGACAGAGGCGGAGAGATTTAAGAGACGATCGAATCGAACTTGCAACCTCTTGGATTGCCATTCCGCCGCGATAACCAACATACCTCGTGCTAAGTGGCACTCCCGATTGCAAATGTAGGATATGATGAATTTAGATTGAGTATTTAGGATA
This sequence comes from Petromyzon marinus, assembly GCF_048934315.1. Lineage (NCBI taxonomy): Eukaryota > Metazoa > Chordata > Hyperoartia > Petromyzontiformes > Petromyzontidae > Petromyzon > Petromyzon marinus. Next base: position 6,173,987 of record NC_133707.1, read on the forward strand.
TTAAGGGTATCGTGAAATGCATTCTTGTGACGATGCACTGGGCCCTGTCTAGATATCTCCCACCGCACGGTTCGAGGGTTTCCAATCTGGGTGCGAGCAAGCAGCAACGGCTGCTCGCTCGCTCTCTCTCTGCTTTCCTGCCTGCCCTGCCCTGCCTGCGGACTCTTTTGCTACGCAATTATTCTAAGTGCCGAGGCGACCGGCCGCCCTCCGCTGGGAAATCAAATCGTGCACCTGTGTCGGCCCAGGTTCGTGCGGCAGCCACAGGGACCCCTCCGTGGTCGGTCATCGAAAAACAATGCACGCAATTTCATTACGCCTGTAAGTAACACGAAGTGTTATTGCGCCATCTTGAACGCTGGAATGGCGCAATTAATTTGAGGTTGAATGAAGCAATGGAGAGCGGTGAAGGGTGACGTGGGGGTCGTGTCGTGCCTTGGTGGAGGTTTAATTGCCAGGTCATCATCGCCAGCGTCATCATCATTGTTATCATCATCATCATCTTCCTTGGTGTCACTGCCGCCACCACGACTCTCGCCTTAATCATAATTACCAGCATCATGATAATCATCATCAGCATCCTCGCAATCATCCCCACCATTGCCATCATCATCATCATCACGATTGTAATTGCCGTCACTCCTAGCATCGTCCTAAACATCATAGCAGCTGCATCACCATAATCATGCAGAATGTGTTGGCTTGTATTTATGCTCCGTGTCAGTGTGGTAAGCCACGGGGAGGTATGTGTACCCACGGGCTGGGATGGGCACCCACGGGGTCATTATGAGCTTCCCTGGGACCTTCTCATCCCGGAATATAGCCCCATCAATCCCTCACGCCTGCCACAAAATCACCCTGAATGTGCCCGATCTCACCGCACGTGACCCGGGTGGGTGGTGGTAGCGCGCTTGCCCCTCCTTGTAGAGGTTCTCCGATTGGACCGCAGTGGCCGCCCTGGTTAATGCTGGAGGGGGGGCGGGGGCGTTACCCATGGACGCACGCCGGTGACGTCACAGTGTGCGCGTCCAGGATCCCGTGGCCGTCACGTGACAACGGGCAGGCCGTGTATGACGCTGCCAGGGTCAAAACTTGCCAAATTTGATCGATTACCTGCAAAACTTGATTGGGGAAAGGTTACACGGCGACATCGCCCCCTACTGGCAAACGAGTGCCCAACGTGCAGGCCTCTCTTGTGCTCTCCTCGTGCAACGCGGGGATAGCTGCCATTGGGGGCCACCCTGCCACAGGCGCCTCGAGGTATGCTGCACTTCCCATGCAGTACAGATATTAAGTGATGGCGATGATGGCACCAAGCAGGATTGAGCCTGGTCACTGCTTCTATGGGAGACTCCCTTTGGAGTATCAGGTGGTGTAGGCTTGGGCTCTGAGGTGGCCAGGAGATGACAGTAAGAGCTATGGATTTAAAAAAAACCTATACTTTAGGTTTTTTTTTTACCAACTTACTATTCATGGCTTCACTCCGGTGTCTTCCCACGTGCCAAACGCTCGTGCAATTGGTCAAGCATTCCAAGACAAGACTGCAAAAGTCTGGAGTTACGGTGAAACCTATCAAGGTTTTCCTCAGCAAACCACCATCATCATCAGCAAATAGAGGGCATTATTTATTATTATTATTTGTAGAGCGGTGGTGCAATCGTGAGCACACTGTGCAATGAACGTAGTGACCTGGATTCGATTCGGGCTCCCGGCTAACATCAGTGGCGAGTGACATCCGAACCAGTCCTGGGCGCCGTACCCCCTTCCCCAACCCGCACTGACGAGCTTGGGTGAAGTATGGCCAAACAATCCTCATTACCGACACGTCAAACATGGGGAGACCTTCATTATTAGATGGATTGTTCGCAAACATGTGTATTTTTATTATTATTGTAATGCGTGGCAAAAGAGACGCTGGTGTTTTCTTTGCAGCAATGCCAAGGCGCCCTATAAGCCCCCCGTAGTTCAAATCTTTATCGCTCGCTCACTCCCCACCACCACCACCCCCCCCCACCCCACGCTTGTTTCCTTGAGGGAATTAATTTGTGCTGTGTGCGGGCGGCCCGGCAATGTCGCGTGCGTCAGGATCCATTCTGGCAGACTCTGTGCTCCGCTTTAACCGCCGCCTCTTTCCGTTCCTGCGAGATGGACTTTTTGGCAAAAGGCGTGTGACCGGGTTTGGTTTCTTCATTCCCGGAGCCCGTTCACGAACGACCCCTGGGGTTAGTCTCGGAGGGCTGACGTCGCCTCTGTGTCAGCGGCGATCCAGAGTTGGGGGAGACGAGAGTGGGGGAAAACTCAATTGGTTTTTTATTTATCGAGCCGTGCAAAGGGAATGGCCGAGGGAATGTACATCTTTTTTTTTAATTGTAAGCCGTGCAAATACGGGCGAAATATGAGGTGATGTCAGCAGCCCTGCGTCGGCATAACCATTGGCGTCGTATGTGCCCAGCTCGGTGTAGAAAATCATTGCCATTCGAGATAGAATTTCTGGATTAAAAAAGGAATTGCTCTAACAGTCGAGTTATTATGATGAAGGTTTTGCGGATGTGGGTGGAATTTTCACCGCCATTAAGCAATAATGCACGTCTCCGTATGAATGTAACAAAAATATATATTGGCCATTTGCGCTTCGCGATAATGAGAATAAATGTGGTTCATATTGAGTCTGATGGGACCAGTCACAAAAACATTTGCATACTGTTTTACGTGTATTAAGTTTAATAAGCGTGGTAAAAAAAAAAGTTGCGACAACTATAATAAAACATTTGCACGCGCGTGTTCATTTTCACAATAGCTGCTCCTAATGGAACGAATAGGTACCAAATCCAGGCTTTGACATTCCTCCTCGAAGACCATCGTCCGCATGAGAGCCTCATCGGCAGGCCGATGCGCGCATCTCTTTCGTAAATGGGAATTTAAAGACGCGACCCACGGTTGTGCGATTGCGACCATGAAAATCAAACTATGGACAACAGGCATAGCAAAGCTCCACGATCTATCACCCGAAACCCTCTCGTCGTGGCGAGGAGGACTCGCTTGCAATTGGCATTTAGCTCTTGGCCTTATTTTCATGCGCAAGATAGACCAGGTGCAAGATGGCATAGGTGCTAAGACCACGAACTCCCTGGATGTCAAAAGATCAAGAAACGCAGCGACGGACTGAGAGAAGTTGAGAGAGGCACCACTGCATGGAGACATCGGTGATGGAACCATTCACGCTCTGGCTGCAGTGGCCCTAACAGGCCGAGGTAAAGAAGATAATTCAGTCCCCTGTATGTATATTGACTTAAGCATTTTGTCCTTCTGGGTTTCATCAAATTGCTACCATTTTGTGGGAAGTCAGCTGCGGTGTAAAATACCTTGTGTCACAGGAACGTGGATTTGCCGATAATGGTCCAGTATTGTAACAATGGGATATGGTCACTGTACTGGGCCCATGCTCGCTCGACAGAGAGAAGCCGCGCACGATGGTAAGGCTGAAAAAATAATTCCACGGTTTAGATGCTCAATCACAATTTGCATAAATGAAAAAGGTCCCTTGAAATTATTATCGCTCGAGGTGTATGGACTATTAGCTGTCATAACTAAATATATTCTCTCTGCCAGCAGTCGGCTATTAATACATTCTTGGACAAGACATTAGGGACGGTAAATAATATTACACGTCCTAATTTCACCGTTAGTGACAACCCTGAACTGATTGTGTGGCGTACGAGGCAATGGGACCATCAAACGAGCTGGATATTTCATTTTGTGCCTTTGTTAATATTAGATTTTAAAAATAATAATTAAGATCTCCCAGCGTTGGTATGCTTGAGGCATGTGTCCCTGGTTTTCGGATTAATCTGAAAAAGAAAAATTAGGCCAAGACATAAAATGGCAAGTGATCCGAATTGTTTTAGTCTAATATCGATCAGAAAATGTGACATCATAAGGGTGACGTCACTCCAATGGCGTCACGTGGAGTTTTCCATTCCAAAATTGCCGTCGTGTGACGGAAAAGTTTGTTTTATGATAGTATACGTAAACTTTTTCTTTGTAAAAAAAATCTAATATAAATTAAATATTTTAAATTAAAGTAAAAAGTGATGGAACGCTATGTTAAATATTTAATTTATATAATGTCCATTTAGATTTATTATTATAAATTACTCTGTTTAGGGCTTAGATTATAATTAAAGTCATCAAAATTTAGTAATTTAATTTCGAAAATTTGAACGCTAAATTAGGCCTTAGAAGAAAATTTAAATCGAAAAATATGAAATTCAAACCTCATCCGTTCTATACTTTTTATCCATATTCACAGAATGAATTCATCTTAGCGACGATCCATATCGCCTGAAACACAACGCTTTGCTCGTTACCTCAGAGGAATGAAAACATTTTTCAAAATAAATTGAAATATTACATTCCAGCACTATTCTTTTTCAGGACGATGCACTTTTTTTTTTTACGGAATAACATTTTCTTGCTTATCTGTGACTGTGCAACTCATTATTTTCCATATTCACATGTGGCTTGGTATTTTTGTGACTCTACTATGTACCTTTTTGTGTAAGCCCAAAATTATGGTGCATTATTTTCATACTCGTTCTTTAAAAAAAAAAGTTCCGCCGTGATGGAATACTTTTTTACGAATTCTGCAATTATGTTGGTGCAGTGTTATAAAAGCTTGTCAAAATTTTGGCCATTACTCATACACAGCGCTATCTGTATAACAAAGACACAGCCCCATTTAGCTGTGTAGATTGTAAGGGCAAGTGCTATAAGTGAACTAAAAAGGCCGACGCAGCACATGAGAGGGTGGTGTGGTCTCCACCATGGATATATTTTCCCATACTCTCTTTGGTTCTTTCGGTAAAGTCACGTAGGTAGAAATAAAATGAAATGTGATTCGTTTTATTTTATGCTCTAACTACGTGACTTTACCGAAAGAACCAAAGAGTATGGATTCCTGCAGTCACAAAAGCTTCGAATCGAGATAAAATTTTCCCAGCGCTGATGTTTATACACAAATAAAAAAACCTTTTTTTGCCGTGGCACAACCACGGCAGGGGGGGGAGTGGAGTCAAGTAGACAATTTATGGCAATAGCCGAAGGAATTGGAGGGGTAAAGAGAGAAGCGCAATAATGGGGAAATAAGGGGAAAAGGAGTGGAGTAACGGGACTAAAGGGTCAACAGACATGATGATGATGATAATGTTGGCTGTCACTTTTTTGCGTTCAGTTTGTCGTCGTCCCCCGCACCTCCGATGAGCACAGTTGGCTACCCCGAGCTATAAATGCCCCTGATAGTGGCATTGTCCTTGTGCTGGTCGCCTTTTGGCGTTCTCTGGTCTAACACTCTTTGAGACTCGGCTCTAAAGAAAGCTGTCTCTGGTGCGTATACTATCAGAGCACGTTTTTTTTTTGCATGTTCACCACAAGTACGCGTGCGGTTAACGCAGACAGGATTCCTTGAACAAAACGTTTCTGTTTGGTGCTTTAACATCTTAACACCCGTTGTATTGCCAGAAAGGGTAAAACTCGTTGTTACATACACACATGCATACTGCAGAGGACGGTTGCGCAAGGCCAGAATGTAAGGTCCACGGAGCCGTGTATGTTTTCACAGCGGGCGGCGGGGGGGAGGTGAGAGGGATCGAGAGTGGCTGTTGGCCACGCGGAGGACACGTGGGCTTACCGGAGGCTTGCGCTGATTTACATTGAGATATTGAGCATCCATATTAAAGTTCAGTCGGCCTAAGGGAAGTCCAGGATGTATTCACATTCCACTGTGCATCGCTGCGAATGAAACATAGATTACGAACATTACAGGAGATTTCATTAACTATACGGAGAACTTCCTATGCGGTATGCGCATCGGGTTCAGGGCAGGGGTAAGCGGCGATGCTGTGTTGTGAACCTGGCGACCCGAGTTTGATTTCCCGTCACAGCTAGCATCAGTTGCGAGTGATATCCAGAAACAGTCCTGACCCCTTCGCTTCACCAACCTGCACTGACCAGTGTGGTGAAGTATGGTCAAACAACGTAACGGACATGGTGTGGGGAAGACTTCATCTAGCAGTCGATGGGGAATGTCTGAAAATTATCATTACATATACACAGACACATTTACGATTAGCACGGTTGGCTACAAAGCAGGTTAATATATATATACACACGCACAGTGTTCTCATGTGTTTGTACCGATTAGAATACTGCCATTGAACGTTTGTGATTTATATGATCGCTGCACTAGTAAAATTCTCCCGTACGGAGTTTAATGCTAAGCGACCAAATTACGCGGCATTATGAATTGTGCGGAATAGCGTTCCGCTTAGTCAAGTAGCTCCCGTGTTAACGAAAGTTTTTTTTTTTTACAATTGTGAAGGTGCATTATGATTTAATTTACTTCGCTCGTGATAATAAAGGAACGGTCGTAAAAGTTGAGGGCATTTTTTTTACAACCCCGTACGTAAACAGTAAAGCATCGCGATGCCGAGAGAATACTCGCACGTGGATGTGTTGTGCCCTATGCCAGCAGAATGCTGCAGTGGGGCAATGGGTGGACTTGTAATGCAGAGGTCGCCGATTTGGACCACCGGTCAGCGTGGAAGGCTAGGCCAAGGTACCCTCCGGAAGGGCTCTTTAGCTGCTTCTCGTGGTGGCCATTTTCCACCAGCAGTGGCGTGAGGAAGCAATTGCGGGGCTGTGCCTTTACCGTTTACTCGTGTGTTATTCTATATTCTTTTGGTACTTTCGGTGAAGTCATGTAGGTATAAAATAACATATCTCCGTGACTTTACCAAAAGAACCAAAGAATATGGATTCCTGCAGTCACGAAAGCTTCAAATCAAGATTGTGTTATTCTGCTCGTTCCCTCCCCTCCCCCCCCTTCTTAACTTTATTATATTTCACGTGCAGTAGCGAGGACGAAGTGTGGCTTTACGGAAGCATTAGGGAATAGCAATGTCATGGGGGTGGCCGTCATCCAGCAATAGATAAAAAAAATATGATGATGCCACGTTGCAAAACAGAGCGATACAGAGTGTGCCATTGCGGCTTTTAAACCGCGGTAATTAACTGGAAGATTGTTTTTTTTTACTTTAAAAAAAAATTGACTGTGTTGACATTGAATTATTTAATCCACTGGTAATCACCAGGTTTGATCAATGCGATGTCGCTGCCGAGTTCACGCGGAGGGCCGTGTGCGCGTGAACGATGATGATGATGTGCGCCGGTGTCGAGGTATAACCAAAACACCACGCTTGATTAATGCACAAACTTTTCATCTCAAGCTCCGGGTATTACCTTTTCAGAAAGGCCGTGTGGCAGGGAAAAAAAAATGTTGATGCCAGTGCTGTGGAAATTGTGAAATGAATAATAAAATAAACGTGCAAACATAACTATTTAATTCCATGAAATGTAACATTTGTTCTTGTTTTGAAGCAATTACAAAGCAGAACAAGCGAACTGTGGGGTGAGAGATGTTTATTTATCCTTTCTAAATTGTAGTTTGTTTGCTTTTATTTATGTTTCCATTGTAAATTTGATATCTGTGGCCTTGCACCTGAGAAATGATTGCAGATGAAGGTAGGGAAAGGAAATTGGTCTCGCAGTTGATTTTTATGCGTGATGGGTTTTGCTACACAGAGAAATTGGAAACTACACGGAACAATGAGTGGACGATAATCCTGCATGGCTTAAAAAATAATAATATATAAATCCATAAAATATTCTCTTGTTTTTAAAATTGTCATTTGTGTAAATACAGACTTCTGACAATTCATTATGTGCATTTAAGTTAATGTTGAAATAGGTTACATGAGTGTATTCACTGGAGGACTTTAAAAATAAACCCAATAACTTATAAGTTTTCCCAACAGGATGGCAAATATGTTTGCAGAGTCTTCCAGCACCATACAAATGTAATATTTCATGTTAATTTAAAATCAAGAGCTCCTTTCTCTTGCTCGGTGCTTCCCACGGGAGGCTGGAAAACCAAGAGCGTCTCCATTGAAGGTGTTCACGCAGCTGGCTTTGCTCCAGAGTTCACATTGAGCAGTTTCGCAAGAGCAATTTAAATGAAAATACTAAATAGGACAATTTCCTTTGGAATTACTTTCTTTGTGTGACCATAGATATTCTCACACTTCTCAAAGGTAAAGACGCAGGCGTACAATCGCTTCCTTGTACCACTGCCAGCAGACGAGCCTCCACTAAAGTGAGATCTGCAGAGAACACCCGAGACGGTATTTGGCCTACTCTTCCACGTTGGCCGCAGATGTCCTGGAAAAGGTGAGAGGAACCTGCACTTTAGCCCACCCATCGACTAACTGCGATGAGCTATTTTATCGGAATCAGAATTTTTAGACTGGAGGAATCCGATGAGCTTTGAAGCTCTTTTGCACACGTGTCCAGTTTGTCATGGCTGGGTAGACAGAGGCAGTGGTTGGTGGTGGTGGTGGGGGATTTAAGACACCTGTCCTATTGTTTCAACCCCCACGCCGGGGAGATCTAACGGAGCCAGCGACCTCTGGAGTGTTGCTGACCATGACAGCAGCGCTGTGACATCCATGCCCCTCAATTGTCGACTCCCCAAATATACCGAAGCACATCATCACCCATGACAGACCGGTCGGATCGCACATCAATAAGCAAAACAAAAACTCACCATTTTCATCAATAGCCTTGCCTTCAATAACAGAAACAAAATATATATGTATATAAAAAAAACAGAAAAAGAAACAATGTAAGAATAGGTTTTCCCCCTATTTTTTTTCTGGCAACAAAACTGAAACCTTATTTTTTTTACAGGGAATGATGTCTGTATTAACCACAATACTTGTGGTCAGAATGCAAGTAAAAAACATACTCTGATAATATATGCATTGTCCTTGAAACTGATTGGTCCACACAATGTAAAATATGTAAAATTCACTGGCGTTGTTCGCAATGGACCATTTTCAAAGCAATTTAACTTCACTTATACCTCGTGTGTCATACCGGCCTTCATGGGTGCTCGTTAAAAGCACTTGCCCCAACAGTCTGTTCAAGGCTATGCAGGGTATCTTTGTCTTTGTAAAGCTATGGGGAGCCCAAGCGTAGTGGTTACTGCACTCTACTGCGGACGGGAGAAACCCAAGTTCATTCTCCCTCGCAGCCAACATCCGAGACAAAATATCTAAACCTGGTCCCAGGGCCTCCCTACTCTCCCCCCACCCCTCCTCCCCATCAAGGTTTAATCAAGCCTTAAATGAGTACAGTACTTGGTGAGGTGTTTAAAACAAAGTTCGTGAGCTACAGTGATTTATTTCCCCATCAGCATGTGTAGCTGTCGAAAACCAACGACACACGCATACAATACACACGTAACACAAAGGGCTGTTTCAAAATGTAATCGTGTAATAATGTTCGTCTAGGAAAGACCCTGACTCTGATCGCCCTTTCCTGCCGGGCTCCACGCAGACTTGCGGGGCTCTGCCCTCGTTATTTGCCGCCGCTGACAGCAGTCAAACCGGCGAGCGGAATCTGCGGAAGCCTTCCATTTATCACTGAGCCCTAGGAATTAGGCCGTTAATTAAATGTTTCATGAATTTAAATAGCTTTGAATAATATAACACCAGTGCGTGGGCTTAAGCGCATTATTGGGTGAATAATTCCGCCGGAGACTCAATTTTCGGGTCGTGAATTTAAAGGTCGCACGGGAGGGCACTGCTGGTGGCGGTTAAAAAAAGTTGTTATCGCCCACAGCCAGACCGCGAAAAGGTTAGTGTGTTTAGAGGGCCAAGGTTATGTTATTCTATTTGTCAAATTAGCGCTCTTGCAAGGGGTGATCATGACAAATAAGTAGAGGATTACTTTGGATAATCATCAGCATCATCTCCATAATTACCAACATATTGTTTATTATTTTTTGTATTCATCACGTGCAAGAAAATAAATGTCATCCTATATGTTGAATATGGTTTGTGTAGTATTCGACAAAAAAGGATGACTTAAAAAAAAAAAACAATCGCTCATATAGGATTCGTGAATTCCAAATGGGATGCTGCCGTGGAGTAATTGTTATTAGCTCACTGGTTCGATCTTCCGCGTACGGCAGGATAAATCGGTTCACTGCAGTTAGTCGGTAGATCGTGGGCAGTGGGGAAAAAAAGTGTGGGTAACTCCTACTTCTTCCAAGACGTCTGGCCAGCATGGAAAATTAGGCCAAAATCCTCCCGAGAGGAACTCACTCTCTTGAGTTATCCCTCTTGGCAAAAAGGCCCTTCCGCCAGCAGTAGCATGAGCAAGCAATTGCAGGGCTGCACCTGTTGCCTTTACCTTTGCAAAGTGCCGAATTGGTGGGATCACACATTAAATGGTGAGATTTATAAGAGATCAGAGTAGACGCCACTCGCGGTGACAATTCAGAAGCAGGGACTTTGCTGGGAAGATCGTGTCACCGGAATGCCAAGCGAGGGGCTGTTAAGGTCACGTGAGACGGCTGGGCCGGAGGGAGGAGCGTGACAAAGGGCAGTCCACCGAGTCGCAGTGATAAGGGCTTGTCCAGGTGGATTAACAAAAAGGAGAATAAATAAATTGGGTCATGTCATTGAGTGACCTTGGGGGACATTCCTCAAGCAGGGAACGGCAGATTAATACAAATACTGATTTTGAGGTAGTGATATTTGGTGGTGCTGTTGTTGATGATAATGATTTTTAAATCACAATATATATTCACCATAGAGCACACTCGGCTGTGCATGGTGCTGCGGTGTAATGGCTATAACAGTGGGCTTGTAATCGAGGTTCGATTTGATCTCCCGTCATGCCAGTTGAAACAACGGGCAAGTTTACGGAGCAGTGCACATGGGAGCGCACCGCAGCTACTTGCATACTTTCGGCAGTTACATCAAAATAAATATCCATGCAGTTTGTCCCGTTCTGAATCTAATAAGTTATCTTTCGTTACGTGGAACGAAACGTCAAACATGTGGGAGAGCTGTGCAGAGGATGAAAACCCTAAGCAGCAGCAAAAGGAAACCCTTCCTTGACATTCTTCCATGGCTCTCAAATCTTCTCAATAATCGCGATTCCCACAGCTTTCCCAAAGTGATGGACGTTGAAGTGACATTGATTTGAGCGTTGTTGATACTGTAGTTGTTGGCGGGCGGAGAAGTAGTGCAGTGGGTTAGCATTGCACTGAGCTACTGAACCCGGCGACCCGAGTTTGATTCCCACTGACGGCCAATAACGATGGTGAATATTGGAACTGCGGCGCTGGGCCTCCACTCGGTCACCTGGTGCGGTGTGTGTAACCATCAGCACTGGGGAGTCAGTGGTGGCCGGGCGTGATGCTGGGCACACCACCCCCCTCGTGTGCTGTGCAGGCCTTCATGGGTGCTCGTTATCAGCATTTGCCCCCAGTCTGTTGCAGGCTATACTGGGGATCTTTGTCTTTGTGTTGTAAATTTGTTCGGGTTTCAATCAGGAGAGTATTTCAAATGTAATTTTTATGCTTAATAATCTCGTAGAAAGAGACGATACTTGTCCCCCCCCCCTTTTAACAAGACCTTTCTAACGTCCATTAGCATCGAAGATCGCTAATAATATAGAGGATGAAAAAGTATGTCTTTAAGTTTGAATAATAAAAAACCTAGAGATGAGACTCTCATCAAAATTGGACAAAAGTGGGAGGGGGGGGGGGCTGGGGGGTAATGTGAATGAGTAGAATGTGAGAGACGATATTAAAACATCAGCAGATTTTTATGAAACGGAAAAAAATTGGTCCTTCGCGGAATTTCTTTAGTTGAAATTGGTTCACTGGTTTATGGTTTTTTTGCGCTGTCAAAGTTGTGAAAATGGCAGAAATAAATGTAAATAATTGCACAAAGGCCCCTTGTGAAAGTTTCCTTTGGGTCTGTCGTTATTATTTCCTATTTTTTTTTGCCAAAGCAAAATTTAGTGTTTGTAAAGTGCATTCTATATGCACCAGCAATTAGTAATTTATCCAGTTTACTTGTAAAAAAAAACATTCTGACATTTGCGTTGTAATTATCCTAAATCAATATTAATGAACTGAGAATGCATTTAATGTCTTGACTGAAACTATTATTTTTTTCACAATATAAAATTTAATAGCTTTTTGGGGGGGGAGGTGAGTGTCAAAATAAATCTACTTAAGCTGGTTTGTTGTAATTAGTGCCAAACTAAAAAGTAAATGAATGCATAACCAAAACTTAGACGTAATTAAGTATTGGTATTTATGAGATGAAAGAAAAAAAAACCATAATACGTAACTAAAAAGGAGGCTATTTCGAGATGAAACTTCACTCTCGAGTCTACAGAATGTAAGAGACAAGTGAATGCAACTCACCCCGAGTGTAAAGGTGTTCCCCAGTGATATGCACACATTTGCCTCCAGTGCAACAAGCGTTCATTTTTTTCGAAACGCGTACACAGGAATTTTCAGCGCATCCCCCACGCCCAAGGCTAAAAATCCAGGAAACCGTTCTGGATACGCGCCTCCACTCGAGCAGCCAAAAATAAAGACCGCCCCTCGGTGGTCTGAATCGTGGGCGGCCATGGACGTGGCAAAACAAAAAACATCGTTCGCGACCCGACGGTGGAAGTCCCGGGATTTTCTCTCCCACGACGACCGTGGACCACGCTGAACCGCGCTCGAACACGACACGGCAGATGCGCCTCTGCACGTTCCATCAAATGGAAGATCAAAGAATCGCCCAACTGCGACTGTGGAGAAGTCCAAACCATCGAGCACATCGCCGATGAACGCTCCATCCACGCGCATCCTGGCGGTATCGCCGAAATCCGCACTGCGTCAACCGCCTCGTTGGACTGGATGGGGAACCTTTGCATTCGTAAATGACAATTATTAAGAAAAATAACAAGCGGAATAAGAAGCACATCTGCTCCCGCATCCTCACCACGTGTTACCAACCAGCGCCCATTTGTTTCAAATCGTATATTCCCTTCACTGAAATCACTTCCCTGTCAGAGACACGTATCGCCAACCTGTACCCTATGAATGTCAGCCAGTTGGGGCATTTTCCTTCACCGGATACTTCAACGGGCAACAAAGTCTCGCAGCACGTGACTCGATGTCTGCTGTCATCCTGTGATGCCACTTCACTCGGGAGTTGCTAGTTGTTGGCTGTGCTACTCCACCGAAAGGATAACCGATAGTTGAAAGTCTGTGGTCCGACTATTCCTTTATGATTTGAGCAAAGACAAAAAAGGCAGGTTGACCACGAACCACGCTTATTGTAAACAAATAGAATGTCCGTCTCTCCAATGCGTTTCTACCGCGTGTTGTTCGATATGATGTCTGACGGTTCTGTCCCAAGCCGTGGGGTCCTTTTAATGTTCATAAAACACATCGGAGAGCTGATGAAGCTCCCTGCAAATGGAACGAAACGTCGGACATTGCGCCGAACAACACGTGGGGCAATCCGAAAACACGTACGAGAGCCGTTCAGCACAGCCGTCAACACACATACGCAGTAGTAAATTGCAATCAATATTATTCTAAAAAAATAAAACCTTTTTGGCATTTGCTTTGGTTCTTTCGGTAAAGTCACGTAGAATGAGAATAAAATAATAAATTGATAAAATAAAATAACACAATAATATTCTCACGACGTTTATTTGATCAATTTATTATTTTATTCTCATTCTACGTGACTTTACCGAAAGAACCAAAGAAGATGAATCCTTGCAGTCATGAAAGCTTTAAATCAGAACTTTTTGGCATTTATAAATATAGATATTAAGATGTTCAATTACAGTACTGGCAAAAAATGGCCCCATAAAAGTAAAGAGACATGTTTATAAATGTAAACATTTGCATTTGATGGATGGAAAAAAACAACAAACATCTCTTTAATGAGCAAAAGCGTGATTCTTGTTAGGTACGTGCAAGGTGGGCTACGCGATTATACTGAGACGCAAGGGTATTAGTCTGGCGCCGGAGCAGTGTACATATGAAAGCCAAGGTAAATGACTTCCTGGAGTGTTGATATTCGTGATTGTACGATTGTCTAAATTAAGGGTAAACAAAGCAGGATTGAGCATTATGCTTTCGTTAGCATCTCATTCGTACAGTTGCTGAGCTAAGCAGCGTGCAGCGATTGAACGACCAAACACACGCACACACACGTGCAACGTCGCTAATGGGGAATTAAATAATAATGCAACCGTATTTGATCATAAGTCAGTTGCGCTTTTTGCATTTAGAAAGAGCGCCTGACCAACGGGATGCTGTCACAAGTGGTGTAATGGTCAGCACACGGGATTTGCAATAAAGGGATTGGGCTTTTGTCAGCGCAGCTCCGAAGCTTTGGAACAACACTTTCTCCTTCGCTAATAAGACAGTCAGAATCGTTCGCTATATTTAAGTCCTGTCTTGAAAACTCACCTCTCTAAACCGACCTTCACCCCAATCCGCCTAGTTCTGGCCATGTACCCTGCGGGTTCTGTTTATTTTTTGGCCTTTCATACACGGTGGTGGCATATTGGTGGGATCTACAGATGAAATGCGCTACTTTGCAAAATGTAAATTATTGTTATTGTCCGATCTTCCTGCACGGCGGTTGAAACAATAGACACATTCTTGTCCGAGCCTCTGTCCACCCAGCAGCATAAATGGTGCAAGCCACAGTGAGCCAATCAGCATCTGGATAGTGTGGAAGAGGAAACCAACATACGCTCTAGAACTCCATCTGGTGGCCACGTGCGGTGGGGTAAAGCGTGGGTGACTCTCACCTCGTCCAAGTCACTCCGTGGTCAGCGTGGAAGAGTAGGCCAAATATCCTCCAGAGAGGGGATTCTAGAGCTAGGCCCTCGAGTGGAGGCCCTTCTGCCACGAGCAGTGGCGTGAGGAAGCAATTGCAGGCTCTTTAATAAAATCTAAAAACAAAACTATATTTATATTCTTAGTTTTTTCGGTAAAGTCACGTTGAAGAGAAACAACAAAATAACAAAATATATATAAAACAATAAAAAAATTCTCACGACGTTTCGACCATAACTCAAACGGTCATCATCAGGTGTGTCGGTTGATGGTCGAAACGTCGTGAGAATGTTTTATTGTTTTATATATATTTTGTTATTTTGTTGTTTCTCTTCAACGTGACTTTACCGAAAAAACTAAGAATATGAATTACTGCAGTCACGAAAGCTTTAAATCAAAATTAAAACTATATTTGTTTTACCAGGTAAGGCCCACTGGGCTATATAGCTATTTTTCAAAAGCGACCTGGCCACAAATGATACCTCAACCAAGTGGCTTATCATGTGGTAGTTTCTCGCAGCTAAATACTCGAAACGCATGATGTTGATTCTAAATGTGGAGGGGAAAAAAGCGGAGGCCCCGGGGGAAAATTTACACGCAAACCAGAGGACCCGGAGAAAAACCATGCGACCACGGGGAAAGAGACGTGCAAACTCCAAATATACAGCAGGCATCAGTCGAGATTGTACCACCATGGCGCCCACGGTGATGTGCAGGTTAAGCAGCTAAGATCGTTACAGAAAATTAGCACTTCTTTTCCAAGGTGCCGTAGGGTTTCTAAAATAATCCAATATAAACAGGCAGTAAAGTGAGCAAGCAATCTCAAGAACAGAGGACCATTAGTCTGACAAACAGCCAGTGCGGCTTCGCGCTGTGTAGATAGGGTTACACCGTATAGGGAGGGTTACACCATCTAGGGAGGGTTACACCGTCTAGGGAGGGTTACGCCGTCTAGGGAGGGTTACGCCGTCTAGAGAGGGTTACATCGTCTAGGGAGGGTTACGCCGTCTAGGGAGGGTTACACCGTCTAGGGATGGTTACGCCGTCTAGGGAGGGTTACGCTGTCTAGGGAGGGTTACGCCGTCTAGAGAGGGTTACACCGTCTAGAGAGGGTTACGCCGTCTAGGGAGGGTTACGCCGTCTAGGGAGGGTTACATCGTCTAGGGAGGGTTACCCCGTCTAGGGAGGGTTACACCGTCTAGGGAAGGTTACACCGTCTAGTGAGGATTACACCGTCTAGGGAGGGTTACATCGTCTAGAGAGGGTTACACCGTTTTGGGGAGGGTTACATCGTCTAGGGAGGGTTACGCCGTCTAGGGAGGGTTACACCGTCTAGGGAGGGTTACACCGTCTAGGCAGGGTTACACCGTCTAGGGAGGGTTACACCGTCTAGGGAGGGTTACACCGTCTAGGCAGGGTTACACCGTCTAGGGAGGGTTACACCGTCTAGGCAGGGTTACACCGTCTAGGGAGGGTTACACCGTCTAGGCAGGGTTACACCGTCTAGGGAGGGTTACACCATCTAGGGAGGGTTACACCATCTAGGGAGGGTTACACCGTCTAGGGAGGGTTACACCATCTAGGGAGGGTTACACCGTCTAGGGAGGGTTACACCGTCTAGGGAGGGTTACACCGTCTAGGGAGGGTTACACCGTCTAGGGAGGGTTACGCCATCTAGGGAGGGTTACGCCATCTAGGGAGGGTTACACCGTCTAGAGAGGGTTACGCCGTCTAGGGAGGGTTACGCCGTCTAGGGAGGGTTACATCGTCTAGGGAGGGTTACACAGTCTAGGGAGGGTTACACCGTCTAGGGAAGGTTACACCGTCTAGTGAGGGTTACACCGTCTAGGGAGGGTTACATCGTCTAGAGAGGGTTACACCGTCTAGGCAGGGTTACACCGTCTAGGGAGGGTTACACCATCTAGGGAGGGTTACACCGTCTAGGCAGGGTTACACCGTCTAGGGAGGGTTACGCCGTCTAGAGAGGGTTACACCATCTAGGGAGGGTTACACCGTCTAGGCAGGGTTACACCGTCTAGGGAGGGTTACACCATCTAGGGAGGGTTACACCATCTAGGGAGGGTTACACCGTCTAGGGAGGGTTACACCGTCTAGGGAGGGTTACACCGTCTAGGGAGGGTTACACCGTCTAGGGAGGGTTACACCGTCTAGGCAGGGTTACACCGTCTAGGGAGGGTTACACCGTCTAGGCAGGGTTACACCGTCTAGGGAGGGTTACACCGTCTAGGGAGGGTTACATCGTCTAGGGAGGGTTACACCGTCTAGGGAGGGTTACACCGTCTAGGCAGGGTTACACCGTCTAGGGAGGGTTACACCATCTAGGGAGGATAACACCATCTAGGGAGGGTTACATCGTCTAGGGAGGGTTACACCGTCTAGGGAGGGTTACATCTCGACAATGGCTGAAAGGGGATGTCGGTTTTCTAAGGCTCACATTGAATTGTGGGTGGCGGGGAGGAGGGGGCGGGAGTCGCCGCATTGATTTCCGTACCGGCACATTGGTTTTGATTTTGAGGCGTCACACCACACAAGCACGTTAAATTAGCTCTTGCGGTTTTTTTTTTAACCAAAATTATCACGCAGGAAATTAACAATTTTGCACAAGCGTGTGTGCGGGGGGAGAGGTAGTGCAGCAGTTAGCGCACTATGCTGCGAACCCTGCGACCCGAGTTCGATTCCCGCTCATGGTTGACACCAGTGACGATTATCTGAACCGGTCCTGGGCCTCCCGTAGGTCGTCTCAGCCTCAAATGAGTACCTGGTGCGAGGTAGAAACATCGCAACTGGGGAGACAAAGGCGGCTGAGCGTGGTGCTGGTCACCCACCCCTTCGTGTGCTGGGCCGGCTTTCATGAGTGCTCGCTAACAACAACGGGGGATCATTGTCTTTGTGTGCATCGTGCGTGGGTAGCGGTAGCACAGTGCGCTAAGCAAAGAACCCGGCGACCCAAGTTCCATTCCGATTCACGACCAATGACAGTGAAGAATATTTAAACCTGTCTCTAAGTCGAGCACCTGCTGCAGTGTGTAAGCATCAGCACTGGGGAAACAAGCAGCAGGGCATGGTGGTGGCCACCCAATCCATCATTATTATACGATTAATAAAATGCCAACATATGAATGAATTCGGTACCATAGGAATCAATCCAATTGCTATGATAAATACGAAATGTAGGGTACACAGAGATGTTACGTCGGGGTCAAAATCTGAGCCCCCTGTTTAATATAAAAATGTCAATCTATACTCTCGAAAAAATACAACAAAAATTGCGAAAGCATACACCAAATCAAAACCACATTTAGCCGAGAAAAGTAAAAGCAATTGTTAATGTGGCAGGGTTTTTTTTCCCTTGGTGCGATCATTCTGAAGCAGTCCGAAACCGTCCCATCATTAGCTACACTTGAAAAACACGGTTTTATCTCGTGCAGCTGTGACCTGGATTCAAACCCAGTGTTTCAGATTCCAAGAAGCCCATTATACATCTCACCCGTTCTGGTTCATCATAAGTGTGTGAAACTTACATTTTTTTGCCCGTAATTGACGAGCGTTTTCGGTAGTCCGATGGGTAATGCTGATTCTATCTTTTTTTTGCGAGCAAGCCGATCGCATTACAATTCGGCTGCTGTGTTTCGGCAGACTAATAAACGATTTACTTAGCCAAGAGGACCTTTTGTCAAGGAGTGGGTGGTGGGGGCAATAGGGAAGGCCGGAGTCTGCAGTATTGGCAAGCTCAACCAAGCATGGTTGTGTTTGTACACGCGCATGCCAGTGTGCGTGCCTGTGTGTACACGTGCGTTGTTTTGTAGCTGTGCGGGGAGCCTCTCCGTAGTGTTTAGCTCACGGCACAACGGACCCACACCTCCCGAGTTCGATTCCCGCGCACAAACAACATTGGTGAAGAACATCTAAAGCCTTTCCCCTAGGTCGACTCAGCCTCCAATGAGTACTTGGTGCAGTGTAAAAACATCAGCCCTCGTGAGACAAAGGTGGTCGGGCATGGTGCTGGCCCCACCATCCCCTTGTGTTTGGGTCCTGTCCATCCTAGATAGGTGCTCGCTAACAGCATTCTTCACAACAGCATGGTAAAATATTCATCGGGTCTGTCGGTAAAGCCACGTAGATATAAAACATAAAAAATATCACGACGTTTCGATCGCAACACAAGCAATCGTCATCAGGTGAAAAGATAGCAGGAGAGCTGCTGAGGCAGGATGTTATAAAGGTTTGAGATGGGTGTAGCCCAAGGGTCATAAGCGAAGTGGGCGGGGCTAGTGAATACATTTAAGTAAATGTATGATCGGGTAAATCGGAGAGCTACCTCCACGACAACGAAGCTGCGGAGGTGGAAATTGTATTGTGGGAGATTAGCATGTCAATGTAAGATCGTAGAGCCACCGCCACATCAAGGAAAACGAGCACAGTGGTTGTGTTAGTGAGACATTTAACCTGTTAATGTAAAGACATTTAACCTGTTAATGTAACACCAGAGAGTCGAAAATAACTACTAACATCGGCAGGTAGGATGGAAAAATCACAGCCAGGTATGACTTAAACTGGTTAATAACGTCATTCCAATGATTGCTCAGTTTGTACCCATCTCGGTGGAAATTGTGTCTGTGTTTATATATCTGGATGGCTTCATGCCATCCAGATAGCCAGTGGGTTTGCAGAGTACATTCGTCTTGGAAAGATCAATTTCGTGTGTGCCCACAGCATTAAAGCAATGATCAGCCACGGCTGAGGTATTGGTCCTAACGTGTTTCAGATTTGCCTTATGTTCACGAACACGGTACGAGACATGTCGCTTAGTTTCCCCAATGTAACTACTGCCGCAGCCACAGCTTAGTTTGTATTCGACGGGGTATTTCATGTCAGGGATCACATCCTTCACAGATGGGATCAGATCACGAATTGTATGTACTGTGTTGAGTCGAACCTGGATCTTGTGTTTGTTCATGCTTTTGGAAATATTTTTAGTGACCCCTGCTATGTATGGCAAGGTGATGGTTTTGATTGGGTCCTCAGATGGTTCTTTCCCAACAGTTGGGGTGATAGTTTGAGAGAGTGTGTAGTAAGAATATCCATTAATCTTGAGGGCTTGGTGTACGTGTTCCAGTTCACTGGCTAGGTGGTGATGGTTGGAAGTACAACAAGCTCTATGGTGTAGAGTTTTGATGAGATAATTCTTCTGGGATGGATGGTGGTGGGAGTCAGGTTTTAGGTAGGCATCTGTATGGGTGGCTTTCCTGTAGACAGTGTCCCATTGAGCCATCTGGTCTCTTTTCGATTAAAACATCCAAGAATGGTAACGTGCCATCCTTTTCCACCTCCATGGTGAATTTGATGGCTGGGTGTATGGAATTGATGTGGTTGAAGAATTGGCCGAGAGCTGGTAGGCCATGTGGCCAGATGACGAACCTGTCATCTACGTACCTCTTCCACAAGGAAGGACGTAGGGTGGATGGATGTCTGGATGGCATCTGTCTCAAAATTTTCCATGAAAACATTGGCTACAACTGGAGATAAGGGAGAACCCATTGGGGTACCTTCAACTTGTTTGTGGAACGTTCCATTCCAGGTGAAGTAAGTATTGGTGACACTGTGTCTAACCAGGGCTGGTACATCCAACCTTCAGTCCTTGTTGGACCAAATTTTCAATGATTGCAATGGTGTCAAGCCAGTGTGGTAAAAAGCTATATGGGGGATCTAGTCTGTGTGGGGAGCTATGTCGCAGCGCTTAGTGCAGTGTGTTTGGAAACCCACTGACGTGAGAATTTTGATTGCTGTTCATGAATAATATCATTGGGCAAGCGATATCTGAACTGTTCCTGGGCCTCCTAGGTTGACTCAGCCTTTAAAAAAGTACCTGTTGTGGTGTGTAAACATCAGCAACAGTGTGGAGGCATTGGCGGGCAGCCATGACGCTTGCTTTAATAGATGACTTCTAACAGCAATTTCCCGGCAGTCTAGAAGTCGAAAAGTGGGATGTCTCTCCCAGTATTTGTTGGCGAGTGCTGGAGTCGTGGTTAGTGCACTCTGCTACAAATGCCGGCATTCTGACCCTTATTCCTTACAGTGGCTAACCATGGCAAGCTATATCAGAATCAGACGTTTACTTCCCGAGTAAGGAGGTCCATTGTGCTGTGCTGCTGCTGCTTTTTCAGCTGGCAGGCATAAAAGCATTCCACAATTTCAGATTTTAAAAAAACAACTTAATAATCGCGATTCATGTTGGCAAATTACATTCACACTTAAAGTACTGATTTTAACAGAAAATAATTAAGGTGAGGGCAGAGATGGCAGAATGGAGATGGCAAGAGACGAAATGAGATGGTCCCAAATCTTTGGGGGCAGCAGGCTGCATTAAATACTTTTGCGTATGTATACATGTTTGGGCACGTGCTCGTGTGTGCTGCCTATGAATTACTACCCTAAGCCTGCCCATGAGCTTACGGGACATTAATTGCTGTGCCCTTTGTGGAAATGAGCCACACTGCGCGGATGCTCTGGTCGCGTGAAACGCCGGAGAGAGCGGCTGCCTTAATTCGTTGAGCTACAGTCGCCTGCGCCGTTCGGGCGGGCGGGCAGGCATTGCAGGCGGGCGATGAAAAACTGAAGACCAGATTGCTCAGTCGGCTCTTGTGATATTTTCCCCCGCAGCGTCGTTTTATCTGAGCGGTTGCGAGTCCCAGTGATGCCGAAGCGTCCGCGGGATACGAGGATGTGGCTCGTGTCGGTAAATAACAAAAACAAGTTCTAGATTTAAAGCTTTCGTGACTGCAAGGATCCATAGTCTTTGGTTCTATTCGGTAAAGTCACGTAAAAAACAACAAAATAAAAAATTCACGACGTTTCGGCCACAACACAAGTGGCCTTCATCAGGTGAAGGGACCAGACTGTCTAGAGGACAGCGCTGGAGTGAACACAGCCAAGCTCAGACCGCGACCTTTAAGCTGTGTGAGAGGAAGCAGAGCGCCTTGACAAAGAAATCAGCGTAAAAATTAGCATTTAATTGGCGGACTTAGCATGATGAACGGTGTAGGGGGGGGGGCATGTGCAGACCGCGCGAACACGCGTGTCCACTATAATACGAGGTGAAAAGAGTTGAACGCAGTAGGTTCTTGGTTCAAGTTCCCTACATTCTGCCCCCCCCCTTCGCCCCACTTGTTGTAAAAGCTTGCTGTAATCTCTGCCTATTGAATAAATTCTGCACTCATTGGCTAATGGCCGTATCTTATTGGACCCGCCCTTTTCTACACATTCCCCGCCCCTTTTACATATGCCCCGCCCCTTTTACATATGCCCCGCCCTTCCCTCTGTACAGGTGGTTGGGTTTGCTCGGGTAGCGGTGGGAAAACATAACCTCGCCGTTGTCGTTAAGCAATCCATGTTGCTCGACAAAGTGTGGACGCACGTGCGCCTTGGGCAAATCATGCCAATTAAAAACAACAAAATGTTACCCTATTCTCTGGATTACGAGATGTTTCAGAAAGTAAGACGCACCCCGAACTCGTGTGCGGTGTCAACAAAGCAATACAAATCTGTTCACGTACCACCCACACACGCCCCCTGGTCATAACACTGTAACGCATCCACCCCCAACTTTTAATACCCAGGGGTGAGAGGGGAAGAGTGGTTTGTATCATGCGGAGCTGTGGTGATTGGTTTGGGGCCGTCCATATATGACGTCACGCACCTAGGGGGGGTCAGACATTTGTGACGATGTGTGACGATGGGGGGGGTGGGGGGAGGGTTGAGAAATGTGACGTCACATCAAAATGCGCAACTTTAAGTAAATATAAAATTGTTATAACAACACTAGTTGTTATAACAAATACGCACTACAATGACAATAGTTTAAAGCGATTTGAAGCGTGTTTTCTCTTTTTTGGGGGGGTGGGGGCAGAGCTTTGTGACGTCATATTTGAGTGGGGGTCTGACTTTTTGTGACGTCGTGTGACGAAGGGGGGGGGGGTCAAAAATCGTCCAAAATCGCGTGACGTCATTTATGGACGTCCCCTTTGATGATGTACCCAGTTTTGTACCCATTTGTCGTGTTGTTACATTGCGCTGTTTCAAAGAAAGGCCTCTTGCTACCACCACAACAGAGCATTTATTAGGAGTGGAAGCGCACGGGACTGGGATCACCATTGTGCCAATATGCCTTTGAAGTGTTGCTTTTATTGTAAATGGTGAAACTTAAGTAACCAGTGAAAGTGTTTTTTTTATATTCAATTATACGTGCTTTACAGATATCAATAACATGCAAATATGTAATTGTGCAGAGATTTTTTTCGTGAATTTCAAATATTCGTCATCTCTGTCCCTTTTTATGGATTAATGAGCAATTTACGACCTCTTTTTTTCTTTTCTTTTAGCGCCTATGATCTTTAATGATAATTGTAGAGCACAATGTGGGCTGCTTAACCTGCACAACTTGGGGATGGGTGGACAGGCAAAACGTATAGGGGCAGTACTGCAGTTGATTCCTCACGTACAGAAGGGGCCTCCACCAGAGGGAGTGCTAAAGAGCCCCCTTATTTGAGGGTGTTTTGGCCTACTCTGCCGGTCGACTAACTGTGGTGCCCTCATTATGTTGCTGGGTGGACAGGGAGCAGTTTGATCAAATAAAAAGCACCATGATCATGGCATACTCTTCTACAAAGGCCAGGTGTCTTTGATACCCACACTTTACCCCACCACACGAGACGTGCCAACCCACTGTGGCCTACTCGTTTATACTGAGGAGGCGAGGGGGGTGTAGGGGGAGGATGGATTGAGGAACGTGCACCGTTGTTGTTTCCAACTGTCACGCCTGGAGATCGAACCGGCGACCTCCGGATCGCCTGTCCAGGGTGCTATACCCGTACACGGTCGTGGCAGCATCCCCGGGGTGTGAAAGCGGCCGGGTATTAAGGGAGAAAATTACTGGAACCAAAAAAAAAGCAAGACAGACGATAAATCAGTATCGTCACGGCCCGGCGTGTTTGCCATTATGTCGCTCTGATGGCCACATCTAGACCAATAACACCGCTCTGTGATAATGCAGATATGGGCCCCATGACTCCTGAACATTTAAATCCCGCAACGTTCTTAATGCAGACATGGCGGCAGAAACCGGGGACCGCACGCGCGCGCATTCACGGCGCTGCGGTTTTGCCAATTTGTATGCTGTTAATAATAATAAATATGATGATAATTCATTAAAACATTTGCGCAGTTTCATTGAGATTTGCTCGACTACCAGGGGCGGAGCCAGGGGGGTGACAGGGTAGACAATTGTCACCCCCGAATTTTTTTAAAAAAAATCGAAAATCTGAAACATTCTGCGTATAAGTGTACGACACTCGGTCTGGCGGACTCCGTGCAACTGCATTGTCAGAGTGTGTCGCCAACCGATGGCGTGGGGTATAGCCGATTTCTCATTCAATCATTCTTGATATTAACATTTGTTGAATGTCACCCCGGGCTGAAAATCCTGGCTCCGCCCCTGTTGACTACGATCACTCGTTGAGTCCCTTGAAACCTGATTAGAATATTTCGGAGCAGTAGTTACGCGTTGAGTTTCGTAACTTAACAAAAAAGGAGAGTACACATCATGAACAGGTATAATCTCAGACGTGTTTATTTTATTGTTGTTATTGTGTTGGGCTGATTGTTTACCGACGATTGCATTAATTCACCACACACGCTGTCTTGAAATCTGTACGAAATAAATGCTCAATTGCAAAAAAAATATACATTTGAAGGAGTAATAATTGTTACTCGTAAAAATGTTTTTTTTATAATCATCATTGTACTTCTTTCAACGTGTTGTTAGGGGTGTTTACACTGAAAAGGATAATGTGTAACAGATATAATGTATATCTTGAAGGTGAATAATTAAATACTTGTGTTGCAGCCAATTCTTGCTTTTTTACCTACATTAAAGACCCGAAGTATAAATAAATATGCATATCATTGGACCTCCTTGGCCAGTACCAAAATATGATATTAGGGTTTTCCCCTTTTTCTGGCAACAAAACAGGTGTCAACATGTTAGAACACCAAACTGAAACCTTTTACAAGGAATCATGTCTGCATTAACCACAATGCTATTGGTCAGAATGCAAACAAAAAACAGACTGATAATATATGATGCATTGTCCTTGAAACTGATTGGTCCACACCAGAGACAGCATTCTTTTGAGCCTCGTCTCAAAAGTCGTACAGCCCAAAGACGATGCCACTATCAGAGTAATGAGAGTTCGGCTCGAGCATCTACATTATGGGACCTCCTTTGCCAGTTCCAAAATGGGCTTGTATGCCTTTTGGCCTCCGCTGGTCTAACACCGTTTGAGACGAGGCTCAAAAGAAAGCTGTCTCTGGTGTGGACCAATCAGTTTCAAGGACAATGCATATATTACCAGTGTTTTTTGTTTGCAATCTGACCACAAGTATTGTGGTTAATTCAGACATGATTCCTTGTAAAAGATTTTAGTTTGGTGTTTTAACATCTTAACACAGCTGTTTTGTTGCCAGAAACAAAGGGGAAAAAGCTATTATCACAAATATGCATATGTCTATGTAATATATACAGTACCATGTATGTGTGTCGAGTACTATACTGTATACGTAGAATGCACAAGGAAGAAAAATGTATACCTACACATGGATTCCGTTAAAGCTCTCCAACATGCGGGTTATCTTCAGTTAGCATTCAATTCGTGATAACAGTTCGCTTCTGCAGACCACGTTGAGAAACGGGGCTTCTATGGGCACCTCTGCCGGAGGGAGGGGGCAGACAACCGAGTGATCAATGCTTTTGGACAATGACCCTTTGTCACAGCTATGAAGAAGAACCATTGCCCAAAATGTCACCTATTTCTTTTTTTTCCATTTAAGGCATTGTTGACGAATGTGTGTTTGTGTGTGTGTGTGGTTAATTGCGTTTGTGCACCACAGCCAATGGAAGTATCACGAAACAATATATTTAATTGTGATCAATGTGATTGGTTTCCAATACCATGAACTTATTTTGTTTACCAGGTCAAGCCCACTTGGCTATGAGCTCTTTCAGAGGTGACCTAACCACACATGGCAGCTCATCGAAGATGATAATAATGTGGGACTTTATAGTCGCAGCCAAATAATCCAAATATACGTTTCTAAATGTGGAGAGAAAACCGGGAGGACCTAAATAAACATCCACGCGACCACAACGGGGAGAGAGAACATGCAAATTCCAATTATATAACAGGCATCATAAGGCTCTGGGATCGAACCCAGGCCCTACGGAGTACAAGGCGAGGTAGGTAACATCTCCTCACTACTGTGGCGCCCTCATGGCTTAAGTCCAGAATTACAAATCAACTTTTTTCCACCAAATTTAGGGTAAAATTGGATCATGATGATGATGATGAGCTCATGTATTCATGCTTTAAAACATGATTGGAAAGCCTCAAAAGGGCCCACCGCACATCATGCATTTGCATATTTAAATTGAGCGATTTAGTTATTTACGTAGAATCATAATTCAAAATTACATACATTTGTAAGTAACTAATTATAATTTTACATGAAGAAATACATGTAATTCTGCCAATTTTTAATCAACGGAAATCTCAAACGTGCTCTCTCTCCACTACCTGCCCCTTTCGACATAAAGCAAAAATATACATAAAATATGCACGCGCTCGGGCGGATAAAATAAAATCTTATTTTCTGCCACGCATATCACGATCAGTGGCGCTGTCGCAAGTATCACGATAACTTAACTTGAACCGCAGAGAAAAGCGCGCTGCACGCAAACAGTGAAACACGCAGTCACTGTTGCCGATTCGTGGCCAAATCTCACCACCCCTTATCCCGCCGGCGGCGGGCGGGCGGGGGGGGAATGTTTAAGCTTCGATGTAAAAATTCAAGGACGGCCGTTTGTGGATTAGAGGCAACGTTCACAATTACAGTTGTCATTGGCAGGCACAAGTGTGATTAACAATAATGTGGGAAGAGGGCTCTTCTCGCCATTCATGTCGTACAATACGACTATCACCGATGGACCGCTACCCAGCTTTGTGCCGAGGGATTGTCTCGTAAGGGAGCACCTTGGTTTTCTTTTGTTGGTCAAATCCCACGGCGCCGCAAATTAATGAGCATAATTGCAGCTATTACTGCAATCCCAGACTGGAGTGCCTGGTTCTTAAGAGCCACTGCCTCGCAATGTAACACGTATTAATAACGGTGGCGTGTCTGCGTGCGTGTGGGCTCGCGCGAGCTGACAGGGAAGGAATGCTTTCAATAAGCTACCGAGCATTCCGTGTGCGCAACCCAATGAGGAATGAATTGTTCATATCACCTCCAATTAATTTGAGGGTTTAATATTGTTATGATAATGCGAGCCATATCGTACTAATCTCCATTAAATCCTAAGCAGTATTCCCCGCTGGGAGAGAAGGGGAAAAAAATAAGAGTCATTCCGTTTCGGATTTATCAGCGGGGCTGTGCGTTTTTAAGAATTCAACTGCTTTGCAAAGATCAATTTAACAGATACAAACGCGCAGACTCTGTCACCTGCAGCAGCAGTAGCAGTGTGCTCATGCTGCGTGTACTCTGTAGTGTCTGTTGACGCTCTGCTGATTTTTTTAAAACCTTCCGAAGTTACAGCGCAATACACAAACACACATACAATGAGTCGGCGTGTACCGATGACCCATGCAGAATTTTTTTTTATTTCAAAAAGTTTCCAGGATTGGCAAGCAGTAGGACTACAATTCCAGAAAATTGAGCATCATCAGGGTAAAGCTTATTCTTATTTTTTATAGCATAATTCAGTTGAAGATTTTATTTTATTGTGGCCAGCAACAAACAGCACTATCGTCAAAGTTGTAATAAATTAGAGGTAATGTGAATGAATAGGCGAGTGAGTTTCTTGGTTAAGTGAGTGGGTGAGTGTGTTGTTGTGACCTGCAGTGTGTTGAATAGATGAGTGAGTGGGTGAGTGACTGAGTGAATGGATGAGTGTATGAGTTTAGTGGCTTAGTGAGTGGGTGAGTGAGTTGGTGTGACCTGCAGTGTGGTGAACGGATGAGTGAGTGAGCAAGTGAGGGGGTGAGTGAGCTCAGTGGTTGATCGAGTGAGTGCTTAGTGGTTTAGTGAGTAGGTGAGTGAGTGGGTGAGTGAGTTGTTGTGAACTGCAGCGTGGTCACTGAAAACCGTCTGGATGAAATGAATCGGTGGGCGGGGGGGGAGTTTAAATCATACAGAAGCCTCTGTACGTACGTTGAACTTATTTCGCACCGTACGTAGCCAACCGTACTAATCGGAGGTGCAATGTACTGACCGTCACACCACTCACTGGGGCAGCATGCCCCTGTGTGTGTAATTATCCGTTATAGTCACCGTGGCTCTAAATTCCATGGCTCACAGAGCCCCGTGACCTGCATATGTGCGACCGTTATCAAATACATTATTTCACTTTATGAATAATTCCATAATGTGGTAAATAATTCAATCGATACTCTTTATCTGAACCATCTCTGTGTCTGTCTTAGGGAATTCCCTTGCTGTATGCACACTCCGCCTTCCGAAAGTGCACTTCGACGGGGGATATGTAAAAATACAAAGTAACACAAATATAAATCCCCTCCAATCGACGTAGCATGCATGGCCAACGATGTTCCGACACGCGTTCTGTTGCCTGAGACCAAATCAACCCCGGGCGGGGAGGGTGCCTTATTTTTCTCGGACCTCTGACGCTCAGCGAGGAGTTGACACTGGGTATCACTTGGGCGGGAGACCGCACCAGCAGGGCTTTCTGCCATGTGGTGGCGATGGTGGTGGTTGCAGGCGTGGGTCCGCCATGTGCCCAGCCGATGGCAGTGCTGAGTTGCCAAGCCCCGCGTCGTATGCACCGGCGAGGTCTTCTTCCGGAATTTCTCAGATTTTCTTCCAAGTGAAGCAAAAAAAAATCTCACGAACAGATATGGCCAGACATCCTAATGTACCAGGACCCTCCTGATCAAAAGTCTGAATAATTAATCAAAACCCTCCCAGAAAAATAATTGCCATTATTATCGGGATAACGTTGCCGTACTTTTATACGCACATTAGCATAAACCTCTCCAATGTCTTGTCTGGTTGTACGGCCCGTTGTTCGGCACAATGTCCGACGTTCTGCGCCGCGTGCTGGGGGGTGGAGGGAGAAGCTTCTTCAGGAACTGCAGTGAGCAGCTCACTGCAGTTCCCGCGACTAATTTTTGCTCTGCCGGCTGCTGCTGCTGCTGCTGTTTCGGGCAACGCTGCGTGATCGAGGGAATATGCACAGGCTGCCTCATTTCATTTATTGAAGGAAGCTCCCAGCACGTGGAGACAAACATCTGAGAGGCCGTGCCGCACAACCGTAAAAAATTCAAACCTACGCAGCGCTTCATATTCTTGGTTCTTTCGGTAAAGTCACGTTGAAGGGAAACAATAATAAAATATATATAAAACAATACAATTATCACTACGTTTCGACTGCAACACAAGCAGTCATCATCAGGTGTGAAAACCAACGGCAAGAACATTTGAAAGAAGTGGCGGTTTGTATTTAAATTTATTTTTAAACGTTAGCACCACGGATAGCGATTTGACAGTTTGTTTAGAAGGACGAGTCCATCTATGTTCGGAAAAGAGGAGGGGGGAGACGAAAAATTCATGTATGCTGTCTGAAAGCCACCGTAAGCGTGAACAATCATCTAAACAAACTGTCAAATCGCTATCCGTGGTGCTAACGTTTAAAAATAAATAAATAAATAAGTGCAAACCGCCACTTCTTTCAAATGTCCTTGCCGTTGGTTTTCACACCTGATGATGACTGCTTGTGTTGCAGTCAACGTCGTGAGAATTGTATTGTTTTATATATATATTTTATTGTTTCCCTTCAACGTGACTTTACCGAAAGAACCAAGAATATGAATCACTGCAGTCACGAAAGCTTTAAATTAAAAAAATTCTACGCAGCGCTATTGCCGTAACGCAAAGCGAATGTTCCTCTTTGAGCCGTGTAGATATGGGTAGTGTGCGTATGTACGTGTGTTGGACTTCTTTCGCCACGGCACGTGGCCAACCGTGCTTAATCAAAGGTGCGATGAGCACGGCAGGCTGGCTCAGTCTCTCTGGATTTGGGGCTCAATTTGCTTTCAACTGAGGCGTTTTTAAGAAGTTGGCATGAAGTCGAAGTTGTCTGGCTAAGTCCCGACAGCCCGAGGCTTGGTCTCGAGTGAACTCTTCCTGGGCATGAGCATCTCCATGTTGCCTTTGTAATCTGGGTTCCGTTCCCTGGCCTTGACTTTCGTCTCTTGAATTGGAGAGATGAATATTCCTTTAAAGGGAACACATACGATTATTAAAGGGTGGGGGGGGAGGGGGAACGTCTGATATAAGTGTGCGCTAGATTCGATTGTAAGCCCTCCGGTGCGATTTCTGGTTGTACATTACCACGTGATGTTCGTGTTGAACTTCTTTCGCACCGTACGTATCCAACCGTGCTCACCAGAGGTGCGGGGGAAGGACAACGCACGATACACGAAAAGCAGTTCTAAAGAAATTGTTTTTTCAATGTACCCACAAAGCACATCGGAAACGCTTCACGGGCACAGCTGCAACAATTTACGCAGCGTATAACGATAACAACGCCTCCCCTAATGAACGTTACATATTATCTAATCGTCTAGTCTCCCTTAATGAGGTGGATGTGGTGGCTATGTACGCCCGCGATCATGTAACTTTGCAGGCAAAGACTGGCGGATCATTCAGACGAGTGAACTTCCCAGCCCTCTGGGCAGTGAGGTGGCCCAGAGGTGGCAGGACAGCGAATGGGTTGGGAAGCCATCTGCGTGGAGCATTGATTGCTCTCCCTTCGTACGCGTTGGGTTTTCCTCGGCACTCCGGTTTCTCCCCGCATTCCAAACACTTGCTGCCAATTGGTATATCCAGATAAACATCCCAATGCAGGAACCTTCGAGAAGAGACTCGAATGGCACCGTCTCTGGATATAAGCAATTTGTTGATATTATTGTTCATCATTAATGAAGGAATACACCACAGCTAGTTTTTCAGCAGATTTTGTGTGCGGTGGGTGACAGCGTGTATGGGTACTTGCTTGAATTATGCACATTGCCCGCGTAATAATCGATTACACGGGCTAAAACACAACGTGAAATAAACCGTCGA
This sequence comes from Petromyzon marinus, assembly GCF_048934315.1. Taxonomy (NCBI): domain Eukaryota; kingdom Metazoa; phylum Chordata; class Hyperoartia; order Petromyzontiformes; family Petromyzontidae; genus Petromyzon; species Petromyzon marinus. The sequence continues at coordinate 6,204,981 of NC_133707.1, forward strand.
TGTTACGACCCAGCAAATGAAAATACAAAAGGGGAGAACCACCGCATGCATTTATAATGAAAGTGTAATTATCACAGTGTCTACAACAACCACTTTGCAGTAAAAAGGCAGACAACCTCTGCTTGAAACGCTGAGTTGCACAGTGGGAGGTGATTTGAGTGGAAGGTTGCAGGGGTGGATGGGCCATCTGTTTTACGAACTTTGAAACTGTTAAAACGTACCACGTGAATTAACGCGATTGATTTAAAATATTTAACTTGCCGGTTTCACCGCGATACGTACATCTTGTTTTTACAAGGCCGGACATGTGCGTTTTAATTGAATATCTTTACACTTGTGTCTGATCTATTGAGCTGTTGTGTGCTGCTTTTATATATATAGAGAGAGGGTGAGATTACCTGATTGCTTTGGAATAATTGGAATAATGCCTGCGCAGTTAATTTGGTACACAGTGGTGCCATGCGTTTCCCTGTGCCGGTGAATGGAATAGAATATTTTATGGGCAGCAACAAACAACAACAAAAACAAAAAGTATTCGAGAGTGAATAAAGTGGCCGGGTGAACCGGGGGTCAGAGATAGTGAGCCGGCACGACTGACGTGTTTGGGTTCGACACGGGGGTTTCCAGCTACCCGTGCTTCAAAGCGGCATCTCGTGTGCGGCGAGTCGACACTTCTCTGGCTGGCCACCGATGATCACGCAACAAACAAAATCACGTTAAAGTTGTTTTATTAATTTGGCTCATTGCAACACCTTTCAGTTTGTCTCACCCCCCCCCCACCCAAATCGGGTCACCAAAGTGCAAATAACCCAAAAAACCATTGCAATTTATTACAACTTTTTTTTTTAACTTAGTTTGTCAAAAAAAATATAGAATTCTAGCTCTGAAAATGTGAGAATAAATTGCTGCATTGATTTCCATGTGATGAACACTTTTTTTTCTCTGCGGCAGGGCATGTGGGAAAGAATATACCCCCTTGTGTGTGCGGATTAATTCGGTTCATTGAAGGGGTATCAGAAGTCGCCTGTTTATACGGGCCGGTATCAGAAGTCGCCTGTTTATGCGGGCCGGTATCAGAAGTCGCCTGTTTATGCGGGCCGGTATCAGAAGTCGCCTGTTTATGCGGGCCGGTATCAGAAGTCGCCTGTTTATGCGGGCCGGTTTCTAACACGGGGTAATGCACCGCTGCTCTCCGAGAATTTCAAATGGACACTTCGTCATCTATTGGAATATAATGTGAATAAATAAATTAAAATATTGTGTATATATCACCAAAATTACCAAATAGCGGACAAGGCGGTACGACTAATATCATTATTAATATCATTATTATCATCATCATCATCATCAGCCATGCTCAGCCATGCTGGATGAAGGCCTGTCCAAGCCATCGCCATCTCTCATGATCCCGCAATGCAACAATAAAACCTGGAACGCGCACACGAACAGATTCCATCGCTCCATCTCTTGGGCGCGCGCCCTCGCGCACGCATTACGTTCGGTAACTCGCCACCTCTCCAACGGTGTTGAGCTCTTGGCTCGGTGTAGGTGGTGATGAGAGGTTGAAAGAATGTAAAACATTCTTAGCCCTCAAGGTGAAAGAGCTGTCTTCGTACTAATGAGGCCCACGATTTAAATCCGTCTTTGATCACCGCCCCCTTCACAGTGCCCCACATGCCATCATCTTACGTCATCGCACAGCTCTTTTCAGTCTGCACCCAAAGTGGCTCATAGCAGAATGGAACATTTGCCTTTGTACGCAGTTGTTCTCATTTTGTAAAAAAAAAAAAACGGCTGTATTGTTACCCAAATTTTGTATCGTTCATTCATTAATCCATTCATTTGTTGGAATGTTGAGAGATTCTTATGGGAGCAACTATCAGAATATAACAAACAAAGAAATCCCCATAGGCGCGTGCCACATTGGAGAGGAAAGTGTTTGAACAATACAGTGAGGGAAAAAAGTATTTGATCCCCTGCTGATTTTGTACGTTTGCCCACTGACAAAGAAATGATCAGTCTATAATTTTAATGATAGGTTTATTTGAACAGTGAGAGACAGAATAACAACAAAAAAATCCAGAAAAACGCATGTCAAAAATGTTATAAATTGATTTGCATTTTAATGAGGGAAATAAGTATTTGACCTCCTCTCAATCCGAAAGATTTCTGGCTCCCAGGTGTGTTTTATACAGGTAACGAGCTGAGATTAGGAGCACACTTTTAATCTCAGCTTGTTACCTGTATAAAATACACCTGTCCACAGAAGCAATCAATCAATCAGATTACAAACTCTCCACCACGGCCAAGACCAAAGAGTACTCCAAGGATGTCAGGGACAATATTGTAGACCTACACAAGGCTGGAATGGGCTACAAGACCATTGCCAAGCAGCTTGGTGAGAAGGTGACAACAGTTGGTGCGATTATTCGCAAATGGAAGAAACACAAAATAACTGTCAATCTCCCTCGGCCTGGGGCTCCATGCAAGATCTCACCTCGTGGAGTTGCAATGACCATGAGAACGGTGAGGAATCAGCCCAGAACTACACGAGAGGATCTTGTCAATGATCTCAAGGCAGCTGGGACCATAGTCACCAAGAAAACAATTGGTAACACTACGCCGTGAAGGACTGAAATCCTGCAGTGCCCGCAAGGTCCTCCTGCTCAAGAAAGCACATATACATGCCCGTCTGAAGTTTGCCAATGAACATCTGAATGATTCAGAGGACAACTGGGTGAAAGTGTTGTGGTCAGATGAAACCAAAATGGAGCTCTTTGGCATCAACTCAACTCGCCGTGTTTGGAGGAGGAATGCTGCCTATGACCCCAAGAACACCATCCCCACCGTCAAACATGGAGGTGGAAACATTATGCTTTGGGGGTGTTTTTCTGCCAAGGGGACAGGACAACTTCACCGCATCAAAGGGCCGATGGACAGGACCATGTACCGTCAAATCTTGGGTGAGAACCTCCTTCCCTCAGCCAGGGCATGGAAAATGGGTCGTGGATGGCTATTCCAGCATGACAATGACCCAAAACACACGGCCAAGGCAACAAAGGAGTGGCTCTAGAAGAAGCAATTAAGGTCCTGGAGTGGCCTAGCCAGTCTTCAGACCTTAATCCCATAGAAAATCTGTGGAGGGAGCTGAAGGTTCGAGTTGCCAAACGTCAGCCTCGAAACCTTAATGACTTGGAGAAGATCTGCAAAGAGGAGTGGGACAAAATCCCTCCTGAGATGCGTGCAAACCTGGTGGTCAACTACAAAAAACGTCTGACCTCTGTGATTGCCAACAAGGGTTTTGCCACCAAGTACTAGGTCATGTTTTGTAGAGGGGTCAAATACTTATTTCCCTCATTAAAATGCAAATCAATTTACAAACATTTTTGACATGCGTTTTTCTGGATTTTGTTGTTGTTAATCTGTCTTTCACAGTTCAAATAAACCTACCATTATAATTATAGACTGATCATTTCTTTGTCAGTGGGCAAACGTACAAAATAAGCAGGGGATCAAATAATGTTTTTCCCTCACTGTATCTGCAAGCCAAGCCTTGCTTGATGCCAATTAGATTGCAAACCTGTGCCCACATATTGGCTTGGCACAATGGAGAGATATTTTAAGGCCTGCCGACTGCCAGAGTGTCTGCTTGGCGGATGTGGGGTGCACAGTCGGGAGGGGGAGGGGGTTGAGTTTTACGGCAGGGGTTCAAACGTGTGAGCTCACTCGGGAACATTTTATCCCACCCATCTCTCCTCCTTCCGCATCAATGCCTTATTGTATACGCAGCAATCACCGCAAGCCTGAACAATGTTTTGTTTTTAGAAATGGTAATACAATAATAGTTAGTGTGGAATAATGATGCCATATATTTTTACCCAGGAGAGCTATGCTGTCGGTCTTAAAACTGCATTTCAGGCAGGTCCTGCATTCGTATGTTTCGCGCAATTTGATTAATAACAGAACGAGGGTGCATCCTTGGAAAACCAGAACAGGTGGAAACCTCGGGGTGCTTGCAGTGCATTTGGCTGGAGCGGGAGTGGAGCGGTTCGGGCACTGCTCCGCTAATCCAGTAACCCTAGTTTGAGTCCCGTTCACAGCGAATTACAGTGGTGAATGTTTGAACCGGTGCAGGGCCTCCCCTAGGTCGGCTCAGCTTTGAACATGCACCTGGTCTGCTGCCTAAACATCAGCCCTGGGGAGACAAAGGCGGTCGGGGCGTGGCGTTGGCCCACCCACCCCCTCTTTTTGCCATGTCGGTCTTAATAGGTGTTCACTAACAGCACTTGCCCCAACAGTCTGAAAGGCTCTACGGGGGATCTTTGTTTTGCGCGCGTGTCCATCCATCGTTAATGTGCATTGACGTCAAATGTATGGCCACTTGACCATCTGTTAATGTCACTCGGGCAAAGGTACTGACAAAGGCAAGGTAAAATAATTGATGTTTAAGTCCACATTTGAATGCAATTTTCTGGGCGCTATGAACTATCGCCATTGGTGTTGATTAGCCCGGTTTTCTCATTCAAATGAGATGACCATTAGCCACAATACATCACTGAGTTATATTTTATTTAACATTGGTTTGTTACGGTGAATAACAAGTACCATTGCGGTTGGAGAAAACAAATTCACGCAATCAATTTAAATTGGAGTTAATTATCCCCTGTTTGTTATTCTGCCGCACTGTTGTCTAAATAAGATGAAGAATTCCGGTACAGCTTCAACGTAGCCTGCTTTGAGACCCACACGGATGTGAGATTATTGGCCAATTGCTGTCATTAGCTGTCGATTAATTCTTCAGCTGTATTGCTGATCATGTTTACCGTCCTTTGTCAGCCCAATTGAGCATTGTTTGATCGGAACCCACCACATTGGTCAATGCCGGTTGGTAAAGCCAGCTTGGAAGTGGGCTGGCTAGGACTCTTGGGACAAGGGCTGTAAGCGAGCACCTATTAAGGACCACACAGTGCAAGAGGCGCTGGTGTGGCCTGCATCACGCCCGCCCTCCTCTCTTCTCCCCAGCGTTGATTTTTACACACCGCTATAGCTTTGCCGTTTACAGCTGAGTTGCCCGAGTAGGAGGTCCAAGACCAGTTCAGTTATCACTCGCCACTGATGTTTGCCGTGGTCGAGAATACAGAATCAAAGGTTGCTCCGGTGACGAAATGTTAACTACCTCACCTGGTATACAGGAGGTCGTCGGTTTGATCCCAACCCTGATGCCTGTTGTATATTTGGAGTCTGCACGATCTCCCCGTGATCACGTGGATTTTTCTCCGGGTCCTCCGGTTTTTCCCTCCAAATTAAGAGACGTGCGTTGGGAGTATTCTTGGCTGCTATAAATGGTCACATGATTAGCCACTTGATTGGACTTTCATTTGTGGCCAGGTCGCTTCTGAAAAAGAGCTATGTAGCTCAGTAGGTGTTACCTGGTAAAATAAGAAAAAATAGTTTAATTTAACACGTCTGTTTTGCAACCAATATCCTATTTGGGTTAGATCATGTAAATACAAATCTGTTAAATTTTGATTTAAAGCTTTCGTGACTGCAGTAATTCATATTCTTAGCTCTTTCGGTAAAGTCACGTTGAAGGGAAACAATAAAATAATAAAATAATATATATAAAAAATAAAAAAATTCTCACGACGTTTCGACCATAACACAAACGATCGTCATCAGGCGTGTCGGTTTGCATTAATTTATTTATTTTAAAACGGTGTATTTATTTATAAAAAACGTTAGCGCCACGTGCAGCGATTTGGCAGTTTATTTAGAAGGACGAGTCCATCTATGTTCTGAAAAGAGGAGGGGGGAGACGAAAAATTAATGTATGCTGTCTGAAAGCCACTGTAAGCATGAACAATCAATTAAGACCTGAAATGGTTTATCAAATCTTTCCAATGATTGCTAAGCCAGCATCCATCTTCTCGGTTGAAATTGTCTCTGTGTTTGTATATGTGGATAGCCTCATCAACGAATCTCTCATGGTAGCCAGATGTCTTGCAGATAACCTCTGTCTTGGAGAAGTCAATGTCATGTGAGCCTACTGAAATTATACCAATGATCTGCCACGGCCGAGGTGTTGGTCCTACCATGTTTAAGGTCTGTTTTGTGTTCACGAATGCGGTCCGAGACATGGCGTTTGGTTTCTCCAATGTAACTACTACCCCAGAGGCAACTTAGTTTGTAGACACCAAGGTACTGTATGTCCGGAATCACATCTTTTACAGAAGGAACCAGATCACGGATTTTATGTAATGTGTTGAAACGGACCTGGATCTTGTGTTTATTCAAGATTTTGGAGATATTTTTGTGATCCCCGCAATGTAGGGTAAAGTGATGGTTTTGAAAGGCTCCTCAAGAGGGTCCTTCTTCATGGTTTGAGTGATAGCTTTGCGGATTGTATAGTCGGAGTAACCATTAGCCTTAAGAGCTTGGTGTACGTGCTTGAGTTCACTGCCTATGTGTTCCTGGTCGGATATGCATTGGGCTCTATGATACAGAGTCTTGATGAGAGAATTCTGCTGTGATGGATGGTGGTGGGAATCCGGTTTCAGATAAACATCCGTATGGGTAGCTTTCCTGTAGAGAGTGGCTCATTGAACCATCAGGTCTCTTTTTAATTAGGACATCCAAAAAAGGTAGCTTGCCATCTTTTTCGACTTCCATGGTAAATCTGATGGCTGGGTGTATGGAATTGATGTGGTCGAAGAATTGGTCTAGAGCAGGCCGGCCATGTGGCCAGATGACAAAAGTGTCATCCACGTATCTCTTCCATAAGGTTGGGCACAGAGTGGCAGTCTGGATGGCGTCAGTCTCAAATTTATCCATGAAAATGTTAGCTATAACCGGAGATGGGGGGGAGCCCATTGGGGTGCCGTCAGTTTAATAAATACACCGTTCAAAAATAAATAAATTAATGCAAACCGACACACCTGATGACGACCGTTTGTGTTATGGTCGAAACGTCGTGAGAATTTTTTTATTGTTTTATATATTTTATTATTTTATTGTTTCCCTTCAACGTGACTTTACCGAAAGAGCTAAGAATACAAATCTGTTGTTAAACCAGCCACCACCCGGCAATAGCCAATTAGTAAGGTTTGTGACGTAAACAGAACATGCCAATTCATTACGAGTACAGCACACCGGTTGTGTGTTGTAGAGCAAAAACAAATAGTTTCGTTTCAACTCAGATTCCTGGGTTTACAGCAAAGTTCACTCGCCGCTCCAGCCTAATACAGCTGATATATGTACAGTTTATGTTTTGGACGTCTTGGCATTTCCTCATCATTATTATTTGGATGGTCTGCCACGGTACCACTTGGTTTGTACACCTCTCAGGTAGTAATCGGGTGTCTTACTCAAACTTGTTTATAAATACACGCGCAATTAAAGATGTGGTATTTCATATTTTTACGTGGTATAACATTTACGTATGAAGGGGTTCCGGTTAAACATACTTTATCTCAATTAACTCCTCTCGATAAATGTTTTAATTCAAATACATGCGTTATTCTGTGATAATATGAAGATAACTGCGCATGGCTCTGTGTATCCATCAAACTTGCATTCTCTTACTAAACATAGCACGGTGTTAATTTTGGTGAAACATCTTCGTTTAAATGCTTACAAATTAACATTCACTGGAAACAAGCTAAGCATGTACTAATTCACATTTTCGTGCAACGTTTGTTTTGACCTTGGAGAGTGAACCGATTTAAGGGTGGCAAGATGTAATGGTTTGTTTCTACTCTTGTATTTTATTTTTAATATTTTTAATTACCAATTTTACGGGGTGGGGGGGGGGGGGTCTTCTCTGTTGGCTTCATTTTAGCAATTAGCACATCGTTATAATATACTTTTGAAAACTCATTTCTTAGAACTGAGTTTTTTGTATTCTTGGATCTTTCGGTAAAGTCACGTAGAAGGGACACAATAAAATAATACAAAAATACATTTAACAATTAGCACAACGTTATAATATACTTTTGAAAACTCATTTCTTTAGAACTGAGTTTTTTGTATTCTTGGTTCTTTCGGTAAAGTCACGTAGAAGGGAAACAATAAAAAAATAAAAATACATTTTATTGTTTTGTATATTTATTATTTTATCGTTCCCCTTCTACGTGACTTTACCGAAAGAACCAAGAATATGAATCCCTGCAGTCACGAAAGCTTTAAATCAAAATTAGATTTTTTGTTTGTTTAGTTTATTGTCCTTCCCCCGCACCTCTGATTTGCACGGTTGCTACATACGGTGCAAAAGAAGTCCAACTTACACATATAATAAGCTGTAAGATACTTTCTCGTACGCAAAAATTATGTACGTATCATGATCATAACAATTGATTGTTATCGATTAATTTATCCATTGTTACATTCACCATGTGAGCAAAATGGATCCATATTTATAGAGTATGCTCAACCTTGATAAAAAAACAGATCTCATTATTTAATCCTTGCCAAGAATTTATGAATCTCACTGCCATTGTTTTTTTTTCTGTTAATGCATAGCCATAACCTGTGTCACATCCAAGGTGATGGACAGACAGACTGGAGGACAGATGAGCGACAGGCAGCTTCAGATTTTGACTTATGGATTCGTGCCCCAATGCTGCGAGTCGTTAGAGTATCCTTCAAATTGAGTCGTGGCAGGAACATCTTTCAAATGGTACGGCAGTTTTTTGCCAAATTGCGTGGACTTAAAAGGTCCCGTGGAGAAGTGCTGGAGCATAACAAGTACCTTTTGAGGTCAAGATTTATATTAGGTGGCTCCTGTCGAAGTAGGAGGTGGCTAAAATGTTGTAGGGTTTCAGACATCATTGCATCTGTTCAGCCAGTCGTAAAATGTGCACATTTTCAGCTATTCTATTCGTGGCTCGCATGTGGTGGAATCAAGTGTGGGTAGCCCCTAAAACTTGCAGCTCTTAAGGATAAAATGTAAAAGAATTGCATTACATTAGCCGACGCCAAATCATTCCGAATGCGCCCGATCTTGATGTATGTCGAAGCAGAGTTGGGGTCGGGAAATACTTAGATAGGCGAATGGAGGACTTGCTTTGTATGAAAGTCCTCCATTTTACTCCCACGTGCCTCGCACCAACTAGTGGAACTACTGCGTGGGGTTTTTGCCATCGCGTTGGCTGGCTTTCCGGCGTGATGTTTTTTGCGGGTTGTACCTCGCATCGTTCTGACATTTTTCTCCCAGCACCGTGGCGCGAGACTTCCCAGCGCACGGAGGGCAAAACATCACGCATCGCGCACCACCACCACCACGCCAAATGACACGCGGTGCAATTACGCAAACACATCGGAGAGCCGCTCGTTAGTGGCAATGGCCAAATATCCCGAGGCAGGATGCTCCAGACTCTGAGTCTTGAGATGAGGTGAGGCTTCCCCCGATGGTAAATAATAAAGAGCGTGCAATGAAGGGCAAACAAATATCCTGCGAAACAAAGGAGAGCCCTCTAACCATCGTGATGGGGCCACCGCCGCAGAGCTCGGGATAAAATTATGGGAAAAGGGCAATGCAGCGATGGCTGAAAACCCTCATGGTTGATGGTCCCCATCGTTGAGTGAAGCTCCCTGAGGCCTAAGCCCAGGTTGCATTACTGCCCGAGGTTACTGCCGTGTCGATGAACAATAAAAAAAAGTATATAGTCCTCCACTGAAAAAAAAAGGTAATTGCCAATTCTGGAAAGGTGATGAAATTTCTTTGGAAAAAGAAAGAACCAAAATCAATGGGCTTTTGTGCTCACTGTTTATAGTTTACCGAAAGGAAGATATGATTTACACGGTCATCCCAAGATTCCTCTTGTGTCATGGTCGGGTTTCAAATAATTTATTGCAATCCAGCAGCCAGGTTCTTAATCCTTAAAAGCACAAGTTGACCCAGAGTGGAGTTTGGTTAAAAAAAAAAATCCCTGTTCTCTGCGTGTGTGTGTAGCTGCTTTCACACCCAGTCCCATGGGGAGAGTGGGCAGCAGCTCATGCATAGTAAGCTCATGCAAAGCTGATATGTTACCTGCTCAGCAAACCTTGCACGGTCTTACGAACCTAACCTTTTGGCATCTTGCAATTTGTCACGTGTTCACAGCAACTCCTGTCTGGTGTTCCGTGTCATTTGCTGCACAATTATTCGTCCCATGGCTGCGGTGTTGCGACGGCGCTTAATGCAGCTCCGTGCACGCCGAGGTGACTCAGCGGCAGAGCGAGCAGCTCGCAATTGGAAGTTCAGACCCTGGTTGGGGGGGGGGGGGTCGACTCGGCCTTTCGCGTCTCTGGGAGGGGGTGGTTGTGGGGGGTGGGGGCCTCTCGTGTGCGTGAGGTCGACAGCGGTCACCCTCTGGAGAGACCCGCCCCCGTCGTGAGAATGTGGAATTTGTTTGTTGCATTAAACCATTAAAAAACACACATACACACATCTCCAGACCAATTGTTTCAGGCACACGTACTCTCAAGTCGCCGTGAGCAACCTTGCCAAAAGCGCCGTTTCCACGTCTGACTCCTCTTGAGGTTGTGCAATCCCAGTGCAGTTGTTCGGTCTTGGTTAATGATTTTTTTTTTTAATAATCTCTACGCGTATTTCGCATTCACATCTTGGTTTGCGGGAGCTTCAATTCTGCGTCGGTTTTCACTGCTTTTTTTTTCAATGCCATTTCGTACTTTTTTTTGGCTACGGAATGGTCGGGGTTAGTTTTATTTTTCTTCAGTCTGTGTGTTTGGCAGACTGTTTTCAAACAAAGGTCTGACTGAATGTCTCGGAAATAATGGCATAATACCGCAAAAAAGTTTGTGCCAAAAAAGAAAGAAAACCCCCACTTAAATTAGCCGGTGAGCGGAGAAAAACCTGCGGATAATTGGCGAGAAAATAATGTATCTGCGGTAATAAACGAACACGTTGGTGATGTAATGCAACGCAGCAGACCCACACCATTAAGCGCTGTGTAATTGCTGTCGAACGCAAACACTCTTTGCATTAGAGTGTGCTGAGGTAACGTCTGTGAACAGGGAAATATTGAACCGACTGCTATTCTCAAGCTTAAAAATTCAAGCTTTGGTCGAAGAGCTCACGGAACAGTCTCCGCTGCAGCCCAAAGCCTTCTCACGTCGAGATTTCATTGAGCAGATTGTATTAATACAAGGCATTAACAATTGGGGTTAGGTCAAATATTCCCTCATATCACCTTCGTATTAATTTTTCAATGCTCATTCATTAAATCGCCCCTGCGGGTTCAATTAATTTGGCGAACCGTTATACTTCGCTGTTTTTGCTTTCGAGGTGGTAATTAATAGTGGCCTTGATGAAAAGGTGTTGATGTCCAGATATTGGCAATCAATGTGTATACGGCCTGGTCACACCGCCACCACCCCCCCGTTCCTACCTCCACCCCCTCGTGCTCTGCAACACCCTTCACGGGTGCTCGCGAACAGCACTTGCCCTAACAGCCTGTATAGGCTACAGGGGGGATCTTTGTCTTTGTGTGTGGTTGGTTGTTGTGTAAGGGGTTTGCTTACCACAGTATATGCATGAGTAACAGATATCAATTCCTGGCTGCGAATATCACCAGGAGAAGGGGATTTCAGATCTTTTCCAGTTGACGCAGTCTTAAATGAGTAGCTGATGCGTGTGCGGGGTGGAGCCGGTGATGTAGTGGCTAGCGCACTGTTCTACAAACCGGGCAACGCAAGTTCAATTCCCGGCCACGGCGAACATCGGCGGCGAGTGATATCCAAATGAGTCGTGGGCCACCCCTGCGCCGGCTCGTTGCAGTGTGTGGACATCACTCCCGGGGGGACATCACTCCTGGGGGGACACACCGCCAGCTCGTGTGCCGTGCCAGCCTTCATCGGTGCTCGCTAACAGCATTTGCCTCGGCAATATGTTTAAAGGTTATACAGGAGGATTTTTGTTTTCGCTAACTCCTTGTGCCAATAGCCTCAAATGGTTATGCGTTGTATGTGTAGGGGCAAATGCTGCTAACGCGCACGCATGAAGGTTAGCGCGCTGCGCTGCGAACCCGGCAACCCGGGTTCGATTTCCGCTTATGGTCGACACCAGTTACGATTATTTGAACCGGTCCTGGGCCTCCCCTAGGTCGACTCAGCCTCAAATGAATGCCTTGTGCGTTGTTTAAACGTCGCCACTTGGGAGACAAAGGTGGCTGGGCATGATGCTGGCCACCCACCCTCTCATGTGCTATGCCGGCCTTCATAGGTGCTGCTCGCTCACAGCACTTGCCCCAAATTTTCTGTTAAGGCTATACAAAGGGATCTTTGTCTTGCCAGAGCAATGCCAGCGAGCGGTACAACCCAGCCCGGAAAATCGAGACATGCATACAGCAACACACGCTGGTACTCCAACCAAGAAATCTACATCACACACCGAAACACAAAGCCCGAGTTTAGAACAATCGATTCGAACTTTGCTGAATTGAAGAGGAATGACGTTTAAAAGTGCCTGCGACCGTGCTCATCAAGAGCGTGCATGGGCCCGCCAAGAAATGTGGGTTAAAAAAAACTTTGTTTTCTCTTTGTTCAACAACCCATCGCTCGAATTGCAATCCGAAGCAAATCAAATGGAAAGGTCCCGCTTGCTTCCCCACCCACGTGCCGTCTAGACAAGGAGGTGCGATTGTGTGTGTGTGTGACTTTTCAACTTTTCAGCGAGACAGCCCAGCCGACGCGACATCCCATCCACACCCATCCCAGAGTGTGAAGAAATGCTTTAACAACGATGCGACGCACACCGCTGACATTGATAAATATCCATCCGAATGCCTCCAGTTCGCTGCAGACAATAATTTTGTTACCGTTCGCACTGTCCGCTTTTCACTCTCCGACTACTTGAACACCGCTTCTTCTTATTCTTCTTCTTTGCCGATGTTGATTTGGAGAAACATCGATAGTTATTTGACATTGAAGTGGTTGAGCCGGATATTTGCATCATGAGTTTGTGGAGCGGTGTATCACTGTGATGATGCCTCCTTCGTATAGATGGCTGTGCGAGTCTATGCATCTCTATGTCAGTTCACGGTTCCACATCTCATTTCCATTCTAAGACATTATGAATTTGGAGGGCAGGCAAAGCAACAGCGGATATCTGAAGTTGACTTTCACATCGGAAGGTTAAATAGAATGCATTTAATTTGCCCAAAATCTGGCAGGATTGCAGGCGCGCGCCATAAAATAACAAATATGTGAACGCTTTGGTCCTCAGAGTTACCGTTTCTGAGAATAACTACATCCAACGACAAACAAACGCGTGTTTGGAGAAAGCGTTACATAATCCATGCAATATGTGCGATTATTTATTTTTGCCCGGACACACGGCCGTTGTATTTCCTCAATATAGATTTTTCTTCCTTGGGTTTATTGTCCCCCTGCGTTATACGCGGTATCGGGCGTTTAAATATTCGGTGTTGGCTCAAATTAATCGCACTTCATCCTTGTTGTTCCCTTGTACGAAGACGTTCGCCCGCTCGCTCTCGGCCACTCTCAGGATCGCTCCCCATCTCGTCGCCGCCTCGGCCGTCTCCCTCGCCTGCCCCACCACCGCCCTCCCACCTCGCGCCGGTGCCTCGCCTCCGTGGGCTGTGCCTGGAGTGACCTCTGCTCCCCACCATAAAGTTTTTATTGTCTGGGGATCGAGCCGATCAGACCGCGTGACAGATGGAGCTATCGGGTACAACCCTCGGCCTGGAGGAACCACACTTTTACGGGCTGCCATATTTTTCAGCAGAGGTGCACGTGGCCGTTATATTTCCCCAATATAGATTTTGTGTCGGTGATGGGGCTGTATTTGTGTGCACTTTAGGGATGGAGAGAAAAGATTCCAGTTTACAGGGCTGTGTCATCCCCACAATATATAGAACAATTCCCCGTAAAAACCTTAAAAACCTAGAAAGCTATACCACTCTCGCTTATGTGCATCGCTTACTGTGATGGCATGTGACACATCAATCGGTTACAGGCCAAGCTACCACTGACAGTGATGGAAATTATATTTATAATAATTTAACAGCAAATGTTGGGGGGGGGGGGGGGGGAGGTTGTTACACACGTTTGTAAGTCTGCTCAACTTGGAAACAATCCGAAAGTATTTATAATAAATTTGTGGAAGCGTACGAGGTTATCTGCAATACTAAAAAAACATGCTTTTGAATTCTACAGCTCTTTGCCTGCACCATATAAATTTAATCACATAATAAAAATTGGCAAAGCCTGCTCTGGTTTATCATTATTGTAAAAAAAATAAAACGTATAAAATTGAGCAGCACTAAGTGTATTGTCCAATGGTTTATGTTAAATATTGGAATTTGGCAAGGCACAAAATTAAATTCCCCTGTGTAAAGAACACACACACACACACGCACACACGGCGATGCGGGGTTTGTATAATTCAGCAGGCATCCTTCACCGTGTCTGGGGGTGGGGGGGTCGATCAAATCCTGTGTGTAAAGTACATCTGGGTGTTCATCCAAAGTGTACAGGATGTGGATTGATTCCATTGAGTGATTGGGATCAGAATGCAGAGTGACATTGACAGGGGGTGGTGTGGCGGTTGGGGGGGGGGGGAGGAGGCGGTGGGGTTGGGGTTTTGGGTCATGGCAAGGATTTAGGTGGGGTGGGGAATTATTCTCACGAGAGAATAGGTCAAAGGTAAAATCATGGCAGGCCCAGGTGATTTTGTTTGTTTGTTTATTACTCATTGCAATTGCCACTGGGCTCTCGCGCCAGACTGGGCCTCAAAAACTGGTTTCACGCGGCATCCCAACCGGGCAAATCTTCGCATCGTCATCCCCCTTTCATATTCATGGGTTTTCTCCAGGTACTCCAGTTTCCTGCCACATGTGACACACACACATAAATATATTAATATAATTGACCAAACATCCCAATGCAGGACCCTCCTCATTAAGTGAGGCTATCCTGGATATGAGTGAAATGTCTTCATCATATTGTTAGTTCCAAGCTCCAGAGTCATGGTCATTTATTTCTGTTAAATATTGCATGCATTACGAACTGCATTATGATTATAGCGAAACGCCAATTATCTGGTCCACAAATATCCACTATTCCTCGTATCCTTCCCTCTTGAATCATTGAATAAAAACGTTATTATCCTCACATAGAACATTCCTCCAGTTTACGCCAGTTTTCCCTCGCATACTGTCACACGCTCGCACGTGGATTAGGCCAAGCAACCCAATGCAGGACGCTCCTGAAAATGAGTCTTGAGACTCAGGTGTCCGTAGGTTAAACAAGCAGCCACATTACTATGCGCTCTCTGAGCCACCCGGCCTCTTGACCCCCCCCCCCCCCCCATTTCCCCTGGGCGTGTAGATTCGGGAGGAGGGAAGGAGCTGTGGGGAAGGACAGAGAGGATGGAGCACACACAGAGCCTCGTGGGTTACGAGGACAAGGACCCACAACTGGGCCCTGTGGTTCCTGGGCCATTCAATAACCAGCAGTGCTCGTGGAACCGAGGCACATGTGTCTCGGTTTGTAATGCATGCTTACATGGTGCACTTCCCTTAAGTTCCGTTCAACGAAGGTTACATTTTGGCCATGAATTCTGGTGCCCATTGGCGTATTCACCTCGTCCTAGGATGTCGATTGGTTCAGCCAAAAACTAGTAAATGAGTGCACGCACGTTGAACTTCTTTCGCATTGTACGTAGCCAACCGCGCGAATCAGAGGTTGTGGGGGAAGGACAAAAAACTAAACACAAAAAAACAGTCCTAGAGAAATTAGTTTTCAATCTCGATTATTTCAAAGTGCATAGCTTCAGTGGCTTCCTAATATCGAAAGGAGGAGCGTTCCAGATGGCTGCTGAAGTGCATCTGAAAGCGCGCGATGTGGTGACCGTCTTTAAAAGCAACATTCTGTGACGTTAATTAAAGCAGTATTTATGGTTATCATAGTTGGGAAAAACCAAATTCAAACTAAATTTAATAAAGTAAAAAAAAGGTGGCCATACTAGCAGAGAGGCAGTCTCGTCACCTCCTCATATATTGACTGGGGACTATAATGGGCGTTCACAAATGGTGTGCATGACCCAGCAGCCCAAGCACGACATGTTTGGAATTTGCTCCAGAAGATTGCCGCGAGACTTCTCACCCACGCCACCTTGTCAATGAATCCAAGTCACCACAGTCCTCGGTTCGCTCCGCTGGCTGCCAACCCAGTCACTGCCACGACTACAAAATTGCCCCCCCCCCCCCCCCCCCACAATCTTCGAGATCCTCCACGCAATTCTAGATTTAAAGCTTTCGTGACTGCTAGGATCCATACTCTTTGGTTCTATTGGGTAAAGTCAGCGCTGTCCTCCAGACAGTCTCGTCCCTTCACCTGATGAAGGCCGCTTGTGTTGTGGCCGAAACGTCGTGATTTTTTTGTTATTTTATTTTCACCTACGTGACTTTACCCAATAGAACCAAAGAGTATCCTCCACGCACTTACACTCTGCCCACATCTCCCCCCCCCCACCCCTCGCCTCCCTCTGCTCCCCTTCTCTTTCGCCGGGCGGTCATGGCGCACGCCTCTAATGCAGTGCCGGAGCCCAAGGTTTGGTGGATCAAACGAATTTTGAGAAACTCTCTTCCCGTGGGTGTCAAGGTGCCGTAACCCTGGATTGCCGGGGGAAGGAGGCACAGCACAACGTGGACTAACTTCACATTTCCCTTCTCTTCGGGATAAAGTGTTGCCCCCCCCCCCACCCCACCAGGTGCTCCGGTTTCCTCCCAAGTGTATAAACATTTAGTTAGTTGAAAACATCTTGATGCATAGGGGAATGCAGAGCGTAGGCAGTTACTGGCTCACCAGTGTCTGTGGTTGTCTGTGGTTGCCCAGCAAATGCCAGATACAGTTTGCACAAACGACGCATTATAAAACGAAGCTAAACATGGCATGCTCTCTGCTCGGGCAACCACGGCCTTCTGGGGTTGCTCCTCTTCTTCCGCTGAGCCCCCCCCCCCCCCCCCCCCCCCGCTCTTCAGGTTCAATGCCTTCTTCCCCTTCCTTCCCTGCCTACTTCTGCCCCTCCCGATGTAGTTCCTCCACATTTCTACCTTCAAGTGATTCTGCTCCAAATGCACTCTGGTCTCAAAACAATCGGCAATAAAACTAATCGAATAAAAAAAATAAACTCAACACCTTGTTGTCCCATAACTCTTTGGCCGAAAGTGGAAAAGTATATCAGAGATGACGTTTCACATAATGGCCCTGCCTCTATTGGCACTCCGATTCGTGTGCTGTGCAGAAGGGCCGTTGCCCTTCTGCACAGCGCTATAAGCGTTTACGGCCGTAGTCTAGTCATTGACGAACGCATTGAGTTGTTTTTTTGCTTTTTGTATTTTAGCATCACTGCCAACGCAGCGGCGGTGGCATCGCTAAATAATTTCTCGAAGTCGGCATGACTCTCCCGCTTGTCGCATGTCCCCTCCTCGTTCGCGTTCGCACGTCGAGACGGACCCACGTCTTGAGACGCTGTCTCGTTCGGACACTTCGTAAATCCGAACGGCCTTGCGCCGCTTGCGTAACGGCCAAAGGGCTGCGGTGACCCCGGGGTTTCTGGTTGAGCGTCGCCGTGCGGCACAAGGGCAAGCGAATGGGTGCGCAACGCATGATTCAATCCGCTGAGGTCGTAATGCAATAATAATACAAATACATCCGCCCCCATATGACCCAGCCTGCGATTTTCACTGCATAACCTTAAAATCCGCAGGTCATTCATTTTTCACAGCAGACCATCCTACGCACACACGCGCACTGTGCAAAATGATATCGCCCCGCTTCTCAACCAACTCACGGGGTGACGATTTAGTGAGGTGTAAGTTATCAAATTTGCCGCTTCCAGTGAACTTGTGCGTAAATAATTTTAAGAAGAGCAGCACTCGAGAGTGATGGTTTGGAGGGGAAAAAAAAACCCAACGCATTACTACTTTTAATTAAACTCTTATTTGATTTACCGTCGGACGTCGTCTGTAAATTTCTCCGTTTCGGCTCCTTTGCATCCATTTCCCAAGATTAATTATTTTTGAGGAAAGGGTGTTGATTATTTCCATGTCCTTGTCGTCTGAGAATTCTAATTCTTCACCCTCATTCCAAAAAATATCAATCGTCCTCCCATCTCTGTTCCTTTTTCTTTACTTTGGTATTAGTCACCCGTCAGGATGTTCTATTTATGGTTTGACCTCGTTTAAAAGTTGGGTTCATATTCATTCGTACTTTTAGTCCTGGCTCATCGGAGCACATATGTTTATTATTTTCCTCGGGAAGCATTTCAAGAGCCCCTTAAAGCCAACTGCTAAACTATCCGATATCCTCTTACATTCTACAATTCTACGAGACACTAAGAATCCCACACCTCCATAATTACTGTCGACCTTTTCGTGATCGAAAATGTTGCCATTTTTCAATAAGGTGCCGTTTTTCTCTTGAAATGACACCAAATACGCGGGTCGGTGAGCAAACGCGAGTCACGCATCGCGGTGACCGTTCAGGAAACCTCGCGGGCTTCGCGCAGGACGGTGGCCGACGGTCGAGGCTAGCGATGGAGCGGCAGCCAAACGAGCGAGACACGCCACCACCGAGACGCAGCGGTGAGACCAGGCCGCGTGCAGCAGCGCGATAGGATCGTTGCATCGCGAGGGTCAATCGTTGCGTCCGCGAAGGACAGCGACGGCTCGCGCAGGCCTTCATCCACCAGTGGATAGATCATGTTCATGGCGATCATCGGGATGATGATGATCATCAGGATGACGATCGTGTGCGAATCCACACAACAAGTGGTATGTGGGCAAGCTGCACGTTTTATTTTCCTGTTGAGTCCTTGCGGTGACTAGTTTGCCAGACCGTTGATATGACGTAACCACGAGGTAAGCTTGCACAGGAGTCGTCTGCTGTATTCCTGCGGATGTTTGTGGGATTATCATTGAACCGTACCCACGGCAATGTGATTAGTTAGTTTCATTTGTTTCCGTGTGCGCATTTGCCATCGTCAGCATGTCTACGTCACGAGACAAACACGTGTCCGTTCACAACTCGGCAGCTGGCAGCGCACAACCCCGCATCAGAGAAGGGTCCCGAAAGAGGCTGTCAGAGGACTACTCCGAAAGTCACTTCAATAGATTTGTTCATCTACAAGAGGGGACATGCCTTTTATATGGACATCTTTATTCATACTGGAGGAATCCCATGAGCTATGAAGCAACTTTTCCACAGATGTCCAGAATGTAACAACAACAATACAAAAACACGATAGGAGTGCAAAGTATAGTGGACAAGAGAGTACTCGCCGCATATCAATCTCACCCAAATGGCTTCAGTCTCAGGGCTGGAATAAAGCGCTGAAAATCAGTGCTGCGGAGGCGAGGGTTGGGTGGATCGCAGAGATTTTGTGAAACTCCCTTCCCGTGGGGGTCGAGGCACCAAACCCCAGAAAGCGGAATAGCAAAAAAAATGTGGACTCCACCTGTTCCATCCATATGGGATAGCGTTGCCCCCTCGCATCCATGGTTTTCTCTCCCGGGTGCTCAGGTTTTCTCCCACATGTAGCCACACATGAATTGCCCGATGACACTTTACTAGCAACACATAGAGTAGCACAGAGCTTGGGTAATTATTCGTCGCCGACTTTCTCTGTGGTTCCTCCCCGCCCCTCTGAGTTGTTTTCTGCCTTCGAGAATACTTTGCGGCTGACTGCAAGTTGAAACTATCGTTGATGTATATTATTTTACACCCAATGTAACACGATTGGTACATTTCTTAGCTGTCATCAGGTGACTCGACCGAGGCCATCAACTCGCTTACGCTAGGGCTCCTAGTTTTTAACGAGGGGGTCCTCCAATTCAGACTCGAACCTCTAGCGTCTCAGTGGTGCCGGCCTTAGTAGTCGGACCCGTGGGCCCAACCGCACTATGGAATGTGATCACGAAAGACAATGTGAAGGCACTCACCAGTCGAGTGCGTAACCATCTTGAGCTACTGCCATGGCCCAAACTGGCAAATGTGAAAATTATTTGTTAATTTACAAAAAAAAATGTTTTTTGTTGTTCTCAAAATTATGGTTTTGCAGATCTCCGTTGACATCGGAGTAAGACGACTCGATGGGCTGTCGCCTGGTTCACATCGGGGAAAGCAAATGGAACAACATGTTTCTTAGCTTTTGTGTCACAATTTGAGACCCCTTTTCATCCTCTTGCTATTGTACTTCTTGCTACCAGTGAAGACTCCGATGTGGTGGCATGTGCTTTAGCACGCACGTCACGTCGGCAGCTTAAATGTGCTGTGCAAAATGTAATTTGTCCATTCTGCTTTCGTCTTCCACTGCCCCACACACCCCAGTTGCCCCCCCCCCCTCATCCTTACCACCCCCATTGCGCTCCGTTCTTCTGCGCCATTCTCACATTTATATCAAACTCGCAAATGGCGCCTGGTGAAAGCCGCCCGTTCTCATGATTTTGATTATCGCCTTGGAAGCTTAAAGCTGGGGGCGGAATGTCAGGCACGGTGGGGAGGGTGGGAGGATGCGTGGGGGACAAGAGGTTACTTGTGTAGTGATACCAGCTGACAGCTGCATTACAGGTTTCTCTGGCACCATAGGTGTCTGCAGGCACACACAACCCGCTAATCTGCTTTTGGAAATGGTGCGTCTGCGGACAGAGAGTGATTCGCGTTGCGTATTTTGGGCTGATTTTATATTTTTTTTTATTTTCGATGCAGAATTCCAATCTCCGTCGCCTTCCCACCTTGCCTTCAAAGTCGCCACCTTCCTTCCCTCCCCTATCCACACCCCTCTCTTGCTTATCCCAGCGAACGCCTCCGTCCAGCCGTGTGTGTCCCCCCCCCCACACCCCACCCCGCCACACTCCCGCCGCAATCCGTGGCTCTTTGCATCAACTTGCAAATGCGTAGTGACAGTGGAGAGCCTGAGCCCTGGCAATAATATCGGGGAGGCGGAAGAAATAAACCTCTGCAAAAAAAAATGGGATGGAGCAATGATTTTTTTCAATCATTGTGTGTGTGGTTTTTTTTTTTGGTCGGCGCCACGCCGTTATTTTTTATTTTGTAATACGTCAGCACATATGTGGCATTTCGGGTACAAAATCGCGTTACTTTGGTGACATTTATAGCATTAAAATAAATATGTGTGCATTAATGTGCTGATTTAGATACTGCAGAGTGTAGACATTTCTTTTCGTCCTCCGCATATTTTACAAAAAGCAGAAACCGAATAACAAAAAAGCAACGCCGGTTTTTTTGTCGCGCGCGTGTGTGTGAGCCGCAAGGTAAACCACTCGAACAAAGTTGCCGCAAGTTGTCAGCACGAACGTGGATAAGTGCGCTAAACGTGGTCACCTCAAGTCACATTACAGTGCTTATCATTTTCTCCGGCTCTCATGACGTGCGCGTGTTTCAAAGGGCCTTTACTCAAACCCTGATGGATAGGAGCTATGCAGAAACATCAAGATTAAGTCGACTGTGTGTAAAGCTGGTGAGATTGCACTTCCAGCAGCAGTAGCAGCTACCGAGATAACTGTCTTTGTCCTTGAGTTTTACCTTGCGTTTGATAATAAATCAAAGTTTATAACGTGACTTTGGTAAATTCTCAATTTTCACCGGTGGCTTTAACTCCTCCGAGCTGGCATTGATAAAAAGTTGCACATATCACCGAACCAACTCGTATCTTAATTTCCCTGCCATTGGCAAAGAAGATGAACGACCGTGGCTTTCGACATATATCCTGAATATCTGATGCAAATGCAGAAAATATTAACGCACGGTCCTCGACAAACATTACGTTATGCCACTGCGTGATTCATGACAGCGTTTTTTTTTTCCTGTCATATTTTATTTCATAATTTGGACCGCATTAGTCCTCAGGCGAGGCATTATTGTCGACGAGGCTCTCTGTGGCTGGTGGGCAAGGAAGAGTTCTTGTCACAAATTAACCACAATACCTTGCTGATCTTGTCAAGAAGCACACATCATCACGTGATCTCTGGTCATCCTCGCAGCAGCAGCCGCTTTTCGCTAACTATTGAACGAAGACGAATAACTGCATCGTGCGCTTTCAGTGCGCTGGAACGCTCTTGCTTCCGATATTAGGAAGCCACTGGAGCTATGCACTTTTAAATCATCTGGATTGAAAACTGCTTTTTGTGTTTAGTTTGTTGTCCTTCCCCCACACCTCCAATTAGCACGGTTGGCTACGTGTGGCGTGAAAGATGTTCAACGTACACACAAAACTAACTGATGTGTTGTTGGAAGTGGACATGATACATTCGGCAAGAGGAAAAACATCTGGGCGTCAAATGTGGACTGGGCGCCAATACATTTTTTTTCTTTGAAAAGGCATCAACTGGGATTTGCAGGCTTGTCCGTCTATTGTGCGGTTTAAAGACTATTCACAGGTCACACTTACACACACACTGCATTTATGTAAACCCACGAGGCTTAACACTTGAGCAAGTTCCTAACGAATGCCCTGCTCGTGAAACGCTTGCACGTACGTGTGAGTGCGCGTATGGGCAGCTATCGTGTAGCGGATAACGCTACGCAGCGCCACGAGTCCGGCTACCCGAGTTCGATTCCCGGCCACGACCACCGCCAGGGACGATTATTTATTATTTGAATCGGCCCTAGACCTTCACGAGGTCGACTCGGCCTCGAATGAGCAGCAGAAGGTCACGTGACAAGCGGGGATGACGGCACGTGGTCAAGAATAATGACGGAATGATAACGAAGGATCAGCACGTGTCTGAGAGACGTCTGGAGAGGAGACGGAGAAATTAAATCAGCTCATTTGTGTAGGTGCCACGTGTACATGACATTGCAGGGTCGTGAGTGATAGCGGAAGCTTGGGGGGGGGGGGGCCTTCAACCAGCAGTGGAGGCTGATGATGATGATCACATCTAATTAAACCCGAAATTCCAATGGCAGGGGCTCAATTCTCCATGAGCCAATCACGTGGAGGCGGATGCATCACTTTGTTGACCGTTTGGTTGTGACGCAGAAGAAAAATAACTTGTGTTTATTTTGTTGAGCATCAGAGCAATTATTGGTGGGCGGCCCTTCTCCCGGCAATGTCGCGGTGCGTTTGTGCGTGAAGGTGCCCGTGAAAGGCACGGCGATGCGCTAAAGAGGCGAGGAGACCCACAGGGCATCTGCTGACCACACGCTGGAAGCCACTTAATTCCTACCCGCTCACGATATCATCTGCATTCTTACGGTGGCCAGGTGGGAGAACCTGCTGTCCAGATACAGGGTAAAGATGTGCTTGCTTGTGCTGCTGCCACTGCTGTCGCCGATGTCTCTGCAGAAGTATTTATTGATGGCAATAACAACACCAACAACAAAAATCCTCCCAATTTTATTACGATTGTGATTTCGTTGTCATGTTATGAGGTTAAATGTCGATTTGCAACTCTGGTTGAGCCGTGTACACCACCCCATGTGTTGTATGTATGTTGTGTGTATATTGAACTTCTTCCGGACCGATACGTATCAAAATGCGCTAATTGGAGGCGTTGGAAAATGGGCCGTGATAATAAAGATCACAGGGCTATTTATTTATTACTTTCCTGTGACCTCGAGGGACGCTGAACTCTCTCCCACACGCCCTGGTACAGAAATGTGCATTGCATGGCGGCCAAAGCAATTCATTTTTAATTCTCAGAGCTGAAATTTCACCAAATTCTATGAAAAATAAAGTTATAGTAACAGGGTGTTTTCGCTGCTGTTGTTGTTGTTGCAGCAGCCATTAGTGACTGTGTGCTGAGACCATCAACTCTCCACACTTAAGAACAGAGTTTATTCACGTGTGGTTGGAACCCAGATTTGAACTCAGGATCACAGATACTCTGGCTCAAGCTCACTCATCACTTGGCCACTCTACCATTTCCTTTTGACCCAGGTTTAATTCCCGGCCAAATTCACCACCCGCGTTCGTCAGTTAAGCCTAAAAAATAATCACCTGGCATGCATATTTGAGTTGCTGATCGTGATGGCCATCGTTGCTCGTGAGATTACATTGGCTGAACATGTTTGAATTCTGGCCTCGCCTGCCACCTCTTGGCATGTCGAGTTGGCCCTGCAACGTTCTTTCTGGAGGCACTCATCCCGACACTCTAAACAGGGGAGGGGTGCGGGGGTTGAATTTCCGTTGGTGCCATTGGAGGTGTCGGATCCATGGAGCCAGTCGTGCGGGAAAGGGCATCATTGCTGCTGGTGTCAGTTGTGCTGCACGTTGTGCTGAATTGTGACATTGGGAAGAAGGGCTTGCGTGGGTGGGGGGATGGGGGGGGGCGATGTTCTCGGCCTGCGAGCGCAGCAAAACCCCCTGCTGGGCCTATTCTGCCATTTACAGGCAAACTACCACCCTCACGTCATAGATGACGGACAACCCACACCACGCTTAGCATCGTCATGATCCATGGTTTATTCACTGCTGGATAAAGGTCTCGCCATGCCCCCCCCCCCCCCACCTACAGTTCTGCAATGCCATGATCCATCTCGCTCCCGATCCCATCGCCGGTGATCGCCCTCTTGGGTGTGTCCTCTCCTTTGGCTGCCATTCCTTCACCGGTCTCATCCTTAGACCAACATTTTATGATGTGTCCTGCCACCTAGGCTCCCCCCTCCCCCCGCCCACTCTCCCTCCCCCCCCCCCCCCCCACTTTTGTCAGCAATAGTAAGCGTCTGATTTGTATTCATGTACATGTGTATGTATGCCAATCATGCCGATGGGAGGTGCGGGGAAAGGACAAGAAACAAATATGAGTTCCGAATAAATATTCGCGATGTTCCCACGTCCATGTGTTCCTCCGTCGACCTCGGCGCGATTTTCCTTGCATGCATCTCATCCTTGCATGCATCTCATCCCACAGCATCGGAGTCGAAATCGACCGAGCGCACCCTGACAACTCATTTTCTTTAGAAACTGCTTTTTGTTTTCCTTCCCCGCAAGCTCTGATTCGCGCGGTTGGCTACGTACGGTGGGAAAGATGTTCAATATAAGCACGTACATACATACACCCGCCACGCTTGGCTGCGCGATTTCGTTCAAATAGTGTGCGTCTTGTGACGAATTGGACTAAATTCCCTCCCTCCCGTGACTTAATCAGCAACCCCCGTCACTAAAACTACGGTTCACATGGAGAGAAGAACACAACTCCTGCACGTGGAGATTCCACACTTTTTTAAATCTGTGTACGTGCATGTTCATAGTCCCCCAGAGTGGAACTCGCTAATGGATAATTTTGTGGTTAAAAAAAAAAGCCAGCGGTTATGTTGGTTGTGATCCATCAATTGAGCAAGAACTCAAGCCTAATGGCTTACCAGGTGGATACTATCCAACACCTCGTGTTTAAGTAGGAAATCTCTGGACCCGGTTCGGCCTTGTTCATTTCATCAGTAGCGTCAGCTTAAACAAATGCTGCTAGATTACCATATGTTAGTTTAACACGTAGGCTTTCGCGACCAATATTATCCATAATAGAGGTTTTTTTTTTCTGGCTGTCGCCTAATGATGTTGGTTGTAATTACTGGCGAAACGACGGGTGGGCTGTACTAGTGTAGTGTTGTAAGGACGAGCAGACTTCTTTAGGAGGCACACTCTGTTTATTGTATTATTTCCTTATACAATGCTTAACACACACAGAGAAATATTCGGTCCCCTCACCCGATACCCTAGGGAGGTACAGCCTCCGGACCTGGCGGGACTCACACGTCTACCAGTAACCTCCTTGATACCTAAGGAGGTACAACCTCCGGACTTGGCGGGACTCACACGTCTACCGCTATCCTAGTCCTCCGGCTAGGACCTAGGGGAGGCTATCTGACCCACCGCTGGCCCGGTGGGTCCTGACCACTGGGTATGCCGAGCCTTAGCCCTTAGAAGGGCTGGGAGGCTGGTCCAGGGTCCTAGCTAGGCTTCAGCCCAGTCTTCTGTCTTCGTGCAGGGAGAGAACTCCCCGAGGTCCGTTGGGTCACCCGTCTTATACCCCTTCGTGGCCAGGTAGAACCAATCATACATTCCCACGTGGAACCGTCTGATTGGTTCGCACCAAACCCTGGCCACGATCCGTTTCACCTCGACTGACCCCAACCGTTGTACCCAGGGGTAATGCTGCACTGCCCTGGTGGCAACGCAGGTTACGCAACAGCGCGTAGTTAACACCTCTACATCAGTAACGTATTGGCATGTTCTGTTTACGTGACAAACCTTACCAGTTGGATGCACCGGGTGATGGCGGGTTTAACGACACATTTGTATTTATGAGATCTAACCCAAAAAATATCTATATTATGGCTGATATTGGTTGCGAAAGCCGATGTGTTAAACTAAACTATTTTTTATTATTATTATTTTATTTTACCAGGTAACATTTACTGAGCTACATCGCTCTTTCTCAGAAGCGATCCGGCCACAAATGATAGCTCAACGAAGTGGCTCACCATGTGGACATTTAAAGCAGCCAAAAATACTCCCAACGCACGTCTCTTAATGTGGAGGGAAAAACCGGAGGACCCGGAGAAAAATCCACGCGACCACGGGGAGAACGTGCAAACTCCAAATATACGACAGGCGTCAGGGTCGGGATCAAACCAATCTAACCCCAAAAAAAACTTCTAATGGATTTCCAAGTGTTATTGACAAGAACACTCCACGTAGTTTAACAGGCTTTTGCGACCAATATCCATAATATAAGTTTTTTTTGGGGTTAGATCACGTAAATATATGAATGTGTCATTAAAACCCGCCACCACCCGACACAGCCAACTAGTAATGATTGTCACGTAAACAGAACGTGGACAATTCGTCACTAGTACAGCACACCGGTGTATTGGAGAGCCAAGCCACAACACTCCACGTAGACTATGGGGACCACGTTCAATGCAAAATACTGTACCCTGCACAAACGCACAATGTGTAACATTTGGTAAGACCGGCAGCATTTTGTTTAGCAATGCTGACTGCTGATGAGACGCCAGACCGTCAAAACGGGTCCACACATTTTTGTTTGCTCTAAGAAAACTGCTGCTTGACAATTTTGGTCGCGAAAGCCAATCTGGCTGGTGGACTACAACATACAAACGCACAACAAAGATTACCACCCACATTCATAATAACAAAATAATCTGTGAACCATGAGGCAATTTCCACTCCTGGACGAATAAAAAAAAAGTGTTCATTATTTAAAAGGTATAACAAGTGTGTTACTCTTTCTCTATACACTGTAATCACACACGGGTTGCACATTAAGTCTGTGCAAGTGCAATTGGGTGCACTGCGTGTATATAAAGTGTAACTGCTTATACATGCTTTTTCCTATGGGGCTCAATCACAACACATAATGAGTTCGTGTCAAAACTAATTGCTGGATTTGAAACGACTCCCGGTTACGAGTCTCCTTACTGAGTTCTCCCTCCACACTGCGTTCTACCAACTCAAACCCAACCCTGCCTGTCGATGGTGAGAAGAGCCGATCCGATCAGACCCAGGCGACTTGAGCGCGAGAGCTGGGACGCCAGTAGCGATGACAACGTGCGGCGCTGCCGCCGCCGCTGCTGCTGCTCCTCGCAAAGTGTGCGAAGGCCATGAGTCCTATAATGGCGTGTGTGCATGTCGTGTGGACGCCCGCCCTCAGCCTTGCCTGAGCCAGCAGATCCGACGAAGTGACGGCCACATTGTCGACTCAGCACGGGCCACGCGTCTCGGCTCTTCTGTGAGCTGGTGGTCTAGGCAAGGCTGAGGGCGTTGCACAGTGCATGCAGCGCGGTTGTCACATAACGTGACACGCAAAGCATGATGGGAATCGTGCCTTCATGCTGTTTGTGAGAAACGCGCACCTTTTGTGTGTTGTTATTTTCTGCGGTGCTTGACGTGGGCACTCCCCCCCCCCCCCCCCCCGCTGTGTTGCCAAATGCAATCAGTGCAGCTGATGCCCTGGCAGCAGTGGGGGGCTTCATCATCCGGAGGTCTCCCTGATGTGGGTTGTGCACCGAGGTGCAATCGCTGGGTGGAGATTGGGTCAAGGAATGAGGAAGCACCGCTGTCTTTTGAGTGACTCCCTGAGGGAAAGAAGACCCGGCTTTTATTGGTAATATAATAATAATGTTTAAATTGTAGTGGTAGTAATAACAATGCTCTTATATTACACAGGAAAGGCTCACCGTGCAGGGTCCTGTCGCATTGAGATTATTGGTTAATTCCTGGTTTAAGCAAGCCTGACTGCTGATGAGACACTGATTGTTTGTTGCAAAAACATACATTTTCTTATGCGGAGTAACAGAATATGGGAAGGAGGCATTGTCTGCTGATTTATTTTGTTATGGCACCTTGTGTTCTCCACATTCATGCTCAATAATAATTGTGCAATGTATATTTGATATATATGCGGGAGGAAATTGGAAGTTTCCTCAACTCTGCAGTGGTGGCTCCATCACTGTGGTTGAATGGCCCCGCTTGTTTCATGTTATTGCCCTATATTGCGAGCTCTTTATTTACCCAGGAGAAAGTCTCACTGATTTTCGTGACTCGATATCACGGGATTCTCCTTAACTTTGGGGGTGTTTGGCCAATTCCATTTGCGAGTGTTTGGCTTCACGTAGGAGGAAACTGGACTCATTCTATCTGAACACATATCATAATTTGTCCAGTAATACAGATCAGTTAGTGGAACAAAAACTCCTAACCATGTAAATTTGAGTTCAAATCCTGGTCAATATCAGTTACAGCCTCATTGTCAGAGTTTTTCTGGCCCAATGCCCAACAATGATTTTGCCTGGTAAGCCAGCCTTGGAGTTAGGCCATTGCACATTTGGCCCAACTCAAATTTCAATCAGCCAGCCAGTGATTTAATTTTGGTCAAGGGTGTGGTGGCCTAAATCCAGGACCAGATTAGAGGGAAAATTACCAAGCCCAGTCGACTCTTGCCTATCATCACCCACTTGTATGCATGTATACGTTGAACTTCTTTCCCACCGTACGTAGCCGAACGCGCTAATCGGAGTTTGCGGAGGAAAGGGCCACTTGAGATGATCATGCGAGAACTGACTGAGGTGGCTGTGCACAACTTAGTGCAGGGAAAGGCAATGTGTGGCTGTCACACGAAGAGACCGATTGGTACTGTAGGAAACCCAATTAAACTCAACAAAAACAGCAACAAAGCGGACACGAGACGGTGTTTCATAAATAATTTGCCGCTATCCCTGATCGTGTTGGTTCATCTTGTTGGAAAGCCCCTTTGTTGTCTACAGGACTCGGTGACCTCCGTGAAGTTCTGGGCTCGGCACCCCAGAGATACTCAGGGTGGGGAAAAAAATGTTGAAAGTCTTCCCCGTGACCTGCACTTGCTTCGTGGCAAAGTCAAGAGGGAATTGTCTGGGCATTCTTCCCTCTACAGTTCGACAGCGCTTGCATTTTGCCAAGGGGTGGGGGTAGATATCAAGCAGTTGGTGCACAGCATCTTAATCATCAACAGCCGTGATAAATCCACTGCTGGATGAAGTCCTCCCCCAACCCATCACTATCACCACCATGATATCATTTTTTTAGAGGAACCCAAGTAATTGACGACAAAAAAAACAATTATATTTTGTTGGTGTTGATTCATCAACTGAATCGATTAATTGTCCCAACTTAAAACGTCTGATGAAAGAGAACATTCATCAATCAGAGTATCTATCCCCGGGTGTTTTGTTTCATTAATGGCGATCTTTATAGCACTATCCTGTACTTTAGACAACGCAGACAAAAAACTTTGTCAACAGCGTTCCAGCGAGCCAGACAAACTAACCGGTCGGATTGGGAACCTTAAACATCCTCGAGCGTAATGTTGAAGTCGTGGGTTCATTTCTCTTTGAAAATAGCAAAAACGACCTCTCCACGCAGCACAGAGTTTGAATTGGCCTCTTTGGTTTCCACAGAGGCCCCTGTAGGTGGAGTGAATTGTGCTGATAAATGCGAATTGCCCTGGGATGTGTCGATAGAGCAATTGGGCCGTCCCTGAACTACATCTTTTTTTGTTGCAATTCTATTTGAGGTGGCGTATCAGTGTTACGTCGTCGTTGTGAATTGGACACATTTCCATCCTGCAAGCGAGTAGTGCTTCACCCCTGCGCCAGAGAATAGCCCCAGAAAATGAGAGAACTGTTTCTGAAGTCACTTCAAGACCTGTGGAACCTTTTAACGACGTCGTTTGTCATGTGTCAAACAAAAAATGCTTCACTCTGCAATAGGTTGCTGGAATAAGCCAAATTTAAGTATGGGCAGTCCTCCCGTTCGTGAGTCGAAATTTTCTTCAGTCGGAACTCCACAATGCACTGTATTCAAATGCCAATTTGAAGCTCTTTGTCACAGGTTGCACAATGATAGCACAGCCCAAGTTACACAGGTAGACAAATTAAACAAACAAGAGAATAATATATTTTTTAAGTAAAGAATTTTTAACGAAAGGTAAAATTACAACTCTAAAAATTCACAGTTGTGAAATCACAGCTGCAGATCAAAGCTACATAATATCCTGGAAAGCTGGTATGAATGTTGTAATGGACCCCACAATTTGTACGATAGCTTTAAATGATGTATGGTGCTGTTTGTACGCTTGGGGTGGTTCATTTCTTTGAATGGTTGATTACGAATCAATATCTAATCCATGTGTTTGATGGATCGTTCTACTCATTTCGTACACTAAGCATTATCACAGGGGAGGTCACACTTCTACATGCCCAACTCTTCAGAATCAGAATGTTTATTTATCCAACCAACAATACAAAAAGTACGACAGGAGTGCACAGTATAGGAAAGGTAGGCAAATAACTTAAAACAATATACAAATAAAACTAAACACATTTTTTTAATCTCAAGCCCAGCTATTAGCTTATTTTTCAAAAGCGACCTGGCCACAAATGATAGCTCAACGAAGTGGCTTATCATGTGGACATTTATAGCAGCAAAATAATCTAAATAATCTGAATGCATGTTTCTAAATATGGAGGGAAAAACCGGAGGAGCTGGAGAAAAAAATCCACGCGACCACGGGGAGAGAGAGAGAGAGAGACATGCAAACTCAAAATATACAGCAGGCGTCAGGGTCGGATGCGAAACCCCCTACCTCCTGCATACCAGGCGAGGGAGATAACATCTCGCCACGGTGGCGCCTCTTCATGTGGCCACGAGACACACGACAGGGCTTTTACACGTGGACTTCTCTAGCGCCAACACTGAGGTGGTAAACGTATGGGTGATAAATGTGTGGGCGACTTCGCTGTCGTGGGTCCGCATTACCACTCCGCTCACCATGGCCGTGGGAGTTCTGAATTTAGAAATCTGCGGAAGCGCCCCGACAAGTACTCAGTCTGACACCGCTGGCAGCAGGGGTGACTGACCTCAGGAAACTACCGCCTCCGCAGACTTCTCCCCCCACCCCCACCCCCACCTTCGATTTAAATGCAAATATGTATGTACGGTATGTTGAACTTCTTTCTCACCCTACGTAGCCAACCAATAACTACGGATTAGAATGTTTTTTTTTTATCGAGTTTAGAAATCAGCGGGAGCGTCCCGTGAGTACTCGTGTCCTTTCTCCGCTGACAAGAAAGAGAGCGCCGTGGGATTCTCCCGCGGATTTTTTTTTTTAACCACAATTCCAAGTTGAAATATAACAACAACAAAAACCGTATCTTCATCGCGGTGCATTTGAGCTCCCCCTAGAGCCACCCTGGGCTCTCGTCATTATTATTATCGGAGTACATCGTCAAGTTGTCGAATTACGGATATTACAGTTGGATCTCCCTCTCACCAGCAACATTATCGGCGCTCCCTTACGGGGACGCCACGAATTGTTGCTGCTGCTGCTCTTTGCATTTGATTGTTCGCGTTGGATAGAGGGTGGGGAAAGAATAGGTACATAAATAAATAACTAGACGCATCATTGTCGGGTCCCATCCCCCCTCCAATGATGCGAAAGTGGCGGTTTTAGTGGGGGGGGGGGGGGGGGCGAATGAGTGTCCTTGCCATGGAAAAAAAAATCACTGAGCCGTGAAACCCGCAGCCTTAGAGGCCCCTTTCCCCAACAAAGCAGCTCAACCTTCGGCACATTTTCTTGGGTGAGAAATGCGTTTTGATAGCCCCGTGTGTCATTGCGATCAATACACAACAGCTCGATAGCCAAGAGCACAAGGCATACATTCCTTTTTTTTTGTTTCTTCTCCTCGGGTGTGTTAGCACTTCTATAACGTAGCCTCCTCCCCCTCACCTCGTCCAGAGGATGATCCAACGAGATTGTTCCTGACATACAGTGAGGGCAAAAAGTATTTGATCCCCTGCTGGTTTTGTACGTTTGCCCACTGACAAAGAAATGATCAGTCTATAATTTTAATGGTAGGTCTATTTGAATAGTGAGAGACAGATTAACAACAACAAAATCCAGAAAAACGCATGTCAAAAATGCTATAAATTGATTTGCATTTTAATGAGGGAAATAAGTATTTGGCCCCTCTGCAAAACATGACTTAGTACTTGGCGGCAAAACCCCTGTTGGCAATCACAGAGGTCAGACGTTTCTTGTAGTTGACCACCAGGTTTGCACACATCTCAGGAGGGATTTTGTCCCACTCGTCTTTGCAGATCTTCTCCAAGTCATTAAAGTTTCGAGGCTGACGTTTGGCAACTCGAACCTTCAGCTCCCTCCACAGATTTTCCATGGGATTAAGGTCTGGAGACTGGCTAGGCCACTCCAGGACCTTAATGTGCTTCTTCTTGAGCCACTCCTTTGTTGCCTTGGCCGTGTGTTTTGGGTCACTGTCATGCTGGCATACCCATCTACGACCCATTTTCAATGCCTTGGCTGAGGGAAGGAGGTTATCACCCAAGATTTGATGGTACATGGCCCCGTCCATCGTCCCTTTGATGCGGTGAAGTTGTCCTGTCCCCTTGGCAGAAAAACACCCCTAAAGCATAATGTTTCCACCTCTATGTTTTATGGTAGGGATGGTGTTCTTGGGGTCTTAGGCAGCATTCCTCCTCCTCCAAACACGGCGAGTTGAGTTGATGCCAAAGAGCTCCATTTTGGTCTCATCTGACCACAACACTTTCACCCAGTTGTCCTCTGAATCATTCAGATGTTCATTGGCAAACTTCAGACGGGCATGTATATGTGCTTTCTTGAGCAGGGGGACCTTGCGGGCGCTGCAGGATTTCAGTCCTTCATGGCGTAGTGTGTTACCAATTGTTTTCTTAGTGACTATGGTCCCAGCTGCCTTGAGATTATTGACAAGATCCTCCCGTGTAGTTCTGGGCTGATTCCTCACCGTTATAATGATCATTGCAACTCCACGAGGTGAGATCTTGCATGGAGCCCCAGGCCGAGGGAGATTGACAGTTCTTTTGTGTTTCTTCCATTTGCGAATAATCGCACCAACTGTTGTCACCTTCTCACCAAGCTGCTTGGAAATGGTCTTGTAGCCCATTCCACCCTTGTGTAGGTCTACAATCTTGTCCCTGATATCCTTGGAGAGCTCTTTGGCCTTGGCCATGGTGGAGAGTTTGCAATCTGATTGATTGCTTCTGGGGACAGGTGTCTTTTATATAGGTAACAAGCTGAGATTAGGAGCACTCCCTTTAAGAGTGTGCTCCTAATCTCAGCTTGTTACCTGTATAGAAGACACCTGGGAGCCAGAAATCTTTCTGATTGAGAGGGGGCCAAATACTTATTTCCCTACCATTAAAATTATAGACTGATCATTTCTTTTTCAGTGGGCAAACGTACAAAATCAGCAGGGGATCAAACACGTTTTTCCCTCACTGTACATGTATGTAGCATGTATGTATGTTGAACTTCCAACCATGCTCATCGAAGGTGCGGAAGAAGGACTACAAACTCAACACAACAAGCAGTTCTAAAGAAATTAGTTTGCAATCTGGATGATGATTTAGTAGTACATAGCGCCAGTGGCTTCCTAATATCGGAAGGAAGAGCGTTCCAGACGGCCGCAGAAGCGCATCTGAAAGCGCCGCACGACGCGGTGACTAATGTCTTTGTTCGATGGCAATAGCCAAAAGCCGCTGCGAGATTAAACCGGACGTCGCGTGATGGTTTATGCTGCCTGACTAGATCAGCGAGGTACTGTGGTCCATTCGTGGCAAACACTTTGTGTGTAACGAGTGCGATCTCGTCATCGTGCATCCGTTTCGGCAACTGGCACCCAGCACCACACGTTAAAAAAGTAAGCAAATGTTCGTAAATGAAACTTGGGGGGAGAAAGAAACCGAATGTGAAAGATGTATTAATGCGAATGGGCTTGTACAGGGTAAGCGCAGCTACACGTGCGTGGCACTGCATAAGTTGTTCAATTAGCTCGTGAGGTGGCTGCGATGTCAATGTAAGATGTAATAGAACTGTTACGTAATCCTAGGTGGTGGGAAAGTTCAGTTATATTGTTTTCTCTCTCTCTCTCTCTCCCCATTTCACGTGGAATGTTGCGTCGTCGAGTGGCAGGCGAGGTGGCGCAGTGGTTAGCAACCTTGGCTTTTAACTCCTTGTGATGGCTTGCATCAGAATCAGATTTTTTTTATTTGACTGGAGGAGGAATCCGATGAGCTTATGAAGCTCTTTTTCACAAATGTTCAGTAGTTTTCACAGATGTTTCAATAGCCGGTGGCTCCACATATCTGAACTTGTCCTGACCTCTTGCCACCCCTAATATCAGCATTTTGGAGTGTTAAGCGGGAGTGAGCCTGGATAGTGCTTGGATGGGTGACAACTGTCAACAAACAGGTTGTAATGAGCCATAATGCGGTGTTTTTTGGGTTATATCTCTTAAATATAAATGTGTCGTTAAACCTGCCAACACCTGACACAGCCAAATCTGGCTGTCGCCTGATGCTGCTAGTTGTAATTGCTGACGAAACGTCGGACTCAGATTGGAAATGTTGTGGATTTACTCTCCAACACACCGGTGTGCTGTACTAGCAACGAATTGGCATGTTCTGCTTACGTGACAAACCTTACTAATTGGCTGTGCCGGGAGGTGGCAAGTTTAACGACGCATTTATATTTACGCAATATAACCCCCCGAAAAAAACCCCTGTATTATGGATAATATTGGTCACGAAAGTCTACCGCGTGTTGAACTGAGGGCTGTGATTGGGCTTGCGGTGGCTACGAGGTGGGCACGAGAGGAGGCAGTCTTGTGCTGTGCCGCTGTGTCCCCACACATGCTTCACTCACCTTCACCAACCCACCCTGACCAGCACACTGAAGTATGGCCATAACTTGGCGCGGCTTAAATCTTATAGTGGATGGATTGAAAAAAAAAATGGCTTAATGTTTTTTTTTTAATACGTATGTATTTAATATATTTGTATATACGCGCACTCACTGCTTACCTTATTCATGTGATGAGTCGCTCATTTGAATTTTCGTCCTGGCATTCAATTCCATAAAATTAAGTTGGCGCTAATAGTTTTAGGGGGACATCTAATTTTAAAAATGCACGTATGGGTATGGTCAAATTTACTGTACGCATTTTCCCCCCCAAAGGCAAAGCCAAGCAAAAAATATATATGTCTCCCATTCTCAATGAGGAGAGTAAATCCTGTTTTTATTATTTGCGTTTAATAAACTCACACTTGATCTATCGCACGGCAAACGATTTAATTACCGGGCATGTCCGGACGTACCTACACGTATGTACCATCGTATAGCGCGGTCATTGCGTTATCTGTGTAGACCCCCCAAGATTTAATGGGGTTCAGGGCTAGCAGAGGAAAATAGCTTTGGCGTTTGTTTTTTCTTTCTCTGTCCCCTCCGGCTTTATTAAACTTTCATAACGTGTAATTTGTGGGGCAGGAAGAATAATTAGTAAACACAATAATTTATTCACCGTAGACACGGAAAGCAATTATTTAAGGTGGATGGGGGATCAAAATTATGCATTGAAACAGGCGAACGATGATACGCGCCGGATGAGTGGGGGGGGGGGGGCGGTGCCTTCTGGAAAAGTGAATTTGGTCAATGCAAATAAACGCAAATCGACGTTTTACAAATTGCCAGGGCAAGGGAGGTGTGGGCCGCCACTGCTCAACGTGCTGCTGCCAACGCGAGCCCTTGCCACAGGACTTGTGCGCTGAGAAACGATTCAAACAAACGCGTTCACAAATTTGCTTGAAAATGTTTTTTTTTCTCTCCAGTGGTTGAATATAGATCAGAAACATGGACTTCGGGCTAAGGGCATGGAACAAAATCAGCAAAAATGTGCAACAATAAAAAATATATATATAAAGAGTTTGGAATTTTAGTCCATTTGCAATGTTTTGAATTCCTGAGGGAGAAAGAGGAGCATGTGGATTGGGGAACAAACGCCATTCACTGACACCGTATCGCTAAGACAGCACGGGGGTCAAAGGGTGAGACTGATGATGGAATGGCAGCCAAAGGAGAGAATGCTCCCAGAGAGAATGACCGAAGCGACGAATGTGAATGAGATGTGTTCAGCTCGTGCGCACACGAGCGACGTGAATTGTGAGACCCTCACACCGTGAGGGATGATCGCAGCACGGGGGAAGCGTTCATTCAGCAGTGGGTAGACAATGACTGACAGGTGGCTCAGCGGTAGAGCAAGACGCTTTGCAATTCGAAGGCGAAGAAGCTCAAATCCTGGTTGGGAGATCACGCAGCCTGTCATCCCTTAGGGGTCGATAAATTGGAGCGTCGTTTTTGTGGGCACGTCAACAGCGGAGGTCCACTGGATAGACTCCGCTCGCTGCCACGGGATCGTGGAATTCACACCATCGCCTTACGGTTGTCTACAGAGAGATATGCAACCCTCTTCATCGCTCGCTTTGAGCGGGAAATCACTTGCGACGTTCGATGACGATGATGACCGGGAGGTGTCCGTGACCTTTGCCTCCGAGGTTTCTCAGCTCACCGTCTCGCTCCGTGCGCTGTGGGTCACTGCCGCCTCTCGTACTGAAGTGCAATTGTCCAGCTCCGGGAGAAGGCGGCCACGCACGTACCTCTTTCGATTCCGCACATGATATACCTCGCAGAAAATGGGAACAATTTGATGTGGGATATTGGTAAAAAAAAAATCCATCTGTGATCTGTTTTATTTTTGTTCAACGCTGTCTTACATAGCAATCTATTTATGGGATAGACGGTGGTGAAGCAGCGAACGCAATTTTGTATGCATGCGGCATCAGCTTGGTGTCGGGAGGTTTGGTTGCTTTGAGCTGATTCTCAAGTTGCTGGGCGCAGCAGCTCCTGTGTCTTCTCAATGAATTACGAATCTTTACCCACACACCCCCCCCCCCCACTCTCCCGCCCCCAGCCTCGTGCTTCCGTTCGGCTTGCACAGAAGCCCACCGTTCGGAATTTGTCTGCAAAAGCAAAGAAGAATGGACGTTAAATGATTGTGTCCGACGCTGGTTTTATGCCAAAAATGCGAGCTCGCTGTGCTATGACCTCCGAAGATCTGAGTAAAAATTCCCAGCCTCGGGCTAAAACATTCACGGCGAGTGACATCCGGACCGGTGCTGGTTCCCTTCGGAGTCACCAACCTGCGTGGTGAAGTATGGTTCTTTACAAATACCATGACCCCCAACACAGCTTGGCGGGGCAATTAATCCAGCAGTATATGAACATAATGAAAGTATGATAATATTGGTATTACAGTATGTTAATTAGCAAATCATGGTAATGCTTTCTGTAATGGGCTCATAGCATCTGGGCAGATTGGGGAAAAGCTTAAACTTTTCTCACAATAATCATATTAGCCTTGCCAGTCTCAACCATTTATTATGCATTGCATTTACATTTTATTTTTAACGTGTATTTCCCAAATATTATCATAGCAATTTACTTTACAGTGGTAAGCAGCATTGAGACTGCTATGAATTATGATGTCCGCCAGGATTACCAGAGGGGAAGTGATCTCGGCAGACAACGAAAATTGCGGTGGAGCGCTTCTGCTGTGAATGTCCGCACAACGATACATCGATGTCATCGATGGAATAATCAACTCTTGAACTCACGATGCATCCGTCGAATCTGGCGTGCAAGAATCAACTGTTTGTGTAAATTCGGTTGTGAACCATATGCGGTGGAGCCAACGAGGCTGCAAACGGGATGACGGGAGAGAAAAAAAAACTACACGTGAGACAATTCACATGAAATCTGGAACGCTCTTGCTTCCGATATTAGGAAGCCACTTTTAAATCATCTAGATTATCAACTAATTTCGTTAGAACCGCTTTTTGTGTTCGGTTTTTTGTCCTTCCTCCGCACCTCCGATTAGCGCGGTTGGCTACGTGCGGTGTGTCAAAGAAGTTCGACGTACATAAAATTGCTGGGCAAATTGTTACACGCCGAGTAGTGAGACGAAGTCGTTGGACTGAATGAGATGCTGACGGTATTGGAGGCCATCCCTTTGGTAAAAAGAGCTCCTCCACATCGAAGAAAATCAACACGTGTTTGCTGGGGTCACGTCGAAGAATTGGAGATCACACTAACGTTCGCATTCTTTTTAACAGCGACTCGACTGAAATCTAATTTAGTTCTGACATCGCCCTTGCGGAAGATGCGAATTGGGGGGGGGGGGGGGTTGTGCGATGAATGAAGCCAAAGCAATTTAAGTTGTCTCGTCGAACCAAGGGGTGGATTGCACTGTGTGCACGCGCTCTGTGCCCCCATCGTTGCTCGCAGTGGCAAAAGTCAATGAACAACAACAACAACGGTTTAATTGGAATCAGAGTTGGTAATTAAGGGTGGCTTTCGGAGGCACTTGGCCCAATCGTGATTTGTGCGCGTGCGAGCGAGTTGAGGCGAATGATCCACGGGCCGGGGAGCTGCCATCCTTCCTGCGAGATCGCAGCAGAAAGACTCGGGTACCTCGCTGTTCCACCGCCAGACTTTGAAGAAGCTGTTCTATCTATTTGCACGTTTGCCTGTTTGATTTACTTAAGAACCACCGCTTATGAGATGATTGGTAGCGCTGCGCCGTTGTCTAGACGGGGGGAGGCTGCCTGCCCACGGCGGTGGATTTGCTGGCACGCTGACCTTACGACCCCGAGGTCACCAGCTTAATTCGATCTTCCGGCGCGGTCATTGAAACACTCGGGACAAGATTCTTAAATGCCCCCCCTACCACCCTACATCCGTGAGCCCAGCAGTGTAACGGGTCCAGCACAGTGAGTCGATTGGCTGTTCGTTTTTTATGGGGTGAAGTGTGGGCACTCCCACCACTTCCGAGATATCTCTGGTTTACCATGGATGAGGAGACCAAATAACCCTCTCGAGCAGGGGTGGCCAACTTTGTAACAGACCAAGAGCCGAAAAGTTGCCATGAGTTCTGCAAAGAGCCAAGTGTATATATAAGTGTGTGTGCGTGTGTGTATATATATGCTGAAAGTTTTCGGCACAGCACGGGAGACATTAATTATTATTTGCTACTACTGTGAGAGTGCGTTCTACGTTGTGCCCCTTCGATAGAGCCGCACGTGGTGGATTAAAGAGCCGCACGTGGTGGATTAAAGAGCCGCACGTGGTGGATTAAGAAGCTGCACGTGGTGGATTAAAGAGCGGCACGTGGTGGACTAAAGAGCCGCACGTGGTGGACTAAAGAGCTGCACGTGGTGGACTAAAGAGCCGCACGTGGTGGATTAAAGAGCCGCACGTGGTGGATTAAAGAGCCGCACGTGGTGGATTAAAGAGCCGCACGTGGTGGATTAAAGAGCTGCACGTGGCTCGGGAGACGCCGTTGGCCACTGCTGCTCTAGAGGGAGGGGGGTAGGAGGCTTTTTTGAACTTCTTCGAACAGAGACCCTTCTCAGTTTAACACGCAGTAAGAAGGCTTTCGAGACCAATATTGTCTATAGTAGAGGTTTTTGGGGTAGATCGTATGAATGAGTGTGTTGTTAAACCCGCCACCACCTGACATAGCCAATTAAGGTTTGTCACGTAAATAAAATAGCCAGAGTTGGATGTCCGCCTGATGATGCTAGTTGTAATTACTGGCAAAATGTCGCACTCGAATTGTAAATGTTGTGGGTTTACTAGTAACGAATCGACAAGTTTTGTTTACGTGACAAACCTTACTAATTGGCGATCTAACCCAAAAAGCCTATATTCAGGGCGTGTAATCCTGCACGCTTTTTTTTTACAAACAAAAAGTACGCTTGCAAAGTCCATTTCGAACGCGCAACCGTGCCGCTCTTAGACATCGGTGGGAAAACCTCAAATCGAGCGCCATCTATTTATTTATTTCAAGCGTGTTCACATACATTTGGTTTTGTATTCAGGTTAAAAAACCGAGAACTCGGGATTGTACAGAATGCGCTTTTATGGACGCGTATTGCTGTGGTGAATTCACCCTACTTTAGGCAAACGTAAGGCATCGAGGGAGTATTGACCTCATGATGTCACTGGTTCTACATTACGTGTTCAACAATTCATCGTTTCAAAGTGTTATTTTTTATGCTTACTATATATATTTACACACATGCATGGATAAAAGTAGAGCATGTGATTTACGAGTCACATTTATTCTATGTCATTTTAGGCATGGAATTCTTGCAAGCCCGTATGGATTCTGCTCCACATTGGCAAATAAAATATCACATTCTTGAATTGATTTGCACCGCTGAATTGAGATAATTGACTATTTGGAAGCGAATGATTGCCATGGTAGCTATGAGATGTTAACTTCCTCACCTGTTATGCAGGAGGTCGTTGGTTTGATCCCGACCCTGGCACCTGCTGTATATTTGGAGTTTGCATGCCCCTCTCCCCATGATCGCGTGGATTTTTCTACAGGTCCCCTGGGTTTTCCCTCTACATTTAGAAACGTGCGTTTAGAGTATTTGGCTCCTATACATTTCCACATGATGAGCCACTTCGTTGAACTATCATTTGTGGCCACGTCACTCCTAAAAATATATTGCTTAGTGGGCCTATCCTGGTAAAATAAAATAAAATAGTTTAGTTTGCTCCATATCAGTGGCATAGCGTGGTCGGAATGGACACTGGAGGGAATAAACTTGGGCCCCCTGTCTCAGCCTTCACAACTTTCCTTGTGGCCCGGCATATGGACCTC
The DNA here is from genome assembly GCF_048934315.1 of Petromyzon marinus. Taxonomy (NCBI): domain Eukaryota; kingdom Metazoa; phylum Chordata; class Hyperoartia; order Petromyzontiformes; family Petromyzontidae; genus Petromyzon; species Petromyzon marinus. Next base: position 6,246,087 of record NC_133707.1, read on the forward strand.
TCTGACCCTTGGGCCCCTGTGCAGTTGCAACCACCTGCGTACTCATTAGCTACGCTACCACTGCCTACGACTGCTGGCGATCTCTGGATGGCATGTGACATCACGGACTCGTTTTTTTAATTGGCCGCTCAATGCGCCCGACTGGTGCTGTGCAGACTCGGCTGTCGGCTGTCGTCGCTGAGGTTTGCCTGGCTGCGCATGATGCTACTCGGGGCACAGCACTTATGCCAGGCCAGGGTGCATCTTAGGCCACGTAAAGTGGAGAAAAGTTTTGCTGGTCGGACGTCGCAGGGACGGACACAGATGTGATGGATTAACTGACAGAAATGACTGGCAGAAGTGCCACCTACACCGCCCACTGTGCCAACTTAGTACGTTTTAGCTGCCCGGCAGACTCTCTTTGTTGTCACGGTCACTTCTTATCTCTCAATGTTGCTGGAGGGCGAATGCCTTCAGCTGCCAGGTAGCGCCACGAGCCTCCATCCAAGCAGATCTTGCACCAGTCGTCAGCAAGTCCACCCAATTCCAAGTCTTCCTCTGCCACATAAGCCCACCTCTCCTTTAACCTTCTCCATGCCTCTTTTTAGCCCCATTAACTGCTTGGGCATGAGGTGGTTGGGCATATTGGCAACATGACCCAGCCAATTGCTGCCAGAGGAGTTCAATATTGGGATTGTGTCCAGTGCTTTAAAGAGATCAGTGAGCTTCTCACACAATTCAGTCTGGTTAAACCCAAGATGGATCACAGACAGGCCGGGCCAGAATGCATTAATCTGGCACAGGTGTTCCTGTGAAGAGGTCTGTGTTTGCAAGCATAGACAAAAGAAGGCATGATTGTGGCCGGAAAGCCCCGGAGCTTCGTGTGGAGTGGCATGCCAAGCAGCTTACGGACAGTGTTATGTTGTCGATGGATATCGAACACCGCTCGACTGATTTGCAGTGAGACCTCTGCTACAAATCCGACGTTTGAATGGTTTAAAAGACGGCAACCAGGCAGGTATTTTGCTTTAGTGGGGACTGATGATACAGCATGACCTAATTTTGGTGTCAACATGAGCACGAACGCGCGCAAACATACAAAAGACAAAGATGTCATTATTAAGACTTTTGGGGCAAGTGCTATTAGTAAGCATGATTACAGCTGACATAGTACACATGAATAGCTGGGGAAGAGGGAGTTGAGTTCGGTCTTGTCGCCAGCACCACAAACAACACATCTTTGTATCCCCAGAGCCGCACCATTTACGATCGAGTCGACCTTCGTGGATGCCTGTGCCACGCGCCACGGGTGCGGCTGGGAGTTGAAATCACGGTGTTACAGATTCATTGCGCAGCAGTGCGAACGACTGCGCCACCAATCGTCCGTATTTTCAGCGAAAACGCTCATGGCACCAGCTGTTGGTATCAAACCCGTCCGCCGCGGCAGTCTGGGGAAATGGTCGTGTTGGGTGACTTTATTTTCTCGTTTTCGCTGCGGCGTGAGCAGGGAGCGTATTTGCTGTATGGCCAGTGCATTAGCACCACAAACAGACATGCCTACCCATCAGAACACGCATTACTTTTCTGGTAATGCCTTTCAATGTCTTGAAGACAGAGGAGTGGAATGGAAAATATATAATTTTCGAGGACATTATGTTTTTTTTTCCCCTTCGCAATAATATGTGTGTGTAAGGAATGTGTCACTATGTTTAATATCAGTGAGCGAGATTCACGGTGTGTTTTTTTTTGCAAGATGTCCCTTGGAAGATGTACGACGTTGTGGACGTTGCGGGATCACTGTTCATGGTGAATGAAAGTAAAATTTGTACGCAGCAACAGCGTTCCAAATGCAAATGCCTTCCAGCACGAAATCAATAAACGGTAGTTAACAATTCTCAGCACGGTCAAACATTTTTCTCCAAACACATCAACTCGTGCAAAGATTGGGAGTAACAGATTAGCAGTGTGCATCAAAAACAGAGGAAAGACAATTACTGAACAGGCTAAAACATGAAAGGCTAAGTGATACAACTGGTCAAACATAGCTTTAATTGGTACATCACTTTATCATTTACAGCCCTATCTCAATCCACTGCTATTGCAGCAGTCCATCAGAACCAATGTCATGCAGCAACTCATATTGGAGGGGGTGGGGGGAATACAGAACCAGCAATTCCTCGTTTAACGGGCAAGATGCGTTCCTGAAAAGTTGCGCGTTAAGCGAAAACGGCGTGAAGCGAGGGATTACTGTGACTGAATTACATTAATAATGAGCCGTATGGCGGGACCCTGGGGTCCCGAATAAACGGAAGTCAAAATCGTAATTAAAGATTTTATTTTTCGCGACTCTGTCCGACCGCGCACATAAACGCTGCGACCCGCCCTGGCGTGGATCGTTCTGTTGTGTCACGTCGTGTCGTCCAAGCGCTCCGGCGAAGACGAATGCGCAGAAGAAACAAAACTTTGAAACTTTGATTAGCGAATCGTGCAGAGCTCGTCGAGAGGAACAGATCGCCGCATCGTTCGCCTTCAACAGACACACAATGACGTCGCAACGCAGTTTATGCGAGAGCCCGGGGGGCTTATGGGACCCCGGGGTCCCGCCATAAGGTTAATTATTTTGCACGATAACAATCGGCCTACAATCATCCCATGGCGTGACAAAGAACTGAGGTGAGGGTACGTCACCACGTACACATGCTGTATTGTTCCACGTACTGCATCGTACTGCACAGCCGGGCAGCTCAAGAAAGTAGTTTGTTGTCGACCGCTCAGAAACCACGTTATAGCGGTGCACGTTCCGCGTTATGACGGGGCCGGAGGGAGGGGGGTGTACCGCGTTATAACGGTGCATGTTCCGCGTTATAATAGTGTGCTTTCCATGTTATAACGTGGGGGGAGGGGGGTGCTTGTTCCATGTTATAATGGGGGCGCTCGTTCTGCGTTTATAATGTGTTTCGTGTTATAACGGTGCACGTAACGCGTTATAACGGCGCTCATTCCGCGTCATGCGAAAGCGTTCCAGAATGGCAGAACCGCGTTGCAGCGAAACTGCGCGACACCGCGTGTTCAGAGAGGACTTGCCGTATGATGGGGTGAATGTGTGAGGGTCGGCCTTGACGTGTGTCTGGAATAGGGGAGATGTTGAGGAACACCGCACAGGATGGTCGTGCGGGGAGGTGTTTAACAAGGTGGCGCATGAGGTATAGGTAGACAAGGTCGTTCTCGTTTGTCTCCGGGCAAGAGGAGGGCTCAGCACGTGTCGCAGGCCTTGAAAATCTTCGCCGATCAAAGTTAACAGCGGCACTCTGACGTTGTTCGTTGGCAACTCCAAAGAATTGTAGATTTGAAGCTTTCGTGACTGCAAGGATCCATACTCTTTGGTTCTATTCGGTAAAGTCATGTAGGTAAAAAGATTAAATAACAAAAATCACGACGTTTCGGCCACAACACAAGTGGCCTTCATCAGGTGAAGGGACCGTGCTGTCATGAGGACAGCGTTGGAGTGAAAACAGCCAAGCCCAAAGAAGGCACATTCCCTTGAGGCAGGTATCCTGGCAGCTTTGCAGGTGATTTCCAGGTGATTTCCAGGTGAGTTCCAGGTGATTTTCAGAATGATGTCGATTCCTGGCCATGGCCAATGACAGTCGCGAGTGATATCTGGACTACGAGTGCCCTCTTCACAAACCCGCACTGACCAGCGTGGCCGAAGCATGTCAACACACCATGACATGCTTCGGCGGATTATTTTGTGATTATTTCAGTCATGCCCAGCTTAAGACACCACATTGTAAGAACTGTTGAAAGCGTACATTTTCGTAATGATGATGCTTGTAATATACCGTACTTGCAGAACATTTGAATCTGCATAACGTTGTAGGCAGACAATATTTTGTTTGTTTTAGCTTTGGGATAACGACACCCAAGGGTGTTTGCGATTACCGCCGGTTTATACCGCGGTGGCGTGTTGGGTCGACAAAGGTTTTTAGCTGCCGCGGGGAGATGATGGGTAACCCACGCGTGAATGTCGGTCTCATTAGCCAGCTGCGTCCCTTTGCTCTCACCTAAAGCCTTGGTCAGAATGACGGATGATTGACTTGCACTGTGCCGCTCTGAAAACCGCCTGTTTAGCGTTAAGTACGAAGCCATGCAGGACGAGATGACAGGGTGTCATTTTCGCCGAGATGCTTGTTCTGCAAAATGCCCCGGCATCGCCGGTGAAAGCGTCAAGGAATGCAATTTATTTTTTTGTTTTGGTTAACGGACCGTTGCGTTCCTAAATGGCAGCCGGTAACTATGACATATTTTGACATTTACGATTGCAACAGGCTGATGAAAAATCATCCCCGGCGCCGTTGACGACATGACGCGCTCTCACGGTAGACCTCATTTCGAATTTGTGCTCTCATCCACCTCAAAGATGATGATGATGTTGTTTTTTTCCCCTTCCTCCCTGACTAAACATTTTCTCCTAATGGGACCTTCAAAAATTATCACGAAAGAAAACAAGCATTCGGTTTTCGGGATTTATTGACCAACTTTTTTGGTTGGTACGGTGAGACAGGCGCTGATATTTAATGAATGAATCACTCACTCAACTAGGTGAGGAGATACCAAGATGTATTTCTTTGCATTGTCATCATCTGAATGTCGAGTCCTCTTAGACAGAGCTATTGCTTTCACATATTTGGCACATGGATAATGCCATGGACATTCAATGTGGTCAAAGCTCTTATTTTGTTTCCCTGATTTCGACTCGCGAAATATTTTATGCTGAAAAATGGTCACTATCAATTGGAAATCATAGCTTTCCTTTGGCAGCATGAGCCATCAATCATCCAAATGTCCTTTATTCAAAATTAGGCGTAAGCCCATTTGGTAGACGCCATCTGTTTTGAAAGTGTATTCCACGTAACGACATATTGACCATTTTGAATGTTTTCATAATTTAGTTTTTAATAATTTTCATATTGGGGACTTGATCTGTGACATTTAAAAATTCGTATTCCATATGGCGTGAAGCTGTGAAACCTGTGAATTTACATCTCCATGGATATAAAGCCCTCTCCGTAGTCATGAGGTACAGGTGCAGCTTTGCAATTGCTTGATCACGCCACTGCTGGCAGAACCTCTACTAGAAGGAGCTTATAGACAAGGTTGGAGTACCCACAATTTACCCAACGATACGCCACTTGCCAATTGATCGACCGTGGTGTACCCAAGTGTGTGCTTTAACACGTAGGAGGCTTTCACGACTAATATCATCCATAATATATTTTTTGCGTTATATCGCGTTAATATAAATGTGTCGTTAAACCCGCCATCACCCGACACCACCAATTAGTAAGGTTTGTCACGCAAACAGAACATGCCAATTCGTTACTAGTATAACACACCACAACAAGTACTCCGATTGTAAATGTGGATTTGCTCTCCAACACACCGGTATGCTGTACTAGTAACGAAATGGCACGTTCCGTTTATATCATACAAGTGTAAACTGCCGTACAAAATGGATTTCTATAGCTTCTAAATGCAACTGCATCTCAGAATTAATGGAAACAAAATACCAACAAAAAAATGGTCCAACTGAAGAGGCTTCGTGGAGAAGAGGCAGCAATTGGAAGAGAACAGTGGGAATAATGTCTTGATCCTCCACTTAAATAGAAGCGGGGCCTTGGCAGCACGGATGGCTGGGGAAGGAATTCTAGAACACAAGGGTAGCAGCAGCAGCTGAGAAGGAGCGTCCTCCCACCGAGCAGACGTTTGGGGGGGGGGGGGGGGGGGGATTTAGAGAAGGCCCTCGGTTGGTTGAGTGGAAACCTCTAATTTGCTTTTGTGAATAATACAAAACATATCCATATTTAAAATCAAATATCTTGACATAACGGTGTCAGAGTAAAGACTCGAAAGCAAGTGGCTCGTTCAAGTAGTTTATTTCTGAATTTGTTTTGATGTTTTGAATTGATTCGACAAGAAACGTTGCCAAAAACAATCAAAAACCCGGGTGCCCTGTTTTCATGGGGACTGCCCTATGCCCTCCCTCCCCACCCAACACCCCCCCCCCCCTCACAAAAACTACAGATTTGTATTGAGTGCGCGACGTACGGCATTTCTGAAAGGAAATGAAGGAAGTGCCTCACCTCGACGGTGGTCATTTCCGAGACTTTCACGGACTTTATTTCAATTCGAGATTTCCCCGTGACCCACCATGACGTCCATGACAAAAACCAAAAGCCCAAACCATCGTCGTCCAGAGGAGGGGGGGGGGGGAAATCTTCATCATCGGCGGCCACCCCCCTCGCCGCGCAACTTAAACGCGACGTCGTGACCGGAGCACAATTTATAGAAACTCGTTAAACGGTTGACAAATTCATCCTGGTGCTTTAGGGCCCCGATTGCGCCGGGTGGGGCCCCGTGTCGGAGAATCACAGAGTTTATAAATTTACATCGGCAAAAACATTTTCGGTGTCATTTTATGGGAACCAAAAATAAATAAACGTATATATCTGCCAGTTTACGGTCATATTTATGGGAGTATTAATTCGTGTGTAAAATGCGCGTGCACGAATGCGTGCGCTGACTGATTGAAGATGTTTGAGAAAAATATACGGCGTATTTATTTTAAATATAATGAGACACTGCAATGCTCATGGGATGGAGTGGAAGCGCAGTGGTTAGTGCACCGCACTGTGCTCCAAGCAGCCTGAGTTTGATTCCCTTTCCGCGGCTAGCATCGGTGTTGAACGATATCCGAACTATGTGCTGAGCACCCCCACTTCACCAGCTTGCACTGAGCAGAGTGGTGAAGAATATTTAAACATCCCTCCATGACCAACATTGCATCGGTAAGAGGCCTTATTATTGAAGTGGATTGCCAATGGGCTGCAAATTATTATAATGTTCAGTAGTTATATGATAAGGTTAAGTACATTATTGTTGGCATTGCTATGGTCAGTCCACTGCTGGATGAAGGCCTCCTTAAGCTGCTGCCAGGTCTCAGGATCCCTCGGTGGAATAATCCGGCCTCGCCAATAAATAACGTCAATTGCACATGCATATCAAGTCCTGTGCTCAGAAGCCATCGACCGCCCATTAAAAATGTGTGCATTGTTTGCGGTAACTGCCGGACGTGTTTTCCGCGTGTGTGGAACGATTTTGACGTTGAATGTATCCATGAGTTCACGACGGGCACGTTCATTACAAAAGACAAAGATCCCCCACGGAAGCCTTAACAGACTGTTGGGGCAAGTGCTGCTAGCGAGCACCGATGAAGATCGGCGCGGAGCACGAAGGGGTGGGTGGCCAGCACCACGCCCGGCCGCCTTTGTCTACCCAGTGGCGATGCTTACACACCGCACCAGGTACTCGTTTCAGGCTGAGTCGACCTAGGGGAGGCCCAGGACCGGTTTAGATAATCGTCGCTGGCGTCGGCCGTGAGCGGGAAGGGAACTTGGCTCCGGCGGGTTCGTAGCGCAGCGCGCTGACCGCTATGTGACAACTATATGTGTATCTCGTTCCCCACTACGTGCGTAGATGCACGTACACAAACGTACGCAGGGAACACGACTCACTCTACACATTTGGTTGCCACTCCTTCTCGGCTCGCCCTGACAATCGTCGATTCCATTACTAAAACGAAGTGCTATTGATTTATTTAAATGCTGAAGGAGGGAGCCCGCCCGAGTGTCCGACCATCATCCAGATGGAGTGGGGAGATCAGCTCAAGCTTGGGAAATAAATGGAATATTGCATCACAGCACCGTGAGGAATGGCCATGAGTTGGGGGAGGAGGTTGGGGGGGGGGTGTCTTCATCCAGCAATCGATGGAGCATGGCTGGCATTGGTGATTAATTGATGTTTGTGTTATATTGTTGCCATGGTTGGTTTTTTTTTAGGAGGAGGAGGGGGGGGTGGAACCTTCTGTCCCACGGTAACCCCATGTGGATTGGGAGACAAGTGTAATCAAAGCTACAAATTAATGCCAACGATATACGAAACGGAGTCCTTTAGGAGAAGGTCAGCGGAAGTAGGTTAAGGCGTAAAGATATCAGGGAGGGAGGGGGGCGGGAGGTCACCGCCGTGGCTGCCGTTAAAGCGAAGGAAAACAACGGGAAATGTTTGCCGGGCGCGTCGCGAGAACAAACTGGAGGGAGATGAGAGAGGCCGAATCAACTCCGGGGGTGAGGACCGAGGGAAGGGAAGGGGGAGCGGAGGGAGAGATGGCGGTGGCAGCTGCGGCGGCCGTGACGACATCGCTAGAGTTCGGAGGTCACGGCTGGACAGGAGCAACTGGGGGGGGGAGGCGGGGGGAACGAAGGAATTGAATAAAATAGGGAAGGCCTTTGCCCAGCTGTAGGGGAAGTTCAGAGGCCAGCAGCAACAGTAACGGCAATAATAGCAACTGTGTCTTTGGACATGTACGCGTGCGTGCGTGCGTGGATGTATGTTGGACTTCTTCCGCTCCGTGCCTAGGCAACCCTGCTAATCGAAGGCGCGGGGGAAGGCATAGCAGCAACATCTGAATGTTTCAATGGAAAATGAAGAATAGAATAGAGGCAGTGAAATCTGCGAGGGGCTCACACGGCCATATGGGATACATCCATTCAAAACTGCAACCTTTGCTAAGTTTTACTTTAACACGTGTGAGCCAATGCATCGATTTATCACGAAACAAAGCTTCTCTCGAGTTCGAGTCCAGCTCACGGCCAACAGCAGTGACGATTATCTGAAACGGCGCTGGGCCTCCCCTAGGTCTACTCAGCCTCAAATGAGTACCTGGCACGTTGTGTACAGGGTGCTTAAAAAAATGTTAACACTTACATGGGACTATCGTTTTTAATGGAAAAAGAACGGATATTACACTGTACCATGATAACAAACTTATGTTATTAGCTGCAAAAAGTCAGAGTCTCCAATTGTTCGCCGTCATTGTCAACGCGTGCCTGAAATCTTCTCCAGGTGATCTCCAGAGCCCGGAGGCGGCACGTTTCTCGTGGTTTTGCTGCAAATTCTTAGAAGTGTTTACATTTTTTTAAGCACCCTGTAAACGTCACCACTCGGCAAACAAAGTTAGCCCCGACGTGGTGCTGGCCACCCACCCAGCGACCTACCCACCCCCCTGTGTTCTCGCTAACAGTGCTTGCCCCAACAGTCTTTTGGGGCTATACGGGGGACCATTGTTTTTGTCCTCTTTCACTCTTAACGCCTCTCCCATTTATAAGCTCTCCCCCATTATAGACGCACCGTGCATAAGAGATGGAAAAGATGCTGCCTTGCTAACCCTGTGGCGAGGAGAGGTCCCAAAGGTACGCGACAATTACCTTTGCGAGCGGCAGAGAAAGTTGCAAGAAAAAAACCAAAATGATTCCGTCGGCACGAGGAGCCCCTTCACATATTTCGAGTGGCCAAATTGCCTCAACGCTCGCCCAAAGTAGGAGCCTTATCTGTAAACATTAGCGCCGCGCCTCCACGTTGTATTCCAATTTCCTCATTGTGTGGGGAAGGAAGACCTTGGGGGAAATGGAATGAAAAAGCAATATAAAGGGGCCGTTTTTTTTTTGGGGGGGGGGGAGGAGGGGGGGTTGTGTTTGTGCGCGTGTCATATCAAATGTTTGTAGAAAATGAGCGTTGGCGGAGCTCTAGGCGCGCGCGAGTTTCCGCTGGGGCGAGTGTTATCTGTCGCGGTTTGAAACGCGCTCCTTCGCTTAAATTGTTCCGACCCCCGCCGCGACACCTGGACGTACCCGGATTCCACGAGACGTGCCCTCCCCAACGCCCCCATGCCCTGGAAATATTCCGTCGGCTCCGATCAAGGTTAGACGGTACAATGAATCACGGATGTGCAATTGCACCGTTGTTGTTGTTGTTGTTCCGGTGCCATCAATTCCAGTCCACCCTGGCGTCAACGAATGTGAAGAGGCGAAGGGGCAGCCCTGCAGATGCTTGCTCACGGTGCTGCTGGCTGAATGGGCCTCCACTGGAGCGAACTTTAGAGAGCGCCTCTAGAGGTTACTTTGACCTACGCTTTCACGTTAGCCAGCGGTGTGTTTGTGTGTGTGTGTGCATACGTTCAAAGTATTTCGCACAGTCCGTAGCCAACCGTGCTAATCGGAGGTGCGGGCATAGGGCAACAAACTTAAACACACACAAAAGCAGTTCTAAAGGAGATGAGATATCTTGGAAGGAGCGTGAGTACCCACACTTTTCCCCGCCACACGTGACCCACCAGTCAACAAAATCCGAGGGGGGGGGGTACCCATTTATTTAATCCTGCTGGATTGACGGGCGGGTTGGGGAGATTTAAGAAACTCGCCGCTTTTGTTTCCAACTGCCGCGCCGAGAAATCAAATCAAATTGAACCGCTGACCTCTGGATTGTAAGTCCCGTCTGCAGACCGTCACACCACTGTGGAGGCATCCACAAGGCATGCAGAGCAACTTGCTCAATTCATCTCAGCAGCAGTGGATACATTTGTAATCACAGTTTAATGTTTAGTAATGAACGGTACAAACGGGCCGCTTACGGTTGGTAGGTATACCCGAACAAAAACGTGCAAATCTAAACCAAGGCATTGGCTCAATTATTTTGCAAGCTCTCATTAATAATTTATTAGATTGTTAATTATAGTTGTTGTTGTGAGCGAGATTAATTGCCAGATTTTTTTGCTTTTTACTTTGTTGTAACTGTGAACATACGCGGAATGTGCGCTTGGGCTAATGGAGCGAGCATGAAGCGTTTAATCTCAGCGGCGGATATGCGTTGTGTTTTTTTTTGCATTCAGCGAGAAGGAGAGTACTTTGGGAGACAAAAATATGTCCGCGTGATATCGTTGTACAAGCATGAGGCTTTGGTTTAATAAAATATAATTAACAAAAAACAATTTCGAGGACGGTATTCCGTGCGGAGGCACTGATGCACAAGTCCATTTTAATCCAGCTGTCTCTCACGAGTAAATGGAATTCGCATTAAATATGAATACATCTAAAGTTTGCGCTTACAAAATGTAAGCGCAAACTTTATTCCGTCCATGCATGTTTGCGTCCGTATACACACACACACAGACGTACAATTCTTCCTCAAGTCCTCTCGAAAATGGGCAAAATAATGAAAAACGTACAAGGCCAAAATATGTACAGTCAAAACTATAAGAAAACGATGTACATAAATGGAACACTACACGCTTTTTAAGCAAAACATGTACATTTCCCGCACAAAGTTCGGGGATTTCAATATTTTCCCACTTCTTTCCAATAAAATCTCAGACATTTTTTGACGGCACCATGGCATCTACGGTAGTTTCGCTCGCCGCGCTATAATTTCTGGCAGCAGTGCAGGCGAATTAAAACCAACGCCAAGAAATAAACACACTTGGGGGGGGGAGGGGGTGGGGCAAAAGGATTTGGCCCGTGGTGACTACAAATTGGGCGTTTCGCGGTCATGACGACTTGTCAACGTTAAACAGAACAACGACACCATGAAGGAGACTACATTGGCAGTGATCTACGAGCACATGAAAAATGACCACACTCATTAACACAGTTTGATTGATAATTTACAACAACAACAATAAAAGGTAAAGATGCAGCCCTGCAATTGCTTTGCTCTTACGCGCCACCGCTGCTGAAAGGGCGGTCCACTGGCACTGAGTTCAAGAAAGCCCCCTCCACATTTTATTTTGGCCAAATCTTTCACGCTGGCCAGACGTGTTCGAAGAAGCGGGGAGTTACCCCCTTTATTTACCCCACCACCTGCAGCCTATCGATCGATTCACCGGTGGTGTCATACGGCTCTGTGAACGGAGGCGGGGAAGGTTCAAGACACTCATCGCGTTGTTTCCAATGCCATGCTGTGAGATCTGTACTGACCATTAATCCGCCTGTTGGAAAGCAGAAATAAAATATGCCGAAGTTTCGGGAAATGGGCCTTCCTCCAAACTCAACTAAACTATTTTTTTGTATTTTACCAGGTAAGGCCCACTGAGCTGTATAGCTCTCTTTCAGAAGCGACCTGGCCACAAATGATAGCTCAACGAAGTGGCTTTATTGTGTGGAAATCTATATCGGCCAAATACTCATGTTTCTAAATTTGTAGAGAAAAACCGGAGGACCTGGAGAAAAACCTACACGACCACGGGAAGAACGTGCAAACTTCAAATATACAGGCATCAGGGTCGGGATCCAACCCACGACCTCCTGCACACCGGGCGAAGGAGTTAACATTTCGCCACTGCGAGATGTGATCAGGGATAGACTGACTTTACAATTGGAAGTCACACTTAAAAGCAGGAGTGGGGAATGTTTTCCTTAGTGAGGGACAAATCGGACTAGGAAATAGCTTCGGTGGACAAAGATACCCCGTATAGCCTCATTAACAGGCTGTTGGGGCAAGTGCTGTTAGCGAGTACCACCTATGAAGGCCGTGACGGCACACGAGGGGGTGGGTGGCCAGCACCACGCCCGACCTCCTGTGTCTCCCCATTGGCAATGTTTATACACATCTCACTGGGTACTCATTTGAGGCCGAGTCGACTTAGGTGAGGCCCAAGACCGGTACAGACATTCGTCACTGGTATTGGTGGCACACGCACACACAAAATAATCTCCACATCATTACATTTGGCTAAATTCCACATTTTAAAATTAAAAACATCCCTTTCATCGGCATGCGACAAACCTCACTCTCACAAGCAAATCATGTGAGAAGTGCTTTCCCTCGAAGTGCTCTGCGTGGACCAGAGGCCGCTTTGAAGGGATCTCAGGGGTAGCTCTGTGATATCCGCTTCAGTGGACCGTTCTCCAACACGAAGGGTCGCATTGCACCGCGAGACAGCCGAATGGATTATTCGTCTCGCATCGCATTGCCAATAGCAACAATCGGGCTCAACATTTTAATTTTAACAATCGTTATTTTTTTTTATTTACACTGCTACAAAGCGCGAGCGATGGGGAGACGGTGGGGGATTGGGGGGGGGGGGTGGTTACAGATATTCCGCGGACGACGATCCCGAGGCCAGGTGCCCAGGGGGCAGGAGAACGGGAAGGTCACGGTGGTTGGGCTCGCTGTCCTCCTACCCACGTAGAGGGCAGCGGTCGGGAACGTCGTTTTTTAGGGGAGGGGTTAGACCAAGGCCGTAGCCATGGAGTCAACATTGGGGGGGACCAAATCTTCCAGGGTGGCTGGGGGTCCCAACCCAGAAAAATATCTACATTTGAAAACTCATTGCTCTGTTTTTACTTTTTTACCATTTCTTGTTTCATTGTATGTAATGGCAGAGATTAGGGATTAATAAAGTACAAACATTACCACAATCATATAAACAGAAATCTATGCATTGATTTATATGAAGACAAGTCCAGATATTGTGGCCAAGGTTTAGAAAATTGTTGTTTTTATTTACATAGCATAGCAATTTTTTTATAGCAATATATTCGGGGTGGGGGGGGGGGATGTGTCCCCCCCTCCCCCAATATATATTATAATTACGGCCTTGGGTTAGACGAGGCCAAGGGAGTGGGGCAGCCAAGTGTCACTTTTGTATCCTGGACGTCTGTCAAAAAAGAGCTTCAGAGCTCATCGGATTCCTCCAGTCTAAATGATATACTGCACTGTCCTGCGCGCTCGTGGCAACAATGAAGAAGCGTCATTCATTTTTAGCATTGGGCTGAATTCGCCGTCGTCACGTGCGAAAACGGAGAGCGTCAGCCCGTCCTGTTGCGACAAGGGAGTGCTGCAGAGTCACGCCGTCGTAATTAAATGCGTGCTGTCCATTATTTCATACGTCCTCTGGCGAGGAGCGGGGGGGGGGGGAAGGGTTTGCAACTTAATAATTCATGCGGCAAACACATAAGTCCACAGTGCCTCGCCGAATACTTACCCGCATTATTAATGGAAGGCATCCCGCATCTCTTCCACGTTTATATTTAGAATGCGGTTCAGCCTGCACTGTTGCGGTTAAGTATTTTTTGTTGAAAAAAAAATGTAGGGCTCTGCGCGAATTGACAATAATAATTTGTCAGCTGTTAATCGATGCTTCGGCCAAGATGAAGGGTCTACCCGTCGCTGCGTCGTTCGCAGGAGTTGGTTGACCATACTTCACCACGCCGGTCGGTGCGCATTGATGAAGTGGGGCGGGCGGGGGGGGGGGGTGAGGAGTACCCAGGATCGGTTCAGAATCCACATCCCCGCATTGCGATAGGTGCAATTCCGTGTAACTCACAATGTTGTGTTAGCGTGATCACCCCCCCCCCCCCCCATCCACTTTCGTTTGTTCTGCCATCGTGCCATTGAGCAGTCGGCATTTTTGCGTTGGTTTAATTTTTTTGGGTACGGAATTAATACCCACGTGAATTGCAAATTGCAGATTTATTTTGCAAGTGTGTGTAGATTTGGCCGTCGTTCTGCTGGAAAAATGGCAGAACGATAATGAACGCAGCGACGCGAATTGAGCTCAACGTAATACGTTGACCGTCATCACGATTATGACCCTGCGCATTCCGACGAATGACCTTGCTATTGGCCAAGCGTTCACCTCGCCCCTTTTAAAATCATTTAATCTCACAGCGGTGTGCACGTTAATGTGAAGCGTTTCATTTTATATACATGTATATTTAAAACAACATTTCCCATATATTTATTGTTTTATATATATTTATTGTTTTATATTTTTATTATTTTATTGTTTCCCTTCTACATGACTTTACCGAAAGAACCAAGAATATGAATCCCTGCAGTCACGAAAGCTTTAAATCCAAATTTAACATTTCCCTTTTGTGTGGCGTGCCGTTACTCATCGCATGTATTTTGCATGCACGCCCGCATTTGCGAATTAAATTGTTTGTTGGGAAAGAAAAGAAACGCAGTCTCCTGTTCAGCTTGAGAGAATGTTTTTTTTTTAAATACTCTCTCGAGATTTACACGCGGCTTTCTTGCCTGTGGTGCTCTCCACAGGGAGGGGGGAGGTGGCATAGTTCGACCGCCGCCGCCCCCCCCCCCCTGCCCCAGCATAAAGATTCTCCCAATTCAATTCACACATCGAACGGTGGCCCTTAACCGGATCGCGGTCAGAAACATCGCGCCGCAGACGCAAGCCGTGTCCCTCCACACCGACGGAGAGTGGAGGGCCGTGGGCTCCGCTCTAAATCGACGCCACCGCCCCCCGGTGACGGCGGCGTTTCGGACGTTCGCCGGGCGGTAGGAGGAGGCGGCGGTGGGGGGGGGGGATGTTAGTCCGAGACCGCCCGCTCGCTCAACCCGCCAACCTCGATGCGAGCGCGCGGGAACGTTGCCGGTCAACTCCCAGCCGCGTGGAATGAGTCGCGTGTGCGTTTTGCATCTGCGGGTCTCCACGGTCAGTCCGTGGGTTTCCACGCGGAGTCCACTGCCGTGCACGGCGGTGGGGGGGGGGGGGGGGGGGGTCTGTCGGCCTCTGTGTAAGCCTAAGAATCCGCCCGAGAGCCTACGTCTGAAACCGTGGACCACCAACCCGCCACACGAACAACATAAACGTTGCCGATCGACTCCCCCTGCTGTACGAAAGTAGAAGAAGAGAGGGGGGGAAAAAAAACAGACGTTTTGAGCGCTCGAAAACACACAAAAATCCGGGACGTTAAATTAATTTACATCGTTGGTTTAATTGATTTAAATCATTGTTTTAATTCGCCGCGTGCAGACGCAACGAGGAGTCCCCCTCCCCCCACCTCCTGCAAGCGCTTGCTTTAAGAAAGCCATGGGTTGCACTCCGAGTGCAATCGCTAATTCGGTTTGCATGCCGCGTGCAAATTGCGCTGCGGTTGCCGCCGAGATATTTCTGGGCTCTCGTCCAAGGTCAAATTTGCAAGACGCGAAACACACTTGGCGGCGATCACGCAGGTCAAGAGGGGGGGGGGGGTGGATTTCGCCGACAAGACATCGTCAGTGTGAGGTCCGCCACACATTTGAAACCATTGTTGGGTTTGACAACAGCACGATGATGATGTGGGTGGCCTCACTAAAGGCCCGCCAGTGGCTCTCGGCCCTCGCAATGAAGAACACTGGGCGTAGGCAAACTCCTAATTGTTGAACTTGTGAAGACAGTCACGAAAAAGCACCATTCATACTCCGGCTTTTACGTTGTGTCTCTTTGCAAGCTTTAGGTAGTTTCACTTGTGCGGTTTCGAGATGCATTTCATCTCTGCGTTAACGTTTCACGAACAGGTTTTTCAATATCTTCGATGCGACAGCTGGTGTGTCTACAGCAAAGCAACTGGTTCGGGAGCTTTCCATCTTTTCACGAAGTGAAGAACCATGCTTTTCTGTGGCAAGTGTGACATTTAGAGCATCTTCCCCATTATCCAAAAATATATGTGTTTCCTGTGGTTTATGATTGTTTTGGACCACTTTTTATATTCCGTCCTTTTTCATGCATTTATGGTTGCTGCTTGTACACCACGGGGGCCACTGTTTGTGATTCACTAATCAATTTCACTTTCATTGCTGTTGTTCTCGATGTTATTTTGTCAGTCTTCTCCAAATGGTTTTTAAAGATTTATATCCCCGTATCGTACGTTTAGTTTGACAAACTTCGAATGGAGAAACAAAGGCGGCAACGTGACATGACGGAAGGTATTAACCATCTCGGATATGCTGAACGGCACAATCGGAGCAATCGATTTGAAATTAACTGTAGCTCATGGTTGAACAACTCGACAAAGAAGGCTGGAAAAGTTGGGCTTTAAGATACGGCATGTTGACGCAGGGAGGTCTTCATCCAGCAGTGGATTGCTCATGGCTGTTGTTGACGATGATGATACAATCGGAGTGACAGTCATGTCTTCTAAATTAGGTGGACCGTTGCATCGCAGGCTAGTGTGAGCTGGTGGTGGAGGACTTGGGGGACGTTCATCCAGCAGTGGATTGACCATAGCAATACCAAGAACGACGAACTTAACCTGTCAGATAACTACTGAACAAATAATAATGAACAATTTGCAGCCCTTTGGAAAACCACACCTGGGGGCAGGCCGCTATTGCCACCCCCCCTCCCCGCCTGCCCATGCTGTGCCTCCCTTGGCGGCTGTTCACCACGTGGTAGTGTAGCGGTCAGCACGCAGCGCTACAAACCTGCCGACCCGGGTTCGATTCCCGCTCACGGCCAACACCTGCGACGATTATCTGAACCGGTCCTGGGCCTCACCTAGGTCGACTCAGCCTGAAGTGAGTACCTGGTGCGGTGCGTAAACATCGCCACTGGGGGAGACAAAGGCGGCCGGGCGTGGTGTTGGCCAGCCACCTCCTCGTGTTGCCGTGCCGGCCTTTATAGGTGCTCGCTAACAGCACTTGCCCCTGCAGTCTGTTACAGGCTACACGGGGGATCTTTGTCTTTATGTTTTGTCACTGCGCCGGTCAGCGCAGGCTGGTGAAGTGGGTGATGATGATGATGGTGAGGCACGAGTGGCGAGCGTTGGCGCAGCGCTTGGCGCGACGCGATTTCTATTCCCGCTCACGGCCAACACCTGCGACGATTATTTGAACCGGATCTGGGCCTACTCTAGGTTGACTCGGCCTCAAATGAGTACCCGGTGTGGCGTGTAAACATCGCCACTGGGGGAGACAAAGGCGGCCGGGCGTGGTGCTGGCCACTCAACCCCTCGCGTTCCGTGCCGGCCTTCACAGGTCGTCCCTAACAGCACTTTGCCCCAACAGTCTGTTTCAGGCTACACGGAAGGTGGGATCTTCGTCTTTGACGAGTCTTTTAAATGAAGTAACGTTTCAAGTCTGTCCTCGGTGTATTGTAGAGCTCGATGCAACAGTTAATGCGAGCTTCAATCTGTTAGACGGTGGTGTCGTGGGTGTGAGTGGCAGATGCTTCCGCTGCGGATGGAGCTTGGGCGCGAGCGATTCTCCGCTCGAGCACCCCCCCACCCCCCCCCCACCACCACCCCCCCCCCCCCCCTTTGTTGCACAGCTACATTTTACCGGGATTATAATCCGACTTGTCGTCCCGTCAAGGCCGCCTTTCACGTCAAGCAAATTAAATTAATTTGACAAATGTGCGAACCGCTTTTGCACCGCGAAGGCACGGACCTCGCGGACCACCGTTCCCGTGATTAGCAGCGGCAGTGGGAAGCAGCAGAACGTGCGCGGATCAAATTGCCGACGGCCGAAACATCGGAAACAAATCAACTGCGCCCATTGAGGAAGACAAATTAAAATAATAACGCCCTTCTCGCAAAAAATATAATTTTACAAAAACATCCAAATGGGCATCGAACCCACTGGGCAATTGCAGGGCTGCAGATTTACCTTTAACCACAAAAAAAATCGTGCACATCAATTGTCCTGTGTAATGGTCGTTGGCAAAACTTTGCAATCCAGGGGTCGGTCAGCTCGGCCTCACAGCGTGGCAGATGGAGCGCGGGCCAAAGTTTCTTCAAATCGCCCAACGTCTTTCCGCCCAGCGGCGTGGATGGGTGCACCACGGTGGGTCGGTGGGCAGGTTTGCGCTTGGTGGGGTAAAGTGTGGGTACTCTCACCTGTCGCAAGGTGTCTTGCTCGTCGACAAAGGCAAGGCCAAAACACCTTCCAGAGGGCCCCACTAGAGCTCCCTCGAGCGGGGGGAGACCCTTCTGCCAAGCAGCGGCATGAGCAAGCAATCGCATGTCCTGCAGCTTTCCATTTCCCCCGCAAAAATCGCGCACATCAATTGTCCCCTGAAGAAGGACCATTGCCTAAAACGTCACGTTGTTTTGTTTTCCTTTCCAGGAATTGATATTGACGAATATGAATTTTTTGTTGTTGTTTTCCGTTCATTCTACATAAATTGGGTCCATTATCTCCCGTTGGACGGATGCATTGTGCCAGCACCATTGTGTCCAGATCAGAGTGAGTGAGGAGGCAGATTCATGTACAAGGGGGCAGCCACTTTTCCCGCGGCTCCTCTGCGAGCCGACAGCTCTATTGATATCGTCAGTGGCACTAAACGCCTGTCCCTTCCACGTTTAGGCTCTCATCTTGACGCGAGAAGTCGGGCGTCCAAAAACATTACCGCGCGCCTTTCCCTCGCCGCGTCTCCAAGGTGAGCGAGGAAGCAGCCGCTGTGACGATTATAGACGGCGGTGTCAGCTCCGGCGAGTTCTCTAACAAAGAGGTAAAGGCGCAGCCCCGCAATTTCTGGCGTCACTGCTGGCAGAAGGGGCCAGCTTCACGAGAGAGAGAGAGAGGGGTGGGGAGGGCAATTTGGCCCTTACGCATTCACGCTGGCCGCACGGTTTGGGAGTATCCCCGCGCTTAACCCAAATCACCCGCCGCCTGCCAATTGACTCTAACCACAAGCCCCGTAGCTGCTCCTGATGGCACTTTTTTTTTTGCTCGCGCGCCGAAAATCCAGTTCCTGAAGAAGCTCCACCGGCACGTACAGCGTAATGTCAGATATCGTGCCAAACAAGACGCGGTTATGACCCAAAAATGCACCAGAAAGCTATTATTATTACTACATGCCTGGTTGCCTACCCTGCACGCTGACAAGCGTAATTTTGTCTGTTTTGTTTCATACGACACGGTGATGACAACTGACAGATTTCTGGCCTCAAAGAATAGTAAAAGAAAAAGCATTTACCTCCGTTGCTGGCTTGGCTCGGTTATGTATTTAAATCAACGGCACGCAGATTCGCTCTGTTTGCCCCGCTTGCGCATCACCACTATATTTGCGCGCTTTCCACAGGGGTAACCAGCGCGGAATGGCTGCGCCGGTTGCCGGGGAGTCGCGTTGTGATGGAATTGGGATTAGATCAGTTTTCTCTGGAGTTCAAATGAGTTCATACGGTACAAATCTACGCAGTCTCAGGGACCACACAAAACAAGCCCAACTCGCTCTCATTGGCTGGCGGATCCAGGCCTCCTGATACGCGCCCAACCCAGGCGAGCTGTGTGGAGCGCCGCTCTCGACTCCTTTTCTCTTTCTCTAGCGCAGTGGTTCTCAAAGTGCGATCCCCGGTACCACTGGGTGCTCCGTGACTCACCTCCAGGTGGTTCCGTGGGGCTGTGATGCAAACGCAGGTTGATCCGGAAATAATGACGGTTCTTCTTTGGTTCTTTCGGTAAAGTCACGTAGAATGAGAATAAAATAATAAAATAACACAAGAAAATTCTCACGACGTTTCGGCCACAACGCAAGCGGCCGAAACGTCGTGAGAATTTTCTTGTGTTATTTTATTATTTTATTCTCATTCTACGTGACTTTACCGAAAGAACCAAAGAAGATTCATCCTTGCAGTCACGAAAGCTTTAAATCGAAAAATAATGACGGTGTTTATACCTTTTGTTTCGGACATTGATTAATATTTAAATTGTATTTTATTTGAAAAGAAATGTAGGTCAATTACCCTGATTAAACTACCCTTATAGCTAATAAATGCCCCCCCTAAAAAAACCTTTAAAAAAAGACTTGTTTTCATGTTCTGGTAATATTAATAATTTAGTACGAGTGGTATTGAGAGAGAGAAGACGATGCGTTTTGCCACTAGGGGTGATGGGGTCCTGGGTTGTCCGCAGAAATGTTTGCATTGGCTCGTGGTCCACGGGCCAAAAAAAAGTTTGAGAAACACGACTTGCGTTGGACGCAATTAAATAAGGCCCACCGGTGAAGGTCATCATCATCATCATCAGTAGCGGTGGTCACCATCAGTAGTCGTGGTAACCATCAGTAGCCGTGGTCACCATCAGTTGCCGTGGTCACCATCAGTTGCCGTGGTCACTATCAGTTGCCGTGGTCACCATCAGTTGCCGTGGTCACCATCAGTTGCCGTGGTCACCATCAGTAGCCGTGGTCACCATCAGTTGCCGTGGTCACCATCAGTTGCCGTGGTCATCATCAGTAGCCGTGGTCACCATCAGTAGCCGTGGTCACCATCAGTTGCCGTGGTCACCATCAGTTGCCGTGGTCACTATCAGTTGCCGTGGTCACCATCAGTTGCCGTGGTCACCATCAGTTGCCGTGGTCACTATCAGTTGCCGTGGTCACCATCAGTTGCCGTGGTCATCATCAGTAGCCGTGGTCACCATCAGTAGCCGTGGTCATAATCAGTAGCCGTGGTCACCATCAGTAGCCGTGGTCATCATCAGTAGCCGTGGTCACCATCAGTAGCCGTGGTCACCATCAGTAGCCGTGATCACCATCAGTAGCCGTGGTCACCATCAGTAGCCGTGGTCACCATCAGTAGCCGTGGTCACCATCAGTTGCCGTGGTCACCATCAGTTGCCGTGGTCACCATCAGTAGCCGTGATCATCATCTGTAGCCGTGATCATCATCTGTAGCCGTGGTCACCATCAGTAGCCGTGATCATCATCAGTTGCCGTGGTCACCATCAGTAGCCGTGGTCACCATCAGTTGCCGTGGTCACCATCAGTTGCCGTGGTCACCATCAGTAGCCGTGATCATCATCTGTAGCCGTGGTCACCATCAGTAGCCGTGGTCACCATCAGTTGCCGTGGTCACCATCAGTTGCCGTGGTCACCATCAGTAGCCGTGATCATCATCTGTAGCCGTGATCATCATCTGTAGCCGTGGTCACCATCAGTAGCCGTGGTCACCATCAGTAGCCGTGGTCACCATCAGTTGCCGTGGTCACCATCAGTTGCCGTGGTCACCATCAGTAGCCGTGATCATCATCTGTAGCCGTGATCATCATCTGTAGCCGTGGTCACCATCAGTAGCCGTGGTCATCATCAGTAGCCGTGGTCACCATCAGTAGCCGTGGTCACCATCAGTAGCCGTGGTCACCATCAGTAGCCGTGATCACCATCAGTAGCCGTGGTCACCATCAGTAGCCGTGGTCACCATCAGTTGCCGTGGTCACCATCAGTTGCCGTGGTCACCATCAGTAGCCGTGATCATCATCTGTAGCCGTGATCATCATCTGTAGCCGTGGTCACCATCAGTAGCCGTGATCATCATCAGTTGCCGTGGTCACCATCAGTTGCAGTGGTTGATCCACACCTGGAAGAAAGCCTCCCCAAACCACCACCACCACCACCACACAATAATACACCAAGCAGAGAAAGCAGGAGCTGCTTTCTCTGCTCCATCTCCTCGTCGCACGTCCTCTCGCATGTGTCCATCCCTTATCTGCCGTATACACGCGGTGTATTCCGTTTGACGTAACTTTATAGATTGTATAATTGGGCCGATTGTATTCTTATTTTTCTTGTCAATTGCACACGGGAGTTTTAGGGGCATGGCCCTTGATTCTCTTGCCACTAAAAAACTAAATTATATGTATTATGTTTAACAGTATATCATCACTATTTTTTTGACCCTCGCAATGTGATTGGTAAGCTGACACTATTTAACCCCTTAAGAAATATAACGATAATCATGGCCACTTGTACAAAAATTATGTTTTTTTTATGGAAACAAAAACACATTTGCGTAATTTTGTCCATCTTCATCCGGTACGTGGTAGAAGAGTTTAGAAATTCTTAGCCTACAACTTAAATCCGTAGTGGTGGCAAGTTACGTCCAAATGTGCGATTGTACCGGGCGATCCTTTTATAGATACCCCATTTAGTTATCATGTTGCCCTCTTAAGTTTCTTCTCAACAGGCGAGTGAATATTGTGAAAGCGATGGCTCCGTAACTTGCAGCGGGTTTTTTTTTACAGATTTAACAAGCGCACCTGCTGTGCGTGCGTGCGGCGACGGGACTCATTTCCATCCCTGACCCCGCCTACTTACACTTGGGTGACGCCCACCTCAAACCTGTCCATATAACCTCGTGTCGCAGCAGCCATTTTCTTGTTCAGCAGTTCTACGGCTGTATCTTTCCACCTGATGACGACTGCTTGTGTTGCGATCGAAACGTCGTGATTTATTATTTATTTTTCTACCTACGTGACTTTACCGAAAGAACCAAAGAGTAAGCGCAGAGAGATCGGTGGAGAGATGTTGCCCAGGTCTTGGATACGTTAGTAAATGTTATTTCTGTGTAATTTCCACCGCGTAATTTTAGTTGGTTATCCACCGTGTTATGATTAATTGGTTAGCGACCGTATTATTTTAGTTGAAGGATAGAGACCCAGGGCCGGTTCACATGTCGTTGGCCACTAATCTTGGCTGCTGGCCAGGAATCAAACTCAGGGGGTTGGGCTCAGTACATTGTGCTAAATCACTGCGCCACTACTCCCCCTAATCAGCGTGTGTGCTGACAAGCAATTGGTACATGTGGGTTTGTGTGTTTTTCTCAATGTTACCTTGTATTCTGTCAGGTGCACTTTCACCCGCTCCGTTTGTAACCATTTATACAATTTAGTGTAGCGGTGCTTTGTTTCGTTGTGTTTGTTCTGATGTCAACGTAAAATTTTCACGATTATTATTAATCCAATCGGCGACATAGCCCTCGCCAAATCATCATCGTGACTATTGTCATTTCTTAACTGGCATCGTAACCCTTGTCCAAGCATCATTGTTGTCAATGGTATCATCAATGTAGACATCACCACCATCATAGTCACCACCACCACCACCAGCAGGACCAAACACAACCGACAACTATCCTCTTTTTTCCATTCCCACTGTCACCGGCAAGACCGTTGACCTTTACTGCCGTGAATGTGGCGTTACCGCTGTGCGCGCCAGTTGATGGGGGAAGCGGATCGTGGCGTGGCGAATTTATTTCCCGATATTCTGAGAAATGGAAAGTGGAAATGCGTTCAAATGAAGCCCGCCTGCGCAAGTCAGGCTCATTTCCTGAAACGCCGCGTTTTCGCCGATTCATCCGACGGGGCAGTATCGCCTGAACCCGCCGCTTGATTTGCACGCCTAGACGGTGGCACGGGGCGTCGGCATGCGACCCGGAGCTCGGCCGTCTCGGCCCGCGATGACCACAGGGACTTGCCGCGACTTTCAATAACTCTCAACTCTCGTGGATTGTGAGCACATATCCCCGGACGCGCCAACCCCCGGCTCCCTTCACACACTCACCGTGGCCTCCCACCACACAACTCTGCCACGTGCTCCCCCGATCGCTGCCCGCTTTTCAAATCCCGGTCTGTACAGTTCTGACCGTTGGGCTTTAATCATTGCATGCCAATGGTCTGGCCGTCAAAAGAAATGTAAATGTGGATTTGCACCGATCCTTTAAGCATTTGGAGAATTCCCTGTTTAAAAAAAAAACCTGCTGCAGTCGTTGGCGTGTGTAGCTCCTCTGTGTGCCAATTCCCCGTTTCTTTCCGATTGAAAATATCTGCCGTCAATGGGCACACGCGCGCATTGACACGTTTCTGATACCGCTCTGTGTGGGAACGCAGTAACGTATTAGTCCCACGTGTTTAACACACCAATACGTGGTTGGAAAGTGGAGCATACGGAATTCAAAAACCACACGCAGGTTAATGACATCACTCACACTGTGAAGAGACGCTAGTGGGCTTGGGCAGGACCCATCGTGACGGGGAATACTGTACAGTGGTCACGATTTAAGGATGGAGTTGCAGGCAAGGTAAGGGATGTACCCTCGAGGATGTCTCGAGAGGAGACAGAGCAATGAATCAGCCCGTGTGCAGGTGCTGGCTGAATTTTTTATTTTGCAGGGTCGTGAGAGATGTCAGCAGCTTTGAGAGGCCTTTATCGAGCAGTGGATTGACAATAGCGGCTGCTGCTGCTACCGATGTTAAATTCCATGCCGTGCTGAAATATAATTGCAATAACTTCACAAACCAGTCTACGGCTTAAGGGTGCAGTTGTTTGGAGGCTTAATTAGCCCACTGCAAAACTGATGCTCAGCGACCAATGAGAATGCATTAAGTATTTTTTTCTGGTTTACGTTTGATCAAGGCAAAAGTGTAAATAAAACGTGTGGAAGGTCAAAGGAATTACGGGAAAAGTTCCATAACGAGAGATGCACTTAGAATTATTGCCATGTCTCTCTCTCTTCTGGTAGGGTCGTTAATTTTCCAAAATTTACAAATAAGATTTCTATTCAAGTTCTCTCTAAATAGTTACTCTACTGTGTTCACACGTGCACATTTAAGTACAGGGACACTCAAAGGATTTTTCACTCTGAATGGAATTAAAAACAAAAACTATACGCCCCGGGCATAAATAAGAAGTTTCCACCATTAAGCTCATGGGTTACGTTCATTTATCGTGTACGCATTTGCCATGTGGCTTGGGATGTGACCGTCCTAGTTTGTTTACATACGGTTCTGAGAGCTGTGCTCATTTCGTTGCTGAGACACGGGGTTTGAAATTTGACAGGCTGTGTGGCACTGTATTCACACGGATATTGTCCTCGTATGTACGTTTAACTTCTTTCGCACCATGCGTAGCCAAACGTGCTAATCGGAGGTGCGGGGGAATGACGACAAACCAAATACAAAAAGCGGTTCTAACTAAATTAGTTTAAAATTTTTGTTTCAAAGTGCATAGCTCCAGTGGCTTTCTAATGTCGGAAGAGCGTTCCAGACGGCCGCAGAAGCATATCCGAAAGCGCGTGATGCAGTGGCCGTCTTTGCTGGGTGGTTAGCCAGAAACCGCCGCTGCGAGGATGACCGGAGGTGTGATGGTTTATGCTCCTTGTCGAGATCAGTGACGAATTGTGGCTCCTTGCAAGCTCCGTGCTTAATGCCCGAGGCAACAAAAAGGCGGCTTGCGAGGTGCACAAAAGTGAGTCACGGTGTCTGGACTGTGGTTTCTTTTTTTTGTTTACCCGATTAGGGATATCTGGAATGCGACAGAAATTAATTAATTGTCTTCCGCTAAATCCTGGGCTAAATTTGAGATTGAAAAATTGTTAAACTTACTCGAAAGAGGTGCAGCTAAATGTTCTGTTAGTGAACAAAAATAAATGACCGAATATATTGAACATTGCATTCATTATTTGATTATGGAGAATGTCTATTTATACAAAATATATACATTATTATTTTGAGCCATTGCTTTTATCAGAATTGCCACTATTAAATCACACCAGAAAATAATATAATTACAATAATGTAAAATCATACATATTGACTCGTTAATTTTCATTCACGTGTGCGTGCTTTTAAACATGCGCGCACATAAAAAAATAACATTTAAATCGACTTAAAGCTTTCGTGACTGCAGGAATTCATATTCTTTGCGTCTTTCGGTAAAGTCACGTAGATAGGTTCAAAGAAAATAACAAAAAACTACGACGTTTTGATTGCATCTTGACTTTACCGAAAGACTCAAATAATATTTAAATCGACATTATACGCGTTGCCCTCAAGAAACTGCAAATCCGTGTTTACGGTCGGATCCCGCCATTGGACGTCCTTATTTATTTACATCGCTCAGAATTCATACATTATTAGCCGGGAAAATTGGTGTTCTGTCGCTAATACTTCTAGGATTGATGGAGAAGGGCGCAGGGTCCTTGAGATGAGCAGGGAGAGGAGAGATTCATTTATATCCCCACCTCCCACCCCCTCTGTCTCTTCTCCTTTGCACAGTCCAAGAAATGTCATTAAATTTCACCTCTTTTTTATCCTTCGACGTTTTCCTTCCTATTCTGATTTTAATGAGCCAAATAGCCCGACTTGATTTTCTTTAATTATTTCAGCTAAACGACTCCCCCCCCCCCCCCCCCGAATTGCACTTCTTACAGCGTGAGCTCGCGTGCAGATCACGATTTATCCACAACTACACGTGGCAGCAAGAAGCTCGACTCGTTGTCACAAAAACAAAACCCATTGCTCATTAGCCCCCAAAGTAGACTCGGCAAATTGTAAACTTTCCTTTTCATTTAGCCACCACTCCGTTAACTTCCACTACGTTACCTGTACAGACAGCCAATTTTAACATTTTCTCTTTAAGCCACATTTTAATCTTGACTTAAAGCTTTCGTGACTGCAGGAATTCATATTATTTGGGTCTTTCGGTAAAGTCACGTAGATAGGTTCAAAGAAAATATCTACCTACGTAATTTACCAATCGAAAAGTCGTAGTTTTGTTATTTTCTTTGAACCCATCTACGTGACTTTAACGAAAGACCCAAAGAATATCACATTTTAATGTCAACATATCTCGCTCTCTCTCTCTCTCTCATCTCTCTCATTTCTCACAGTCTCCTTGCTCTCTCACCCCACGCCGCTGCTGTCGGGAAAGGAAATGCTGCGACATTTGTTGCCCGTCTAGTTCCCGGCCCCTTGTCAGGGCCCGACGAGCAGAGGCATCGGGGCTCTGCCCGTGAGGCCCACCTCTTGCCCAAGGCATCGGGGCTCGGCCCGTGTGGGGCCCACCTCTTGCCCAAGGCATCGGGGCGGAGGCTGCGGGAAGTAAAACAAAAAAACATTCCCCGACGGCACCTCTAGGCAATCGAGCGCATTGAAAGCGTTGCACCTCAATAACCGGTGCAGCAATGCCTGCACTCACACTCTCGGTGTACCCGGGTGTTGGGATTACAGAAACTCCACAGTTGGCATCTTCAAATCTCTCCGCAACGACGCCGACTCGGATAAAAAGGCACAGAATCGAGGTAAACTTTCTCCTACGAAAACTACAATTCCCAATCTTAGAAGCATATCAGACACGCAGCTGAGTCATTTGTTGATGTTGCTCGTCTTTGCTAATTAACGTGCTAATGTAATTCATTTTTAAACCAAATTTGCTGAGGATTAACCGCCACAAACGCTGCATGTAAATTCACACTGCATCTGGAATGTCTTCCCGGAGGTGAGCTTTGTCCGGCGAGACGGTAGCGAGTGCAATGTTGTCGTTCTGCCTAATCTTGCCGAGGCCATGTTCACGCGTGCCCCAGAGGGCATCGTGGTGTCTATTCAGATATCTCCGCTGTCAATAAAGGGAATGCACACCCACCCGATGGCTGCCTCTGTTAGGTGGATTGCTACATTGCAGGATTGCGAGAGATAACTGATCGCATAGGGGAGGCCCTTAGCAGTGGATTGATTATGGCTGCTGATGATGGTGATGATTTTAAACCATCACGCGAACTCCAGTTATCTTGGCAGAAGCTTTTGGCCGGCTATCAAACAAAGACGGTCACCGCATGGCACGCTTTCGGATACGCTGCTGCGACTGTCTGGAACGCTCTTCCTTCCGATGTTAGCAAGGCCACTGGAGCAATGCACTTTCAAATAATCGAAATTGAATACTCATTAAATTTTAAAACTGCGTTTTGTGTTTAGTTTGTTGTCCTCCCCCCGCACCTCCGATTAACGCGGTTGGCAACGTACGGTGCGAAAGAAGTTCCACATGCGTACATTCAGAACACAAGTTTAGGCATATCGTTCATGAGAGATTTTTGACCATACTTCACCGCGGTGGAAGGTGCAGGCAGGTGAAGTGGCTGCTCCCCCGTGCAATGTTGCTAACTCGGGCCTAAACATGCTGCGAAGCTTCTCTTCCACGTCTGGGCAGTGCCACATTTGACAAAGGAAGGCAGCGCCACGGGGGGGAAGCCTTCATCCAGCAGCAGATAGGCAACGGCGGACGATGATTAAGAGATGCGCTGCCCGCGACAGAGAGGTGTAGAGCTTGATATCGGCACGTGTGCCGGCGCTGGATGGATTGTTGCGTCGCAACATCATCGGCGACGGCCAAGTCTTGGGTAGAGGCCTTAATCCAGCAGCGGATTGGCGATGGCTGACGATCGCATGCGATCCGGCGCTGTCTGATTTGTATAATTCGAAACAGAGGCTGCCCTAAGCTCGAAACATTGCTATTTATGTTCGGTGATTTGGAATCTTGACTCGTGCGCCCCCACGAATAATTGCAATAAAACTAATTGCAAGTGACTCGCGGTCTACTTCGTTAAAGCCTGATATGCGAATTAGGAAAACTGCACGCACTTCAATATTTCCGCTGCCCATATTACGTGGCCTTATGAAGTGCTCGAGAATAGGGGGTTGCGAGAATCACATTTGCCATTCCTCGATCCTCATTTGTGTCGACAATAAATGCGTTGCACCTGCGAACAGCGGTTTCAAAAAAAAACTAACCGCCCACAATTTTTGCAGCATCGTCTTGTGCCGTGCGCATCGGTGCCACCGCGGCAATTCGACCCGTGCGACAGTGCCTTCGCGTGAGAGGAACGGCGGAGCCGCGCTTTGGTGGTGCGCTCTGAGTCTGCCCACCCGAGTTTTTGTATTCTCGGTCACGGCTATAACGTGAGTGGCGGGTAAATAGTTTCGCGAGTTTGAGCTTCGATTCGGCGTTATAACGTGTCCGCAACATTAACGAACAAACACAAAAAAAACCCCCCACCTGCGAGTTAAGTAACCATCGGTGAGGTCTTGCCGTCGTGCATTGCTGCGTTGGTAGAACGGCGAAGGCAAGGAGTTTAATAACACTAACGTCGGATGGGATGGAAAGCTGTCAGTTTTGATCGGCAACAAGTGGACTGAGAGAAGTGTAGAGGGCAGTGGAGGGAGACTGCCATGCCCGTGTATAGGGCGGCAGCGTGGCCCAGCGGGAACGCTCGCGCCTCACAGTGCGAATGTCCTGGGTTCGATTTGCCAACATCGGGCATCCCTTCTGTGTGGAGTTGCTATGTGCTCGCCCTGTTCTGCACGGGTTTCCTTGTGGTGTTTTTTCGCTTTCGTCCCATAGCTGGAAAAAAAAGTACACACTTACAACGTACCTGGTATTGGCCTAACATCCCGATGCTAAAACAAAATATACCTGCAAATAACGAAACTGGGTTTACGCATAGCAGCATCGCCCTCACCCCCTCTCCCCCCCTCTCCCCCCCTACTGCGAAAATGTGTTCGGACCTTTCTTAAAAAAAAAAAATGTATATTTGAATAGGAGCCCAGTACAGAGGAATAACCCGCAACGCAGGGATGGGGCAACAGACACTCCGTGAGCCGCAGGCCCCGAACGCTGTGCACCTGAGTTGACAGACAGGGGAGAGGGGAAGGGGGGGGAGAGGGTAACTTTAAAAATATAGTGGAGGGAGCAGGGGTGGAGAAGAAGGGGAGAATGGTCAAAGGAAATGGCTGAACAGTTAGGAAGAAATAATTTAGACGATGCGCTTTGGTGAACTCATCAACCGATCATAGTCCCCAGAGCGGTGGATAAGACTCCTGACCAGGTTGGAACCTTCCTTTAAAACAATATTGAATCAGTCTTGAGAATAATTAAGGCTTTCTTGAGTGAGCATAATTCAAATAATTTTTTTCCCCACATGGTTCGAAAGGCCAAGCAAGTAGAAAAAGAAGAGACCTGCCTCGCGGTGGACGACTAAAACTTCTCTTTACGAGATGCGTGCGTGCCTTCCTGGGCCAATGAGGCTTCAATGAAAGTAAAATAATAATATTTAAGCCAAAATCTGCTCGATAATTAATTTTTTGGGAGCTGAAATTGAAATCATTTCCTTGGATAGACGACGGGAATGGCAGTGGCCACGTAATTGAAAAAAAAAAACGACTAAAAAATGTCCACGGCTTATTACGAACAATTAAAAGCTTCGTGTGTCATGGATCGTGACTCTGATGGATGTTGAAATTGCTGAAAGGTTTGTTTTTTATATTGGGGAACACAGACGCGCAAACGATAATGATGATTGAATGTCACTTTGCGAATGTTTCGCATCGAGAAACGTAAGACAACAAAGTGTGGTATTTAGGCCGATAACTTACTGAAGTAATAAAAATAGACGTACGGTAAAAGTGCAGCCCTGCAAATGCCTGCTCATGGCACTGCTGGCGGAGAGCCTCCACTCGAGGGAGCTCTAAAGAGCCCCTTCAGACGGTGTTTTGGCCTACTCTTCCACACTAGCAAGACGTCTTGAAAATGCCGGAGGACCCACACTTTACAAGATAAAGATCTCCCATGTAGCCGCCACAGACTTTTTGGGGCAAGTGCTGTTAGCGAGCAACTGATGAAGGCCGGCACAGCATGCGAGGGGGGTGGGTGGCCAGCACCACGCCTGGCCGCCTTTGTCTCTCCTGGGGCAATGTTTACACACTGCACCAGGTACTCATTTGAGGCTGAGACGACCTAGGGAAGGCCCGGGACCAATTCAGATTACCATGACCGGTGTTGGCCGTGAGCGGGAATAGAACTCCGTAGCACAGTGCGCTAACCACTGCGCCACCACTTACCCACGCACACTCTACACAAATGCCACTACACGCGGATGGAAGAAACCCAGACATTATTTCATCTGCCGTGCCTGGAGTCAGAATTTGGATTTGCAAATCGAACGTGCGAACTATTGCGCCACGGAAGCATCCAAGCTCACAATGCCAAACTCCAAAACTACTCACAAGGGGCCTGTAACATCGACGAACTGCTGTATTAATTATCATCATAATAACACAACATATTTTGTCTGTCGATCCACTGCTGGATGAAAGCTCCCCCCACGCCGTGTTGGTTGTGGGGATTAGTTGACCGCACTGAAGTAAATTCACCTCATTGTTCAATTACCGAGCGCTATCTCCTTCGATTCGGCTCATCCGTCAACTTTTTCTCTAACCGCTTGGAATCAGATTAAGTGAAAAATTGGTTAGCCCTTTTTAACGTGCCTTCAATTGCCTATTTGGTTGGCAGCTTACGTGAGACTCAGCCAATTCACACTGAATTGTCCAAAGTAGTTAGATTTGAATTGATGATGGCAAAGTCTGCCACTTGTTAAAAGCATATTTTTTGTTAGACGTACTCAAGGATGTATGATCTGCAAAACAACGGTTGCCACCTTTAAGTGTGATGAAGTCATAATCTGCTCGCTTAAACCCATACCGAAAAGAAAATTATTCCAATGCCCGAGGCAGCACAATTTTGACACAGCATGGGTGGGCGTGCGCATATGAATGAAATAAACAAGTTACATTATGAGACCTCATTTGCCAGTAACAAGATATAGTAATAGGTTTTTACCCTTTTATCTGGCACAAAAACTGACACCTTTATACAAGGGATCATGCTTGCAATAACCACAACACAAGTAGTCAAAATGCAAACAAAAAAGACAACTCTGATAATATGCACATTTTGGCGTCTTCTGGTCCAACACCAGTGGAGACTGGGCTCTAAGAAAAGCCGTCTCGGGTGTGGACCAATCAATTTCAAGGACAGTGCATATTATTATCAGAGTTGTCTTTTTTGTTTGCATTTTGACTACTTGTGTTGTGGTTATTGCAAACATGATCCCTTGTATAAAGGTGTCAGTTTTTGTGCCAGATAAAAGGGTAAAAACCTATTACTAAACAAGTTACACATTGCTAAAGGGCAAATTCCCTTACATGTATCGTATACTATCGTGTATCGTCGAGGGGTGGTTTTGCGGTAAGCGTGCTGAGATTATCTATCCCACCGATCCAAGTTCGATTCCTGGCCACGGCTCACATCAGTGGCGAGCGAGAGAGTGATAAGTACCGGAGCCGGTCCTACTGTGCCCCACTTCACCAATTCGCACTGATCAGCGTGGTGATGTATGGGGTAAAACAAAAAACCATGACCGGCATAGCATGGAAATGCTTTCATCCACGAGTGGATTGACGGTTGCTAAAATATATGATTGCTATTTTATGTAAAATATAGATTTTTTTTTACTTGACAGCGGTTTGAAACGTTGACAACATATTAATGTGTGTATTTGCGTACATTTGTAAAATCGACAAGACTCGAGTGGTCGTCAACGGAGCGTAGCGTAAGAATTGGACACAATCACGGCTGAGAAGTTTAGAGGGATTGAAGATTACGTTTTCAAATCTTTGTACCAGAGTATCAACCGTGTGTGTATGTACAGTCAACCCATGGCACCTGGGACTGACCCGTGACCTCCTGCCAGCGAGCCTTCGACACTTCACGTGGCCTGTTTGTATCGTTTTTTTAATGAACCCAGCTCAAACGGGTCATCATAATTCTTCGGCAGTGAATTAAAAAAAAAACCTCAACACATTCGTCAACAACAACTGTGGCCTTCGAAGGAAAAAAAATCAATGATTGGCGGCATGCACGGGCAATCGGCTGAGAGAGAGCGAGAGGATAGTGGCATCTCTCTGGCCTTTTTCTAGGCGCTGCGAAGATGCCCGAAAACAGATCGGATGAGACACGGGGGCGAGCGCCTACACAGCGCTTGGCCGCGAGCGTGAGGGTCGGCTCCTTCCCCCTGTCCCCAGCCCCTGGCGGTGACCATGAACCTGCTGCTGCTGGTGATGCTGCTGCTGCCATGGCCTGGAGAAACATTGCCCGAAAACATCACCTGCTGTATACTTACAATTTTTATTTCATGAGTCGGTATTAGAGTGTTTGGCTGCTATACATTTCCACACGATGATAAGCCTCTTTGAGCTATCATTTGTCATAGCCTGGTCGTTTCTGAGAAAGAGCTATGCGGCTCAGTGGGCCTTAATTAGTAAAAAAAAATGTACGAATGTGTAATTTTTTTTGTAATTCATTATTGAAGAATGTATGATGAGACCACGGTGTGATTGACGAATGTGTCGAGCTATTTTGGCGTTCGTGCTTGTGCACCGCTGGCCACCGCAGTAT
The DNA here is from genome assembly GCF_048934315.1 of Petromyzon marinus. Taxonomy (NCBI): domain Eukaryota; kingdom Metazoa; phylum Chordata; class Hyperoartia; order Petromyzontiformes; family Petromyzontidae; genus Petromyzon; species Petromyzon marinus. The sequence goes on from NC_133707.1 coordinate 6,279,523, forward strand.
CGCCGTAATAATTTTGTTCGACAACAGATGGTACCTTCATGGACACCCCTAACTACTTTTCATGAGTGCACGGTAAGGCCTCGCTAAACGCGTGGTGTTCACACGACGCGTTTTAGCCATAAGGTGGTTCTTCCATTCGGGAAAACACTTTTTGCACAAAGCGGAACGCGCACCGTTATAACGCGGTTTTTGAGCGGTCGACGATGAACTACTTTCTCGAGCAGGCGTGCCTGAGCGGAGTGATACATCACGTAGGAATAATACAGTAATTTGTCCGGCCATCCCACCGCGTGTGCGTAGTAGTCCATCGCATCTCGCCAGACTTCACCGTCACAATTATTAACGGGGGGAATTGTTTCCGCTGAACGCGGCACTTTTTCAGGAACGCATCTCCTCGCGTTAAACGAGGGCTCGCCGTGTACACCGCGACGAACGACGCCGTTGTAACCCGGAACTACTCCACGCATGCACGACAAGAAAGGCGGCGGCGTGAGCTTACGAACGCCGCGGCGGGCGCAGCCTCCTCGCTCCGGTGGTGGAGGGAGGTTCTATCCGGGCGTCACCGCTCACCCGCCGCTCGCCGGGCGACCCGCGAATAATTCAGCCGCCGATTACAGCGGGAGGGGGAGGGGGGGGGAGATCCGGAGATGGACAGCTTTGGCCGTCCAATCGGGCCGACACAGATGCCTCCCTTAACCTTTTCTACCTCCGCTCCCCTGAGTACAACGAATGGAATGAGGTTACAGCGAGGGAGCCATGAATTCTCTCCACACACTGGGGCGCGTCCTTGAACCCTGGGGGAGGAGGGGGGAAGACGACAAATTGTGAAACAAACGCCGCTTAATTTATTTCCTCGTAGTAATCGGGGATTGTGAAGGATTGCCGAGGTGTGGGGGCAGGTCTGGGCCACGGTGTTTATGCCCCGTGTGGATTTGCGCGGGAGCGGCGAGGCAGAGCGAGCTGGTGACAGAATGAGGAGTCGCGACGGAGGGAGCGGACTGTGGCCGGCATGCACAGGGGACCGGCCCGAAGCCGCCACTAATTCGCCCCAGCAAGAATGAGAAGATGAACGCCATTCATTGTTGTCCATAAAAGCTTCGTGGAGTCGCACACCTCTTCATCAGGGGGACTTGTCCTGTATTTGCCATATTTGGCCAATTCCATTTCTCAGTGTTGTTTTTTTGCGTCAGGTTGGAGACTGTGGGTTACCAGAAGGAAATCCACCACACATAACGGGAGGAGCAACACACACAGGCAAGGCCACGCAGACTTCCAAAATGCACCAAGACAAATACCCCCCGTGTAGCCTTAACAGACTGTAGGGGCAAGTGCTGTTAGCGAGCACCTATGAAGGCCGGCACGGCGCACGAGGGGGTTGGGTGGCCAGCACCACCCCCGACCGCCTTTGTCTCCCCAGTGGCGATGTTTACACACCGCACCAGGTACTCATTGGAGGCTGAGTCGACCTAGTGGAGGCCCGGAACCAGTTCAGATAATCATCACTGGTGTTGGCCGTGGGCGGGAATCGAACCCGGTTCGCCGGGTTCGTAGGGCATCGCGCTAACCCGCTACACTGCCGCCCCCCAAATGCACCAACACACACAACACACACTTGCTGCGCTGCCATCTCCCGGTCACCTCGCGGCGGCCGTATGCGCCTCCCAAAGAGTCTCTCGCAAATCTCTGCGAGATCCACAACCAAGCCCTCTCCCCCTCACCCCCTCCCAAGCGCGCCCGGCCACACGGCAGGAGGCGAAACCTCAACCAGGCAGTGGACCCGGGGTGGACGCGGGTGAATAATGGGTGAAGTATATTTTTTCCAGAGCCACCCCCCAATTCGCCACTCCCTCCCGCCACCACAAAGGCAACCACCCCCTACTTTAGTCTTTCTGCCGGCGTACGTAACCCGCCCACGGACACCGGGGGCTGATTTATTCCCTACCCCCCCCCCAGCCCCACCCCGGAGTTTGCTCGTGCGATCCTTGAGAGTGGTCCGGCCGTCATTTGCGAGTCGTTGCCGCGTCATCGGGACTGAGCCGAGAGATAAATCACTGGACGGGAAAATGCGTGGCAGGTTTAGCGCCGTATCCGTCCTCTCCCCCCGCTAGCCCCGCTAATGTTGCGTGGGGGGGGTGGGGGCTGGAGGGCGCTGACCCCCATACACCTCCCCCCCACCCCCCCATTACCTCCCACTTCTTGTGTGTGTTAACTCTAAGTTCTGAAAGTCAAATCAAGAAATGTTCGTGCGATTTTTCCGTCTTTACTTCTCCACACCGCGGGTGAGCGCCAGAGTAGAAATGCACGACGTGAGCAACGCAGGTCGCGTCCCGTGACTCGTTCTGTTGAGCGTTCTACGTTTAACGTTCTACGTTTAACGTTAAACGTAGAACGTTAAACGCGTGGGGTGTGCCGATACAGCTGTCCGGGTTTGTTTTCGGGTTCGGGCACGTGATGCTGGGTGGTTGTGGTGGTGGTGGTGGTGGTGTTCTGTCGAGATCCCTCTCATTCACCTCCTACAGATGAGATTGTCACGTTTACAAAGACAAAATTTACACGTGGGATCAAATTTTGACCTATAGACCTATTCCCCATCGGTGGCTTAAGACTCTTCATGACTGAACTCAACATCAGATGGATGTCCCCCCCCGCCACCCCTCTCGCACTCTTCAAACAAGGTCACGCTGCCAGACTTGTCCTTTGCATCCTATGATTTGTGCTGCTCATGGCAGTCACAGTCCACGTCAGGTGTCGTACCCATGGCCACTCCTGGCCGCAAATATAAAACCGCGGTCTCCCGCGTCTGTAGTGGTGAGCACAATTGGACTTCCGAAAGGTTGCACCGGTTCGAGTCCATATCCTGGCTGGCGTGGCAGCTGAAGACAGCGGGGCAAGTTTTTTAATTCTTCCCCCACCACCTCTGTCCATCCCAGCAGTGTGAATAACTGCAGTTAGTCGATCGGCGGTTCATGTGTGGTGGGGGAAAGTGTGGGTACTCCCGTCTTTCCCAGGACATCCGAAAAAGCATGGACGAGTCGTCTGAAACAATGGCTTGAGCAACGAAATGCCACCCAAGTATCACAGGGTATGAGATTCAAATGCAGGCAAGAACGCAGAGCTCCATGTAAATATATATATAATAAAAGCTAGTGCCTCTTTGGCAGTTATACACAAACACAAATGTAATCAATACCAAATCCTCCACAATAGAGGTTTTGGGTTAGATCGTGTAAATATAAACGTGTCGATGAGCCCGCCACCACTTGAGACGGCCAATTAAATGAGGTTTGTCACGTAAACAAAACATGCCAATTCTTTACTAGTTCAGTACACCGATGTGTTGGAGAGTAAACCTACAACATTTACAATTTTACTCTCCAATACACCGGTGTGCTGTACTAGTAACGAATTATCACGATTTGTTTACATGACGAACCTTACTAACTGGCTGTGTCGCGTGGTGGCGGTTTTAACGACACGTTAAAATTTAGGTGATCGAACCCAAGAATCTCTGATGGATAATATTGGTCGCGAAAGCCTACTGTGTGTTAAATACCAAATCAGTCATAACATATTTGTGTCTAACAGAAAGCGGACCAAGGTGGCACATTGGTTTGCACACTACGACCTAAGTTCAATTCCTGGCCACAGCCAATAGCAGACGAGTGATATCTGGACCAGTCCTGAAGCGGCGTGGTCAAACAACCCGCATCATCCCCATGGTATGATGTGATAAGTCTTAATATACAAGACAAAATCGACCCCTTCGGTGAAACGACTGCAGGCTGTCTGTGAAGCAGCTCTTTCGTGATAGCCCTGCGCTATCAGAATGCACAAATGGCAAATGACGTGACTTTACCGAAATAACCCAAGAGTAATTCCTGCAGTCACGAAAGCTTCAAATCAAGTTTGAACCAAGCTGTTATTATAATTATTAGCCGTACAGCAGTGGATTAACAAAGGGCGTGTTGTTTATAACGTTTACATGATATGAGAGTCAAAGGTGAAAGTGTCTCTGCGTGCTCACGTGAGCAGCGTGACAACGATCATCTCCTTCCGTGTCTCGGAACGAGTGAGAGAAATTCCACATTTTTCTGGCGGGGACCCCAGTCTCTCCGCAGGGACGCTTTGAGTTCCCACCGATTAGGATTTGAATCGGCAAATATTCAACCGTGAGAAATTGGCCACTTAACCTTTCAAAGGATTGTTTGACTTTTTTAAAGGTGTTGTTTGATCAAATGTCAGTTCAAAATTGTTCATTTGTTGACTTTCTTAAAAGTTTCTACTTTTATCAGGCCCCACGGTTTAAAAGTGGATCTCTCTGCCGTCGCTTTGATCTTCTCTGAAGATGGGACATCACCGCAAATGTCAGCCTACTATATAATTTTGTTGATGTTGTAAGGCGGTGTTAATAACAAACGTGGGGAGTTTTATTGATTTATCAAGTTACAAGTCAAGTGCTGGGTGCCACAGCATCACACGGCAGAATGAAAGTTCCCAGTTTATATATGTTTTTTTTTCCATTTGAATTGTCACTCAAACTTTTGAGAAAGGTTAAGTGGGCTTGGGCAGCACACGTCAACGCAATGCATGATGGTCAACGGTCATGAATAACGAGGGAGGAGGGACAGCTAAAGAATTGAATGTCCCCGAAGAAGCTCTCCACCTTGTGCAGGTTGCTTGGGTGGATTATTACATCGCAGGGTCCTCGGAAGAGGTGGCATTGGCAGTTTGGGAAGGCCCTCATGTGGCAGTGGATTGATCATGGCTGATGATGGTGAGAGAGATGATTGGGTGGATTGCCTTTATAACCATCTGACAGTTGGTAGTTGCCAGAAATCTGTTTACTAAGTCCTCGTTAAAAATAATGAACATTGTCAAAACAATCCGTTTGCAGAGTACAAGCAATGTAAAAAAACATGATAAATTAACTGACTAAAAATCAGCATGAAATGTAATAAAAATAGCACAACATCTGAAAACATGAAAAGACAACGAAAGAAATCTACAAAATATATATGGCAACGAAATAGAAATAATTAAATAGACTAATATTTCAGCACTTGTTTGCATATTAAGATGAGGAATTTACACACGTTCACGTGCAGCCCTTTTCTCAATCCACTGCTGGATCAGAACCTCGACGTAGCAACGCTTCGGGCTGTACGCAGAGGCTTAGTGCGGCGAACAATGCCTTGCCCATACAAATTCCACCAGCAGAAGGCACCGCACGCGCGCACGCACGCACGGACGCACCCACGCACACACAACCCAGGCTGTTTTGCACCGCAGGCCCACCGGAAAAGAAACGCCACTTCGCTCATCATCCTCCCCCCCCCCCCCCTTTTCATTTGCCTGTCATCGTCGTCTTTGATTTTCCGTTTAATATCCTTCGGTCGAGCTTTTTTATAATGATGATGAGCGCCGGTCTTTCACGCGTCGACTGATTTCCCGCGAGTTTCACCGAGTCGTGGAGAGCCCCCCCCCCCCTCGGACAAGGGATTTAATTGGCCGCTGAGCCCTCTGGTTCATTAGGGTGCCGTCAGGGCTGCCGGCTTTCGTGAGTTTATTTTATTAAACGCCGCAGCGCTTTGATTTTCCCACGGGAAGATTCGAGCGAGTTCAGTATTTGAGGGGCTATTAAAATGCATGCATGTCACACGGAGTAGCCCAAAAGTCGGGAGGCATAGGGTTATTCTATTCATCTCAACACATCCAATAGGGTTGTTTTATTTATTTAAACGAATGTTCAAACTGACTACCATTAACATTAATGCACGCATTAATTTTATTTTGAAATTAATGTAGGACTTTTTTTTTAGAGATTACAGATGTAACATCTTTGAACATTCATCAGTTATTGGTCGAGTTTTGTCAATCTCATCTGAAAAAGAATACAAATAGACATTATTAGTCATTATAATAGACACCATACCAACTTAAAATAAAATAAACAATTAGAATGTTTGAATGCAAAGTGTAAACATAAAGCTGATGTGTCCTGACTTTTGGGCCACCCTATATATATACGAACATATATATTTCAATGAGCATAAAGAAGCTCAAATGACATTTCGCTGGCTGGAACTCATTAAAAATGCACGCATGCACTCTTCACACTTTTGAGCAGCTTGCGCGGGGAGTATTTGAACCGTCCATATGTGTGAGCACCGTTTCTTCTCCGCCTCTTCCCTGTTGGCCATTTATTTATTTTAAAGTCCAAATGAAAACGTAATCCCTTGTCCCGTGAGCACTGACGCTAATTTTTTTTTTAACAGAGGTGCTCTCCCCCCATTAATTTTCTCCATGGTTTAATGGATGCCCTTAATCCGCGGTAGATTATTTTGAAAAATATTCAAATATTTTTTGACTACCGTGACGTGAGATATCGCCAGAATTATTAATTTGCTCCAGCGGATGAGTTCATATCACCGACTTCTTTTTTCAAACTCTCTTCCTCTCCCAAACCCATCCCATCAACTTAATGCCTCGGTTCACCACACGCCACCCCGCTCTTACTCCTCTTTAATCTGCACGTGACCGGAGTTTGATTTCAGCTGGGATTTGTCTGTATTCGCAAACCTCCGAGATATTTTTGCACCCGTCACACCGCATCCACTGTAAACTCTGCCTCTATACATACATCCGTGTTCGGTGCAATGTCGTTGTTGTTGATTGATGGCGCACTTGTATTTTATTTTTGGAGATTTAAATGTAGTGTTTCTTTGGAAACGGTGTGCTTTTCCACTGGCACTTTTTATGCCTAATCTTTAACTTTTTTTCTTCTTCCTTAATTGGCTAAAACGTTTAAAAGATAAATTTTACATTTAACCTTATAATATTTCTTACGTGTATTTTATTTACTCATTTGCATCGTTCATTTATTTTTCTCTGTGTTATGTCTGTCACGGACACGGCGTGTTGTTTTGTTTATGAAACCCGACTTAAGAGCTCCTGAGCTCACAGGGCACATCAAAATAAACTGAAACTGAGGCAGATGCCACCTATTACAGTCTACCAGCGACCTGGAAAATAATTTTGCAAGAAACTAAAGCCTCGGTCCCAACCATCTTCGCACGCCTTCGTTGGCCTGTTTGTCTGTTTGTCCACCAGGAATTAAAAATATTCCCCCACACACCCACACACACACCCACACACCCACCCACACACCCAACATCCCCCGTATAGCCTTAACATACTGTAGGGGCAAGTGCTGTTAGCGAGCACCTATTAAGGCCGGCACGGCACACAAGGGGGTGGGTGGCCAACACCACGCCCGGCTGCCTTTGTCTTTCCAGCGGCGATGTTTACACATCGCACCAGGTACTCATTTGAGGCTGAGTCGACTTGGGGAGGCCCAGGGCCAGTTTAGATAATCGTCACTGGTGTTGTTGGCCGTGAGGGGGAATCGAAGCCAGGTCGCCAGGTTCGTAGCGCAGCGCGCTTACCGCTACACTACCGCTCCCCATACCACACATCCACACCCACCCACACGCACAACAACAACAACAACCGCCATTCGCCACCAAGTGGCGGTGATGTCACCACGACGCTTGTGCCAGCCCATGTGCACCTTGAGGCCACGTGAAGTGTCGAACGCCCGCTGGCAGGAGGTCACGGGGCAGACCCAGGTTCCACAGGTTGACTGACTGAGACGACTGGCAAAACAACCCCCTACCTCCTCGCGGTGCCAGAGGGGCAACGTTGTGGTGGACAGTGCTGTGGCGGGGAGGGCCAATTCCGATTGGCTTCTCCCCTCATGGCGTCTGTGACCACCACAGTGGCTAAATTGGGGCTCTGGACGGGTGCAAGGGGCTGGTAACCCCTCCACCTTCAATACATTACCACTAAACCACGGCCCACACACCCACCCACACACCCATCCACACACCCAACCACATACCCACCCACCCACCCACACACCCACACACCCACCCACACACCACCCCCCAACTTCCCCCTCCAGCAAATCGATGTTCGCACAATTCAGGGATCACAATACGATTGACAAATGTATATATTTTGTTCTCATTTTTACAATCTCATGTTTTTCTCCCATTTTTTCCTCTCCTACCTTGCAGAACTTTATTCACCCCACTTAGCGTTAATGTAACGCCAGGACATCGTTTTGTGCACATTTAGCGTGAATTGTGGTTCATTTGGACCTACGTGCACGATTCAACAGACGCGTCATTAGCTAAGAATCCATTTTAATCGATGTATGAAAGCATCGCTAAAGCCCAATTACGACTGTCGGCTTAGCAGCCTTCATTTATTACGTTATTCTATTATTTCCTGCAGGTTCATTGTCATCGGTTGTTTACAATTTACTTAGTTTACCATAAAATCCGAGATGGTTAATAATCTATCCACCACTATGCCTTCATATCTTGAATTTATTTTTCTTAATAAGCATCTTCTGATGTCACTGCGGGTGTATGAACCACAAATATGCACGATCCGCTTCACAGTAGATGTTAAAGACCCAGTCCCGTTATTCGAAAATAAGGATGCCATGCGTGACAGTGTCATGGTCCAGATTTGACAAATTTTATTAAGTTAATTGCAAATAAAACAAAAAAACATGGCAACGTCTCTCCCTGGTGGCAGACGAAGGCCCACTGAGCAGGTTGCGGACATGTCGTGCCACACAGCGACAGCTGCCACGGGGGGGGGGGGGGTCCCCTTGGCTGGGCTGGAGCGCTTCACTGAGACGATTGAGATGAGATACGATGATGCATTGTCGCTTGAAGTTGCTCGCAGTCGAACCTCTCCCCTCCTCCTCTCGTACCTCCCCCTCTCACCCCCCACGTGGCGCCCCCTCACACCCCACGTGCCTCCCCCCTCCCCGCCCCCCCCCCCCCCCCCCCCCCAGCGTGCGAGCTGATGGAGCAGGGCATCCTGGCGCTCGTGAGCTCCACGGGCTGCGCCACGGCCTCCTCGCTGCAGTCGCTGAGCGACGCCATGCACATCCCGCACCTCTTCGTGGAGCGGGGGGGCCCCGCGGCCTCCCCCTCGTCGGCAGGGGGGGCGGCCGGCACGGGGGGCTCTCCCCGCAGCGGCTGCGAGCTGCCCCCGCACCCCCCGCCGCTGCCGCCGCAGACGACGAGCGACCCCGGGGCGCCGGGCGTGGAGGAGCCGCAGGGCTACACGCTGACCGCGCGACCGCCCGCTGTGCTTGGCCACGTGCTGACGCGCGTGCTCGCCGACTTCGCCTGGCGCAAGTTCATCCTCTTCTACCAGGCTGGATACGGTACGTGGCCGCGGGGCCGCGGGCGGGCTGGGCGGATGGGCACGGGTGGCCTGACCGGCTTGGCTGGGCGGGCGCAAAGTCCAAGAGGGAACCCTGTCGAGTCAATCGCGGGGAAGTCAGAATCAGAATATTTGTTTACGCTGGAGGAATCCGATGAGCTGCAAAGTTCTTTTCACAGGTCTCTTGACAGGGACCCTGAGAGATCTGTCGACAGGGACCCTGAGAGATCTGTTGACAGGGACCCTGAGAGATCTGTTGACAGGGACCCTGTCAACAGATCTCACAGTGTGTCCTTTCCACGATATTAATCGGGAGTGTTCCGTTCGACGCTCCAAAATTTGTTCAAACTGCTTACGTACTTTCATTTGTCGTCTTCCCCGGCTTCTTGCACCTATCGTTGTTTCCCAGTCGAGACGTTACATTCAGTCTCTTGTCATTTGTTTATCACTTGTCCACGAAGAGGACTGTCAGGAGATCCATTGGAGGGGTTCATTATGGGGAACTTGGCGGGTCCATGAAGGCGATCTATTGGGAGGCCCATGAAGGAGTTTGTTGCTGTCCATGAAAGGGTCTTTAAGGTCTGTCGGGAGGTCTATCAGTCTGATGGAGCTCATGATGGGTGTTTTATTCGAGGTCATGTTGCGGTCTTGTCAGAAGATCTATTCGGGTTGTATATGTGAGATGTGAAGTAGCTGCAACGCTGCCTGTCAGGTGGTAATGTGCAAAAAAAGTACAATGGAAAATAACGGAACATATTCTTGGTTCTTTCGGTAAAGGCACGTGACTTTACCGAAAGAGCCAAGAATATGAATCCCTGCAGTCACGAAAGCTTTAAATCAAAATTTACACTGTAACATGATAACAAATGTACAGTGGTACCTCGGAGATCGAACTTAATTCGTTCCAAAACCGTGTTCGAACACCGAATTTTTCGAACACCGAATCAATTTTCCACATAAGAATGAATGGAAATAGCATTAATTGATTCCCCACCCAAGGATGCTCCTATTATGGGCCATTTTTACACAAAGTTTACAAATTTAAAATACAGTGCAGTACATAAAATCATACAAGAAACGAGAAACACAGTTATAATTAATAGAATAAATGAACATTGAACTTCACTTTACCTGTAGTAAGGAGAGTGGATGGCTTGAGTGGAAGGTGGTGAGGAGGAGGAGGTGTCAGTGTTGCTTGGAAGGGGAGTCCCCCTCCATAAACCCGTTGGGTAACTGCCCTTCTGGGGTTATTTCTTTTATTTGCCTTTTGTCGAGCACTAACTGCGATTCACTTGAGGGCCTTTTTACTAAAAACTGATCGAGAGGATTGTTTTTGCCTCCGTTTTAAGATGTTTCTGAAATTACTCAATGCATTAGCATTATATAAATCGCCTGCTCTGCTGGCTACTGCCTTATCTGGATGATATTTCTCTACAAAATTGTGTAACTCAGCCCATTTTGCCACCTTTGAAAAAGGCCTTTCGTGTAGAGTTTTTTTTTTTAAGTTGGAAATTACCTGTTGGTCCATGGGCTGGATGTGAGGAGTCGTATTGGGGGGCAGGAACTTTACAGTGATAAAGGACAAGAGAGCTACGCGTGAACTGGGTCATTCGCCTTTGTCTCGGTCGCCCTGGCTACGCGTCTCGGCCCAAACAGGTTCTTTCCAGTTGTACGACTTCCGAATTTTTGTTCGATGTCCGGGGCAAAAAATGGTCGAAAATTTTGTTCCATCGCCGAATTGTTCGAGTACTGGGGCGTTCGATCTCCGAGGTACCACTGTAATGTTAATCGCTTCAAAAAGTCAAAGAGTCTCCGCTTGTTCGCCAACATTGTCAACGCGTGCCTGGAATCTTCATCCAGGTGGTCTCCAGAGCACGTTGGCAGCACATTTTTCGTGGTGTCGTTGCAAATTTTCAGAAGTGTTAAAACCATTTTATTAAAGCACCCTGTATTATCGGGTATTCAAGCAAGCCAGCTGACAGAATTGGACCACTCTGTAGACGGGCCAACGAGCAATTGACGAAGGCAATCCCCAACCACGCCGAGTTCATTTACATTTAAACACGCTCGCAATTCAGAAGTTCTGAGAAGATACATATAGATATATATTATATGCATGTAATATATACAGAGAACGCCTAATATCCAATGTCATAATAGGGTGTTCCCCCTTTTTTCTGGCAACAAAACTGAAACTTTTTTACGAGGATTCATGTTTGCATTAACCACAATACCTGCAGTCAAAATGCAAACAAAAAACATACTATGATAATATATGCATTGTCCTTGAAACTTATTGGTCCACACCAAGGGACGGCTTTCTTTTGAGCCTCGACCCAATTGGTGCTCGCCCAGAGGACGCCAAAAGGCGTACAGCTCAAAGACAATGCACTATCAAAGTAATGAGGGCTCGGGGTGAGCATCTACATCATGAGACCTCCTTTGCCAGTACCAAAATGTAATAATAGGGTTTTTTCCCCTTTTTTCTGGCAACAAAACTGAAACCTTTTTACAAGGATTCATGTTTTGCATTATCCACAATACCTACAGTCAAAATGCAAACAAAAAACATACTATGATAATATATGCATTGTCTTTGAAACTGATTGGTCCACATCAGAGACAGCTTTCTTTTGAGCCTCGTCTCAAACCGTGCTAGACCAGAAGACGCCAAAAGGCGTCCTCTGAAAAAAGGGGAAAACCTATTCATAGTTTTATACTGGCAAAGGAGGTCCCATGATGTAGATTATGTGGATAGGTTAAAAGAAAATAACCTATCTCTGGTCTGTTTTTTGTTTGCATTCTGACCACAAGCATTGTGGTTATTGCAGACATTATTTCTTGTGAAAGGTTTCAGTTTGGTGTTTTAACATCTTAACACCTGTTTTGTTGCCAGAATAAAATTTGAAATATCTATTATCATAATCATCGTAAACTTAAAGCCTTTCATCAATCCACTGTTGGATCTAGGCCTTCGCACACTGTATCAGTCATGGGGGTAGTTTGACTGTACTTCACCATGCAGATTGATAAGGGGGGGAGGAGCAGGGAGGGGTGGGTGGGGAGAGTATAGGACTGATTCAATCCAAAATGTCACTCGACGTGGTGAAAGTTTCTTAAGGAACTGAATTCTGAAGAAAAACAACAAAGACAATGGTCCCCCCCTTTTGCTTAACAAACTGCTGGGGCAAGTGCTGTTAGCGAGCACCTATGAAGGCCGGCACGGTACACGACGGGGGTGGGTGGCCAGCGCTACGCCCGACCGCCTTTGTCTCCCCAGTGGCGATTTTTACCCACACTGCACCAGGTACTCATTTGAGGCTGAGTCGACCTAAGAAGAGGCCCAGGACCAGTTAAGATATCGTCACCGGTGTTGGCCGTGAACGGGAATCGAACTCGGGTCGCCGGGTTCGAAGTACAGTGCTCTAACCCCTAGGCTACCTCTTCACAACAACAACAACCACCACGCATATGAGAGGATGGCAATTCGATTCGTGAAGAAGCTTCCAGAACGTGGACCGAATCGTCAAACGTCTTACCGAGCAACATGTGGCACCACCCAAAAATACATCGGAGAGGGGGAAGTTTACTTTATGCAAATTAACCCAGCAATAAACACCCTTCCTATCAAGCCTGTAATGAAACTATTTACTATTGGTTTTATTTTACCAGGTAAGGCCCACTGAGCTACGTAGCTCGTTTTCAGAAGCGACCTGATCACAAATGATAGCTCAACAAAGTGGCTCATCACGTGGACATTTAAAGCAATCCAAATACCCTAAACGCGTGAGAGTTGATTCTAAATGTGGAGGGGGAAACCGGAGAACCCGGATGAAAATTCACGTGACCACGGGGAGAGCATGCAAACTCCAAATATACAGCAGGCGCCAGGATCAGGATTGATGTCACAAACGTCCAGTAGGGGCGTGTCAAGGAGTTCACGTCTCGCCACAGTGGCAGAACAGCATTAGTAGGTACTTGGGACCAATCCAGTTTTCCATAGTACATTTGATTGCAAATATACACAAACATTTTTGTGTATCACAGGGGTATTAAAAAAAATGACACTTCTTGAAAGTTAAGTAAAAAAATATATGACTCGGTATCCACCATCTACTTCGACATTTCTAGGTATTTCATGACTGCTGTTTGCACTTAATGAGACGACTGAAAAGGTGTTAAATATCGGCTGAGTGTGCTTGCAACCGACATTGATCATTATGATCAGCCATGGTCATTCCACTGTTGGATGAAGGCCTCCCCAAGCCATCGCCACTTCTGACGATCCTGCGGTGCAGCAATCCATCCAGAATCATATTTATTTGTACTGGAGGAGGAATCCGATGAGCTATAAAGCTCTTTGTCACAAACGTCCAGTAGGGGCGTGTCAGAACGTTACAACAACAAACAAGACAACAAACACGATATATGCAAAGTATTGGAAAGGTAAACAAATCACTTAAAAAAATATGCAAATGAAACTAAACTACGTTTATCTTACCAGGTGCACTCGCACCTGCACGTGAACCGATTTCATCGCTCTATCTCCTCCAATGATGTTCCTCTTAGAGTGCGCCCCATTCCCTGGCCACCCCGCTCCGTTCCTTGTTATTATCCCTTGGCAATGCCGATTACACGCGTGTCTCTTCCGCACACGGCGGTCGCACATCCAGGAGCTATCCGGGCTCAACCCCGCTTAGCCTCGGAGAGCTAACCAGACCCGCGGCACATTCCGTGTCGTGGAGGCGATGGATATTCAATACGACAGCTTGTTTCTGGGGTGTTTGCAGTCGTGGCAACTAGCAGCGATACATTGAGTTTGTTCACACGGACGCGCATTTCGAGGACACTTTGAAGTAGCAAAAAAAAAAACTACGGCTAACCAATCTGAACTAAAACGCCACATTCGGGCGCGCGCGGGCAGACACGCACAGACACACACACACGCGCACGCACGCAACGACAACTGCGCTCTTGCTGAAACGCGCTACGCCTTGGCTCTTTCGGGGCTTGGGTCTGGCGCTCTCTGGCTCGTCAAGGTACAGGCCGTGTCCGCTACATGGCGTTACGGCGCACTTGTCGCCGCAACCTGAGTGACTGCCTCTATTAACCTGCGGAGTAGATTGAGTTTGCCGGCCACCGGTGTGCGCACGTGTGTGTGTGCGCATGCCCACAGTTGCGTGAATATGCGCCGGTGGCTTTTTGGTTTGAAAAATCACGCGGGACCCTCCCCCCCCTCCCCCCACGGCAATAGATTAGCTCACTCCGGGGAGCGGCAATGTAGCGGTCAGCGCTGCGCTGCGAACCCGGCGACCCGAGTTCAATTCGTGCTCACGGGCAACACCGGTGACGATTTTTTGAAGCGGTCCTGGCCCCCCCCCCCTAGGTCGACTCAGCCTCAAATGAGTACCTGGTATGCTGTGTAAACATTGCCACGATGGAGACAAAGGCGGTCGTGCGTGGAGCTGTTAGCTTGCCCCTGCTCACAGTTGCATGCGCCTGCGCGCGTGCGCTTTTGATTTGCAAAATCACGGCAATAGATTAGCTCACTGCGACAGCACGTGTTTATTTTTTATCCAGCACCGTAAAGAGATTTACTTTCCTTACTGTGTGTGCGTGTTATTTACGCCAATATTGTCACATAATTCACTGTATAACAATTAATATTTTTTGTTCCTAGGTAGTAAGTGTTATTTCCTAATTGCTTATGCCTCAAAAGGACAGAAAGTGGCTATTATTCCCCACAAACTTTGCTTTTCTGACCAGGACATTGATATTTTTTTAATTTACCTATTTTCCAGAACATTCCAGAGAGATTCAGTGCTGAGTAAACTTGGAGTAACTTCTAGAACATTCTAGAACTTTCCAGGAATATAAATAGTAGTATAAATACAGGGGCCTTAAGCCCACCAGTTCAGTTTAGTTCCAGCTGCCTAAGTGGATACATATCTGCATTTTCTCGAGATGGCATCAGGAGGCTGCAAGCATCTGGCAGACGCATTTTGCTATGTCTGCGGCCAATTTATCAAGACAAGAGTGAAAAAGTACTCTGTGGAAGCATCTGCTAAGATGTGTGACGCCTACAAGACATTTAGGCATGCCTGTCGGGGATCAAGACAAACCCTGGGCACCTCATTTCACCTGCGAGCAATGCAAACAAACTCTGGAAGGTAAAATTGACAATTGTTGCTCGGATTATGACGTCATAAAATTAGTACAAAAAAAAAGAAATTGTTAAAGTTTTTTAACTTTAAAATGTTTTACAATTTTAAATCTTATTGAAAAAATATATCATATATAAAAAATGTTGCGAGAATCTCTTACACATTAGTCATGGGTGAAATAAATGTATTTTTGTAGGATGGTACAGAGAGGAAAAGAGAGCCATGAAGTTTGCTATCTCAAGAATTTGGCGAGAACCCACTGACCACTCAAGCAACTGCTACTTCTGCATGGTGGACCCTTCCAAACGTCGGACTGGCAAGAATGCACCTGCTATCACGTATCTGGACCTCCCTTCATCCATCGCCCCGGTGTCACACTGCCCATGAGCTCCTCGTACCCACTCCTCCGGAGAGAGTGGAGCCGTATTTTGAAGAGAGCAGCAAGTCAGAGAGCAAGGAAGACGTAGATCCAGATGACAATTTCAGAGGTGGAGTTGAGGATAGAAACCCATACTACCCCAACCAAAAAGACCTCAACGACTTGATCAGAGATCTTGGTCTCACCAAGTCCAATGCCGAGCTTTTGACGTCTAGGCTCAAGCAGTGGAACTTGTTGGATGAAAGTGTGCAAGTCGCAGATCCGAGGAAGCGTCAAAAACATTTTTGCAGCTTCTTCACCCGTCAAGATGGGCTCTGAAACTGCCACAATGTGACCAGACTGCTCGAGGCAATCGGAATCGCCTGTAACCAGAATGAGTGGCGCCTCTTCATTGACAGCTCATCCAGGAGCCTCAAAGCCGTGCTGTTCCATAATAGTAACAAGTACCCATCTCTTCCCCTGGCTCACTCAGTGCACCTCAAAGAGGATTACAACAGCATCAAGACCTTGCTGGACGCCTTGAAGTATGATGAGTACGGCTGGGAGGTCATCAGAGACTTTAAAATGGTGGCATTCCTGATGGGTCTCCTTAAAACGGTGGCATTCCTGATGGGTCTCCAAGGCGGTTTTACCAAGTTTCCCTGCTACCTTTGCCTTTGGGACAGCAGGGACACCAAGGCCCACTACCACAGGTGGGACTGGCCACAGCGGACCGAGTTCTCTGTGTGGAGGAACAACGTCAAGTGGCAGCCACTGGTGGACCCCCGGAAGGTGCTGATGCCACCACTGCACATCAAATTGGGCCTTATGAAACAATTTGTCAGAGCTGTAGATAAGGAGTCGGCAGCCTTCAAGTACCATCAAGGCTTCTTCCCTAAGCTGTCTGAGGCAAAGATCAAAACCGGTGTCTTTGTCAGACCACAGATGAAGAAAATCCTGGAGTGCAATGAATTCCCCAAGAAGCTCACTAGTAAGGAGAAAGCGGCTTGGAACAGCTTTGTCGCAGTGGTTCCTGACTTTCTGGGTAATCACAAGGTCGAAAACTATGTGGAGCTGGTTGAGACTGGTGAAGAACTACGGCACAATGTGCTGTAGGATGTCCCTCAAAGTCCATATTCTTGATGCTCATCTTGATAAATTCAAGGAGAACATGAGAGCGTACTCGGAGGAGCAAGGCGAGCGCTTCCACCAGGATATACTGGACTTTGAACGCCGCTACCAAGGACAGTATAACGAAAATATGATGGGAGACTACATTTGGGGGCTGATTCGTGAAAGTGATTTGCAGTATAATCGTAAATCTTGAAAAACTACTAACTTCAAAATCTTTTGTAGTCATTTTTTTTCATTATCAATATATATAAAAGGGAAATTTGTGAATATGTGTGTCTGTTCAAAATGTTTAGCATACTTCCCGACATGCAACAAACTTGAAATTTGCCATGTGGGTACTTTCCAGACTGTACTACGCCATGCAACAATTATTAAAATCGACTTTTGTATATTTTTTTGGGAGGGGGGGCGCAATAATGGATATATTTTGCATGGCACGTGAGCTGTGACGTCACATCTGTCATGTCACCCGCACATGCAGAAGCGTAACGCAGTGTGCCTGCTGACGTCACCCCCCCCCAACCCTCCGCGAGTAAAGTGCCATACAAATGTGTTGCAGGTCTAAGGCGTTCTTCGCGCAGCATTGCTTTATTATTTCAGTCGTTTACTGCCGTACGTACCCTGAAAGTTGAGTGTGTCTGCAGCAAGCGGGCGTATGTGTACCTATGGACGCGTGTGCGTGTGTGGGGGGAGCGGTAGTGTAGTGGTTAGTGCGCTGTGTGTGTTTGTGTCTGTGTGTGTGCGTGTGGGGGGAGCGGTAGTGTAGTGGTTAGTGCGCTGTGTGTGTTTGTGTGTGTTGGGGGAGCGGTTGTGTAGTGGTTAGTGCGCTGAGCTACGAACCCGGCGACCCGAGTTCGATTCCCGCTCACGGCCACCACCGGTGACGATTATTTGAACCGGTCCTGGGTCTCCCCTAGGTCGACTCAGCCTCAAACGAGTAACTGGTGTGGTGTGTGAAAATCGCCACTGGGGAGACAAAGACGACCGGGCATGGTGAATCCAAGTCCCGGGCGAAGCCCGGTTAGTAAAACTAGTTTAGTATAAATACATGTTAATTTTTATTCATATGTTGTTTTTGTATGACTTTATGTGAACGAAAATACACAAATACGCCTGTTTTCTCGTTGAAAATAGGTAAATTTCTAAATATCACTGTCCTGGTCACAAAAGCAAAGTTTGTGGAGAATAATAGCCATTTTCTATACATTTTCGGCATAAGCAATTACGAAATAACAATTACTACCCAGGAACAAAAATTGCGTTACATAATGTCATGAATGTTTAACGATGTTCGTGTTATATTCTTAGTTTTTTCGGTAAAGTCACGTTGAAGAGAAACAACAAAATAATAAAATATATATATAAAAAATAAAAAATTCTCACGACGTTTCGACCATAACTCAAACGGTCATCTTCAGGTGTGTTGGTTTGCATAAATTTATTTTTAAACGGCGCATTTATTTATTTATAAAAAAACGTTAGCGCCACGCGCAGCGATTTGGCAGTTTACCCAGGACTAGTCCATCTATATTCTGAAAAGAGGAGGGGGGAGACGAAATTTTTTATAATGTATGCTGTCTGAAAGCCACTGTAAGCGTGAACAATCAATTAAGAACTGAAATGGTTTATCAAATCTTTCCAATGATTGCTAAGATAGAATCCATCTTCTCGGTTGAAATTGTCTCTGTGCTTCTATATGTGGATAGCCTCATGAACGAATCTCTCATGGAAGCCAGATGGCTTACAAAGAACCTCTGTCTTGGAAAAGTCAATGGCATGTGAGCCTGACACCATTGTCAATACCTGACACCATTGCAATCATTGAAGACTTGGTTCATCAAGGACTAAACACTGAGGTACCCCCCCTGGTGAGACACTGTTTAACCAATACATACTTCACTTGGAATGGAACTTTCTACAAACAAACTGAGGGCACCCCAATGGGCTCCCCCCTTTCTCCAGTTATAGCTAACATTTTCATGGAGAAATTTGAGACTGACGCCATCCAGACTGCCACTCTGCGCCCAACCTTATGGAAGAGGTACGTGGATGACACTTTTGTCATCTGGCCACATGGCCGGCCTGCTCTAGACCAATTCTTCGACCACATCAATTCCATACACCCAGCCATCAGATTTACCATGGAAGTCGAAATAGATGGCAAGATACCTTTTTTGGATGTCCTAATTAAAAAGAGACCTGATGGTTCAATGAGCCACTCTGTCTACAGGAAAGCTACCCATACGGATGCTTATCTGAAACCGGATTCCCACCACCATCCATCACAGAAGAATTCTCTCATCAAGACTCTGTATCATAGAGCCCAATGCATATCCGACCAGGAACACATAAGCAGTGAACTCAAGCACGTACACCAAGCTCTTAGGGCTAATGGTTACTCCGACTATACAATCCGCAAAGCTATCACTCAAACCATGAAGAAGAACCCTCTTGAGGAGCCTTTCAAAACCATCACTTTACCCTACATTGCTGGGATCACAAAAAAGATCTCCAAAATCTTGAATAAACACAAGATCCAGGTCCGTTTCAACACATTACATAAAATCCGTGATCTGGTTCTGTCTGTAAAAGATGTGATTCCGGACATACAATACCCTGGTGTCTACAAACTAAGTTGCCTCTGTGGTAGTAGTTACATTGGAGAAACCAAACGCCATGTCTCGGACCGCATTCGTGAACACAAAGCAGACCTTAAACACGGTAGGACCAACACCTCGGCCGTAGCAGATCATTGTTCTAATTCAGTAGGCTCACATGCCATTGACTTTTCCAAGACAGAGGTTCTTTGTAAGCCATCTGGCTTCCATGAGAGATTCGTTCATGAGGCTATCCACATATACAAGCACAGAGACAATTTCAACCGAGAAGATGGATTCTATTTAAGCAATCATTGGAAAGATTTGATAAACCATTTCAGTTCTTAATTGATTGTTCACGCTTACAGTGGCTTTCAGACAGCATACATTATAAAAAATTTCATCTCCCCCCTCCTCTTTTCAGAATATAGATGGACTAGTCCTGGGTAAACTGCCAAATCGCTGCGCGTGGCGCTAACGTTTTTTATAAATAAATAAATGCGCCGTTTAAAAATAAATTTATGCAAACCAACACACCTGAAGATGACCGTTTGAGTTATGGTCGAAACGTCGTGAGAATTTTTTATTGTGTTATATATATTTTATTATTTTGTTGTTTCTCTTCAACGTGACTTTACCGAAAAAACTAAGAATATGAATTACTGCAGTCACGAAAGCTTTAAATCAAAATTTAGATGTTCGTGTTGTTCTGGTGGCGGTGGTGAGGTTGTTGTTGCACAAACATGTGCAGTCGTTTTTTTACGGCGACAATTCGCCTTATAAAGGAAAAGTCTCTGATTGAGTGTGAACAAATGTCAACTTCCTGCTCCTCTATCTCCACTCATTCCGATCCTGGGCTTTTATCTCAACATCCACGCCAGGAAACTCCACATTCTCACTCACCACTTTGAACCTCCTCTTGCTCGGCCTGCCTTCCCAGTCAGAATGAGAATCCTCATGGTTGGCTACGCTCAGTGCGAAAGAAGTTCAATCTCGAGTGCATATATTTATCCTGGAGAAATCCGATTAGCAATGAAGTTATTTTTCACACACATCCACCCTAGTGCCACCACATGTTTCACCCCCTCTCCTCTCTCCTGCGCCTGGGTTTTTTCCTCTCTTGTCCACGCCAACCGAGTCGACATCTGCAACACCCCCTCCGTGTCTTCCCTCCTCGCCTCTCCGCCTCCGACCCAGTCCATCATCCCTCCTCCTGTGTTGGTGAAAAAAACAAGTACCACTTTGTGGAAAGGCAATAGCGGTTGTCCGGTGAACAAAATTGTAATCCCCCCCCCCCCAGTCCATCGTAGGAACGCGTGCGATTATTTTCACGACGGGCTTGAGACTGCCCGTGCGAAATTGAGCACCGCCCATTCTTCATTTGGGGGCCACGTGGTTAAACCAGGGTGAAGGTGAAGGGAAGAAGGTTGAGCACTCCCTTTTCTCCGAGCCTCCCCCACGTTTGTCTTTGCCACTTACGGTTCCGGGTTTGCTGTGAGAATACATTTTACCGAGTCTTAACGGGTCACGGGGTGTTACATTTTTTTTTTCTTCCGCGGGGCCCGCCGAGAAAGCTATTGTTCGGCTTCCTCCTTGCCTGCTGTGGGACACGTTTTGTTTTCTCAAAGATTAAACAATAATAGGAAGAGCAATCCCCTTCCCCATGGCTGCTTAGTCACCCTTGGAGAAAATTATCCTTTGCATTATTGAATCACAAATAAGGAAAGGAAACAATTTAGTTTTTGCTCCGCTGGATGAAAGGCAAAGGTGCGGCCCCGCAACAGCTCGCTCAAGGCGCTGCTGGCGAAAGGGCTTCCCACTCGGGGGAGTTATAGAGGACCCCTCCAGAGGGTATTTTGGCAGACTCTCCCATGCTCGCCACAATGTATGTATGTACGTTGAACTTATTTCGCACCGTACGTAGCCGAACCGTGCTACTCCGGGGTGCGAACTTTCGCAATCGTGGAAGAGCTGGAAGTGCCCACACTTTACTCCACCACGTGCTACCTGCCGCGTCTCCGTTTACATCGCTGGGTGGACAGAGTCGGAGGTGATTTAATAAACCTGCCCCCATCGTTTCAACTGCCATGTCAGGTGATCGAACCGTCGAACCTCTGGAGTGCAAGTTATGAGTGAGGTGCAGGGGAGGTGTAGAGAGTCTGCACCTCCCTCATAAGCAAGTCCCGTGGGAGAACCATCACAACACATGCACCTTATGTGTACGTCAACATTTCATGTTCCAGTGCCAATTCCATCACCAAGAAGGCGAGGCAGATGTACGAACATGGAAACAAAATCAATTGTCACGCAAATATCATCTCACGCTGTATATATTTATTCCTTTTGAACAGAAAGTGAGATGATGTTGCGAGACCCCCCCCCCCCCCCACCGCGCCTCCGTGTGTGCATTTGATAATCGGCATTTTATTGCTAATCAACGGAACGTGAAAGAATCCCGGTGAATAAAGAATAACCATTATCCCAATGCACAGCTGCTCCTGGGCCATATTTTACAGCAGGCATTTTACCCAGTCAATGGGCCTAACAAAGGACGGTGCAGTAAATAATGATGAGAAACTATTATTGGAATGGAAATGTCAATTATTTTAATGTGGTCTATGCAGTCGTGTGTGTGTGTGTGTGTGCGCGCGTGCGTGTGTGGCTCTTTGCTGAGCTTGGGAATTAGTGTGGGAGCGAGTGAGAGAGAGGGTACGTGAGTTAATAAAATGAGTGCGTGTGTTTTGAGTGAATTGGGTGTGCTTGCACGCACGAGTGAGTGCTCGCGTAAATGCATTGCGCGAGTGAGCAAGTGAGCGGCCGAGTGAGTTGATTTTAGCGTCGCACTTTCCTCTTACGGAGCAGTGGCACAGAGGTCAGAGCCACGACGCTGTGAACCCAGGGCGACACGAGTTCGCTCCCTGACCTGGGATAACAATCAGCGGCAAAGGTGATGTCCGTGCAACGTCCCTATCCCGGGCCACTGCCACCTTCACAAACCTACACACCTGCCTGGCGTGCCCAGGTGTGGTCAGTCAACCCACGTGACCTGGCAAAGGCCTTGGGGAAACTTTTGGCGGAAGCCTCCTTCCAGCAGCGGATTGACAATGGACTCTAACAAAATTAAATTGTATTACTTCTCCCCATTTGAAGCTGCTCACTATCTTTGTAGTTAACAGCTCCCCCGGGAGTAGTCGCTGAAAAATTATGCCTCGACGCAAGCCTGGAGGCTGGCCTTGATTAAAACGGATGGCGCACGCAGCCGTCTCAAGGAAATTTTAACTTGGGATCAGATCCTTACGATGCCAGCGCTTGCCTGGCGTTGCACGCTCGTGATGTCCACCTGTGGTATGCTACGCACGCTAAGCGTGGTGAACCAGGCGCAAATTGCATGTCCCCTACGGATTGACCGCATCACGCGTGCGAGGTGCTTGCTAAGAGCGCTTGCCCCAACAGTCTGTCCAAGGCTATATTGGCAGATCTTTGTCCATGATGCACTCCACGGTTACCGCGCTGCACGACGGACCCGTTCAATGCCCGTTCGTGGCCATCACCGGTGACGAATATCTGAACCGGTCCTGGGCCTCACTTAGGGCTTCTCGGCCTCAAATGAGTACCTGGTGCAGTGTGTAAACATTGTCACGATGGCCACCCACCCCTCGTGCGCCGTGTCCGACCTTCATAGGTGCTCGCGAAGAACACTTGGCCCAATAATCTGTTGAAGGCTATTCCAGGGATACTTGCCTTTGAAGTACTCAATGGGGTGCCAGTAATGGCCATTAGTGTTCATTTTCACATTCACGTGTCATATATTTAATCTTGAATTTGAGGCCATCTAGCCGAGGGCCGCCCGCTGTTGCACTTTAACACTACGCGAGGGTCTGGCTCGGGGAATGAAATTCAAGTGCTCCGAACTGACCTCGACGGGAAAAAAAAATCTGAAATTGAAATCCCGTGCGAGCATCCGCCCATATTGTGTGTGCGGACGAGCGAGCAAGCGAGCGAGCGAGCGTGCGTGCATATGTCCTGTCCTTATGCTACCTGTTGCTTCGTATGGCTGTGGCAATACTGTTTGCTATGAAAAGAAAATAACATCAAAGAGATTGCCATGACTGACCCTAACCTGCAAGGTGTCTCTTGAGCAATGGTTTTGCCCTTCGCGTAATTCAGGATGCCCCTGTTTGAATATCCACGGTTTGTGTGGCTGCAAAGACAAACATCCCCCATGTAGCCTTGCACAGAATGTTGGGGCAAGTGCAGTTAGCGAGCACCTATGAAGGTCGACACGGCGCACGATGGATGGGATGGGTGGCTAACACCACGCCCGACCGCCTTTATCACCCCAGCGCTGTTATACCCACCGCACCAGGTACTCATTTGAGGTTTAGGCGATCTAGGGGCAGCCCAGGAACGGTTCAGATAATCGTCACTGATGTTGGCCGTGGGCGGGAATTGTAGTGAGGTCGCCAGGTTGGTAGCGCAGTGCGCTCATCACTGCGCGCCACCGTTCTCCATGTGTGGCTGTACACATGCACGCAGCCCTTCGTGCAGTGTGTGGACTAGTGAGTGTCGCGGGTGGGTTTTTTGTTTGTTTAAAACTATGTGTCACCGTTCTGTACCCTTATAGCTTCATCTCTGCTCTGCGTGTACCTGTGCCCGTGCATCTCCGTCCCGCGCGTCACGACCCCGCGCCCTCTCGCCCGCCCCACGCGCCCACCTACGTGCGTACGTGCGTACGTAGTGCTCACACACGTGCCCCTGCGTGCGCTTGCAGACATCCGCGGGGTGCGCGGGTTCCTGGCGCGCGCCGCCCGCCAGGGAGCCGAGGTGTCGCTGCAGCAGGTGGACGGGAACGTGGGCCGCATGATCGCCTCGCTCTTCCGCTCGCTCAAGTACGAGGAGCTGAACCGCTACCGCGACTCGCTCCGCAGGGCCGTGCTGCTGCTCAACCCGCGCCTGGCGCGCACCTTCATCGCCGAGGTACGCGGCGCTCGCCCATCGCGCTCGCTCGACCGTTGCGCTTGCTCGCTCATCGCTCCCGCTCGCTCATCGATCCCGCTCGCTCATCGCTCCCGCTCGCTCATCGATCCCGCTCGCCCGCGTTGTCATCGTTCGTTGTGTGTATCGTACTCCTGGGGTATGGTTACTAACGGTGCTGCTCCGTGTTGTCGCGTATTTCACGAGCAATTCTAAAGATGTATGTTTATCCGATGCGTGGAATTTGGGGAACCCCGTGCACTTGGCCGCCTCAATCTGAGGGTTTCCTGGATGTAAAATGTGCTTTTTTTATATATATTTCTATATATATATTTTTTTTAAGTTTTGCTGGCTGGCTGGGTGCCTGGCGCGAACCGTCATCGCGGAGGTACGTGGCGCTCGCCCACCGTGCTCGCCCAGCGCGCTCGCCCACGATTAGCATGGTTTGCTACGTATGGTGCGAAAGAAGTTCTACGTGAATACATACACACAAATATACACTGCCGCCACGACTTAAAAAAATTAGTTCGGGATAAAAAAATGCGCGTCTGTCTTTGGAAGTATTCAATGAGCAATATGGAAGCTTGACGGGTAACCGTCTACTGTGGGTTCCTTCCGCCAGCAGCGGCATATGAGCGAGCAATTTCAGGGCTGCACCTCTGGCTTTTTAGCTTGACGGCCACGTGCCTTGCAGTACACGCTTCATCAATGTGGGGGGTGGGGGGGGGGGCAAGGGGGGGGGGGATTGTAAGAATCGAGTGATTTATCCGAAACTGCGATTGGGGGTTATTAACAGGCTAGCAGGTTATATAAGGAGCGTTTAAAACTTTCTAGAGAGATGTTAAAATATTAATGGAGGTGCATTGAATAATTTACCTTCCAATATAATCGCATTCATCATCACTAAAATCAGTACACCTATTTTGTTTCACATAATGTACCAACTCAGAACCAATATTGCCTCGTTCTCAAAATTTTGAGATTGGCCATCTGCACGTGATGCGTGCCAGGAGTCAGAAGGCCTCTAACATTCAGATGAATTCAACCAATTGCTGTTTGTACAGCTGACAAATATAAGTGGCACGGCACAGTGGTTCACAAAGTTTGGCCAATAAACCTGCCGATCTCAGTTCGATCCCTGACCGTGACTATCATCAGTGGCGAGTGATAGCTAAACCAGAACTAAGCAAGACATTTTTCAGAAAACCGAGAGTTGCGAGCATAGTAAAGTATTTAACTAAACTAATTTTATTTTACCAGGTAAGGCCCACTGAGCCTCTATAGCCCTTTTTCAGAAGCGACCTGGCCACAAACGATAGCTCAACGAAGTGGCTTATCATGTGGAAAATTGTAGCAGCCATATTTTCGAAAAGAATGTTTTTAAATGCAGAAGGAAAAAACGGAGGACGCAAAGACAAATCCACGCGACCACGGAAAGAACACGCAAACTCCAAATATGTAGCAGGCGGCAGGGCCAAGATCGAACCCACGACCCCCTGTAGAGCAGGCGAGGTAGTTAACATCTCACCACCGCTATGACTAACACGGCATGCTCTGCGTCCACACCTAAATCGAACAGCCGAGAATGTTTATAATTTCACGTGCTAATGTGTGATACGTGTACATGTGTATAGTACAGCCCTTTTGCCAATCCACTGCTGGATGAGGGCCTCCCCATACCGTGCAGGTCATGAGGCTTATTTGACCATACTGCACCTCGCCAATGCCAAATGCATGCAGATGTAGAAATAGATGCTACTCCTCCTGCAGTGCCACGTAATATACTTTTTTTGAAGGCTATCCATATGTATGATAGCTTGCTCTGACGTAGAGTGTTAAATCTGATCGCACGCATTATCGCACAGCGCTAACTGCACACGGTGGGCCATTAAGCCACGTTAATTATTTCCGGGCCTTGAATTTATCGCCGATGCAGATGGCAGGCACAAACTTTTGAAAGCCATTCCTCAATAATACTGTGGCGCGTCAACGTAATAAATTTGACACTTTGGGAAAAGCACCGGGTAAATAAGAGTAAATAAACAACAAGGATGGCTTCTTGGCTTCTCACACGTCTCACGTGCAACCGTGACTCCCTCGCAGAGTTGCCACTTAAATGGATCCATGGTCGGTTTTAAGTGCCGAATGTGCGGTCCATTTTCACCACCGCGGTATTAAAACAGCGCAAGGTGTTCAGTCGGTAATGCACCGGGCCGGGTAAGAGCGCGGATATTCCAGCCCAAGAGTAGCCACTTATTTGAATAATGGCGTTTGCATGCAGCAAGCATTCAAGCGCCCTAATGCGCACCGTGAATTATGGCAGCGAGCTAAGCTGAGGGGCTGTGCGAGAGGGCATGAACCCCCCTCTCCACAACCCCCCCCCCCCTCCACACACTAGAATGCTCGGGGAATTAACGCATGCACGGCAGTGTGCCCGCCCGCTTGCCCGCCCGCCCGCCCGCCCGCCCGCCCCACCAATCGCTGCGCCATGAAATCCCATCACGACCGGCGGCACTTAGGAACGGCCCCCACGGGCCGTTAAGCCGGCAGCGAGCGTGCGCCGAAGCGCTCGGAGGTCCGCAGCGGCGCTTCCTCCGTGCGTCGCTCCGCGGGATACGCGCTGGGGCGGCGGGGGAAGGGGGGCCGGGCACGGTTTCACGACGCTAACTCGGGAGATCGGGTTACTCTTGTGACGTTCCCGGCACGCTCGCGGCCGTCGCTCGCGCGCACGCACGGTTCGCCAAATCGAATCTTGGCCCCGCGTGCATCCCACATGGAACGCGCGCACACGCGCACACGCACCTCCTCCACCGCCGCAACGACAAGCATCAAATTGCTCTCATCATCTCTCTCCGGTCTTTCTCCATCACATCGATGTGTCAAATACAAGAAGGGAGGGAGCGGCGCGGGAAGGGAAGGCGCCGCTGCTGCAGCCATTACTATCCGTCAGTGATGTGCCCTAACCCCGTGGCGACTTGCTGTTTCAAGGTTATTGTCCAGAAAGCGTTTTGATTCATTTGGTTTTGCCCTTTTCTTCTCAAATTCACTCTCCCTCTCGTTGTCTTTCATTTCGCAATGGGCACGGTGGGGAATTGAACAATATAATTGCAGTAGACTATAGTGTTTTCAGTGTTTTACTTGCCTGGGTATAAATCTACCACATTTTACCACGACAATTTTTTTTTATATCTTCCAAAATATAGTGAGCCAGCTGTTAAAACTACAAATTGTACAAATGGAAATGCATTGTGTTGTTGTGATGCACACTGGTGGCTAGATGTGAACTCCCTCACCTGGTATACAGGACGTTGTTGGTTATATCCTGACCCTTGTTGCTTGTATATTTGGAGTTTGGATGTCTCTCTCTCTCTCTGCCCATGGTCCCGTGGCTTTTCCTCCGGGTCCTCCGGTTTTTCCCTCCACATTTTAGGATCAGCACGTTTAGATTTTTTTGCTGCTAGAAATTTCCACGTGATAAGCCACTTCATTGAGCTGTCATTTGTGGCCAGGTCACTTCTATAAAAGAGCTACATATCTAAGGGGGTCTTACCTGGTAAAATAAAAATAGCTGAGTTCATATTGAACTATATCTCAAGATGTTTTACAAGAGGTTCAGCAAAAAATATTGTAATGGAAATAATAAAGTAATTAATCGAAATAACATGAATGCAAGCTAAAGATATGTAAAAAATAACAGGTCAATTAAAACTGCACAAAAAAATTTCATTCAACAAACCCGTTTACCTAATTGAAATTTGAACACAATTGATTTAATCGCAGAATTTTGCCTCCCCGCCGTCGTGCCTTAGAATGTTGAGTGGCGCCACACTTGTGAAAAATAAAGAAAATAACCCCCCAAAAAAAACTTCCCGGCTCATTCAAGGGATTATTAACTGCATAGACCACCTCCATCCCCTCTCCTCTTCTCCCATCCGTCCTCTTCCGTGCCGCGTAAATAAGTTTACCCACCAGCCATCACACGCTGTCTGAACAGCATGGCGGCGGATGACCGCTCAGGGTCCTGATGCGCGTGCCAGGCTTAGGCGGAGTGTTGAGCGATGAGCGGCAGCACGGCTCTCCAGAGCGAGACGCGGTAGCGGTTCAGCTCCCCCATACGTGAGCGTAGCAGAAGAGCGAAGCGATCGTGCGGCCCAACGTCTCCCGTCCACCAGCTGCAGCGACGCCTCGGCTCGCTGGCGAGCGGCGCGTGCCAGGAACCGTGCCCGTGCATGCGTGCGCATGTATGAATGTTGAACTTATTTCGCACCATACGTAGCCAACCGTGCTAATCAGAGAGCGACAAATTAAACACGAAAAAAAAACAGTACTTAAAAATTTGTTTTCAATATAGGTGATTTAAAAGTGCATAGTTACCCAGTGGTTTCCTGATATCGGAAGGAAGAGCGTTCTAGACGGCCACAGAAGCGCATCTGAATGCACTTCGCATTGCGGTGACCGTCTTTGTTCGATGGCCAGAAAAAAGCCGCTGCTGCTGCGGGGATGACCGGGAGTTGGCGTGATGGTTTCCGCCCCTTGGCGAGATCGGCGAGCGTAGGCAGACACGTAGGCCGAGCGTGTGAGATGGCACCGATGGTCACCAATTGGCTCGTCGGCTAAACACGCGGTGGCCTCCACTCGTCAGAGCGTGGGTTGGGAAGAGGCCAGCGTTGGTGCTCGTGCATGAAATGCGCCTCCCATCTCTGCAATGCCCCACCAACCACCCTAGCAAAGTCGCACGTTGTCAGAGTTTGTGAAAGTGGCGGCTCGTGACATTTCCACGAGGTGGGGCTGTTGTGAGTGACTTCTGAAAATACTGTACGGTGTTCTAGTTAAGAAAAACCTCGTCATGTTATTGGCCTTCCCGTGAAAGTGATAGAACTGTCTTATCTACCAACGGATAGGCATTCATAAGCAATACGAATCAAAACAACAAAGCACTCCAATTATGTCCCCCATGACCCTCAAGTCCACACTAGACAACCACTTTGACACTGCCAAAAGCTGTGACCTGCTACATTTGCACGGTACAACCTCGTGTCGTGACATCGTCTCTCATTACAGCCACGGGCGCCGTTTTCACCGCTCTGAATGGGTCTCAAACGGCGTGGCTACAATGCGAAGCCGCTGTAAATGAGTGAAGGGAAATGTCTCACTCGGATGCCTTCACAGCCGCCCCGAGACCTCCCCGAGGCACAAGTCAGACTGCGGTGTTGCAGGGGTTTCGAATAGGGACATCTTAAAATGTTATCTTCATTAGGAAATTCACGTTGAAAGAATCATTGTATTTGAATTTTTGTTTAAACGCAACAAAATAATTTATGGGAAAGTTTTTTTAATTATTATTATTATTAGAAAAATAATTTCCCATCTCTGGCTGCTTGGTTGGGCGACGCCCCAACGCTCCAAGTGGACGAACCGAGCCTCGTTTGCGATGCCTGCCGGCCGAATTGTCAGCGGCCAAAACAAAGGTAAGATATTGGTCAACAACTGCAAGTTTGTTCTTTATTCAAATTCATTTATATAATTAAGTGCAAATTTCATTGCACAAAATATTATTTTTACTCTTGTTCCGCAGCTATTAAACGATTTATAAGTGCAACCACGGGGTTGCATTCTGATGAACAATGGCTTAAAATTGTCAGGGGCAAATTGCGTAACGGTACATGGCATGCTTTGTAAAATCGTCCATTGAAGATTAGGGCCATTGTCGGTTTCCTAGGAGCATGTTTTCTGGATTACACATTTTAAGATCATGCCTGCAACGGTTATGTGTCTTCACGTGAAGTGGCAATATGTGCCATGCACTTTCTGAGCTTTGCGCGTGCCTGCGTGCATTTGTGAGCGCGTACATGTGTGTGCGCTCATGCGAAATATGCCAAATTACATCGGCGTTTCTTCGTTGCAGCAGGTGGGAGGCAATTTGACCTGTAATGCACACCGCAATTCTGAGTGAAGGTCACATCTTGGAACGAGGCCTGCAGCTCCGTCCAGGAGAGAACGCCGTGTCACCACCATTACCACCACCATTACCATTATTACCACTATTATTAGCATTACCACCAACGCCACCATTACCACCACCATTACCACCATCGCCAGCACCACCAACACCAGCGCCACCACCGCCAGCACTACCAACACCATCGCCATTACCAAAGATCCCCCGTACAGCCTTAACAGACTGTAGGGGCAAGTGCTGTTAGCGAGCACCTATGAAGGCCGGTACGGCGCATGAGGGGGTGGGTGGCCAGCACCACGCCCGGCCGCCTTTGTCTCCCTAGTGGCGATGTTTACACACCGCACTAGGTACTCGTTTGCGGCTGAGTCGACCTAGGGGAGGCCCATGACCGGTTCAGATTATCATCACCGGTGTTGGCCGTGAGCGGGAATGTAACTCGGGTAGCCGGGTTCGTAGCGCTGTGCGCTAACCGCTACACCACCGCTCCTCACATCACCATTACCACCACAACCTTGGCTGTGTATGGTGCGAAAGAAGTTCAGCTTACAAACATACACACGTGTTAGATTTAAACACCGTCAGTCTCTGTACCGATCTGTAAAAACGCACGAGATTACCCCCAGCACCCCGACACACTGACGATGTGCTGCTGCTGCTGCTGTTCTCGGCGTGCGAGAGCGTGAACAGGTCACAGGGTATGCGCGTGCAGCGCCTTTGTGAGTCCACTGCTGGGTGAGGGCCTGATCGTCAACGATGCGTGGTCGTTGGACCATGCCTCACCATGCTGGCCAGCGTGGTGGCCGGGTTTTCCATTGGCTTTGGCTTCTTTTGCGCCGCACGGATATGGGACTGGGTCCTTCCTCATGTATGACTAATCTGCGACGTTGTGGGGTGCTGCTGGGCATGAATGACGATCTATAAAATGAAAGTATTATTATTATGACCTTGAGGGCAGCTGTTGATTTTGCTGCACCCTCGGGTACCCTCCTCCACACAACGCCACCGCCTAGGACACCCTCTTAGTGTGTGGTAGCCATCCATCCTCTTAGTGAGTGGTAGCCATCCACCCTCTTAGTGAGTGGTAGCCATCCACCCTCTTAGTGAGTGGTAGCCATCCACTCTCTTAGTGTGTGGTAGCCATCCACTCTCTTAGTGAGTGGTAGCCATCCACCCTCTTAGTGTGTGGTAGCCATCCACCCTCTTAGTGAGTGGTAGCCATCCATCCTCTTAGTGAGTGGTAGCCATCCACCCTCTTAGTGAGTGGTAGCCATCCACCCTCTTAGTGAGTGGTAGCCATCCACTCTCTTAGTGTGTGGTAGCCATCCACTCTCTTAGTGAGTGGTAGCCATCCACCCTCTTAGTGTGTGGTAGCCATCCACCCTCTTAGTGAGTGGTAGCCATCCATCCTCTTAGTGAGTGGTAGCCATCCACCCTCTTAGTGAGTGGTAGCCATCCACCCTCTTAGTGAGTGGTAGCCATCCACTCTCTTAGTGTGTGGTAGCCATCCACTCTCTTAGTGAGTGGTAGCCATCCACCCTCTTAGTGTGTGGTAGCCATCCACTCTCTTAGTGAGTGGTAGCCATCCACTCTCTTAGTGAGTGGTAGCCATCCACCCTCTTAGTGTGTGGTAGCCATCCACTCTCTTAGTGTGTGGTAGCCATCCACTCTCTTAGTGTGTGGTAGCCATCCACTCTCTTAGTGTGTGGTAGCCATCCACCCTCTTAGTGAGTGGTAGCCATCCACCCTCTTAGTGTGTGGTAGCCATCCACCCTCTTAGTGAGTGGTAGCCATCCACCCTCTTAGTGAGTGGTAGCCATCCACCCTCTTAGTGAGTGGTAGCCATCCACTCTCTTAGTGTGTGGTAGCCATCCACTCTCTTAGTGAGTGGTAGCCATCCACCCTCTTAGTGTGTGGTGGCCATCCACCCTCTTAGTGAGTGGTAGCCATCCACCCTCTTAGTGTGTGGTAGCCATCCACTCTCTTAGTGAGTGGTAGCCATCCACTCTCTTAGTGAGTGGTAGCCATCCACCCTCTTAGTGTGTGGTAGCCATCCACTCTCTTAGTGTGTGGTAGCCATCCACTCTCTTAGTGTGTGGTAGCCATCCACTCTCTTAGTGTGTGGTAGCCATCCACCCTCTTAGTGAGTGGTAGCCATCCACCCTCTTAGTGTGTGGTAGCCATCCACCCTCTTAGTGAGTGGTAGCCATCCACTCTCTTAGTGTGTGGTAGCCATCTACCCTCTTAGTGAGTGGTAGCCATCCATCCAAGCGCATGTCCAGGCTCACCCTTGCTCAGCTTCTGACATCTGATGGGATCGGGCACATTGCAGGCGAGTAGGTCACCACGAGCCCTATCTTTGCATCAGATTTATAATAACGCCCTTCGTTCAGGAAAGCCACACAGACCACCGAGACTATTTCGGGAGGCTCTTACATTGGGATTTGCCCATCTCCACCACTTGAACAATCGTATCCATGATCACTGAGGCGTGCGAATAACGTCGTATCGTGTGGCAATGATCTTAGACTTTAGGCAAGTGGACTAACACTGATAAGTACCGGGAGGGCAGTTTGAATGAGAATATGGATTAATGAAGATTGCCAGGCAATCTCTAAGCACCCATCGTGGGATAACACAGAAGTAATCCGGTCTGATTTGCCACGGAAATGTTACATACGGTCACATAGTTGCGGTATTAAAGAGAATACCTGTGATTCATTAACGATTTCACAGAACGCTATACGGAAGAGTTTTTTAAAACAATTGCTGCCTCAAAACGAGTTGTTTAAAAAACGAGTTGTTTAAAAAACGAGTTGTTTAAAAAACGAGTTGTTTACAACACTAGTTGTTTACAAAACGAGTTGTTTACACGGGCCCTGGTTTACCCCCCCCCCGCACGCACCTCCGGCTATGTACGGTGCGATAGAAGTCCAACACACTCCAGTCTGTATCCTAACCCGGCACCCAATTAACTAGTGCAGTCAAAGACGATCGCACTAAAGGGGCGGGTCTTTTTTTAACAATAAAGCGCTTTAATAATCGCACCAAGAAAACGCGAACAACCACAAAGCCACGGGCCTCACTCCGACTCACGCCGCGTCTGCGCCCTCACTGTCCAAAAACGTCGGGGAGGGAAACGGCTCCCGAACCCTCTGAACACGACAGATGTAAAGTTTGTCTACAAATGCATACGCGCACACAGCCCCGCTGTGCGTGTGAGGAAGAGGGAGGCTACTTGACAACACCCACCGCTTGATTTGCACCGCTCATTGCTCTCCCCCGCAAAGCATCGAGTGAGAAATGAAGCCGTGGTTAAAGTGAAATTACGGCCAGGTGAGGCGTAAGTCCCAGACCTGCCCGGTTGCAGCTCCCCCCCCCCCTCCTCCTCCCACAGTAATTTCACGTCAATGAATGAACCAAAAGGCTGCCACGAAAGACGTTTCAGCACGCGCCCAGCACAGGGCTAGTTGCTCGACAGCCGTGAGAAACTCAATTTTGGTGGCATGCCATCGGGCGAGGAACAAGCGTTGGGTACGAGACGGAACTCAAACAATTCAAAAACAGTCGCAGTAGTGGGAGTTAAAACCTGTGCTCTTTCACCATGTGCTCATCACCGTGATGTCATTCAGATATCACACAGCAGTTCAACCGCATATGGTATAGCACAGAACTGCTTCTGAGACCCCTTCAAATTACCTATTTATCGAGACACTAAATGACACACTCTCCCTGCTAACGAGAAATGTTCATTCGGATATTTTTAAATGTCAAAGATGGAATAAGCCAAATTAAGAGAGAGAAAAAAAATAATTTAACGTGATGGCTTATTTTTATGGAGTCATTGATATTATAATCAGTCTGACAAGAACTCACTACACTTGAGAACACGGGCTAATTACACAACTCGTTGAAACCCAGATTTTAAAACACAGGATTTCAACAGTGCCGGCCCGTTTGCTCTGCAAGACCTCTGCCACCCAGCCACCTCTATCGAATGATCGAGTTACGTGCGTAAGAAATGTAGATAGAAACGGGAAATAATAACATCACGCGCACTTGTGATGAACCTGAGAGAAATGCATGTTGAACTTCTTTCGCGCCGTACATAGCCAACCGTGCTAATCGGAGGTGCGGTGGGAAGGACGACAAACTAGACACAAAAAGCAGTGCTGAAGAAATTAGTTTTCAACCTCGGTGATTTTAAAAGGGCATGGCTCCAGTGGGCTTGCTAAATATCGGAAGGAAGAGAGCGTTCCAGACGGCCGAGTGCAGAACGTGTCATGCCACCTGCCACCGAGCTTTTGTCATCACTCCCCTCCCCCCGCTCCTGCCTCGCATTAAGCAAGTTCGTGTTCTAATCACTAGCCCACGTGCTTTTTATACGTTTAGTTTTAGTTTGTAGCTCTCTAGACAGCGCTGCGCAACCTCCGTGTGAATGGTGCTTTACAATTTTAAATGATGATCGTTATTAATATTCTTCTTACCAGGGTTTGGTGACAAGGCAAGGTTAGAGCGGAGGAACTTGCGCCATATTCTTTCACACTGTGTCTGTTTGCCTCGGTAATTAAAGTTAGGGCCTCTTTTTTTATCACTTCAAGCTCAAACTAATCCGTAGATGATCTGACATATGGTGAGTGTTATGAAAATTGCTATCCAGACATTGGTTTTTATTTATATATGTTGATCCAGTTAGGAAAGTTAAGGGTGGCGTAGAATTTTAATAGAAAGTTGTACATTTCAAAGGCTAAGACATTCTTCAGGCTTTTTTTTTTAGAACGTATTCATTACCAACGAAACCTCTTCTTTCACCGGCTTGAGACGAAGCATGGAATCATTTGAATGTGAGACGCTGGGTTGTCTCTGCTCAGCTAATTCCCACGTCTGGGAACCGGGCCCAGAAACCTCCTCTGAAGTCTCACGGTTCAAGCACCCGAGGCAAGGAAGCGGGAATGGATGTCATTTCGCCCCCATTCCTAACCAAAAAAAAAGGGGCTCCTCGTGTGAGGCCAGCTTGATGAATTCATCGCAGCCACCGGTGCAGTGTTCGCAGAACGAAACGATGAAGAAGGTTGGTGGTGTATTTGTAACTAATTTCTAACTACACTCGCTCTGCGCGATACGCTCGTAGGAATCGCCGCTTGATTAATTCGGGGTGCGCACGGAAGGGTCAGGATAAGAGGCGGTGGACCAAGGGCCCACTGGAAGATATGTCGCACTGCTCGTTTGTTAATGTTACAACCCCGCCTGACGTGTGTGCACGTGGCCGCAGTCGTAGCTGGAAACGACAATGTTGAAAACTACGACTGTGTTTTTTTCGCTTGTTACACAGCCATTACTTGCTTTTATTTTTATATGATAAACAGCTATCGGTAAAGTCACGCAGGTATATACCTAGAGTATGGATTCCTGCAGTCACGAAAGCTTCAAATCAGCTATAAATAGTCTATATTGTATTTTCTCTCATACTGCTGTATAGCGTTATCTGTTTTTTACGTGTATGGCTATTGCTGTGAAGGAACTTTGGGTGGCATATCTGTGCCAGAAAGGCGTAACATGTTGAAGCAAAAATAAATCGACTTGACAGATTGAACATAGTGCTGTTTACAACAACAACAAAAACTACTTAGATATATTGAAAGAAAGGAATCCTTCGTATGGTTTCCCTTGGATGCTGCCGTGGTGAAACGGTCAGCAAACTGGACTTGTGATCCAGAGGTCAACGGGTCAATCTCCTGGCACGGCAGTTGAAACAATGCGGCAGGTTTCTTAAATCCCTCCGTCCCTGCCTCTGTCCACGCCGCGGTATAAATGGGTACGCCGCGGTTCGTTGATCGTCAGGCCACGTGGGGTTTGGCAAAGCGTGGGTGCTCTCTCCTCTTTCCAGGCGTCTGGCCAACATGGAAGAGTAGGCTAAATACCATCTCGAGAGCTCCCTCCACTGGAGGCCCCTTCAGTCAGCAGTGAAGTGAGCAAGCAATGGCAGGGCTGCACCATTACCTTTTCTTGAAATTAGTGAATGTTTTATGTAGCCGTTGTGAAAAAGATATATATAAAATCACAACTTTTCACAAGTCTTGTTATGATATTAACCCATTGATGAATATGCTGTTGTTGTACTAAATTAAAATTAAATTTATATCGTGGAGGGAAAAGCAATATAATTATGATTGCCTTGGGTTTCCTGGGATTTGGGCATCAGGGAAAGTGCTGAGCAGTGAGCTATGAGAACCTTCTTGGGGCACTTGAGAAATATTTCATGAATCTCATGTCTTAATCATATTGAAAGGAATATGGAAATTCACATTATGTGAGCAGAGGTTACGTGATGGGTTGAATTGAATTTGCTTTATTTTAATGCCGGGCATGTCTGTGGGGCATTTAATTATGCACAGAATCTCACTAGATTCATAAACAACTTCAATTGTGATAGCTCCACACTCGGCCTGTAATAGAGTTTAAAAAGATGCTTGTGTATCTGTTTAGTTATTTACACAGAAAGCAAATGAGAGGTACAAACAGACGATCTTTAATTTCACGCTAGCAGTAACAATTGTCAGTTCGATGAAAGCTAATTGTTTTGGACCCAGTGCTATCGGAAGGCCTGGCTGTATTGGATGGATAACAACTGCGCATCATTAACCACCCATTGCAGCTCTCAAAATAATTCCTGCCTTTCCGCATACAATGCGGCATTTTAATGTCGACTATTTAGGGCGCCTCCACGCTGCCTCGCCTTTTCTCATTTCTTGACCACGTTTGTTTTAAATAAATACATATATACAGTGAGGGGAAAAAAGTATTTGATCCCCTGCTGATTTTGTACGTTTGCCCACTGACAAAGAAATGATCAGTCTATAATTTTAATGGTAGGTTTCTTTGAACAGTGAGAGACAGAATAACAACAAAAAATCCAGAAAAAAGCATGTCAAAAATGTTATAAATTGATTTGTATTTTAATGACGGAAATGAGTATTTGACCCCCTCTCAATCAGAAAGATTTCTGGCTCCCAGGTGTTTTTTTATACAGGTAACGAGCCGAGATTACGAGCACACTCTTAAAGGGAGTGCTCCTAATCTCAGCTTGTTACCTGTATAAAAGACACCTGTCCCCAGAAGCAATCAATCAATCAGATTCCAAACTCTCCACCATGGCCAAGACCAAAGAGCTCTCCAAGAATGTCAGGGACAAGGCTGGAATGGGCTACAAGACCATTGCCAAGCAGCTTGGTGAGAAGGTGACAACAGTTGGTGCGATTATTCGCAAATGGAAGAAACACAAAATAACTGTCAATCTCCCTCGGCCTGGGGCTCCATACAAGATCTCACCTCGTGGAGTTGCAATGATCATGAGAACGGTGAGGAATCAGCCCAGAACTACACCGGAGGATCTTGTCAATGATCTCAAGGCAGCTGGGACCATAGTCACCAAGAAAACAATTGGTAACACACTACGCCGTGAAGGACTGAAATCCTGCAGCGCCCGCAAGGTCCCCCTGCTCAAGAAAGCACATATACATGCCCGTCTGAAGTCTGCCAATGAACATCTGAATGATTCAGAGGACAACTGGGTGAAAGTGTTGTGGTCAGATAAGACCAAAATGGAGCTCTTTGGCATCAGCTCAACTCGCCGTGTTTGGAGGAGATGGAATGCTGCCTATGGCCCCAAGAACACCATCCCCACCGTCAAACATGGAGGTGGAAACATTATGCTTTGGGGGTGTTTTTCTGCTAAGAGGACAGGACAACTTCACCGCACCCAAGGGACGATGGACGGGGCCATGTACCGTCAAATTTTGGTTGAGAACCTCCTTCCCTCAGCCAGGGCATTGAAAATGGGTCGTGGATGGGTATTCCAGCATGACAATGACCCAAAACACACGGCCAAGGCAACAAAGGAGTGGCTCAAGAAGAAGCACAT
This sequence comes from Petromyzon marinus, assembly GCF_048934315.1. Classification (NCBI taxonomy): domain Eukaryota; kingdom Metazoa; phylum Chordata; class Hyperoartia; order Petromyzontiformes; family Petromyzontidae; genus Petromyzon; species Petromyzon marinus. The sequence goes on from NC_133707.1 coordinate 6,317,876, forward strand.
TAACGTCCTGGAGTGGCCTAGCCAGTCTCCAGACCTTAATCCCATAGAAAATCTGTGGAGGGAGCTGAAGGTTCGAGTTGCCAAATATCAGCCTCGAAGCCTTAATGACTTGGAGAAGATCTGCAAAGAGGAGTGGGACAAAATCCCTCCTGAGATGTGTGCAAACCTGGTGGCCAACTACAAGAAACGTCTGACCTCTGTGATTGCCAACAAGGGTTTTGCTACCAAGTACTAAGTCATGTTTTGCAGAGGGGTCAAATACGTATTTCCCTCATTAAAATGCAAATCAATTTATAACATGTTTGACATGCGTTTTTCTGGATTTTGTTGTTGTTATTCTGTCTCTCACTGTTCAAAGAAACCTACCATTAAAATTATAGACTGATACCTTCTTTGTCAGTGGGCAAACGCACAACATCAGCAGGGGATCAAATACTTTTTTTCCCTCACTGTATATACCCTGTCACTACCACTATGCCTTAGAATTGCATTGCCACCATTTCCTCTCAATTTGATACATTTGAAGTCACCTAAAAATATCATAAATTTGGGATAGGTTTCTGTTACATAAAATATTTTTTTATCAGCCAATGTGCTTGTTGTATGTAATGCTCATGTAGCTTACCCTACTGTTTCAATTGATAGAAATATGTTGTTATTGAAATAGATGATTTCCAAACATTGCTCAACGTGGACAATATGTCGTAAAAATAATGAACGCAATAAAATTTTATTTTACGGAGGAATATCTAAATTTAATTACCTTTCAAGTGACTTTACGACAGCAAATTCGCGGCATATTCCAACGTCGAATGTCGAGTCGCAATGTGCCGTGAGTAAACCATGCATTTAGGAAAATGCTGCTGGAACACTATCATGTCTCTGTTACATTTAGCGATTTAGTTATCGCTAGCCAATGGTGTTAACCTTGCCCGGATTTGAATTCAGGTCACTGGGTTCGCAACAGAGTATGCGGACCACATTAACACCATTCCCCTAAATCACAGGAAGAGGATATTGGGTAGGTCTAGATCATGATGTAACTTACATTTTTACTTGAAAAACATTTTTAGTTATTTAGCATTACATTTCCGCAACTAGTTTATTTACTTTGTGCCAACATTGTGCAATGTATTATTGAACTCAATTATGTTTGCAGAATATGCTTTTGTCAGTGCAAATGTCACACGAGTATATATTGCAACTTGTTTATTTACTTTGTATATATATAAAAAGTATATATATTCCTTAAAGCAAATTGCAAGGGGAGAGTTTGCGTCGAGCCCCCAAAAAAACCTCTTTACTCATGAGCACGCCTCAGTGTTTGAAATGCACATTGCTCAATTAATTCCTGAGAGAGGGAACTTCATGTGTCCCAGAAGCTTTGCCCTCTGTCCTGCGGAGCTGCAAATCAGAATCCAAGATTAGAGCTGCCAGATCATCATACAGGCTCTCCACCACACAGAGGTTGTCTCTGTTGGCTGAGGGGATCATCAGGGCATTGAGCCAGCACCGCTGAGAATGTGTGTGTCAGCCTACCGCCCGTGATGAGACTAGGTTATCAGGTGTGGTCAGGCGATGGTCTCGGCACGAACAACAATGCATGGTGCGGAAGAAAAAACCCTGACGCCTGCCGTATGCTTCGATTTTGCATGTGCTCCCCGTGGTCACGTGGGTTTTTCTCCAGGTCCTCCGGGTTTTCCCCTCCACATTTAGAATCGACGTGCTGTAAAGTTCCACGTGATAAGCCACTTCATTGAGCTATCATTTGTAGCGAGGTCGCTTTTGAAAAAGATCTATATAGCTCAATGGGCCTTACCCGGTAAAATAGTTTAGTGTATGCAGTAGACAATGGTTTTATCCCTATTTAACGTCTATCTACAGCATTGCTTTCAACCTTGTGACCAGAGCTCACCACACTGTTTGGTGCGGGTTGGTGATCGGAGTGTCCAGAACTGGTTGGGGATTGGATTTGCCAAGAGAGTTACTCCCCACTGGCGTTAACCATTAACAGGAATCAAACCCGGGTCGCTAGGTTCACAACACAGTGAGCAAACAGCTGCACAACAATTCAACCACTCGACTAAGCAGAGCGATACCTAAACGCAGTACTATAATACGCTGCGTAAATTTTAACTGCCGGCTATTTTAATTTTAAGTGCATTCATTAAGTTCTTTGATTTCAGATTTACGAGTCTTTTTTACCTGCAGTTTTTAATATGCGTCCCTTTTTTTAGTCAAAGTCTTGCAGTGGGAAAGACGATCACACCACTTTCCCTTATTGGCAATTCTTGCTCTCAATCCTGTACAGCTCATTCCTTGGTCGGGCGGCAGCGGCCTCGCCAAGTAGATCGATGTGAAAGGGGGAAAACGCCGCAGTGGCAAAATGTTAACTACCTCACCTTGTATGCATGAAGTCGTGGGTTTGATCCCGACCCTGACGCCTGTATATTTGGAGTTTGCATGTTCTCCCCGTGGCCGCGTGGATATTTCTTCGGGTCCTCCGGGTTTTTTCCCCCTCGACGTTTAGAATCAACACGCTTTTAGAGGACTCGGCTGCTATAATTTTCCACGTGATGAGCCGTTTCGTTGAGCTATCATTTGTGGCCAGAATCGTCTCTGAAAAAGAAAGCGCTGCATAGCTCAGTGGGCCTTACCTGGGTAAAATAAAAAATAGATATAGTTAAAAAAAAATTATTTACGCGGCCACACAGAGGCTCCATCAGTTGGCGGCGTGAAGTCTCCCCAGAGGCGACCGGGCGACTCTGCAGCCCCATGGCTACTCGTGTCCCCTACGGTACTTTAATACGGCACTCATAACGCCCTGTGCCAATGACTCATCGGGCAAAGCGATGCCACCACTGCCCCAGGGGCCTTGTGCCACCACCCGAAGCTCTTCCCAGGTAAGACCCCTGAGGTGCTGCATCATTCTGCGTTGTTTGGTCTCAGCTCGTCAGCAGTCGTCCGAAGTTGAAACGAGGCATGCAAATATATTGAATTCCCCCACCGTCTCTGTATGAATGTCTATACCAAGGTTGGTTGGTCGGCAGATCACATGAGGTGTGGAAAAGTATGGGGTACTCCCTCCCCTTCCAAGGCGTCTGGCCATCCTGGAAGAGTAGGCCAACTGCCCTCTTAGAGGGGCTGTCTAGGGTAGAAATAGATGCACCACAATTGGTCGGATTTGCAGGTAGTGCGTGGTGGGGTAAGTGTGGGCACTGCCATCTATTTCCAGTCTCCGGGGGAATTGTGTGTGGCTGCGCACACACAATTCCGTTAGTAAGATTTGTTCTTTTGGCTAACATGTTCGCTGACAGGCATTTCATTATGTTTGTACCATTAGCTGTATGGTAATACTTTATGTGTGTGCGTGTTTATTAAATTACTGTATTCTAACGATCCATTGAGGAAATAGGCTGTGAGGTTATAATGCCAACAGGGGGCCTGTAAAAATGTCAAAATATAGGCTGGGGAGATGTTTACCTGTGGCAATATTTAAATTGTCTTAGGATGATTTAGATTGAATTATTAAACAAGGACAAAACGTTCAGAGAGCTCAACTTGAACGTGAATGGTTCATTTAGAGAATCGATTCACTGGTTAAACAAATTTGTGGCGCATTGCTGCGACTCTAGTGGCTGCAAGGGGTCACATCAGAATCAGAATTTTAATTTAAACGGTATTGGAATTTTTTTTGGGTTAGATCGCATAAATATATAAATGTGTCGTCAAACCCGCCACCACCCGACACAGCCAACTAGTAAGGTTTGTCGCCTAAACAGAACGTGCCAATTTGTCACTAGTACAGCACACCGGTGTGTTGGAGAGCAAAGCCACAACATTTACAATCTGAGTACGACGTTTAACAAACGACACACTTATGTTCACGCGACCCAAAAAAAATACTATAGTATGGAAGTATTGGAGGAATCCGATGAGCTCTGAAGCTCTTTTCCACATGTTCCAGTAGGGGGCAGGTCAGAACGTTACAAAAACAACAAATGATACAAAAACACGAGAGCATCGTAAACGAATAGGACACGTATTCTTTGGTTCTTTCGGTAAAGTCACGTAGATAGAAATTTTTTAATAAAATATAAGTGAATATAAATAATTAAAATAAAAAACCACGACGTTTCGAATAGGACACGGTTGAATAGCGCACGGGCATTCGTTTATAAGCACGGTATTGTGAGCATGGCATTTGTTTATAAGCACAGTTTTGTGAGCACGGGCATTCGATTATAAGCACGGCATTGTTAATTTACGAATTGACGCATCGTTATGTCACCAAAATTCTAACATTTCACGAAAATTTCTCACTCGGGATTATTATTATTATTCTGCTGGAATGGCAAGACTAATGCCCCAAGGTAACGCTTGCAAATGTGACTGCACTTCTGGTCTCTAGAGTTCTCACCCTGGTGAAATAAAATGCACCAAACTTGAAACACTCTGTGTACCTGCTGGAACCGCAGCGCCCGTGTGTCGATGCCTGTACATGTAAATGAGCAGCCCCCTCCCCCAATATTTCCTTATTGGCAAAGCCATTCGCTGCGTCGTAATTCCAATATACATGCAGATTATGTTTCGTGAAATCCGTGACAAAGTAATGCGGCGACGTTGTGGCGTTATCGAGCAAGAAATGTTAACGAGTGTAATTTTCACAAACGACGGCGTGTGTTTGCATCCATTGGTATTTTAATTCTTTAATGTATTTATTCCCTCCGCTGATTTATTCACACCTAGATCCACGTAAGGAGCTTATCAAGCAACACATGTTAATACGCCATTAACATATGTATTAGATCATAACGCGTATCACACGAGAGTAAACTGGAGCTTCGTAGGTAAGGTTGTCAAGGCAGTGCCATGTTCGATTTTCTGCTCTTACGTGTTTTTTTTTTCTGTTCGCGTCATTAAAAGGCAACAAAGGTAAAGGCGCAGCACAACATGTGCTTGCCCACGTCACCGCTGACAGGTGAGCCTCCATTATAGCGAGCCCTCGAGAATCCCTCCAAAGGATATTTTCTCCGACCCTTTCACGTTTACCAGATGTCCAGTGGTGCCACGGTGGCGAGGTGTTAACTACTTTGTTTGGTGTACAGGAGGTCGTGGGTTCTATCCCCGACCGTGACGCCTGCTGTATATTTGGAGTTTGGATGTTTTCAAAATCGCCGGGTCCTCCGGTTTTCTCCTCCACATTTCAAATCAACATGCGTGAAAGTATTTGACTGCTGTAAATTTCCACTTGATAAGCCACTTCGTTGAGCTATCATTTGTGGCCAGTGCGCTTCTGAAAAAGAGCTTTACAGCTCAACGGGCCTTACCTTGTCGAATAGAAAACAATAGTTAATAGTTGAATAAGAAGAGACGCCACCATTTACCACCATTTACCGCACTACACTAGAGTTGCCAGTAAATCAATTGTAGTTGAACCTATTTACTCTGCTGGGTAGCAACCTCTGGATTACAAGACCAAGTTGCTAACCATTGCTAATCTTTACCCCAATGTGGCTTTTGGCTAGCCATCAAACAAAGACGGTCACTGCATCGCGTGCTTTCAGATTTCGCTGCTGCGGCCGTCTGGAACGCTCTTCCTTCCGATATTAGAAAGCCACTGGAGCTATGCACTTTTACATCATCTAGATTGAAATCTCTTTTTTTTTACTGAGTTTTGTGTTTAGTTTGTTGTCCTTCCCCCGCACTTCTGACTAGCACGGTTGGATATGTACGGTGCAATAGAAATTCAGTGTGACTTGACCAAATTAGACGTTGCAGTTTGCACTGCATTCTGTTGGTCTGACAAAGTCTTCGGGCATCGCGACACCCCCACTGCCTACATACAGGGTGGCAGAGGTATTTATTAGCCTTTCAGTATCGTAACACACTTTCTTTTGATATTTAAATCAATAGGTGATGCTTACTCAGTGCCATGCTGAACACAGGGGAACATTCTAACTATGGCACTTTCCATCAATAATCTGCCAGTCTCGGGTCTCCATGAACATTCCTCAGCCTCGGAGCTTGCTCTAAGCCATTTTCTCACCTCTGTGTATTTGGCCTTGAATTAGGGGTTTGACCTCGATCTGAGAACTTAACGTAGAGGCACTGAACTTGACACTGACCTCAGCCTAGAGGATCCCGCCCTAGCTGCCCTTGACGCTGACCTCAGCCTAGAGGATCCCGCCCTAGCTCCCCTTGACACTGGTCTCAGCCTAGAGGATCCCGCCCTAGCTGCCCTTGACACTGACCTCAGCCTAGAGGATCCCGCCCTAGCTGCCCTTGACACTGACCTCAGCCTAGAGGATCCCGCCCTAGCTGCCCTTGACACTGACCTCAGCCTAGAGGATCCCGCCCTAGCTGCCCTTGACACTGACCTCAGCCTAGAGGATCCCGCCCTAGCTGCCCTTGACACTGACCTCAGCCTAGAGGATCCCGCCCTAGCTGCCCTTGACGCTGACCTCAGCCTAGAGGATCCCGCCCTAGCTGCCCTTGACACTGACCTCAGCCTAGAGGATCCCGCCCTAGCTGCCCTTGACGCTGACCTCAGCCTAGAGGATCCCGCCCTAGCTGCCCTTGACACTGACCTCAGCCTAGAGGATCCGGCCTTAGCTGGCCTTGACACTGACCTCAGCCTAGAGGATCCGGCCTTAGCTGGCCTTGACAATGACCTCAGCCTAGAGGATTTGGCCTTAGCTGGCCTTGACACTGGTCTCAGCCTAGAGGATCCGGCCTTAGCTGTCCTTGACACTGACCTCAGCCTAGAGGATCCCGCCCTAGCTGCCCTTGACACTGACCTCAGCCTAGAGGATCCGGCCTTAGCTGTCCTTGACACTGGCCTCGACATAAAAGATTCCTGCTCTTGGCCTCAGCTTGGTCCCTTTAGCTCTAATATCCGCAGTTGATTTCTGAGACATGAACGTTTGTCAGAGGAAGCGCCATTTTTTTATTAATTTATTTGGAAAATGTATGTTGAACTTATTTCGCACCGTACTTAACCAACCGTGCTAATCGGAGGTGGCATAAATTCCCTGGCACATTTTCATACCCGTTGAATCCATAGAGTCTCTCGGAAGGTATGTTTTATGTGAGTTTTTTTTATTAAAAGAATTTGACACTTCGCGCGAGTGTGTTTACCGTCCCAAATCTGATAACCAATGTTCAGTGTTCCATCCCTCAGGACATTGCATTGCCCAATCAGTAATGTGGCACATCACAGCGAGCAATGCAAGTCGGACAAGTTGATGGCTTTAAAAATAAACCGAGAGCTCTGTCTGATTTATTTTTTTCCACAAAGCGTTGATGGCTGATTCTCATCTCCACGAGTTATGTTCCATTTATTTATTGTTTTGTTTCCCTCCGAAATGAAATTGTTGACACTCTCGGTCTCATGGAAGTGCGCCGCCATCTCAGTGCTGTGAAACGCCTCAGAAAAACTCTGCCTTTACTTGAACACACTAGCACGGACGTTTGTTACGAGGTTGTAGAACTCATCTAAGACCGCCCGAGTCTCCAGAATTCTGGGATTTTTGGGTAGATTTGTGTGCGCTAGCAACACAATGCGCGGATTTTCTATCAAGCCAAAGAGGGGCGGGGGGGGGGGGTGGGGGTTGGGGAGTTTGCCTTTGAAATTCAAATCCTGAATTTTTTGCTCGTGATCCAATCGATCAGAAAGACTGGAGCTTATCCCAACGACACCTTGGCACGTGTTGATGAAACAACAGCAAAGGGATTGAACGGCAAGTCACGTCGCCTGCATGCATACTTCATGGAGGAATATACGCCAAACCTCACCCTACATTGGGAGCAGGATAGGGCAATCCATGGATCTTTCAAATGCTGGATATCAAGAGACGTGTCTTTCCATAGACCTCGCCACCAGATGGGAAAGTAATGTACAAATTTTCACGCGTCAAATGCTCCGGTCATATTGAAGTGTTGTGGGATAAAAATGATAAAATGAAGTGGGGAGTGGGAGCAGATTGCATTGGTTTTGTTGTATTATCTCACTGGATAATGAAATGCACCGTACCGATTTGCTCAACGAAGATGTGTTTTCAATCGGTGCATATTACCCGCCATGGACATATGGATCACAAGCATGAATAATGGCAAAAAAGAAATGGAACAAAACTTGAAAGATATGTAAAGACGTGCAGAGAGGTGCATGCGAGGAATTACACTTAAGAGACAGGTAAATTGACGCATTGGTAAGATTAAAAAATACATTAGAGGCATGGTTACGGCTGTCAATGAATGTGGGCAGGACACGTCGCTAGAAGTGACGATGGACGGTGGTCAGGAATGATAACGGAATGGCATTGAAGGAATGGAATGCGTCCAAGAGGACCTCCACCTCGAAGGTGGAGCGATGAAATAAATTGAGCGTGGTGCCAGAGTGAAATAGATTGTGGCATCACGAGACGGTGAGGAATGGTAACAACTTTGGGAGGCCTTCATTCATCAGTGGAAAGGTCACGGCTGATGGTGGTGATGGTGATGATGATGGTGACGTTTCCATCCACCAGAATAAATTCTGGAACTGATCTGGGAAAGAAATTATATATTTGTGTGTGTGTGAAAATAAATAAACACATGAATAACTACACATTTGTAGTGTGCATAGTTTCCATTTGATTTTAAGGAGCGGGAAACTACGGATAAACGGAAAGGCAGCCCAGAACCAGTGCCAACAATTGTTCAAGCTCTGCAGTCCTACATTGGGATGTTGTGGCCGAACTCCATTAACAAGTGATTATTTCGGGTGGGGGGGATACTGGAGTACGTAGAGAAAGCCAGCGCACGCGATAGGCGAGGTAACACTCAATCCCCGTACCCATGGAAAAGATCCCACCTGGGCCATCATCGTCATACCCCCTCACCATAATCCAAGAGGTCGTGACGTGGCAGCTCGGCGGTTTCTGGCTCTCCACAAGTTTGCGCAATCCACCAACGCTCGCCTCCACGGCGCTGGATTTTGCACCTCCGGCGACAGGGCTACCGCGTGGGATCGGAGTGGGGGACCCCCCCCTCCCCCCCCAGCCCACGTTCCCGCGCACCAAGTTTCCTTGCAGTGTCGTTGGCTCATCAAACAGCAATGGGTAAAGGGGCAGGAGGGATTTTTTGCTGGCAAGTGGTTTCACATAGAACTGTTACCCCTGGGTCACTGAGGGTTTAGAGTGCCATCGTCTGTATTACTACAGTTTTCTCTAGGGTTGTTCTTTCTGCACGCTTCTGTGGCATAATTGGGTTTGGAGTTGTCTGGTGTTTTTCAGCATGCCAGGAAAACTTTGGTGATGGAGCAATTCGAGTTATCGTTTAGCCCAGAAGGAATTGCTTCAATCGCTGGGCCTTTTGTGTCCAGAATACCTTCGAGAGGCATTGCTGAAGCTCGCCGAGTGGCATTGAGCAATGACAAATACTTCACTCATGGTGGTGATTACTCCCCGCTCGCCAATCTCTCAATTTCCTGCGTTTTGGGTTGCGAAGCGTGGGTGTTGAGATTTATTTTTTGCTGTGATTGTGGCCGTGAGATGCCACAAAATGACTGAATGGTCTCGGCCGCACGGCTGCGCAAAGACTTAACGGGGTGCTTGCTATGCGGCAGCGGTACTCTTCACGAATGCGCGTTTATGTAAATGCGTGCTTGCCAGTGTCGCATGTTCTTGTTGATTTATGGAGAGCTGGGATGTTGGTAACCAATTTGGCTCCTGTTTTTTTTACTCCCCCCCCCTCCTCCTCCGCCATCGCGTGGATGATGTCGTTCTCTTTCTGCCAGTGGATTATTAAAGAGCAGTGGGCAACCTGGGAATTTACTTGGACCTGAAATAGTTGAAAGTTGTACGATGATTTGTGTTTTGTGTAACTGTGGGAGAGAAGTTATTCACTAAATGAGATCACTGGCCATGCCTGGCATATACGAGGCAATATATTTCACAAAGTTTTTGTATGTGTGTGTGTGTGTGGAATTAAGCAAAAACAAGTTTTAAATGATTGTGTGTAGAATTTGTACACATTTATCACCTGTGCACCTTATCTTCATCATCATTAATTATTACCAAGGCATATCCACAGCTGGATGAAGGCCATCTCCCTATAATGCGCCAATCCGATCATCCTCGCAACAGAGGCTTTTGGTTAACCATCGAACAAAGACGGTCACCGCATCGCGAGCTTTCAGATGCGCTTCTGCGGTCGTCTGGAACGCTCTTCCGATATGAGGAAGCCACTGGAGCTATGCACTTTTAAATCATCTAGATTGACAAACTCGTTTCTTTAAAACCGTTTTTTGCGTTTAGTCTGTTTACTTCCCCCCGCACCTCCGATTAGTGCAGTTGGCTACGTACGGTGCAAAAGAAGTTCAACATACATCACAGCTGCAACGCCGAGCCACGTGGGGCACAACCCAAGCACGTGCTGCGGAGAGAGAGAGAGACCTTCCTGTGGCTCGTGTTTGTTTTTTCCCCACTCCCATCCTGACGTCGATCTTCTATTGTTTTTATTTCATCTCTACTTAATCGTCAGACGTGTTGCACATTAGCAAAACCCAAATCCCGATTTGCATTTCGCCGGAACAGATCGGTCGTTTGTGATGCGAGCGCGTATCCATTCGCAAATTAAGCATTAAGCCAACGGTACGTTTCTACTCCCGCGTGGTTTGCCGTTCATGTTTGTACTGCGTCCGTATTGATTAAATGCACCGCGTCTGTGTTTTTAGCTCTTCCCGCCGGGACGCGAATTAGATGGAGCACCTCGAACGCGCAATGATTTTATTTTGTTAAACGCCACGTTAAACGAACAAAAAAATGGAGCAGGTTTCTTTGGGGGGGGGGGAGGGAGATCATTTTTTTTGTCTGCTAATCGTTACACGGTAAAAGTGTCGTCTATTATCGCCCCATCGTCGTTGGTGTTGTCCTACTTTAACAGTCTCGAGTGTGAGATGTGGGTGGCTGTTAACGTCATGCGATTCGAATGGTATCGACGGCGTGTGACAATGGACGCTGATTATACCGTGGCTACACAACCATCACCGTGAAGCTCGCCTCCATGCCTTGTTCAAATAGTGCTTAAGCGACAAAGTAATGAATACAAATGTGTATAATGTGTGCCACTTTGCTTTCGTGCTTAATCACGAACATCTTGCTCAAGACTGGTATTAAGTCAAGTTCATCTCCTTGGTTCTTTCGGTAAAGTCACGTAGAAGGGAAATAATGAAGTAATAAAAATAAAACATTCTAAAATAAAATTCTCACGACGTTTCGGCCACAACACGAGCAGCCGTCCTCATGTGAAGAAACATAACTGTCGGAAAGACAGCGCTCCAATGAACACTGCTAAGCTAGGCAGCGTATTTTAAGCTGGGTGGGAGGAGCAGAGCACCTTGACATAGGCAGCTCTCACTATCCTGCGTTTTAATGGCCTACGTAGCACCTGCACAATAGCTGATTTAGCAGACGAGATAGTAACCACATTTTCTATAAAGTCCTGTTGTTGTGATGATCAAGAGGAGTCTGTGGGACAAGTGCAAAGGATGGATGTGGGCAAGTTACTGAGCCAGGCATTGGAGTGGCTCCCAGAAACTGGCATCCGAGGGGAAGGCCTCAAGTTAAAATGTAGTGGTGATGAGTAAACAAGAGTGGTCATTCTAGGATATGTCCACCGAGTGACAAGTTGAAGACCTAGAGTTAGAAAGTGGTGGTGGTAGTGGTGATGATGACACTGTAAGATCGTAGTACGTGTCTACTATGTAGCAAAGGGGAAGGCCTAAAGCCAGATCCTGTTGATGACGAGACCCTGCCAGCAGACCTTGGAGGTTAGGTGTCAACTGTGCAACAAATTCTGAATCCGCAATAAGGAAGGAAGACATGATGTGTTGTGGTATTATCGGCATTAGCTATGATGACCTGTTGACCTACGTGGGTGGGGTGTTGTGGCATTACCGGCATTGGCTATGATGACCTGTTGACCTGTTTGGAACATTGATTGTTATCCCCACGTCAGTGTTTTTTTTTCTTCCAGGTAATTAATATTTCTCCCGCATACGGAGAAAATTACTCATGAATTGATAAGACAATAAATAGACTCCCATTCGTCGCTCCATGTAAAAAAATAAAATCCTCCAGTGCATCAGCCGACGGGTTTTCAGGGCATATAATAGCCGCAGAATGCATAGGCTGATGGACTAAACGTACTCGATGCATGCGCGGAGAGACGAACAAGAAAATATGTATTTTATTGCCAATACCGCACTCCATGACAACGGCTTATGAGTTTTATTTTCAATCAAGGAATTGGACATACATCCAAATGCAAGACCCTCCGACAGAGAGTCTTGAAACTCGGTGAGGTTTTCCTGGATAAATACATGACGTATATGACCTGAGTTCAATTCCCGGCCAAGGCTAACATCAGTGGTAAGTGATATCTGAACAGGTGCTAGGACCCCGCCTACCCCACCACCCTCAACCCCCCTGAATTCTTTCACCCACCCGTACTTGCGAGCGTGGTGAAATATGGTCAAACAACGCCCACGACTGACCACGGGACACTGGGAGGCCTTCATCATCCAGCAGCGGCTTAACAAACGGACGGCTCGTTATTATTCGGTTGACCTCGGTGCATTGTGAATGAACTTGCCGTGATGATACCGTTAACCCACTTCCTATCCGCTCGTCCTCCTCGTTGCGCTCCTCTTTGCAGCGCCCGCCTCGGTGATGATTTCCCTTCGTGTGTTTGTGTCCGCTGTGTTCACAGGCGGCCGACTCGAATCTGGTCGCGGCGGACAGCCACTGGATTTATGTGAACGAGGTAGGGAGGGAGGGGTGGGCAGTGACTCCACGGCTTTGCTCTCGCTCGCACGCTCACACGCACGCGCGCACACACACGCACGCACGCTCACACGCACATACTCTCGCACGCAGGCTCACACACGATCGCGCTCACGCACAACACGCCAATGCCGACGCACGCACGTGGCTTATCTCGCGGAATCCTATCAGCATCGCGTTGTATGCTCTTCTGTACGTGTGCGCGCGCGCGCGTCTGGCCTGTCCCGCGAAGGACGACGTGCAAGGATGGCGCTGTGCACCGCACGGTCGCGGCGCGCTCACGCGCCATCACACAATGCTCGTCGCATTCAGGCCCACACACCGGACTAGCATGTGGCAGTTAAAACTACCAAAATGTGTCCCCTTATTGCTGGACAGCACCTTTGCCCCCTGCAATACAATTCCGTGTTTTGATTTATTTATTTTGGAAGGTAGTGCCCATAGAATTATAAATGTCACTTGTTCGTTTCACCGTTGTTCGAACACAATGCAAGACTTGCAACGGAAGGAGCGGTGCTTCCGAGCACCCCGTGACGATTCTCGAGGCAACTCGCCCACTCCACCCGCCCACACTGGCATTGTTCACCCGCATTGTGACACCACGTGTGATGCTGTCATTGTTATCATTCACGGTCGCTACTCCCCCCAACGATTCCATGAACGGTGATGATTTCAAGGTCGCCTTACCGCTTCCTTTGTACATACTGTCTCATGCGTTCTGTCTTGTGTGTTCAATTAGCTTAAAGGTGACGTTCGTGCATAATTTTCGCAGTTCGTGAAATCAAATGCATATAGGCTTATGAAGTTCCAATAACGGTTATCACACTGGATTTACAATCCAGAGGTCACCGGTTCAATTCAGCCTCCGTTGGGCAAGATTCTTAAATTCCCCCGATCTCAGGCCGCCCAGTATTAGAAACGGGTAACATCACGGCCAGTTGAGCGGAAGGTTGCGTGCAGTGGGGTAAAGTGTGGCTAATCCTACATATTAAAGTCACGTAGAAAGAGTAAGGTTTGTCACGTAAACAAAACCTGCCAATTCGTTACTAGTTCAGCACACCGGTGTGTTGGGAAAGTAAATCCACAACATTTACAATCTGTTTACGTGACAAACCTTACTAATTGGCTGTGTCGGATGGTGGCGGGTTTAACGACAAACTTATATTCACGCAATCTTACCTAAAAACCTGTTACGGATAATATTGGTCGTAAGAGCCGACTGTGCGTTAAACTGATCTTTTGAACACGTCTGGCTGGCATGGAAGACGAGACCAAAATACACCCGGGGGGACGGGGGGGTGGTGGTGGTGCTCATTAGAGCTCGTGAAAATCATTCCGTCAGCAGTGGCACGACCAAGGAATTGCAGGGCTGCACCTTTACCTCGACGAATGTAAAGAGCGATCGATGTTTCAATCGACGCATCAACCATAATCCCGTGCACCCGTGCACCCGTGCATCGCCCGCACCAAAACCGTGCATCGACGTGGCGAGCAAAAAAACCAAAAAACCCTCTCCGTTCCACCGCCCGTGACGGTGGCCACTCGTTCACGCTCGGACAAAACGGCCCTCGCTGACAGCCAGCACCGTAACGCGCCAGCTGACCCCCCAGCGGCAGAGCAGCTGTAAATCCCCTCTCCTCGTCGCGGGTGGGCTGCTGATTTGCCAGAAGTTCTCGCTCGGCACTGCTCGCCGTAAACGCGATTTACGCACCGCGCACGACTAAGATTCCCCCGTGTAGCCTTAACAGACTGTTGGGGCACGTGCTGTTAGCGGGCACCTGTGAAGGCCGGCACGGCACACGAGGGGGTGGGTGTGCCAGCACCACGCCCGACCGCCTTTGTCTCCACGGTGGCGATGTTTACACACCGCACCAGGTGCTCAGTTGAGGCTGAGTCGACCTAGGAAAGGCCTAGGACCGGTTCAGATAATCAAAACCGGTGTTGGCCGTGAGCGGGAATCGAACCCGGGTCGCCAGGTTTATAGCCCATCGCGCTAACCGCTACACTACCGCTCCCCACATACACACACACAGGTACACACACAGGCACACACACAGGCACACACACAGGTACACACACGGGCACACACACAGGCATGCACACAGGTACACACACGGGCACACACACAGGCACGCACACAGGCACACACACAGGTACACACACAGGCATGCACACATACACACACACAGGTACACACAGGCACACACACGGGCATGCACACGGGCATGCATCGCTTCCAGGCGTGCACTGCTCTGCAGCTCTACTGAGCAGTGCATGCGTGTGTGTCTGTGGTCGACTCAGCCTCAAATGAGTACCTGGTGCGGTGTGTAAACATCGCCACTAGGGAGACAAAGGCGGTCGGGCGTGGTGCTGGCCACCCACCCCCTCGTGTACCGTTCCGGCCTTCATAGGTGCTCGCTAACAGCACTTGCCCCTACAGTCTGTCAAGGCTATACGGGGGATCTTTGTGTGGGGAGAGCGGTGGTGCAGCGGTTAACGCGCGCTGCGCTACGAAACCGGCCATCCGAGTTCGATTCCCGCTCACGGTCAACAGCAGTGACCATTATCTGAACCGGTGTTGGGCCTCTCGTAGGTCGTATCAGCCTCAAATGAGTACCTGGTGTGGTATGTAAACATTACCACTGGGGAGACAAAGGCGGCCGGGCGTGGTCCTGGCTGATGCCACCCCCTCGAGCTGCCTGCCAGCCTTCCTTAGGTGCTCGCTAACAGCACTTTCCCCAACAGTCTGTTAAGGCTATACTGGGGGATCTTTGCTTTGTTGTGTGTGGGGAGGGGGTAGTGTAGTGGTTAGCGCACTGCACTACGAACCCGGCCACCCGAGATCGATTCTCACTCATGGCCAACAGCAGTGACGATTATCTGAACCAGTCCTGGGCCTCCCCTCGGTCGACCTGGTGGGGTTTGTAAAAACATCGCCACTGGGAAGACAAAGGCGGCTGGGCGTGGTGCTATACCGGCCTTTATCGGTGCTCGCTAACAGCACTTGCCCCAACAGTCTGTTACACGCTGTACGGGGGAGCTTTGTAATTGTCTTTGTGTGGGGTTTTAGTTATTTTTGTAGAAAACAATGTAATACGAATAAGTTACATGTTATAGTATCGATATTTTAAAAAATTATTTAGTTCTAAGTCTGTCGCTTTGTTAATTAGTTACACACCGTTAAATAATTTACGATGGTGTTTTAATTTCATCCCCACACGTGACAGATTTTTGTGAGTACTTGTTTTTATCATTCATTCTGACTCTTTAATTGGCCTGATCATTTCATTGCAGTTTATCAAACAAGCCCTAAGCCGATGCACGTGATATTTCTGGGAAGATGCGGAGAGCACAAAACAACGGGTTGTTTACATTGGCAATGGAGTAATGAGGTGCATTTGTTTCCTTCTTGATTGTAATTAATTTGCCTAATTGCAAAATTGATCATTAGTGACACACACTTGGCGTGTAACTATCAGTGCATTTTTGTAAATTGACGTATTGTTGCGTTTGTGTGTGTGTGCGTGTCTGCTTAGCGAGCACATTTCCCTACAAAGTCGATGGACCGCGTTCAATTCCCAAGCCATCACGGCTCGCATTACCTTCCGTGCGATGTCCGCGCGAACCCGAGGCCTCCTGCACGTCCGCTCACTGGGTGCGGATGTCGTAGACATCAGGTCGGAGCTGGGGGAGACAAACGCGATGCCAGGAGTGGTTTGCCTGCCACACTGCTAAACCCTCGTGTGCAGTGCCAGCCTTGATAGGTGCTCACTAACGGAACCAGCCTATGACCAGATCATGGAGAATGCATCCGGTCCTGCGATATCTCAAAAGTCAAGAGGGGCCTGAGCCTGGATAGAGATTGGATGGGTGACTATCGTGCATAAAAAGAGCTTTATAGCTCATCGGATTCCTCCGGTGTAAGTTAATATTCTGATTTAAAAAAAAAACAGGTGCAGTAGGTGTTGTGGGTAGTCAGAATCAGAATATTTATACCGGAGGAATCCGATGAGCCATGAAGCTCCTTTTCACAGATGTCCAGGGCAGTGCAGCAAAAACCTGCACTCCCACCCCCCACAAACCCACACTGACCAGCATGGTGAAGTATGGTCAAACATCGCTCACGGCCCCTTGAGGCATGAGCAGCCTGTATATGCACCGCAGCACTTGCCTGACGGTCTATAAAGCTGTAGGGAGGAATCTGTGTGTGTGTGCCTGTGTTGTAGCGATTGGCTGTCAGCTCAACTTTGGCGTGAGTGTCGCTTTTAGGTTGGCGAGCGGTGGTGTAGCGGTGAGCGCTACGAACCCGCCGACCCGAGTTTGATTCCCGTTCACATCCATCACCGTTGACGATTATCTGAACCGGTCCTGGGCCTCCCCTAGGTCGACTCAGCCTTAAATTAGTACCTCGTGGGGTGCGTAAACATCGCCCCTGGGGAGACAAAGGCGGCCGGGCGTGGTGTTGCCCTCTCAACGCCCTCGTGTGCCGTGCCCGCTTTCATAGGTGCTCGCTACTCACAAACAGCACTTGCCCCAACAGTCCGTAAAGGCTATACAGGGTGGTGGGGGGGGGGAGTACCTTTGCCTGTATCATTGCGTCGTAGCGATTGGCTGCCAGCTCTGATCTCGCGTGAGTGCCGTTTGTGGGCGGCGAAGCGGAGGCGTGAGACACGCGGACCTCTTGCGAGCGCTCCCTGGCTCAGCGTCGCACGGGAATCCCTTGCGGCACACGGCCAGGCACGTGCCCGTGGGCAGGTGGCATTCGTGATGGGGAGAAACGTGCCGCGGATTGGACAAGGAACCCCCGTTAAGACGGGACAGCATGTGTCCTACCGACGCCTGCCATAGATCAGCGTTCGTCACTCATTTTTCAGAAGAGGGGAGAGGAGGAGGAGGGGGTGGGGGGGGGGGTCACTTTGGCCGTTAAGACATCATCAGTGTGGGGGGCAGCCACACTATTTGAAACCATTGGGGGGTTGACAGCAGCATGATGATGATGATGGGGGGGGGGTGGTGCTTATTGTTGGGGAGAGCGCACGTTTAGGGGCCGCACCAAAGGCCACCAGGGCCCGTGCCAGTGGGCCGCGGACCTGGCAATGAAGAACACCGACATAGATGCACGGGCACTCTGGTTTATCGTTAGCCGAAGATCGATTGCAAAGTTGTGTTTGTTTGACGATCGTTCTTCGTAACTGAAAGTATTATTGCACGTACAGTGTTCTATTGTGTATCTACATATTTATGTTCGTATGGTATTTTTTTTGTTGTTGAAGGCCTACTCTCAATCTTAGTTCCACGAAGAAGCAGCTGAACTTTTACTGATCATGACCACAATCACGTCTTCCCTGTTATATAACTTGTGTGTTTGTTTGTTTGTTAGTAACCTGTTATTTTATCTTCGCATATAGTCGTGTTATTACATAAGCAAGGACTGTGGGAGATGGGACCATCATCCAGCAGTAGATTGGCCATGGTTGATGATGCCGTAGGGCAACGGAGTCCCTACGACTTTTGGTGGGTGATGCGGGATCGTCGCAAGCCTCGCTCGGACCTTTACACCTTCTCATTCGCCTCACGCAGAAGGTCACAGAGACACGCAATGGAGCCAACCTATGTCCTTGTAATTCTGTTAGAGGCCGTCCATAAATGACGTCACGCACCTGGGGGGGGCGGGGGGGGGGGTCAGACGTTTGTGACGATGTGTGACGAGTGCGATAAAAAAAGTGCGCAACTTGAAATATAAACAACACGTTCTACTTAATTAAATAGAATTGTTATAACAACACTCATTTTTAAAAATAAATTTTCATTCTTAACTATTTGATTATTTAAATTTACTAAGGTCACCTTTTATTTATTCCATGAAGGAGCATTTTGCTTCTCCATAGGAGAATGGAGAAGCATAAATTTAGTTATTCAACATTTTTATTTTAATGATTGTACCAGGGCTTTTCATTCTGTGGAATGGATATGTGATTGCTATAATTGTACTCTCCATTTTGCTTCATTCTACTACAAAGTTTCAAGTATTTTTTTATAGTTATAATTACTTTTAATACATGATAATTATAAGAGAATTTCAATATAATATTCTGAACATCAGCAGTTTTAGTAAGACGATGAATATTTTGAAGTGAATTTTATGCTAAATTTCAGCTTTCCAACGGCTCATTTTTAATACATGTTTTCGCCTACAACAGCAGAGTGCAGGGCCACATTAAATACGCACTACAACGACGATAGTTTAAAGCGATTTGAAGCATATTTTATTTTCAAAATGGAAATATGGTTTTGAAGGGGGGGGCAGAGCTTTGTGACGTCATTTTTGAGGGGGGTCTGACTTTTTGTGACGACAGTGTGACGAGGGGGGGGGGGAGGTCAAAAATCTACAAACTTGCGTGACGTCATTTATGGACGGCCCCTTACCGAGAAATCTCCCGCATACATTTTGTTCTCTACACTTTATAGATTAATTTTATTTTTAAAAAAACCCCGTGTTTATCGCTCTCCATCAGATATCGCGGTAACAAAAAGTATTTTTGCAATTTTTATTTTTTGTGGGCATCGTCTATATTTTTTTACGGAACCCAAATCGATGACACACAGATGCCTGGCTGTTTACTCTTGTTGTCTCACCACCGCTGCTTCATCAACAACAACAACGACGACAACAACAACACAATCTAACAGCGGACTCTACTTATAACGCCGGCAAGGGAACGTTTTATTCTGAGGGAGTGCTTTTTGGAACGTTGAACCTGTTAATAATGAAAAGGAACGTTACCAAAGTGGCCTGAGGAAGAAGAGTTTTTAAATCGGCAGATGGTTCTGAAACGCGGATGTTGACAAACAAAGACCCAGAGCTGAAGGGTGCGGGCA
The DNA here is from genome assembly GCF_048934315.1 of Petromyzon marinus. Classification (NCBI taxonomy): domain Eukaryota; kingdom Metazoa; phylum Chordata; class Hyperoartia; order Petromyzontiformes; family Petromyzontidae; genus Petromyzon; species Petromyzon marinus. Next base: position 6,337,585 of record NC_133707.1, read on the forward strand.
TAGAAGCGTGGAGAGACGCGTGCAAGTTGCCTTGAGAAAGAGCAACGCGCGGATGAGAGAGCGTACGCAATTTCAACGACATCGTTCACATCGTTTCGGAAAGGTTAAGCGGGTGCTTGGGGCGGACTTGCTGCGAGAAGGAACGACGGGCCGATGGTCAAGAACGACGACGGAGTGTCGGCCGATGAATTGAAGGCGTCCGAAGGGTCGTCAGCGGAAGGGATGGAGCGATGAAGCCACATCTGCGGGAAGATGCGATGTGGATTATTACATCGCAGGATCATGGGAGATTGTAGCAAATTAGGGAGGTCTTCATCCGCCGCACCTCCCAATTAGCACGGTTGGCTACGCACGGTACGGAAAAAGCGCAACATATGTACTTTGACCATGGCCAATGATGATAATGACAGACAAAAATTGCGAAAATTACTAGTCACAGGAAGTTTGGGCAATGTAGCAGAAGCCATTAGGTGGTGGTGGGGGGGGAGGTGATTTTTAAAGACCGCAAGCCATTAGCGTGTCTCGTAATAACTCCAGATGAATAATAACAATAAGTATAAGGCTTGACTTAAAGCTTTCGTGACTGCAGGAATTCACATTCTTTGGGTCTTTTGGTAAAGCCGCGTAGATAGAAGAAAAATTAGAATGAAAAATGTTATTTAATCATTATAATTTCTGCATGTTTATTCGTCCAGCGCCACATTTCAGAGACAGTGTCATGTGGCTGAGGCCTGTGGCGATGCTCGAGTGTAGATGCGCTATATAAATGTCCCTAAATGCCATCATTTAGACGCATTCCGAGTACAGATTGCCGCTCTTTGTTTCGGGAAGTTGGGCCAACTTCCGAAACAAAGATGATAAAAATGGGATATGTAATTTTTGTTGAATATGTCTTGAAGCTGCACTTGGACACGAGATTGCCCTCACAATTTTCTGTTCAAAGCCAAATTGTGCTCGATTTAAAATCCAATGTGGATATTTTTTTTCTTTAATTCCTCTAATCCCAGAGAGGCCACGGGACCTACAGACTTGCGATCTGACGTCCAGCGCAAAGTTTACCTGCCGCATGCCGCAAATCCATTCCCGGGTCACTCGTGGGGGAATTCTGAGCGCTGCGAAATCACGAGTGGGTAGAGATTTAGATGGGTTGGCTTTTGTTTTTGTCACTCGAGCAATATTAAACCGACTGCTTCGTGCCGTTGGTGGCGCAGAGGTAATTGGCGTTTCGCACGGAATGTAACGCCTCTAGCGGCTGCAGGATTGACGCGGGACCCATCACGTACGGCGGCAATTCTCACATGCGCGAGTTTACGCGGTGTCTCATGAGCATAAGAATCAATGTCCATATTAATCTCTACAATATTAGTTGATGCAGTTAGAGGTAAGCCGATCGATTATTTTTTTTCTTTACTTAACCGGGGCGAGGTGGTGGGGGGGGGGGCACGGTTGAGATACGATCTCTCGGCCCTGACCGCAAAAGGCGTTTCATTAATTTAAAAAGAAGCGGAACAAAAGGCGCGCGCGGTCATCCCCAGCCGGCGCCTTTGCTCCGACGCACCGCGACGATCGATGGCCGTACATGCGCAACGGCTTTATTAATCCACCGGCCGCCGCCGTATATTTATTTAACGAGTTTTCACTGCCCCGTCGGAGCCACGGGTTCTTTTCCCCGCCACCCCCCCCTGCGTGCGCATTCCGGTGCCGGCGCGGATCGATGTGGGTGGGAGCGTCAAAGTTGGGCACGGGCGTTCCTCCACGCGAGCGTGAGCGGCGGACCCGTCGTGTCTTTAAATCTTGTTTCTGGGATCCTCGCGCCTTAAGCCGTCATTACAGTGCGACACAGGTGAGTAAATACCAGTGGAGATGATTTATTCCCCCCCCCCCCCGCCCAGGCCCTCAATGTTTTATGTATATGGAGCATATTCAACGGCGCGATAGTTACCGCCGTGCGTTTCTTTTTAGAACTCGACAATGTTCGCATGCGTTGTGAGAATTTTATTGTGTTATTTTATTTTATTAATTTATTATTTTATTCTCATTCTACGTGACTTTACCGAAAGAACCAAAGAAAATGTTAGTATACGTTGTGTACGTGTACACATTTTGGATTAATTAACATCAATTACGGATTGGAGGTCACTGGGTCGATCAGACGTCAAGAGCGGACAATGCGGGAACCAAACTAGCAGTGGGATAAACTCCTCCGGCCTCTCTCCGCATGGCTGCCTTGTTTCAGGTTTGCGGTGGGGCTGTGCCGCTGCACGTGGGCCTCTAATCCAGCGCCGCGGAGGCAAGCGTGGGTCGCTGGATCGCCACGCAAATGTTGCGGACGCTCTCTTTACCATGGGCGTCCAGGTGGTTTCCGAACCCTGGCTCGCACAGAAGAGGGTAGTGTCGCAAGTGGACGAATTTCCCATCTGTTTCCAACTCGTACAGGGTTTGAATGTTGTCCCCTCGTACACGTGGTGGATGGGTGGATGGGGGGGTTCTGAGCGCTCCGGTTTCTTCCCACATGGATAATGAGCACTCGTCAATTCATTGGCTGAAAACATCTTAAACAAAAACAAATGCAGCTAGGGCTGTGTGTCTTTCCAGAGAAAATTAGTCATTATTGTTACTGACACGTACCCCACACCAAGAGGATATCGAGAGAACACTGGCGATGACTGGCGAATACAAATGCAGGAAAGTGTGGCTTGTGTTGATTATCCTCCCACACAACCATCGCACGAGTCCATTCCACAGCTCACTCACGTGAGCTGGTGCCACGGGGCCTCTGAGTTTCCTAACTCTTTGCTGTAGTCATTTTTTTGTTAAAATTATTTTTGATTTTTTTTTGTTCACTCTCTCCTTGGGAATCCCCGCTCCCTTTGCTGACGGCGCCGTGACGCTAGTCATTTTTTACGTAAAAATTTTACTCTGAGAGGTGGCCACACAACTACGGTTGGCTGCGTACCATGCGAAATAAGTTCAATGTATATACATCATACATTTTGGGCAAGCTCCATTGGCTTAAGTGATTCCTTTACCGATGATTGGCTCAGTATGCGTGAGACGAAACAGGTAGAGCGAGTCATCAACGTGTACATTTGTTATGTTGAACTTCTTTCGCAACGTACATAGTCAACCGTGCTAACATGGGCAGAGAAATTATGGAGTGAAGTTGCTTGGAACAGTAACCCCCACAGCAGTAGCGATACATATATGATATTTTTAGGTGACTTCAAATGTATCAAATTGAGAAAAAATGGTGGCAATGCAATTCTAAGGCATAGTGGCAGTGACAGGGTATATACAGTGAGGGAAAACAAAATTTGATCCCCTGCTGATTTTGTACGTTTGCCCACTGACAAAGAAATGATCAGTCTATAATTTTAATGGTAGGTTTATTTGAACAGTGAGAGACAGAATGACAACAAACAATTTCAGAAAAACGCATGTCAAAAATTGTATAAATTGATTTGCATTTAATGAGGGAAATAAGTATTTGACCCCCTCTCAATCAGAAACATTTCTGGCTCCCAGGTATCTTTTATACAGGTAACGAGCTGAGATTAGGAGCACACTCTTAAAAGGAGTGCTCCTAATCTTAGCGTGTTACCTGTATAAAAGACACCTGTCCACAGAAGCAATCAATCAATCAGATTCCAAACTCTCCACCATGGCCAAGATCAAAGAGCTCTCCAAGGATGTCAGGGACAAGATTGTAGACCTACACAAGGTTGGAATGGGCTACAAGACCATTGCCAAGCAGCTTGGTGAGAAGGTAACAACAGTTGGTGCGATTATTCGAAAATGGAAGAAACACAAAAGAACTGTCAATCTCCCTCGGCCCGGGGCTCCATGCAAGATCTCACCTCGTGGAGTTGCAATGATTATGAGAACGGTGAGGAATCAGCCCAGAACTACACGGGAGGATCTTGTCAATGATCTAAAGGCAGCTGGGACCATAGTCACGAAGAAAACAATTGGTAACACACTACACCATGAAGAACTGAAATCCTGCAATGCCCGCAAGGTCCCCCTGCTCAAGAAAGCACATATACATGCCCGTCTGAAGTTTGCCAATGAACATCTGAATGATTCGGAGGACAACTGGGTGAAAGTGTTGTGGTCAGATTAGACCAAAATGGAGCTCTTTGGCATCAACTCAACTCGCCATGTTTGGAGGAGGAGGAATGCTGCCTATGACCCCAAAAACACCATCCCCACCGTCAAACATGGAGGTGGAAACATTATGCTTTGGGGGTGTTTTTTCTGCTAAGGGGACAGGACAACTTCACCGCATCAAAGGGACGATGGACGGGGCCATGTACCGTCAAATCTTGGGTGAGAACCTCCTTCCCTCAGCCAGGGCATTGAAAATGGGTCGTGGATGGGTTTTCCAGCATGACAATGACCCAAAACACACGGCCAAGGCAACAAAGGAGTGGCTCAAGAAGAAGCACATTAAGGTCCTGGAGTGGCCTAGCCAGTCTCCAGACCTTAATCTCATAGAAAATCTGTGGAGGGAGCTGAAGGATCGAGTTGCCAAACGTCAGCCTCGAAACCTTAATGACTTGGAGAAGATCTGCAAAGAGGAGTGGGACAAAATCCCTCCTGAGATTTGTGCAAACCTGGTGGCCAACTACAGGAAACGTCTGACCTCTGTGATTGCCAACAAGGGTTTTGCCACCAAGTACTAAGTCATGTTTTCCAGAGGGGTCAAATACTTATTCCCTCATTAAAATGCAAATCAAATTATAACATTTTTGACATGCGTTTTTCTGGATGTTGTTGTTGTTATTCTGTCTCTTACTGTTAAAATAAACCTACCATTAAAATTATAGACTGATCATTTCTTTGTCAGTGGGCAAACGTACAAAATCAGCAGGGGATCAAATACTTTTTTCCCTCACTGTATGAGCCGGCAACTGATTGCCAGTGAATGACCAAAATGAGTAACTGATCATCAATCTTTCTGATTGCTGTATGATCATATATAGATATTTTCTTTCTTTTTAAGGCAGTGTTATTGATGAATTTATTAAGGTTTTTTTCTTTGTTATTTGTGACTGCTGTGCAGTATACGTGAAAATAAACGGGCACTGGTTGAAACTTTCACGTGAAAGTGACCGAACCCAAATTCCATTTTTTTTCACCGCAAATAAAGAGATAATTGTGCTTATCCTCTTTGGTTCTTTCGGTAAAGTCACGTTGGTATAAAACAAAATAGATTAAAATCACAACGTTTCGGGCGCAGCACAAGTGCCCGTCATCAGGTGGAAACAACCACAGCAATAAACACTTCAGCAATTGTTTACGTGACTTTACCGAAAGAACCAAAGAGTATGGATCCCTGCAGTCACGAAAACTTCAAATCTAGATAATTGTGCTCTTATCAAAGGCCGACTTGGCTGCAATAATACAAAAGTGAAGTCAAAGATAACCAATGTTTGGGAAGCAGCTGTTGTATTTTCGGAATTTCTCATTCCACACTTTTCTATAATCAAGTGCGTGCGTGCGTGATTTCTTCTCTCAACTGTGCGTCAATATATGTCTTTGGGGTTTTGTTAGAAATTACGAGCTCTCAGTTTTACTTCTTTACCAGTAATGGATTTATACTTCTTTCCTACCGATTGCACAAATTTCTTTCCCCTCAGTTCGTATAACCTCGCTCGATACAGAGAAAACACGCATGGACTCGTATATTTGACAACTTGAATAATAGCGTTGGTGGTTGCTAGCCGCTTAGCGTTTAGGGCTTTGGGGCCTGTGTACAACAAACCGATAAATAAAATAAAAAAAGCAGAAAATCATATTGAAATAGTAGTTGCATTCCTGAAGAACACCTCGCTATATAATAAATAATATATTACGCGGGGTAAAGCACAGTCCGCGATAACACGGTGGGATGCGTACGCAGGCTGAACAAAGACCGAGGCGCGTGGGTAGTGTCTAGAAGCATCCAGCAGCATCCCGTCGCCTTGTGCGACGCTACGCCGAGTCAGCCGCACGACCGCTTATTCCTACTCGCGCGGCGTAGTTCCGTTCGCTCGATCGCGTTCCATCCAATTCCCATCCGTGCTCTACAGAACGCGTGTTCCCTCGCACATCAATCGCGCCATATACAATCCGCGCCGTGAAAACGCGCGGCGCTGTCGGGGAACCGACTGTGGTCCCAGGCTAATTGGCCACCGCCGAGGGTTTTGGTGTCCCTGCGCTGCACCGTCGGTGGGAGTTAAGCGCAATCAATGGGGGGGCGGGGGGCTGCCGGGTTGACGCGGCGGGAGCAAAGGAGCTTGGGAGCCGTCGGGCCGTCGTCCGGCGCTGTTGGGGCGAGGGATCGGCCTCGCGGCTGGAGCGCGCCCACCGTCATCGTTTATTCTCGTCATTATTTACGCCGTGTGCCTCCCACGCGGTACATCTCGAGGCGTCAGAACAAAGGAGCGCTTGACGTGATAATGATGATGTTAATAACCGTCGGCAAGTTGCTGCTGTCGCAGTCCCGTACAAAATGCACACCAACCACTGCCCCACAGATCTTCAGGCCATGCTTCCACCCCCATATGAAAGACGCCGTGGCACCTGATGAAGCACAATCCCTGGCATCCCACCCCCTTGCCCCCCACCAGTTGCCAGAACATTGCTCCCTGGACAGAAGTTCCACTTAACTCTGCAGTCCGGATATGGAACTGCCTCGCCTGATGAACACATTGTCGGTGAAATCACCGATTCTGGTCTCCAGGCCTTCAAATTTCCGAGCACATAGAACATCTCCTAACTTCACCGCACGCATTGTAGGAGTGAGTCTTCTGAGCTGCAGTGAACCAATAATTCTGCCAATCAGATGTGTTCATGTCTGATCTTGCTGTTGTTCACAATTGCACCCAATAAGTCAAAAGATAATCATTCGGTACGAAAGTGATTGCAGACCAAATACCACGCGCACCTTCACGTGTCCCTGTCACCCCGTGTGTCTCCGTGTGTCCTTCCCTGTGTCTCCATCTCGGTGGATATTTTCGACGCGTCCTCCCTGTGTCTGCCATGTCCTCCCGTGTCTTCCTGGCTCCTCGTGTCCTCTCCCATGTCCCCTCGTGTCCCCTCCCATGTCCCCTCGTCTCTGCCTGTCCCCCTTCATCACCATCATCGTTTATTATTTATACCGCACCTCCCGTGCAGGACATTTCGACGCGCCAGAACGCCACGGGTATTTGAGATGATAGCAGGAGACGTGCTGAGCAAGGGAGTGATCGCTGAGCAAATACTACGCTGGGAAGAAGAAGAACGCCGTGTGTAAGGTGTTGCCGGCTCAGAAACGTGGGTCACAGATTGTCAGGGTTTATTCTTATCGGCCTTCCCAATTTTATTTTAAAGAAATTGGGGGGTGGGGAGGGGGCTGGGGGGGTGGGTGGGCGGGTGGCGCACATTGCACTTTTGAGAGTCTGAAACTTTTTCCCGAAAAGATAAGCCAACAAACCAACGGATGAGCAAACTCATAAATAAGTGAGTGCGGTGTTGTTTCACAAACAGTCCCTTGCTGTCGTGTGTTCTCCCGTGTTTCGCTGAAAACTTGCTGCTGGCCATTAGTTTTGTCCGGACAGTTTGGAAAAGTTACCCGAGCCTTGATTATATTATTTGCATCCATCCAGCAAATCTGAAATAATTGGTACCAAAACATTCGGCGGAGTTGTCGTTATTGAATAATTTAAGTGAGAAAAGTAAATAAGCAGGCAATGCTCATTCCCATATCTGTCCCTCCACACAAACAAATTACAAGAGAATCTATTACACATCCAACAGCCACGCAGGCTTCTGGGAGTGCATCATATCAGCAGCGTTTGTTCAGCGCAAACACACGCTGAAACCAGTTTGGGATGTGTAAAATGTGCTTTTATTTGTGTGTGTGAAGGGACAGATGTGGAAAGCGGGCGTATTGTCTGCTCACCTATTTTTTTTTTAATAATTGTTGGAATTTCACTGTCAATCAATTAATTCACGCACCCGCTCACGAGCGGCTTATTTTGGAGAGCGTGCAGATGTAAATAGGGGACTGTGAGCATGCATCTTGTGTTAGGCGCTGGTGTGATATTAAATAAATTATTCAAATGTACGCGTAAAGTGCGCACATCTCTGCAGCAAATGCACACACTTCTTGTAGGAGCATGCGCTCGTAATTCACTCTTCAGAGGCCAGTTAATATATATCAGTTAATATATATCAGGCATATCAATTTGCATTCAATGCCGTATCCTTGCTATGGGGGGGGGGAGAAGAAGCTTATTATTTCTCCAACTACTATATTTTTAGACCCCAGGTCAGAATGATAAATGATTTGGGAAGGCAAATAAAATATTAAATAACTTTTGCCCAGTAAATAAATACCATGTGGCAATGACCTTACTGCCTTGGTTCTTTCCAGAGTACGCATTCAAGCCATTCCAAATGTCCCGCTTTGAAATTACGTGCAGCATGAAATTTTAAATCTTATTTATTCCTTGGGATCCTGCAGTGGTTGAGGACACTGAACCCGCAATCCCAGAGGTCGTCGGTTCGACTCTTATCTCCTGGCGCAGACGGTTGAAACAATGCGGCTCGTTTCTTCAATCCCTCTCTACCGCCACCACCTCCGTGCAACCAGCGGAGCAACAGGGGTGCACCGCGGTTGGTTCATCAGCTGGGGTCTCGTGGTGTGGTCAAGTGTGGGAATGTCCACCTCATTTTTGTGCACGGGACGCTGTGGCCAGTGTGTCGAGATTTCAGAGCCGCGTTTTAATTCAACAATCGTTTTTTTGGTTGTCTAATTTTAACCGTCTCATTTGTATTATTCGTCTTTATTTGTTTGTTAAATATATTGTGAGTTCGGTCGTGTTCGCTCCATTTTTCCGCAAATTTTGAAAAATAGCCTGGAGTTTGCATACCATTTTTGGTCAATCGATAAACATCGATTTGCACACAGGCGCCGTTTAAGGCACGTACCACGGAATACTTAGGAACAGAAATTAATGAATCGACGAATTGGTGCGTCGTTAAATCCAGAATTCCTAACATGAGCCGTTACAGCCGAGGTACCAGAAGGGTCAAATTAAAGTATATATTAATTTAAAAAAAGATTAACCCCTTCCATAGGACGTGCTGGTGTCCGGTTCTTTCCCGTGTAAAATGGTGGCAGGTTATTTGGCGACAGATTATTTGGTGGTGGATTATTGGGTGGTGGATTATTTGGTGGCAGACTATTTTGTGGTGGATTATTTGGTGGTGGATTATTTTGTGGTGGATTATTTGGATGGTGCATTATTTGGTGGCGGATTATTTGGCAGCACACTATTTGGTGGTGGATTATTTGGTGGCGCACTATTTGGTGGTGGATTCTTTGGTGGTGGACGATTTGGTGGTGGAATATTTGGTGGTGGACTATTTGGTGGTGGACGATTTTGTAGCGGACTTTGGTGGTGGACTATTTGGCGGCGGACGATTTGGTGGGGGACTTATTTGAGTTGAGGAGCGCGACATCTCACGTGACAACATCGAATGCCATCTCCTCCCGGGACTTTTTTTCTGACAGGTTACAATGCTTTTATTTCATTATTTGCTCTTCCCCCACCGTGCCTCCCACGAATCTGTTAACGTAATGTTGACACGCCAACACAACAAATGTTTGCACCGGAGCCAAAAGGGAATTAGATATTGTAAGAATTTGGTTAAACAAAAAAAAACTATCCATGTTTTTTTTGTCATTATTGTACGCTTGAACCCACGAGTCAAACTCCCAGACACTAATTGCACCACGGAGATGCTCGGCGGCGGATACAGATGGGCGTTAATAAACACGTTTAAGAGTAAATAGACGAATACAAAAACAACTTTTTTTTCTACATGTGACGTTGCTTTAATTATACGAGCGGCAGAAGGTGATTAAAGCCGCCCGCGTGCGTGTTCGTCTGCAGTTTTTTTTTTCTGCCGATTTCCGCTCGGACACCCAGATAGCGATGTGCGCTTGGAAGATAACGCCTCGTCCACTGATAAGAGGTTCCAGTGGGACAGGTCCAAGCCCCGCGTCCATATCCGTCTCTCCGCATTGATGCCCCTAAACAACGAGGTGCGGTGAACAGATGAAGGCGTCTCTCTCCGATCACACTCCCGACAATTCACGTCGTTAGCATCGTCATGAGCCATGGTCAGTCCACTGCTGGCTGAAGACCTCCCACCCTAGCCGCCGACACCTCTCACGAGTCTGCGCTGGAACGATTCACCTGGCACCTGAATCGAACTGCTTTCTTTGCTCCATCTCGAAGACAGTGTTCCATTCCGTGAGCGCAACGGTGCCCCCTAATTGCAGATCTCACGCAGCATCTGTGCACAACATATTCAGTGATTGCTATTGTTGTGTTTTATGATCTCACTTGTGAGTGTTTCATATCTGTCAAACAATTTCACCGACCTGTGCGTGCACGCTTATGCACTTGTTTGCAGGCGAGACAATGGAAATGTGTTTTTTTTATTCATACTTGGCATCACGCACCAACTGATGTTAGCCCGGGCCGAGAATCGAACGCAGGTGGCCGAGTTCATAGCACAGCGCGATAATGACTGCTTCACCAACCCCACCTCATTCTCTTTTATTATAACAACCGAGCCTATTACGAAGACGATTATTAATCCCTTCTACATTTGTTAAAATAGCAGAGCACGACAGCGGTTTGACCTTACTGGCTCCCGTTCTTGAACTCACTGGCACCAGTACCGGAACTCGGCGAGTGTACGCCCACGTGCATTTTTCGTTTTTTTTTGTCTTACCCTACCCGTCAAAAACTTTTTGACCTCCCACCCCCCTCTCTCTCTCTCTGGGCAAAGGGTGGTAGTCGCTTGTTTATTGTTTGTTGTTCTTGCAGGGATCGGCCTGTGCTAGTTACTTAGCAGACAGTTGCTTCCTCTGACCGGGACAGGAAAACCATGGGGGGGGAGGGGGGTGGGGGGGGGGGAAGGCCTGTTTCAAGTCGTGTCTTGCAGAGATACATCCTTCAGGAGGAAAATCACTCGGATCCTCTTGTATTGCTGCCCTCTGAAGCGCTCCATCCGCGAGCGTGACTGTGCCAACACCGTTGCCACCGTGTCCATTCCCACCGCGTGTTCGGTTTGAAGACAAATGGATCTCCGCTTTTATTGTTCCCCGGGGCCCGTCACAATGCCAGCCCTAGGTTATTTGAAAGTGCTCGCAGAACTAACTGTTGTCGGCTACACGGAGTTTTCCGTCTTGAAATCCGCGTCCATTCTCGCTCGGCTGGCCTTTGAGTTATTAAAGAGAAGTACATCGGGAAGTGCATGCAAACGTGCGGGCACGCACGCAGGCACACAGGCATGGCCAGGCCAAGTAGCAAGCGGCACTCGGAGGGCCCCTCAATCACAGTATCGCACGATGGGCCAGATGGCGCGCAAAATAATCAGAAAGCCCAGCAACTCGAAATCAATCAAAAACTAATTTCTGCCTTTGGCGTGTTTTCGGCCAACAGTAATTATTTTATTATTATTATTCTTTTTCACGGCGCAAATCCCTCAACGCCCGTGCCCGCGTTGCGCGAGTTTGCGAAGATCTTTGGGAGCGAGTTAGGGGGGGGGGTCACGACGGGCAAAAAACATCTTGCGACTGAGAGCCCCTCGCGTTTGTGCATTGTGCCCCCCCCACGCTGGTTTTGACGACCAGGGAGGAAGGGGGGGGGGGCTAGAAATCATTGCTCCTAACAGCGGGGGTCGATGAGCCACTCGAATAAACCCGTCGATAATCCGCACTGCCGTTCCCTTGTCCGCCCGCGTCACCGCTGGCCGGCGCCGCCGCCGCCGCCGCCTGTGTCGTCAGCCCGGACACCGTCTCGGTGACAATTACGCAACTGTCGGCCGGGAGTTGCGATCATTATTATCGAGGGGGGGTCCATTATGACGCGGCTCGCTCGGTCGGATGACCACGTGTTGCTGGCGCGTCGTCGATGTCCGCCGCCGCCGTCCTGTCGTTTACGAGCGAGCGAGCCCTGACGCGCGCGAGTGCAGAGATGAAAAAGAGGCAAAGGGAGGAGAAATGTTGAGTCGACGAAGGCGTCCAATAAACGTCCACACTTTGCCGAGGGGAATTTAATTGTGCTCTGCGAGCTTTCCGCTGTGCGGAATGTTGCTGTTTAATTGGAAGGGCCAAATCTTTAATTTGTGGTTATTGAACGAGAAGTACACATTGTGTTTTAATTATTTTCTGCTTGTGAAATGATATCCACCATATCGATATCCTTTAATTTAATTCCTGGTCTGGGTGCATTAATTATGGCTATGTTACTATTTATGACATCGACATCGGCCATGATCAATCCACTGCTGGATGCAGGCTTCCCGAAGCCATCTCATAGTTCTGCTTAGCATCTGTAGGCGTGTCGATTTCGTTGCTCCATCTCCTAGGTGGAAGATCCTATCAGGTGTCATCCCTATCAGGTGTCATCCCTAGGCTCCAACTCCATCACTGTTCTTGACCAATGTCCATCGTCCCTTCTAGCCATGATGCGTCGCACCGAGGCGCACTTACTTTTATTAACAGTCAGTATCATTTATCTTACCTGCGTTATGTCCCCGAATTTGTATGCATGTATATACATTGAACCTCTTTCGCACCATACGTAGCCAACCTTGCTAAATCTGCGGTGCAAGGGAAGGACGACAAACGCAACACAAAAAGCAGTTGTAAAGAAATAAGTTTTCAATTTAGACGATTTCAAAGTGCGCAGCTCCAGTGGCTTACCAATATCAGAAGGAAGAGCGTTCCAGACGGCCGCGGAAGCGCATCCGAAAGTGCGCGATGCGGCGACCGCCGTCTTTGTTGGGCCGCCAGCCATGAGCCGCCGCTGCCACGAGGGTAACCGGAGTGCGCTTGACGCTCCGCGCAGGAGGTGAGCCTGGTGGAGGTGCAGGAGCTGGCGCGCGTCTCCGTCGGCCGCCTCACCGTGCTGCGCCAGGTGTTCCCCGCACCGCGCGACCCTGCGCACAGGTGCGAGCGCGATGGGCACCACGTCTCGCCGGCGCTCTGCGACCCCCAGGATCCCGCCTACATGACCCCCGAGGTGAGCCACGTGTTACCGCCCTGTCCCAGGTGAGCCACGTGTTACCCACCCCCCCCCTCCAGGTGAGCCACGTGTTACCCCCCCAGGTAAGCCATGAGTTACCCCCACAGGTCAGCCACGTGTTATCCCCCCCAGCTGAGCCACGTGTTACCCCCCCCCCCCCCCCAAGTAAGCCACGTGTTACCCCCCCCAGGTGAGCCACGTGTTACCCCCCCCCCAGAGAAGCCACGTGTTACCCCCCCAGGTGAGCCACGTGTTACCCCCCCAGGTGAGCCACGTATTACCCCCCCCCCCCAGGTAGGCCACGTGTTACCCCTCCCCCCCAGCTGAGCCACGTGTTACCTCCTCCCAGGTAAGCCACGTGTTACCCTCCCCCCCAGGTAAGCCACGTGTTACCCCTCGCCCCCAGCTGAGCCACGTGTTACCCTTCCCCCCAGGTAAGCCACGTGTTACCCCCCCCCAGGTAAGCCACGTGTTACACCCCCCCCCCCCAGGTAAGCCACGTGTTACTCCCCCCAGGTGAACCACGTGTTAACCCCCCCCGCCCAGGTGAGCCACGTGTTACCCCCCCTCCAGGTGAGCCACGTGTTACCTACCCACCCCCTAGATAGGCCACAAGTTACCCCCCCTCCCCCCCAGGCGAGTCACGTATTACCCCCTCCCCCCCAGTTGAGCCACATGTCCTCCCAGGTAAAGCACGCGTCTGCCACCAACACAACATAGACACATTCAAGTTAATATGAACACTGGCTAAACCTCGGGTCGCCGGGTTCGTAGCGCAGTGTGCTAACCACTGCACCGCCGCTCCCACACACAGATTGAACACAATCCATTAAATAACTGGTGTCAATGGATGGGTCAACTCCAATCATCTGGAGTGCACTCTGCTTGTCTAGAACTTGAATTGTCAAGTCGAACGGCACTTTCCCGAGAAAATCTGTTGAGGCTATACGGGGGATCTTTGTCAACACGTACACACCCACCCACCCACGCACACACGCACGCATGAAGGTGAAATCTTTCTTTGTGCTATGGAAGTGCAGAGATGGCTAATTTCCAAGTACATCAGTATGCAACCTCGTCTGCATCTCCTTGCAAACGCACAGCCCAAGTTTGTGTTTTCTTTGTCGCATTGTGTCAGTTTCCCCGCATCTTCAAATACAATCCCATTTGCAAATGTTCTAGAAATCCATTATGTAAAGTGTGTTTCCCCCCTCCCCCCCATTTCAATCCAACCAAAGGTTATTTTTCATTGAAACACTCTTCCACGATATAAATATAAATAGGGTGATGCCAATTATTTATATTATTTACTGTAAGGACTGCATCAAATCCGTGCCACGCGAAGTAAAATTTATAGCGCTTTGCCCATCTCTCAACATCCCACTTGAATTTGTGAATGTGGTTGTGTATGTGTCTGCGTCGTCAAGTCATGGAGTCTGCGGTGTGTCTGTGTGTGTCTGTGTGATTGGGGAGTGGTAGTGTAGCGGCTAGCGCACTGCGCTACGATCCTGGCGACCCGGGTTCTATTCCCGCTCACGGCCAACACCGGTGAGAATTATCTGAACCGGTCCTGGGCTTCCCTAGGTCGACTCAGCCTCAAATGAGTACCTGGTGCGATGTGTAAACATCGCCACTAAGGAGGTAAAGGCGGCCGGGCGTGGCGTTTGCCACCCACCCCCTCGTGTGCCGTGCCGGTCTTTATAGGTGCTCGCTCATAGCATTTGCACATACAGTCTGTTAAGGCTACACGGGGGATCTTTTTATATATATGGTTGTGGAGAGTGGGAGTGCGGCGGTTAGCTCGCTGCGCTACGAACCCAGCCACCCAAGTTCAATTCCCGCTCACGGCCAACACCACTGATGAATATTTGGAGCCAATCCTGGGCCTCCCATAAATCGACTCAACCTCAAATGGGTACCTGGTGCAATGTGTAAACATTAGCACTGGGAAGACAAAGGTGGCCGGACATGGGCCTGGCCCGCTCACGGCCAACACCACTGATGAATATTTGGAGCCAATCCTGGGCCTCCCATAAATCGACTCAACCTCAAATGAGTACCTGGTGCAATGTGTAAACATTAGCACTGGAAAGACAAAGGTGGCCGGGCATGGGCCTGGCCACCTACCTTCTTTGTGTATGGTTGTGTGTGCTGCTCGTGATGTGTGGTTGTAGCTTATCACACAGGTAACCTGTGTGATCATACAGGGTGGGCCATAAGTAACCACTTGATTTGTTCTGCCAAAAACTTTTACAAAAATTACATAAAAACACAAACTCTAAATGATAGAAAATTATTTCATTCATGGAGATCCAGTATAATTACGTACGAACCCCATAACCTGCAATTTGATTTGTTGACAAAGCCGCTAAGGTGAAAATGTGCTTCATCTGACGTCATTAAATTAGCAATGAAAGCAATCGTCTTGGTCTGCAAGTTCAATGAAAGCAGACGAGTACTCTGGGCGGCTTTGATGATCTCTGGGCTGCAATTCTTGCACCAGCTGAGTCCTGTGCCAAGATTCGCCGCAGCGACCATCGTGCGATCCCCAATTGAGCGGCGCAACATCTCCTCGTCGATGCTTCGGGGTTTTTTTCTTATTGACGCTCTCCCTCCCTTGCTCGATAGAAGTTGGAGATCGACCGGTTCGAGGTCTGCCAACACGACGCTTTTCATCGCCCGTTGTTCCTGATTCCTTGAAGTCGGTAAATCAACGCCCGAATACGGTGCGGAGTTGGAGCAATTCGGGTCTTAAAAGTAAAAATAATTGAACAGTTATATTCTTGGTTCTTTCGGTAAAGTCACGTTGAAGGGAAACAATAAAATATATTGTTTCCCTTCAACGTGACTTTAAGAATATGAATCACTGCAGTCACGAAAGCTTTAAATCAAAATTGAACAATTGTTTCTGAAATCAATTTAAACTATTCTTGCACGCTGCTGAGGTGTCTTCTGGTTCATCGTAAACTTTCATGCTTCTTTATTTCTGCAAAAAAAGTCAACAAAACATTTTAACACAAAATACCGCTATTTCAAATCAGGTCGTTACTTATGGCCCACCTTGTATTTGTTTAATGCTGGCAACTAAAAATCACCCTGAATGTGGCCTGTCACATCAGGATTGAGGAGTTCAAAAGCTGGTCTCAATTGCACCACATCAACTCGAATGATCTGGAGGGCACTGTTCCTGTCTATAATTCCAATTGAAAGACAAACGGGGTTCAAGTCAATTCGAGTCTATTTAGCCAGGCGAGAACTATAGATACTAGCAAAGTGTCAAATTGTAAGAGCGGCTTTGGTAAACAAAAAAAATATAGGAGTTTATTTTAAAAATCGTGGCATTTCCTTAATCTTTCAAGTTACTAAAGTCGTCACTTGAGTTTTGGGCAATACTCTCCCAAAAACACTCCTTCCAAGTAAGACTGTCCCAGAATTACTCGTGAGCAGAAGATGAAAACCC
The DNA here is from genome assembly GCF_048934315.1 of Petromyzon marinus. NCBI lineage: Eukaryota > Metazoa > Chordata > Hyperoartia > Petromyzontiformes > Petromyzontidae > Petromyzon > Petromyzon marinus. Next base: position 6,354,121 of record NC_133707.1, read on the forward strand.
ACATTGCTGACAAATTAAAAACAACGTTAAATCTTTATCGTTGTACGATAAATACATCTTTTAATTAAATGTCTTCTCACCAACTGACCGTATTTTCAGATCCAACACGTGCGATGATTTATTTCCTCAATCCTGCAGCAATTATTGCATTAGGAATTCAGAGAAGTTAAATTTGGCCCAAGCAATCTGGGCTCCGGCCCAAAGAGGCATCCAAATTGAATTGACTAAAATACATGGAGACGTCCGCGGTGCCAGGGAGAGCGACGCGACTGTGGAGCTTGAGTTTCCTTGGCTCCATGCAAACGTGGTGGAGTACAAGTGATTTTACCGAAATTAACAAACACTCACCCCAAGCCAATGTGCAGCCTAACGGTTATTCAAAATTAGGCCTAAGGTCTCCGATTTGCGTAAAGAGACCTTCACGGTGATTAGTCGTAGGGCAGTCTTTTGCTGTGATTGGAGGAAAAGGTTTTTTTAACGAGAATAGGCGGGAAACAAAGTGGAATCCAGAGGCGACGCTTGGGATCCGTTAGAAGGGAAGGACAGGGATTGGCCAGGGGAAAAACATTAGGTGAGGGGGGGGTCGAATGATATAAAAGGGCAGAGCACAAGGTTGAGGTGACGTTTGAGAGAAGGGACGAGCTTCGAGATCAAGCAGGAAGCCCGGAACTAGTATTGTTACTGTGTGCTAATAAAAACTGTTTTCTAGTAGTTCGTCGTTCGTGTCATTTCACAAGCAGTGGATGGCCAGACTGCTTGAGTAGGCACGGGTTGCAAGGTGACTAGGCGATGGCGGGACAGCGGTAGCTTTTTGAATTTCAAGTGTGGACAACATGATTTCCTCTCATCAATTGGCGTGTTTTTTTCTTTCTTTTTTTCTACGTACTCCAGTTCCCTCCCACATGCCACAAACTCGTTGATTAAATTTACCAAACATGCCGGTGAAAGGCCTCTCGTGAGAGAAAACAAAGTTTTGAGACTCAACGAGTTTCCCCTGGCTAAAGGGCATTATTTAAACTACTATTTAAACTACTTAACTATTATATTCTTGGTTCTTTCGGTAAAGTCACGTAGAAGGGAAACAATAAAATAATAAAAATATAAAACAATAAAATTCTCACGACGTTTCGACTGCAACACAACACAAGCAACCATCATCAAGTGTAAAAACCACAGCAAGAAAATTTGAAAAAAGTGGCGTTTTTTTTTTTACGTTAGCACCACGGAGAGCGATTTGGCAGTTATTCAGATGGACGAGTCCATCTATGTTCGGAAAAGAGGAGGGGGGAGACGAAAATAATGGATGCGGTCTGAAAGCCACCGTAAGCGTGAACAATCAATTAAGACCCGAAATGGTTTATTAAATCCTTCCAATGATTGCTAAGCCAGAATCCATCTTCTCGGTTGAAATTGTCTCTGTGTTTGTATATGTGGCTATCCTCATGAACGAATCTCTCATGGTAGCCAGATGGCTTGCAGAGAACATCTGTCTTGGAGAAGTCAATATCATGTGAGCCTACTGAATTATAACAGTGATCTGCCACGGCCGAGCTGTTGGTCCTACTGTGTTTTAGGTCTGCTTTCTGTTCAATGATGCGGTCCGAGACATGTCGTTTGGTTTCTCCAATGTAACTACGACCACAGAGACAACTTAGTTTGTAAACGCCAGGGTACTGCATGTCCGGAATCACATCTTTTACAGACGGAACCAGATCATGGATTTTATGTAATGTGTTGAAGCAGACCTGGATCTTGTGTTTATTCAAGATTGTGGAGATCTTTTTTGTGATCCCCTCAATGTAGGGTAAAGTGATGGTTTTGAAAGGCTCCTCAAGAGGGTCCTTCTTCATGGTTGGAGTGATAGCTTTGTGGATTGTGTAGTCGGAGTAACCATTAGCCTTAAGAGCTTGGTGTACGTGCTTGAGTTCACTGGCTATGTGTTCCTGGTCGGATATGCATTGGGCTCTATGGTGCAGAGTCTTGATGAGGGAATTCTTCTGGGATGGATGGTGGTGGTAATCCGGTTTCAGGTAAGCATCCTTATGGGTAGCTTTCCTGTAGACAGAGTGGCTCATTGAACCATCAGGTCTCTTTTTTATTAGAACATCCAAAAAAGGTAGCTTGCCATCTTTTTCGACTTCCATGGTAAATCTGATGGCTGGGTGTATGGAATTGATGTGGTCGAGGAATTGGTCTAGAGCAGGCCAGCCATGTGGCCAGATGACAAAAGTGTCATCCACGTACCTCTTCCATAAAGTTGGGCGCAGAGTGGCAGTCTGGATGGTGTCAGTCTCAAATTTCTCCATGAAAATGTTGGTAACAACCGGAGATAGGGGGGAGCCCATTGGGGTGCCCTCAGTTTGTTTGTAGAAAGTTCCATTCCAAGTGAAGTATGTATTGGTTAAGCAGTGTCTCACCAGGAGGGGGTACCTCAGTGTTTAGTCCTTGATGACCCAAGTCTTCAATGATTGCGATGGTGTCAGGTACAGGAACTTTGGTGAATAAGGAAACTACATCAAAACTGACAAGCGGGTCGTCTGGGGACAGGAAATACCTGTGATTGTCGATGCCAGTAGAGTAGAATTTTGTACCGCAGAGGTGGTTTTTCCAGTGAAAAGCCGCAGGATTTCAGACAGAAAATGAGCCAGTTTGTAGGTGGGGGAGTTGATAGTAGAGACGATGGGACGAAGGGGTGTATCTACTTTATGTATTTTTGGTAAGCCGTATAATCTTGGTGGCCTGGCAGCAGAAGATTTCAACGAGAACTGTTTGGTTTGATCAATTAATGTGGTTGAATCAGAAATGATTTTGTTGGTTTGTATGACGAGGCTGTTGGTGGGATATCTTTTTATTTTTGGATATCTGCCATCGTTGAGTAATTCTTGATTTTGTTGTTATATTCTATTTTATCCATGATCACAGTGGCATTGCCCTTATCGGCTGAGAGGATGACAATGTCATCCCTCTTTTTTAATTTATATAATTCAAACCGCTCATCTTTGCTGAGGTTGCTAGCTGGCATCTTAGCGTTTTTGAGGGTTGCAGCGATTTCAGATCTTGCTACGTCTGCAGCGATGTGATTCAGGCCCTTGAGAGCCACGTCTACTTGGGCAATGATATCATTAACTGGTATGTGTTTAGGTGTGACTGCAAAGTTTAGACATTTAGCTAAAACGGATTTCAGACCATCGGAAATATAACTGTTACTGCGATTAATTACGACTTTGTTAACGTCTAGCTTTTTGGTGTGTGGGTCCGGTCTTTTGTTGGAGAGGAGGTTAAATTTGGAAATCAAGTTGTCCTTACATTTGGTCGACAGTGGCAGCTGAAGAGGCAGTCATATTGTCTACATGTTCCCAATCCGATGTGGACATTGTTGCCGTCAATGATAAGTGTGATTTGTAGAGTGTCTTGTCTAACTGATCTAGTTCGGCGCATATACAAGTCTGATTTTCTCTGAGATAAGAGCTAAGCTAGTTCAGGAAATAATTCGTTTCGCATTAGAAGAAGTTACAGCAACAGAGGTCAGTGTAAATGCGATTGGTATTACCCCAGAGTCGCGGCATCTCTTCAGAAAGGTGAGAGACTCGATCAGCTGAGCGTTCTTATCCTGGAGTTTGTTGAAGGATCTCAAAGTTATGTGGAAACCCTTCCTGTAGAGGCGGTTAAATTTTGATTTAAAGCTTTCGTGACTGCAGGGATTCATATTCTTGGTTCTTTTGGCAAAGTCACATAGAAGGGAAACAATAAAATAATAAAAATATAAAACATTTAAATTCTCACGACGTTTCGACTGCAACACAAGCAATCATCATCAGGTGTGAAAACCACAGCAAGAAAAATTGCCGTCGTGAGAATATTAATGTTTTGTATTTTTATTATTTTATTGTTTCCCTTCTACGTGACTTTACCGAAAGAACCAAGAATATGAATCCCTGCAGTCACGAAAGCTTTAAATCAAAATTTTACTTAACTATTCTTTTATTTTTACCTTACCAGGTAAGGCCCACTGAGCTATGTAGCTCTTTATCAGAAGCAACCGGGCGACCACAAATAATAGCTCAACGAAGTGGCTCATCATCACGTGATGATTAATAGCATTAGCCAAATACTCCAAAAGCATGATGTTGATTGTAAATGTGGAGAGAAAGCAGGCAAACTACAAATATACAGCAGGCGTCAGGGTCGGGATCGAACCCACGACTTCCTCTGCATACCAGACGAGGCAGATAACATCTCACCACCTGGTGGTGAGATGATAATTCATATTACACAAAGCACATAGATCCGCATACAGCCACACGTAACACTTCTGCAATTAGATATCTCAATTGTATGGAATGCATGCAACCACAAAGAACACGACAATATGTATACGTGTTGTTTATGTACGAGTTCTACTTAGTTGGATGAGCATACATGAATGTGTCTGTGCATATATATCAGTCTGTCTAAGTTTACGTGTGATTTCTGTGTGGTCGTAAGGTTTCTATTTCTGTTAGCACGTGGTTATGTGTGTTCTATAGGGATATGTGTAGCCTTTGTTATTGTACGTGATTCTTTGTCCTCGCATGTTGTTCCACCTTGTATTTACGGTAGTGTCTGTCCGTACGTGCATGTGTGTGCGTGCGCGGATGCGTACGTACGTGCGTGCAGGTGAGCAGCCTGTACATCTACGACAGCGTGGTGCTGCTCACCACCGCCTTCCACCAGAAGCTGGAGGACCGCAAGTGGCACAGCATGGCGAGCCTGAGCTGCCTCAAGCGCTGGACCAAGCCCTGGAACGGCGGCCACTCCATGCTGGACGTCATCCGCCAGGTGGGGCGCTCGCGGTGGCGCGCTGACATCGGTGGCACGCTGACATCGGTGGCGTGATGACATCGGTGGCACACTGACTTCGGTGGCACGTCAATCGCGGTGGCACGCCATCTGTGGTGGCAAGCCAACCGCGGTGGCACGCTGACTACGGTGGCACGCTGACTACGGTGGCACGCTGACTGTGGTGTCACGCCAACCGCGGCGGCGAGCCGACCGCGGCGGCGAGCCGTCCGCAGAGCTGCCAATGTAGCTGCTGCTGTTGGCTGGGTGCAAGGTGATGGCAAAACAGAGGCAAAGATCCCCCATATAGCCTTGAACAGACTGTTGGGGCAAGTGCTGTTATAGCGAGTAGCACCTATGAAGGCCGGTATGCCACACGAGGGGATGGGTGGCCAGCACCACGGCCGGGGACTGATTTAAGGCTGAGTCGATCTTCGGGATGCCCCAGGCCCAGTTCAGATATTCACAACTGAGCGGGAATTGAACTCAGGTCGCCGGGTTCGTAGCGCAATGCGCTAGCCACTGCGCTATCATTCTCTGTAAGGTGATGGCACAAGCACAGACAGGCCAACCCCACCCCTCTCCGTGTGCCGTGTCGGCCTTCATAGGTGCTCGCTAACAGCACTTCACCCAACAGAATGTTAAGGGTATATGGGGGGATTTGTGTTTTTCTCTGTGCATCTACGTGCATCCTTGGCTGTATCTGCATTAATCTGCGTGCGTCTTTGCGTGCGTGTGTCCCTTCATAGGTGCTTGCTAACAGCACTTGCCCCTGACAGTCTGTTAAGGCTCCACGGGGGATCTTTGTCTTTCTCTTTGTATCTACGTGCATCATTGGCTCTATTTGCATTCACCTGCGTTCGTATCTGCGTGCGTCTGTGCGTGGATGAGTGTGCCTCTTCACAGGTGCTCGCTAACAACACTTGCCCCCGACAGTCTGTTGAGGCTCAACGGAGGATCTATGTCTTTATCTGTGTATCCTTGGCTGTATCTGCATTCACCTGCGTGTGCATTTGCTGCACGCGCATCTACCAGTGTCTGTGCGTGCGTGTGTCCCCTGCATATGTGCTCGCTAACAACACTTGCCCCCGACAGTCTGTTAAGGCTCCACGGGGGATCCTTTTTCTTTGTGTCCGCGGGGGTTTGGCAGGGGCGCGTGTGGGGGCTGACGGGAGAGCTCCAGTTTAATGAGCTCGGCGTGAACCCCAACGTGCAGTTCGAGGTCCTGGGCACGAGCTACGCCGACGGCGGCCAGGAGAAAACCGTGCGCCGGGTAATGAGCACTCGCAATCGCCGCGATGAACACGCACGCTCATGGTCAGAGTGTGTGGGGGGCGGGGGCGACAGACGTAACGAAGCGAGTGCTAGGGGTACTCTTACTTGGACATTACTCTTTGGTTCTATTCGGGCAAGTTCTATTCGGGCAAGTTCACCCACTTCCCGTCGGTTCTGGCGTTCACCCGTCGCAAGCGGTAAAAACGATTTGCCACGCGGTGTGCCACCGCCAAATCTCCCCTCCCCCCTCCCACCCGAAGCTCTGGAGTCCTGTCCATATGTTAAGGCGTTATTGGCCAATGAAGGAGTGTTTACATGTGGGAGGACAACAGAGCACCCGGAGGCAAACCCCACACATGTGAGGCAGCAACGCTCTATCCCAAGGGTCGGCAACCAGAGCCCGGAGGCACATTTCTCGTGGTGTTGTTGCAAATTCTCAGAAGTGTTGAAAACTTTTTTTTCTGATGCACCCTGTATCGAGGGGTTTTCTTCACTGAATTCTTAAAAAAAAATGGCTCCAACTTTGTTATTTTGGTTTGGCCGACCCACCACCGGTCTGTCCCATGCAGATGGCACAGGTGTAGTCCGCATCTTGCCGCACTGCCGCCTTGTGACAAGCCCAGGGTTATGACAGCTCGACGCTGACGGGGAGGGAGTTTGACGAGATTTTAACACCTAGTAGGCTTTCGCGACCAATATCACCCATAACAAAGGTTTTTTTGGGTTAGATCGCGTAAATATAAATGTGTCGTTCAACCCCGCCACGACCCGACACAGCCAATTAGTAAGGTTTGTCACGTAAACAGAACGTGGCCAATTCGTTACTAGTACAGCACACCGGTGTGTTGGAGGGCAAAGCCACAACATTACCTGGCGACAGCCAGATTTGTGGAGAAATCCTCCTGTTTCGTTCCGTAGAGGGATAGATGTGATGACGTCGCTTGTGAGCCCTTCACGTGGGGGGGGGGGGGGGGGGGGATTAATGAATGAATATTCATTACAATGGGTATCTATTGCCGGTTGGGTTGTTCATATGTGTGATCCACCAACCCTTGCCTCCACAGTGCTGGATTATGCGTGGGTTTTCTCTGTGTTCTCCAGATCTCCTCTTCACTCATTAATTGGCCGAAAACGCATCTTTGTAGGGGTCTGTAGACCCTGGGCAATTGTTGGCGCCGGCTCATCGCTCCGGCTGTCTTCCCACTTTTGTCCTTGCTTTCTCGTGCCTCCGAGTCAATCGATGCCGTGCGCGTTACAAGTTGATTGTTCGTTATTCTCATTTAAAGAATTCAGAATTCGGGCTGAGGCGGGCCTCATGAGCAAAACGAATCATGCTCCATGCAATAATTTCCACTGGCCCACTTCCATAAAAGTTTTGCTTTTGGATCGATCTAGTCGTAAGCGTAGGCAGGCCTGTGTATATGGCACATTTCAGCCATATAACTCTTCTGTATGTATGTTGAACTTCTTTCGCCACCGTACGTGGCCATTTGCATTTGCCTACCCAAGTTACCATCGCACACGCACGGGGGTCCACCGTGGTACTGCCGCACTTACACACAACTGCGGCCGTCTGGAACGCTCTTCCTTTTAATATTCGGAAGCCACTGGAGCTATGCACTTTTGAATCTAGATTGAAAGCTCATTTCTACGAAACTGATTTTTGTGTTTAGTTTGTTGCCCTTCCCCCCCCCCCCCCCCCGCACCTTAGATTAGCATGGTCGGCTATGTACGGTGCGAAAGAAGTTCAACACACATACACTAGAGGGAGATCCACTTGAGGTTGTTTTGGCCTACTCTTCCCTGCTGCAGAGACATCTTAAAGGATGTGAAAGTGCTGTACGCCACATTTATACCACCGGAGTGGACAGAGGCGGGGAGGGCATTTAAGAAACTTGCACCGATGTTTCGACTGCCAGGCCTGGAAGCTGAAGTGAATCGGCGACCCGTATGTATGCTGAACTTCTTTCGCACCGTACTTGGCCAACCGAGCTAATCGGTGGTGCGGGAATAGGAGGAACTTCCTTAAAACTTGCATCATTCGCTGAATCACAATCATCTGCAAACAATCCAAATGCAAGACCCTTGAGGAACAGTCTCACCACTCCATGAGGCTTTCTTAGGTAAATCATTGGCATTGTTATTATTATTCTTATGTTAATGAAATGTAGGCCAGTCCAACGTTTATTGTGCACCATCACACTAAAACGCCCTTGTTTCTCCCTCACCGTGAGTCATCAAATCTAACATGCATTAAATAATTCAATTGCATTGCGATTGTTATGAAATTAGATTTTTTTTTTCAATTTAAAACTCACTTAATTTTTGATCATGTATAGCCTTTCACGTGTGTACACAATACATTTAGAGTACGGGCATAACTTAACAGTCCTCAGTCCATCGCTAGATGAAGGCATCTGAATGCCACCGTCAGCCATGGGGGGTTTCGACCATACTTCACCACATTGGTCATTGTGGGTTGGTGAAGCAGAAATGGGAGAGAGCCAGGAACCGGCTCATTTATCGCTCGTCACAGATGCTGGCCGTGACCGGAATTCTAACTCGGAGGTCACCGGGTGCACAGTTGAGGCCACGAACCACGGCGCTGCTTACTCCCTCCTACACACCGTTTCTGCGGTGTGGTTGAAATACGGCCGAATGTAGACGCTACGTGAATTCACATTGTATCGAAAGGCGGTCGATCATGTGATGTTATCCTCGGTTTGCACAAAAGGGTCAATTTCACTGCTGAATAAAAAGGGTTTTTTGTCGTAATTGTTAACAAAAAACGCCTTATTTAGATGTAATGAGTCACTGTACCTACGATTTGATACGTATTTACAATTTGAGGTCTAGATTGTTTAGTTTGTTGTCCTTCTCCCCCACCTTTGGCTACGTACGGTGCGAAAGAAGTTCAACATACCCACGTAGATAAGATTCTTATTCCCGGCCTGTAGCACGTACAGAACGTATTATGGTGGTCGCGGGTCCGAGCGCGGCTCAGCCAACCAGTTTATGTGCACGGCAGCTCTTTTCATAAATGGCTTTTATTGTCCCCGTTTTTCTTATTTCGAGAAAACTATATATTTTTTTTATTATAAAATGAAATAAAAAAAAGCTCCACGTGCCTTACAACGAACCCGATTACATTCCGCCAACGATAAGCCAAAACTTTTGTGTTGTTTAACTGTAAGACCTTACGGTGAAATCACCGTCTCGATTTTTTTTATCCCCACCCTGCCGACGCCATAAATCACGCTGTGGATCCTGGGCGACCTGCACTAGCACGACGTGACAGCGGCCGTTTCGTCGGTTGTGTCCGGTCGTCTGCCGTGAACAGCTCGCGCTTTGGGACCCAAAGAACGGACTCAACGGAACCTTGAGAGACCGGCTCCTGGAGAACAACCTCAAGGGAGTCACCCTCAGAGTGGTTACAGTACTGGTGAGCTAAGAGAACAAATGCATGCGGTAGACTAAACGTAAACCATAAACGAATTTTTTTTTTTTTTACCAGGTTAGGCCGCACTGAGCTATGTAGCTCTATTTCCAGAAGTGACCTGGCCACATATGATAGCTCAACAAAGTGGCTTATCACGTGGAAATATACAGGCGTCAGAGTCGGGATCGAACCCACGACCTCCTTCATACCAGGCGAGGGAGATTACATCTCAGAATCCGGATCTTTAGTTATACTCGAGATGGAATCTGATAAGCTATGAAGTTTTTTTTTGCAGAGGTCCAGTAGGGGCTGTGTGTCAGCAAGTTACATCAACAAGAAATACAAGACAGGATGCAAGAGTAAGAGAGATAAGTTCATCAAGTTAATATAAAATAATAAAATAGATATATAGATATAGCATGCACGTACAAATTGCACTCGTGGCAATAACACTTCGTCAATTACCGTAACACTTCGTCAATAACACATAGCGGTGAAATCTCTCAAAATTGTCACCGATTATACATTTTTTTTATTTTATTACCGAAAGAACCAAAGAATAAGTCTACATTACAGACTGCCAGTACACTCACTGAGGTTAAGAACCAGGCTACAGTCTACATTATAGACTGCCAGTACACTCACCAACCTTAATAACCAGGCTACAGTCTACATTACAGACTGCCAGTACACTCATCAAACTTAATAACCAGGCTACAGTCTACATTAGTGTTTTATTATTTTTATTTCATTTTTTTATTCACTTTATTTTTATTTTGCTATCTACGTGACTTTGTCCAAAAGAACCAAAGAATGTGGCCCATAAAGTTTGTTTCTATGCCGGCATTAAAACATTTTAATAGTTGATTCTTTAAGTTATTTCAGTTAATATATTATCTCATTATTCATATATATTCATAATGCATCTAATACTGCACCCTGCACAGTATTTGTGCACGAATTAAACTGTCGTTCTCTCTATATCAGTGGTGGCCAACCCTGTAACAGACCAAGGGCCAAAAGTACCGAGAGCCAACAGAAAGACCAGAGTGCCGTTACCCCCTCTGACATCCGGCCCGCAGGACCCGCCGTTCGTGATGATGTCGGACAACGTCCTGGGTCAGCCCAAGCGCTTCGTGGGCTTCGCCGTCGACGTGCTGGAGGAGCTGTCGCGCCACCTGGGATTCACCTACGACCTCTACCAGGCGCCCGACAACAGCTACGGCCGCCCGGGGCCCGGCGGCTCCTGGAGCGGCCTGCTCGGGGAGATCCTGCACAAGGCACGCACGCACGCACAAAGATCCCACGGTTTGGCCTTCAACAGGCTGTTGGGGAAAGTGCTATTAGTGAGCACCTATGAAGCCCGGCACGGTACACGAGTGGGTGGGTGGCCAGCACCACGCCTGACTGCCTGTGTCTCCCCAGTGGCGATGTTTACACACCGCACCAGGTATTTATTTGAGGCTGAGTCGAGGTTCAGATAATCGTCACCGGTGTTAGCCATGAGCAGGAATCGAACTCGGGTCATAGCGCAGCGCGCTAACCGCTACGCTACGGCTCCCCACTCTGACACTTATGCACGCACACTTACACTCGCTTACTGACACCCAGTCACGTGCACAGCCACACGCGTACGCTTGCTTACCGGCTCATTCAGACGTGCAGAGTCTCACTCACACACACTCGTGCAATGACCTGTACAGCGCTTATAACCCTCGCTCGTGAACTGCAACTTTAATCTCGCTCAGTGCTCTCGATGCGGTGCGGAGAGGAAATGAATCAGGGGCAGCCACGCGCAATCATTTGGCAGTCATGAGCGCCGCGATTACAAAGCGAGGGCCTCTAGCATGGATCCTGGGAATCAAAATGATCACCACCGATAAACCGGATGCAACAAATCTGATGCACACACCACACACACACACCCCACACTCTCTGCTGGCAGTGCCTGTTAATGTTTAAGTGATAGAGAAGAGAAACAAAACCAAATTTCACTTTAACAAATCCCGTGTGAAAAACAACATGTCTGATGGTCATGTAATTCGTGATTGTGAGAATCTGCTCATTAGTCAGGCCCACACAACAGTTCTGTTAATACGCGGGGGTGTGTCCAAGCACAAACCGGAACACATGTTTTGGTGTGAATTAGGCGCTTAACTATAAACTAAGCTATCTTTTTTGTATTTTCTAGGTAAGGCCCGCTGAGCTATACAGCTCTTTTTAAGAAGCGACCTGGCCACAAATAATAGCTTAACGAAGTGGCTTATAACGTGAAAATTGATAGCAGGCAAACATTCTAAACGCGTGATGTTGATTCTAAATGTGGAGTGAAAAACCGTAGGACTAAGAGAAAAATCCACGCGACCACGGTAGGAGAGACACACAAACTCCAAATATACAGGCGTCGGAGTCGGGATGTAACCCACAACTTCCTGTGTGCCAGGCGAGGCAGTGAATTCACGTAACCCCATGAATATCCACGATTTGGAATCGCGATGCGAGCCGAAGATACATTTTGGATCTGGTCTTCTTCCGTCTCGTTGGAATTGTGTCTTTACGCAAACATTTAAAAAAAAACGTCTTCGTTGATCTGGAATATTGGCTCTGCAGACCAATATTTAACCACTAAAACCTAAATGCTCACAATAAACGTCGATAATGCAATACATAAGCAACTTCGGCAATTCCAATCACGGATTGCCGAGAAATGTAGAATGCGACGAAGACAACAACAATGCTTTTCTTATTTTATTGCATCTTGATTTATTTACCGATCACGTCCGCCGTCGGGTGGCCAGGTCAGGTGGGCAATGGGTCATTGAACCGCGACGAGCAATGAGCGGCGGCTCGCGATCGAACCGCATGTGCCGGCCCAAGCCAACTCGGCACGGTTGGCTACGTACGGTGCGAAAGAAGTTCAACACACATACATTCTTTCCTTCCGATTTTCACCGCGTCTTCCCCCCCCCCCCCCCCCCCCACCGGGCACGGGCGCGATAAGCCCGTCCCCTTTCCTGAGTGTCATCCCGAGCGTGCGCCGCTCTGTGCCCCGGCAGCGCGCGGACGTGGGCATCGGCGCCGTCACCATCACGCCGGAGCGCGAGAGCGTAGTGGACTTCACCAAGCGCTTCATGGACCGCGGCGTGGCCATCATGCTCCGCGAGCAACACCACCACCAGCGGCACGCCGACCTCTTCTCGTGCCTCGCCCCCTTCGCGCCCACCGTGTGGGCCGGCCTGGCCGCCTGCGTTCCCATCGTCGCCCTCGTCGTGCACAGGCTCAACTCGATCGGCGCGCGGCGGGGAGGCCCCGGGGGAACGGCCGTCGCCGGCGTGCCGGGCGCCGGCCCCGCGTGCCAGCGAGAGGGCGGCGGCGTCGGCGCCGGCGCCGTCGGCGGCGGCGGAATTCAGGGACGACCGGCCGGGAGCACCATGGCAGCGGACGCCAGAGGGAGGACGTGGCCTGGCTCGCTGTGGCTCGTGTACGGCTCGCTGATGCAGCAGGGTGAGCATTTCTACGGCGTAGGTTCTCGCGGCTGTTGCCCTGAAGTTCTTCGGTTTGTTTTTTTTTGTTTGGCCGTACCGCGTTTTATTCGGCACGGTGCGAAAAAAAATATCACCACTCACCCTGCTCACGCTTTCGCCGCGCTTGCGTTTCGACAAATTTAGAAGGGTGGTCACAGGTTGCCTCGTTGATGTGTTTAACCAACCTCGGGTAGATTCTGCTTTCTCTGTGCCCCCTTCTCCCCCTGTGGAGCTGCCCCCGGTTGCTCCACGCCTGATCACCCACGGGTTCCTTCTCTATCCCAGTTTAACCCTCCCCTGGGGGGCCTGTGTCTTTCCCTCCCACAATTACTTTCCCGTCATTGTGTGCCCCCCCCCCCCCCACTGCAATCCCCCCCCCTCCCTTACCCCCCGCCTCTCACCCCCTCCGCGCTGCGCCTAGGAGGGGAGCTGGTGCTGATGTCGGTGTCGGCGCGGGTCATGGTGGCCGTCTGGTGGTTCTTCACGCTCATCGTCGTCTCGTCCTACACGGCCAGCCTGGCCGCCTACCTCACCCTGTCGCGCCTCACCAGCCCCATCAGGTGCGCCACCCCAGCCGGGCGCTCCGGCCGGCCTACCCTCCGTCCAGCTTTGCCACCGCCAACTCTCTGTGATGCTGACTGACCCTGTGTGCACAGTCGTGTTTCCCGTTCTTCACCTGTTCACTGCAGGCAGACGGAGATCCCCTCGTGTTTCCGAGTGTTCACCTGCACCCCCCCCCCTCTCCGCGCCCCCCAGTTCGCTGCAGGAGCTCGCGAGGCAGACGGAGATGTCGTACGGCACGGTGCTGCACTCGAGCCTCTACGAGCAGCTGCGAGCGCGCGCCGCCAATCCCGTGGGGCCCGAGCACGGCACCTACGCCAAGCTGTGGGAGGCCGTGAGCCGCAACAACGGCTCCGACAACTGCGTGCACGACCTGGACGAGGCCGTCCACCGGGTAGCGACCGCACTTGCGGCGCGGGGTCACGCGCGCGGTCACGCGGGGTCACGTGGGGTCACGCTGTGTCATGCGGGGTCACACGCGGGGTTACGCTGGGGTCACACATGGGGTTACACAGGGTCACGTGGGGTCAGGCTGGGCCATGCGGGGTCACGCGGAGTCATATGCGGGGTTAAATAGGGTCACGCGGGGTTACACGGGGTCGCGCAGGGTCACGCGGGGTCACGCCGGGGCCATGCCGGGGTCACGCGGGGTTACACGGAGCAGCGCTGTCCACTCTGTAGCTGCCAATTGATGCCCGCACCCTGTGCCTCTTTGAGCTGTGTGCGTGTGTATCCTGTGGCTCTGCAGAACTGTCTGTAAGCTCGTATACTCTTCCTCTATATAACTGAGGAGTCCATTACAACATGGCCCTACGGACTTCATATATATGTCTTTATCATTATACATATATATGTATTTACCATTATACATATACGGTGGCTCTATGTAGCTCCCATATGTGCCATATACAATGTGGTTTAAGAGACGTCATATACTCTACATGTAGCATTACAGACACGCTAATACTGTGTATCTCTATAGATATAAGCAGTGGGCCTTGTATAGGATTCATGCAATAGTGGTTCTGTCGACATATATATACTTTGCCTCTATAGACCTAATTTATTTATTTGAAATGTGAATTAACACGTCACGTGCCATATACTTATTAGGTGTCGCAATCACTTATGAGCCTATGATCAACTTCATGACCCACTAAGCACTAGCTGATGTCATCGCTCTATAAACCGCATAAAGGGAGTGAAAGTTTATACTCCCCTTGATACTGGCTTTATAATTTTTGGGAATTAACATTTGACCCCGAGACTTGTAAAGTTGCCTTAATCTGACTCGAGCTTCGGCGATTCCACTGAATTCGAATAATTCTAAAGCCCCCTTTTCAATCTGTGAGTCTTAGGCAAGAATATGTTGAGCCCCTGAGAGACCTAGAGTGTCTTAGTCTGACTCCGTGAGCCTCAGCCGAACACATTTAGAACTTTAAAGGTGCCTTAGTCTGGCACTCAAGTGTACTGTTCCACAATTTGGTGCCTATATGTGTCTGTATAGAACACATATAGCACCACAAAGCGCACCTGGCCTGGCACAGGCGCTACGGTGACGTCACCGTCACTGGGTGGCGAATGGCACGTATTGGTGTTGGTTATAGCACATGCCCTGTTGAGTGACTATCCAGGTCCACACATGTGTGAGTGGATATACTATTAATCTGAAACGATAATGTAATATACCACGAGAATAATCACAATATCTGCTGAACAACAGCTGCAATGCACTCAGAGACATATTTCGATGGACTCTAGCCCTATAGACATCATACATATACCGTTTTATATGGCTTATAAGCCTCATATATTAAGTTGGCTCCATGTGTATCTACTATGCAACTGTCTTTACCCATGCTTACACCACATGTGCCGTCACGTACATTGCAACACACATTCGGTGCGTCCATGCATCCAAGTGCTGTTCATCCGGGTCTGTCCAAGTGAGCGAATCAGAAAAGATTTCCTCATCCGGCACACCGCATCCATTATACCTCTCATTCGTAGCTGTGGCTACTTTTAGTCACGTGGATACCCCAACCAACCAGCGCCGTGCAAATATATTCAGTAATGTATCACCTGGAACAACGTGTGACTATGTCACGCATTTTATTTTTCACTCTTGTTCACCCAGGTGAGCCTCACTGCGTCACATGACTTTTTCATGATCGTTGCTGTCAAGTTTCCGCAGTAGGAGGAAATGATTGCACTATATAATTGCAATTGAGAAAATTGGGATTATACAGAGCAAGTATTGACCCTGATGACGTCACACAATGGCCTACTCTTATGAATGACGTCACGGGATATTTCGTGTCCACTCTGAAGCAGACGGCGTGTTTTTTTTGCGGTTAAGGCAGCCGCAGTAGTCGCCAGGGTGGCCGCTGGATTGCAACCGTAAAGCAGCGAACGCGGTACACAGAGCCACGTGAAGTCCGCACCTCCGATTAGCACGGTTGGCTACGTACGGTGCGAAAGAAGTTCAACGTGCATGCATACTTCCTATTTACACTTTGATAAAATACAATTATTAGAAATAACAGCGATAACTAAGCACCGTTATGTTCGTCGTGTATATGTGGTTTATCTGCGTGTGTATATAATTTGTGTTAATATGTTTTGCTCTTAGTTTGCACATTCCCATCCTGTGAATGTCACCACTTAAACTGCCACCCCTGCTGACGGTTCTGGACCGTGGCGGTCCCTGTAACACATTCTCCTGCGGAGGGAGCTGGTAGGAACGTTGGGTTGCTCGGTCAATTCCCAGGGTCAACGGCGGCACCACGTGGTGTATTCCGCAAATATGCCCGACTGTGAGGGCGGGCACAAGTCGGCGTGAGTAGGTTAAACGTTGAGTTTTATAAGGGCACCACGGGGTGACCAGCCCCTCCCCACCCAGCCCCACCCCTCCCACCCCCCACTTAGCCCCACCCGCCCCACCCTCCCCACCCAGCCCCTCCCCACCCTCCCCACCCAGCCCCTCCCCACACTCCCCACCCAGCCCCTCCCCACCCAGCCCCTCCCCACACTCCCCACCCAGCCCCTCCCCACCCTCCCCACCCAGCCCCACCCAGCTGCTTAGCTCAATGGAGCCTTCCCGGCTGGAAAAAAATAATAATAAAAATGAAACAAAGTATTGAGGACGAATAATGAAAATTCACAAAGCATCTAAATACAGTGACACATCAAAAATAGAACGCGCGATACAGCAAGCGCCGGATAAAGTGGTCAAGGCAAACTTAGAGCCAAATGAAATGCAACAAAGTGAGAAGAGAGCAAACATTAAAACACACACACACGAGCTCAGCAGGTTGTGGCCGTGTCACGCCATGAACGTTATAACCACACCGTAGCAGCTCCTCACCGACCGGCGATCACACTGAATATAATGAGATTATTCATCTTCTTTGGTTCTTTCGGTAAAGTCACATAGAATGAGAATAAAATAATAAATTGATAAAATAAAATAACACAATAATCAATTTATTATTTTATTCTCATTCTACGTGACTTTACCGAAAGAACCAAAGAAGATGAATCATTGCAGTCACGAAAGCTTTAAATCGAAATGAGATTATTGTTCCAATGTAATACATTTTTGACGTACACAGGTACATGCTCTCGGGGTTTTTTTTGTCGTGTTTAATAATTAATAATTATTAACAATCGATTATAATCGATTATAATCGATTGTTTGGGATAGCGGACCAAAAGAAAACCGTGCCAACAGGACGGAATAATTGAGCAAGCAATACGATCGAGATGGTTTAAATGAGGCAAAGTAAAATGATCGATGCTTAAATTGAACCATGACTTTAAACCGTAACAATTTGGGGGTGGGTGGGGTGGGTGGGGAGGAAGGAAAGCAACGTTAATGGTAACGAACATTCAAAGAAATGCATTCAGAAAACACTTCTTGACGAATGGCTGCATACACATACGTGCATTGTAATGCCAAAACGTGTAAGCAGTGCTGGTCAATGAAAAATATTGCGTTGCGTATACATTACAGTGAATGCAGGGGGTCTGTCTATTGATGGCGGTGTGCATGTGCGCAACTCATTTCATCTAATTTGTATGGAAGCCACGTGGGTGCCCTAATACTTTTACATCACATCACACGCAAGCCCGCATAATGAACCTATTGTAAATCCAAGTGCAGCATTAAAGCTCGCCCTTTAACGCTTGGTTGATATGTGCTCGCTGTCTCTTTAGCTATTCCATGCGAAAATGGCCAGCTCTGATTCTTGCGTTACAGCAGTAAAAAAAATATATATACATGACCCTTGTCAATCCACTGCTGGATGAAGGACATCTACTCGCATGGCCTATGTCATGAGGTTCGTCTGACCATACTTCACCATGCTGGTCCTGATCAAAGTGATGCGGGCCAGGACCTGTTCAGATATCGCTCGCCAAACCATGTTAGCCCATGGCCTGGAATCGAACTGGGTTCAGAGCACATTGCATCCACCCCTCCGTCACCTTCCGCCCGTTATACGTGAACACCGTACACCGAACACGTACAGTGAGGGGAAATATACCTGATCCCCTGCTGATTTTGTACATTTGCCCACTGACAAAGAAATGATCAGTCTATAATTTTAATGGTAGGTTTATTTGAACAGTGAGAGACAGAATAACAACAAAAATGCAGAAAAAACGCATGTCAAAAATGTTATAAGTTGATTTGCATTTTAATGAGGGAAATAAGTAGTTGACCCCTCTGCAAAACATGACTTAGTACTTGGTGGCAAAACCCTTGTTGGCAATCACAGAGGTCAGACGTTTCTTGTAGTTGGCCACCAGGTTTGCACACATTTCAGGAGGGATTTTGTCCCACTCCTCTTTGCAGATCTTCTCCAAGTCATTAAGGTTTCGAGGCTGACGTTTGGCAACTCGAACCTTCAGCTCCCTCCACAGATTTTCTATGGGATTAAGGTCTGGAGACTGACTAGGCCACTCCAGGACCTTAATGTGCTTCTTCTTGAGCCACTCCTTTGTTGCCTTGGCTGTGTGTTTTGGGTCATTGTCATGCTGGAATACCCATCCACGACCCATTTCAATGCCCTGGCTGAGGGAAGGAGGTTCTCACCCAAGATTTGACGGTACATGGCCCCGTCCATCGTCCCTTTCATGCGGTGAAGTTGTCCTGTCCCCTTAGCAGAAAAACACCCCCAAAGCATAATGTTTCCACCTCCATTTTTGACGGTGGGGATGGTGTTCTTGGGGTCATAGGCAGCATTACTCCTCCTCCAAACACGGCGAGTTGAGTTGATGCCAAAGAGCTCCATTTTGGTCTCATCTGATCAGAACACTTTCACCCAGTTGTCCTCTGAATCATTCAGATGTTCATTGGCAAACTTCAGACGGGTATGTATATGTGCTTTCTTGAGCAGGGGGACCTTGCGGGCGCAGCAGGATTTCAGTCCTTCACGGCGTAGTGTGTTACCAATTGTTTTCTTGGTGACTATGGTCCCAGCTGCCTTGAGATCATTGACAAGATCCTCCCGTGTAGTTCTGGGCTGATTCCTCACCGTTCTCATGATCATTGCAACTCCACGAGGTGAGATCTTGCATGGAGCCCCAGGCCGAGTGAGATTGACAGTTCTTTTGTGTTTCTTCCATTTGCGAATAATCGCACCAACTGTTGTCACCTTCTCACCAGGCTGCTTGGCAGTGGTCTTGTAGCCCATTCCAGCCTTGTGTAGCTCTGCAATCTTGTCCCTGACATCCTTGGAGAACCCTTTGGTCTTGGCCATGGTGGAGAGTTTGGAATCTGATTGATTGATTGATTGCTTCTGTGGACAGGTGTCTTTTATACAGGTAACAAGCTGAGATTAGATGCCTTTTGGCGTCCTCTGGTCGAGCACCAATTGGGTCGAGGCTCAAAAGAAAGCCATCCCTTGGTGTGGACCAATCAGTCTCAAGGACAAGGCATATATTATCATAGTATTTTTTTGTTTGCATTTTGACTGCAGGTATTGTGGTCAATGCAGACATGAATCCTTGTAAAAAGGTTTCAGTTTTGTTACCAGATAAAAGGGGAAAAACCCTATTATCATACATACATATAAATGACTACAAAAAAGACGTTTGATTGGGATTGATCACTTTTGCTTTGATTGAAGTGCGATGGGCAATATTCGGTGCATCTGACAACAAGCGCGTCTATGGTGATGTGAGTCAGCACCACGCCGCTTGGTGTAACCCCAGTGTTGATGTTTATACACCACACCAGGTCACCATTTTAGACCGAATCGACCTAGGCGAGGCCCAGGCCGGGTTCAGTTATTCGTCACCGTGGCCGCTAATTGGGCTCGGGTCACCGGGTTGCTAGCGCAGTGCGCTAACGAGGCATTAGGTATGGCTCTGTTCAAACACTGCTTGCGCTTACCACCATTGCGGCTGTTAAAGGTTAACAAAGTGCGCTGCTTGCAGAGCGTCACTGCTCTCCCTGGACATTTGACCTCTCTCTCCTCAACTTGCCTAACCTGGGTTGGATTCCAGCCTCCCTCACGCAGTTTGAGGGGTCTTCCCGGGGTCACCTCACAACTTAATTTAGTGCCCAGAGTGCTACCGGGTGGCTGGCGATGGGATTGAAGACGGAAATAGGTTGGAGTCTCGTCAGGGAGTGACTAATATTCTCGAGATGATAATAATAATCACTGTTTGTGTATCGCCTCACACACAAAAACAAATATCCCAAAGCGCTTTGCAAAATAAAGAGCCTGGGTGGATTCCTGCCTATTCTAGATTTGAAGCTTTCGTGACTGCAAGGATTCATACTTTTTGTTTTTTTCGGTGAAGTCACGTAGGTAAAATAAAATAAAAAATAAAATAAAAAAACGACGTTTCGGAGGCAACACAAGCTTGACACAGATATTCTGCTGTGACTGTTCCACCTGAAGACGGAAGCTTGTGTTGCCTCCGAAACGTCGTGATTTTTATTTGATTTTACCTACGTAACTTTACCGAAAAAAAAAGTAGGATTCCTGCCTGTCTGGGTGCCACGCTCGCAAGTGCGCGGTGGCGATGCGACTACGTGTTTCTGCGCGGTGATGTTGTCGAATTGTGATTCGTGGGAAACCATTTACGCAAAACCATTACGCAAACGGTTTGCGTAAATGGTCGATGGTGGTGTAAAGACTGGAACACAGCTGATTCTTGATTCGAATTGTGGAGCCAGACTCACGATCATCAAAACTCTATAGCATTGCCAAAGGGGTGACTTGTGAATGGCTGTTGTTTGTGTTTGTCTCACATTGCCTCTGCATTAGGGGTGGGGGTGATACATTCACTATCGCTGACTTTTGAGCTGTAAAAGTTGTACGTAATGGGTTCATGCCACCACTGCAGCCAGCAGAGGTGCTACAATTCCTCTTAATGATAAAAAAACCACGGTCGATTCTTCAGTCTAATCACAACTAAGAATAATAATCATTAAAATGATTGCTCTGTATAATCGCAATTGAGTAATTAGGATTATACAGAGGGAGTATGGACCCTGACAACCGGCACGCAATGTCCTACTCTTGCAAATGACGTCACGGGATCTTTAGTGTCCACTCTGACGTCACGGAATCTTCAGTGACCACTCTCAAGCAGACGGCGCGTATCTTTTTTTCGGTTAATACAGCCGCAACAGTAACCAGGGTGGCCGCTGGATTCCAACCGTAAGCCTCTGCAGAAAACGGCGAACGCGGTACACGGAGCCATGTCGACAGCTCGGAGGGCAATTGTCACAACAATTCGTCCAATCACCCAGCGGAGGAATTGTGTTACGCCTGCTGGGAACCTGGCAATTAACCGTCTCATTTTGATTTTCACTTCTGCGACTGGCTCGCTTGGGGTGGTGTAAAATGCGGATGGCCTTATTTCTTTACACGAGTCAGCGTAGGTGTAAAATCCTAAACTAAACTATAACTCTTTTTTCAGAAGCGACCTGGCCACAAATGATAGCTCAATGAAGTGGCTTATCATGTGGAAATGTATAGCAGCCAAAAACTCTAAACGCGTGATGTTGATTCTAAATGTGGAGGAAAAAGCCGGAGAAAAATCCACGCGACCACGGGAGAGAGACACACAAACTCCAAATCTGCTCTGAGACAAGCACAGTATGAGTGCCGTCAATACCCATGTATCGGACAGCAAGGCCGACTCACGTTTGTACTTTATCAAACACTGTCGCGCAGCTAAATGAGGAATTCCAGCGGTGCCCTAATTTGCGATGTCGATTTGCGTCTGCCCTCAATTGTGCCACCTTCACCCAACGCCAGATCGTTAACAGCGTAAACCCTTTTTAAATAACGTATGTCTAATTGGTCAAAGGATGTTGATCAATCCCAGGTCTGCCTTTGCAAATAGTCGCGGTGGACTGTTGTCTGATTTTAAATAAAGTATTGGGCAGCGATTACGGTGATGGATATTTAAGCACACAGTTCCAAACTAAATGTTCACCGTTTCACATTATTGCATCTAATTTGTATGGACACTGGCCACTCATTGCCACCCACAAAGTGGCAACGTCCTCCACATTTTCCTCTGGAGAGGGTCACTTTACTGTATTTACAGTAGCCACTGCGCTAATGACTGACCCTGTTGGGCAGCTTGCCGTGCGTGCGTGTGTGTGCCCTTCACTGTTAGCGAGCAGACGTGATGAGCTGCTGCCCTATTAACGTGAGCAATGAGAGTCGGCTTGGCACGGCCAGGGGCGGGCGTGAAGGGTGGCGGTGGTGGGGCCGGTGGTAGTGGTGGTCGGGGGGGGAGTCGCGCTGGGCATTATTTACGTTGCCACTTCCAGATCTCCCGTTGCCAGATGACCCCACGGAATTGCTCGCCGGCAGTGAACGGAGGCAGGGGGCTTTGAGTCTGCGCCGGGGGTGAGCGGTGTGGAGTTGGAGGCGTGCGGTTCGGGGGTGGTGGTGGTGGTGGGTGGGTGGGTGGGTGATGCAGGGGGGGGGGGGCGAGCGCAAAAGAGAGGGAAATTGTTTTTAGATGAATGTTGTTTTATCCAGGATGAAAAATGACACGACACCTTATTGCTTTTTTTCGAGTGAGTTGCGGCCGCTTGTTGCGAGCGTCGTGAGCCGTGACTTCGGCAGTGGCCGCGATCGCGCAGTGCCCCCTACCGCAAAACCCTCCGTACGCATCCGTGGCGGCGTGGATGCTGCAGTTGGAATAAGTGTGCCACTCGCTTAATCCGTGTTGTGTTCGTGCTCGTTGCTTTAATTGCACGTAGGATGTGAATATTGATTTGGCATTCATATGATGCTGCTGTGGTGTCGTGGGTAGCAGCACACCGGATTTGCAATCCGGTCGCCCTCACAGCGGCGTTTGGCGAGAGCCATCGAACAAAGACGGTGGTCACCGCATCGCACGCTTTCAGATGCCCTCCTGCGGCCGTCTGGAACGCTCTTCCGATATCAGGAAGCAACTGGAGCTATGCACTTTTAAGTCATCCAGATTGAAAAAAAAAATTTAGAACCGCTTTTTTATGTTTAGATTGTTGTCCTTTCCCCGCACCACCGATTAGCACGGTTGGCTAAGTACGGTGCGAAAGAAGTTCAGCATACATACGGGTCGCCGATTCACTTTAGCCTCCAGGCGCGGCAGTCTAAACAACGGTGCAAGTTTCTTAAATGCCCTCCCCGCCTCTGTCCACCCCGGCGGTATAAATGTGGCGTACAGCACTTTCACATCTTTTAAGATGTCTCTGCAGCAGGGAAGAGTAGGCCAAAATAACCTGAAGTAGATCTCCCTCTAGTGTATGTATGTTGAACTTCTTTTGCACAGTACTTAGCCAACCGTGCTAATCGGAGGTGCGTGGGGAAGGACAACAAACTAAACACAAAAATCAGTTTCGTAGAAATTAGCTTTCAATGTAGATTTAAAAGTGCATAGCTCCAGTGGCTTCGTCATATTTAAAGGAAGGGCGTTCCAGACGGCCACAGTGGCGTGAGCGAGCGAATGCGGGTAAGTGCGGCGGCGCCACGGTGGACCCCCGTGCGTGTGCGAAGGTGACTTGGGGAGGCAAATGCAAATGTTATTAACGGTCAATTTCTCGCGTCGCACCGTTTTCCCGCTGACCTTTTCGTCTCGGTGATGTGGCCGAGTGGCAATTTAATGTTCCCAGGTCTCCGTCGCACGCCGCCATGTGTCCGCCACCGAACCTGCCTCATCCCGTCCGCTTAAGAATTCAGCGACACACGCTCGCGAAGAGTGCACTCTGTTGATACGTTCCTACTCCCGTTCCTTTAATCTCCCACTGAAGCGTTCGTTCAATATTTAATGCTCAAATATTGAAAGCCAGCCTCTAAATGTTCAGTGCTCAACCGGGCCACCGTTACGTTTGGAAACTCCAGACTTGTTTATCCCCCCCGCCACCGCCGCTGGCACCCGCACCTTCAAATTAACGGAGTGTAGAGCAAGCAAGGTATTGTATGATCATTAGGGATAAGAAAGTACGAATGCTCTGCACCTGTCCGATAAATAAACACGCACTCTAAACGCAAACCCTTGCGGTAGCTTTGTGTTAACGTCAGCGCATATGTGTTTAGTGAGCTTGAAGCCCACTTGGTAAGGTGGGTTATCTGAAGAAGAAAAAAGAATGGGGGAATTAACAGTCGGCGTTGTTTAATTGCGCTCCTGCGCCAAGGATTTATTGCACCTTCCTTCATTGCATTTCTCTTTGCTCGTCTCTCCCTGCGAGACACATTACTATTTTGGGCGGCAATGAAATCGAGGTGAATCTTGCGGAACTCATCAAACAACTGTTTGGAGCCGGTGACGAGAGTCAACTTAGCAAATCTGCTTGTCAGCTGGTTAGCTTGTTCTTCATATACTGCCTGAATAAAGAAATAATATAGCAGCAAGCCTCATCAAAACACAGCTCCCCTTATCTTGTCCTTATACAGTGAGGGAAAAAAGTATTTGATCCCCTGCTGATTTTGTACGTTTGCCCACTGACAAAGAAATGATCAGTCTATAATTTTAATGGTAGGTTTATTTGAACAGTGAGAGACAGAATAACAACAACAAAAATCCAGATAAACGCATGTCAAAAATGTTAGAAATTGATTTGCATTTTAATGAGGGAAATAAGTATTTGACCCCCTCTCAATCAGAAAGATTTCTGGCTCCCAGGTGTCTTTTATACAGGTAACGAGCTGAGGTTAGGAGCACATTCTTAAAGGAAGTGCTCCTAATCTCAGCTTGTTACCTGTATAAAAGACACCTGTCCACAGAAGCAATCAATCAATCAGATTCCAAACTCTCCACCATGGCCAAGACCAAGGAGCTCTCCAAGGATGTCAGGGACAAGATTGTAGACCTACACAAGGCTGGAATGGGCTACAAGACCATTGCCAAGCAGCTTGGTGAGAAGGTGGCAACAGTTGGTGCGATTATTCGCAAATGGAAGAAACACAAAAGAACTGTCAATCTCCCTCGACCTGGGGCTCCATACATGATCTCACCTCGTGGAGTTGCAATGATCATGAGAAAGGTGAGGAATCAGCCCAGAACTACACGGGAGGATCTTGTCAATGATCTCAAGGCAGCTGGGACCATAGTCACCAAGAAGACAATTGGTAACACACTACGCCATGAAGGACTGAAATCCTGCAGCGCCCGCAAGGTCCCCCTGCTCAAGAAAGCACATATACATGCCCGTCTGAATTTTGCCAATGAACATCTGAATGATTCAGAAGACAACTGGGTGAAAGTGTTGTGGTCAGATGAGACCAAAATGGAGCTCTTTGGCATCAACTCAACTCGCCGTGTTTGGAGTAGGAGTAATGCTGCCTATGACCCCAAGAACACCATCTCCACCGTCAAACTGGAGGTGGAAACATTATGCTTTGGGGGTGTTTTCTGTTAAAGGAACAGGACAACTTCACCGCATCAAAGGGACGATGGACGGGGCCATGTACCGTCAAATCTTGGGTGAGAACCTCCTTCCCTCAGCCAGGGCATTGAAAATGGGTCGTGGATGGGTATTCCAGCATGACAATGACCCAAATCACACGGCCAAGGCAACAAAGGAGTGGCTCAAGAAGAAGCACATTAAGGTCCTGGAGTGGCCTAGACCTTAATCCCATAGAAAATCTGTGGAGGGAGCTGAAGGTTCGAGTTGCCAAACATCAGCCTCGAAACCTTAATGACTTGGAGAAGATCTGCAAAGAGGAGTGGGACAAAATCCCTCCTGAGATGTTTGAAAACCTGGTGGCCAACTACAAGAAACGTCTGACCTCTGTGATTGCCAACAAGGGTTTTGCCACCAAGTACTACGTCATGTTTTACAGAGGGGTCAAATACTTATTTCCCTCATTAAAATGCAAATTAATTTATAACATTTTGACATGCGTTTTTATGGATTTTTTTGTTGTTATTCTGTCTCTCACTGTTCAAATAAACCTACCATTAAAATTATAGACTGATAATTTCTTTGTCAGTGGGCAAACGTACAAAATCAGCAGGGGATCAAATACTTTTTTTTCCCTCACTGTATATTATTATTTTACTTCATCTTGATTAATTTTGCCTGCTGGCAGGAGTCCCTGTGCAGAGTAATGGAGTCGGCGGTGCTTGCTGGGGATGTTAATGGTATTTTGAGGGGGTGGCATCTGCCGCCACATTGCGGTTCCTGTATCTTTCGACTGTTAGGGCGCATCGTGTACCAAGCAGTATTTCTTCATTCTACGTTTTAATTTTGCAAGGGCGACCAGGGTTAGCTTTGGGGGCACCGCGGTGGCGAGATGTTATCTCCCTTGCCTGGGATGCAGGAGGTCATGGGTTCGATCCCGACCCTGACAACACCTGTATATTTGGACTTTGCATTTCTGTCTCCCTGTGGTCACGTGATTTTTCTCCGGGTCCTCCGGATTTTTTCCCTCCACATTTAGAATCACGCGTTGGGAGTATTTTTTCTGCTATAAATTTCCACGTGAGAAGCCACTTCGTTTGAGCTATCATTTGTGATAGCCAGGTCGCTTCTGAATAAGAGCTACGTAGCTCAGTGGGGCCTTACCTGGTAAAATGTAAAATATTATACGCATATCGCGCAACAAGCTTTATGAACGGGTGACAGGCCATTCGGACGAAAGCCTTTATTTTGCAAGGGGGACCTGGGGTACGAAAATGAGTACTTTGCGAGTGTTTGTTGATTGCCACGGAACTTTTTTTTCTGTTCGTGAACATACGCTCATCTCTTGATGCTTTGCCGTCGCACAGTTAGGGGGCGCAATTTGCCCACACACTCTTGCTATGACATTGGCGTTTGTCGAATGGCCAACCGCTACTTGTATTTCAAGTCTGAGAGTTGCACTTTTGCCAAATGAAGTGAAAGATCGAATTTTTACAGCGGTGGCTGGGTTCAGACGATCAACTCTGCTACACTTGAAAAAATATAGTTTATTCACAGACGGCTGATGTCATTGTTTCACGTGACCTTGGCATTGCCTCCGATGCTGTCTCACCACCATGGCCTTGGTTTCTTGCGTTAAAAGTAGACAAATGCGCATTTGTGTGCAGCACTTGTGTATGTACTTCGGAATAAAAAAACCTCGTGTGTCACAGGTGAACAGCGGGTTAGCCGCGTGGGTAACTGCATGGTAACTACGCGCTTGCATGGGACACGGCGGAGCTGGAGTTTGCCACGCTCCCAGTAACCGCGTGGTAACCGCGTGGTAACCGCGTGCGTGCAGGTGAAGCGTGGGAACTACGCGTTCGTGTGGGACACGGCGGTGCTGGAGTTCGCCGCGCTGTCGGACGGCGACTGCTCGCTGAGCGTGCGGAACGTCGGCTACGACAAGGGCTACGGCATCGCCCTGCAGCACGGCAGCCCCTACCGGGACGCCTTCTCACAGCGGTGGGCGCCTCGACCACCACGACGCACCACACACGCACCACACGCACGCACGCACAAACGTTCACATAGACACACGCACACGTTCACACGGCAGCCCCTACCGGGAAGCCTTCTCACAGCGGTGGGCGCTGCGACCACCACACGCACCACACGCACGCATACACACGCACGCACGCACGTTCACACGCATGTTCACATGTCAGGCCCTGCCAGGACGCCTTCTCCCACACACGCACACTTTGACACGCACACGACACGCACACCACGCACGCACGCACGCGTACACACGCGTACACACGCGCGCACACACGTTCACACGCACACGTTCACATGTCAGGCCCTGCCGGGACGCCTTCTCCCGGCGGTGAGAGCCTGCGACCATGCCACACGCACACTTTGACAACAAAAAAAGACAAAGATCCCCCGTAAAGTCTTAACAGACTGTAGGGGCTAGTGCTGTCAGTGAGCACCTATAAAGGCCGGCACAGCAAACGAGGGGGTGGGTGGCCAACACCATGCCCGGCCGCCTTTGTCTCCCTATTGGCAATGTTTACACATCGCACCAGGTACTCATTCGAGGCTGAGTCGACCTAGGGGAGGCCCAGGACCGGTTCAGATAATCGTCACTGGTATTGGCCGTGAGCAGGAATCGAACTCGTGTCGCCAGGTTCAGCGTGCTAACCGCTACACTACCACTCCCCAATCAATAACATACACACACACACGCAAAACGCCATAACATATGCATACCTCAGTAGTGCACACTATCAAAACCACATCTGCCATGGGACACTGGGCAGTGGCATTTGCATGCAAGGGCCTTAATTACCTAGAGCCAATTTTGGAAGCTAAGCAGAGATGATGAACCATGGTGTGTATTTGGATGGCAGACTGGCAACAGACACGAGGCATTATAGGCTATGGTCACGAGGTGACCAGATATCAGTGCTGCATTTGGTTATTGAATCTATTTGTGCAGAACCTTGTTCCCCACCCATCTGTGTGGTTGGGTCTTTCCTGGTAGTTTTTATTTCCTCCCACATGGAAACTACACATTGATGGAAGCGTTCCAACGCAGGACCCTGCTGAACAAATCTTGAAATTCCACGTGCCTTTTCTGGAAGAATAAAGGATATTATTGTTAAAGTTAGTTGTGACTTGGAAATATAATACGATGGTGGTGTTGGTAGTGGTGAGATGTTAACTGCCTCGCCTAGTATACAGGAGGTCGTGAGTTCCTGACTCTGACGCCTGTTGTATATTTGGAGTTTTAGTGTTCACCCCGTGGTCACGTGGATTTTTATCCAGGTCCTCCGGTTTTTCCCTCGCCATTTAGAAACACGCGTACCAGAGTATTTGGCTGCTATAAATTCCCACGTGATAAGCCACTTCGTTGAGTTATCACTTGTGGCCAGGTCGCTTCTGAAAAAAAGCCATATAGTTAAGTGGGCCTTACCTGGTGAAATAAAATAATATTTTAGTGCTGGTGGTGATGCTGCTGGTGGCTGTAATGTTCAGCAAACTTGCAAAGGGCATGGCTTCTGCCAATTCTCACAGCACGGGTTCCCATTCGCCGCTGCGCAGGGGGCCACGTGGGAGCGATTATCTCCGCTCCCGCATTGTGCCCACTCCCTGCCACCTTTCAGGGTTAATTACCACCCCCTCCTCCTCGCCACCTCGTACAATGCTTGTTTGGCATACGATAGCCTAATAAGGACAATTACTTTTACTGCAAGCACTAAATTGACCGGGCTATTGCCACAATTGCCCATTTTGTAAAAAGGCATTTGGGGTGGTTGTGTGTGTGCATTTTCTTGTGTCTCCTACACACGCTTGTGCCATGATTTTTCACGCGCACGGTGACACGGGTTTTTAGGAGTCGTTCAATCCGAAGGGCTCTGCGTTCAAAAGCAGAGACAGGAGAGGGACCATCTTACGCGGCACAGTAAAACAACCACCACTGGCCCCGTGTGCTGGAAAAGAGAGAAATGCTGCCACTGCTTAATAGTCTGCCACTCGTGGGTTTCATTGCAACATTACACGGATGATTTGCCTAATTCCAAAGGTCTTTTGGCCAGTAATGAGTTTGAGAAAAATTTGAGTCACGTTTGGCAAAAAGGGGGGGGTGGGGGTGTGAAGAAAGTTAATTGTATCATGGTTTGGGGTTCTTTTGGTAAGGGTTGGTGGGAGGGCTTAATGGGGTTAAATGTAGCACAGAAATTAGATATTTTAATTACGGTAGAGATATGTTGTATTAATGTGCCATGTGTGTATGAATGTGCCATGTGTGTAACACAAATTGCTTGTGAGCCATTATTGAGCCGCATACTTTGGCTGTTGTGTGCGCCGTGATAGCGACAATATTTAATGAGCGTAGGCAGTTCGCGTTAAAATTTCGATTAAAATAAGTTCCCTGCATTAGTTCTGTTCCTGTACCTCATAAAAAAACTTTCCTTTATTGTTCAGTCCCAGCTGCACAACAAGTTTTGATAAAAAAAAATTACGACCATCTTTACACTCGTTTAATGGGCTCACTGAAGCAATCAATAAAACATTTTTGGTATTTTTACTAGAATTATTCCCTTTAAATTGACAAATTTGCCTCGCATGGAACAAACGCCTGGCAGCGCATGAAAACACAATGGCACCTTGATATTAATTACATTTCATTTTAATTTATAAAGAACAAAACATTAACGGTAAGCTCAAAGTTAGTTTATATTTTTCCCCTGCAGCCATGGTGATATTTATCCTAAATTCTCCGCAAACTAAAACTTTCTTTAGGAGGAAGCGTGACATTCAACAATACTGTTCCAAGTTAAGATACAGGTGCAGCCCCGCAATGACCTGTTCACGCCAATGCTGGCGGCTTTTTTGGCCTCCACACTGGCCAGACGTCTGGGAATAGTTGGGAGCACCCACACTTTAACCCAATCAACTACAGTATTACAGTGCTGTACCCCATGAACACTGCTTAGTGAACAGTGGCAGGGCGATTTTAAGAAACGCTGGCCTAAGTGTCTGGACAAATTGCCAATGGGTATAATTGTTCTTTGGCAGAGTCACATCTTGAGGTGTGTTTAACACGTAGGCTTTCGCGACCAATATTATCCATACTAGAGTTCTTTGGGGTTAGATCGCGTCAATAAGACCGAACAGGAGGATTTCTGCACAAATCTGGCTGTCGCCTGAGGATGCCAGTTGTAATTATTGGCGAAACGTCGTACTCCAATGGTAAATGTTGTGGGTTTACTCCCCAACACACTGATGTTCTGTACTAGTAACGACTTGGCACGCTTTGTTTACATGACACACCCCACTAATTTGCTGTGTCGGGTGCTGGCGGGTTTAACGACACATTTGTATTTACACGATCTAACCCGAAAGCCTCGATTGTGGATGCTGAGGTTTGTTGCAGTGGTCGCTAATCAAGCAGTGGTTGTTGCGGCGTCATCCCTGCGAGTGTTAGGATGTAGGTGCTGACACGTTGCCTTGTGAAAAGTTACGGTATGGGCTGTGACGCGATGCATTCTGTGTGGCGGTGTGGGCGAGGGTGTTGGTGACGTGTAGATGGTGGCTGTGTGAGTGTTGAACTTTGTTGATGGTTGTTGTGGTTGTTGTGACTGTTGGGCTGTAGGTGTGAGTGTGACGCTGTGTTAGTGGTGCTGTAGGTGTGAGTGTGACGCTGTGTTAGTGGTGCTGTAGGTGTGAGTGTGACGCTGTATTAGTGGTGCTGTAGGTGTGAGTGTGACGCTGTGTTAGTGGTGCTGTAGGTGTGAGTGTGACGCTGTGTTAGTGGTGCTGTAGGTGTGAGTGTGACGCTTTGTTAGTGGTGGTGTGGGTGTGACACTGTGTTAGTGGTGCTGTAGGTGTGAGTGTGGCGCTGTGTTGGTGGTGCTGTAGGTGTGGGTGTGGCGCTGTGTTAGTGGTGCTGTAGGTGTGAGTGTGATACTGTGTTAGTGGTGCTGTAGGTGTGAGTGTGACGCTGTGTTAGTGGTGCTGTAGGTGTGAGTGTGACTCTGTGTTAGTGTGAGTGTGACGCTGTGTTAGTGGTGCTGTAGGTGTGAGTGTGACGCTGTGTTAGTGGTGCTGTAGGTGTGAGTGTGACGCTGTGTTAGTGGTACTGTAGGTGTGAGTGTGGCGCTGTTAGTGGTGCTGTAGGTGCGAGTGTGACGCTGTGTTAGTGGTGCTGTAGGTGTGGGTGTGGCGCTGTGTTAGTGGTGCTGTAGGTGTGGGTGTGACGCTGTGTTAGTGGTGCTGTAGGTGTGAGTGTGACGCTGTGTTAGTGGTGCTGTAGGTGTGAGTGTGACTCTGTGTTAGTGTGAGTGTGACGCTGTGTTAGTGGTGCTGTAGGTGTGAGTGTGACACTGTGTTAGTGGTGCTGTAGGTGTGAGTGTGACGCTGTGTTAGTGGTGCTGTAAGTGTGAGTGTGACGCTGTGTTAGTGGTGCTGTAGGTGTGAGTGTGACGCTGTGTTAGTGGTGCTGTAGGTGTGAGTGTGACGCTGTGTTAGTGGTGCTGTAGGTGTGAGTGTGACGCTGTATTAGTGGTGCTGTAGGTGTGAGTGTGACGCTGTGTTAGTGGTGCTGTAGGTGTGAGTGTGACGCTGTGTTAGTGGTGCTGTAGGTGTGAGTGTGACGCTGTGTTAGTGGTGGTGTGGGTGTGACACTGTGTTAGTGGTGCTGTAGGTGTGAGTGTGGCGCTGTGTTGGTGGTGCTGTAGGTGTGGGTGTGGCGCTGTGTTAGTGGTGCTGTAGGTGTGAGTGTGATGCTGTGTTAGTGGTGCTGTAGGTGTGAGTGTGACGCTGTGTTAGTGGTGCTGTAGGTGTGAGTGTGACTCTGTGTTAGTGTGAGTGTGACGCTGTGTTAGTGGTGCTGTAGGTGTGAGTGTGACGCTGTGTTAGTGGTGCTGTAGGTGTGAGTGTGACGCTGTGTTAGTGGTACTGTAGGTGTGAGTGTGGCGCTGTTAGTGGTGCTGTAGGTGCGAGTGTGACGCTGTGTTAGTGGTGCTGTAGGTGTGGGTGTGGCGCTGTGTTAGTGGTGCTGTAGGTGTGGGTGTGACGCTGTGTTAGTGGTGCTGTAGGTGTGAGTGTGACTCTGTGTTAGTGTGAGTGTGACGCTGTGTTAGTGGTGCTGTAGGTGTGAGTGTGACACTGTGTTAGTGGTGCTGTAGGTGTGAGTGTGACGCTGTGTTAGTGGTGCTGTAAGTGTGAGTGTGACGCTGTGTTAGTGGTGCTGTAGGTGTGAGTGTGACGCTGTGTTAGTGGTGCTGTAGGTGTGAGTGTGACGCTGTGTTAGTGGTGCTGTAGGTGTGAGTGTGACGCTGTGTTAGTGGTGCTGTAGGTGTGAGTGTGACGCTGTGTTAGTGGTGCTGTAGGTGTGGGTGTGACGCTGTGTTAGTGGTGCTGTAGGTGTGAGTGTGACGCTGTGTTAGTGGTGCTGTAGGTGTGAGTGTGACGCTGTGTTAGTGGTGCTGTAGGTGTGAGTGTGACGCTGTGTTAGTGGTGCTGTAGGTGTGAGTGTGACGCTGTGTTAGTGGTGCTGTAGGTGTGAGTGTGACTCTGTGTTAGTGTGAGTGTGACGCTGTGTTAGTTGTGCTGTAGGTGTGAGTGTGACACTGTGTTAGTGGTGCTGTAGGTGTGAGTGTGACGCTGTGTTAGTGGTGCTGTAAGTGTGAGTGTGACGCTGTGTTAGTGGTGCTGTAGGTGTGAGTGTGACGCTGTGTTAGTGGTGCTGTAGGTGTGAGTGTGACGCTGTGTTAGTGGTGCTGTAGGTGTGAGTGTGACGCTGTGTTAGTGGTGCTGTAGGTGCGAGTGTGACGCTGTGTTAGTGGTGCTGTAGGTGCGAGTGTGACGCTGTGTTAGTGGTGCTGTAGGTGTGAGTGTGACGCTGTGTTAGTGGTGCTGTAGGTGTGAGTGTGACGCTGTGTTAGTGGTGCTGTAGGTGTGAGTGTGACGCTGTGTTAGTGGTGCTGTAGGTGTGAGTGTGACGCTGTGTTAGTGGTGCTGTAGGTGTGGGTGTGGCGCTGTGTTAGTGGTGCTGTAGGTGTGAGTGTGACGCTGTGTTAGTGGTGCTGTAGGTGTGGGTGTGACGCTGTGTTAGTGTTGCTGTAGGTGTGAGTGTGACGCTGTGTTAGTGGTGCTGTAGGTGTGGGTGTGACGCTGTGTTAGTGGTGCTGTAGGTGTGAGTGTGACTCTGTGTTCGTGTGAGTGTGACGCTGTGTTAGTGGTACTGTAGGTGTGAGTGTGGCGCTGTTAGTGGTGCTGTAGGTGCGAGTGTGACGCTGTGTTAGTGGTGCTGTAGGTGTGGGTGTGGCGCTGTGTTAGTGGTGCTGTAGGTGTGGGTGTGACGCTGTGTTAGTGGTGCTGTAGGTGTGAGTGTGACTCTGTGTTAGTGTGAGTGTGACGCTGTGTTAGTGGTGCTGTAGGTGTGAGTGTGACACTGTGTTAGTGGTGCTGTAGGTGTGAGTGTGACGCTGTGTTAGTGGTGCTGTAAGTGTGAGTGTGACGCTGTGTTAGTGGTGCTGTAGGTGTGAGTGTGACGCTGTGTTAGTGGTGCTGTAGGTGTGAGTGTGACGCTGTGTTAGTGGTGCTGTAGGTGTGAGTGTGACGCTGTGTTAGTGGTGCTGTAGGTGTGAGTGTGACGCTGTGTTAGTGGTGCTGTAGGTGTGGGTGTGACGCTGTGTTAGTGGTGCTGTAGGTGTGAGTGTGACGCTGTGTTAGTGGTGCTGTAGGTGTGAGTGTGACGCTGTGTTAGTGGTGCTGTAGGTGTGAGTGTGACGCTGTGTTAGTGGTGCTGTAGGTGTGAGTGTGACGCTGTGTTAGTGGTGCTGTAGGTGTGAGTGTGACTCTGTGTTAGTGTGAGTGTGACGCTGTGTTAGTTGTGCTGTAGGTGTGAGTGTGACACTGTGTTAGTGGTGCTGTAGGTGTGAGTGTGACGCTGTGTTAGTGGTGCTGTAAGTGTGAGTGTGACGCTGTGTTAGTGGTGCTGTAGGTGTGAGTGTGACGCTGTGTTAGTGGTGCTGTAGGTGTGAGTGTGACGCTGTGTTAGTGGTGCTGTAGGTGTGAGTGTGACGCTGTGTTAGTGGTGCTGTAGGTGCGAGTGTGACGCTGTGTTAGTGGTGCTGTAGGTGCGAGTGTGACGCTGTGTTAGTGGTGCTGTAGGTGTGAGTGTGACGCTGTGTTAGTGGTGCTGTAGGTGTGAGTGTGACGCTGTGTTAGTGGTGCTGTAGGTGTGAGTGTGACGCTGTGTTAGTGGTGCTGTAGGTGTGAGTGTGACGCTGTGTTAGTGGTGCTGTAGGTGTGGGTGTGGCGCTGTGTTAGTGGTGCTGTAGGTGTGAGTGTGACGCTGTGTTAGTGGTGCTGTAGGTGTGGGTGTGACGCTGTGTTAGTGTTGCTGTAGGTGTGAGTGTGACGCTGTGTTAGTGGTGCTGTAGGTGTGAGTGTGACGCTGTGTTAGTGGTGCTGTAGGTGTGAGTGTGACGCTGTGTTAGTGGTGCTGTAGGTGTGAGTGTGACGCTGTGTTAGTGGTGCTGTAGGTGTGAGTGTGACGCTGTGTTAGTGGTACTGTAGGTGTGAGTGTGACGCTGTGTTAGTGGTGCTGTAGGTGTGAGTGTGACGCTGTGTTAGTGGTGCTGTAGGTGTGAGTGTGATGCTGTGTTAGTGGTGCTGTAGGTGTGAGTGTGACGCTGTGTTAGTGGTGCTGTAGGTGTGAGTGTGACGCTGTGTTAGTGGTACTGTAGGTGTGAGTGTGACGCTGTGTTAGTGGTGCTGTAGGTGTGAGTGTGACGCTGTGTTAGTGGTGCTGTAGGTGCGAGTGTGACGCTGTGTTAGTGGTGCTGTAGGTGTGAGTGTGACGCTGTGTTAGTGGTGCTGTAGGTGTGAGTGTGACGCTGTGTTAGTGGTGCTGTAGGTGTGAGTGTGACGCTGTGTTAGTGGTGCTGTAGGTGTGGGTGTGACGCTGTGTTAGTGGTGCTGTAGGTGTGAGTGTGACGCTGTGTTAGTGGAGCTGTAGGTGTGAGTGTGACGCTGTGTTAGTGGTGCTGTAGGTGTGACGCTGTGTTAGTGGTGCTGTAGGTGTGAGTGTGACGCTGTGTTAGTGGTGCTGTAGGTGTGAGTGTGACGCTGTGTTAGTGGTGGTGTAGGTGTGAGTGTGACGCTGTGTTAGTGGTGCTGTAGGTGTGAGTGTGACGCTGTGTTAGTGGTGCTGTAGGTGTGAGTGTGACGCTGTGTTAGTGGTGCTGTAGGTGTGAGTGTGACGCTGCGTTAGTGGTGCTGTAGGTATGAGTGTGACGCTGTGTTAGTGGTGCTGTAGGTGTGAGTGTGACGCTGTGGTAGTGGTGCTGTAGGTGTGAGTGTGACGCTGTGTTAGTGGTGCTGTAGGTGTGTGTGTGACGCTGTGTTAGTGGAGCTGTAGGTGTGAGTGTGACGCTGTGTTAGTGGTGCTGTAGGTGTGACGCTGTGTTAGTGGTGCTGTAGGTGTGACGCTGTGTTAGTGGTGCTGTAGGTGTGAGTGTGACGCTGTGTTAGTGGTGCTGTAGGTGTGAGTGTGACGCTGTGTTAGTGGTGGTGTAGGTGTGAGTGTGACGCTGTGTTAGTGGTGCTGTAGGTGTGAGTGTGACTCTGTGTTCGTGTGAGTGTGACGCTGTGTTAGTGGTGCTGTAGGTGTGAGTGTGACGCTGTGTTTGTGGTGCTGTAGGTGTGAGTGTGACGCTGTGTTAGTGGTGCTGTAGGTGTGAGTGTGACGCTGCGTTAGTGGTGCTGTAGGTATGAGTGTGACGCTGTGTTAGTGGTGCTGTAGGTGTGAGTGTGACGCTGTGTTAGTGGTGCTGTAGGTGTGAGTGTGACGCTGTGTTAGTGGTGCTGTAGGTGTGAGTGTGACGCTGTGTTAGTGGAGCTGTAGGTGTGAGTGTGACGCTGTGTTAGTGGTGCTGTAGGTGTGACGCTGTGTTAGTGGTGCTGTAGGTGTGAGTGTGACGCTGTGTTAGTGGTGCTGTAGGTGTGACGCTGTGTTAGTGGTGCTGTAGGTGTGAGTGTGACGCTGTGTTAGTGGTGCTGTAGGTGTGAGTGTGACGCTGTGTTAGTGGTGGTGTAGGTGTGAGTGTGACGCTGTGTTAGTGGTGCTGTAGGTGTGAGTGTGACTCTGTGTTAGTGTGAGTGTGACGCTGTGTTAGTGGTGCTGTAGGTGTGAGTGTGACGCTGTGTTAGTGGTGCTGTAGGTGTGAGTGTGACGCTGTGTTAGTGGTGCTGTAGGTGTGAGTGTGACGCTGCGTTAGTGGTGCTGTAGGTATGAGTGTGACGCTGTGTTAGTGGTGCTGTAGGTGTGAGTGTGACGCTGTGTTAGTGGTGCTGTAGGTGTGAGTGTGACGCTGTGTTAGTGGTGCTGTAGGTGTGAGTGTGACGCTGTGTTAGTGGAGCTGTAGGTGTGAGTGTGACGCTGTGTTAGTGGTGCTGTAGGTGTGACGCTGTGTTAGTGGTGCTGTAGGTGTGAGTGTGACGCTGTGTTAGTGGTGCTGTAGGTGTGAGTGTGACGCTGTGTTAGTGGTGGTGTAGGTGTGAGTGTGACGCTGTGTTAGTGGTGCTGTAGGTGTGAGTGTGACTCTGTGTTCGTGTGAGTGTGACGCTGTGTTAGTGGTGCTGTAGGTGTGAGTGTGACGCTGTGTTTGTGGTGCTGTAGGTGTGAGTGTGACGCTGTGTTAGTGGTGCTGTAGGTGTGAGTGTGACGCTGCGTTAGTGGTGCTGTAGGTATGAGTGTGACG
Source organism: Petromyzon marinus (assembly GCF_048934315.1). NCBI lineage: Eukaryota > Metazoa > Chordata > Hyperoartia > Petromyzontiformes > Petromyzontidae > Petromyzon > Petromyzon marinus. The sequence continues at coordinate 6,391,366 of NC_133707.1, forward strand.
CTGTGTTAGTGGTGCTGTAGGTGTGAGTGTGACGCTGTGTTAGTGGTGCTGTAGGTGTGAGTGTGACGCTGTATTAGTGGTGCTGTAGGTGTGAGTGTGACGCTGTGTTAGTGGTGCTGTAGGTGTGAGTGTGACGCTGTGTTAGTGGTGCTGTAGGTGTGAGTGTGACGCTGTGTTAGTGGTGGTGTGGGTGTGACACTGTGTTAGTGGTGCTGTAGGTGTGAGTGTGGCGCTGTGTTGGTGGTGCTGTAGGTGTGGGTGTGGCGCTGTGTTAGTGGTGCTGTAGGTGTGAGTGTGATGCTGTGTTAGTGGTGCTGTAGGTGTGAGTGTGACGCTGTGTTAGTGGTGCTGTAGGTGTGAGTGTGACTCTGTGTTAGTGTGAGTGTGACGCTGTGTTAGTGGTGCTGTAGGTGTGAGTGTGACGCTGTGTTAGTGGTGCTGTAGGTGTGAGTGTGACGCTGTGTTAGTGGTACTGTAGGTGTGAGTGTGGCGCTGTTAGTGGTGCTGTAGGTGCGAGTGTGACGCTGTGTTAGTGGTGCTGTAGGTGTGGGTGTGGCGCTGTGTTAGTGGTGCTGTAGGTGTGGGTGTGACGCTGTGTTAGTGGTGCTGTAGGTGTGAGTGTGACTCTGTGTTAGTGTGAGTGTGACGCTGTGTTAGTGGTGCTGTAGGTGTGAGTGTGACACTGTGTTAGTGGTGCTGTAGGTGTGAGTGTGACGCTGTGTTAGTGGTGCTGTAAGTGTGAGTGTGACGCTGTGTTAGTGGTGCTGTAGGTGTGAGTGTGACGCTGTGTTAGTGGTGCTGTAGGTGTGAGTGTGACGCTGTGTTAGTGGTGCTGTAGGTGTGAGTGTGACGCTGTGTTAGTGGTGCTGTAGGTGTGAGTGTGACGCTGTGTTAGTGGTGCTGTAGGTGTGGGTGTGACGCTGTGTTAGTGGTGCTGTAGGTGTGAGTGTGACGCTGTGTTAGTGGTGCTGTAGGTGTGAGTGTGACGCTGTGTTAGTGGTGCTGTAGGTGTGAGTGTGACGCTGTGTTAGTGGTGCTGTAGGTGTGAGTGTGACGCTGTGTTAGTGGTGCTGTAGGTGTGAGTGTGACTCTGTGTTAGTGTGAGTGTGACGCTGTGTTAGTTGTGCTGTAGGTGTGAGTGTGACACTGTGTTAGTGGTGCTGTAGGTGTGAGTGTGACGCTGTGTTAGTGGTGCTGTAAGTGTGAGTGTGACGCTGTGTTAGTGGTGCTGTAGGTGTGAGTGTGACGCTGTGTTAGTGGTGCTGTAGGTGTGAGTGTGACGCTGTGTTAGTGGTGCTGTAGGTGTGAGTGTGACGCTGTGTTAGTGGTGCTGTAGGTGCGAGTGTGACGCTGTGTTAGTGGTGCTGTAGGTGCGAGTGTGACGCTGTGTTAGTGGTGCTGTAGGTGTGAGTGTGACGCTGTGTTAGTGGTGCTGTAGGTGTGAGTGTGACGCTGTGTTAGTGGTGCTGTAGGTGTGAGTGTGACGCTGTGTTAGTGGTGCTGTAGGTGTGAGTGTGACGCTGTGTTAGTGGTGCTGTAGGTGTGGGTGTGGCGCTGTGTTAGTGGTGCTGTAGGTGTGAGTGTGACGCTGTGTTAGTGGTGCTGTAGGTGTGGGTGTGACGCTGTGTTAGTGTTGCTGTAGGTGTGAGTGTGACGCTGTGTTAGTGGTGCTGTAGGTGTGGGTGTGACGCTGTGTTAGTGGTGCTGTAGGTGTGAGTGTGACTCTGTGTTCGTGTGAGTGTGACGCTGTGTTAGTGGTACTGTAGGTGTGAGTGTGGCGCTGTTAGTGGTGCTGTAGGTGCGAGTGTGACGCTGTGTTAGTGGTGCTGTAGGTGTGGGTGTGGCGCTGTGTTAGTGGTGCTGTAGGTGTGGGTGTGACGCTGTGTTAGTGGTGCTGTAGGTGTGAGTGTGACTCTGTGTTAGTGTGAGTGTGACGCTGTGTTAGTGGTGCTGTAGGTGTGAGTGTGACACTGTGTTAGTGGTGCTGTAGGTGTGAGTGTGACGCTGTGTTAGTGGTGCTGTAAGTGTGAGTGTGACGCTGTGTTAGTGGTGCTGTAGGTGTGAGTGTGACGCTGTGTTAGTGGTGCTGTAGGTGTGAGTGTGACGCTGTGTTAGTGGTGCTGTAGGTGTGAGTGTGACGCTGTGTTAGTGGTGCTGTAGGTGTGAGTGTGACGCTGTGTTAGTGGTGCTGTAGGTGTGGGTGTGACGCTGTGTTAGTGGTGCTGTAGGTGTGAGTGTGACGCTGTGTTAGTGGTGCTGTAGGTGTGAGTGTGACGCTGTGTTAGTGGTGCTGTAGGTGTGAGTGTGACGCTGTGTTAGTGGTGCTGTAGGTGTGAGTGTGACGCTGTGTTAGTGGTGCTGTAGGTGTGAGTGTGACTCTGTGTTAGTGTGAGTGTGACGCTGTGTTAGTTGTGCTGTAGGTGTGAGTGTGACACTGTGTTAGTGGTGCTGTAGGTGTGAGTGTGACGCTGTGTTAGTGGTGCTGTAAGTGTGAGTGTGACGCTGTGTTAGTGGTGCTGTAGGTGTGAGTGTGACGCTGTGTTAGTGGTGCTGTAGGTGTGAGTGTGACGCTGTGTTAGTGGTGCTGTAGGTGTGAGTGTGACGCTGTGTTAGTGGTGCTGTAGGTGCGAGTGTGACGCTGTGTTAGTGGTGCTGTAGGTGCGAGTGTGACGCTGTGTTAGTGGTGCTGTAGGTGTGAGTGTGACGCTGTGTTAGTGGTGCTGTAGGTGTGAGTGTGACGCTGTGTTAGTGGTGCTGTAGGTGTGAGTGTGACGCTGTGTTAGTGGTGCTGTAGGTGTGAGTGTGACGCTGTGTTAGTGGTGCTGTAGGTGTGGGTGTGGCGCTGTGTTAGTGGTGCTGTAGGTGTGAGTGTGACGCTGTGTTAGTGGTGCTGTAGGTGTGGGTGTGACGCTGTGTTAGTGTTGCTGTAGGTGTGAGTGTGACGCTGTGTTAGTGGTGCTGTAGGTGTGAGTGTGACGCTGTGTTAGTGGTGCTGTAGGTGTGAGTGTGACGCTGTGTTAGTGGTGCTGTAGGTGTGAGTGTGACGCTGTGTTAGTGGTGCTGTAGGTGTGAGTGTGACGCTGTGTTAGTGGTACTGTAGGTGTGAGTGTGACGCTGTGTTAGTGGTGCTGTAGGTGTGAGTGTGACGCTGTGTTAGTGGTGCTGTAGGTGTGAGTGTGATGCTGTGTTAGTGGTGCTGTAGGTGTGAGTGTGACGCTGTGTTAGTGGTGCTGTAGGTGTGAGTGTGACGCTGTGTTAGTGGTACTGTAGGTGTGAGTGTGACGCTGTGTTAGTGGTGCTGTAGGTGTGAGTGTGACGCTGTGTTAGTGGTGCTGTAGGTGCGAGTGTGACGCTGTGTTAGTGGTGCTGTAGGTGTGAGTGTGACGCTGTGTTAGTGGTGCTGTAGGTGTGAGTGTGACGCTGTGTTAGTGGTGCTGTAGGTGTGAGTGTGACGCTGTGTTAGTGGTGCTGTAGGTGTGGGTGTGACGCTGTGTTAGTGGTGCTGTAGGTGTGAGTGTGACGCTGTGTTAGTGGAGCTGTAGGTGTGAGTGTGACGCTGTGTTAGTGGTGCTGTAGGTGTGACGCTGTGTTAGTGGTGCTGTAGGTGTGAGTGTGACGCTGTGTTAGTGGTGCTGTAGGTGTGAGTGTGACGCTGTGTTAGTGGTGGTGTAGGTGTGAGTGTGACGCTGTGTTAGTGGTGCTGTAGGTGTGAGTGTGACGCTGTGTTAGTGGTGCTGTAGGTGTGAGTGTGACGCTGTGTTAGTGGTGCTGTAGGTGTGAGTGTGACGCTGCGTTAGTGGTGCTGTAGGTATGAGTGTGACGCTGTGTTAGTGGTGCTGTAGGTGTGAGTGTGACGCTGTGGTAGTGGTGCTGTAGGTGTGAGTGTGACGCTGTGTTAGTGGTGCTGTAGGTGTGTGTGTGACGCTGTGTTAGTGGAGCTGTAGGTGTGAGTGTGACGCTGTGTTAGTGGTGCTGTAGGTGTGACGCTGTGTTAGTGGTGCTGTAGGTGTGACGCTGTGTTAGTGGTGCTGTAGGTGTGAGTGTGACGCTGTGTTAGTGGTGCTGTAGGTGTGAGTGTGACGCTGTGTTAGTGGTGGTGTAGGTGTGAGTGTGACGCTGTGTTAGTGGTGCTGTAGGTGTGAGTGTGACTCTGTGTTCGTGTGAGTGTGACGCTGTGTTAGTGGTGCTGTAGGTGTGAGTGTGACGCTGTGTTTGTGGTGCTGTAGGTGTGAGTGTGACGCTGTGTTAGTGGTGCTGTAGGTGTGAGTGTGACGCTGCGTTAGTGGTGCTGTAGGTATGAGTGTGACGCTGTGTTAGTGGTGCTGTAGGTGTGAGTGTGACGCTGTGTTAGTGGTGCTGTAGGTGTGAGTGTGACGCTGTGTTAGTGGTGCTGTAGGTGTGAGTGTGACGCTGTGTTAGTGGAGCTGTAGGTGTGAGTGTGACGCTGTGTTAGTGGTGCTGTAGGTGTGACGCTGTGTTAGTGGTGCTGTAGGTGTGAGTGTGACGCTGTGTTAGTGGTGCTGTAGGTGTGACGCTGTGTTAGTGGTGCTGTAGGTGTGAGTGTGACGCTGTGTTAGTGGTGCTGTAGGTGTGAGTGTGACGCTGTGTTAGTGGTGGTGTAGGTGTGAGTGTGACGCTGTGTTAGTGGTGCTGTAGGTGTGAGTGTGACTCTGTGTTAGTGTGAGTGTGACGCTGTGTTAGTGGTGCTGTAGGTGTGAGTGTGACGCTGTGTTAGTGGTGCTGTAGGTGTGAGTGTGACGCTGTGTTAGTGGTGCTGTAGGTGTGAGTGTGACGCTGCGTTAGTGGTGCTGTAGGTATGAGTGTGACGCTGTGTTAGTGGTGCTGTAGGTGTGAGTGTGACGCTGTGTTAGTGGTGCTGTAGGTGTGAGTGTGACGCTGTGTTAGTGGTGCTGTAGGTGTGAGTGTGACGCTGTGTTAGTGGAGCTGTAGGTGTGAGTGTGACGCTGTGTTAGTGGTGCTGTAGGTGTGACGCTGTGTTAGTGGTGCTGTAGGTGTGAGTGTGACGCTGTGTTAGTGGTGCTGTAGGTGTGAGTGTGACGCTGTGTTAGTGGTGGTGTAGGTGTGAGTGTGACGCTGTGTTAGTGGTGCTGTAGGTGTGAGTGTGACTCTGTGTTCGTGTGAGTGTGACGCTGTGTTAGTGGTGCTGTAGGTGTGAGTGTGACGCTGTGTTTGTGGTGCTGTAGGTGTGAGTGTGACGCTGTGTTAGTGGTGCTGTAGGTGTGAGTGTGACGCTGCGTTAGTGGTGCTGTAGGTATGAGTGTGACGCTGTGTTAGTGGTGCTGTAGGTGTGAGTGTGACGCTGTGTTAGTGGTGCTGTAGGTGTGAGTGTGACGCTGTGTTAGTGGTGCTGTAGGTGTGAGTGTGACGCTGTGTTAGTGGAGCTGTAGGTGTGAGTGTGACGCTGTGTTAGTGGTGCTGTAGGTGTGACGCTGTGTTAGTGGTGCTGTAGGTGTGAGTGTGACGCTGTGTTAGTGGTGCTGTAGGTGTGACGCTGTGTTAGTGGTGCTGTAGGTGTGAGTGTGACGCTGTGTTAGTGGTGCTGTAGGTGTGAGTGTGACGCTGTGTTAGTGGTGCTGTAGGTGCGCGTGGCCGTTTTGACGCGAGGGACGGTGCCCCCCCCCCCGCCCTCCCCCTCTGCCCCCCCCCCTCCCAGGCTGCTGGAGCTGCAAGAGAGCGGCGAGCTGGAGGCGCTGCGCCAGAAGTGGTGGCCTCGGCGCGGGAAGTGCGACCCCTACGGCCCGGGCCTCCCCCAGCAGCGGCCCCCGGGCCTGGAGCTGAGCAGCCTGGCCGGGGCCTTCGCCGTGCTGGCCGCGGGCCTGCTGCTGGCGTGCCTGCTGGGCGCCTGCGAGGCGTGCTGGCACCGGCGCTCCGGGAACCTGTGCCCGCCCAACGTGAGTCGAACGACGACAACAACAACATCAACAACGCCAGCAGCAGCAGAAGCAGCAGCCACCATTTGCCACTAAGTAAAAAAAAACTTTTTTTATTTTGTACCCAGGTAAGGCCCCACTGAGCTACGTAACTCTTTTTTCAGAAGCGACCTGGCCACAAATGATCACCGACGATGTGGATTATCACGTGGAAATTTAGAGTAGTAGCCAATTTCTCTAAACGCGTAATGTTGATTTCCAACGTGGAGGGGTTAAACCGGAGGACTCAGACAAAGCCACGCGACCACGTGAAAAACATGCAAACTCCAAATATGCAGCAGATGTCAGGGTCCGCATCCAAAACACGACCTCCTGTATACCAGGCAAGGTAGTTAACATCTCGCCAGGCTCGGTGCACTCTGAGGCCACGTGAAGTGGCGAAGGCTCGCTGCTGGCAGGAGTCACATGGTCAAAGCTAGGTGCCATGGGTTGGCTGATCGAGATGACTGCCAGATGCACAGAAACTGTTGGACCAAGTGTTGTTAGTGAGCACCTATAAAGGCTGGTAGCACCAGTGCCTCGTAGCAAGAAAATCCCGGGTTCGATTCCAGACTGGGAAGGCTTTCTGTGCGGAGTTTGTATGCTCACCCCCCGTGGTCGACGTGGGTTGCCTCCAGATTCGCCGGTTTCATCCCATTGCCAAAACAACAACAACAACAAAATCCCATGTTATGCAACTGGTATTGACCAAATATACTACTGCTGGAAAATCTCCTGCAAATTTACTCACTTGGGATTGCACAATAACATTGTCCACTGCTGCGAAAACTTGGCAGGACACTCCTGAAAAATAGTGTTGAGACTCAGTGAGGGTTTCCTGAATAAACAAGTGCAATCACAATGATAAGTGTTCTCTTGCGGTGAAATTCAATCGCTGAAGAGTAGGTAACAAAGCAATCTGGAATAGTGCCCTGGCTGCTTGAGTATACGCAGCCTAAGAGGCTGCAACATCCACAATTCCTGGTATTTACTTTCATGTTTGGCTCAAGATGGTTTGCGCTATCCTCGTGAGTGGGTGCTATGATACGCAGGGGGGCTATGCGGATTGCTACATCGCATGAGAGCTGGTGACGACTTAGGGGAGTGGGGTTTTTTTTCTAATCGTGAGAGGATGATCCTGATGTACGGTAAAAGCATGTCAAGCTCCTTTCGTCCCCGTTCGTAGCCAACCGCACGAATCGGAAGGCGCGATGATAATAACCGCGATTGCTCTTGGCACGGGGGCTCGCGGTGACAGCACGTGTCCGCTGCCTCTCTCGCGCTATGTCCTCGCCACGCAAGGAGGACAAGGAGCTGGAGATGGAGCAGGTTCACCCCCAGATGTCGTCGTCGTCCACGTCGGGCGGCGGCGGCGTTGGAGAGCGCGGCATGCTGGACGAGGGCGTGGTTGGTGGAGGCGGGATGCACAAGCCCTTCTCGCTGCCCTCCATCGAGATGCTCGCGTGCGAGGTCGGCGCGCCGCGGGACTACCGCTCCCTCGCCATGCCCGTCAACTCCTTCCTGCCCGAGCCTCAGCGCATGCCGCCCGGCATGGCAATGGCCGGGCCCGAGTCGTCCCATCACCAGCACCACCAGCACCACCAGCACCAACACCACGTGCAGCAGCAGCAGCAGCAGCAGCAGCCGCCGCCGCTCGTTCTGAAGCACCGCGCGCCCAACGGGGGTCTGCAGAGGCAACAGCAGAGTCCGCTCAAGTCGCTCGGCTCCGGTCGCGTCACCTTCCAGGCTCCGAGCGGATACATCCCCGAGCCGTCGTGCGAGACGATGAGGGGCACCTCGATTTGACGCGGAGCCGCGGCCGGGCCCGGGTAGCGGCGCGTGCGTGCGTGCCTGCTTCTCGTAGTGACCGAGGGACCCACCGACACCCACCCACCCGCCCCCACATCCCCCCCCCCCTTCCACCCACTCGATCTCCCGTGGCAGACCTCGCGAGAAGCGCCGGCCGCTTTGCGATTTGTCACCGTGCCGAAGATGAAGAGTCGTCGACGAGGCCTCGCGCCACGAGCCCCGTGTGGATTGAGCCCCGTGGGAGCGGCGGGGGTGGGTGCAGGGGGCCAGGGGTGGATCGGTGAGGGGGGGGGGCGTGGGATGTGGATGCGTCCACGAGGATTCTCGCTCGTCTTTCGATGGCCGGCAACGTAAGGATGAATTATTCCGTTTACCGATAACTCTGTCCGCGACGAGCTCCACCGCCAAGCAAGCTGTTCCCAAGCTGGAATGTATGGAGGGACTACCCGACGCAGGAGTCAATCCTCCAAGCAAGCGTAAGAAAGAAAGAGACAGAGAAAAAAAAAACACACAAGCGTAAAATGTATGTACATATTATAAAACGATGACAGTGTTTCAACTGAATTTCATACGGCTTTCATACGCATCCTTCACCGCGAGGTTTACTAAGGACAGCACAGCGTCTGCGGCAAATGAGAACGGTTAATAATTTATGTATAAAAAAAACGACGTGCTCAGATTCCGACGTGATTAGTGTAACTAGCTATTTTCCTTGTGCGGTGTGAGTCTCCTTGTATTTTGAACGACCAGTTGTGTTTACCATCAGATGTGTTTAATGGAGAAGGGGGAAAAAACAATACGATGTTGTCAAGACGACGTGTACAGAAATCATTTCATTAAAAAAAAAACACACAAGCTCTCTCAACTCATTTGGAGCTCCCGTCACATGAAATAAAAGATCCTTGAACTTTTATGTTAAAAGGGGGGAAAATATATATATTAAAAACAGACTTGGAAAAAGCATTTTTAAAAACCATGTAACTGTGTGGTTTATTCCAACAATTGTCCAAACGTCGGCGTAGACGCTTGGACGGCCCGAGTCGCCCTTGTGAAAGAACTTCTTAGCTGAGTGGGCTTGACTCGGAAAACTAAACCTCTGGTTTTTGTCTGCTGCATCATCAGGCGTCTTCTCCGAGCAGTTCAGGGGCCGGTGGTCAGAGAATGACCGCCGAAGACACGTGACTCAAGTCTCCCGGACAGGCTGTGTGATTGTCACATGAGACCGTGAAGCCCCATGAGTGTGAGAACAACTCTTAAGAGGTGGAGTGTAGCCCAATTGAGTGAAAAGCCCACATTTGGACGTTGGTAGGTGTCTGTTGCATTTGCGGCTGGGCCAGGATTTTGAAAAAGGAGAACGCAGTTTAAAAGCCAAACTCAAACTCGGTGTACATAAGCATTGAGTAGCTCATCTCTCTGACCTCCGAGTCACCCCAGCCGTCCCAGATGTGTGCGCTTAATAAATTAGGCCTTTTTTTCCCCCAACGGTAAGTGGAATTAGTCGGATAATTTTTATACTATTTGCACTTTCCAAAACAACAACAACAACAGTTTATCTTTCATGTCACGAAATGTGCTACCATGGCATCCGGTATTTAATTGACTCAACCCAAGTACAGTCTTTTAAAACAATTTATGGGGTTTTTTTTGTTGATTTCGCCAAAAATGTACCTTAATGGGAAAACCAACACTGAATATGACTCCACGGTGCCTGCTCCTGGTTATTGACGGAGCGCTGGGGACCGTTTGTGTGGGCAACGAGGTTGTACAGGGCGGTACAGGTGCCTTGTGACCTCCAATTAGTTGACCGCTAACATGTTTTCCCCCACCCACCCCCCTTTGCGTATTAATGTCTGTTTTAAATAAACATTGCTTAAAACATTGAATTAAATGGAGGGGTGGGGGGGGATGTCACGAGACATCCGGACCATCCTGTACGTTGCGCTGTTGGCCCAGCTTATTTTTAAATGCAGGCAAATGAACTGTATGGCGGGACCCCGGATGTCCCGAATAAACGGAATGTCAAAATCGCAATTAATGACTAAATTTTTTGGCGACTCCGTCCCACCGCGCACATAGACGCCACGAACCCGCCTGGCGCGGATGGTTCTGTTAGGTCGTGTCCAAGCGTAGCGGCGAGGACGAATGCGCCGAAGAAACAAAACTTTGAAACTTTGATTAGCGAATCGTGCAGAGCTCGTCGAGAGAAATTGGCCGTGTCGTTCGCCTTCGACAGACATAAGGGGCCGTCCATAAATGACGTCACGCACCTGGGGTGGGGGGGGGGGTCAGACATTTGTGACGATGTGTGACGAAGAGGGGGGGGGAGGGTTGAGAAATGTGACGTCACATCAAAAGGCGCAACTTTAAATAGATATAGACAACACGTTCTACTTAATTAAATAGACTTTTTAATAAATGTTTTCGCCTACAACATCACAGTGCAGCGCCACATTAAATATGCACTACAGTGACAATAGTTTAAAGCGATTTGAAGCATGTTTTATTTATTTATTTGGGGGGGGGGGGGGCAGAGCTTTGTGACGTCATATTTGAGGGGGTGTCAAAAATCGTCCAAAATCGCGTGACGTCGTTTATGGACGGCCCCTAAAATGACGTGGCAACGCAATTTATGCGGTAACCGGTGGGCTTATGAGGTTCAAATGTCCTGACAAGATGGGGTGGAGGTGGGGGGGGGGTTACCTGCATGGTTCCGGTGAGTTGTCCTGAGTCATCTGGTGTCTTGGTTCTTTCGGTGAAGGCACGTGACTTTACCGAAAGAACCAAGAATATGAATCCCTGCAGGTACGAAAGCTTTAAATGAAATCTGTGTAATCTGGTTTCCTACCACATCAGAACACACGAAGATGCTGACGTTATCGGAGGCATCAACATCGATGGACCATAACCAAAGCATCGATGTGAAGGAGACAAAGAAGAAGACAAAGATCCCCCGTATAGCCTGTAACAGATTGTTGGGGCAAGTGCTGTTAGCGAGAGCACCTGTGAAGGCCGGCACTGCACACGAGGGAGGTGGGTGGCACAGGACCGCAACCCCACACATGGGCCGCCTTTGTCTCCCCAGTGGCGATGTTTACACACCGCATGAGGTACTAATTTGAGGCCAAGTCTACCTAGGGTATTCCCAGGATGGGTTCAGATAATCGTCACTGGTTTTTGGTGGCCGTGAACGGGAATCGAACTCAGGTCACGGTTTTCGAAGCGCAGTGCGCTAAGCGTTGCAATGCCGCTCCCCACACACATCCCTACCCCACTTTACACACACATCCCAACTTCACACACACACACACATCCCCCTACACCACACACACATACACACATCCCCACCACACACACACACATCCCCACCACACACACACACACATCCTAACTTCACACACACATCCCCCTACACCACACACACATACACACATCCCCACTCCACACACATCCCCACAACACACACATCCTCCTACACCACACACACGGCTATTGGGATCCTGCACAGAGCACCCAGGTGAGGGCGCTCAACACAGGTGAGTATCGCCACACGGACGGAGCCAACGTGAACGCATTGAGGACTCCAGCATCCCCCCCACCCCCACCCGGTGGCGCTTTCCTCGGGGATCTGGGAGTTCATTCCCCGGACCACAGAGGGGGATCCGCGCACCCGGTTCGAACCCGGGTGTCAGCGTCCCGAGCGAGTAGCTCAGTCGCCCACGTGGGCCGCTCCGTGGTCCCTGGAGAGGCGACTCTGTGGAGTTTGGAGGCCGCAGGGATGGATGGCAGAGCGCGGTGGAGACCCTGCAACCTCTGACCCTTTGACCCGGAGGGAGAGGCTGGAGCCAGGAGCCCCGAGGTGAGCGAAAGAGGCGCTCGTCCGATGTGGAATCTCGAGTCTCGTGGGAAAGAGCTTGCCCAGTACACCCCACGGGTCTTCAGCGAAGCGAACGATTTACTTTCACCATATGCGTGTGACGCTCAAAGCCAATTGCGATTGATTGCCACGACCCAGTCACGACTAATCTTATCCTGAATATCATATAGCGCTTTTATATATATATAATATATATATATATAATATATATAAAAGCGCTTTATAAGAATGGTGAATGGTAGATTATTGGTCATTGGCTGATGGGGAAAAGGGATGGAGTTCGAGTGTTGGGGAGGGGAAGAGATGGCAAGGAAGAGTGATAGTTTAATAGTTTAATTTGTTGGTATAGCCCTGTGAGCCATTCGGCTCTTGAATCGGGTGCAACCGCAACAAACAAAAAAACAAAACATGAACAAGAAAACATCTTAAAGCGATGATAGGGAAAGGGGGGGGGGGTTGCTGGCGAGGTTCGGAAGGGGAAGGATGGTTAAGGTTTTAAAGATGCGGATAGGAAATTGTAAAGGGATTTGCTCTTGAAAAAAATATGAGTCTTGAGAAACGAAAAATTGCCGAGTGAAGTTGCCTGCGTGATGTGGAGAGTGGGAGTTTAATGGTAGCTGTGTATCTGTGTGATTGATGTTCTTCCAGTTGGGGGGTTTTTTGTATCAAACCACGGCTGTTGCCTACGTTTGGATCGTGGTCTGGTTGATTTTTTTTGCAATGCCGATCTCCCCGTGGGGTCTTTTACCGTCTCCGTGACAGTCACGCGGGAGTTCGACTTCTGCTAATGCGCGGCCAGGCGAGAGCCAATTACAGCACTGGGCAAGCAAGGCAGGCAGGCCGGCCAGTCACGACTTGAGTGAAGAGCGTAAGTGGCACTGTGTCTGTGGTGGTTAAACTCTCCCTTCGCTCTCTATTCAATCGAGGGCTTTGCGTCCCGTGAGCCACGAGAGGGCGACACAAGTGCGTTTTGCGTCTTGGGAGTAAGGTGGAGCGAGGAGGAAGGGCTGGTTATTCATGGGTCTGTGTCCAGTAACTCCAGTGTTAGACGGGGAAGATTGTCAGGTGGACATCTTAGAGGGAAATACGAAAACTTCACACGCACAGAGATGAGGGGAGGAGGGGGGATGGGTGGCAATTGGGTCGATAGGAGCGAGTTGGACGCTGATCCTTAAACGGCGATACGTCTACGCAGTGCGAACAGCCGAGGGGAGGGGCAACTCCGAACGAAGGGGTCAGCAACGAGAGGAAGCGACCCCCACCAAGAATGTTGATAGGTGGCCTTGGGTTATGGACGGGGATATGGTGGGTGGGGGAGGGAGGGGGGAGGTGTTGGGGATCGAGTTAGCGATTGACTTCAACTCCATGTGTCAGAGCGGCAGTTCGTAGCCGCTGTGGACTCGGCGCCTGGAATCCAGGGACCCAGCGACATGAAGCTGAGTTTGAGACGCCTTTGTATCCCACAGCACTTTGATGCCACAATGTGTGCGTCACGTCAGTTAGTGTTTCGTGAGAGCTGTGTTTCTTTCACAAGTCGTTTATTTGCGGTGGGCTTCCTGGAAATGGGGCCTTGTTTAGAAATCGTGTTAAAATCGCAATGTAATTTTTGTTATTTATTTTAGATTTGCATTTTGTTCTAGCTTTAAAGCTCTCAGGACGTAGATGTTATGGTCGTAATAAATAATAACTCGAGGGCTACTCTGTTTTCTTACATGTTAGTTTCGAAACGCGCATTTTGAAGCAAAAATATCTATTTATCAACTAATATTAGCCTTTAACGCACATTATTGGGTGCAAAATCGCTGTGAAAATAAGCACGGATACTTTTTGTTCTTAATGAATTATGTTTTAATAATTTGCAACAAATATTTTTTGGTATAGTAATAGTAAATTTAATGCAATTTTACTATTCAAATTGCCACAATTTACAGTTTTCACGACGATTTTGCGTAAAGCCGTGGCCTTTACGGCTTAAATCCGTGTAAATTTGTAAGTTTGTTTAAAAATGAACGTTTTGAAGGGCAAAACGCATTGAAACAGCGCCCCCTGGTGGTAGACAGCGCCCCCTGGTGGTAGACAGCGCCCCCTAGTGGTAGAAGAGCGTCCCCTAGTGGCCACACGTTTTGCTTATTGCAAAAAAAATAATTTTGCTTTGTCCCATCTCCTCCTCTTCTTCCTCCATCCACCCCTCCCTCCAGGTACCTCCTGCTCTGCCACAGTCTCCTCTTGGACACCCCTATCTGCCCATTTGCACAGACACAGCAGACTCATTTATCTGTAACAGAGACACCACATGTATGTTAGTATATCCACGTAGGTTATATTATTTCACGCACCTGCTTTGGAGCGTCGGCTTGTGTTGTTCCACGTGTAGCCGTTGGTGGGATTCGAACCCGGCAACTTCCACGTTGATCCACGTTGCCAGTCTCCCAGTCTCGTGACTCAGCAGCCTGAGCCACTGCCGCTCCCACGTATAATGAAGGGCTTCGGGTGCTGTAAGTGAATGCACTCTGCACGCACGTGGCTCTGTGATACTGTGCGTGATGACGTCATCACGTGAGTTGTCAAATAAAAAAAATAATAAACATTAAAAGAGGTGGGTTTGAACCCAGCTCCGCCTGAGTAAAAAGTAACGAATTTTCCCACTACACCAAGTAACTTTGACGTTGGGCACTGGTCTTCTAGTGTATTAAGTAGCTGATGCCAAACATGAACATTTATATTATAAAATAAAGTACGTACTGTTTTATTGCTGCTTTATGTGTATTATCATTTTTACCCGAATAAAAAAAAGTTACAAAAATATTGTTGCAAGAAAATGATGGATCCGGACCCACGTTCTGTGTAACTAGAGCCATGCACCTGACCCTCATCCCACTCGGTCACCTCATCATTGGCGTCGAGCTCTTACAACCTAAGTTGTACTCTACACGATGGTTGTTTGACTGCCGTCACAGCAGGCGGTTTGCAACGCAGCAAAATCCATTGCTGGTATTGTATATTGTGGTCCAGATGTTTTGTGACCCCCCACCACCACTTAATGCTCGAAAACGTTATTTAGTTTTAAACCTTTATTAAAATAAAAAAAAATAATAATATGCAAATAGGAAAAGAATGTTTCGGGGCCCAATTAATTGACGGTCACAGGACATCTGGACCACGTTGTACAATACAGCAATGTTATGCTCCCAACGTCCACGATTGCCCCGTCTTCACCCAATTCTCCATGAACCACGCTCACGATGCGTCCACAGGCGCCCTCACAGTCCGCACAAGCGGCGGGGGTTGACAAGACGCCTGGTTACACGTCCTGAATAACCCCCCCCCCCACGCACCCCACCATCCGCAGGAGAGAACGTACTCCCCGTGACTTTGGCATTCCTCCACGGAGACACCGCTGGTGTGACCATCAATCCAGGGCCCGATGATCTGATCGGCAACAACCACGAGCCACTGTTGCCCCAGGGACTACGCAAGAAAAAAAAGTAACCGTGTCTTTTTTTTGGTATGACAAACAAAAATGTAACCCTGGATATATCTCCTTGAATAAATAAACATTTATACACATTTTGATTTTAAGCTTTCGTGACTGCAGGAATCCACACTCTGTGGTTCTTTCGGTAAAGTCATCACGTAGGTATAAAATAAATCACGACGTTTCGGGCACAACACAAGCGTCCATCATCAGGTGGGAAAGCATGGTCTGCTGCTGAGGCAGACTGTTTAAAAAGGTTTGAAATGAATGTCGTAGCTCAAGGGTCATAAAGAAGTGGCCGGGGCTAGTGATGTTAATGTGATAAATCAGCATGTTACTGTAAGATAGGAGGACAGCGGCCTCCTAGACGAGGGCACGGAAGTGGCTATACAAAAACGCAAGAACAGGACAGGTGTAGCCGCCCTCACACTGACGATGTCTTATGTGCCCCCCGCCCTCTGAAAATGAGTGAACACAAACACCTCCCCTCTGTGGAGACTGCGCGAGGCCGCTCCTCGTCCGAGCTGCCCCCCACGCAATATGGAACTCTCCCAACTCCCCCCAGCCACCCATGCTGTCGACTCGAATCCATGCTCATACGCCGAACCGGGTAACGACGACTGCCAGTCACGCGCGCCACGTGTCTCCGCTTCCCACCATTACCAACCCACCGGGGACCAACGCGATGAGGTGCGATCCAAAAACCCCGGCACCTGCACGGTTTGTAGTAAGACGCCCTCGTCAAGCGGTGGATTAAAAAGGGCTGTTTCATTTACATTCATGAAAATGTGCTCATGGGTTACTGCCCGTACTAAACCACCGATCAGCACGCTTGGCTACGCACGGTGTGAAATTAGTTCAACACATGCAAAGAAGATAATTACACACAGATATAGCAACTTGTGTTGACCAGAATATTTTGACAGTTTGATACAAGTTAAACTTGACAAGAGCCGTTTAGAAGTACGTACTTTAGCTCGAGTCTCTAGCAGTCGAAAATAAATACATGGGCGCCGTGGTGGCCCAAAAAAATCGTGGGCCGGCTACGAACGTGGCAACACCCCATTCCTCATCGAGGACCCGATGGGGCTTCCTCTCTCTCGTGACCGCCGTAGACCCTCGCAAGACCTCGCTCCAACGTGGGAGACGCACGTGCACATCCCACAAATGGACGGTCAATAGAATCGGCGAACTGCGATTGTGGTGAATGCCAAGCCATCGGAATGCATCATGGACGAATGCGCCATCCCTACAATATGCTAGCGGTGGTTTCTGGGATTGACACGGTCTACCGCCCCCCCCACACCACCACCCCCCCCCCCCCCCATGAATCGGTTGGGAAAAATAAACGTAGCGGTTTTTTTTTTTAAGACGTTTCAACACTGCTGCTCGTCTTGCATCCCACTGGGATTTTTGCACACAGCGTCGGTGTACGGTGCTGTTTCTGCAATGTTTTGCCATCTCTTCTTGGATTTTATGTTTGTACAAAGTGACTTTAAGAGGTTCTCTCATTTGTTTGTTGCGGTTGCACCCGATTCAAGAAACGAATGGCTCACAGGGCTTTACCAAATAAATGAAACTGAAAAACATTCCCGCCATACGCTAAAATAATGAAAAGCACAAAACAATGCCAGATCCTTACAAATGTATTCAAATAATTTTATTAAAGTCACTAAACAGAAATTACAGCATAAGTTTAAACAGATGCCAAAACACCAGCTTCACCAATTGGTCATTTTACAACCACACCCATCACAAACCATACCCATAGCATGAATTTTTTGAGAGCCTTCTCCCTTAAACACACGGCCTTTCAGGTTGCAAACCCCACGCGCGCACAATCCGACACTGCATTTCAGTTGGCTTGTCCAAAGTGGTGGCAAATGTGAATTGCTCAAAAAAGATCACTAAACATACGAAGTAACCCTGCAAATTTGTAAAAGCATGTTTTTCAAAACATTTTATGGCCAACTATTGAGCATCTCGCTTTGTTATGTAATGCACATTTTATTTCCAGTAAACCAGATTTTCACTTCATCCCCCACCCCCTTCCCTGTACAAGCAAAAAGTTGAGGCTTCGTATTGTAATCTGGGAGGTGATGTGTCTGTGGTGTGACCAGATTTGCAAATTGACACTGGCTACAAATTGAGGGCCGCACCTTCCCTTCCTGGGGAGACACAGATCGGAATACGGTGCATCCAACAATTTTCATTTGTGTGCGCGTGTGGCCTGCCTCATGATGCAGAGTAGGAGAACAAATATATCCGTAAAAAAAACGTATCAGGTGGACCTGCTGCACTGAGTAGGGGTCAGGACGAAATGAGGTAAATTTTACGACGGAAATCCGCGAGAGTTTTGTTGTAGTGGCGTTTTTTTATTCTTGTTTGTTTGTTTGTTTTTGAAAAGGAGCACTCTCACATGGGGGTTACGGGACGAGCCTTCAGGTAGGCCGCGATTTTGGGCAGGGCGCCCACGCGGTCTCGCAGGGCTTCGAGCTTGCTGTACCCCTTCAGGAAGCCGGGCATCAGCGTGTCCAGCACCACGCTGGCGATGTGCCACTGGAAGTCGGCCCAGGTCACCTGTGCGCACGGCGGAAACGCGAGAAACGCCACCGTCAAGTAAAAAAAAAAAATCGCAACAGCGTACGACAATGAAACAAAAATTACACCATTCCTGAATCTTAGACCAGTCTTAAATACCCGAGCCCCGAACGGCAATGACCTGGTCAACCTCCCCCAAATAAAGTCCCCCCGAACTCCGCCTGCTCCAATGAGACCGGTTGGGCCCGACACCGTCGATGCCCCTGGTAACACTGTCCGGAACGTCAGGATGTGTGGGAGGATGTGGAATGAAAATGTTTAATATTAAAAAAATGAATAGCGTTGCGAGGTGGATTGTTGCATCGAAGGATCGCGAGAGATGGCGACGGCTTGGGCAGGCATTCATCCAGCAGTGGATCGATCGTGACTAAAGATGATGATGATGATGAAGACACGGTAACTTTTGCTATACGAGATACCTGCAAGTTATAACATTTTTGCCTGGGCTATGACGAGGATTAAATGAGTACGAATAAAATCAATGTCAATGCCACGTATCAGTCGGCAGAGAAAGCGGCAGCTGCTAATAAGCACACGCGTAATGCCGCTCCTGGCATACAAACAAACAGCACGGGACACAAAACCGCTCCGTTGAAATTAACCGCCGAGGACACAATGAGTTCTGCAGAGCTCATAATAAAATCATGCACGTGAAGTGCAAGCGAATAACAGAGCGAGCCTCGTGTTTTACAGCCAAAATCGAGAGCTACCAAATTGGATGTCCACGAGAGAGATAGAGAACAAGAATCCACATCGTTATGTTAACGTACACCCACAAAGGGGGTAGCGGGGTCGGCCAAATTCGTTTACTCTACTTCCGCATTACCACTGGGAAGCTGTAAAGCGCCGTAGAAATACCGCGTCACTGCGTCATCGTTACACGTCGCTTTTAGAGAACGAGCACGCACGACCACCCTTCTTCCCCCGCCCCCTCCAGCACCGTGTGCTTTGTGTGCGCGTTAAAAATAAAAATAAACCCCCGTTGACGACGGACGGGGCTTCTGTGAACAGGGGTCTCTCAACGAAATGGGCCACCAACTAAACCCCTACCCCATCCCGACATTCATCCATTGATCACGTCAATAACTCCTCCTCCTCCTCATCATCGTCGTCTCCGCATCGCTTCTGGCACGCGTCAACACGGCGCTTTCCTCCCGGGGTGGCAGCATTGGTAGCCCCAAGCATGCATTTCTGGGACCCCCTTCCTCAGACGACAGTTTGTCTTTGCATGGCTCAATCGTATATCAGGCGCCTTCCCATGAAACAACATTTCCCCCCCCCCCCCCCCGCTGTACAACTGCGTCGCGCGTGGGAACCGTGTCGAGCCAGCCCTGGGGTGGGTCAAGACGTTGCCAGGTTGTTGTTGTTTTGTTTGTTGTTATTGTTGTTGTTTTGTTTGTTGGTCGGAACACGCGATGGACTTGTTGACGTCAGCACAACATAAATTACCAAGTTAAACACGTAGGCTTTTGCGGCCAATATTGTCCATCAAGGTTTTTTTGGGCGAGATCACGTCAATATAAATGTGTCGTTGAACCCGCCACCACACACCACAACCAATGAGTAAGGTTTGTCACGTAAACGAAACGTGCCAATTAGTGACTACTTCAGCACACCGGCGTGTTGGAGAGTAAACGCACAACATTTACAATCAGAGTACAGCGTTTCACTGCCGATTACAACCAGCCTCATCAGGCGATAGCCAGAAGTCCTCCTGTGTCGGTCTTAAATAGAGGGCGTAAAGGTGATGTCATCCCTGTGGGCCTATCAGGTGCAAGACCAGTTGGGGGGGGGGGGGGGGTTAATGTCATCATGTTTTCCCACCAATCTAACCAAAACTTAAAAAAATATGGAAAAATGACAAACCGTGCCCCAGGCCCAGATTGGATCAGAGCCAGATTTGAATGTCTTGCGAGGCCACCGCATCACTGTTCGGTTTCCAACTCTGCTTTTGGGTAATAGCCAGCGGTAAGCCACCTGTACCAGAAGGCCACCACCCTGGCTTGCCTCGGACATGCCAGCAGAAGAGGGGTAACAGCGTGTGGCATCAATCCACCGTCCATTAAGCCTTGCTTTGTATTCCAGCTTCCGGAAGGTATTCACGGACTCGCAAGTTGGCACATTCCTCCAATCCAGACCTTTCAAGCGAGCAGCTGACGTGATAAAGTCGACGTGAAAACTCCCCAAAACCTGATATTTCGCTGCAAGGTGGCCAAGGTATTGCTCGACAGCAAGTGGGTTGGTGAACCCATCTGTGCGTACCTTTTGGTGCTCATCTCCTCGTAATGAGTGTGGCTTCTCTCAGTATTCTAGAGTCTTCCCAGACGCAAAAAAAAAAAACTCGGTAATGAATTGGCCAAACCCCCGCGATGCAAGACACTCCTGAAACTCATCAAGAATGTCCCGAATAATAAATTACATTATTCTTGCTAGTTGTTTACACGTTGCTTTATAGCACCACCGAGCTTCGGTGGGAATATTAAAAATTTAGTCCGATTAGAATGACAAGTGGTCTCAGAAAAGCCAACGATGGCGGGGACTCACCGAATCTCCAACAAACCAGGTGCTGTCGCCCAGGTACGCTTCGAGGTTGGCCAGCCACCCAGGCACGGTGTCTTTGAACAGTTTCGCAATTTTCTCCTTCTGCAGACAATGACGATGGGGAAAAGCAAAAACGCAGCGTTTACTTCAGATATGGAAGTGAAGAGTATCACTCACTGCTCCCCTCCACTCGTATGCCTGGTGGGTTAATCCATCATACAGCCAAACACACCCCCATTAATGGAATTGCTCAAGCATCCTGAAAAAAAGTCTTAAAACTCAATGGAGACTTTCACAATCGTTGCCGCAATTGTGTTGCCGAGTAGGGGGAATTGTTATTACTAAAGTGGACGAAACCATCGGTGAGAGGGACGCTTACATTTTTGTAAAAGCAACAATGGCATCAACACCACCACCACCAGGGTAACGTTACAAAACCACACGGTAGTCCAGCACACATATGTAAAGATCCCCCCCTATAGCCTCAGACTTTTCAAACACTTATGAAGGCTGGCACGGCACACGAGGGGGTGGGTGGCCAGCACCATGCCCAGCTCGATCGAGAGGAGGCCGAGGACTTGTTCAGATAATTGTCAGTGGTGTTGGTGGACGTGAGCGGGAATCGAACCCGAATCACCAGGTGCGTAGCGCAGCATGCTAACCACTACACAACCACATTCCACACAAACACACACAACCACAACAACAATTTACCACTAAGTGGCGGTGATGTCAACATGAGCTAGGCGCACTTGGTGCCAGGCTAGGTGCACTTTGAGGCCATGTGAAGTGTCGAAGGCTCGCCGGCAGGAGTCTACCCAGGGGAAGCCCAGGATTCGGTTCGGATAATCGTCACTGGTGTTGGCCGCGAGCGGGAATCGAACTCGGGTTGCCGGGTTCGTAGCGCAGCGGTGCTAACCGCAACACTACCACTCCCCCCCCACACACACACGTGAACACACACACACACACACAGGGGCAATCACCTTGACAGCCTCGTCCTGTTCACGCCAGGGGATGAGCACGACGGGTTCGAAGATGGTGTCCACCAACATGTCAGCCTGGGCCTGCTCCAGACTCGTCTTGCCGGCGACCCCTGCACCCATCCGTCGCAAGGCAGAGGTTCGCCAACGATGCGCGCCGAGCATTCACCGCCGGTACTCGCAGCGGTCGGGGAAGGTGAATTCCGTAATGCGCGTGTTTTTTTTATGGGGTCGGGCTGCGAATGTCAAGCCATGACCTATCGAAATAAATAATGTCTCATGCCCATATTTTGTTGCGTTTTAGGGTGCAGCTTTTGCCGATGAACACCGCTGCCACATGAACATCAGCAGCAACGTCGGGAAACATTCAATGGGTAAGATTGACTGTACAAAAAATCCCAGTAAACGTGGAAGATTGGGTCAACGTGGGTTCAACGATTGGCCAACCTTGCACGTTTACTGGGTACAGTGTGCACCGAGTAGTGTCCAAATCCTCCTGGCAAAAATAAATAAAGTAAGGATGATGACTGCCACCTGACACCGTTCCTGGATGTCAAGATGCTGGTTGCATTTAGATGCGACTACGAATTGAAATTATTCTTGATTGGTGGATGTTTTATGAAAGAAGTTGAAAAACGTTGTGGCTAGCAGCATTCCACGTAATTGCTCCCATTCGTTGCTCCGTCATTATTTGTATTCCAACGAGCGTCAAGCAATACCGAAATGCACTTCCCGGGTGTGCAATGTCAACAAGTTTATTTTGCCAAGCAAACCAGAGGAGGAGGAGAAAGGAAAAAAACCACAGCCACTTTCGTTATTAAAGTTTTCAAAACGAAAAAGCCCAGCATTGACCCGCTACATCGGCGGTGTGTGCCTTTATTCCGCAGTCTAATTAAAGAAAGCATTTATTTCTAAATCAGAATGAATGTTGTCGATTGAAGGGTTTTTTTTTTTCCTCTCTTCCGTCATTAGCGATGAGCTATTAAGGACCAGGAAGCAGGCCCGAGCTTATCACAATGTGCGTGCGTTGGCTGTACAAACAGGGACGGAAATATGCAAGGTCACGTTTCAGCAGCCTGTTTCCCCATCCCACCTGAGGACGACTGCTTGTGCGGCGATCAAAACGTCGTGATCCATTATATTTTCTACCTACGTGACTTTAACCGAAAAGAACCAAAGAGTATGGATTCCTGCAGTCACGAAACTTCAAATCAAGATTTAAAAAAAAAAAAGAGTTAAACGAGTCCGGCGATGAATGGGAAGAGGAGACACTGCCGGGGGGGGGGGGGGGGGGGGGGGGGGGGGGGAGAGACCACAGAGGTCGCTGCGCATCTCAACGGCGCAGCAGCAGCAGCTGCGGGACCTGGCGGAGGAGGGTTCGAGCGGCGTTGGGCGAGGGGGCCGCGGTGGGCGGCTTCAACGGCTTTGGCCACGGTGGTGGCATCGTGATCTTGAAATCGAGTAATAATTTGTAGTTTACAGACCAGCACTCTGCTTTATTGAACCACGAGGATGTGGCCACCGCACTGCCGGCCTCCCAAAAGGCAGGACCACCCCCCCCCGCGCCCCCCCCGACTTCAAGCGTGACACAGCTTATTATGCTTTAGTAATCAAGTAATTTTCTAAATGTTAAAAAAAATTTTAGTTTACCAAGAATGCTGACGACTTAACCAAGCATCGCCCATCACACGAGCAATAACAGAGGCTAAAACCTTGACAACATTTTCAGCGTTATCCGATTAGTTTAGTAATCCAATCGATAACAGACAGGGTAATTATTTAACTAATCGGATAGCCCAGCTCTCCGGCTATCTTTATAAAAACACATCGGTGAAACTTTGATACAAAAAAAAAACTATCCTGTCCTCTGCGCTCGTAGAATCTCAGACGCCCCCTCACAGATTCGCGCTCAGGTCAGCCTGGGAGGCAGAAAGGAGGGACCCCCCCTCCATCGCGAAGTTTAGGCCGAGCAAACCTAGGGGAAGACCCAAATCCAGAATTTCCTCAAAAGAATCGCTCACGCGGCGGGTTCGCGAGGTCCTGGGCGGCAGCTCTGTCTGCAACACCTCTGTTGGCAGACAACCCGTTAGCATTTTGTGAAACAAGGCCACACACCCTGCCGATGAGACTCAGAAAGCCGAAACCGATCTGGAGTTTTCTCCTGCTTAAATAAACAAATCGAACCCTTGTCTGCTCAAATGTTGTTTTCATTATTCAGAATCCACCACGGGAAAAGGTTGCAGTTTCAGCAAGCGCCACAATACTCCATGACTGCCTCCTAGTGGCCAGAGCATGTTCTGCTCAGTCAGAGCAAAATGTATCATCCGTTTATATTTCATGCCTTGCAAATACCATACGGCATTACTGCACTTGAGCGCCAATCAGAGAACAAAGGGCCTATTCAGTACACACGGTTTTGATTGTTAAAACAATTGGGCCTGGGCAGGGATGATGGCCGGTAGGCGAGGATAAGTTGGAGCGGCAGCTGGAGAGCAAAGAAG
The DNA here is from genome assembly GCF_048934315.1 of Petromyzon marinus. Classification (NCBI taxonomy): domain Eukaryota; kingdom Metazoa; phylum Chordata; class Hyperoartia; order Petromyzontiformes; family Petromyzontidae; genus Petromyzon; species Petromyzon marinus. The sequence continues at coordinate 6,415,080 of NC_133707.1, forward strand.
TGCAAGAGGTCGGCCACCAGGGGAGATCATCTGGTGTACATGCGCTGGGTGGATTGTTGAATTACGGGACCGAAAGATGTGAGTGTGTATGTTAAACCGCGCTAAAATCGGCCGTGCGGATTGTGGCGGCGGCTTTGGGAGGCCTTCATCCGACGGTGGAGTGGTCACGACCGACCGATGACGATAATGCTGATGGACGAATTCGCGAGGACAGCCCTCAACAGTGTGGAATGTTGAAGTATGACCGGGGAAGCCCAGCTCTCGGCTGCCCGGCGTGCACACCGCAACGCCCGTGTGGCCGCTACACGCCCGTGTCTCCCCCCCCCACCCCCCCGTGCCCAGTTGCAACACCTCACCTGCCTCCCGGGCCAGGAAACGAGCGATGGCAAAACTCTGGCTGATGATCTTGCCGTCCACCTCCAGCACAGGCACCTGCTTGAAGGGCAGGGCTGTGGAGAGAATAGCAAGGAGGTGGAGGGAAGCAGAGAGATGCACCGGTTATTAAAACGTAACGATGCATGGTTATAAAAAAACGTACAAGCAGGTGGCGTGGGTGCCGCCCGTTCTGTAAAACTGGTTTGCATCAACGAACTCTCAAGACATTGCTTGGCTTCAAACCTGCACGTGATTAGCAAGGTCACATGTTGTTGCGCGTCAGTCGACTCAAGTCAAAGGTCATGGGTCATATGTCACTCATATGACCCATGGGTCGCCGAGTTCATTCGGATCAGTGAATTGGTCTGGATCGGGTTCCGCTCTTCTCATGAATGTGGACGATTGTCCGAGCCTTCTTAGTGCAACGTTCTGCACGCATACTTACAGAGAAAAGCTCATTCACGGACCCCCCCCCCCCACCCGCACCCATGGGAATAGATTTTTCCTATTTTTTTCTGGCAACAAAACAGCCGTGTTAAGATGTTAAAACACCAAGCTGAAACCTTTTACAAGGAATCATGTCTGCATTAACCACAACACTTGTGGTCAGAATGCAACATTTAACACTCTGATAATATATGTGGCATTGTCTTAGAAACTGATTGGTGCACACCAGAGACAGCTTTCTTTTATGCCTAGTCTCAAAACAGTGCTAGACCAGAGGGCGCCAAAAGGCCCCCCCCCCCCACCCACATGTTCTGCACAGTTACAATGGCTCGACCCGACCTACGAATGCTTTGATATTTGCATTGCCATTTTTGCCCATCACCTTTTGGCGTTGGTCTCTGGGTCTAACACTGGTGGCGAGACAAGTCCGTAACGGAGGCCATCTCTGGTGAAGGCCATCGGTTCCGAGGACAATGCATTGCTCATCAGCATCATCATCATAGCATGTTTGTTTTAATGTTTTGCCACAAACACGTGTGGTTAATGCAGACTTGATGACTTGCAAGTAGGTGTCCATTTGGTGGTTTGAACATCTTTTAACACCTCCCGTAGGTGGTACTGCCGGAAAGGGTCAGTGCCTGTCCTTGTTTTCACCATCTCGATAGCGGCAAAAAAGGGCCCCATAGATAACCGTCTCGTTTTAACTCGTCGTCTTCGTGCCCAAATTGTTATCCTGGTTGTGCTGTCGGCATCACGTGACGAGACAAAGAATCCATCCGGACCCCTCACGGAGCGGTCCATCAACCCCTAAGCGCACGAGGAGGGCGCGGAGTTTAAAGAGAGATGCTGCAGAACCGCTCCCGCAGCCGCTCATCCACCACGAGGGTGCAGCACTTCCATACCTCAAACAGCTACCAAGACAGCACTGCCGGTCGAACTGAGAGTTAATCACTATCAGTGATGGTATTTAGCCAAATTAAGTGCAGAACCAAATATTTCATAAGATGGGTTTATTTAATTCTTATTCTGTGCGGTCATTGATCGGCGACTGGGCAGAGGTCACGAACCCATTGCAGTTGAGAGGCCCGTTTAATCCCACGGGTGGCTGCTTACGTTGACGCAAACATCGGTACTTTACTCAGTGCATGCATATAAAAAAAAACAGTGGGCAATTTTATTTGCAATGAGCGATGTCTCCGGCTTGTTAATACAAGCGCAGTGATGGAGGCCATCTTGCATAATGTAACCATATGTTAAATCACGATACTATGAAAACTAATCTTATCTACAGCAAGAATAAAGGGGGGCCCCCGTTTGGAACAAAAGTCTCTTGCTTTTTTCTGCACGGCAGATCTGCTCATTGGCAGAGAGTTTGGTTCAGGATAAGGAAGCCGTGAAGGATTTGTGAAATGTATTAGTTCTTGGGGGGGGGGGGGGGGGAGGTGAAAAATAAGACTGCCGTTAGAAGGGAAGAGGATAAGCCGATGGACAAAACGGCAGCTAGAGGAGAGAACGCCCCCAAGAGCATAACGACTACGGAGAGAGACGGAGTGGTGCGGTCAGCTCAAATGCGTGACGGGTGGTGGCATCGCAGGACCAGTAGGGATGGCGATGACACGGGTTGGGGGGGGGTGTGTGGATTGTCTTCATCCAGCAGTGGCAAAGCCACGACTAATAAGAACAATCATTCAATTCTGATTAATTAAGTGCATCATTTATATTTCCAAGAATTAGTGCGAGTGCCAGAAACCACACGGAGGCCAAAAGGAGGCGACACGGAGCCGGGTCCGCCAGGAGGTGGTGCAATTTTTACACTTTTCACTTCGGGTCGATGCAAGGCCAAGTGGTGAGCGATACCCGAACCAGACCTGCCAGCCACCGGCAATCACCAGTGTAGTAAAATATGGATAAACAACCAGCCCGATCCCTCAATGACCAACACAGCGTGGGAGCGAGAGGGGTGGGAGGGTGCTTGATCCAGCAGTGGATTAACTAACAAAGGGCAGCGTATGCACGCATTATGAACTCCTTTCGCAGCATACATCGCCAACCACGCTAATAGGAGGTGCAGGGAAGGACAGCGAGCTAAACACAAAAAACAGTTGTAAAGAAAATGAGATTTCAATCTAGATGACGATTTTAAAAAAGGTGCGTAGCCTCCAGTGGCTGCCTAACATCAGCAGGAAGAGCGTTCCAATATGGCAGCAGAGGCGCATCTGAAAGCGCCACGCAATGCGGTGACCGTCTTTGTTCGATGGTCAGCCAAAATCCGCTACGAGGATGACCGGAGTTCGCCGTCAGAAAAGGTGACAAAGGAGCAGCCCTGCAACGTCCTGATCGTGGCCACTCTACTGCCGGGAAGGGAGACTCCACTAGGGAGGTCGAGGGCTGCTCCTCTATTGGGCTTTGTCATCTGTTCTGTCCATGCAAGGCAGGTGTGAGCGCACCCCACCCTTGAGCTCACCACACGTGACCTGCCCATTGTTTACAGCCGTGATGTGTACACTCAAAACTGCTGGGTGGATATTACCATAGCATGCACACCAGAATATAATACCGTGTGTGTGTGTGTGGTCCTGGGGCTCCCGTAAGGGTCAACTCAGGTCTCAAATGACTACCTGGTTGCCGCGTGTAAAACATCGCCACTGGGGAGACAAAGGCGGTCGGGCGTCGTGCTGTCCACCCACACCCTCTCGTGCGCCGTGCCGGCCTTCATAGGTGCTACCTCGCTAACCGCGCTTGCCCCAACGGTCTTTGCAGAGAAAACTTCACATTCGCGGGCTAAAGGGCTTTTGCGCGCACGCACACACGCGCAAGCGTGGGTGTCGCGTACACAAGACGGGCCACGTGGCGACTGCTTCAGCGCGCCGGTTGCGTGTTGGAGAGTGAACCCATTTGCAATTCGAGCACGGCGATTGGACAAACAACGGCCACATCAGGCGGAGAGAGCCAGATAATGGCACGTTTATATACTCTTTGGTTCTTTCGGTAAAGTCACGTCTTTACCGAAAGGACCACAGAGTATGGATATTCCTGCAGTCACGAAAGATTCAAGGTCAAGATTATGACACGTTTATTATTTACGCGAATCAAGCTCAGAATAAAAAAAAACCCTTGCCATGGATAATATTGGTTGCGAAAACCTACTACTATTATTACTATAACCATTACTACTACTACACCACCACTACAACTACGTGTTAGACTGTCAATGGGCATGTTGGGGAGGGGTGGGGGGGGGGGGGGACGCTTACTGGGCTTGATTTTGGCCCACTCGGCTTGGTCCACGCGCTGGTCCTCGTACTTGATGTCCCCGTACGCGAAGATGTAGCGGGACAGCTCAGCACGTCCCTTCAAGTTGAAGTACGTCAGCTTGTATGTCGGCATTTTTGGGTCGGCTCCGGTAGCTGCGGGCAATCACCACATGGACAAAAAGGCAAAGTTAGCCTCGCTTCCAGATCCGCCGCGTACGGGGCCGTCCATAAATGACGTCACGCGATTTTGGAGGATTTTTTACCCCCCCACCCCAGTCACACGGCGTCACAAAAAGTCAGACCCCCCCCTCAAATATGACGTCACAAAGCTCTGCCCCCCCCCCCCCCAAAAAAACATGCTTCAAATCGCGTTAAACTATTGTCATTGTAGTGCGTAGTTAATGTGGCGCTGCACCGATGTTGTAGGAGAAAACATTTATAAAAAAAAAGTCTATTTAATTAAGTGGAACGTGTTGTCTATATTTATTTAAAGTTGCGCATGTTGATGTGACGTCACATTTCTCAAACCACCTCCCCCCCCTCGTCACAAATGTCTGACCCCCCCCCCCCAGGTGCGTGACGTCATTTATGGACGGCCCCTAAAATAAATAAAAACACATTAATTCCAGAAGTCTTCGCGGCCGCTTGGGCTCTCGCCTGTCCGGTCAATAGAAGCAGCAGCAGAAATTTTGACTTAAAGCTTTCGTGACTGCAGGAATTCATATTCCTTGGGCCTTTCGGTAAAGCCACGTAGATAGGTTCAAAAGAAAATAACAAAAAAATTTAATTAAAAAAAAACTACGACGTTTCGATCGCAACACAAGCGCTGGATGACGAACGCTTGTGTTGCGATCGAAACGTCGTAGTTTCGTGTTATAATTTTTTAAAACCTATCCACGTCACTTTACCGAAAGACCTAAAGAAAAAGCAGTAGGAGAGCTTCGAGGCAAGCGGTGGCTGGGCTCATGCGGGCCATATGACCTCGCGCCCAAAACGCAGCCTCGCCTGCCGGAGGAGGAGCTCGCCGATGAAACCCGTGTCCAGATCTCTCAAAAAAGGGACCTCTGCGAGCACCTCGCACAAGCAATCCAGTTCTTCGAACGTTTCAAGCCGGCGAGGGTATTGCTACTCGTAAAACACACACACACAATAAAAAAAGGGATTCACGTGTATCTCAAGGAAACAAAGGAGCTCCCTCATTGCGAGTGTTTACACACCCGCGTTTTGCGAAAGTCAAATAACCCCCAAGATCCGCACAGTGTGGGGGAGGCCTTCATCCAGCAGTGGATCAACACAAGGGCTCTTCTTACACATATGAAGGATACCGCACCAAATACTCATGGTAACCAATTGTCGGCAACGCATTGTATCAATGGAATACTGTGGCAAGTCTATCCTGTGACCTCCCCTAGGTCGACTTAGCTCTAAATGCACGATACCGCTCACCACTGGGATCACTACCACGCTGGGATCACAACCACACACATCAAAAACAACCCAGCAAATGTATACTCCCTTATTCCACAACCAGTGTCGGACGCAGCCTAATCCGACCTTTCACACACACACACCGAGGAATGCGTAAGCTAGTTTTGCACGTGCAGAAGTTGAAAAACTGGTCTTTAAAAACTGTTGGTAAGTAGTAGATGGTTCTATTGCGTTTTAGCTTGTCTTTAAAAAAATAAATCTATATACAAATGTACAGCGTTGGATCAGTTGTCTCTTTTGTTAGTTGGCCTGCTATGGCCATTGCACACACAATGACAAAAAAATATAGAACTTGGAAGCAACAACTCAACTGGGCCATTTAACTTCGCCTCCGCTCTCCCTCGCTCCAACTACAAACAAGAAATCAACAGCTGCCATGGACTGTCGTGCTGCGTGTGGCATTCATTGACGATGCCTCCTGGGAGAGGGTTCCGGAATTCTAGAGGAGACTGCGAACGTGTTTTTTTTTCTTTAAACAGTGACTTTTTTTCAACAGAATTAGCAAAGAAAACACATTACTGCGGAGGGAGCTGGTAGGAACGTTGGGTTGCTCGGTCAATGGCCAGGGTCAACGGCGGCACCACGTGGTGTATTCCGCAAATATGCCCGACTGTGAGGGCGGGCACAAGCCGGCGTGAGTAGGTTAAACGTTGAGTTTTATAAGGGCCCCTCCCTACCCAGCCCCTCCCCACCCCACCTAGCCCCTCCCCACCCCACCTAGCCCCACCCCACCCTCCTCACCCAGCCCCACCCACCCCACTCGGCCCCAACCTCCCCATACAGCCCCAACCTCCCCCATTCAGCCCCAACCTCCCCCCACCCAGCCCCTACCTCCCCCACCCAGCCCCTACCTCCCCCACCCAGCCCCTACCTCCCCCACCCAGCCCCTACCTCCCCCACCCAGCCCCTACCTCCCCCACTCAGCCCCAACCTCCCCCACCAGCCCCACCCTCTCCACCCTCCCCACCCCGCCCTATCCTCCCCAACCTCCCCCACCCAGCCCCACCCTCCCCACCCCACCCCCACCCACCCCCATTTTTGGAAGCACGACGGACGGACACACAACTTCCCTGTGAGCTGGTGTAACCAGGAGGTTCCTACTAGTATAAGCTAAAACTAACTTTTTGTTTTTTACCATGTAAGGCCCACTGAGCTATGTAGCTGTTTTTCATAAGTGACCTGGACACAAACGATCGCTCAACCAAGTGGCTTATCATGTGGACATTTTTTTTAAAGCCAAATACTCGAAACGCGTGATGTTGATTTTAAATGTGGAGGGAACAAACCAGACGACCCGGACAAAAATCCACGCGACCACGGGGAGAGAGAGACACCGCAAACTCCAAATGCACAGCAGGCGTCAGGGCCGAGATAGAACCCACGACCTCCTGTATACCAGGCGAGGGCGTTAACATCTCACCACCGTGGCGAGATGACATTACAGGGTGCGTCGTCTGCTTTGTGTCCTCAGCCACCCGGACGATAAGCGAACCCCTAGAACGAACGAGCTGAACTCACACACCCTGCTGCAATCGAACACAAGCAGCCGATAAAGGCCGCAAAAAAAACCACGAAACTTTTAGTTTTCTAGACGCCAGTTCGTAGCACCTCACACTACCACGGGTGCTTTACCTTCTTACTACGGTTACCAAATCAATCAGCTCCACGCAAATACAACAGATAGTTGGGGCAAGTGCTGTCCGATATCGGGAGGCCCCTAGGAACGTTTCACTTTTAAAAAAAATCTCGATTGAAAACTTTCTTTAGAACCGCTCTGTGGTAGCGTTGTCGTCTTCCCATTAGCACGGTTGGCTACGTACGGTGCGAAAGAAGTTTAACACAGTACACACACACATTCACCCAGTAAACATGTTGGACCAATGCTAGTCAAACGTTGCTTGCCGTTTTACTGGGACGCTCTTGAATGTGGCGGAATTCGGTAAAAAAAAAGTGACACTGTAAAAAAAAAAGACTCTGTCCTTGGACTATAGTGCCACAATGGGGGGTGGGTGCATTCTTTCTCTGCCAATCATCAGGTGCGTGTAGCGTGCAACGACTTTACATTATTAACTATTATGAACAAGACAGAACTGGTAAATCTGGAAATTGGGCGTTAGCGCTGGGTAGCTCGGATTGCAACAATGCATTGGAAACCTCGCCTCGCAGAAAGCCGGTTTACAGCGAAATATTGTAATATTTTTTTTCCCTTCATTAAAATGTGCCGCGTGTACACATTCCCGTCATCAGTCCTGTCGTAATTAATTAGAAAGCCAACAATTCACAAACACCCCGAAACGCACGTGGCTCGAATTTTATTGCAAGAGCATCACGACTGCAGTCTGATATCGAAGTCAAAGCCGTTCATCGTCGCTGCCATCGAGGAATTGGGAAGTTTTTTTTTCCCCCTTTCAACCACCCCTTAATATACGAGCGATAAACGTAAATGACTTTTGTATCGCACTAGTGCCAAAACGTTACCTTTCAATGATCAATTAGTGGCCATTTAAACTGGTAGAACTAACTTACAACGTCTTATCTCGTGTGTGCTTTTTAGTCAGCAAGATCTGGCCACGTTGAATGCAACGCACTAAAAATCAACTAAATATGAACTAAAAATAAACTAAAAATAAACTAAAAATAGCCATGTCCTTGCGGGTGCAGTGTCATTGCGCGATTTAGCTCACAACGTAGCGCAACATTCACAATGCGCACCGATCGGAATTGTGAAAAAAAGAGAAAGTTCTTACCTTGGGAGTCTTGGCTGAGATGTGTAAATGGCCTTAACCAGAAACTTGCAGAGCCCCAGGGAGAGAGTGGAGAGTGTTACCAAGCGGAGGCGGCTGCGGTATTTATACTCGGCTGTCTGACATTGCACAACCTCGCCCACTTTCCATGTTCACCCTCCCCCCATATCCTCCACACCACCCCCAGACCAAACCCCTCCCCAGCTATCACCACCCTCTCCGCCCCAAACTTTCCACATTCTCGAAAGCCCTCTCCCTCCCTCCCTCTCTCTCCAATTTACCCACAACCATAAAATCAGCCATCTCACTCTCCACATTTGCGCACCTCAATATCCGGAATTTTGTAACCCTCTTGCGTGGAAGTCGTTGCCGGGGACATTTTTTTGTTGACACGAGATTGAGACTCGGTGCTTTGCTCGAACATTCTACACTTAACACCAATAGGAGAGCGAATTCCTGTGCGTGTGTGAGATAATTCTGTCATGCCAACTGCATTATCTTCAGACAGAAAGAATCACTCGTTTGGCCCTTGGCTCTGTGCAATGATTAACCAAGCAGCAAGCAAACTTTTGCAGATGTTTCATTTAACATTCTTAAACATTATTTTCTTTAAACGTGCACAACGTGCAGGGGTTATTTTTTATTCCCCAAAGTGCACAGCAAATGGAAATATTCAGTAGAGTGAGATGTACGCAATGCAGTATCATTATGTGTAGTGTATAATGGCGCAGTGCAGTAATTGCATGTGTCCTGCGTTGTGTACTGTGGGGAGCGGTAGTGTAGTGGTTAGCACCACGAACCTCGCCACCTGGGATCGATTCCCGCACGCGGCCAACACCAGTGACGATTCTCTGAACCGGCTCTGGGCCTCCGCTAGGTTGACTCAGCCTCCAATGAGTACCTGGTGCGATGTGTAGTAAACATCGCCACTGGGGAGACAAAGGTGGCCGGGCGTGGTGGTGCTGGCCACCCACCCCCTCATGTGCCACAGTGCCGGCCTTCATTGGTGCTTCTTGCTAACAGCACTTGCCCCTACAGTATGTTAAGGCTATACGGGGGATTGTTGCATTTTTTTACTGTATTGCAAGTACCTTGCTAGCAGGGGGCAGTCCAGCAACATTCATTGTACTGTGCTAAGCTCCAACGTCTATGCTCTCCGCTTTCACCAACCCGCGCTAACCGGTGTGGTGAAGTATGGCCAAACACCCTCCACGCCCCGCATGGCGTCATGCAGCAGTGGATTTGCACCAATGTTGTACAATGTTACTGTGCATTATATTCCTCTAGTGACCGCGTGTATGCAATCCTGACTTTGCAAGAGTTGCTGTCAATTGCCCCATTAACATTGACTCGACGATCGTTAAACTGCAATTTATTTATTTATTTGACCATGAAAGTCCCGACTGAGTACCAAGACCTCTTTTCAAGAGGGCCCTGCAATTGAGATGTTTGGCCACCGTCGGCAATGAGCACCCCGTACAACAACAACAAACGCAACTGATACACTTCGATAAACGCTCAAAACCCCCACGCGGATGGATGCAATGATCCTTGCTGTACTGCCACCTACCGGCCACTTCGCAAGCCCAGCAGATTCGTTTCGGTCACAGGGGTGGGGAACGTCCGGCCCGCGGGCCGTATGGGGCCCGCGAAATCATTTGGTGTGGCCCTGCCAAGGCAACCGCAGGCGGGATTCGAAATTCAATAAATCTAGGAGCAAACCTGGAAAAGCAGTTGCGAGTAGCAGCAGCAACATCATCAATACCAGCTAACATCATCACACGCGCCTCACCAAAGAGAAGCAGTTCCAGCCATCGCATTAGGGGGTGAGTTAATTAAATGTTTGACCAAATATAACAGGCTAATTTTTAAGTTGATCATTTTGTATGGCCCGCGAATGATGTTTTAAATATCCAAATGGCCCTTGGCAGAAAATAAAGGTTCCCCACCCCTGGTAGGAGTTTCACCAAAGAGCGTGATCCTAGGGTTTTCTCTCGTCTCGCTTTCCTTTTTGGCACTTGGGTTGTTATTGACTGGGCTTTGTTACTCCGCTAGGCAGAGTTACTAAACTCCAAGTGCATGTGCCGTGACAATAATACTTACAGGTAGTCGTGGCAAAAACAATTAATGGCATGGGTTTGATTGCTGTCTCGTGGCCTTTATCCAAAACGCCGCAGGACTTTGCACTTTGGGTAAAACGGCACGCAACCCCGTGTCAACCGACCCACATTCTGTGTTGCGTAATGTTCACGTTGATAGATATCTCTGACGATGTCAGGAGACCTTCGTAATGTGCCGAGTCATTGTGGCTGCAATCGAAGACCACTTTTTGCAATCCATGGATGCTTCTGGACCTGAGATTGCACTGCGCTAAATGTGGTCCGGAGGTAATCTTTTCACGCATTCTAAATTTCGCGTCCCACTGGCGTTATAGTTTGACACCTCATTTTGCGCAAAAACTAGGAGCCCCCCCCCCCCATGCAGTGCCGGATTAAGCTAGTGCGGGGCCTGTAGCATATATTATTAAGGGGCCCTAAAACAAATATTAAAACACGCACTTTCTTTACTTGCAAAGTAAATTAATTGTATGTTTTCACTTGCTATACAGCCAGATAATACGACAAATAGCTAACCTTAAACACCCAGTCGTTCATAAAAGTTGAAGGGCAGTATAGTACTATAGTAATAGAGCAAGTGCAGAATCACTGAACCGGAATTGATAGCTTGAAAGCATTTAACGCGGGGCCCTTGAAAGTGCGGGGCCCGTAGCTACTACATGTGTAGCTACTTTTGCTACTCGGATAATCCGGCACTAACCCCCATGTGCATCTTGACGAGAGGGTGATTTGCTTATAACATTTGTGGCAGTTCACCAACATTGATTCAAAGAAGCCCTGCCGGTCCAGAGTTCGCTTGTGCCGAATCAATAAATCAATGCTGCTGAAGTTATGCACTCGCAGGAGGGTGTTGAGCCAATGTATCGCGTACGAAACCCGCTTTATTTTGTACGTACAGAGACAGATACAAATTACACGGATATAAATTACGGATTGAACTGACACGTGTTTGTTTTGTATAAACCCAAAAGCTTCGAGGCGATGTTCGACAGCACGCAAGTTCGGGGGGGGGGGGGGGTGAGACTCGTCAGATAAAATCGTAACTCGAACAAATGCGCGTTTGCGTGCGTGCCGACCTAGACAACGTGGGAAGCGGTCGTGTAGCGGTTAGCGTGCTGCTCACGGCCAACGCCGGTGACGATTATCTTGAATCGGTCCTGGGCCTCCCCTATGTCGACTCAGCCTCAAATGAGTACCTGGTGCGATGTGTAAACATCGCCACTGGGGAGACAAAGGCGACCGGGCGCGGTGTTGGCCACCCACCCCCTCGTGTGCCGTGCCGGCCTTCATAGATACTGCACGCTGACGGCACTTGCCCCAACAGTCTGTTGCAGGCTACACGGGGGATCTTTGTCTTTGTTTTGTACCGACTCTAGCTCAAACTTCGGTCGAATTACAACACGTGCTTTCATGAATAAATAGTGTTACGGACACCGTGTATATACATGGATGGATTTCAAAATAATTGTGACCCAGGCTGTATTCATTGTCTGCTGGCGGAACTTTGTTTAAAAATGGGGCAGGAAATGAAGATTCGAACACACACTCACCACACACTCCCCCACCTTACATCTCTCACCCTACAAATAGGCTCACCTGCACAAGGTGGTAATGGCCGCAATGGTTATTGTGCTCAGTAATTGTGCAGCATTGGGTAATCCGGTGCTGTGGCTGCGGTGGTCAGGGTTGGGCCTGGGGTGTGTGCACGTTTCAGGAGAAAGGTTCACTTCTTTGTGCTGTTCTCATCAATCTTGGCTCTTTCGGCGTTCTCAGGCCAACGACATGAAGAAGAAAAGTTGCCGAGTCACGCGAAGGCTGGGTTCTTGCTCAATGACATGAGCTCGCGGTTTCTCGCACACAGGCAGCCCTATAATCAAGGGCCTTTACATGTGTATGTTACAATACCGGGGCAGAGGAAATCAGTTTGAATTATAAGCCACCCACGCTAATGTGCATTTTGTCAATTATATATATTTTTTACCGGGATTATATGAATGCGTGCAGTGTGACACGATGTTTGAAATCCCGTGCATGATGCCTGTCCATGAAATGCATCATCATCGTGAAACATCAATCAATGCACTCAGTGTGCAAATTATTCTGGTTCATTGCTCTTTAAGATATAAATTGCGCCAATACTTATGTGATTACATTCAGGAAGCACATTGCGTCCATCAGCCTAATGATCGACCAGACTTAAGTTAACACTCAATATCCCGCGTTTACAATAGTTGAGTATGCATTTTTAGCTCGACCTGTACGCATGTTTAAAAGTATTTAAAGATTCCCCTTGGTGTACGTAGTTGCCAAATAAAAAAAATGCTGAATCACGTAGAGGGTGGGGTTTGCACATTGCTGCTCCCATTTGTGAGCAGCGAGGCAGTTTTAAAACATACTTTAGTTCCAAATAGCGTTTCGTCTGTCAGGCCAGACGATGACGATCCAGTGTGGATGTTACTATCCACGCCAAATAAATATATCTCCACGAAATAATCTAAAGCAGTGCTTTATACAGCTTTCCGTTTAGGAGGTTAACGTACTTTTATTCTTCACGCAGAAAATCAAACAAACATGGGAGCGGTGTGTAAACGTCTGCCTCGTTATGTTGTTACTGATATTGTCCACAGTGACAGCGTCATGATTTTGTATTGTTCATGTTTACAAGAAGGCCAGGTTAAATATGCGAGTGACTCTGTCGACCAATGGTACCGAGGCGGTTTTGCCAAACTCCCAAATAAATCAAATGTAGTTCATGTTAAGGGCGGATCTTGGTACTCCAGCCAGAAGGGCGTCTCGCGTGTTTTTTTGGGCCAGCTGACGAAGAAAACTAAATGAAATGACAAGCGGTGGATCGGCAAAAGGGTTGGCTACGTACGGTGCGAACGAAGTTTAACATACGTACGTACATGCATTGTGTGCGGATAACACAGCAATACCTACTGCTCCACTCACCATTGTCGTCATCGTCATACAAATGAATTACTTTGGGGCCGTCCATAAATGACGTCACGCACCTGGGGGGGGGGGTCAGACATTTGTGACGATGTGTGACGAGGGGGGGTTTGAGAAATGTGACGTCACATCAAAATGCGTAACTTTAAATAAATATAGACAACACGTTCTACTTAAATTTCGATTTAAAGCTTTCGTGACTGCAATGATTCATCTTCTTTGGTTCTTTCGGTAAAGTCACGTAGAATGAGAATAAAATAATAAATTGATAAAATAAAATAACACAATAATATTCTCACGACGTTGCGGCCACAACACAAGCGGCCTTCATCAGGTGAAGGGACGAGACTGTCTGGTGGGAGAGCGCTGGAGTGGAGTCCCACCAGACAGTCTCGTCCCTTCACCTGATGAAGGCCGCTTGTGTTGTGGCCGAAACGTCGTGAAAATATGATTGTGTTATTTTATTTTATCAATTTATTATTTTATTTTCATTCTACGTGACTTTACCGAAAGAACCAAATAAGACGTTCTACTTAATTAAAGAGACTTTTTAATAAATGTTTTCTCCTACAACATCAGAGTGCAGCGCCACATTAAATACGCACTACAATGACAATAGTTTAAAGCGATTTAAAGCACGTTTTATTCTTAATATGGAAATATGGTTTTGGGGGGGGGGGGGGAGCAGAGGTTTGTGACGTCATATTTGAGGGGGGTCTGACTTTTTGTGACGCCGTGTGACGAGGGGGGTGGGGGGTCAAAAATCGTCCAAAATCGCGTGACGTCATTTATGGACGGCCCCTTTCCCAAAAGACAAAAAAATACATCAGTGGCTCCTACTCCTGCTACTACACTGGCACTTGTGTTAATCGACGTGGTCTTGCGAGCAGGTGCCACTGTGTTCACATCAGTAACCGCGGCAGACAAGGACGATGACAATGGCCGTGCCACTCAGCCGTTTTAACAGGTGCTCGCTAACCGCAGTACGGTGCGAAAGAAGTTGAACATGCATGCGTACGTACAACTGAGGTGGCACCAACAGTCTGGCATTTCCTACGGTGGGATGTCTCGTCCCTGGCCTCACGTTGAGACAGTCGGCAGTGGTTAGGGCTTCATTCCGGAATATCGATGACGTTGATTATCTTACCACCGCAGGCACTCGGCTGACACGCTTGAAAAATTCAAATTTGAAATGAATTGGGGGGATGCCATCTGGGGAATGGTGACGATAGCCAAGTTAAAGGATTTATGGACTCTTCAACGGCGATCGTGCGTGAAATGTGGGTACAATTCCCTTCGTGTTTCGGTGAGCCGGTGAATAAAGCTCTGTTAACAATAAATGAAATCGCCCGCTGTTCTGCATTTCCGTCATTTTCTATAAAAAATATATATTTCAGTCCATAAGCCTAATGGCCTTGCGGACTTGGGTTCACCTCCAAAATGTTGTATTTACAATCGGCGAGGCAATAATGTATTCGTTTTATGGACCAATCCATAACCATCCTATAAACTTATTTCACCATTCATCTCGGCCTTGTGCTTTGCCATTCCTACGACAACGGTAGGACACGCGCTATCATTTACTCTGTGGATATTTTCACACCACAATTAACATTCATGCACGCGGCATTGCAATGCCACACGTCTAGGCGTATGTTTAAGAGCGATCGCTCACTGCCCTTTCTCACTCCAACTGCTGTATTAAACCCCACATCGCCCACCCAACACCACCACTCCCCCATACGAAACACCGCGTTGGTCATCTTGGGGGGGGGGGGGTCGGTGAAACGGTTCGAAAAGAATCCTCGTGGTAAGCCGAGCCGTGGCCACGATTTGAACTCAGGCGAAGGGGGTTCAAGCCAAAGTGCACAAACCGCTGCGCTGACACTCGCCCCAGAAAGGCGTATTACATGGTGTGTGTGTGTAGGTAACATTACACCTCTATATAACATTACACCTCCACCATCATCATTATAAATTAACCACTTTCCTAAGTGAATTAAAGATTGTATGGACTTTGTGCATCACTCGTTAAAAGTGTTTAACTCTCCCTCGTCGTGTTTGCCCTGTCCAGACTAAAAACACAAAGTGTGGGGGTTTGTGCACGAGATTGAGACGGTTCAAGGGTGTTCTCGACAAACTGTTGTACACTCGTGTCGGCTGCTATAGTACACACGAGTTAATCATTTAGAACCCCTTTCGCAATTCATTGCTTGATGTGGCTTGGCTCTCCAACACACGAGTGACGAATTGGCCAAATTCTGTTTACGTGACAACCCCTTTACTAAGTTGTCTGTGCCGGGTGGTGGCGAGTTTAACGACACACTTATATATTTACGCGATCTAACCACCAAAAAAAACCCCTCTATTATGGATGTTGTGTTTAGATTGTTGTCCTTCCCCCCCCCCCCCACCTCCGATTAGCGCGGTTAGCTACGTACGGCACGAAAGAAGTTCAACGCATATACATACATCAGAGAGTATGCATGTCTCGTGAAGCTATTGCATTTGGGTGTAATGGGATTGAATTGAGGACATAAAATACTGGAGGCGAGTGAGAACCGATGGGAGTGGGTTGTTTTTGTTGTTGTAAAGACTTCATTTGATTGCCTCTCCATCGTGGGCAACAGACATCGTGGCAAAACGATAATTATCGAAAAAATTATTCAATCCTGAAGCAATTATTGGATTCAGAACGGTGACAATCTTATTGCCTGGGTGGTGATGTGGGGGTTGTAGTTGGGGCAATGAGGGGCGGGGGGGGAGCTGGGATGAATGGATTGTGGTAGCATTCTTTAAGACACGAGCTTTTTCCCCGTCGAAGGCTGACTGCCTCGTGATTCTTACCCCGTGCACCGCATACCATCCGTCGTGGCTTTACCATTGACCGACGGACGTGCTGGCAAACGTGTCCGTTATCACAATAGAATACTCACGAAGGCAAACGCATTCGCGAGGGCGGACACGTTCTCCGTGTGTGAGCCTTGCTTACACCTCGTCTCATTCATTAATGGCAGAAACATGGCATTGAACGCGGTGTTGCACGTGATAGACATTCCAACCGTCCCACCAAAAGTAAAATTACATTCTGCAGTTACGTGAATGGTAGGGTGGAATTCAAGCTTTGATGGAAATGTAATCACGATTTTTGTTTAACACGTAGGCACAAATCTGGCTGTCCGCCCAATTAAGCTAGTTGTAATTGCTGGCGAAACGTCGTACTCAGATTATAAATGTTGTGGATTTGCTCTCCAACACACCGGTGTACTGTACTAGAAACGAATTGGCACATTCTGTTTACGTGACAAACCTTACTAATTGGCTGTCGGGTGGTGGCGGGTTTAATTACACATTTATATTCATGCGATCTAACCCAAAAACGCCTATATTATGGACGATTTTTTATTGCCATCACTAAAAATGACCGTCGAGTAAAACGTGAACGCAACGACAATCCCAAGGACACACACTCCACTCCTGTCGACTCTCATCGTGCGCTCGTCTTTCCAAGCCGGGGAAGGCCCACTGAGCTTCATCAGCAGCGTGGAAGGGAGGTATCTGGGATCATCAGAGTTCACCTACCTCCACCTGAGTCCACCTGAGTCCACCTGAGACCAGCTAAGTCCACCTGAGTCCACCTGAGACCAGCTGAGTCCACCTGAGTCCACCTGAGCCCACCTGAGACCATCTGAGTCCACCTGAGTCCATCTGAGTCCACCTGAGTCCAGCTGAGTCCAGCTGAGTCCACCGTCGAGTCCGTTGAGGGGCCGCTCGCCGACCTCAGCGGGCCTTACCTGGTCAAATAAAATTAATTCAACAATGACGCACGCGGTGTGTCGATGAGCACGTCCACAGAGCGGGCTGCGGTGGTCACGTTGGCCCCCCGGGTGTAGAGGGAGAGGAGGGTGGCGACTCACGGTCCTGGCCGGGCACGGAAGCTGTTGAGCAGCAGCAGCAGCAGGGCCCTTGACTGGCGCGGCACCTCGAAGCCAGGAAGACGAATGGAGCGGGGTCGACGACAAGGAAGTAGTTTACTACTACCACGAATGGCACGGGAGAGGTCCCTCGGAGCTCTCATTTGTAAACAATTCATGCCAAGCACGATTTCACGCCTTTTCAAGACTTGCCGTGTGCCCGAAATTCCGCTAAAAGTGGTTCTGCCGAACTCATGAAAATGGTTAACAGCGTACAGTGCAAAGTTGTGCACTGCATGTACCGGGCACTCCAGATGTCTCGTGACCCCCAATTAATTGACCCCGAATATATGTATGTTTTCTTTGCATATTCACTTGTTTTAAATAAACCTCACTTTAAAAATATTAAGTTTTAGATAATTAAATGGTGGTCAAAAGACACCGGGACCATCAGCCTTTTCCAGACCACCAGTTCAAAATAATTGAAAGTGTGGCCACTTTGTCGCTGAGATCACCGACGCAAAAGGGTTAAGTCATTAGTGGATGGCCTCCTGGCTCTGATATCACTCAACTTGGTTCAGATACCACTCGCCACTGGTGGCATCTGCGGCCAAAACACATTTTCAAGGGTTGTAGGGTTCATAGTTAAGTGCCCTAGCCACAACTGCGCCGTAATTTTCACCGCAAGAATTATACTCTACTACATTACCAAACAGGGCTTGTGGTATACAGGGACTCCTCTACTTACGAACGAGTTAGGTTCCAGAGGTATGTTCGTAAGTCGATTCATTCGTAAGTCCAACTTTATTCCTGTTGATTCTAAACATGTACGGCATGTACAGCAAACACGGGGGATGGCTTTAAAAGGTGTATAATCTCCCGTAGATGTAGATGCCACTGGTTATTTAATGTGCTGCAGATTTAGATGCCACTGGTTCTTCACGTGCTGCAGATCTATCTATTGCTCGGCGGTTGAACTTGCGGTCCGAACAGGCAACTGGACATAGGGACAGGTTTGTTCGTATATCTGAAAGTTCGTAAGTCGAATGTTCGTAAATAAAGGAGTCCCTGTAAAATTGTTGCCGGGAGGAAACATTCTGTCAGCAATTAAGAATGAACAAACCGGCTGTGCTGGTTTTGAACTAGGATAGTGGACACTTCTCGACACGCGCACACCTCCTGTATTCCATTCTCGCGAATGCCGGCAGCAGCAGCAATCAATATATTCAGGAGCTTCAAGTTCAATTTTCATTTATTAGGTATAGCCCTGTGAGCCATGTGGCTCTTGAGTCGGGTGCAACCGCAACAAACAAAATATGAACAGAGAAACATCTTAAAGCGACGACGCGCAACAGAAACATCCTTGATAAGCAAGCAAATCTTCCAGAAAAAAAAACACCGTATTACAACGCTGTGTGCAAAAATCCCAGTGTGATGCAAGAGAAACAATAACAACCATAATACAATTTAGATTCAAGTTATCAGGCCAACTCCGCACTTCCGCAAGAAACATGGCTTAACCATGTTTTAGAAATCACCAAAATGAAGCTGTAAAATACAATGTAACAACAGTAATCATAGGAACTGTGATTCAAATTTAACAATAAACGATGTACATAACATGTACGAACAAACTTGCAGCCATATCTGTCAGCATGACACTCCCCGTGTATGATGTGTGAGTCAATGGTAGTGAGTGTATGATGTGTGAGTCAGCGTATGATAAGTGAGTCAGTGTATGATGTGAGTCAGTGGTAGTGTGAGTGAGTGTATGATGTGCGAGTGAGTCAGCGTATTATGAGTGTATGATGAGTGAATCATTGTATGATGATTGAATGGGTCAGTGGTTGTGTGAGTGTATGATGTGTGAGTCAGCATATGATGAGTCAGTGTATGATGTGTGAGTCAGCGTATGATGAGTGAGTCAGTGTATGATATGAGTGAGTCAGTGTATGATGTGTGAGTGAGTCAGTGTATGATGTGTGAGTGAGTCAGCGTATGATGAGTGAGTGTATCACGGCCTCCTCCACGCCATCGCGGCCTCCTCCACGCCATCGCGGCCTCCTCCCCGCCATCGCGGCCTCCTCCCAGCCATCGTGGCCTCCTCTACGCCATCGCGGCCTCCTCCCCGCCATCGCGGCCTCCTCCCCGCCATCGTGGCCTCCTCCCGACCATCGCGGCCTCCTCCCCGCCATCGCGGCCTCCTCCCCGCCATCGCGGCCTCCTCCCGACCATCGTGGCCTCCTCTACGCCATCGCGGCCTCCTCCCCGCCATCGCGGCCTCCTCCCAGCCATCGCGGCCTCCTCCCGACCATCGTGGCCTCCTCCCCGCCATCGCGGCCTCCTCCCCGTCATCGCGGCCTCCTCCCCGCCATCGCGGCCTCCTCCGCGCCATCGCAGGCGCTAAATGTCAATGTCCGAGGCATGCTCGCCACGAGGAGAGGGCTTCCGCACCGGAGAGAGTTTGTGTGGTTTTGCTATTACACCGTTGAAGGAGTGGGGTTACGACATGGTGCAGCTTGGGTTGCATGGCCAGTCGCGCTCTGCACGTGAGCCGTGTGGCTCGTCTTGAATGTTCCACACCATGAAGGAGACGCGGCGCGCCGGCCTCCTGCTGTTACACAACACCTTACGCACAGTGTTGAAAGAGATGTGGGGAAAAGAAAAACAAATACCCGCGTTGCCTGCACACTACACAGGTGACGGCTCCCGTTGCCCCCCCGGTTACAGGGCATCGTCTTACCTGGGCGGGTGATTAAAAAAAACGACCGTTCGAGGGCTTTGTATACGTCGGCACACACAATGGATGTTGTTTCTACACGACTTTGAGTGATGCAGCATAGGGGGTTCTGGGTGTCAGTGCCACGGCACACAGAGACGGACTCAGCCAGGTAAATCCGGCAGGTGCACCGTGACACGACCTGCGAGCGGGGTGCGACATGCGGTGGGCCCTGCACGTACTCCACTTGGTGGTGGTGAATCGCTATGATAATGACCTCCCCCCCCCACCGCATCATGCGAGAGGAGCTGGTGTCAGGCCTTCTTGCCCAGCTTCACGGACCGGGATTCCCACGGGAGACTCTCTCACGGGGCCGAGCGAGTTGCAACCAGGTAACGTGGCACCACGCGCTTTGCCCTGGCCTGGTTGTTTACTGCTGAGCATCTGTGGACTAAAAGAGCTCCGGAGCTCATCGGATTACTCCAGCCCAAATATCTGATTAGTTGAATTATAGCAATGGCCAGGGAATAAAATCCAGGTATCTGGATTTGTTTATCATGGCTCACAGTGAACCGGTGCATTACTGCTAGCTACCATGATTCCCCATACAGCCCAACATTGCTGTTATTGTAGCCAGCACCGATTAAGTCTGACACGGGGCATGTAGCTTGTCCCACGCCCAAGCCACCTT
This sequence comes from Petromyzon marinus, assembly GCF_048934315.1. Lineage (NCBI taxonomy): Eukaryota > Metazoa > Chordata > Hyperoartia > Petromyzontiformes > Petromyzontidae > Petromyzon > Petromyzon marinus. Next base: position 6,435,781 of record NC_133707.1, read on the forward strand.
TGTTCCACCATCGGTTATGATTTACACACCACGCTATTCAATGACGGCTGGGTCAACTCAGGACCTGTGAAGAAAACACTAGGTAATGTTTGGCAAGGTTGGGAATTAAAGTAAAGATAACTGGGTTCGTAGTGCGGTGCGCAAACAACTACGGCACGGCTCCCCAACACAAAGGTCCCCCGTGTAGCCTTAACCGACTGTTGGGGCAAGTGCACAAAGACACACACGGCGCCCGTGCCAGGCCAAGTGCACTCCGAGACCACGTGAAGTATCGAAGGCTCGCTGACAGGTTACGGGACAGACTCAGGTGCCATGGGTTGACTGAGATGACTGACTGGTAGAGGCACCAGATGTGCCCCCTACTGCGCCAACTTGCTATATTCTATCCGCCCGGCGCTGCGCTCGTTGTTGTAAGCGTCGCTCCTCCGCCCTCCATTGTTGTTGGAGGACCATTGCCTACAACTGCCCAGCAGCATTCTTCGCAAGCCTCCTCCAGATGCCATCTTGACACCGCTGATAGTGGCCTTCGGCAAGTCCACTCAGCTCTACATCATCCCGTAACGTATTAGCTCCATCTTTTCTCCAGCTCGTGTCGTGCCCGTTTAGCCCCCCCTCTATCCAGTCAAACAGAAGCTGCTTGGACTGGGCATGCAATGGCTGGCCATGCGGGCTACATGACCCATCCATACAAAGATTCCCCGTATATCCTGAACAGACTGTTGGGGATAGGTGATGTTCGCGAGCCATACGCTCACACACACGCGCGCACGCACTCACGCTTAATTGATGGAAGAGCCAAATTTATTACTCCCCTTGTGATGCATGGCAGCAGTGACATTTTACACGCGACGCAATTGATTTGTACAAGTACAGTGTAATATATATTAAGCTTTTAGGCATTAACATGCAGTGCCCTGTGGCCAACCACACATCTATACAAACGTTCATCCGCAACCGACACCTCCACGCGAATCGACTGCACTGCCAAGACCACCGCGGCTCTGGGGAGATGCGATTGTACACACACAATATGACCAACCCCACGCCGCCGTGCCACCCACACACACACCCCACCAAAGCGGCAGGAGTTAAAACACCAACCACCACGGAATACATTACACGGGCACGCACGCACGCACGCCACTGAAACAGTCGAAAGCAATGGCACAGTAAAAGACATCTCACGGTGTGCGCGATGGGATTTTATAGTCGGACATATATAAGTAGCACATGTATATGCACCGTACGTACGCAAATAATACACCAAAAGCAGATACAGCTTTCCAAAATGTGCTAATTATTAAGGCCAGGGCCGTCCATAGGGGGTGGGGGGGGACCCAGGGCAAATCCCACTGTGGGCCCCCTGACGCCTGCAAACTAAATCGGAAGTATTACATCATCTGACGCCATGACGTCGAAGCACGCCCCACCCCCCCCCCCCAAAGAGCGGGGCCCGGGGCAGTCGCCCCGATTCGCCATTACCCAAGGGACGGCTCTAGTGAAGACACTCACTGAACCGGGAACTGAGGTTTTGCGACCTTTCCGATCGTTCGACCGCGAGCAATTTAGCGTATGTATTTTAAAATATACTATTGCTTTTGGATCTACAGCTTCCGGTTTTCTTTGTTTTTGTATCTTACACGCGCCGTATCGCATTTCACACTCTTGCCGACGCATTCTGAACCACAGCGTTAAATGAGCAAATGCAATTAAACTGCAGTCGCGGATAAAATTGCTAAAATATAGCGCGACGGCTGATATATAGTGCGGGTGTTCACAAAGGCCTACAAATAACATCCAGTATATTTGTTATCAACATCAAATGGTGTGGTACCGCAGCATGATTAATTAACAAAAACACAACATAGGGACCTGGAGAGGTGTCGACATGTCAATTTATACCACAGCTGTAAGAAATGTGTTTAACTGGTTAGTCATGACATGTGCTCAACAAAAAATGGGGGGGGGGGGAGAAGAAATAATAATATAAGATCCATCCCCTGTAAGATTGTGTTGCATTTATAACCGCGAACCGCACATAAATAATCTACCGCTTTCACGCACGAATTCAATGCACCACTAAAAATGTCACAGCCAAAAGATACGGGTCAATCCAAAGCAGATTTTTTTTTTTTAATTTGAAACTCAATAAAAAACAAAAGTATAACTTAACGGCGCTAACAACTCAGGACTGACAACTCACAACGTGGACAGGTAATCCTATGAATTCTATGACGAATATATTTGCCTGACAGGATAGGGGATATAGATATTAAGAGGGAGGGGGGGGGGGGGGCTGGAAACGTAAACAATAAATAAACGTTCAATGATTACAAAACAAATCAAGAACAACAATTCACGAGTCCCGCACGAGGCATCGGAGCCCCCGCCGCTCAGTTTTTTGTTTGTTTGCGAGCATTTCGCAGGAGACTCGACAGCCGCATCGTGAGATGCGTGCTCGCGCGCTTCACGGCTCGAAGCTGCGGCTGAACAAGTGTACATTGCGCGCCAGACTCGGAGGGGGGGGGGGGGGTGGTGGTAGTAATGCACCACAGCAGCAGCAGCGAAAGCGACCGCCTTCAATGCGAACCGTCGCACGTCCCCGCAGCGTGCCTGCGACGTCGCGTTCGCATCGCCCAGTGGTCGGGTTCAAGCGAAGCGTTGCAGCTTTCACCAATACTGCTGTGCCCACCACCCTCGACCCCGTTAGGAGGGTTGACCCCGCATGCAAGCGGGCCGATTAATGATCTCGGACGTGGAATGGTAGAAATCGTGCAATGGGTTTCCAGTTCAGCAGGAGGAATGACTCCACTCTATTCAAATAGAGAAACCAAATCATCTATTTCTCATGACTGTTCCAAGTGTATTCATACGTATCAAAAAAAGATGTATAAATTAGGGGTTGAACGATGTGGTGGTTCATCAACTCATCACAATTATTAAACAAAAGATATATGCGTAATCGTAGAAATCGGTTTTCCATTCATATGTGCTGTATATAACGGGTTCATGTCATACCATTCACAACATGAAATGGATTCGTGAATTGAATTGCAACAAGTCTTCCGTAGCTGGGATGATTAAATAGATGCATTTATTAAGCGCCGTGGGCAAATAATTTTTGTCGAAGTTCATTAACCGTCATGTACGACAAATCATACCCAGCACAATTGCGACGTGAAGACATCGCCAATTGTGTTTCGTGCTTTCTGACTGGCCGAGTGATCGCCTCGACAATCGGTAGCATAACCGATTCCTTAATTGATCGGATAGACCTGCTCTAAATTCTTTGCATGGCGCGGCGAGCGAGTCAATTCACCTCTAGTGCAAGTACAGTACAGTAAAACCTTGGATTGCGAGCATAATTCGTTCCGGAAACGTGTTTGTAATCTAAAGCACTCGCATATCAAAGCACTCATATATCAGTTGTGATCACGTGATGCTCGGCAGACAAAGCGTATACGTACTACTCGTATTGCAAGACCTCGCTCGTTTATCAAATTAAAATTTACTTGAAATGTTTGTTCGTCTTGCAAAACACTCGCAGACCAAGTTACTTGCAATCCAAGGTTTTACTGTATATATATCCTGGTCGAAAGTGGGATGCATTCTTCAAGGGGGGCAATGATGATTGATTTTTCCAAACTTACCGCTGCTCAAATAAACAACTCCTCAAGCAGTACAGAGACAAGTGGAAACCCCAAAGATTGTGATGAAATGTCATTTCCGACGTCATCTCAAATAGGGTGCGAGGTTGGCGGATTGACTGCAACAGGTACAAGACATTCGGTTCTAACGTCGCCACAGCTGAAGCATTCAACGTTAAAACCACTGCCTTCTAATTATACCGTAGGCTTCCTTAAACGAATTTCGGACCTTGCGATTTTAAGCAAGGCCTTAAACCGATGTATGTTGAACTTCTTTCACACCGTACGTAGCCAACCGTGCTGATCCGAAATGCTCAGCGACTTGGGCTCGTGTGTGTGTGTGTTTCGATTGCGTAACGAAATCACGCGGAACGCGCCCGATGTCAGATCTCTGAATCTAAGAGAGCAGGAGTTCGGCCCGGACAGTGCTTACAGCATGGGCGACCAACGTGCACCGTGACAAGAGGCGAGGCTAAAGTTGAAGGCGGAAGCAGAGCGGCACCATCAACGCAGCGACATTGCAAACCCTCTCTCCTACCTTCGCTAAACCGCAACTGACCAGCCGGGTGATGTATGGTGAGAAAAAAAAACGTCAGGTATGGCAGTAGCTTTGGCTCAGATAAGCAAAGGCTGAGGTACCCATAACAAATATAAAATTTGAGCATTTAATAAAGAAACGGAAACAAAAAATGGTATGTGGAACCATGAACGCAAACGAAAGGGAAAGGCATGAAATCGACGTGGCAGTGTGCGACGGGACAAATTGTTAAGTGTAGAAAACAAGGTCTTTGTACACTTTGTGTGTGGTGGTCTGAGTCAAGTGATCGATGTTGCCGCTCTGTGGTTTACGACTGCAGTTCCAGTCAAAGAGCACTTTGCTGTCTCTGGTGTAGACCAATCAGTTTCAAAGGCAATCCAAGGATGTTTTGTTTGCATGTTTTGCCACAAGTACGTGTAGTTAATGCAGACACGATGCCTTGCAATAGGTGTGCCTTTTTGGTGTCTGGACATCTTAACACATCCTGTTTTATTGCCAGAAGGGGAAAAGCCTATTCGGCATATACTGCCAAAAAGGGTCCCCATAGCCATCTTCCTTTCTGTTTACCAACACATCCTTGTTTCATCGAATGGAACCGTATCATGCCGGGGTAAGATAACCTGTAAATAGTAGGTATCTTTGGGCTTGGGGGGGGGGCTAGTGGCAGGGTAGAGGAAGCAGAGAGGGGGGGGCTTAGTAGCGTCTGAGTCAATAGGCATCGGCCCGTAACAGAGCACGCGGCATGCGCACGCGTACTTGCCCGCAGACGCTTTCTACCATCCGGCAATGCTCCGCGTCCGATCATCGTTCATTCGCGACGCGTAGCTGCTGCTGCCTCTGCTGCCTCTGCTGCCGCTGCTGCTGCTGCCGCCGCGCCTCCGGTCCACAGAACAACGCAGGGCGGTTTTCTGAACTCGCGTGGTGTGCCCGCGTGAATCCAATTCACCTCGTCCGGGTCCTCCGGTCACGTCTATTCGCGCGCAAACTCGCACACGGGCATGTCGTGGCTCCCTCGCGTGGCCTCGGTTCTGCGCGATGAGCGTGTTTCATGAGGATCGGACTCAACCGGCGTAGGAGGAACCGAGTTGAAAAACCCCGCGTGACCCGCGCATCTCTCAGCGCAGAATGTACGAACACCGCAGTGGTGTTGCTTCCTTTCCCACGTTGTTCAATCTGTGCTATGCACACTTTGTACGCGTACCGTACGAGTGCAGTGGATTTGGTGAGGGGCCTGGAAGAGCGCGGAAAGCAAAGGTCGGTGTTTGAGATTTCCCCAACTGACAGATGGAGCACGTGCTTAGTTCCAACCCATGCGTAAACACAACGCAAGCAAACGCACAGCACAAACCCGTATTCGTATGTCATTACATCTATCGAGGGTAGCCTACATCCGCAAGGACACAACGTTACGACGTATTTGTCAGGAGCGCTTTGGAACATCTTACGATTGGTCACCGCTCAGACTGGCGACATTTGTGCAGATTCATAGCAACTTAAAAGTTTTGTTCTTTAAATGATGCGCATTCACTAAATGTACTTTGAGTAAACATGGTTTTCAGTGGAGAAAAGACACACAAAGTATACCCGTTTCACAACCGCGCCCGACAGCGCCGCACAAACTACGCCGCCCTTCCCACTCGCTAACCTACGCACCCTCACGGCGTACACCCACGTGAACACACACGCGTGTGTGTGCACGCGTGCACGCGTGCACGAGGATGGTGGTGACGGCTGTGCACGATACTCATCAGAATCCCACAACCTATTTGTATTCTAAACAGAAAAGCCAACACGGGGTGAGCAATTGGGAGCGATGGCATCTCCTACGACCCACCGCTTTCACGATTAGAAATGCGAATCGCACACACGTGTACGCACGTACACACACACGCGAAGCCAACACAGCGGGTTTTACCTGCACACTCGTGCGAGCCTACGGCCAAACACATTACACGATGTACCCTATAGGCTGCAATGTTAAGGATGTTATTGGCACTGTCACCCAACGTACGGCACAGTTTACGGCACAGCACGGCGCACACGAGCCCCACGCGAATCTTTTTTACTCGGGGGCTTAATACGCGTGTAATAGAGCGCTACGGACTAGACCTCAAACGACATGGTGACGGCAGCCACGGATGCTTTTGAGTGGATGGGCTTGGGCAGGGCGAAAGGGAAGGATGGACTGTGCTGGATGCTGTGGACGTGAGGAAGGAGAAACGTAGGGGCCACCATTGCAGAAGTAGACGGGACGACGCGTGGCTTCCGCGTGCGAATTTAGATGCCATCTTGCTGACTGGAGGTCCTTTAAAACACTGCAGGCACTAACAACGCCGTCGATCGATTCGATCGCCGATATTAACCTGGTCAGGGCACGGCGAGACCGACTGCCCCCGGTTTTTGTGCAGGGCAACCCTGACTAAGATAATAAACCAGGAACGGCGGGGTTCACGCCGGGGCCGCGTGGTCCCAACGTGCCGGCACGCGCCAACGTTGGGGCGACGCGGTGCGGCACGTCGCGCGTTCGCGACTGGAACAATAAAAATTGTCGCAGCAACTCGGGGCTCTGCCCCCCCCCCCCCCCCTTTGCTCCGCCGACTGGCCGCCGGCTCGCGTAACGTTCACTTAACGTCCCCGAGTTAAACCTCGGAGGTACGCGGCAGCGGGGTTAACTTAACGTGCCCCGCCACGTCACGTAAGCGAGGCTTAAGCGTTGCGTTAAGTGATCCGCGGTGAGCCCACCCAAACGTGGAACCGCGATCACACCTTCCCGCCTGCAAGGCTACCACCGGGAGAGAGCGATACTCGCGCCCGTCAGCAAGATGGGCACCCTACTTGACGCAAAAACACACCGCCACGTCATCTCATCATCTCCTGCACCTGCAGCAGGGGATGCAGGTGCAACCCCGGTGGGGCGGGGGGGGGGGTGTGGGGGATGGGGGCCCTACGGCCGATTCTGCTCCTGCAAGTCGGACACGTTGCGACGGACGCGAGCCCCCGTCAGCTCCGGCTCGGCACTGGCGCCCGCGGCGGCGTGCGCCAGCGTCGGGCTGGATCGCGCCTTCCGCATGGCAGTGCCCTCGCCGTCCGGGGCGACAGCGGGGCACGAGGGCGACCCCACGGCCGCCTCCAGCAAGTAGAGGTCGTCCGAGCCCAGCTTCATCTTCGCGCGCAGCAGAGTCACGTAGGTGCCGTAGCGCGTTTTCTGCGGCAGGGAGCAGTCGCGGGTACAGTCACGAGTTTGTGTGTCGCACGGTAATATTTACGTCTCCCCCTTTTACGCGTTTGTCGCAAACACGTCGTCACTTTGTTACTGCCCTGGCGATAACCCGGACTTATGTAATCATTTGTTTACATTTCGTCACTTGACTATTTTGCACTTCTATCGTTTCGTTGTGTTGTTTGCTGTTGTAACTTGCTGACCACCTGCCCATACTGGACATCCGTGATTAAAAGAGCTTCATAGCCCATTGGGATTCCTCCCGCAGTATAAATAGAGAATTCTGATCCTGACGTCGTTGACAGCATCGTCCGCCATTTTCTCATCATCCGTCGTCTCTCAGCCTTCGCCTCCACCACCCACGACCACTACCCTGTGCGTCGCTTCTTTGATTGACGTCGTTTCGATGTTCGATGTTCGTCGTCGCACCTCCCAGGAATGCATCCCCGACATAAACCGTGGGGCATTACTGCATAACAATCTGCGACGTGCATCTGATTGTCTATTAACAGTTGGCCAACTGTCCATACCTGTCAACCCCTTATCAGTGCCTACCCTATTACAGACCAATTCAGACCTTATTGGTCACCCCGTGCCCTTATAAATCTCAACGTTCATCCTACAAAATCCCATCACAAGGGAGAAACACAAACAAATAGACCAACCTTATTTTTTTTGCCCGTATTGAAACGGCTGTATGCCGTATGGACCTGAAAACTCAATTTCCCTGCACAAGAATACGGGTAAACCGTATGGGCTGACAGCTATGGATATCGCACACAATTTGCATCAAAAGCATTGAATGTAGCTGCTGCCCCAAAAGTATTGGAAACACTCAGTGTCGTCTCTTCCAATTGCCATTCTGTCATCTCTGTCCTCGTTTAATCCGCCTATTAAAATCACCAAAGTTTAAGTGTGAATGTAATTTGACAACACAATTTATATTATTAAGTTTGCTTGTTTTTTCATCTGTAATTGCGCAATGCTTTGATGTTGTCTGCCGGCCGAGTCGGCCTTCGAAAAAGAGCTTATTAGCTCTACGGGCTTTACTGTGGAAATACAATTCCGATTCTTACGCACAAATACCCGATGCGAAATACAAAAACATATTTATCTCACTGCTGCCATTTTTCACTGAACGATCTCATGCTGTGCTTATTTGAAATAAATTTAGAGGTAAAGGTGCAGCCCTGAAATGTCTTGCTCGTGCCGCTGCTCGCTAAAGGGGACTCCGCTCGAGGAAGGTCAAAGGTACGAGGAAGAGGCGGGAGCACCCACACTCTACCCCACCGCACGCGACCGGCCGATGGGCTAACTGTGATTTACCAAAATATATTTCTGGGTGGACAGAGGCACCACGCACGCGTGTGTATAGTTTACTCACTGCCGCTTTTTCACTGAACATTTAACGTGTTCATCTATTAAGTTTAATTGTTCTTTTTCGATTTAAAGCTTTCGTGACTGCAGGGATTCATATTCTTGGTTCTTTCGGTAAAGTCACGTAGAAGGGAAATAATAAAATAAAAATAAAACAATTAAATTCTCACGGCGTTTCGATTGCAACACCAGCAATCATCATCAGGTGTAAAAACCACAGCAAGAACATTTTTAAAAAGTGGCGGTTTTATCTAAAAAGTGGCTTTTTTTTCTAAACCGCCACTTTTAAAAAAAAATTCTTGCTGTGGTTTTCACACCTGATGATGATTGCTTGTGTTGCAATCGAAACGTCATGAGAATTGTTTTGTTTTAGTAGTATTATTTTATTATTTCCCTTCTACGTGACTTTACCGAAAGAACCAATAATATTAATTGTTCTTGTTTATCTGGTTTATCTGGCTGGGTGGCGATATGGTCAGAGTGTGAGTCTCACAGTTAGAAGTTGGCGAGTTTAAATCTCGGGTCAGGGGTCAACTCAGCCCATCATCTCTTCGAGATTGACATAACAGGCACCAGTTTGTGTCAAGTTAACAGCGGTTGTCCTAAACATCGACTAGCCAAAATAGTGGATTCCCACCACTAGGTTCAGGCTGTAGTGAGAGAGGACTGCTCTGGTTTGGAACCAATGGAAGTGTTTAACCAGTCAAGGGATTAATAAAAATAACATCGACTGTAAAGCTTGGTGTGAACACAGCTGAATAGTAGCGAGTGCTTTCACCGCAATTTATTTGAATTAAATTCATAACGAATAGTGAGCGACGGCGTTTCCAACACAACAGCCAATTCTAGATAACGACGTCACGTTTTCTCGTGTCCCCCTTTTCAGCGCAAATCAACTGATGGTTAATTTACTCCAAAAATGACTGGTCCAGCAGAAACATATACTCGGCAGTGAAACGTCAAAGCCAACGCTATTTTACATTTAGCACAATAATGTAATTTACCGAAAGTAAATGTACTCGTCTATTCCAATGCCATTTGCGAGAGAATAAATCTCAAGAAATAATACAATTGCCGATTTAGTATGTGTTTAATTACCGTGCACTCAAGATGTATTTAAATCTCCAAAGAGTTTATTAATTATTTTGTCTATCGCCAGCAAAACCAACCCACGACGTTAAAAATAAATCCGAGGATGGATTGAACGAAGATTGCAACACGGAAGCCACCGCCTTCCAAAAAAAAAAATCAATTGCCCCGCAGCCTAACCCCATCAACGCTCGCGCAGAGCGACAGACACAGCTACGGATTGTGAAGGATTCAATTCTGAGCCCCTGCAATCCACCCCGAGCGAAATGCGCGCGTGCAACAGCAAGAGCATTTGTCTCGCGGAAACATGCAAGCAAAGCGTTTACTCTTCTGCAATGTCCTTTGGTCGTTCTGAAACGTGCGGGAGGCAGAATAAAGATAACAGCAAAGTCAGCCCGGGTCAATCCTGTAAATTGTGCAGGAATGTGCAATCACTGGGTTCCCATCGAGGAGGAGGAGAAATAACTCAACGGCATTTGAATGAGCTGAGTAACTTGCTGCTTGATCACAATGGAATTGTCCTCCTTCGGAGGCCACTCCTGGCTTTGTTGTACATTGTGGGGCAGCCAGAGATTGTGGCAGCTTGGGGAGGACTTCATCCGGCAGTGGATTAACTATGGCAGAGAGTGGTGATGGTGACTGGCTTTGTGTACTCTAATTGATGCACTGTTTTTACAGTTGTCCCCCAATTACAACTGCCTACACACGTTTTTATCCATTCTATCAATCTTCCATCCGACTAACTTTTGAATATTGGCACTTATAATCGTCAAAAATGAGTTAATTGGAATCCTGGTAAATCAGGGGTCGGAAACGCCAGGGCTCTGGGCCCTATGTGGCCCATTACATTATTTCATACGACCTGCGGCTACACGATGCAGACCACTTCATAAAAACAGCCTGCAATACAATATTTATCCATCACTGCAACAAGCACCTCAGCTGCACTAATTGGGTACTGGAGTGAAATATGATGACTATTGTAGCACCGTTCTCTAATTTTAGCACGCTCAGTAAAGGCGACCCCTAATTATTTTGTATAAGGCTAAGGTTCATGTTAATGAGTGGCCCTAGCCAAAGGTATTTGAGAGTCCTATTCTTTCCTCATTAAGGAAACAGATCCCCCACTCCTACAGGCAACAATGCTGTGGCATTGGAAGTAGCGATGGGAGAGCGGAAAGGAAGAGGGAAGAGCAATGGAGACGTATGTGGAACTTCTTTCGCACCGTACGTAGCCAACCGTGCTAATCTGAGGTGCGGGGAAAGGACAACAAGCTAAACACAAAAAGCAGTTCTGAAGAAATTAGTTTGTCAATCTAGATGATTTAAAAGTGCACAACTCCAGTGGCTTCCTAATATTGGAAGGAAGAGCATTCCAGATGACCGTGAAACAGTATCTGAAAGCGCGATGCGCTGACCATCTTCATTCGATGGATGAGCCATAAGCTGCCGCTACTGTGAAATGCAAATGTGATCGGCTGAGTCACCTCGAACTCGAGGTAGTGCTGCTTGAGACGGTAGTCATCGGCCTCCTTGGCACGCACGCGACGCGGGTCAGGTGGGTAGGAGCGATGCTGGTCCAGGTCAGAGGTCACGCCCTTAAGCTTGTCCTCATGTGAGCGAAGCTGCTCCTCCTGGCATCCCGTGTGCGCGCATGCATGCCCGAGAGAGAGGAAGAGAGTGAGATTTAAAGAGCCACGCACGCATAGAGTTCCACCAAGGCTCACTCCATAAAACAACGCACCGTCGAACGCTTTGGCAATAGCGCGCGTGACATACATGTGTGAGAAAAGATTAGTTGGACCGCCCAATTAACCGCTTCCTTCCCCTTCATTCCCCATCACCCCGATTCACCCCAAGTGCGCACGCTTTTCCAGAGAGGCACATTCATCACTGTTAGGAAGGCAGGACTAGGAGGTCAAGGTTGCAGACAGGACTTGAGAGTGAGCGTGTGCGTGTGTGTTCGTGTGTATTCAACAGACGTTTGACGGTTTGGTGGGCAGTGGCGAATAAAGGGAGGCTGACGCACCAAGGGGCGGGTCTCGGGTTAAGCTATTGACCACATGTGGGGACCGCGCAGAGTGGATGTGGCTTGGGGACTTGATTAAGGTAGCAGAAGGACCGCAATGTCAACCGGGCAGATTTGCGGCGGTGGCAGGCGGCACCGCATCGGATAAACCATTATTAGAGCGAGCAGCAGCCACCAAAGCCAACCAGTGGCATGTGTTAAGGGAAATTAACTGCACTGACAGGAGCTCCGCAGTTCCCGGAGCCGGTCGATATTCAGTGTCCCTAACGGAAGTAACGTCGCACCTGGAGGTGACGTGCGTTAACGAGGTTAGTCAACGTGCTGGGTGGCTCCTGCCGGGACAGGAAACCGTAATGAGGAGGGGGGCACGCCAAGGGAATGTTGCTTAAAAGCGTTCCTGCGGTACTGCTCGATGACCCTCCATGAATCTGATCAAATGGTTGTATGCACTGTATGTTGAACTTATTTCACAGCGTACGTAGCGCATCGTGCTAATCGGAGGTGAGAGAGGAAGATCAAACGAAACAGAAAAAGCAGTTCTAAATAAATTAGTTTTCAATCTAGATTTAATCATGCTTAACGCATTTAACACGGTAGGATTTGCGTAGCCAATATCATGATTAATTATAGATTTTTTTTCGGTTAGGCCAAAAACCCAAGAATCAATAAAAAAATTAAATGAGAAAGAATTATAATTTTAATTGATATAGTGTCTAAATATTATTGGAATATTATGGTTGCCACGCACAGCCTTGCATCATGCATGCATGATGAACTTCTTTCTCACCGTACGTAGCCAACCGCGCTAATCAGAGACACGCGGAATGGACAACAAACTAACCACAACAAGCAGTTGTATAAAAATTACATTTCAATCTAGATTTTAAAGTGCACAGCTCCGGTGGCTTCCTAATTATCGGAAGAGCGTTCCAGACGGCCGCAGAAGGCGCATCTGAAAGCGCGCGATGCGGTGACCACCGTCTTCGTTGGATGGTTAAGCCAAAAGCCGCTGCAGCAGCAAGGCTCACCGGAGTTCGCGTGACGGTTCATGCTTCTCGACGAGCTCAGCAAGGCATTTGGGTCCGTGCTCTGCAACCAAATGACTTAACAAAATAATGTAACGGAGAAAGTCCGATGGACCAAGCCCAAGCATCGCTGCGCAAGCGTTTCAAGCGCGGCCAGGCCGATTGGCCGGGTGAGTTCACCTGCGGCAGCTTGGTGGCAGACGCCGGCAGCAGCGGTCGGCTGAAGCGCTTCTGGGATCCGATGGCCGCCGGGAATGGCGGAGCCGAGAAGAGGGTGGCCACCAGATTTATGCGCGTGATCCACGACTCCATCTCTTGGGTGTTCCTGCGAGCGCAAGGAAACGGATCGCATGGGCACACGCATGCACACAACGGCAACATCACGGTACCACTCGTATTTGCTTTCCACCCAGTTTTTTTTATGGTAGGTTACACACATGCCACCGGTACCACTGTAGACACACTTGCTTCACGGTGGTGTTAACTACCTCGCCTGGTATACAGGAAATCCTGGGTTCGATCCCAACTCTGACCCCTGCATATTTGGAGTTTGCGTGTCTCTCTCCCCGTGGTCGCGTGGATTTCGCGCCTGGTCCTCCGGTTTAGATATGGTCAAATGACTCCCACGACCCGCACGGTGTGGGGAGGCCCTCGTTCGGCAGTGGGTGAACAAAAGGACTGTGCATGTACCACAATGGCACGAGCCTCTGAGATGTACGGGTTACTGAACCTCAGTTTGTGTCTCTTGCAGTGGAGACTGTTGGCCACTATCTCCCATGAGCCCTCCACACGTATCTTGAATCTCTGCACACCAATCAAACTTGACTTGATTCATGTTTTCCACCTCCCATGAACCACCACGATCAAGCAACCAAACAGTCCGAGACTGTCCTTAGATGCCAATATGTTGTCGGTGATAGATTACTTGGCTTCTGGAGGGGAGAGTAGGTTATACTTTGTTTTATCCATAGTTCTTAATTTAATCCACAGAGATTAATTACCTCCATTATACAGAACTGAAACATCGTGTTAATCCTAAAGCAATAATTATTTATTACTTGCAGTTATTTTATTGCTAGATTTTGTTGTTACTTGGCATAATTTGTATTTTTGTTTAATTTCATATTCTGCGCCTCTGTTCTACATACTTATTATAAATATCACTAGGGTTCTTCCTCGCAGAATAAACTTAATCTCACACTGTGCTACCAAACAGAATTGCAGATGGAAGTGAAAGCAAGGTGTAGTGGTATCAACAGCATTTGCTGCGATGACTCAGTTTTATTAAGCAGAGCTAAACCTTAATAATAGATGTCTGAAGGAGATGAGAGCTAGGATTGCTGTGGGAAAGTGGTATGTTAGCAAAAACAGTGCTGTTGATATGTTGGCTAAGCCGGGAATTGAATAGCAGCCTTGTAAAGACTCTAGTTGGGAATGTGGTGTTATGATGAGCAGAGACAGAAGCTGAGAAAGTAATACATTAGAAGACTGGAGAGGCTTGAGATACGGGTTAGCTTTGAAAGGACATAAATGGTAACTCACCAGCGGCAAGTGGAGAAACAAATGACTTGTAAAAATTCGGGGGTGGAAAAAATCTGGATGGGGCACAGCGTCACGGGGGATGGCTCGCCAAAGCATACTGGAAGGATTCTGGGAAAAAGCTGAAAACTAAAGGCACCGGACTTTACGACTCGGAAGGGGTGCAATGGTGAAAAATTAAGGGGGCAGCCGTAAGATCGGACAGGATGGAGGGAACCCGAGCTGCAAAACCCGCACATCCGATTAGCACGGTTGGTTACGTACGGCGCGAAAGAAGCTCAGCATACATCACACGGGCATGCCCTCGAATCTCAAGACAGCAAGGGCACACCGGCGGCCTGGCGGCCCGGCCGCCTCGGCACGGCGACGAGGCCGCCACGTGCGAGGGATCACTCACGGGGCCTGCAGGAGGAAGACGCGCCAGTCGGCCGTCTTCAGCTTGAGCACGTGCGGCCGCTTGGTGTAGTCGGTGGCGCGCGTGGCCAGGGCGTGGTGCACGCTCACCGCCTGCTTCGCGTCGTCGTCGGACACCGGCGTGTCCGCCTTGTGCTCGTCCTTGGCCAACGACAAATCGCCCATTGCATTTCAGTTGGGGGGGAGGAGGGTTAGCGATCCGCAGCAATCATCGACGCGCCACCACCCACCACCTTCACCGGTCAACTGATGCCCCTGGTCACTCACCGTGGTCTCGTGAGTTCTCTCACCTGGATAAGCAAAATCAACTTGAAACTTCGAACACTGCCATTCCCCAAACACCACCACCACCACCACGATTCAGAGTCACGATGTAGAAGGTGATGATTTTAATTCGCACTTTACAATTAAAGTTGCAAGCGTTAATGTGTTAGCTACGTCCGTCTGTGCCGTCTCCCCGCAACAGAAGGGGCCACGATAACTCTCGTAAAAGATGATCAGAACGTGTTTGTTTGCATGTTCACCACAGGTTCGTGTGGTTAATGCAGACTTGATGCCTTGAAAAAGGTGTATGTTTAGTGTTTGAACATCTTACCACTTCTAGATTTGAAGTTTTCGTGACTGCAATGATCCATACTCTATGGTTCTTTCGGTAAAGTCACATACCTACGTGACTTTACAGAAATAACCAAAGAGTATCTTACCATATTCTTGGTTCTTTTATGTGACTTTACCGAAAGAACCAAGAATATGAAGCACTGCAGTCACGAAAGCTTTAAATCAGTATCTTACCACTTGTTTTATTGCCAGAAAGGGCAAAACCTATTCTTATTTTTCATCAAACTGAGCTTAATAGTCAAAATGAAATTATTAATCAATGCATTACTAAACCTATATTGCCCAGCTGGGAGAGCTTCACACGGTGTTATTTTATGCCATTTCCAAGTTGCCTTTTTGAGCCTTATCTGGTAAATGAAATAAAAAGTTGAAATAGTTAATCGGGCGGTGTGTTGTTTGGCGTCGCAGGAACGAGGGATATCAGGAACACATCCGAGGGGTCGAGGTGGACAACGCTTTAACTGCGACGCTCGGCTCGCCACCAAGACGTGGCCACGCGGTAGCGCTCTCGCCGCTTGTTGCAGAAGTTCGTGGTTCAAATCCGGCGGCCACCCCGGGTAAGACCGCCGGTGTAAAAACGGTTTAAGAAAGAGATAACGCTGGGCGCCGTCTGCTTCACAGCGGACGTTAAGCGTCACGTGACCTTTTTTCCCATGAGTAGGCCATTACGTGCTGACGTCATGGTCACAAATGACTCAAATGGGATTATACATTGCGAGTATCCCCCCCCCCCCCGCCCACACACACGCCCCCTCCACCTACTGACAGACCACAGACTGAGGGAAATTGTCGATGCCAATTTATGTGGTTTCCTCCCCAAATGAGTAGATCGATGGAATGGTCCCCCCACTGGTGAGTAAAATGTCCTGATGTTCCTGATAAAGAAACCTACTTCCTGCACAGAAAAAAATGTAAATACGTATTACGTCCTTGCAGGGAATCATGGGTAACATATAAAACAGAACACATGCCTTCGCTTTGTATATGAGAATACGTTTTACAATTTCTGGCAATAAAAAAACAGGTGTTACGATGTTACGTCTGATTCCTTGAAAAAGGTTTCTGTTTGGTGTTTTAACATCCAAACAACTATTTTATTGGCAGAAAGGGTGAAACCTATTCTTATATTCTGATACGTGGCAAGGAAGGTCCCATGATCCATCTCTTTGCATACACTTTTTTAATTCCATCGGAAGGCATGCAGGCTGATGAGACTAAAAGATTTTTTTACATACAAAGAGATGGACTTTTGTCCTCATGTTATTGATTGTCCAGCGAGCGGGTATTCCTATGCATACCGTGACTCCATCTTTGCTTCATCCAACAAACAACCCACCATCAAAGCGGTTGATATTAACAGGCACGTACCACCATGCCTGGTAGAAAGGGCATTATATATATGGGTACTGTCTATATACGGATAGCTGTCAACTGTGGCACTTCAACATCTTCATCTTTCGAGTGATACGCTCCGATGGTTTTTAGTGTGGGGAGGATGGCCTACACCTGGATCTGTGCGAGACACGCCAGATAATTTTCCACAGCCGTAACAATGTACCACGGACTTCTATGCGGCTGGGGGTATTTGAGTGGGACAGACCGACTGCTTGTTCGTTGTAATATCTGTGTTGCACTAACTGGCACACAGGCAACGAACAAAGGCAGCCAATATTAAAAATAGTTTTAAATATATTTTTTTACCAGCCTCATCATTTACTGGTGAGTCACTGAAACGTTATCCTACCTTATTATTACAGCTTGTTTAAGTAGTTGTTTAGAATCAGTAAATAGATGGTTTAAAGCAGTTTATTTATTTTAGCGCATTGTGTAGATGTCACGCGTTCACTGTGCTCGACGGGAGAACTCTCCGCTGTATCACGTTACACGCTCTAACACCAGGTAGCAGCTGCGACCCGGGACTTTGGCGGTAAGAGTTGGTGGGTCACGCAGAGATCTGTGGAACTCCATGGTGCTACACGAAGGCTGTTCGACAGCAATTTAGTTCACGAACCCATCTGTGCTGACCTGTTCGGTGTTATCTCCTCGAATGGTTGAGTGTTCTCCAGTTTCCTCTCACATGCAAGGCACTCGTTTAAAACGAGAACCAGCCAAACATCCCAATGCAGGACCGTGCTTTGTTATTACCGTGCTTTGTTCGCGCAATTACAGAAAACGTATGACCCCATTTTTTCCCTTTTTGTTTGAAGGCGATGGTTTAGCAGCGGCACTTGGATTCATGCTGTGTTTTTGTTTGTTTGTATGAGCACAACCACAGGGTTAATACACACTCAGGCGACAATCAACCAAATTATAGCTTCGGGCATGAGCCTTGTTGGAATGCTGCCAAGCACACCAATCATGTGACCTGTCACGGCTGATGTGGCCATAATAACAATGACGTTGATAAGCGGATTACCGTAGTTGGTCATACATTATTTATGACGCAGAGTTGCTGTTGATGCTGGTCACAGTATGGACAGACGTCTTCATGTTGTAAAATAAAACACAATGGTGGCGATGATGATAATTTAACGGAGAAACGATGCATCAATTCTTAAACTCACGACGCATGCGTCGAATCGATGGTTTTTAACTCGCGTACAATTTACGTGACGAGGTTCATGTAACCACTCCAGCCACTAGAGGCCGCTACATCCACCACGATGTAAAAAAAAAGAATCATAAACCCTAAATCTTGACGATTCATGGAATTGCAGGGTATATCATCACACCCCTAACAACTGGAGTTATGTGTTTGAGCTACCCATGAAGGGTATCCACAGGGTCGAGCACCACAACTATTTTCAGGCGGGTTGAACTATGGGAAGTTTGCTCAATTTCGGATGAATGTTTGCGTGTGTGAGAGAGACAATGATAGACGAACCCACGGATTAAAGGAGCCAGCAACGTACTTCCTGCACTGCTATTAGCCACCTCGTATTGATGATGATCGTGATAACCAGGAGCGTAATGATGATGCATTGATTGACATTGATTCTTAAGTGCAAGATGCGTGGATCGAGAATTGCGCGCGTGAGAATCCACATTTGTCTCATCTGTGAACTGTCCAGCCTCTAGACGCCGCAACGTTCGCCGTGGTTTAGAAAATAAGAATTGATTCCCTCGATCGTGATAATTAATCACATCGCCCGATAGAAGCCGAGCCTTAGCGACGACGATGGTGGACGTGGTGGCAGGAAGTGACTGCCACGGTCGCGATTATGATTTGTAATCGGCTGCATGGCTGTTCCGATGATGTTGTAGCACCTAATTAACCCTTTCTCGTTTCTGAGACGTCTCCAAGTAGCAGAATGGGGGTCCCGTTCACCGCTGAATCCCGGAACGCGTGAGTGGTTTGCGTACATTTTATTTAGAGAGGCGTAGCGCAGCTGTTTTTAAAAAGACATTGTACTCACTGCAGAGAACCGTAGCGACACGACCGCCACTCTATGATAGCTGGCGCCAAACTGTGCCACACGCCCTCCCGCATGGCCTTGTGGGAGCCTCGGTAAGTCTTCTGAACTGAAGACGTCCCGACAAAGTGATTTTACTTTAGTTTTTATTCCAACTGGGTAAGGGTTAAGCATCTATGTCGAGAAGCACATTTCATAAGAGATGTGAGCTTTTACTAACAATACCTGATGATGATGGATTTCATTTCCAGAAAAAACGTCGTACAATACGTTGCTCGCTTTTCAAAGTGAACGGTTTGCTGAAAAACAAAAATCAATCGGCACGGTTTCCCACAAGATCTGTTGGGCTTTGGCGGGTGCTGGGAGAGGATTATGGCTCCGAATGACATAATACCTACGTGATATACCTCAAGAGAAATGAACTGCGAATCGTTATGCTGGTCGCGAAAAGCCTACGTGTGGAATTAGGTGGCGATGGTGGTGACTGTGCGAGCGATGTCACGAACCTTCTGCAAATAGAGGATCATCCCCTTGAGCACTGCGTGGAAAGATTTCCACCCTCGCTTGCCAAGCGGCGCTGGAACGGCACACACACGCAACACAAACGTCAGGAGAGAGGCACGGCCTTCGCCGGTAGAGAAGCCCCGAAGAAAAACGTTCTCCCCTGTATCTCCTCCATTGGGTGATGCCCCAGCAGAATCTGGCAACACACAGCGTCGACTATCCGCCCTGACGAATTAACCACCCACATCCAGTGCAGTAACACACCCATATGTTATATATATATTCACATCCAACCTTTTCACATGTCTGCCTATATCTCAGTCGGATATGCGACATTGTACTGCAGCAACAACAATAATAATCAGCAAAACATTTTTTTCTTGCTGTGGATTTCCCACCTGATGATGATTTCTTGTTGCAATAGAAACGTCGTGATTTATACCTACGTGACTTTACCGGAAGAACCAAAGAGCAATAATTAAAGTGTCCGTCATTTCTCCAGTAAAATCTCAGCGAGTAACAGGACTTTTTGAGCAGGTTCCTACATTTGGGATGCTTGGCTAATTGCCTTTGAATGTGCTCGTTATCATCCGAACTCGAAGGCGAAGCAAGTTTGAACCTGATCGGCAGATGAATGATCATCCGGGCTTGCCAGGCGTTGTAAGGCATGGGACTACAAGGAGGCAAGGAGATGGAGGAGTTAAACGACATCCCCTCATATGTATGGGGATTTTTTCCGGGCAATCCGATTTCCTCCCACATTGAGCCAATAATGAACAGAATTTGGGCAAATATACCCAACCTCAGAAGGGCCCTCTTGAAATATAATCTGAGTCTCTGGGGTAAATAACTTGACTATTATATACTGAAAGAAGAATAACATTCACGATGTTCCGCATGCGGGAGGAATAACGGGAGAAACCCCATGAATTTGAAGTAGCACTCAAGGCTCCACACGAATAGATTCAAAAAGCCATCAGTGCACTCCCTTCTGCTTAGACACTTAGGAGGCAAAGCCTACGCAAAGCCGAAATATTCCTAGGCTGTATCCCATCCAAGTACTAACCAGGCTCCAACCTGCTTTGACTTCTGAGATCTTACAAGAGTGGGTTATACTCTGACGGTGCGGCCGATGGCAGGACGATACAGAGACGACCAACATGGAGTCCACTTGTACTCGGAAATTTCAACCGTAAGCGATACGACTGTCGAAAATGCTCACGGTGTTTCTTGTCACTTAGGAACACCGGCCTAAGGAAACATTATTGGAATAGCTGTACATATTACGCTGACAACTAGGGGGGAAGCGGGGGGGGGGGGGGGAAGGGCTCGAGCCGACAATATTTTAAGTTCGGCGGAAATGCCATTGCTGCGCAAAGCCAGTAAAAAGCAACTAGACTACAGAAAACAAGGTCAGTTACAGCATTGGCAGCAAGATGGAATGGCCTATGGCAGAGCCACCCTGACTTGGGGCAGCCCACGTTGCGTGTGTCATAAATAACAGTGGGGAGAGCGTATGGTCATAATTCATCCTGGCTAGCTGAGTGTAAATGGGGCAATTCTGGCTAATATTGATCAACGTTAGCTAATTTGTAGATAGGGTACTCTATTACCCTCAACTTTAGAGACAGTTACGATAATTAATCAGCCGCATCTGCTCCCAGACGCATATATTATTTTTCCATCTCTCCACGCTCAATAAAACCGCTGATGGAGCTTAAAAGAGATTGATAAACATTGAAAGCCAATAATAATAATAACTGGAAAAATCCGGTTGGCTGCGTATGGTGCGAAAGAAGCTCAACAAACGTATAATATACGTATGTAAATGATAGCTACCATTTCCTGACGGTGAAATTGGCATGGGCATCAACTCCACCGCATAATCAGGGCCATTGCCGAGGGTCATTAGGCACGGAAATCGAAAAAACAAACAGACTCTCCAAGCGGTCGTGTGCACGCATGATAATTTGTTGAAAGCTTTTCGTAGTTAAAATCTTAACAACAGAAGCAATCCAATTTGCTTCAAAGTGCTTTGCCGCGATACAGAATGGCTGCTGAAACTACGTCAAGTCCCGCTGCTGCTGCTGCTGCTTCACCTGGCTAAATAGCACAGGCACCGAGGCTTAACGTGGTTGGGGGTAACTGTAAATTGGAGAAGAGATGCATCGTGAAGTGCGCTCATTGCTTCCCGGTGATATATTTCCAATGGAGCATTGCCCCTCCCCTCCCCAGCAGTGGGAGGCAGCGAGAGGCAAAAGCGCACCAAGCAGCTTAAGGCCCCAAACCCTGCCAAATTCGTGAGAAAAAAATACTGTGGGACATGTCAAATGTCAGATCAAATCTCAATCTTAATAAAACGCAACAAGTGAATTAACAAGCCAAAATCATCTCACTCATCTCCATCTGGCCTGCATCTCTTATCCTCTCGTCTCGCCGAGGTTTTTATTTACATTTCTCTCGTATCACGGCATCATTATCTCAACCGCGTACTCTTCTGAAATCTCGTGGGGATTTAATGCTACGAAATATAGAAAAACACTGGAAAAAAACCCACGCCCTGCAGCTACGCGGACGCGAGCGAACGGCAGCCGTGATTGCTCGCCGAGCTGCCGCGCAACGGAAAGCAGAAGTGTTTGTGACTCGCAGCTTTCAGAGGTTCTGTTTTCACGGCTCTACCTCCCAGTGCGCATGCACGGTCCCGTCATTTTGTCTCATTAGGGGCTTTGTATTGTTTGGACTCCCCTCGAGCCTCCCTCCCCCCCTCTGTAGCAATTGCCGCCAACTTCTCGAGGTGTAACATTTAGAAGCAATCTCCTCCCACGATCGCCGTCGCTCCGCTACGATCGCCGTCGCTCCGCTACGATCGCCGTCTCTCCGCTACGATCGCCATCTCTCCACTACGATCGCCATCGCTCCCGCTACGATCGACATCTCTCCTCTACGATCGACATCTCTCCTCTACGATCGCCG
Source organism: Petromyzon marinus (assembly GCF_048934315.1). Lineage (NCBI taxonomy): Eukaryota > Metazoa > Chordata > Hyperoartia > Petromyzontiformes > Petromyzontidae > Petromyzon > Petromyzon marinus. The sequence continues at coordinate 6,458,167 of NC_133707.1, forward strand.
TCGCTCCGCTACGATCGCCGTCTCTCCGCTACGATCGACATCTCTCCACTACGATCGCCATCTCTCCGCTACGATCGACATCTCTCCGCTACGATCACCGTCGCTCCGCTACGATTGCCGTCTCTCCGCTACAATCGCCGTCTCTCCGCTACGATCGCCGTCGCTCCGCTACGATCGCCGTCTCTCCGCTACGATCGCCGTCGCTCCGCTACGATCGCCGTTCTCTCCGCTACGATCGCCGTCGCTCCGCTACGATCGCCGTCTCTCCGCTACGATCGCCGTCTCTCCGCTACGATCGCCATCGCTCCCGCTACGATCTCCATCGCTCCCGCTACGATCACCTCTTCGCTCTTCGCAGCTTACTCGGTGGGGGGAGCGTGGGAGAGGAAAAGTGGCACTGGCACAAAATGTTGACGGAAAAACATCGCACTTCGCGACAAACTTCCAGGGCGGCACGGAAGCGGCTCATGGGTAATCTCGCCAAGCGTGTTTCACGGTCACATCTGCAAATTAAATATATTGAAGAATTGTAACTGGCGATGATAATCACAACTGCAAAATGGCCCGTACGATGATTGTGGTTTTGACATGGTACCACATATCGGCATGGCTCGTTGTTGGAAGGTAGCAAGTTTAAATCAAAGTTGTGGGTTCACTCAGCCCATCATTCCTCCGGGGTCGATAAAATAATTACCAATGTGTGAGGAAGACAAGAATGATTGTTCATAGGAATGCGGAGTTTTCACCACTGCCTCAGTGCTGTAAACAGGAGATGAATACGTCACTGCGATGCCCATATGAGCAGGCAATCAGTTGGTCACGTTTATATTAACTGGCGGTATCACGCTACTGCGGCAATCCTCGTGCGTGTATCTGTGTGCGCGTGTGTGCGCATGTGTGTGCGCGTGTGTGTGTGTTACATATGTAAACATGATCGTAAATGGTGAGGGGTGGTAGTGTAGCGGTTAGCGGTTTGTGCCACGAACCCGGCGACCCGCGTTCGATTCCCGCTCACGGTCAACACCAGTGACGATTATCTGAACCGGTCCTGGGCCTCCCCTAGGTCGACTCAGCCTTAAGCGAGTGCCTGGTGCAGTGTGTAAACATGGCCAGCCCACCCCCACGTGCGCCCTGCCGGCTTTCATCGGTGCCGCTCGTGAACGGCACTCGCCCCGACGATCTCTTACGGGCTACGCGTCGGGGGATCCGTGTCTTTTTTTTATTGCTATCGTGCGAGGCGCTCACTCCTGCGGCCGTCCGCGTCAGCGTGGATCTTGCGCACGAGGACGCCCTGCTTGTACGTCGCCGCGTTGGGGTCGTGGATGATCGGCAGGAAGGGGTTGCTTCCCGTGATCGCCTTGCTCGGAAGGTTCTTGCTGTCCGGAAGCTCCGGGACAGACTTCCGCAGCTCATCTTGGTCTCTGTGGGGCGTGGTGGTCGGTGGTGTGGTAGGGGAGATGGTGGTGGTGGTGATGATGGTGGTGGTGGAGATGGACGTTTCAGTCATAATGGTGGTGGTGATAATGGTGCAGGCGGCGATGGTTGTGATGACATTGAGAGGCGACAGCGGGAAGTGACGGTGGTGGTGATGGTGGTGGTGGTGAGAGTTGAGGTCATGATGATGGCGATGATTATGGTGGGTGACGGTAAAGTTGAGATCACATGGGGGGGGGGGGATGGTGTGTGGTGTTGTGGACGGTTGTGGCGACAATGGGAGATGTCATGAGTGGTCGTAGGTTGATAAAGAAAGGTAGAGGATATGGACAGGACAAACCATTAAAATACTGTACAGTTACCAAATTTTTGTTGGCAATTGCTTAAAATATAGCTACTGTGGCTTGGTGGGCCACTGAAATGTAACAAATTTGTAATTCACGCCGTTTTTTTTTTTGCTCAATGCTATCACGAAGGTGCTATGTTTCACAGACACAGTCTGTAGTAGTTTGACAGTAGTCCGTCATGCTGCTATGTGTAATACACAAAATCTGCAACAAGGTGAAAGCGCTGCCGCTGGGGCGCGTCAACGCCTCTTTGGACCGTGAGCTGGCCTATGGAATTTTTCACCAGATTAATATTAGTCCCATTGCACAGGGATATCAAACAAACACTTTGAACTCAATAAGATGACAACTCAAAACGAATGTTAACTCGCACACATTCACATTTTTTTCGCTCACATTAAACGGATGTTACGCAGAAGAACGTCGTGCTATTGCGAGGAAAACATTTGCTTCGACCGCTGTGTACCCCTGGGACATTCTGGCAAGGTGACTCAGCAGCGAGCAGAGAGCGAACGGCTCGCAATTGGTAGGTCGTGAGTTCAAATCCTGATTGTAAATTGAACAGCCCATGGTCGCTCCGGGATCGACGAAGCGAGCACCGCTTTGTGGGGGGAAGATCAACAGCGGTTGTCGTTGGGACAGACTCACCACCGCCATTGGAATGTCGAATTTTCACCACTTGCTCAGGGCTGCAAACAGGAGATGAGCACAGCCTCCATGATCGTTTGAGATGGAAACCGCTGACATGTTTGAGTAAGCGGTCGCAGGCCTTGCCACGCTTCCATTTGCGTGAGCATCACCACTACATGGGAGGCAACCTTATTGCTTCACTGATGATAATGTACATTAAGTGGTTAGCACGAGAATTTATGACTTCAGGATGAGCCTGCCACATGACTGAATACTGACCAACCTTTGCGCACAATCTTTTTTCGTCAGCCAGAATTCAAATAATTTTATTCCCAGTTGTGTCGTTAAGAAAACTTGAATTGTCCACTTTTTTGAAAAATGTTCAGCTTTAATAATATCATTGTAATCTGCATCAACCACTCAAGTCACAATTATCCACACATGTTAAATGGGGTCATCAAAACTTAATAAATTTAAGGTAGGATATAGGCTTACGGCACAGAGGCCATCACTTAAAAAAAAAATTAGCCCGGGGGACACCGCAAAGGAATGTGAAGCCCCTATCGAATGAGAGCACACAACAGGTAGTCTCCAGACTGCCCTCTCATTGCAAGCGGCAGATCCAGCCTGACGGTGCCGAGAGCTCGCTCGGGGCAAAAAATGTCTCGCGCCGTGTCACGCACATCAGCATCCGAAATAAACGTGACGGGCTCTGTGCACAACTACGCTGATGGATGCAATCGACGTGTCAGTCCTGATGTATACAATTACATTTCAATGAATGTACAATATTGGAGAGGATGAGAGAGAATAATTTGGACAACGACGAGCCCCCCCCCCCCCCCACACACATTGCCGCGGTTCGACGAAAAATGCCGGATCTTCGATCGGATCCCCGTCCCAAGATGCAGATGTCAAGGACGCTGCTCTGCTTGCCACAAAGATTTATTGCAAAGCCGCGATAAATGAACCGCGAGTCTACTGCGAGCATTTTCCACCGCGGCCCAGAAAAGTCGAGAGCGAAAGACAACTGCTTTTAGAACCGTCCGTACGTTCAGATGCACCGGGGTTTTTGGTTGAAAATAAACAGAATAACAACAACAATCTCCCCTCCACAAACATCTCCCCTCAATCTCAGGTACAAGAAGTAATTTCGGAGTGAGAAAATTGCTTTGGCGCACAAAAAAAGCTGCTTTCCATATAACCTCTCTTTGATTCCGCACCAGAGCACGTATATATATAAAAAATAAATCGGGCGGCAATAGTCGGGGGAGAGGGCGGCGGGGGGGGGGGAATAACGTAAGGTTGGGAAAGCAGCTTGCCAATAATGTTCAGCTTGGTGGATGTGAGTGCTGAGTAATGGCAGGCAATCTTTGGCCAAGGTCACGGTGAATGGGATGGCTACATCAAAGGCCATAGGACACCTGCCACCTCTCCCCATCGGCAATGCCTCACCGGGAAAATTGCCCCTAACAGAAACCACGGGAGCGTCACAGCTTACCCAGAGAGAGGACGTGGAAAGCACAAATGGGAATACGCGGTTACAGAATAGGGTCAGAGGTTATTGGACACCGTGATGTGCTCTGGAACTCTTTGGAGATGAGGAATGTTGTGTTGCATGCGCTGGTCTCGTTGCTTGAGACCCAGGGTTGGGTTACTGTTGTGTCAGGGTCTCGAGGTTTGTGTAATGTGAATAGATGAAGGCTTATGTTGTGCACCTCAACACAGCTTACCCAGAGAGAGGACGTGGAAAGCACAAATGGGAATACGCGGTTACAGGATAGGGTCAGAGGTTATTGGACACCGTGATGTGCTCTGGAACTCTTTGGAGATGAGGAATGTTGTGTTGCATGCGCTGGTCTCGTTGCTTGAGACCCAGGGTTGGGTTACTGTTGTGTCAGGGTCTCGAGGTTTGTGTAATGTGAATAGATGAAGGCTTATGTTGTGCACCTCAACACAGCTTACCCAGAGAGAGGACGTGGAAAGCACAAATGGGAATACGCGGTTACAGGATAGGGTCAGAGGTTATTGGACACCGTGATGTGCTCTGGAACTCTTTGGAGATGAGGAATGTTGTGTTGCATGCGCTGGTCTCGTTGCTTGAGACCCAGGGTTGGGTTACTGTTGTGTCAAGGTCTCGAGGTTTGTGTAATGTGAATAGATGAAGGCTTATGTTGTGCACCTCAAGGTCTGTGTTGTGTGTATGTGAGCATCTCTCATCGTGCTATGCGAAAGTCTTAATGTTGATTTTTGTGGTAGTCTCTCGAGGTTTATGTTGTATACAAGCATGAAAATCAGTGATGCATTTCTTAAGGTTTCATATGTAAGTTTATCAGTGGTTGTGTTGGCATTCCAAGGTTCACGTTTTGTATGTCTCAAAGTTCGTTGTGTAATTTGATCACGTATCTTGTTACGAGTGTCCCGAGGTGCCGATTGTGTGTGTGTGTGGTGCGTATGTGTGTCTATCTCAAAGCTTTTGCTACGCAAGGCTATCAACGTTCATGTTGTTCACGTTGTGTGTGCGTCTCGAGGCTGCGCAATGTTGCCCCGTGTGTTGTGGGGGTATCTCAAAGCTGTAGGAGGTAGCCCCGATTCCACACGAATGGTCTGGCCGAAGGATCGGCTTTTCTGTTCTGCACCCGCACTAAACATTAATGTCTATGGCAGCGTTTAACGTTGAAGTCTATGGAAACGTTTAACACTGGAGTCTATGGGAGCGTGTAACACTGAAGTGTATGGGAGCGTTTAACGTTGGCGTCTATGGGAGCGTTTAACATTGAAGTCTATGGGAGCGTTTAACATTGAAGTCTATTGGAGCGTGTAACATTGAAGTGTATAGCAGCGTTTAACATTGAAGTGTATGGGAGCGTTTAACATTGAAGTGTATAGCAGCGTTTAACATTGAAGTGTATGGGCGCGTTTAACATTGAAGTGTATAGGAGCGTTTAACATTGAAGTGTATGGGAACATTTGACATTGAAGTCTATGGCAGCGTTTAACATTGAAGTGTATAGCACCGTTCAACATTGAAGAGTATAGGAGCGTTTAACATTGAAGTGTATGGGAGCGTTTAACATTGAAGTCTATGGGAGCGTGTAACATTGAAGTGTATGGGAGCGTTTAACGTTGACGTCTATGGGAGCGTTTAACATTGAAGTCTATGGGAGCGTTTAACATTGAAGTCTATTGGAGCGTTTAACATTGAAGTGTATGGGAACATTTGACATTGAAGTCTATGGCAGCGTTTAACATTGAAGTGTATGGGAACATTTAACATTGAAGACTATGGCAGCGTGTAACATTGAAGTGTATAGGAGCGTTTCACATTGAAGTGTATGGGAGAGTTTAACATTGAAGTCTATGGGAGCGTTTAACATTGAAGTCTATTGGAGCGTGTAACACTGAAGTGTATAGCAGCGTTTAACATTGAAGTGTATGGGAACATTTAACATTGAAGTGTATGGGAACATTTAACATTTCAGACTATGGGAGCGTTTAACATTGAAGTGTATGGGAACATTTAACATTTCAGACTATGGGAGCGTTTAACATTGAAGTGTATGGGAACATTTAATATTGAAGTGTATGGGAACATTTAACATTGAAGTGTATGGGAGCGTCTAACATTGAGGTCTATGAAAGGATGTAACATTTAAGTGTATGGAGGCGTCTAAGTCGTCAAGACTCTGGACCCTTGCCGATTCCCTGACACGAGACTTCTCTCCACGGGTGATCAAGCATTTAGTTCCTCCGCTCCACGACTGTGGAATTCTTTGTCCCAGGCCATCAGATACTCAGGACACCCTTGGAATTTTTGAACCTCATCTTAAAACTATTTTTTATTCGCTGCCATTTTTAAATTACTGACGTTCATTTTTTTAAGCGATTGTTTTTCGGGATCGTAGTTTTATCTTGTTTTGGAAAGAAGATGGCGTTGGGACATTTGCTGTAAAATATTAATCGTTCCATCCGCTACACTTAATCTACTGCGGCTGCTTGAATGATTTCACGCATTGAAATGCCCAAGGCCTACTAACAGTGAAGTGTATCGGGATCCTTTAAGCAACCACGGTCCCCCGAAGACAAAGGGCGGCTGCAGGTTTGACCATTGGGCGACGCGCCCCTGCTTGTAGGATCTTCGCACACGGACGTCAAGCACTGGACGTAACCTCGGCGAGCACACACCTTTACGGCAGGTGGTGTCCTCACGCCAAGGGTGCATTGTGGATTCAAATGCACGCGTCAAACGCGTGTGGGACGGGATTTCGCACATCCGAATAGTACGGTTAGGCTATGTATGGTACGGAAGATACTCCGGCTGATGCTCCTGCTGTTGTGGAGTGACTCATGCAGCCAGCTATGGCTGCAGGGTTTGGTGGAACATGTTGTTTATGTCGTTTATTGTGAAAATTCGGTCAAAGTTCATATGATCACTGTTACATTGCTTTTATAGCTTTATTTTGGGGATTTCGAAAAGTTTTTTTGGTTTGGCCACGTTTGTTTGTTGTAGTACGGAGTTAGACTGATGGCCTTAATCTAAGTTTTCTTGTGGTTGTTGTTGTTTGACTTGCATCCCACTGGGATTTTTGCACACAGCGTTGGTGTACGGTGCTTTTTCTGCAATATTTTTCTGTCTTTTCTTGGATTTTATGTTTGCAACGTCACATAGTCACTTTAAGATGTTTTCTTGTTCATGTTTTAGTTTTTTGTTTGTTGCGGTTGCACCCAATTCAAGAGCCGAATGGGCTCACAGCCCTATACCAAATAAATGAAACTGAAACTTAAAAGGTCAACATACACACCTGCCATGCTTTCCTCGGGACTGCCTCATCATATGAAGCTGGGAAATCTGTTAATCTTCCTGAGAAATTAAGTCCTGATTTCTGTCAGCCAGTTGCATAATACGACACCACTCAAGATGCGGCCCACCTTGCTCCACAGGTGGAACGTGAGGGGCAGCCCAAATCGCGATCGTCTGACTTGCCACCACGCAAGTCAGACGATCGCCCCACGTGTCACCGAACTCCAGGCCCCCGAGAGATCCGTACTGGGTGGCATCGTGACCGCTCACTCTGCCTCGCCTGAAGCCGTTTGAATGGATCGCTAACCTCGACATCAAACGCTCACTGCATGGGTGTTTTTGCTTTGTTTAAACTTAGAAGTGGAAATTCTCGGGCTGACAGTGTGACCCATAATACTTCTCAAAATAGGAGTCCTTTCAAAGTCACATGAATGTTTAAACAGTTTAGAACGCGAATACATAAGTGTCTGTTGGCAGTCAAAGGCTGTTGGCTGATAAGAGGCTCTGGGGAGAAGGAATGCATCCCCACTCGACCTTCCATCGTCAGTAAATGGAAATCAATTTTACGCTTTCGGGTGTTTTTTTAAGCATTTCGCAAAAGAAGCACGCGGTACTTACATCGCCCATTCCAGTTTTTCATTCTTAATGGAATTGTAAAGAGCCTGTGAACAACACGAGGAGAAGAAAAAACGCAATCAAAACAAAACAAAATCATCATCATCACCATCACATGCCCTAAAATGGGATTAAAACCAAGAGCTAATCTCCCAAGCCCGAGCGCTAAGGTTCAGCGCGAGTCTTCGAGCTCCACTGTGGCCATTTATTACGTGGTTCTAACGCAGCGCGTGAAATACCATGACCTTAAACATCAACATTAATCCAATGCCATGAAATAGGGGGAGCGGTGGGGGGTGTGGAATGGATAAAAAAAGTCAAGAGTCCATTAATTCAAAGAAATGCCAGCAACTACGAGGCAAAGAAATAATAAATCTAAAGGAACGTTAATTGGACGCTGCTGCCAGCCCCCCCCCCCCCCACCAATGGAACAAAAGTGCGTAGATGTGTTCTGTTCAAGCGCAGCTAAGACCACGCGGCAACAGAAATCCGCGGGAGCCGTAACTTACTCGGGGGAAAAATTAATTTAATTGCGGGCGGTAAAGTGGGCACACTCAAGGGGAGTCATCCTCACGTAACCTCTCACCTTTCCGCATTGTCTCTTGCTGTGTGTGTGTGTGTGTAAAGTAGTAGTGTAGTGGTTAGCGAACCCGGCAACCCGAGTTCGATTCCTGCTCATGGCCAATACCACTGACGATTATCTGAACTGGTCCTGGGCCTCTCCTAGGTTGACTCAGTGTCAAATGACTATCTGGTGCGACGTGTAAACATCGGCACTCGGGAGACAAAGGTGGCCTGGCGTGGTGCTGGCCACCCACCCCGTCACGTGCCGTTCAGGCCTTTGTAGGTGCTCGCTAACAGCACCTCCCCCAACAGTCTGTTAAGGCTATATGGGGGGATATTTGCTTTTGTAAAGGTGCAGCCCTGCAACCGCTTGCTCACACTACTGCTGGCCTTGGTGGTAGGGCGGGCCTCCACTAGAGGGGTGCTTTCAAGAACCCCTCGAGCAGGTATATACTCTTCTTACACTGGCCAGACGTTTTGGAAAAGGTGGAATTACCCACACTACACCCCACCGCACGCGGACCTGCCGATGGACTAATTGCGGTATACCCATTAATCCTGCTGGGTGGACAGAGACAGGGGGATTTAAAAAAACTTGCAACATTGTTTCTACCTCTGTGCCGGCAAATTGAACTGGCGACCTCTGGATAAGCAAATCTAAAGTGCGAGCCATGACACCATGGCAGCACCCTGTGTGTGTGTGTGTGTATACTCTGGCACAGTGGGGATAGCAGTTGGTACATCTGCCAGTCATGCAATAGCACCTGGGTCTGTCCCGTGACCTCCTGTCAGCTAACCTTTGACACTTCACGTGGCCTCAAAGTGCACAAAGGCTGGCACAAAGCGCCATGGTGACGTCACTGCCACTTCGTGTAAAATGACGGTTGTTGTTGTCCGTGATATACTGACAAATGTGATGACCTTCATTATCATCATTACCCATAAGGAATGCCTTGTAGCAGTTTTGTGTAGTGAATGTCAATTTCTCCAAAGCACAATATATTATTTTATAATTTGCAAGAAAGACAGATAATAGAAAAAGATGTATTTATCATTAGCTGTGAGCCCACTGAGACCGAACGCAGACGATCCCTGGTTTTGATCTTCCGCGAAGCTGCTCATTGTCCACCCTAAACCGCATCCACTGCTCAAACCATGGCAGATGCGGATACCTGATGCACAAATGGAAAATTCAAAACTCTCCAGTGGGCGACTGTGGTCAGCCAAAACAGACCGTATAACGTATAACGACGCAATCCCCCGATCTGCAAATACGAAGGAGACATGACAGCGATGATGATACACTACTCCGGTGCTCCTGACGTGGTTTGTCTGGACTTGACCACCTGAATATGAAATTGCAGTTGTTGCTCTACATCTACACCAGCCATATGAATGAAGATGATCTTTTCTGAGCAGAAATTAAGAAACCATGCAGTTAAGAAATGCAAGTGTGAATCAAAAGATACGCAAAAAAAATCAACAAATATGCCACTGGATAAGTAATTTAAAAATATATATTACAAGCGTAATAAATCATTATGTGCTGTTGTGGAGCATGATGGGTAATTAAAATTTCTTCAAAAAAAGCCAACGTTCAAGCATGGGTATATATATATACAGCTAATTATAACTCGTAGCTATTATAGGCAATTATCTTATATCCTCAGGAAGGATGGAGCTCGCTCTGTCAGAGCGTTGAGCGGGACCCAAAACAGGAAAAGTGCTGCAGAGGACGCCCATCGCAGAGACGGAGCGATGACGTCAGCTGGTGTGCAGGTTGCGAGATGGATCCTTGCATCGCAGGACTATGAGAGATGGCAACGGCTTGGGGAGACCTCTCATCCAGCAGAGGATCGATAATAGCTCATCATGATAATGAACACACAATTGTTTAATGTTCTTTTGTTGGGTCGCCAGCATCATTCTCAGGCAGTCTTTGTTTGCGTCCCCAGTGCTTAATTTACACACTGCACCAGGCACTTATTTATGGCTGAGTCGACCAAGGGGAGGCTCAGGAACGGTTAAAACAATAGCCACTGTTATACACACACCAAACACCCACACAAAGGCTTATGATACCTCAATAAAATAGGACACCAACAAAGCCAGTTAGCAAACGTTAACACCGTGTGCATTAGAAGATTTCGGCTATTCTGGCTTTCCAGGGCCACAGCTTTCTCAAGACAACAAAACACACAATGCCACGTTCAAAACGCCGCATATGTACGTGTTCCAATGGACGCACCGTTCGCACACCGTTTGTCAAACGCGACGGCTTAAGCGAGGCACCTCGGACTGGCAACGCAAACATTTGGACACCTGCACCCAGGTGGAGTTAGATTCCCGTGTCCAGCAGGTGGGCAGAGAAAGAGGATTGCGCCGCTGCCTTCCCGGCGACAGATCCAAATACGAGGCTTCTCATCGATGGCTAACCATCGAACAAAGACGGTCACTGCATCGTGCGGCACTTTCTGATGCGCTTCTGCGGCCGTCTGAATTGCTCTTCCTACCGATATCACGAAGCCACTGGAGCTATGCACTTTTAAATCATCTAGATTGGCAAACTAATTTCTTTAGAACTGTTTTTTTGTGTTTAGTTTCTTGTTCTTCCTCTGCACCTCCAATTAGCACGGTTGGCTACATACAGTGCAAAATAAGTTCAATAAAATACATACGCACACAAAGCCAACAATAACACTGCCTTAATGAGGAAAAATAATGATGTCAAATTGTGACGCGCCAACACTGCTGCACAATATTCACGCTCCCTCTAAAAGAGAGCACGACCTCAAGAGGCGCCAGGAGGAGGAACCACAGACAAGTAGAATGGCAGCAGCCGCAGCCACGTCGCCCAAGCTCTGCTGCCCTCTAAATATAAAGGTGCCACCGGTCACTTATTGAGCGCTTACATGTGGAAGGAAAGCGGAGCACCCGGGGGAAACCCACAGAGATGGAACAGGTGGGCGTTCACATTTGCTGAAACTCCATTTTCACCAACTCAATTGTCACGTTGCTCATTGGTTCAGTCTTGTTCGCTTCACTATTGATTTGTTTTGATTTTCAAAAAACGCAAATAAAAAATTCAACGCATATGTCGTGAGCAGAACATACTTTTAAATCGATGCATGGTTGTACGGGTAAAGGTGCAGCCCTGAAATTTCCTGCTCAGGTCACTGATCCCAAAAAGGCCTCCACTAAAGGGAGCCCTAAAGAGCCCCTCAGTACGGGATTCGGTCGACTCTTCCACGCTCGCCAGACATGTTGGAAGAGGTGGGAGTGCACACTTTACCCCACCACATGAGACCTGCCGATCGACTGCGGTGGACCCATTTATACTGCTGGGTGAACAGGGGCGGAGAGAATCAAGAAACATGCCGAGCTGGGAGATCGAACCGGCGACCTCTGGACGTGCAAAGTAATGTGCCATCCACTACGGCACCACTGAAGCATCCACCTCCTTATATTATGACTGAAAACACCTCGCTCGGATATCTTGGCGCGCGACAGATGTCAGAACCCACACGCGCACGCGACTGCCACACCTCCGCATTCAACGCTTGGAAACCAAAAGAAACAAAACGACGAAAAACGTCAAAAACAAACAAAACCGCAAACACCCCAAAACGGCGCACGCCACCGCGAGACAATCTCCCGTCGCAGACGGCGCGCCGCCGCCTCCCCCACCCCCCGGTGCCCGGGTACCTTGGCCTTGCCGTTGACCACAGAGGGCAACTTGGCGGCTTCGGAAGCGGTCGCCGAAGCGATCGCGGGGATGGGAGGCGGGCCGGAGCGCAGCGACTTTGAGCGCTGGGACGACCACTGCCGGTGCTTGGCCGAGTCCCCGCCGCCGTGGGGGTAGTGCACCGAGCCCACCGACCGCATGCGCGGCCGTGCCGAGCTCTGCATGCTGTTCACCCCGATCATCGTGGCGGCGAGCGAGCGAGCGGGCCAACCGACCGGGCCTGGGCAACCCCCGGGCGGTCTAAAAAGCGTCGACGCGAGTTCAGATGCGCCCCGGCGGTCGTGAGAACAGGCCCCGAGCGCCCGAGCTAAACGCTGTCGATTTTTTTTTTTTTTGGTTTGGGAGGAGCCCCTGTAATGAGTCGCAGAATCTTGGGATTCTCAGAGGCTGTTGGAGACGCGGCTTGGTGATCTTGCGTCGATCCGTGACACCTTCAATTAATTCGTTTCAACTCTTACGCCTTTAAAATAACGTTTGGCAAAAACGTGCTATTTGTGTGTATTAAAGGATTAAGCCAACTTACATGCAAAGCACACCTTCGCGTATCAAGACCAACTGGCAATTATTTTCTTCCAGAAAACTGTAGCTGTTGTGGTCACCGATATTCGCTATAATAACTTGGGAAGAGCAAAATATGCTGCAGAAAAAAAAGACAACCAGCCCGATACCGTCGCCTGTAGCAGAACGAGCTCAGACTGCTGCTACAGCTGCGTAGGACAAACACAGCTCAATGCACAGGTGGCGATGCAGATGCAGCCCGCCCCCCACCCCCTTAGCCGCTTCCACTTTCACACTTGCGTCAGCTTTTTCTGCTCTTTCCCTTATCCTGGCGGCTCCTCTCCGTGGCCCAACAAACGTTGCTATTATTGACGACTCATTGGACAATGAAAGGCAGACGTCGAAAAAGCCACCGCATGCGATTTTTCCAACCGCCCTCCTGCCTTCGTTAGCATCAGGATGTACGCGCGCTTAAAATTTGGCCAATTATTGTATTTATTTCCAACCGTCTACCTACTGTAGGGATGAATATTTCATAGGTCTACCTATGAATATGTAATATATAGCAAAGGCTAGTTTTGTAAAACGTGAGCAAATGCTCCAGGCGGGAATGACAACAAGGATTACAGCAACAGGTAACCAATGTAAACAGAAATAAGTAAATTAATAAATGAAGAGGTAATTCAAAAATTCTAAGCCTCGGGGTCAAATTAAATCTGAAAGCCACTGAATTTATATCAACGTGCTGTAAATAGGCTGCAGCCAAACACACGGAGGCTTTCTCGACGACGCAAACATGCACAACACCGACCACCACGATCAGCTTCTCAAAATTCTGCTCGCCTAGCCGCGTGTATGTCCTCCCAAACGTTCGCCTAAACAAAATACGCGCACAGCGGCGTGTGCAATAAAATGCCTCTTCACATTAATTCCACACCACAACGGCGAAAGCAACCGTCGGGGAAAGGCTACGCGCAGCACGGGACAAAATTGGATATTATTTTTTCGGAAACGTGCGAATGCCACCACCTGTGCAAGAGGCTTGCACGCCAAAGACAATGAAAAGCTTTACATACCAGATATGTTGAGCGCAATGCAAGAACCCAAAATAAAAACGATACGAGGAATGTCGAGAACACCTATTTTTTCGTTATGATGTAAGGTAGAACGAGCGAGCGCGATAGGAGGACCGAGAAGCGCACGCGAGAGAGAGACAGCACGCGGCTGGGGGATAAACGCTAAAGATCGCACGGCGGCCGTCGATAACGGAAAGGCGGTACGGGGGACGTGCCGCGCTTCAGAATTATGGCGGGCGATGACACCGGTGGCCGGGCGCTGCCGCTGCTGCTGCCGCTGCCGCTACACGCGCCAAACGCCGTGAGGAGTGTGGCCGGCAGAAGCGGTGACGGCGGCCGCACGGTAAAGAGCGAGTCCCCCCCCCCCCCCCCACCCCTGCGCCGGAGCAGCGGGGGTGGGAAGGAGGAGCTGTCTGCGCGACAGGAGGGCTGAATATCATTAGTCTGCCACACACGTGAGCCTCCAACGACCACAGGCTCTGCACCGGCAAGCGAATTTTGAATTAAGGATATTTTGGGCGTTAGCCTTTTACTGTGCGGTTGGTGCATTAAAGCCGGAGGGAAGATGGTGGGTTCCCAGGACGGATCTGCTTACGCGTTTGGCGTGCCGACATAAACTGCGTGGTTTAAATTTTGAGAGGTGGGTGAAAACGCGAAAGAGAGGCATTTCGGACGGGGGTGTTGTTATTTGCACGCTTACACGCACCAATTATACTTTACAAAAAGCGAAATATACGACAGGGAAGTCTAAAACTCAAGCTCCCGCATCCAACCAAGGGGAAGCTTTCTGGAATGTTCAATGAACAAATACGATTAACCAAAAAATAAAACTAATAATGCCCCAAGAATATCCAGATATCAGACGTCGCGTCAAATAGCAGGAAATTATTCCCCAAGCTTTAACAGGGGACTGTGCAAAGTACCGTTTTATTTTCTTCCCTGATGCACAGAATACAGATCTTTGAGATATTCTATAAAAATGTCAAGGTTTACTGGGTGCAGTGATCAACTTCCACTACACGAAGGGCATCTGGCTCCATGCACCAGCAGTTTTTACTCTCCCTTGCCCAGTGCCGGCCAAGGAGGCATCAGACATTCATAGTAGAATGAGTAAGAATCACAATCATAATTTAAACTGCAGGAGGAATCCGATAAGCTATGAAGCTCTTTTCACAGATGCCCAGAATGGGACGGGGCATTTTTATGCCCCGATATTTCCACGACCTAAACTAAAATTTTATATTTGACCAAGGAAGCTATTTAGCTCTCTTTCATTTAGTTGAGCTATCATTTGGGCACAACTGATAGCTCAACTAAATGGCTTATCACGGGGAAATGCATAGCAGCCAAATACTCTCCATGCATATTGATTCTAAATGTCAAAGGAAAAAACGGAGAAAAATCCACAAGACCACGGCGAGAGACACACGCAAACTCCAAATATACAGGCGTCAAAACCTCCTGCATACCAGGCGAGGTTGTTAACATCTCGCCACCATGGCACCCCACTAGAGATGGGTCCGAGAAAGCCCCCCCAAGAGGGTAGTTTTTTCTCCTCTTCTAGGCTGGCCAGAAGTCTTGGAAGAGGTGGGAGTGCCCACACTTTACCCCTCCACGTGCAACGTGCCGATCAAATGTAAAAATGCTGTATCCATTTAGTACCCAGTTACACTGCCAGTGGACAGGTGGGAGGATTTCAGAGGTTTTTTTTTAGATGAAGATGAATGCGGGTTTGGGTTAACTTAGGCTATGCTGAGCTGAATTCTATTCCTGACATAAATGTTCTGCCATATGGCATTGCCCACGTTAAATATAATACAAGGCAAGGTGTGGTGCTATTTGTCTAAAATGCAACAACTTAGATATGGGGGTTGGTGGACCACACAAACATGGAGCTAACATGTGCATATAACAAAGATCCCCCATATAGCCGTAACGGACTGTTGGAGCAAGTGCTGTTAGGCCCGAAATGGCACACGAAGGGGGTGGGTGGCCAGCACCACGCCCGACTGCCTTTGTCTCTCCAGTGGCGATGTTTACACACCGCACCAGGTAATCATTGGAGGCTGAGTCGACCTAAGGGAGGCCCAGGACCGGTTAAGATAATTGTCACTGGTGCTGGCTGTGAGCAGAAACTGAACTCCAGTCTGTGGGTTTGTTGCGTGGCGTGCTAATCGCTACACTACCGCTCACCACATACTACCGCTTATACACTACCGCATAACACACACACATACACACCTGCAGGGAAATTGTGCCTGTAGTAGGCGGTACACAAAGTAGGTTGTGGACCTCTTGCATCTATTATTTTTTTTAAAGCGTTATTCCCTTGTAAATTAATGTTTGATACAGCCATTCAAGTGTTCTCCCTTAAGGAAATAGATTTAAAATCAAAGCAGCTAAATATCCAAAGAAAGACGCCCCCTAGAAAACAAAGGTGAGATTAAGTGAGGTTTTCCTGTGTAAATAAATAAACCATTATACTAACTAGCACACCAATGCAATATGACAGTCAATGTAAATTTTGTGGCATTTATGCCAGTGTACGTAATTAATATTGCTGGAGCACTCTATTAATGTTATGCATGTGTATATTGGCAAATTGCCAGCTAAACGATTACAAATATATTTTAAAAACTATCCTGCCAACATATCAGTCTCGCTTTAGCCGACAATTTTTCGGGTCCTCTCAACTGCATTTTACAAATTCGTCTCGGCCGTAGGGTGACACTCGCAAGGGCGTTGACGATGTCACGACCAGGCCGGAGGGTTTTGGGGCGTGCACGCGCGCACGCCGGGGAGATGTGCCGGAGCGCCGTCCAGCCGCCTGGCAACAGATCACGTCGCAGTGATTACGGAACTCCCAGCAGCAGCTGCAGTGTCACACGTATCACGATGGTGGGGGGGGGGGCCCAAATGTAATCGTAAACGAGGGGCTCCAAACGCAGCCATCCGTTGTATGCAACCATCTGCTAGGGGGACACAAGAGTGAGACACTTAAAGGGGTCGACGTTTGTGCAGGATCGGGGAGGAAAGGAAAAAAATAATTTTAAGAGAAGGAGCAACCGTGCCGCGTTCGTAACCTCGAGGCGACGGTGAACGCTCAAGCGGGTGAACTTGCAGACGCAAAGGCCCGGCATCACAGAGGACGTATAAGCAAAACAGCATTCTCCATGCATAACACATGTGATGCGGTGAGTCTATATTGAACTGCAGGCAAAGATTTAAATACAAAGGGACAGATCAATTCGTTCTGTTGACGTATCGTGTTTACCCCACCCTTAGCCAAGGAACCTCCTCACCCCAACTGCCAACATCCCACCGTCACCCTCTTCCATTCCTCACCCCTTCCAAACCTGCCGACCTTTGCTCAGGCAGCGCGCTTGCATCAGCATTACCCGATAAACAAGTGCTCAAAAGGTTGCACCAGTTCTTCGTGCAACAACACAAAAGACCGCAAGGCGGGTATGCTTCCAGCTCTCTGCCCTGCTGGCATGCTTACACAGCCGGGTGATCCCTCGGACTTAATTAAATAAATGCTAAAACCAACGATGGCTGGTTTAATTATAACAACGATAATGCCCCACACTTACCCAGCAAAGCCTCACCGAGCACAAACCTCTTCTTTTCCAGACGAGTCCCGCACCGGGGATGTTTAATTAACGTAGCGGGCGTTTGGCATGCATAATGGGTACCGAAGCACCTGGAGAAATCCCACCCACGCACGTAAAAATAAATCCCACCCATGCACATGAAAGCGCCGCACTGATAGATCCAGGAATCCATTGCCGAAAAGCCGGCGCCCGGGAATTCTATTTGAGTGCAAAGGTAGAATCTCTGCCAGCCACCCCCGCCCCCCCCCGCCAAAGCATTCACTGTCACAACTCGATATCACTGCCAACTCTCCGCCAACCGCTATCACAGCTCAGCGTCTCCACCTCTGAACACGTCGTTCAGCAACTGTCGCTCCCCATCGCATGCCGACCCAGTTTACCGCCACTCATCCTCGCATGGATGAGCTAGCTATGTCAATTGAAGCTACGACACGCAAGGACACCGTCACGCTTGAAATATATTCGCCTGTGGCTTTTTGCATAATGGTGCCTAAAGTCATATGAGAAACATTTTTTTATTTCATTTCACATCTAAGACATTAATTGGAAGCGGGAAGTGGGTGGGGGGGCGGCACAGCCTGAAATAAAATCCACACAGTGATTACACCAATCGCTGAGCGGTTTAAGCTGTGCCTCTCAAGTGCCATCTGCAGCGATAAATTTCGCTAATGCGTTTCAATATATTGGCCTGCCAAATGCAGCAAACGTACGGCATGGCAAGACGTGCGCGCATGTACAGAGCACGTTACGCAAGTAGCAATTCACCCACCACACGGTTTCTGTGAATTGTCACAATTGAAAGTGACGATTCACTTAGAAGTGGGTGTATTATCTCCTCTGCTCCATTTGATGTGTACCGTCTCTGCCATACGCTGTCTCGTTCCTCCACTGGAGTGGGTGGCAAGTACCATGCCAGCCACTCCTTCCGCCCAAGTAGTGAGGAAAAAAAGTATTTGATCCCCTGCTGATTTTGTGCGTTTGCCCACTGAAAAAAAAAAGATCAGTCTATAACTTTAATGGTAGGTTTATTTGAACAGTGAGAGACAGAATAACAACAAAATCCAGAAAAACGCATGTCAAAAATGTTATAAATTGATTTGCATTTTAATGAGGGAAATAAGTATTTGACCCCCTCTCAATCAGAAAGATTTCTGGCTCCCAGGTGTCTTTTATACAGGTAACGAGCTGAGATTAGGAGCACTCTTAAAGGGAGTGCTCCTAATCTCAGCTTGTTACCTGTATAAAAGACACCTGTCCACAGAAGCAATCAATCAATCAGATTCCAAACTCTCCACCATGGCCAAGACCAAAGAGCTCTCCAAGGATGTCAGGGACAAGATTGTTGTCCTCTGAATCATTCAGATGTTCATTGGCAAACTTCAGACGGGCATGTATATGTGCTTTCTTGAGCAGGGGGGACCTTGCGGGCGCTGTAGGATTTCAGTCCTTCACAGCGTAGTGTGTTACCAATTGTTTTCTTGGTGACTATGGTCCCAGCTGCCTTGAGATCATTTGCAAGATCCTCCCGTGTAGTTCTGGGCTGATTCCTCACCGTTCTCATGATCATTGCAACGCCACGAGGTGAGATCTTGCATGGAGCCCCAGGCCGAGGGAGATTGACAGTTATTTTGTGTTTCTTCCATTTGCGAATAATCGCACCAACTGTTGTCACCTTCTCACCAAGCTGCTTGGCAATGGTCTTGTAGCCCATTCCAGCCTTGTGTAGGTCTACAATCTTGTCCCTGACATCCTTGGAGAGCTCTTTGGTCTTGGCCATGGTGGAGAGTTTGGAATCTGATTGATTGATTGCTTCTGTGGACAGGTGTCTTTTATACAGGTAACAAGCTGAGATTAGGAGCACTCCCTTTAAGAGTGTGCTCTTAATCTCAGCTCGTTACCTGTATAAAAGACACCTGGGAGCCAGAAATCTTTCTGATTGAGAGGGGGTCAAATACTTATTTCCCTCATTAAAATACAAATCAATTTATAACATTTTTGACATGCGTTTTTCTGGATTTTGTTGTTGTTATTCTGTCTTTCACTGTTCAAATAAACCTACCATTAAAATTATAGACTGATCATTTCTTTGTCATTGGGCAAACGTACAAAATCAGCAGGGGATCAAATACTTTTTTCCCCTCACTGTATCTCCTCGCATATAACTTACCTGGATTATGCACAATCGCTCGGCAGGCACAATTTGGCACGCGCGTCGCGAATGGCAAAACCGATCATAGTCGATGAACCAATGAATCATTAAATGCCCGTTTCATATTATCTACCTCTGCAATAGGTCACTGGTAATCACCATAAACGTTTCTAATTACCGTGTGCTAATTACCGTGCTCTAATTATCGTAATCTCGACACGAGTCCCCCCGGAACCACCGAGATTGATCTTTCGATAAAATACAGCGATTCGTACTATCTGCGCCACGCAGGTGACAAGTGGTAGATGCCAGCCTCTGCAAGTTTGTCCTACATTGCGTGTTACCCATTGTGCATGGCATAGCAACACAAATGTGTTCAAGGCTCTACAGAGACAACATTTATTGAAAATGAACGCCGTGTTTCCCGAGGAAAGCATCGCCGAGTCTCAATATCTTCTTCCATGAGGGGGGGGGGGGGGGGGAAGGGTTGTGCGGGGGTGGAGGGCTGCCATGTTTTCGCAGTAGCTGATGATGCTCTGTGTAATCCCAATTGAGTCATGCGTAGAACACGTTTCAGTATTGGGACGCTTGGCCCAAATACCGGTTGCATTATATGGGTTTTATTTAGCTCTGGGAGCAAACCCGAGAATCCAGAGAAGTCCCATGGCAGAGCAGGGGTAAGAACATCGCTCTACAGAGAAATTGTGCCCGCAGTTGGGAATCGAACACAGGTACTTCTTGCTGCGAGGGACAAGGGTTACAACTGCACTATCCTGCTGCCCTTTGTTTGCGTACAATTTCAAATATTCAATTTGCAATTCCTCTGGGATTCACTGTTCTTGACGAAGGCAAATTGGGTGCAAATATGTATCTCCTGGGTTAATGAAAACTGCTCATGCTTGAACTAACAAGATCAATGAACAATGGAATCTGACACACATTCCTCGTGGATTAATACCAAGGCTGGAATATACGAAACAACGTGTGGATTATTGCAGTTTTTGGATTCCTGCACGGCTCTGTCAAGCCAGATTGTGCTCGTGGTCCAGCTCCGGGTCAGTGCAGGACATAGCAGCGTTCTCAGATCAGTCGTCTCTAAGAGGTGCTCTTTTGTATTCGATGACAATTTGCAGAGAGCAATCTTAAAGAGATGAACATTCATCTATTTTATTACCGAGGCCAGAAGGGTAAAGGTGAAGCCAAGCAATTGCTTGCTCGTGCCACTGCCGATAGAAGGGACTGCACTAGAGGAGAGCTCCCATTGAGGGTATTTTGGCCTACACTTTGACGCTATACAAACGTCTTGCAAGAGAAGGGAGCACCCACACTCTACCCCACCAAACGCGACCTGATATTCAACTAACTGTGGTGTGCTCATTTATACTGCCGGGTGGACAGAGGAGAAGTGGGGAGCGGGGGGGGGGGGGCGGGGATTGAAGAAAATTTGCACCGTTCTTTAAGTGCCGCACCACGTGATCGACTCGAACTGCGAACGTCTGGACTGCACCTGGACTACACGCTGAGCGAGGCAACCGCTGCACGACCGCGGCATCCGCATCGCCGCATCGCCGCAAGACCGCAGTCGAAGCGCCTCGCTCGGTCACGCAGCACACGGCCGCTGCAAGCATCGGGAGCCTTTTTTGCTCGCGCCTCCTATAAGCGCGGTTGGCTACGTACGGTGCGAAGGAAGTTTAATGTGCGTACGTACAACCTGCACACCACCCAGGCGGTCGCTTCGCCTCTGCAGCGAACACTTTGGAATCGGAAGAAAAAAAAACCCCCACGAGCGAAAAATTTCCGCGCGTCATTTTTTTTCGTTTCGAAAAAGAGCGAGACAAGTGGAGTGTTTATTTTTTATTTCCCCACAAATGCAGAAGTTCGATTTGGAAAATCTGAGGGTACACGTCCACCGGACCCCCCCCCCCCCCCCCCCCCCGCAGTGTTCGTTTTGAATCTGTGAAATCCGGCGATACTTGTGGCTGCGGCCGTTTTTGGTGAAACCGCTGTAAATGACTATAATACATCAGGGATGTCGCGTCAGTGGACTCCTCCAAGCGATGCCATTGTAAATTATGTGTCAAGCTGCGGGGGCGTTTCCTCGCTCCGAGACGGAGAGCCAATGTCAAAGCGGATGCACGAACGAAGGTTTTAGTCCCTTAATGTCACTCCGGCTGTGAAGCAAACGGCGAGCGCTGCAATTTATCGTGCACTATATCTCGTTAACACTTCACTCCGTCAATCGTTTGTGCATTTTTGGTTTTATTGCGCACACCAAGGTCAAGCGGTCGCACCTGCGTAGTCAGACAAGGAAATATAAGCAAGGCATTCACATGCGATCATACTACATGTGAGAAAAGTTTTGCCGGCTGGCTTCCCCACCTGATTCCTGGCTGGCTGGCACCCGAGTTCCGGCTCAACGCCGCCGATGTCACGTGCCCCTCACCCCGATGCCCCCCTCACGCCCCATTGCTCTCCAAACCAGAATCTTCTCCCAGGTTTAAATTAAGTCAATCAACTTAATCGGTTTAAGGGATCTCAGAAGTGGTTCTGTGAAGTCACTTTCTGCGGGGCCATTTCTCTACGAACGAGCGACGCCTCGCTCTGCGAGAGGGCTTGCCTCATCTCGTGACGCGACACCGAAGAAAAGTGGAGAGAGGAAACTAAAAAAGAAAGAATGATGACTTTGAACTCCGACCAACTTAAAACAAAACAAAAAAACTTCTCAAGTGAAACAAAACGCAAATCCTTCACAAACATCCAAGGTGGAACAACGGGGAGTGAATACAAATGCAGTGGAGGGCTCGGCGATTCTCACAAGTGGCTGTTGAGAGGTGACACAAGAGCAAGCGGCCGCTATTGCGCCGATGGACAGCGACGTTCCGCGCCCGTGTGCCAGCGCGGCTGTGGCACGATCTTCAGCGGTCTGCACCCGTGGCCATTTGTAGGTATGTTACGTTTAACTTCTTTCGCACTCTACGTAGCCAACCATGCTAATCGGAGGTGCGCGGGAAGGACGACAAAAATAAACACAAAAAGCAGTTCTAAAGAAATGAGTTTGTCAATCTAGATTTCAAAGTGCGTAGCCGTAGCCAGCGGTACAGCCGGTCAGTTATGCGCCTGTGTGCTCCCAACGCCCTGCGTCTGCTGCTAAATGTCTTGAGGCAACATCCCATGCCATTCCATGGCTTCGTACGGGATTGTCCATACATACGAACAGAATCAAAATATTTGTATGTACCCTGGAGGAATCCGATGAGCTATGAAGCTCTTCTTCAGAGATGTCCGGTAGGGGGCTGGTCAGAAAGTTACATCAACATACAATAGAATACGGAGGGTAAAAGCTAAAGGTGCAGCCTTGAAATTCCTTGCCCACGTTACTGTTGGCAGAAGAGGGGGCCTCCAGAGGGCCTTCCTCAAGGGTATTTGGTCTACTTTTCCATGCCGGCCAGACGTCTTTCAAGAAGTTGGAGAGCCCACAACTTTTTCCCATCATGCACGAGCTGCAGATCGACTCACTGTGGTCGTACCCGTTAACACTGCTGGGCGGACAGCGGTGGTGGGGGGGAGATTTACGATACTTGCCCTACTGTTTCAACTGCTGGATCGGGAGGTCAAAGCGAACCCGGTGCCCCCTGGATTGCAAGTAAAGTGCACTATCCATTACTAACCATTACAGCATCCCTGCTGGGAATCGATATTGCAAATGTTTTCCTCGGACAGATACTGGGTAAAAGAAAAACGCCTGAGAGAGAAAGGAGGAGAGAGAAGAGGTTCAAAGCCACTTCCTCTGGATTGTCCCAGGCCCAGTGCTATGGCTTTGTTGCCTTGCCTCTGGGCGTTCATTAACGTTCCAAAGCTCTTTCGGTAGTGAAAGGCGCGCGCATTCCTAATGTACCGGTGAATTTTAAATTTGCGAGATCCAAAAATGCTTCAGGTAAACTCAGTTCACCTTTCACACACGCGGTCGCACGGATGTCACAAGACGCGACAAGAACTATTTTAGCACGGTTGGCATCAAACGCACTTGGCATTCCCCCACCTTAAAATTTGAATCTAAATCCTCGACGCCCCAAAGCTCTGATTATTCTCCACAACAAGTCTACCTTCCTGCCAGGCCGGCATCGCACGCCCGTGCCGAGCCCGCCGGCGCCCCCAAGGAGAAGACGGTGCGAGCGTGGCGTGAAAGGAGAAGGCGTGCGGCAAGGCCCAGCTGAGATGTCGTTACCCGGCAGCTCACGAGGTCACGTCACGCAACCTCATGATTCCAAAAGCGCCTTTGTGTACCAAACAGCAGGGTTCATGTAGAAGAACATTGATTTGCAGAGCTAAACAAGAAAGCCTTTGTACGGCCGGCTCAGCCCGGCGGTCGGCTCGCTCACCACACCGAGCCTGTAGTACGCAAATGAGGACTCAATCTTCACAACCGTCCAGAAATTTCTTCTGGGAATTACCAAAGTGCCTCGTGACGTAGACATTAGATCCCCCCTGCCACCCCCGTCCCCTTACATCGTTTGCATGAGCTGCCGGTAAAATTATCCCGAATCCAAAGTGTAATGATTGTTTCCATATTTTCAGCCCTCTGTCAATCCACTTGCCGGGATGAAGGCGAGCCGACGCTGTGTTGTTTACAGGGGTTGTTTGACCACGCATGAAACAAATGTTGGTCAGTAGGGGTTGGGGTAAAGGGGGTACACCCCAGGTCTGGTTCAAAATTCCATCCAATGTTAGCCAGTGCCGGGATGGGGAACTCAGGTCGCCGACATCACAATGTGGTGTGCTCAAAACTGCACTGCACGACTGCTCCGCCCATATTGTTCCCATTGCCGACAACTTTATTTTAAACGTTCATAATCTTATTAAATAACTCTGGTTAGCCAGGTGCCTTTGGAAAAAAACAGATAACTTATCTCCATCGGTTCTCACGTGTTTAATCAATGAATGGCGACGCGTTTAACCGACTTTGGATAATAAAATAAAATGCACGTGGCAGAGAGGATAAACAGGCCTTCGAGGGCAGACACGAAAAAAAGTGAAGGCAGAGTCCAATGTCGCATATCCGACTCACTTGGGACTGATGGATAGGCGGACGTGTGAAAAGTTCAGATGTAGACAACGAACAGAAAATGACAGCCACACCACCATCAACAAACACCGCGCTGAGCATCAGCCAGGGTAGATGTGTGACGTTGCATTGCAGACATTTAATTCCTCACAAAAAATTGGAATTTCAGCAACGATGCTGCGTCGGCAACGGTGCTGTAAACGCAGACTGGTGTGCGCAACACACCGCCGCCCGCACTCGCAATCGCAACGAGGGTTAAACACGCATTTGCACGAGCGTGCCAACATAACACACGGACGCACATATTTATTGACTGTTTCCGCTTCTCTACGCTTATTTTTTTGTTTTGAGTTATCGTAAAAATAAAAAAACGAGTTTTTGACAACGTGGATGGCGAGAGAGAGAGAGAGAAAAAAATAGACCGGCCACTGAACCAGAAAATTAGAAACCTACAAACCGTGAGATCAGTGAGAGGTGCCAGTTGGCCTGAATAACATTGATGGTGCAAAAACAAAACAAAAAAGCCAGCGAGTGAGATGATATTCTTAGCTCTTTCGGTAAAGTCACGTTGAAGGGAAACAATAAAATAATGAAATATATATAAAACAGTGAGATGATGTTAAGATTGTGGGTGATCATCTCCCTGATCCAATATTAAACATTGGGTGTGTGAGGTGCAATAAGTCAGAGCGCTGCGCCATCACTGCAGAGATCCTAGGCTCGAATCTGACTTTCAGTCGGCTGTGACTAAAGAGTTATGCATTGTAGTAAGGCGATGGTCTCGGCTTTCTCACCAACGGGCGGTTAATAAAAACAAACAAATTACATTTGGCTCTTCACTTAAAAGTGGTCCGAGAATTGAAAGATATGAAGCTGGTTGAATCACCATGCGACGGACGTCTCAATAAGCAGGGTGTGTGTGAAATTGTGCCACTTCCTCTATTTTGGATACGAGGTCACAGGTCTCCCTTGAAAATTATATTTCTGCTCTCAACGGGCTCTTTCTTGGTTCAAATAGGACAATCCGATAATTTAACCCTATTCCGTTGCGAAATTAGCACGGTTGGCTACGTACGGTGCAAAAGAAATTCAACATGCATGCAAGTTGCGTCTCAGTGTTAATTTCATTTTGAGAGGATGAGTGCCGTTGTTTTTAAAGGCACTGTACTTACCGCAGTCTATGACAGCTGGCGCCAAACTGTGCCACACGCCCTGCCGCGTAGCCTTGTGGGAGCCTGGTTACCAATAATGTTAGTTGATTTCAGTTTTTATTCTGGTTTCGTTTTGATGATGTACACGTACATCATCAGAATGGGTTAAATGGATCTCAGAGGTAGACCCGCGATATCGTTTTTCCGCGGGCGGTTAAGGTTACCGACGACCATGCAATTTGGCCAAATGTTACCGCTCTGGGGATTTAAAAGAATTTGGTTTGACTGCCGTGTTAAAAAAAAAAAAAAACACTCTACAATGGTGGATGTGGGAAAGTGTAGTGCTCCAAATTGTGAGTAAGACATCACTGAAAGAGATCTCGGGGAAAAAAAAGTTCCGTCATATCATCTTCCACATGCCATTCTCTAACTCGGGGTGATAATCCGCTCCACAGAAGTCTGAAAGAAAATTCCTGCATCTCTGGGTGTGATGCCAACCGATAACTTAAAATTAAATTCAAACACTATACAACTCAAATGTGCATGTGGTTGCTCACATTCTGAACGGCAGAACGATCCTCAATTTAATTCATTTTACGGACTAACAAAAATTCCTACCAAAGACGGTGCAGGATCTGCGTGATATTATCTTATCCAGGATTTTAAATAAGGCATGCATCTATGCACATCCTGGCGGTATCGCTGAAATCCACACTGCGTCAACCACATAATTGGACTGGATGAGAAACCTTTGCATTAATTTATGACGATCATTTAAAAAAAACCTGTTGCTTTTCACAATGCCATACGAAAAAAGAATAAGGCGTTTGTCAAAGTGCTTCACAATAATTAAAAATGGTACATTAGTCATTGGCAGATGGGGAAAAGGGATAGCGTTTGAGTGTTGGGGATGGCAAGGAAGGGTGATGATAGGGAAAGGAGGGGCTGGCGAGGTTCAGAAGAAGGGAGGGGGAGGATGGTTAAGCTTTAAGGATGCGATAGGAAGTAATAGAGCGATTAGCTGTTGAAATAAGATGAGTCTTAAGGGAGGTACGAAAAATGGTTTAGTGAAGTTGCCTGCGTGATGTGGAGAGGGAGTTTATTTCAATGGAGGGGAGCCAGGAGGGAAAAGGAGCGGAAACGTGGCTGAACACAGGGATTATGAACACTGGGGCCTCGACGGGACGTAGTAATAAATAAGAGAAGCGAGATAGGGTGATGATGTTGCCTTGTCCATGTCATTAGTAACAGTCTATTGCATTTTTTGGGCACTTTCAGCTTTTGTTCTATGTTTTTTGAGTCTACGAGTCACGGCAGCTCAAATGCAATGAAAGAGAAAACATAATTCACTACGTGCATTGATATGTCGCTCTTCATTCCCAATGTTCAATTTTCCAAAAGTACGCCGCCCTGTGCTTGCTTGCCTCATTTACTTTATCATTTTCTTCCTCAACCGACTTGAATAATGATTGCTCTATGATTTTGTCCCTCCAAGATTGATTACAACCCCCTCGACAAACACAGCACGGTATATGCACAGTAGAAGCATAGTATCAAACAAAGATCCCTTAAAGCCTTTAATTTTACAACCAATAATAACCATCGGTCGTTGCCAGGCCATTGTGCTTGCTAGATAAAGGCTTCCCAAGGCTCTGTAGATAACGTGGGTTGTTTGACCATACTTCAACACGCTGGCTGGTGAAGGGAGCACCAGGACCGGTTACCGTTTGCCACTCGCCTTCGCCATGGCAAGGAATCGAACCGAAGTCGCCAGGTTCGCAGCACGTTTTGTCAATCGCTGTGGCACGGCCTCACCCGATTAGGTCCAACGTGCACACATTCACGTAAATCATCCGTCGCGCACAAACGCGTTTCCTCGCTCAATTCGGCCTCATAATGCGTCACGAATGTGGAATGTCAGTCTTATTATTCAACGGCGGCTGTCCACAGCTAAACGAATCGCTGAAAGTGGAAACGAACGCCAAAGCACTTAAATCCCACGAACCTAATTTTCAGTCCTTCCCCGGCCCTACGTGCTGTTCGCTTCGTCCCGCTCGCTCGCTCCCTCGCCGCACATCACTTAGTGCGGCCAGGTTCAGCCAGGAAATTTCGCCGACCCAATCGACACCGGCTCCGCACGCTGACCCTTATCAGACGCCGCACCCGCACGCGCGCGCCGGGAACGGTTATACTCCCCGGGGAAAATTACATCGTTACTCTGAAAGGTCCGCCGGTGCAGGTGATGTGTAAATATTTCCATTAGCGGCCACCCTGCCATTGAGGACACGGGTACAGTGCGCTCACACTGCCTACTCGCTTCACCCCCTGTGCCATTAAACTGCGTCTGCAAGCCTCGTAGCCCTTCTAAAGCCAGCGAGCCGTGCTCTAATCAGGTCAGGGTTTAATATTCGCACGCACTTGTTAATGCGTCCAGCATTAACAAGTGCGTGCGACTCTGCGAGTCGTATATCTACAGGCAGGCCAAGATGATTGCAACATTTTTTTCCTTCCCAATTCTCCACTTCGCTGGAGAGGTCTGGGCAGCACAACGCTATCCGCCATACCCCCCACCCCCAAACTCCAAAGGCCCTTTATGATATTTCCGAAAGCATGGATGTGTAACTAAACTATGGCTGTATAAAATGTAGGCGGGGACCAAAGATATTAACACAACCTCTCCTCTAACGACCAGGGCAATGTGTCCGTGCTCTCTATTGGGTCATAGCCAGTGGGAGATTTTGTGCACCCATCTCACACGCAGCACAAAAGCATGCCAGAGGTTGTAAGCTAATAAAAAATGAAATAAACCCGTGACACCATTCATTCAAACTAAAATGTCACCTTAGCCATACCTATCAGTGGCAGAGGAGACGTTGCAGTAAATTTGTCTACAAACCTGATTTGTTTAAATTCCATCACCCACGACTGAGTGTAATTAATGAGCAAGAGGTGCACTCACTCTGGCAATTGATGTTCGAGATAGAACAATTGACAATAACGACAGCACTTGCATTCACACGCCGTGCCAGTGCCTGTGGCAGTAATAAAAGGTCCGCGGTGTGACAGGACACAGGATGGACTTTTCCATCTCCCCATATTACGCTTGCTCACGCCACGACCGAAGGAATGACCTCCACAAAAGTGAGATCAAGATAACCCGCGACCCCGTGGTTATTTTGGCCCCCTTCTCGGCTGGCCAGATGTCTTGGTGGGAATACCCACACTTTACCCCACCGTACACGGCCTGCCAATTAACTGCGGTGTGCCCATTTCCCATTTATACGGTTGGGTGGACAGAGGTGGATTAAATAAAGCTGCCCCCATTGTTTCAACTGCCGTGCCGGGAGATCGAATTGAACCGGTGACCTCTGGTATTGCATGTTCAGTGTGCTGCCGACCATTACCGTATTTTCCCGCATATAGCCCCCATACGCATATAGCCCCCATACGCATATAACCCGCAGACGCATATACCCCGCAAAAATAGCGTTTTGTGTAAAACAAATTTCAGATAGTCCGTATCGCCATATGCCCCGCATGCATTCATATATTTAACGTCGTTCCTGCAGTTTAATTCCATCATATTAATACAAAGTTTACATTTGTAATACATTACACCATCAATTGTTAACATTAAAACCATAACGTGCACAAAGAAAACAAACTAACCGGAACGCGTGAACTTAAAACAGTAAATAAGTAACAAAAGTAAATATCCAATAACTAAGTGACACATAACTGGTAGATAAGTAAGTAAGCGTACTGTTAGGCTTACCAGCACTCGTCCACATCATATTACAGCTACTGGACCGGTAGTTACCCCTGTACAGTTTTAGCACTGGCAGACTGCGCACTGCGCAGACAATAGCGGCACTACGGTAACGCCGTTTGCCTCCTGGCAACAAAGCCATTGGAAGTTTGAAACAAAGCTCATGGTCGCAACTGTATAGTGCTCAGCCAATAGCAGCGGCCTAAGGGACTCCCCGCAATTATGATTCCACGTCTGGTAGACGCTTGTTAAGGCCCTTCCCATTGTGCAATCCATAGCCTCAGCTGAAACTTTCACACCCCCCCCCCCCCTACAGCCACTGAAAGTATTATGGTAAACAAAGTGCGCCCACTTCAAATATTGTTCGTTTCATTGTACAAACAATTCGAATAATTTAAAACGTGATAACATGTGCGATTTTAGTGCGAGTGGTTTATTCAGCAGTGCTTTAGTCAAAAGTAAGTGTTGCATAGTGAATCGTCCTACCACTAAAAAATTAAACGAGTTATGACATTTTGATTTAAAGCTTTCGTGACTGCAGTAATTCATATTCTTGGTTCTTTCGGTAAAGTCACGTTGAAGGGAAACAATAAAATAATAAAATATATATAAAACAATAAAATTCTCACGACGTTTCGACCATAACACAAACGGTCATCATCAGGTGTGAAAACCACTTCTTTCAAATGTTTCTTGCCATTGGTTTTCACACCTGACCGTTTGTGTTATGGTCGAAACGTCGTGAGAATTTTATTGTTTTATATATATTTTATTGTTTCCCTTCAACGTGACTTTACCGAAAGAGCTAAGAATATGAGTTATGACATGTCACACGTGTAAAATATTTTTGGGATAGCCCGCACCTCCACATACCCCGCAGGGTCTTGTTTTGTTTGTAAAAAGTGGTATACCCCGCGGGTTATATGCGGGAAAATACGGTACACCACAGAGGGCAGCGTACCTCGAACTATATACCAGGGTCACATCGACCCTTACGAGGAAGGACGCGAATACGACAACGCGTCATCGGCCAGAAAAAAGTGTGACTGGCGGGAGATTTGCGAGCGAGCGCAACTCGTGTTCGGATCGGCGCCAGGCTGTGCCGCTGTGCGCCGCTTGCGGACGCCAGCCTGCGGAGTCCGTGCACGATTTGTGCCTCGTCGCTCGTCTTCACAGCAGCAACTTCGCCGCCACCACCGCCGCTGCCCTCCCCACCTACGTGGCTCCAGAAGGCTGTGTCCATGGCTCTCGCTCGGCTCACGCTCGGCTCGGCTCACGCGTAGCTCAGCTCGGCTCGGCTCACGCGTGGCGTGGTGTGGTGTGGCTCGGCTCTCGCATGGCTCGGCTCTGCTCGGCTCTCGCGTGGCTCGGCTCGGCTCTCGCGTGGCTCGGCTCGGCCCTCGCGTGGCCAGTGGCACGCCACCTGTTCTATCGCCGTTCGACTCGCCGAGGTTAACTTTACCGAACGCGTGCGCGGGGCGTGCTTGAAATATTAAAAGTGGGCAAAGCCCAAAGAACACGACTCAGGTTGCGTCCACCGCGCTAACGTTTCCGGAGGAGCGATTAAGCGTAAACGGATTTCGCCTCGCGAGGCGCACTCGCTCTCCCACTCGCGAGGTCGGAGCGGCGACGACGCAAACGCAATAACGGGCCGGCTCATCGCCGGCAAAATTCACCCGGCGTGCGGAACGACAAAGCCGAGGGGTTGGAACGCAAACAAGCACGCCCTCTGCTGGCCACGCAGGAAGTCGTTGATTCCACACCGATTCAAAGAGCCACACGGTCCACAGCGACCGTGTGCAGGAATGTTCCAAAGAGGCCGGGCTGACCAGTAGGCCCGCCGTGTCTCATTGGTGATTGAGCATGTGGCAAAGAAGATGGGTGGAGGTTAGCCCCACTGCAAGGTTAGCCCGACCCCATTCGTAACCGGGCACAGATTGCTGTTGAGAGATTTCACGCGGCGGGGTGAATTAATCATTCCCGAGTTAGCGCTGATAAGCGTCCCCCATTACTACTGCAGGAAACCTTTTGAGGTGTTGTCGTTGTTCTTGTTATCAAGGACTGTTGAGGGTTTTCATCAACATGGTGGACCGGAATATTCCATTCCATTGTAGGGTGTTTGGATTGAAACTGTGCTAGGTTGAGAGGATAGACTGGCATGGTCCACTCACATATGGGGGTGTATTTGTTTTCTAAAGATCAACAGGGCAATTTTTTGGGAAAATGTTACCGGCAATGCATTTACGATGAGCAACGGTGGTAACTTGGTATTGCTGTGGTGTAGAGTGATAGAATTCTGTCTTGACAATGAAAAATGAGCTTGTTGAAAAGTGTGTTTGATGAACAATGATTGGTCGACAGAGCACGTAACCTTGGGTCATCATGTGACCTCTATGATCGACGACGTGAGGGCTGCGTTTGTATTCGCGGTTGCGCTGTGTAGCTCTCAGACGTGTTTACTGGCCGTACGCGTATGGCCCGGCACAATGTTCAACGTTTCGGTCCACGCACCGAGAGCTTCTTCAGAAACTGAATTCAGCAAGATCGCGTTCTTCCTCAGTTGCAAAGGATCGCCGGCTCCTGCGGCTGTTGCCCCAATCTCTACTCTGATTGGGCAGGCGAGCTGCTCAATTTAGTTCCTGAAAGCTCCCAGCAGGTGGAGTGAAACGTCGGACACCACGCCGAACAACGTGCAACACGACAAAACCATCGGCGAGCTTAGTAGCTCTTGAGATGTTCCGAAATTTGGAAAGCACTTTTTTTTTTCTTCCATGGAAAAGGTTGCGGCAAATGCCAACACCATTGCCGGTCAGGGCTGCCTGCGGAGGTTGACCTTAAATGGCCCCGAACCCGGTCTACCTTCCTCGTCCGCACCTCTGCACAGCTCTAGGCCACTCGAGTAATGTACGGTGCTGGTGTACCTTGAGAAGATCGCGGGGGAAGTCGCGGCCGTCATTGAGTCCAACGAGGTTGTCGATAAACTCCTGGCAGTTCATCTTCTTGCCAATGTTCTTTGGGTTCGGAGGGGAGGAGAGACAGCGCATCAGCGAGTGGTGGCAGAGATAGGCGTACGCCGATAAACAGTTATACTGTATGTCGAAAAAGATGGATAGACTGAAAGAAGAAGTAACAAGTGTAAGAAAGATGCAAAGATCCAGCGATGGAGGGCAGCAGCACAGAGATACGGAGCGATTGAGAAGTATCCGTGTCTTACAACTGCTGTGTGACAAATTCACGCTAATTAATTATTATCACTCTTGTTTATCCAGCAGGAAAGCCTCACCGAGTCTCGTGACTCTTTGCACCAGGAGGGCCCTGCCAAGATTTTGCGGTCGGGGGACGACGGTTGCCAAGTGCAATCGCAATCTGAGTACCGTGCGGGTAATCTTTTAAACGTGGCAAGGTTGGACAGCGCCGCCGGCACACAACGGCCCACTCTTGCGAATGATGCCATGGGAACTTTGAACGTCCACAACGAACCAGATGGTGCGTATTATTAGTCTCGCACCATGCACTCGTCCGAGGCCGAGTCGGACCTAGGGGAGGGTGGCCAGGGTTCGTAGCGCGGCACACTAACCCGCTACCCCTCCCCGCTCCCCACGGAGGAGGGCAGAGGCACGGAGAGAACAACGGTTGAAGCGAGAGATACAATTCAGCATTGCACTTACGATTTGGATGCATGAGCATGAAATAAATCAAGAGCGTTCTAATTAGGGGGGATTCTTGTTAGTTGTGCGTGGGAGGGGGTGTCAAGTGCAGCGGGTGAAGTGCGAATCAGAGGAGC
This sequence comes from Petromyzon marinus, assembly GCF_048934315.1. Taxonomy (NCBI): domain Eukaryota; kingdom Metazoa; phylum Chordata; class Hyperoartia; order Petromyzontiformes; family Petromyzontidae; genus Petromyzon; species Petromyzon marinus. The sequence continues at coordinate 6,491,406 of NC_133707.1, forward strand.
GTGGAGACGAATTGTGAGATGAGAAGACGTCACGCCAAAGAAATGGCTCCACTTTCGTGTGGAAAGCAGCGATGAGGTCTAAGCAATGGACCCAACGATCGGCAAGGCGCAACCCGGAGAACGAGCCGCTCGTAATGTGCAGCTGCGGCATACTCAGGCTGTGTTCTGGGATGTCTGACGACAGGTTGAGACTTCCTTAATGAACATCAACCCATTTCACATTTTCTTTTCCTAATTTTCTTCAAATATTACTTCATATGCACAATCAACATCATGTCGTAAGATGGAGAAATGTCCGTGTGAAACTATTAGAAAGAAGTTAATTACCTTGTGTTAGAAGATGGTTCACAGAAGGTGATATGACACAACTACTTCAGATATTCCTTCAAGTGACCCCTTATCCATAGACGTATCATTACATGGCAGTTCAAATAATGCAAACAATTCTCCGAGGTGGAATCTTGCCTAATTAATCTTAAAACCATAAAGAACGTGATGGCAAAATCTCAGCCATCGGTCACTTTCAGGCATGCTCTGGCTACATCACTTGAGGTCTGATCGCAGTACTTTCATTAACAGCTATGTCACATCGTAACTGATCTCGACAAGGGACGTAAAGCATCATGCAAAATCCAGTCATCCTCGCAGCAGCGTTTGGCCAGCCATTGAACGAAGACGGTCAATGCATCGCACGCTTTCGGATGCGCTCCTACGGCCGTCTGGGACGCTCTTCCTTCCGAGATTAGGAAGCCACTGGAGCTATGCCCTTTTAAATAATCAAAATTGAAAACTCATTTTTTTTTTAAACTGCTTTTTGTGTTCAGTTTGTTGTCGTTCCCCCGCACCGATTAGCACGGCTGTCTATATACGGCGCGAAAGAAGTTCAACGTACATACAAGGCATCGTGCGAGCCGGTCGCACTAAGCCGACGTAATTCGACGGCGCACCAGGAACACTCAAGCCCGCGACGACGCCATTCAATCTGGAAGCCGAGCAGCCCCCACGTGACAGACGATTCAGGAGAGTTTTTATTTCATAGGTGACAATCGCTGGTCGGGCGACTCTCAGTGGTGAGTGGACTCGGCAGCACTGCTGAAACCCTGCACGTATAACCCGTTGCTTTGCATCACTAAATACCATGCAGTGTACTTTACTTGGACACGTCAAAGAGAACTACGGCAAGTGTTAATACTTCCCTAGCATTTTCCTTGATTTAAACCATGGGTTGCATTTTGCTCGTCCAGTCTACGTGAGTGGCGTAACACCAAGCACACATTCCGCTCGCAGACTCGCCAAACGCACGTGTTATCGCTGATCTAAAGTTAGACATCAAGGCTTTATGCAGGCGATGAACAGAAGCACAACACAGTGCTAAAAATGAAATACGCAGCCGTATACGTAATTTGATCCATTATGCTTAAGAAAAAGTAATATTAATACCATTGTGAAATATACTCACGGGTCCATGCAAATCCGTATTCAGCAACATCAGGGCACAAGTGAGTGTGTGAACTCCGTCTGTTGAATAATTTCACAGAGACGGAATAATCAGGGATGAGAACAAACGACACAGGCGGAATTCCCTTTAAAAAAAAAATAGACAGCGTACAAGCTGGAAAATTTAAGCCCGACTGATGTATCCATTTTTTCATTCAAAACTGGAAGCTCATGCCACTTATGGCGGCCAAATACACAAAGCACAGTAAATTTACACAGCAAACACATAGCTCAAGCGAGAAACAGAATAAGCTATGCATTATGTATCTGAATGTAAATTGAGTTTGGCTCCAGAGGACAAATGAAGGAAGAAGCAAGCACCGGCCTTTGCCATGGCAATTTTTCGGTGAATAGCCCTTTTGACTGTGAAGACACGGAGGCTGACAGGGCGAGTATAAAATTGGCGCCACTTACGAAAGGTGTCAATTTTACAATCATCGGAGATTAAATAAAATATTCGCAGCGTTGAGGCGGGCGGGGTGGTTCGGAGGTCAAAGTAATGAGCTGGCGTCTGAGGCTTAAGATTCTGGGTGCCGATCCAGGTAGACACCCGTGATGAAACTGGTTCCTCAAGTGGACATAGTCGATGGTCTAAATTGTTTTTATTAATTATGTGGTGATGCTGCTGCATTGGCAGTGGTGCACAATCAACAACAAAAACTGGACACGTTCATCAATAACGTTATTGTGGTCTTAAAAGGAAAATATATATATACAATAGGTGACGTTTCAGCCAACGAACCTTCTTAATGGTCTGTAAATAGAGAGGCCAGAGAAAAAGAGTGGATAGGAGTTGGAGACTGCACTTGAAACCATGGGGCCTGGCAAAATTGAAATGTTAAAGATGTTTTCTGATGAACATTTTTTGTTTTATATTTTCACGTAAATAAGTTTGTTAAATGCCTAATTCGGTTGCATTGTGGTTCTGAGAAGAACACTGCTTTGATTGTCACGCAACAGCAGTGGCGGTGTGGTGTAGGAGGTGCTAAGCCCCACAGTGAGGACCAAATGATTGCATCGCGGAGGCCGCTCGGCAAGGTCTGCTTCATTGGAAAAATTCTCGAACACTCAGATTTCGTGACTGCAAGGATTACTCTTCTTTGGTTCTTTCGGTAAAGTCACGTAGAATGAGAATAAATTAATAAATTGATAAAAGAAAATAACACAATAAAATTCTCACAGCGCTGGAGCGAGCTGTCCTCCAGACAGTCTCGTCCCTTCACCTGATGAAGGCCGCTTGTGTTGTGGCCGAAACGTCGTGAGAATTTTATTGTGTTATTTTATTTTATCAATTTATTATTTTATTCTCATTCTACGTGACTTTACCGAAAGAACCAAAGAAGATTTTATTTTTGTTCATCACGTGACATGACACCGATAGCACAATCTAAATAAAACCGGATGAAAATTACAACAATGATCAAGAAGAAACCCAATCACTAGCGATGAATGTGTTGGATTAACACGTAGGCTTTCGCGAACAATATTCTCCATAATACAGGGGTTTTTCTGGCTATCACCTGTTGAAGCTGGTTGTGATTACCAGCGAAACGTCGTACTCTCATTGCAAATGTTGTGGGATTACTCTCCACCACACACTGGTGGTGTTGTACAGGTAATTAATTGTCATGTTTTCAATACGTGACAAACCTTACTAATCGGCCGTGTCCCACGGTGGCGGTTTTAACGACACATCTATATTTACGCAATCTAACAAAAAAAACCCCTCTGTTATGAACGTGTTGGGGGGAGTTCTCCCGAAAGAGAGTCATGACTCACTGGTGGGGCGCAGCCCGAGCCCCTAACCCAGTGGTTCGCAATCGGGGGTACGCGGACCCCTGGGGGTACGTGGCAATTTCGCAGGGGGTTCCGCGAGGCGGTTTATAAACGTGTAAAATTATATCATAGGTGAGAATCATTGGTGAATAATCATGGATGAATCTGCCAAAATAATAACTACGATAACATTTTAATCCACATGTTAAGCTAGAACAATATAAAAGACCTTTCTACATTAATCGATAGTAAACAACGTTGTTTCCCAGAGTAACCAGCGAGCGCGAACAAATTACGTGACGTGTGCAGAGGGTGCGTTGTATTTTTTCTTATTCGCTTGCAGGTTACTTAGCTAGTTAGGGTACCTCACTAAATGGACAGTTGGTTAAAATAATGATGTTCATTATTCGTACATTTATTTCTCAGAACGACGTTGGGTCAGGCAGGGGGGGGGTTGGGGGGGGGGGATGTTACAGTAGTAGCCAAAAAAAGTGCAAACCACTGCCACAAATGAGGACACAAGCAACGCTCACCGAATCTTTAGTAACGGCTGCTCTTTAGCGGAGAGCCGGATCGCAGGCGCGGGCGTCGGCAAACGGCGCCCGGGCAAGCGGTAAACCCCAGGGTGCAAACCGCCCCCCCCCCCCCCCCCCCCACTGACACGTGACCTTTGGTGTATGTATTTTTTAAATAAACGAAGGCGGTTCATGTTACGAGCCTGCCACTATCCGTCACGCGCATGTGACTTCCCGCCGCTCGGAAATACATTCGCGGGCCGCTTCCGCACGTGAAAAATGTGGCAGGGATTTTAAACTAATGCGAACAACAAAAAAAAACAACCACCGCGGATGACACATCAGAGTATTTTGTTTGTGAGTGGCAGTGCTCACAGAAAAGTACATTCCGCAAAGGACTGCAGCTCCCAGCTCATTACCGCAGGGTGTATGGCAAAACAATCGCTGGCGGAAGTAAAATAAAACGAAAGGGCCTCTGAACAGGGCTCTTGCGGGGGGGTGTTACGAGCAACAGCCACGAAATAAATCAAACCCGCTCACGCGCACACACACAAAAAGATCCCCCGTATAGCCTGAGCAGACTGTTGGGGCAAGTGCTGTTAGCGAGCACCTATGAAGGCCGGCACGGCACACGAGGGGGTGGGTGGCCAACGTCACGCCCAGGCCGCCTTTGTCTCCCTAATGGCGATGTTTGCACACTGCACCAGGTACTCATTTGAGGCTGAGTCGACCTAGGGGAGAGCCGGGACCGGTTCACATAATCGTCACAGGTGTTGGCCATGAGCAGGAATCGAACTCGGGCCGCCGGGTTCGTAGCGCAGGGCGCTAACCGCTCCACTACCGCTCCCTACACGCATGCACACATACCCATGCACACCCCACACACACACACCTAACACACACTCACACCCCACACACACCACGCACAGCATGTGGACATAAACGAAACCACGACGTACTATACATGGCAATGAAAAAACATCAACCGCGTACTGTACAATGACGTGGGAGTCTGTTGCGTGCGTGGCAATTTAATGTGCCGCGTTGCACGGAGGGTGAGAATTTACCTAAACCTACGCAGGGCTCTTAAATCTGAGCTGCCAATCGGACGGGCCTTGGATTTTTACTGAAAATTCAGATGCGTGACTGCATAGCAATTAAAAAATTTGCCATCCTATACTGCATAATTTGCAGAAGTGTTTAAGTAAGTTTCACTCATTTTATTAAAGCATGGTTTAAACCGATTTCGATTTATTGGTCTGGCCAATCCATTATATAAAGTATCAAAAACGTGGTTTTATTTTTGACTTAAAACTTTCATGACTGCAGGAATTCATATTCTTGGTTCTTTCGGTAAAGTCACGTAGATAGAAAATAAAAATGAAATAAATTAAAAATAAAATTAAAAATAAAAAGCAAAAAACCCACGACGTTTCGATCGCAACACAAGCGATCTTCATCAGGTGGAGAGAAAAGAGGGCTGGGCCTCCAAATGCAACTGCTTATTATTCACATTAAAATTATATAAGTCAAACGCCTCTTCTAAAAAACAGTATTGAGACTCAGGCTTTTCCCGGGTATATGAAAGGAATTCATATTATTTTGGGAAACTAAGCACGACAATAGGATTTGATTATATTGAAGTGGTCAGTGATGTAGCACCATACATATCCAGCCATCTTTATATATTCTTATACAAGAAAGAAACCAGGTGCTCAAAGCAGGCTTAGTTGAATTGATGGAGCTACAGGGAAAGTCCAATTGCTACCATGCATGGCCAGTCATCATATACTGTGGATCACAGGGATTGTGACCACTCCTCACCAAACAAAACAAAAAGACTAAGTCAAACATCCCCCTCCCTTCCAGCCTCAAGAAAGAGGGTTAAATAGTGCTATTGAGCAACTGTTAATACATGAACTATAGAACACAAGGGGTGGTGAGGCCAGCACCAGCCCAACAGCCTTTGACTCCACAGTGCTGATGTTTATGCACCACACAAATCACTCATTTGAGTTTACCTACTGTGGGGGTCTAGGATAAGCCTTGGACATTGTACATGAGAATGGTAGCACAAGGCACGTAAATAATTACACCAAAGAGAAAGATCCCCCGTATAACCTGAACAGACTGTTGGGGAAAGTGCCGTTTGCAAACACCTATGAAGGCCGGCATAGCACACGAGAGGGTGGGTGGCCAGCACCACGCCCAGTCGCCTTTGTCTTTGAAAGGGCAATGTTTACAAACCGGACTTAGTACTCATTTGAGGCCGAGTGGACCTAGGGGAGGCTGAGCACCATTTCAAGCAATCGTCACTGGTGTTGACCGCCGGGTTCGAAGGGCAGCGCGCTAACCGCTGCACCGCCGCTCCAATACCTGCGTCAAGCGCACACACGCGCGCACACGCGTAGAGAAACAGCGTTCTCACCCTCTGAGGAGACACCGTCGGGGTTGCACGTGTGGTAGCGTCGGGAGAAGTGCACGACCACCCGCTCGCGCTCCTGTGTCTCCCCCATGAGGGCGAACGCCTTCAGAAACATCCTGCGGAGGGGGCGCAAGCACCGACACACACAAGGCAAGAGAACGTCAGCCACAACCACAGCTCACGTTGTGTCTTCCCGCGGCACGTTGTTTACTTTTATTTATGCTATTTTCTTTTTTTTTACCCAGGAGAGCATCACTCGGTCTCAAGACAAGAGGGTCCTGCCAAGTTTTTTTTGTTTGCAGTCGGGGGTGATGTTGCTGGTTACGTGTGTGTGGTTCCAATTGAGTAAGTTGCACGGTAATGTTTACGAATTGGGTTGTTTTGTGCCAATACCAGTTACACTGTGGGGGCCATTGACTGTGCCGGAGACTGATAAACTGAAGCTTTAGGAGGAAACCCACGGCACCGAGATGTTAACTACCTCGCCTGGTATACAGGAGGTCGTGGGTTCGATCCCGACCCTGATGCCTGCATATTTGAGGTTGCATGTCTCTCTCTCCTCCTGGTTGCATGGATTTTTATCCGGGTCCTCAGGTTTTTCCCTCCTAATTTGGAAACACACGTTTCTAGTATTTGACTGCAATCCATCCACATGATAAGCCACTTTGTAAAGCTATCATTTGTGGGCACGTCGCTTCTGATGAAGATCTATATAGGTCAGTGGGCCTTATCTAGTAATATACAAATTTATAATAGTTTAAAACCCATGCAGAACTGGGGGAGAATATAGAAACTCCACGCAGAAAAGCACCTGGGTCAGGAATCGAACACAGACACATCTTACAATGCGCCAATGGAGCCACCCTGCCATAATTATACCGGCCGAAAACATTTACATTGATGCTGAATAATGAAAATGTCACTGTTACAATAACCAACTTAATAAATAACTTCAAACAATGTACAGAATTATAATCAGCACTATTAAGTGTGCCAGAAATTTGGCAAACATAAGTGATACAATGTCTCAATTTGGTTAAATACACCTATTATATGTTACAGGGGCCACATAAACCCATTAAATACAGCATATAGGATTTTTTAAATCAATTACTTCCACACAATATTTAATGAATGTATTGTGAGCATATTAACATAATTATTAATGAATTAATCATACCTCATAACTATGCACGATATTTGTTTCAGTAATCAATGTGTAACATAGTGGTGAATGTAGCGACTAAAATGGCTATAGGGGACACGTAAGCCCATAACGTATGCAATTGACGACTGCCAGCAGCATAAGAATATTTTTTAAAAGGCATGAATTTACGAATCGGGAGCACCGTTCAGCACACACAAGAACTGCAAAAAGCTGCGGGTAATTGCAGGGGAGCGATTTCTGTCGTGATAAAAGCAATGCAGTCACGTGCACGAACACAATGTGGCCACCAGAGGACACCACACTCTCAGGTAATGGCAACCCCAATGGCATCGCATTTGCAGCGAGTGAAAACTGGACTGCAACGTGATCAGAAGGTGGCTTTTGAGAGAGCTCATTGTTGTCGCTGTGGCGGGATCAGTGTCGGATTTAGGTATATTAATCACTGACCTTGGGAATTAGTTTGCCGGTAGTAAGAGGCGATGACTGCTATGCACGGCATAGAGCCCAAACCGAGTGGTTTGTGTTACTCAGCACTTTGTGTTACAGGCAACAAAGTCTACTTTTGTTAAAATGTTAAAATGGGATGCTGCACAATGGCCCGGTACACACCAACGTATAATGCACGCAAATGAATAAAAAACAACTCTGTAATAACAGAAATAATGAAACCAATTCTAAGTTTGGGGAAGATTGTAAGATTAACTGAAATCAACTTCCTAAAACAACAAGAGGTAAAGGTAGTAGTATTGTTAATTTAGTTCACATTTAAGCGATAGCATTAATAAACAGTCCTACTTGTATCTTAAGAATGTTTTGTTGTTGCACGGGCCCTTCTGGAATTTTGGGCCATTATCAAATGTGCCATTTGGCTCCCTCTCATAAATCCGGCCCTGGTTCGAATTACTTGTGCAGCCCGTGTGCGTGTCAGCCACCACACATAAGCCAGGTCAAGTCACCCCCGAGTCCATTTCAGCCAATGGGATTTCGTAATCACGCTTTGCATGGAAAATATGAACAAACCACAAACCTCGGCCCTATTAGTACTGCACCCGGCCCCCCGATTTGCACGGCAAGAAAAAAAATCTACGACCTAAGCAATCCCCAGCTGGTGAACGCAATGTTAGCACTCGGCATTTCACGCCGCGTTGATTCAATGCTGAAATCGATCCATACGCTCAGGACACGTGCATCATGTCATGCGTGTAAGAATCAATTATTTAGTACTTTCTGCCAGTCACTTCCTTCCTTTTGCCGCTGCAGCACCAACGTTTTGGAACACCCTTGTTAACTCCCTTGCCACCGTAAATCTTCCTTGAAAAACATATCCGGAAGCAGAATATTGATGCCAGACACAGCCACACAGAACCGTACCCGTGTATCGATAGTTACATTTTAATGTGCAATTTAATTGAGGGACTGTGGTCTGGGACTGCTGTTGCTGTTGTTTTACTGGCTTGCCCCCAAGCTCACATTTATTTGCCTTGCCAAATCGGCAGGAATGTATGTACTTGCGTGCAATTTGTAGTTGTATTCTTCAACTTCATTTAATTTTAGCGACTTGCTTACCTTTTCTCAATTTTGCACACTAAGGTATTTTTGTTTCATTTGTTGTTGTAACTTGCCGACCACCCACCCCTATTACTGTGAAAAAGAACTTCACAGTTCATCGAATTCCTCCAGGCTAAATAAAGATGACGATTCGGATTTTCCCGTCCATGTTCTGTCTCTTCCTGAATTAAAGCTTTCGTGACTGCAGGAATTAATATTCGTGGGTCTTTCGGTAAAGTCACATAGATAGGTTCAAAGAAAATAACAAAAAATGAGAAAAAACTATGACGTTTGGATCGCAACACAAGCAATCGTCATCAGGAGATGACAAAGCTGCAGAGGTGGCCATGGTATTGTGAGAGATTAGCATGTCAATGTAAGATCGCAGAGCCACTGCCACATCGAGAAAACGAGCAACGGGTGGCTGTGTTAGTGAGGTTAAATGTCACACTAACACAGCCACCGTTGCTCGTTTTCCTCGATGTGGCGGTGGCTCTGCGATCTTACATTGACATGCTAATCTCTCACAATGGCCACCTCCACAGATTCGTCGTCGTGGAGGTAGCTCTACGATCTTACATTTACAGTAGAACCTCGGAGATCGAACGCACCAGAACTCGAACAAATCGGTGTTCGAACGATATTTAAGAACATTTTTTGCCCCGGAAACCGAACGAAATTCGGAGGTTGAACGGGCAATCACGACTTGAAAGAACCTGTACACGGCTGAGACGCGTATGAGCCAGCGTGCATGACGCTTGCCCAGACAAAGGTTTTACCACCTCCTCCTCCTCCTCACCACCTTCCACTCAAGCCATCAACTCTCCTTACTACAGGTAAAGTGACGTTCAATGTTCATTTATTTTATTTATTCCATTTATTTATTCATTTATTCCAAATATTTATTGTGTTTCTTGTTTTTTTAATGATTGTATGCATGTAATTACTGTAAACTTCGTGTACAATGCTTTATAATGAGATATTTCTTGTGTCTGGAACCAATAAATAATGTAACTTACATTAATTATTATGGGGGAAATTAATTCGGTGTTCGAACAAATCGGTGTTCAAATGGCCTTCTGGAACGAATTAAGTTCGATCTCTGGGGTACCACTGGACATGCAAATTTATCACCATAACATCACTAGCCCCGCCCACTTCGCTTATGACCCTTGGGCTTCACCCATTTCAATCCTTTAAAACATCCTGCCTCAGCAGCTTTCCGGCAATTTTTTCTCCCGATGACGATTGCTTGTGTTGCGATCGAAACGTCATCGTTTTTTTTGTAATTTTTTGTTATTTTCTTTGAACCTATCTACGCGACTTTACAGAAAGACCCAAGTATATCTGTCTCTTCCTGTTCTGCACTCTCTTCTTCACCTCGTTTTTCTGTCGTTCCCTACACCACGACTCGGGAACTACGAGCGCTGTGCTTGCTTGGGCAATTCACCTCGTATCGTGTACCCTGGCACTGTGCTTTTCCATCTTTATTGTTGTTATTCTTGGTTCTTTCGGTAAAGTCACGTAGAAGGGAAACAATAAAATAATAAAAATATAAAACAATACAATTATCACGACGTTTCGACTGCAACACAGGCAATCATCATCAGGTGTGAAAACCACAGCAAGAAAATTTGAAAAAAAGTGGCGGTTATTTTTAACGTTAGCACCATGGAGAGCGATTTGACAGTTTGTTCAGATGGAAGAGTCCATCTATGTTCGGAAAAGAGGAGGGGGGAGACGAAAATAATGGCCGTGGTCTGAAAGCCACCTTAAGCGTGAACAATCAATTAAGACCCGAGATGGTTTATCAAATCCTTCCAATGATTGCTAAGCCAGAATCCATCTTCTCGGTTGAAATTGTCTGTTTGTATATGTGGATAGCCTCATGAACGAATCTCTCATGGTAGCCAGATGGCTTGCAAAGAACCTCTGTCTTGGAGAAGTCAATGTCATGTGAGCCTACTAAATTATAAGTGATCTGCCACGGCCGAGGTGTTGGTCCTACCGTGTTTTAGGTCTGCTTTGTGTTCAGGAATGCGGTCCGAGACATGTCGTTTGGTTTCTCCAATGTAACTACTACCACAGAGGCAACTTAGTTTGTAGACGCCAGGGTACTGTATGTCCGGAATCACATCTTTTACAGACAGAACCAGATCACGGATTCTATGTAAGGTGTTGAATCGGACCTGGATCTTGTGTTTATTCAAGATTTTGGAGATCTTTTTGTGATCCCCGCAATGTAGGGTAAAGTGATGGTTTTGAAAGGCTCCTCAAGAGGGTCCTTCTTCATGGTTGGAGTGATAGCTTTGCGGATTGTGTAGTCGGAGTAACCATTAGCCTTAAGTGCTTGGTGTACGTGCTTGAGTTCACTGGCTATGTGTTCCTGGTCGGATATGCATTGGGCTCTATGGTGCAGAGTCTTGATGAGGGAATTCTTCTGGGATGGATGGTGGTGGTAATCCGATTTCAGGTAAGCATCCGTATGGGGTAGCTTTCCTGTAGACAGAGTGGCTCATTGAACCATCAGGTCTCTTTTTTATTAGGACATCCAAAAAAGGTAGCTTGCCATCTTTTTCGACTTCCATGGTAAATCTAATGGCTGGGTGTATGGAATTGATGTGGCTTTCAGACCGCATCCATTATTTTCGTCTCCCCCCTCCTCTTTTCCGAACGTAGATGGACTCGTCCATCTGAAGAATTGCCAAATCGCTCTCCGTGGTGCTAACGTTAAAAAAACCCGCCACTTTTTTTCAAATTTTCTTGCTGTGGTTTTCACACCTGATGATGATTGCTTGTGTTGCAGTCGAAACGTCGTGATAATTTTATTGTTTTATATTTTTATTATTGTATTGTTTCCCTTCTACGTGACTTTAGCGAAAGAACCAAGAATATGAATCCCTGCAGTCACGAAAGCTTTAAATCTAAATTCATATGTGGATGATAATATAAATACAAGATGAAAAGAATCGATTTCCTTGAGACTCACGCAAATTATATGGTGTGGTGGGCACATCATTCCTAGTGATCACCCCCCCCCCCCCCCGACGGTGTGGCAGAAGAAATAAAAACGAACATCCTTAACTGACCTACCCAGTCATCAAGGCGATAACGAGCAGATACCTCCCCCGCGTAAGTGACGATTTCAATAGTCGCCTAATTGTGACTGTGTGAAGTGCAATCCACCACTCACGTCACCGATTGCTGCCCTGCGCATGCTTGTGCAGGAAGTGCAAATGGAATCCAATCTGGTGGCCCCAGATGACTCCTCGTACATTGCTATACAAACGCCAATAAGGAAGAATACGCGGCTCAAATATGTTTTAGTCAACGAAGTAGCCAAAAATAAATTCGCTATCATCTATCCACTGCTGAATGAATGCTTCCCGCACCTTCATCATTCACAGCTCTGTGATGCCATGATTCATCTTACACCTGTACATGAGCTAATCTCATCAATCTATCTCCAGGATGGTCAACAGTCCATCACAAGTCTCGTCCACCAGCAATCGTCCCTCTCACTGACGACCCATCTAAACCAAGTCCAGTTACTTTCCTTAACAATCAATTAGCAATTCTTTCAATTAACAGTTTTGTCGAACCTAATTAGTTACATTTATAACATGAAACTTTAACCATACGGGAGAGGCGCGATACACACAAAAATTGTATAATTCCAAAGCCAATGACAAATAGTTTGGCAAGCCTATACACAACTTTCCAGGTCACAGTGTGGCGTCCTTGGCAGGAGCCCTTACACCCCACTGTGTCATCTGCTGGCTGAAGTTCAAAGTCAGGACCAACAGTCAAAAGTTCACTTTGCCGCTCTTCAAAGCCAAAGTGATCGGCGTTTTACCGTGGTCAGGTACACATTGCTCCCGGCAGCCACAGTGCCTCTGACCCAGCATGTGGGAGGTTAAAAGACCGAACGCTCTCGGCTCCTGGGACCAAAGTCAAAGTCCCACTAGCGGCATGAGCGGCAAGGTTTTGTGTGGAATGCAACATCTAAATATGTGGCACGAACACTGCCAACGCTCGCCGGTTGTCCGCCCGATCAGCAGCGAATCGGCATGTCTTACACAACGATTACAAAATCCACATTTTTATTCCAATGGTGCAATTGGCTGCGTGTCGTGAGATGAAGCATCGATTCGGAGCTCTTGCACCGCATGTTAAACAAACGCCACGCAGTAGGATGTATTACTGACCTGCTTGTAATATTATGACCAAGTACAAGTTCATAATGTTGAACTTCTGAAGAAGTCCACAGTAGCGCGTGGTGAAGGCTTGGGAAGAAATCTTCAGCATGCAGCCCAACCCAGACAACCGCGTTTATGCTGATAAGATTGTCATGAATGACCTTATTTATCCACACACTAAATGCTTAGCCACAAACTCAGGAGGTACACTTTCCCACGTAGCCCAGCTACACGGAAATATGCATCTCATTGTGCAACTCAATTTTCATTATCATTCTCAGAGATGGAATTAAGGCAAAATAAGTATTAAAATAATATATATAAATTACCATGATGGCTTTTGTGCAATAAATGACGACTGGGTGGGGAGAACATCAACTGCTACACTTGAGATCCAGTTTCATCATGGGTGGATTTGAACCCAGGATATCTCAGCTGTACTGGCTCAGTGTCTTTGATCACAACGGGCCACCTCTAGTTAAATTATTCTTTTCAATGTCGGGGTATTTTTTTCACCTCTAACTCTGTAGGTGCGAGTGCGTGACCTTGGCATGCGCAATGGAACAAAATGTAAACACGATGGGCACAGTGGAGCGTTAAGACCTGGTGCACAATATATTCCAGTGCACCACTGCTTTCTATCTGAAGTGGCCTCGGGGATTAATGTTTGATCGCAGGATGTCAATGGTTCCTGGCTCAGTACTCTGATCTCCGATCCACGCCACCACCTCCCGAATCAGTGCTTTAAAAAAATGTAACTATAGGCTGTAGGACGCGCAAAAATATAAAATGGCTCCGTTCAAATTCGTGGCAATGCTCTACTTAAGAACATATTTATAAACGGAGAAATCTGATGAGGCATGAAGCTTCTTTTCACACATGTCCAGTAGATTATTATGGGTTGCTGTACTATTCAGCGCAATGGACCTGCAAACTTGAGGTCGGTGCGATGCCATCTCCCGGCTTGGCAGTTTAAACAATCGCCTAAGTTTGTTAAATATCCCTCCTCCCCACTTCCCCGCCGCTGTTCACGCAACGGTGTAAACGGCTACACCACAGTTAGTCGATTGGCAGATGGCGTGTGGCGAGGTAAAGCGTGGGTACTCCCATCTCTTTCAACAGGTTGGTCAACGTGGAAGCATAGGCCAAGTCTGCCACAGAAGGCCTCTCTCAAGCTCCCTCTATTGGATGCAGGGCTGTGCCCTCACCGACTATTACTGTGACTGTTCGAGTAGCATATTGAGAATTTCTCTGATGTAGCTTTTAAAATAAAATATTACACTAAACCTGGCACCTTTGTAGATTACTCATGCGGTTTCCTATCAGTTTCCCAGCCATCCCATATCACAATAGGCGGTTTTCCTGTTCGCCACTTAAAAGTCTTACTCTTCTATTAATATCCGATAAGCGACATTTTCTATTTCTTTATAAATATTAAAATGCATAATATATGTGTATATATTAATATTATAGATTTGCAAATTTCACGCAGATTACAGGCTGCACTGTCAATGCAGCTGAACTAAGCTCAGGTGAAACTTATACCCCCAACCCCAACCACCCATTGCTCCCACTGATAAGATAGAGCCAATTTGCACACCTTGTTCCCACGCACACACTGAGGGAACGATAAAATGAATGAAAGTTCATCAACGAGTTGACAGCCTCCCCGCAGTTGAGCGCGCTTACATTGCGGGGTATAAACTTTTTGTTTTTCCATTGGCTAGCACTGTTTGTCACAACAACCGTCAGCGCTGCAGCAATGCGTCGATTCGTCGGCTGACATCTATACCTGTAAACCACTGGGGCCAAGTCAATTTTATTTTTGTTTACACATACACATACGTGGCGCAATTATGGCACAAAGCTCTCACTCAAAGCACCATCATCACGCTAATGAATATTAAAAAATTCTAAACAATGAGGACAAATATATATTTGCATACTATCCTCTCGTCATGGCTAGCAGTCCTGAACGTATTGCAATACGCAAAGAGTAGAATCGACTCATATCGGATTATTAATCTCATGATAGATGCATAGAATCCAGTGTACATGAGGTCTATATTCTTTGGGTCTTTTGGTAAAGTCATGTAGAAAGAACAATAAAAGAATAAAAATCAAGTATAAATCTAAATAAAGTGAATAAATAATAAATATATATCACGACGTTTCGATCGCAATAGAAGCAATCGTCATCAGGAGAAAAAAGAGGGGGAAAGCTGCTGAGGCCGGGAGGGTGTAGCCCAAGGGTCATAAACGAAGTGGGCAGGGCTAGTGATGTTAAAGTGAGAGAGATTAGCATGTCAATGTAATAGATTAGCATTGCCAATGTAAACGGCGGCTGTGTTAGTGTGAACCTGTTAATGTAAAATCAGAGAGTCGAAAATAACTGCTAACATTGGAAGGTAGGATGGAAACATCACAGCCACTTATGACCTAAACTGGTTAATAACGTCCTTCCAATGATTGCTCAGTTTGTACACATCTTCTCGGTTGAAATTGTGTCTGTGTCTATATATCTGGACGGCTTCATCAACAAATCTTCGTTGATAGCCAGTGGATTTGCAAAGTACCTTCGTCTTGGACAAATCAATTTCGTGCGAGCCCACCGCGTTAAAGCAATTATCAGCCACGGCTGAGGCATTGGTCCTACCGTGTTTCAGATCTGCCTTATGTTCACGAACACGGTCCGAGACATTTCGCTTAGTTTCCCCAATGTAACTACTGCCGCAGACACAGCTTAGTTTGTAGACGCCGGGGTATTGCATGTCAGGGATCACATCCTTCACAGATGGGATCAGATCACACATTTTATGTACTGTGTTAAATCGAACCTAGATCTTGTGTTTGCTCGTGATTTTTGAAATCCTTTTGGTGACCCCTGCTATGTATGGCAAGGTGATGGTTTTGATTGGGCCCTCAGATGGTTCTTTCCCAACGGTTGGGGTGATAGCTTTACGGATTGTGTAGTCTGAATATCCATTCATCTTGAGGGATGGTGTACGTGTTCCAGTTCACTGGCTAGGTGGTGATGGTCGTAAATGCAACGAGCTCTATGGTGTAGAGTTTTGATGAGGGAATTCTTCTGGGATGGATGGTGGTGGGAGTCAGGTTTTAGGTAGGCATCCATATGGGTGGCTTTCCTGTAGACAGTGTCCCATTGAGCCATCTGGTCTCTTTTCAATAAAAAAAATGTTCTATCTACGTGACTTTACCGAAAGATGCAAAGAATATGAATTCCTGCAGTCACGAAAGCTTTAAGTCAAGATTTTCATGAGGTCTGTTGTTGCATGTAAAAGCTTCACATAACTCCTGAACCAACCAGAAAAAATAAAATATATTTTGAGCAATTCAAATATTTCACCTAACAAATGCTGTGAGGTGAAATAAAATCTAATTATGAAGGATGTAAATTTTGACAAGTGTACAAATATTTAACATCTATAATCAAGAATTTGTTTGATTAAATTGTGACCTTGGAGCACTACAGTTCATCAAATCACCAGCACATTGTTAGTACTGATTGAAATTTTGTCCAAATAGGTACAAGTGTTTATTCGTGATTATATATAGCAGTAACTTTTCATCAAATTTTTCACTTCCTTATTATGCTTGTTTACCCAGAAAATCATCAATAACGCCTCCTAACTTATTCATGAGGCCCCTGCAAAGTTTTCGCAGGAGGGGAGATGCTTGCCGAGAATAATTCCGTCATGAGTTTGTCAATGTCCGCTGTGAAGCAGACCACGCGTATAACTACGGTTTAATTTATTATTCTTCTTGTTGTACGGCTGCTGATGTAGTTGCAGAGCAACGACTACAATTTCACATTCAGGTGGTCAAGCGCAGATAACCGCGTCAGGAGCAGTGGAGTAGTTGCATCATCATCTCCGTGATGTCTCCTTCGTATTTGTGGGTCGGGCCTTGCGTTGTTATTCGTTGTACGGTGTCTGTTCTGGATGACCACAGTCGCTCACGACTGGAGAGTTTTCTTTATTTATTTTCCATTTGTCCATCAGGTATCCGCATCCGCCATGGTGTGAAAAGGGGATGCGGTTTAGGGTGGACCATGGGCTTCGTGGAAGATCAAATCCAGGGATCTTCTGCGTTGGATATTTCACAAGGTGTTTGTTGGTGAGTTCTACTCAACTCCATTTAGCTCTCCAAGCTGCATTCAGCTCTCCAAGCTATAGTTAACACACCCGAAGTATTAACCAGGGCGGTCGCTCAATTCAAACCGCAAACCTCTGCAACGAGCGGCGGACGTGCCATCGCTGTGCCCGTGTCAACATCCACGTGCAATGGCGCGTGGGGAAAAATAATCCGACTTGCTAAACAAAACCGCGACTGGATTGCAATAGTTACAACCGATTAGCCGGTGTGCGAACGGTGCAATCGTTATGCATACCCAATTGGCCACTTGGTGGCATCGACTGAAGGCCATCTCCGCTCAATAGCTTTCTGGGACCCTTGCGCAGACACGAGATCCTGGGAACAAGAAAGTCGACTGCCCTTTGTGCCATCGGCTGTTCGCTGTTGGTGAACTCAGCGTTGCGTAACCAATTCGTCAATCAATCTCTCTTTTTAAAAACAATGCAATGGCCAGTTGAAAGTAAAAGTCGAATTGTAAAGGGAGAGCTGGGGTAATAACAGCAATGTAGTACAATGTGTGACAAAAGCTCACACACTGTGGTTTAATGATTATACCCCTTGGCGATTGGATTAATTGCCACGGTCCAGGGTCGCAATTCAATTCAATAATCGTTTAATTTCGAACATTATGGGGAATGGCAGCGGTTACTAGTGGCTGCACGGGTGACGTAAACCCATTATATACAACATATATGTATGTACGTTGAACTTCTTTCGCACCGTACGTAGCCAACCGTTCTAGTCGGAGAAACACATTAATTATTAACACATGCAATTCGATGCACACGCAACATGGACTCAAGAATTTTGATGTAAAATCATGAACCGAGGCATGATTTGCACCGCTCGTACACATTCCATTACCTGCCACGGCTAACATCAGTGGTGAGCGATATCCAATCCAGTCCTGGGCCACCCTTTACCAGCTTACGATGAGCAGCGTGGCCGAGTACGGTGAAACTACCCCCATGACCAACACAGATGTGAGGAGGCCTTCATCCAACAGTTCATTGGCAAAAGGTTGTAAATAATTATTAATAATTATTGTTTACTATGTTAAGAAGGAGTGCTTGTTAAATCCATATTGTCCAATAAACCACCAACCAAAGTAGTAAATGTCTACTGGACAGATGCCTACTGGATATCTATGAAAAAAAGCTTTATAGGTCATCAGATTCCTTCAGGATAAATAAAGATTCTGATTCTGTAAATTATTCAGTCACTGCCATTCGATCGCGGACATGCCTCGTTCTACGACTTGCCTGGATTTCCGTGGGTTGTGCCATATATCCCTCTCACCTTGTCACCTTGTGCCGTCAGTACGACCTCTGGTGACATCCAAGACCAGACTCCGCCATCCACACCTGTCTCTCACTGCCTCGTAGCTGGGTTAGCGCAAGGCCAACGTTGTTCTTGATGTCGTCCATCCACCTCCTCAGAGGTAGACCTCTGCCCCTGCTACCTTCTTCATTCCCAAGCAAAACCCATTCCTCAAGTCCAGAGGTCCTCATAACGTGTCCAAAGTACATCTCTCTCGCGTGGTTCCAAACTCAGTTCCTTCAAGAAGCTTCCGGCACGTGGAGCGAAAAGTCGGACACCATGCCGGCCAACAAAGCAACGACCCGAAGAACACGTCAGAGAGCTATGCGTCGCAATCGCAGAATGCCTGGCGTCTCCGGGGACCTCATGGGGTCCCTCATGGGGTCCCTCATGGGGTCCCTCATGGGGTCCCCCCCCGGGGATCCCCCCCACCTCCACCCACCAGGCTGCCCTCACCTGAGTGCGTGGTCCAGCGTCTTCCCGGAGAAGTCGAAGAAGCGTAGGTATTCCTCGGCCACCATCCGACTGAACTCATTGCTGTGGTTCGTGCGGGCAGCACAAGGAGGGCATCAGGGAGAGAACGACAAATCATTTTAATACCACGAATACGAATAATACATCATCACCGTTGGCCAAATCAACCTTAATACACCAAATTGTGTAGACCTCACATGCTAAGTAGAGTTCAGCCTAGTTAGTACTTTGATTGGAGACGTCCTGCAAATATCAGTTGCTGTAGAATTGGGCTGTGAATCAGCCAGATCGCAGAATGGAAATGGATGATTGAATCTTAACTGTGAGGAGCTTTGTGTGTTATCGCTGCTTTGTGTGCGTGTGGTTTTCCACGGGTACGTGGGATTCCTTTCATGAGGCTCAGTAATGCTTTCTTGAGCAAATTAAGGGCATTATCAGATGTATTAATTACTTACCTGTGTTGTCAATGGTAAATTCTAAATAAGTTTGCGTAGTCTTGCTGCCACCTAGTTATTCCTCTGGTCATGTCTCCACCTCTGTGCAAGCTAAGGTTTACCACCACCTGTCCATCCTGCCATGGCAACACTATTTTACAAGTGGCAGGGGCGAAATGACTTTGGGACGTTCTAGTCTGCTGGGTGGACAGAGGGCCGGGAGAATTAAAATTAGAAACTAGCCCAGTGGCTCCGCCGGGAGACGGAAACCACAACGTTTGCGTTTCTACGTAGGATCTGGTTTGAATAAACTATCAATTTGAAACTATCTTTATTTTACTAGGTATGGTCCACGGAGCTATACGGCTCTTTTTCAGAAGCGACCTGGCCACAAATGAGAGCTCAATGAAGTGGCTTATAACGTGGAAATTGATAGCAGCCAAATACTCCAAACGCCCATTTCAAAATGTGGAGGGAAAAAACCAGAGGGCCGGAAGAAAAATCCACGCCACCACAGGGAGATAGACATGCAAAGTCCAAATACACAGGCATCAGGGTCGGTATCGAACCCACGAACTCCTGTCATACCAGGCGAGGAAGTGAACATCTCGTTACCCTGGCGCCCATGCGCGGGGCAATACGTGGAAATCAGGGCGGTCGGCTCGCAAGTCGCGCGGGCGTGACGATACAGCAAATTAAGAAACGACGGTCCAGGCGAGCGTGAAGAAGACCCCGGCACCGCTCGTCCGTCGTTTTCCAACCGCAAGGCGGATGGGGCAGGTACAGAGCTAACGCTCGAGCAGCCGGCGGCGGAAGGTGCGACGGGCGGCACGTACTTCTTGCCGAGGTGGCGCGCCACGTCGGAGCGTCGGAAGCCGTCGAGGTAGAAGAGGCGTCGCGCCAGGCGGTGCGCGGCGTCCACGTCCGCTCGGCTTCCGTTGGTTATGAAAGGCGGCGGCTCGGAGAAGACGCCCCGCGGTTGCCGCATTTCCATGCTGCCCTGGCCGGGGACGCGCCCGTCCGCCTGCCACGCGTTTTCCCGCGATGCCTCGGGAAGCCTGGCATCACTGCTGATTTGCCGTCGGGACAACAAAAACAATTGCAAGGTAATTTCGATCGCGCTCTTTTGCACAGTTGCTGTCGACGGGCTGAGACCGTCAAATCACTACACCTTGTGAACCCAATTTAACCCAATCTATGGACCATATCGTAAAACCACTGGAGTCTGCGCTTCTTCAACGGAGAAATTGCAAATCTACACGAACTCTCTCCTGAAGCCCTCTCATTGTGACTAGCAGACCGCGATATTGGCATTTAGCACCTGAATGCAGCGCCATCATACACAAGAAGAAAAGAACACGGATAATATTTGAGTTACCAATGTTTAGAGCAGGGGTGGCCAACTGTGACTCGAATGAATGGAAGCAAGAGAAGAACAAAAATAATAAACCAAAGTGAAAAGAAGATAAGTGAAAAAGCACAAATAATCACAGCGGGTTTACTTTATTTTATTATCTGTATTCACGTGTTTGTTATTCTTAATATCGTGGAAATGCTGGGTATCCATAGCGACGCAGCTGATGACAGGATACGTCTGTGGAAGCGGAATGGCATGGGGCACTCACCCCTGACAGACGGAGCCAGGAGCCAGACACAAATTATCGCAGGCGTGCCATGAAGGATTCACACCCCCTACAGCAGGGGTCGGCAATATTTCAAGAGCCTCAATGCACGTGAATACGAGATGGTGGTTCGTAATAAATAACGTCACGAAGCGGTCCTTGAAGAGCCGGATGTGGCTTCAGAGCCGCATATTGCCAACCCTTGCCCGAGAGACGATTGTCACGGCGCGTGGAAGTGCCACAAATGAGAGCGCCAGGTGGCGCTCACATTTGCTGACATTGGTGGAAATTCCACATTCTTGCGGCGAGGGATAGCCTCTCAAGAGAATGGGCACTTGATTTGCCCCCAAAGTAATACTCACTTTATCAGGAGCGGCGGAACCATAGGGTCAATTGACCCTCGAAAGGGATCCAATTTTACCGGTGCTATGACGGAAGATTGCCTGGCAATTAGGGGCACGGTGTGCAGGAGACAGCAGTACAGTATAACAATTGCTTATAATATTGAATCCATCTGTGCAGAATTATGCGTGTTACCCCCTCGTACCCATGGGATGTCTTCAGGCACTCCGGTTCCCTCCCATGAGCCAAACGCACGTGAAATAGAATTGGCTACGCACTCACGAATGGAATTGCCAAACATGCGACTACAGGAACCCTTGTGAAAGAGCATTCTCGACATTAGAGAGCAGTTCTTGAGGAAATGAAGAGCATTGTTTATAACATTACTGTACTCGTATTCATCTCGGTGATTTCCAATCGTTCGTCAACCACTGCAGGGCGACCCGACTTGATAATTACAAAAAAAAACACCGCGTCTCAAAAGTTCCTTGGGTAAGAATAAAACTGCAAACACCGCAGGCATGACAGTCCGGGGCAGCCTTGATGTCAGGTAAAAATAAACACAAACATTGGGTAAGATCTGCATAGCTCACTGCCGGTTCTGGCGCTGTTACACAGATGAATGCTGCCGTTTATGTATGCAAGCACTGAGAATGTAGTGCCATGCATTGATAAACTGCTACTATGGTGCTGTATGCATTTGAAATACAAAAATATGTAGCAGATGGTAAATATAAGCACATCCTTTTGAAGCAAGGTCAGGTGTGTTTATATCTGAAGTGTCCTTGAATAAGAAGGCATATCAGAAGCTCCACTTTTCTACACCTTGGAACGACGTCACGAGACCTTTAATATCCACTGTGAAACAGATGGAACGTATTAATACCGTTATTATACCCACAGCATTACCTGCAGCTTCTACTCTACTATAGTTGTACTGTCTTCGTTATAAAGAAACATACATCAGCAGTCAGGCCTTTAAGTCAAATTGAAAGCTGTAAAACAGATTCATAACACAACAATATTGTTTTACGTGAATTGACTTTACATGTTTGGTTATTTCCCAGAATGCTCTGCAGCAGTAGAGCATAATAATGTTTGTTTTTTAATATACGAAATGTCTGTGGGACATTAAAAGATAATATATGCATCACTTATGCAATATATAATAAAGTTCATCTATTGTCAAACCACTGATGGATAAAGGTCTCCACAAACCAAGTCAGTCATAGGTGTTGCTTGACCATACTTCACCATTCTTTGCAAGACTGGACAATATTTCTATTTCTCTTTGTACTGAATACACATACAATCAACACTGTATTTCTGCTTGTGAATTCAAAAGGAAAAAAACAATATGCCACAAAGGAACAAAAATATATACGACCAACTCGAAATGATATGGAAAATATAACTAATTTTCACTTTGGCATCAAAACATCTTTTATCATAAACTATCACCAAAACAACGATTTTTTATTACGTGTTAAATTACGAACGTATATTTCTTCCAGTGTTAATCAATCTCACCCATTCGAAATGTTGGCATGGGAACGCGTTACAATGCAGCAATTGTGCGACACTAATTCACTTGATTTAATTAACAACGGTAGAATTAGATTTTTTTTCTCTCACAGGCATTCGCATTGACACACACGGAGCTGTGCCCCCCCCACCCCCCCCCCCTTGGAAAATTCCTACGTTGGTATTTTTGTCATCGAATTGAACGTATTAACCCGTACTGCGTTGTGTACTTCCCCCTCTTCTGCTCAACACAGCAACAGCCGGTCTTAAAAAAATAAAGTATTTTTTCATGATGATTCAATCGTATGGCAGCAAATCAAGTTTCCATATTGCTGAATGTACGAGTAATTTGCACTGCTCTATATGAGCGAAAAATGAAATCGCATGTTTTGGACCAGAAATTCAATTGTGCTATTTGCAAAACATCTCCTTTAGCGCATAAACTGTAAGCTTCGCCAAATGGGCCCAACTTTGTCCAGTGTAATATTAATGTCCAATAGCCGGGGCGTCGTGTCAAGGCATGTTATTTCGATGGCACTAATAATTTCAAAACGAATCACTTTCGCCCGTCATTTCACAAATCCATCCAGTCTAGATTACCCACCTCCAGCGTCAGCTCCCAAGACTCCCTGTCCACCCCTCGCAACCCCTTCGCTGTAAACAAACCCCGACGAACTGGGACCGTGTGCACGCAAGTGCCGTAGTTGCACAATTGCCGCCGGCTTGACCAGCGGTGCGGAAGAAATTACTGCCAAACATTTCTTGGTAAAGAGAGCCGCGGAGAAAGCGAAACTGCAACTCACTGCTTGAGCTTCATTGGCATTTGACATAGGACAGGCGTGTTTAGAATAATGGGCCAATTTGCGTGGGGAACTTTGGCAATGTCTAATGCCACGTGTTTCAGGACCGTTGACAACTGGGTTAGGTGGCCCAGAAACGGCCCACGAACGGGCCCCACTGGCGTTCTAGGATCAAAAGGTACGATGCCGATCAGTGTGCCCACACCTAAACTAAAAACGAAACTATTTTTTTGTTACACCATGTAAAGCCCACTGAGATATATAGCTCTTTTTTCAGAAACGACGTGGCCACAAATGATAGCTGAACAAAGTGGCTTGTCACGTGGACATTTCGAAGAGATAAATGCTCTCAACGCACGTCGATTCTAAATGTGGAGGTAAGAACCGGAGGGTCCGGAGAAAAATCCACGCAGACTTCATATATACAGCAGGCGTCAGGGTTGGGATCAAGCACACGACCTCCTGTATACCAAGTGAGGGAGTTAACATCTTCCCTAGCCACCGTGGTGCCCCTCAAGAGCCATGAGGCTCCAAGAGCTCGGCCACCCTCATTCTGTCCGCTCCACTCTTTTCTCCACCCTCTCCCTAACCATCCATGCCAGATGAGAATTAAACATGTTAGGAAATATCATGTAAACACATGACTCGTGAAACTCTTTTTTTCAAAAAACGTTCAGGAGCATTTACTTAGCAGTATGGTAGCGGGAGAGGAGTTGTCAGGGCAACATTAATTGGCATATTTGCAAATAAGTGCTTTTAGTTCTGGTTTTAGACTCCAAGTTGTAGTGTCCCGTCCATTACAGATGTAGAATGTTAAACAGTGTTTGTGACAAGTTGAGCACGGTTAAACCAATACAAGCTAAAGTGTATTAGTTTACCATGTAGGATTTCGCCAAACAATATTATCCTGATGATGATAGTTGTAATTACTGGCTAAATGTCATAACCGAATTGCAAATGTTGTGAGTTTACTCTCCAATGCACCGGTGTGCTGTAACTATTAATGAAGTGGCATGTTTTGTTATCGTGACAAACCTTACTAATCAGCCTTGTCGGGTTGTGGCGAGTTAAACTACACATATTTACGCGATCTAAACCAAAAAAACCCTACTAGGCATGAAGTATATCATTTTGTAATTTTATGGCTTATTTGTAAAATAAAGCAATGAAAAAAAAGACATGGTCCTCAATTTAAATTCAAATGACCACACGTCCCGTTTCACCTGTTACGTTCTGAATCATTGGCATCACCAACGGGAGGCATGAGGCTGATGTTGCATTTCCACATTTCTGGAACCCATTCTATTTTGTAATAACACCGTTGGTGTTTCCATAGGCATGAGTTTGGGGTCTGTGATACAGACTTGAGTGGTTTCCGAGTGGAATAAGCATGAAATAGTGTGCGAGACAGTGAAAAAAAACTTAGAAATACAGAAGATACGAAACCCAGGGAGAGAAAAAAACTTTTACCACCAACAGCGTTACTTAAGATTAAACAAATCAAATGCAATAGCGATGTCATCTCTGGGAAATCAAGCTTCATAACACACGGCACATATATAATAATTAATGATACTGCCAAATATCTCAAAGCAGGACCCTGCTGAAATTGAGTTGAGTCTTTGTAAATATTATTATTGCATTATATTTCTTCAGCAGTCACCTCATGTGTTAATTTATCAACGGAATTTACTCTGCCAGATAATAAACCACAAAAAATGATAGTACCTCTCTTACAACGTGTCACCCACTACTGAGAAAAAAACACACGTATTTAATACGCCAAAACATTTCGTTCAAATGTTTGCAAATTGAAAGTTAATTTTAAATGTGGAATTTGGGAAATGAAATTGCCACAAAGTGACCAATGCCCATGAACAACTACATACGGTCTTGCATCTCGACCGCACCGCTGGCACTGTGCCTTGTTGTCTTGATACAAAGGCGGTGGAATGAAATAATTTTGGGGGGCACAACATGACAGCATGAAAGAAGGGGGGGGGCAGAGTACAGGGTGGGTAAGAGTCACCTCGTTACTGACAAGAGGCATGCAGATTGGCAGACAAAGACACGGCGAGGGAACACGAAAACGGTAAGAAAACGGAGCACACACAGTGCCCGCTCGAGAATCCTCCCTGCATCACGTTCTGTGACTCGAACGGGAATGGCTAATTGTTGAGATTTACCCTTTCCTTCGGTACCGATAACATTGTTTAATGTTATTTTTTCTTCCGATTCCATTCCGCTTACGTGCACCAGTAAATGGAGACACTACTCATTAAGGGGGCGCCACGTGTGTCATCGGAACGGAGCCGTAAGAACAAAAATGACATTAAATGTTATCAGTACCGAGGCTCCCACAACGCCATGCGGGAAGACGCGTGGGCACAGTTTGGCGCCAGCTATCATGGAGTGCGGTCGTGTCGCTTCAGTTCTGTGGTGAGTACAATGTCTTTAAAAATAATGGCGCTACTACACCTCTCTAAATAAAATTAATGCAGAACCGCTTGCACATTCTGAGATTCAGAGGTGGACGGGACACCCACCCTGCAACTTGCAGATGTCTCGGAACGGGAAAGGGTTAATAAAGCGAACGGCAGGTTGCGGAATGGACACAGAGAAACAGAGAGATGGTGCTGCGCGCGATTTTCGGGGGCAGTGATTGTGCTCATAATTGTAAGCAAGGGACACCTTCACAGATGTAATTATATGCTTCATCGCCAATGCACTGGTAATTCTCTATCCATCAGCAATTGGCAGTTGAACCCGCCTACGGAACTTTTCCTAGACCGATGGCTTGCAACCTCAGTTTTATTCACAGACACACATCTATCACCGAGTCTCAACGTGCTAAGGAACTACAAAATCTTGACATTTATGACAATACGATGCTGGGACAGCCTTTAATTTAAAGTTTCAGCTGCAGCAAGTTTGAAATATCTCCACAGTCGCAATAGCCTAAAGCGGGCACAGAATGTTAAAACTGAGTGACTGCATTAGCCATGGTGTACGAGCACAATAAAAAAATATATACTCACCACATTCATCATAAACGCTTCTACGTAACAGAATATTACATCAAGTAATAAGCTGACGTTTTGGTTAACGGAGAGATGTAATGATGGATCGATTAATCGTTTATTAATATCGATTCTAAAGGTCACGGGAACGTGCACGAGAGGCCACCCACTGTGGAGATGGAACGACGAAATCGGCTCCTGTGCCGGCACTATGTGGATTGTTACGTCACACAATCGCGATAACTGGCAAGTGCTTTAGGAAGCCCTTATCCAGCAGCGTATTGATTAATAACTGATGTAGATAATGGTAATGAATGCGGTGTGAATGACGAATGTGGAGTATATATGTTTGCTCTCCGATGTTGTTTACTGGATACAGTAAAACCTTGGATTGCGAGCATAATTCGTTACGGAAACGTGTTTGTAATCCAAAGCACTCATATATCAAAGCACTCGTATATCAGTTGTGATCACATGACGCTCGGCAGACAAAGCGTACATGTACTACTCGTATTGCAAGACCTCGCTTGTTTATCAAATTAATATTTATAATAAAAAAATTTGCTCGTCTAGCAAAACACTCGCAGACCAAGTTACTCGCAATCCAAGGTTTTACTGTATAGGTAAAAAAAAGCTTCATTGCTCATAGGATTTCTCCAGGATAAAGAAAGATTCTGATTCTGATTGTTTGGCACGATGTCCGCCCTACAATTCATTCCACACGCCTAGAGTTCTTGAAAGAGCTCTCAGCACGTACAGCAAACCACCAAACTATCGTGGCCGATCAACGCGATCGATGCAACCAAAAAGAACACAACAACCACGCATATGTTTTGCGCACGTTTAATAAATAACTGGCCAAAACATGTTGTCGTGTTTGTTCCCATTACCAGACACACAGCCGAGGAGTACCCATGAATCTTGTAGTTAATGCGAGACCCTCACTGTGCGTTCCATGGCCGCAGAGGGTAACGTTTCCAGCATTGGAGTGAACAAGTGAACAATCCCGCCCCTGTGCTCACAGTTCTAATCCCCGCTGCCAAGAATGAGCAGTCCAAGAAAGCTATTATTCGTACTCTAGGGTAAATGATGAAGTTTAAAAAAAAGTTAAGCAAATCATTGACAAACGCACAGACAGAACATTGTGAGAAAATATGCGCCGCTTTAATCGTGGCATTTGCCGTATTCAGCGAAAGAAAACAATTGTTAAGAATAAATTCACATCAAGTGGGGCTTTTGCCCCCCCCCCCCACCACCACCCCTTTGAGAAAATAATCAAGTGGACGGACGACAAAACACAAAACCTCGCGAGTAACTTAAGCCAATTTATTTTTCTGCAGGACTTGAACCCAGAAGCCGACTAACGATAAGGCTGAAAAAAAAACCCTGAATGTCCCCTGTTCTGCTTGCCGTCTTGCGTTACAAGCCCGGGCTTGCTCACTGAGTGCAACCCGATTCAGCGTGTATATATATATTTTTCTTCGCGTGATATTTCGAACCACCGGACAATCTAGAATTTTCCAATTGACCGCGTCTGATGACCTGGAGTGCAGCGGCGTGAACGGACGGGCAAGTTGCTCACAAGTAACAGAACGAGCGGCAAAGAAGAAGTGGTAAACTTGTTACTAGACGTGGATGGATCAACGTAGACATCTGATTTTTAAGTGGAAGAACCTCCCACCCTCCTCCCTCTGAGCTGTGAAGCTCCTTCTCACAGGTGTCCAGTCACACCAACCCAACCAAAGCTGGGAGACAGGCACTGGTGGAAGATTAAGAGAGGAAGGTACGCATGTGGATAAATTAAACCAAAGAATAAACAAAATATACATGTTGCTTCAAAAATATGTTAACACTTACACGGGCCAATTGTTTTTAATGGAAACATAACGGATAATACACTTATGTGATGACAATGTATGTTAATAGCTTAAATAAACTCCTTTAAAAAAATTTAACCGCTTTTATTTTAAAGTGCACCAAAAAGTAAATAACTCGATTGGACAACGGGAAGAGGACGACATCTTGATTACAAGATTTGACCACGACATAGAGGAATGAAGTTGAATAACTTTTTTCACAACTCCGTTTTAACTCACCGTCGAGAAGTACGTCAATGATGCGGCGCCTTGCTCCCACATCAACGCTTACTTGAATTGATTGGTTATTTTATAAATTAATCTTCAATGTACAACTTTTGTTTGTGTGGAATGGGGGTGTCCGTAACTCGTTAAAACACAGAGCAGGCAACGCTTGAGACACGTGGCACCTGCTTCTTGGGCGAGGCGATTGCAGAGTTTAGGGACCGCGGCGTTTTTGACCTACCCAACTAAATATTAAATAAGTCGTCCATACAAAATGTGAATTGCTTTAAAAGAGCCAATTAATTGATGCCGATTTTGATACAGGCATGCATTGTCACCGGATCTGAGTACGTGTGCACAATTTGGAATTAATTGGACAACAGGAAGCAGACAAAATTTTGATTACAAGGTATGACCACGACAAACATAAGGGTTAAATAAAACCCTTTTAAATGTCAAAGATTCTCCACTTGTTCGCCATCATTGTCATCATGTACCTGGAATCTTCTCTAAGGTGGTCTCCAGAGCCAGGAGGCACATTTCTTCTGGTATTGTTGCAAATTATCCGAAGTGTTAACATTTTTTTAAGCACTCTGTATAACAAAAATTGTGTTATCATTATGTAAAACTATACAAAGGAAGGCTATATCACACTGATAATTTCAGAATTTGCCTGCCTACCTACCTTCTTGACTACATAACCACCCACTAACCCAACGTTATTTGCTCACCAACTACCAACATACTTGCCTGTTTGCCGAGCAAACCATCTGTTTACTTACCTACCTACCAACCCCCCGTCATATCACAGTTGCAACTCACAGTGGCAAAATGTGTCTGCAGTTGACTTCAAGCGTGAATTCAAGAGCTTTTCCTGACGGCGAATTCACCGACTTTGAGAGAGGACACAAGGGGATTCCACAACGCGGCTGCTGGACCGTGACGCACTTTTTGTTTCCTGTATTTAAAGCGAAGGTCGGGCCGGGGGGGGGGGGCATTCTTAAAATCGGCCGTGCGTGGGGAGCGGTGGTGTAGCGGTTAGCGCTCCGCGCTATAAACCAGGCGACCCGAATTCGGTTCCTGCTCACGGCCAACACCGGTGATGATTATCTGAACTGGTCCTGGGCCTCCTCTAGGTCGACTCAGCCTCTGAGTAGCTGGTGCAGTGTGTAAATATTTTACTAAACTAATTGGCTGTCGGGCGGTGGCGGGTTTAATGACACATCTATATATATACGCGATCTAACCCAAAAAAACCTGTATTATAGGGAGACAAAGGCGGCCGGACATGGTGTTGGCCCACCCACCCCCTCGTGTGCCGTGCTGGCCTTCATAGGTGATCGCTAACAGCACTTGCCAAACAGTCTGGTAAGGTTATACAGGGGATCTCTGTCTTTGTGTGACACAGATCTGCGTAACCTTTTTTGACAGCGGGCCACAAGTTTAG
This sequence comes from Petromyzon marinus, assembly GCF_048934315.1. Lineage (NCBI taxonomy): Eukaryota > Metazoa > Chordata > Hyperoartia > Petromyzontiformes > Petromyzontidae > Petromyzon > Petromyzon marinus. The sequence goes on from NC_133707.1 coordinate 6,521,753, forward strand.
GGGATGCGTCTTATTTTCTGGAGCGTCCTACAACCTGTAAAAATATGGTAACTGCTAGGAAGTCAACTTAATAAAAAAAACATATCACGGGGCTGCATATATGCGTTACTGTGTGCGTGAACATCAACAGGCCGCAGCGCACAGCTCCTGCATAAATGGAAAATTAAGGATAACTGTGACTGTGGCCATGCAACCCAAACTTTGGACCATGTAATAAACCCATAGAGACACATCGAGACCCACAGAGAAACATTAAAAACAAGCAACTGTGTGGCTGTGGCCATGCATCCGAAACTTTGGACCATGTAGTAAACCCAGAGACACACCGAGACCACTGTAATCTGTGCTCCTTCAATTGATGAGAAAAAAACACTCTCCTGAAAGCCCTCTCATCATGCCTAGCAGATCTCGACATTGGCATTCAACTCCTGAACATAATGCCAAATGCAAGAAAGGGACTGTGCATTGAAACATTTGAAAACCAATTACAAAAAGAAAATGGCAAAGACGGTTACGCTTTTTTTATGAAGACTTTATACTCGGGGAAGAAACTGGCCAGCGTGTGCGTGAATTGTGGTCAAATAAACCCTGCGACCCACACGATGCGGGAAGGAGGTCCCCCATCCAGCAGTGCGTTAGAAACGCACTGCGCTCAAGTAAGGCTTTACCAAGCACAGCAAACGGAATACATTACAGCCCGAATAATATGAAGTTTCACTCGGCACACCGTACAGCCCAAGTTTTTGACGTTTGATACTTTACTTGGCACGAGTTATGGTGCTTTTTGTGGCTATACGAGAATACATTTATTGAAAGTAATGGGAAGGAAACCACTGTGACACCAAGAATAATTAAGGGAAGGGTCCCAGCAGTCAGGAAGCTAACATAAAATAATAAATATGAAAAAAACACAATTCACAATACACCAAAACCCAAGGCCAAATGCATTGTGCCTCCTCCTACCCCATGCATGCGCTTTCACCGTCAGGCCTTCAGCCTTTGATAAACGTATGATCAGATACGCTATGAATAATTGTTGCCAACGAATTTTCACAAACGATCCATTAATTCATCGTCATGAATACTCCCATGGTATGTAGAAAAAATAAACCTGTTTACTGCCGCTTACAAATGTGTGCCAGAGTCACAGACCAAATAGTTACAATTAGTGATGATAATGTTACGTGAAAGGGAGGACAACTAACAAGGGGATGTTTCCCACACACAGACTAAAACCCCCTCTGTATAACGTAAATAGACTGTTGGGTAAAAGTACCGTTAGTGAGCACCTATGAAGACTGGCACGGCACACTAGGGGGTGGGTGTGGTTCCGCACCACACCCGACCACCTTTGTTTCCCCAGCGCTGTGTTTGTACACTGCACTAAGGTCCTCAATTAAAGCTATGTCGACCTAGGGGGAAGCCCAGGATAATTTCAGATCTTACTCAGCAATGATATATTAGCCATTGCCAGGGATTTAACCAGGTCACAAGTTTCGTAGCCAAGTGCACTAAACCACTAGACTATCGTTGCCACACACACATATGTCCACTCACATGTGGGTTTGGTATAATACATGCAGCAATTGATGCGTGTAAAAACAAATTTAGGTCAAGCAGAATTGTGTTTAACACGTCGAAAGTTTGGGGTACAGCAAGCAGTTCCGATTTAGAATGTGAAATTTACTCCACTTCATGAAAGGCATCATTGGGAGGCATAGTAGGTTGAACACGGGCAAACATTTCCACATCTTTTCCACTGGAACATTCCAGCAGAGCCAAAGCAGAGGCCTCACAATCTGGCCGATTTTCCACTGGCCATTTGCCATGCTGAGCCAAAACTAAGCGGCGCTACACCAGCCTTGCCCAAACACACCGTCTATGCTCTGTTTCGAATTGTTCGATGCGTGTGACGTCAGTGGTACGGCTCGGCTTCCGCAGTGGAAAAAAAACGAACCTGGGGCCTTCTGAACCGTGCCGAGCTGGCTTGGCACACAGCCTTGGCAGGTGGGAACGTTTTTTTTTTTAACAAGACACAAAAAGAGTGTGAAAAGCATACAGCTGTTGTGCATATGCAAAATACTAAAACCATTAGCATCGACTGATGAAGTGCATTGGTCACATTTGAGGTCCCATTCGCTCAAAGTTTTTTTTTATTTGGATGGTAATGTAACACAAGAGGGATCACAGTGAACTTCATAAGGAAATGCTGACGGTTTTTTGTTGTATAATGCACAAATACTGCATGATTTTGATTTAAAGCTTTCGTGACTGCAGGAATCCACTCTTTGGTTCTTTTGGTAAAGTCACGTAGAAAAAAAAAACGTCGTGATCTATTATTATTTTTCTACGTGACTTTACCAAAAGATGGGCTCCCCCTTGTCACCAGTGATAGCCAATGTTTTCATGGAGAAATTTGAATCAGATGCCATCCAGACATCCACCCTTTGCCCTTCCCTATGGAAGAGATATGTGGATGACACTTTCGTCATTTGGCCACATGGCCTCCCAGCATTGAACCATTTCCTAGACCACATTAATTCCAGACACCCATCCATCAAATTCACCATGGAAGTGGAGAAAGACGGCAAGCTGCCATTCTTGGATGTTCTGTTTGAGAGGACTGATGGCTCTTTGGGACATTCTGTTTACAGGAAGTCCACCCACATAGACTCCTACTTGAAGCCTGATTCCCACCACCACCCGACTCAAAAGAACTCTCTCATCAAAACATTATACCATAGGGCTCATTGCATTTCTGGCCAACACCACCTGGCCAGTGAATTAAAACATGTACATCTGGCCCTCAAGATGAACGGATACTCTGACCGTACCATCCGCCAAGCTGTTTCTCCCACCATACAGAAACAACCACCTGATACTCCGATCAAAATCATCACGTTACCATACATAGCAGGCGTTACTAAAAAGATTTCCAAAATTTTAAACAAACACAAGATCCAGGTCCGGTTCAATACAGTACACAAAATCCGTGATCTGATCCCATCCGTAAAGAATGCCATTCCTGACTTACAGTACCCCGGTGTTTACAAATTGAGTTGTACCTGCGGCGACTGCTATATCAGGGAGACGAAACGACATATTTCTGACCGAATCCGCGAGCACAAATCAGATTTGAAACACGACAGAACGAATTCTTCGGCCGTAGCTGATCATTGTTTCAACACAGCGGATTCTCATGACATTGTCTTCTCTGATACCAAAGTTCTCTGCAAACCTCCCGGTTATTACCATAGATTTGTCCATGAAGCCATCAAGATATACAAACACAGATACAACTTCAACTGAGAGGATGGTTTCAAATTGAGCAACCATTGGAAAGATGTTATAAATCAAGTCAAACGTTAGCTGCCTTATAATTGTACAGCCATTGCCATTGCTCTCAGTAGGTTTTATGTACTCGTGCATCTCTCCCCCCGAACCCCCTACAGCATCAACCAGTGAAAAGATGTTATAAACCAAGTCAAAGTTTGTCTGCCTTATAATTGTACAGCCATTGCCATTGCTTTCAGTGGGTTGCGTGTACTCATGCATCTCTCCTCCCCGAACCCCCTGCAGCATAACAAAAGGGTGTTTTACCCGTTTTCGTGCAGTGCACCACCACTACCCCCGAAACCCCAGCAGCATAACAAAAGGCGGCTTAACTCAGCCCTCCCCTCCACCCACGTCCCTTCTTGGCTCCGCCCCCCCCCCCCCCTTAACCTGTATATAATCCCAGAGCTGTCCAATTGACACAGATATTCTGCTGTGACTGTTCCACCTGAAGACGGAAGCTTGTGTTGCCTCCGAAACGTCGTGATTTAATTTAGTTTTTTTCTTTTAATTTATTTTACCTGCGTGACTTTACCGGAAAAAAAAACAAAGAGTATTTACCAAAAGAACCTAAGAGTAAAGACTGCATGCTTCCTACACAATTTTGTGTCTCGCTTTGAACGTGGGGTTTTTGAGCCTGCACTATTATTCTGTTGTGATGGGGGTACTCTCATCATTTACTGAATGGAAGTATGTTCCCAGCTCAATTTCAATGCCCTATCGCAAGCGTGGGGAAATGCAAGACCGATTACAAAGATGATGATGAGCGCAATTCTCCCTGCTGCAGTTCAAACGTCCGACCTGTTGCATGCAAACGCTCATGTGTCCAAACCTGTTCAACAAGCATGTGGATGTGCTCATTGAACAAATCGTCCACACCCGTGCGTCGCGGCCACGCTCTCTCGAGTAAGGTGACGCCTTCTCTCAGTACGCCTTGCGTGAGCGCAATGACGCCCATCCTCGAGCCCATTAAATCGCAACGTCGCCACACCTGGTGTCAAACAATGCTATTTGGAGGAACACAAAAGTGGCTCAACAATAGAAAAATCAGCTCCTGCAAGCTGCCTGCCCCGCCCCGCCCCTCACCCACAGCTGCCAATCTGGCACCTTCCTCATCCATGTAAGCCCACAAGCCCACCCCTCCCCTCCCACACTGGCGCGTGCTCGGCACCAGCAATTCCACGTGAACTCCCGTGCACCAGATTCCACACACATACACCACCACCGCTAATCTGGCACTTTCACAACCCATTATTCGTTTCATTTGTCAGCGGCCAAAAAAAAAAGCCGATTAGCGACTGTAGCGGCCCCCACCACTCCACTTCACCGTAACTTTGACTTGGGCAATCAATCTCTCAATCCCACCGCGATTAAACCCGCTGCACGCCGGGGGTCTCTGAAAGAGGCCGAGCTACAGTGCACAGCGGATTGCCTTTCTAATTGCCTGCTGTGGTTTGGGGGAGGGGTCTTTTTTTTAAGACTTTGTGATGAAAAAGAGATTCCCTGCCACTATAATCAAAGCTGGGGTGAAGCCGAGTACACCTCGTACCCCGTAATCAACTGCCATTCAGAGGGCATGCCAAGAAGACCTCGGCACACTCTTCTGCTGGAATTTATGCCAAGTTCCTACCACTGCTGGTGAGAGCGCTTGACAGCTCAAGAATAGTCCTCCTGGGCCACTCCAGCACGGCTTGCTTGGATTTTGTCCCAAAAATTTCGCGAGGCACGCGGGTTCCATGGGATGGGGCCTGCTGCCACGTCTCCCTCGTTCGCTCCCTCCCCCATCTACCTTCCGTAGCCAGATGTAAGGGTGGTCCAGATGTCTTGTGACCCGCATTTAATTCTCCAAAACGTTATATTTGTTTTAGCATGGTTTCTTTAAAACATAAATGAATATGCAAAGGAAAACTATTTTAGGGGTTAATTAATTGGGGGGGGGGGGGGGGGGGGTGGTCACAATACATTTGGACCACCTTGTACATTAAATAGCAATAATACATCAATCCATCAACTAATGGCACTTAAAGCAGCTGAGGTTACATTAGGTCACCCTAAGCTCATATCTATTCGTACTGTCAAATAATATTCGGGACAAATAGAACGCGACACTGAAGTTGACTCAAGCGTGGGACCGCCACTGATCAGCGCCATCTCTCCTCCCGTGCTAACCCGACGAAGACGCCACAACTTTATTTTTTTTCCCGAGAGCGGTGTGCCGGTGTGAACGTGTTCAGCTCGCTTACGAAACCGAGCACGCCGACCCTGGGAAACCGACCCAGCACGGCCCTGGTAAAGGCTTGCTGTGAGATGATGCACCGAGAACCACCTGTCCAAATTCGCTCTCCATCGGCTATGCGAAGGTAGCACAAAGGGCCCAAAACAACGCCTTGGTAATAACGCTCACAAGCTCCAAAACACCGCTTGTGAGCGTTACCAGCAGTGACATTTGGGCGCTAATTTAAGTTTAGTCCTAGAAGACACCCTCTAGTGACTTCAACCGATCATTAATTGTAACCCATCATAAAGTTTTATGCTGTTAGTGAAGTTTTTTTTTTATCGGGTGAGAACTCTATGGACCAGAAAAGTCTCAATTGGTAATAATCACCGGCAAGAGTGACCTCATTTGCAAAAGTATGCCAGTTTTGTCCTACCATCGTGGCAACTGAAACAACGGTGCAAGTTTCTTAAATCGCTCCCGATTCTTCCCACCCAGTGGTACAAACGGTCGATCGACAGATCACGGACATATGTTGAGCTTCTTTCGCACCGTACGTAGCAACCGTGCTAATTTGAGGTGAGACGGAAGGGGCAACAAACACGTGTGGTGTGGTAGATTGTGGCAACTTCCACCTCTACCAAGACGTCTGGCCAGCGGAAAATAGTCGGCCTCATATCCGAGAGAGGTTCTCTCGCACTCTCTCTGGTGGAGGTCCTTCCGCCAGCCGTGGCACAGATGAGCAATTTCAGACCTGCACCTTTATTTTTTTACTGTAACTATTCATCACATCATGCATTGAATGTTGATTCTTAAACAGCGCCAAATTGGTGCGTCTTGTGCTGCCATTTGTAAAAAAATATACGAGGGATTGCCCCATATGCTATTCCCGAGTCGAACGTCAGCAGCGACAAATCATCCGTTGCGATGCATCGTTTTAAACCGTTGTGCACGAGGCATTGCCAACAATAGCAAATCGCTCAACGTGCGCTCCTTAAAATGTGAACCCCTGCATACAAAAAAACTAGTCTCTTAATATACACTTTAAACAATTAATCGATTTGCAAGCCCCCTGTAAAGAATAGTGCCAGCTTAAAGAAACTCATTATTTATTACTGAACTGTATTTCTGCTATTCACTGCACGCTAGGAATGTCAACACAATAGTACTCAAGTGTGCGTTAGGCTCAAGTACTTATAACGATTTGCAGCCCGTTGTGAAAGTGCTGCTGGATGAAGGCTTCCCCAATGCCACATTAGTCACTGTGGGTTTATTGACCATACCTTCAACACAACTGTCAGTGCGGGTTGCGAACGGAGGGCGGTGGGGTCCCAGGACTTGTTCAAATATCACTTCACCAACGATTTTACCTCTAGCCCAAAAATGAATGCGCTAAACCCACCCCACAATTCTCTCGAGTAGTTGTATACAAGCTTATTATCCCCGAGTGAAAATAATTAGGCGCAAGCCCTTCATTACAATAAATGTATTCGTATACATTATCGTTATGCTTGTTTACCCAGGAAAGTCTCAATGGGTGTCGAGAGTCGTTTGCTGGAGGATCCCGCCAAGTTCTCAATTGAGTAACGTGCAGGTAATTAATTTGCATTGTCATGTTTGGCCAATACCAGTAACATTGTATTTGACTTTTAGCTATGGGAGGAAATCTGAGACGCCGGAGGAACCCCACAGAGAAGTGGGACAGAGGAGGAATCGAAGCCAAGGCCCTCTCGTTGTGCGGCACGACTGTAAACGTCGCGCCACCCGGCCGCCCAATATCATCACATAACTCAAGTCAGCTGACCATTACAAACACCCCCACAGTCCTGTGGTGCAGAGCGCACCCCAAAACATTTCATTCGCGGTTCACGTTACCCCTACTTTGTGCTCCAACAAAAATAAATTACAATCAAACAAGCGGCAACACGAAACAAATTAACAAATTAACACAGGGCGGTTAATTTACAACCTTTGATCACGGCAACACGGTGCGCGACGGCGACGCGAGCGCACCGGTCCGGTGGATAAAAAATCAATCCACGAGCAGAGGCAGCGCTAGGCCCAGCAGAAAGTTAAAAGCCCGACGCCGTCAGTGGCCTGAGTAGCGGCGCGCAAAGCACACTTACAGACTAAAGAGGCGGCCGCGCTCCGTGGGCTCCGCTATCGGCAGAGCCCCGCATTCATTTAGGCAGGGGCCAGCACCGCACCACGACAGCATGTAGGCCACCATGTCCGCCGCTGCCACTGCTGCTGAGCTCCCGCCGTCTTCTTCCCTCTGGGAGGTGTGGGCACGCAAGGCCGGGCAACGGGGCACATGCCAGCAACCGAGCGTGCGTTTTTTTTATCCGCACGCGGCTGCTCGTCGGTCGGTCAGTCAGCGAGACAGCCGGCCGGCCAGCCGGCGGAGCAGCTGACTGAGGCCAGCAACGCTCACTGCCAGTAACTCTGCCGCCCGTTACCACTGCCCCACAGCCTCCACCACACAACCGCTGAGCAACCGCGAGCTCTCTCGACTCTCGTAGACCCCACCCAGGCTGCGTGCAGTGCAGCCTTTCACCCGGACGCACACGAATGACTCAGCCAGAATATTTTCCCTGCTGGCAACACTCTGCCAAAGAATGCCAGCTAGCGACAGCGGGCTGTGGCATGGCATGTGTGGCCTGCATTACGTTTGGCACGTACGTATTTTTAAATTTGTTAACAGTGCCGTCTCGGGCTGCGGAACTTTTTTTCTACACGATCGAAAATATCTCTTTGCCATCTCGGTTCTAAAATAAAAAAATGCTTTTGGAAAACAAAAAGGTATATGTGCATTATCATACGATGTCCATCTCTGTGTGTTCAGATTACAGTTTGCAAGTCATTTCCTTGACAGGAAATAACAAGGTCAATTCGGCATGAAAACATACCCATTAAGTGTCACAATGGTATAAGCCAATTGTTCCACACAGCTAAGCCAAACATTCGTCACATGTAAATCCATATAGCATAGTTCGGGGGGGAAACGGCGGTGCAGTGGTTAGCACACTGCACTCTGAACACTGCAACCTGAGTTTGATTCCTGTACCTGGCCAATATTCCTCAATGACCATGGGCTCCACCACTTCAGCAAGCTGCAGTGAGCAGTGTGGCAAAGTATGGCCAAACAAACCCATGACTGACGTGGCATGGGAAAGCCTTGAATCCAGCAAAGGATTGACAAAGGGCCAAAAAAAAACCGCTCGTACAGCAGTACGTTAATCTGCTTTTTATAAACTTCCACGACAATGAAGCCAACGGTATAGCGCGCTCTGTGATGAATAGCCCATTATGTGATGGCTGTTATGGGCCATGTGCTATGGGTCCCATATGGCACGTGTTCCTGTGACAGATGGCCTTCCTCTTGAGCAACGTGGCCACAAGCTGCGCTCATTGTTGACATGTAAAACATGCCCAGTGTTTATTATGGACCTTGCATTAATTCGTGCTTATTATGGAGATACATTGATAGATATGCGCAGTAGTCTATAAACCACCCAGAATGTTCCCGATCTCATAAACACCTTAGAAGCAATGCACGGCTGAACCTAGTCAGGAATTCGATGGCCGCAACGCATCAAAATAATTGTCCGGTACTGTGGGGACTACAATGTGAGGAGCAGACGGAAGAAAAATCCATCGCTGTACTGTACCATACTCCAATGTCTGTACTCCACGCTTGCTTCATCAAGCCACACCTGCATGGTGTGGTATCGTCAATGAGCCGCCATGACCCACACGGTGTGGGGAGGCCATCATCCAGCAGTGGATTGATAAAAGGACTGTATCGTACATGTACATACATGTGCGTCCACATATATATATTTTTGCGCATCAATTGTGTCTGCGTGTAAATGGTCGTCACGGTTGATAGGGCAGCGGAAAAAAGGAATTTCACCGTACTCAACGGTGACGCTACGCCGTGACACACACACACACCATGCGACGACAAAGTTAGGGTTAAATAAAAAAAAATATGCGTGAAAAAAGCAATATCCTGGGCATTCGCATGGATACGCAAAGCTCTTTGTTTTAATTCCTTTTATATTGTGCTCAGAATCCTGTTTAAGCATTGTTGGAATTTCTTCACAGGAACTGGCTAACCCCGGCACCTGGCTATACAACACATCGTCTCCCACCTAACGACGTGAGGGTGGGCGCTGCTAAGGTGGGTGGGGGTGGGGGACGGCGGTCGAAGTGTGGAGGGGGTTTCTGATGCACAAAGCACATTCGCACGCAGGAATGTTGCCGCGTAAGAGATGGATGAGCGCACGGGAACATCCCACCGATCAGATGAAGCCTCCACGCCACACAGTTCCTGATGCCTTTGTGGTCACGGGAGCTGGACAAAGCTATAAACCTCATCGCTCGGCGATGTGTTTTTCGGCATGTTTGGTGTTTCGCTCCGCGTTGCCGGGAGCTTCTTCAGGGACTAATCAGTTCCTTACAAAGTTGCCGAAGCTCCAAGCACGTGGGAGAGAGCGAAATGTCGGCCAGCGTATCGAACAACACGCGGCACAACCCCGAAAGTGCATCGGAGAGCCACATAAAGCGCAACCACGAAAAATCCACGCAGCAGCAAAGATACCTTGAACAAACTACAAAACTGTCTGCAAGTGATGAAAGACGTATTGTACAGGAAAGTTCCAGCAGGCCTGAAGCATATAAGAACTGGTTTATTGCACCTTAGGCAGGGCCAAACTGGCCCCTGCAGTGAACAGCGAGGGCTTGTCCACATAAAGGCAGAAGGTGGCAGCAGGCAATGGTGGCTATATTGTACAGATGACTCCTAACAAGGATGAAATCGACAAACAGTTGTCGCATTGTCCTATCGCTGCCTAAACTTTACACAGCCACAATATTGAACCTTGCCAGTCTAAAACAAGATAGCATGGATTATGCAAACGTGACATTATGCACAGATGACATTATGCACACCTGACATTATGCACAAGTGACATGGGAGGATCCAGCCTCTGGTCATAATCGTGCCCGTTTGCCTTCATGCACTCTCCTATTGTGCCGTCTGCAATTTCCACGATTATTCCTAACTGCTAAAATCATAATGAGAATATTTATTAATACTGGAGAAATCCAATGAGCTATAAAGCTATTTTTCACAGATGAACGTTACAACCAACGATATAAAAACACAATAGAAGTGCAAAGTAATGAAAAAGGTAAAGAAATCACTCAAAATACAAAACTAAACTATTTTTTTTATCTTACCAGGTAAAGCGCACTGAGCTATTTGCTTCCTTTTCAGAAGCGAGCTGGCCACAAATGATAGCTCAACAAATTGGCTTATCACGTGGAAATTTCCAGCAGCAAAATATTAGAAATAATATAAATGCACGTTTCTACTTTGAGCTGTGCAATTTTCACGATTACTCCTAACTGCTAACTTTCCCTATCACCACCCCTCGTAAGGGCAAGCAGTTAAATTGTAATTCAACACAGATTGCCATTCAGTCTTAGAGACCCTCATGCATTGGATGCTACATATACCCAAAGTGTATTTTGGCATTTAAAGTGTAAAAGTGAGAATTAAGGGCACTTAAGAAAGGGTTCATATTGGCTGTACAAGTATTTGTTCGATAACTATTATTGTAATTGAAAATCAGATGAACTATAACAAAGGGAAACAGGGCATGCTCCAAATCTTGCTGTTGTGGGAAGCTCCGAAATACACCAGACCACCGTGTCTTTTCCAACAGGTCATTTGCTACCAAATGGAAATCAGTTAGTATAGACGCACGCGTATTTGACGGAAACAAGTTTCGGCACGTAACGAAAGAGCCAGCCATTTCATAATGTTCGAAAAATGTTTTAGGCGTGGCTGCAAAACACGTGCGTTTAACAAGCTTGAAAGTGCAAGAGAAGCAGACATTGCCGGGGCACAAGAATTCATTGGGTCGTCTCGGCGTGGCATGTTTCTTGCTGCCACGATTTTTCGGTGGCACACTGCGGTGGCCAATTTCGCTGAGGATATTTCAACAGAAACACGGCCACAATGTGGGTAGCAAGAGAGATGGTGATCGCCCGTGAGCCGTGCCAGATCAAAGGAAAATCCAGAAGGTAGATAAACACGGAGAGACATCAAGCCGTACTCTGTAAAAATAATCATCACGGCATGGCATGAGGAAGCCCTCATCCAGCAGGGGATTAACAAAAATGGCTATACATGCACAATCACGTTTCCTGAATGCCAGACTACTACCGCCACAGAGGGACATTTGTTCTTTAAAACGCTTACTACGATATTTGAACGTAAACATGCAAGGATGGTTTACTTTTACCATAATTGGGATTTATTTGCTGTACTTTGGAAGGGCGTACGAGGTTTTGGCACAAAGATACAGCTCTGGTCCCACGGGTATTGAAATTGTGGCGTACATTGTGTGGCAGTGCGGTTAGCAGCATTGGCTCGCGATAGAGATGTCATGCTGCATCAACGCACCGACAAACATTGGTTATCAAATTCGCGGACCAAAGATGGGACGGAGAGAGAGGAGATCAAAAAGGTCATGGTCAGCCACTGGCCTAAGGCAAGGAGGATGCAGGGCAACGCGTAGAACGAGCAGCAGAGCGGCTGACCCCGTGGAAATGGGACAATGCGAACAAAAAGTTTTGACAGGGGAGGGGGGTGCTGTTGCTGCATGTAAATCCCGAATTGACAGATTTTCACGTGTACATTTTAAGCATTGGGATGCTTGTGGCCAACACCTGTTACATGGTATGGATTTTTTTCTTTTAGCTATGAGGAAGAAACAGACAGATCCAGAGGAAAACCCATGCAGAACTGGGGTAGAACATAGAAACTCCACACAGGAAGGCACTCGAGTTGGGGATCTAACTCGGGCCCTTGTTGCCGTGACGCATAATTGTTACCACTGTGCCATCCTACTGCGGCTATATCAAGCCTGTGGATATAAAATGCTCATGCGTCGAGGTTCAGAAGAATTCCTCTTATCCGCAAGTCGATAACTTGCGACTCCTATTATGTGCAGGAGCTATAGGGTCCACGGACGCTCCTGTTACCCATGACCCTATTCTTCCTATTATCCGCATTCCTCTGCAAGAATCTTCTCCCACAGGAAAGTGGAGTAAACTCATGGATAACTCAGCGGATATTAGGATCTGCGACGTTCGTCCATACACTCACTGCAGATAAAGAGGACTTCTGTAAATGATTCCAATAAGGTTTGACACGAGGGACTGGCATACGAGAAGGCTACGCCGGACAACAACAGGATCGGGACCTCACAAAGCGCTTAACAATCCAACCCAGTCATCTACAGTTAGCATAAAGAACAACAATTAAGAGATTAAAATCTGCTAAATTAAACATAGCTCATTGCAGCCTCATTAACTGCTATTATACGTTGTTTGGGACAAATATGTCTCCGGGCATGATTTTAAGATGGACATTGAACTGGCAACCGCTACTGAGGGTGGTAAATTATTCTAATGGCGAAGAATGTAACAAAAAACGGTCCCATCACCGTTTTGAACATAGAAAATATTACATTTTCCTCCACCGCCCTACATTCTATACAAATGCCGAATGAGACTCATAAGACACCGCATCTTCAAGAGAGTCCTTGCCTATCACATCTGGCAGTTCACCAGTATTGATTCAAACAAGCCTGACTGCTGATGAGGCACTGTGTGTCGAAACCAGTCCACAGTTTGCTTGTGCTGAATCAATGCTGCTGACATTATCCACTCCCAGAAGTCCCGTGGAGCTGATTGTGTAAAAAAACACGCCTTTTTTTTTGCAAGACAAATATACAGTGAGGGAAAAAAGTATTTGATCCCCTGCTGATTTTGTACGTTTGCCCACTGACAAAGAAATTATCAGTCTATAATTATAACGGTAGGTTTATTTGAACAGTGAGAGACAGAATAACAACAAAATCCAGAAAAACGCATGTCAAAAATGTTAGAAATTGATTTGCATTTTAATGAGGGAAATAAGTATTTGACCCCTCTGCAAAACATGACTTAGTACTTGGTGGCAAAACCCTTGTTGGCAATCACAGAGGTCAGACATTTCTTGTAGTTGGCCACCAGGTTTGCACACATCTCAGGAGGGATTTTGTCCCACTCCTCTTTATAGATCTTCTCCAAGTCATTAAGGTTTCGAGGCTGACGTTTAGCAACTCGAACCTTCAGCTCCCTCCACAGATTTTCTATGGGATTAAGGTCTGGAGACTGGTTAGGCCACTCCAGGACCTTAACGTGCTTCTTCTTGAGCCACTCCTTTGTTGCCTTGGCCGTGTGTTTTGGGTCATTGTCATGCTGGAATACCCATCCACGACCCATTTTCAATGCCCTGGCTGAGGGAAGGAGGTTCTCACCCAAGATTTGACGGTACATGGCCCCGTCCATCGTCCCTTTGATGCAGTGAAGTTGTCCTGTCCCCTTAGCAGAAAAACACCCCCAAAGCATAATGTTTCCACCTCCATGTTTGACGGTGGGGATGGTGTTCTTGGGGTCATAGGCAGCATTCCTCCTCCAAACACGGCGAGTTGAGTTGATGCCAAAGAGCTCCATTTTGGTCTCATCTGACCACAACACTTTCACCCAGTTGTCCTCTGAATCATTCAGATGTTCATTGGCAAACTTCAGACGGGCATGTATATGTGCTTTCTTAAGCAGGGGGACCTTGCGGGCGCTGCAGGATTTCAGTCCGTCACGGCGTAGTGTGTTACCAAATGTTTTCTTGGCGACTATGGTCCCAGCTGCCTTGAGATCATTGACAAGGTCCTCCCGTGTAGTTCTGGGCTGATTCCTCACCATTCTCATGATCATTGCAACTCCACGAGGTGAGATCTTGCACGGAGCCCCAGGCTGAGGGAGATTGACAGTTCTTTTGTGTTTCTTCCATTTGCGAATAATCGCACCAACTGTTGTCACCGTCTCACCAAGCTGCTTGGCAATGGTCTTGTAGCCCATTCCAGCCTAGGGGAAAGGTCTACAATCTTGTCCCTGACATCCTTGGAGAGCTCTTTGGTCTTGGCCATGGTGGAGAGTTTGGAATCTGATTGATTGATTTGCTTCTGTGGACAGGTGTCTTTTATACAGGTAACAAGCTGAGATTAGGAGCACTCCCTTTAAGAGTGTGCTCCTAATCTCAGCTCGTTACCTGTATAAAAGACACCTGGGAGCCAGAAATCTTTCTGATTGAGAGGGGGTCAAATACTTATATCCCTCATTAAAATGCAAATCAATTTCAAACATTTTTGACATGCGTTTTTCTGGATTTTTTTGTTGTTATTCTGTCTTTCACTGTTCAAATAAACCTACCATTAAAATTATAGACTGATCATTTCTTTGTCAGTGGGCAAACGTACAAAATCAGCAAGGGATCAAATACTTTTTTCCCTCACTGTATCAAGGAGATGTTGTTTGTCTGCTTATCTATGGAATCTCAAAATTTACATCATAATATACAATGCAGTTCTGTCAAATTCATGTGTTCCAGTATGTAACAGAAAATACAGCGCCTTAAACATTTCTGTGGAAGAATGTATGATGTGCACATGGGTATAGCACAAGCCATAGTAGCAATGCCTTAACTGAACTTGCCCTTAAGTCAACTCATATGCTTATAATAATTACATGTCCACAAAAAGTGTAAGTTGAGAACTGCACGTCATTAGAAAGCCCTCAACTTTCAATTAGCGTAGTGCTTTTCCTTTTTGTAAGGACGGCTGCTACGAATAAGGAATAGTAACATAGGAGCTGGCCACACCATCCGCACTTCCTTTCAAACAGCGGGCTCTAGTTAGCCTCCACGTGATTTCACAAAGTTCAGAGAAACTCTATAAAGCCATGCGCGGTCGGGAAGTAGTCTGTGGTTATGGAGTCGTGACTGCGGTCACGAGAGCCGAGTTAATAACAAAGCTGCCCTGCCAGAGCTGACCAAACAGGAATGCACCCCGGGCTCAATGTTCCGTACACCTCAAGTACTCCGGGCGCAAATAAAGTAGTTGAAACTCAGTGTTTTGTCTATAAAAGTGAATAAAAATGTTTCACTTCGTCGGCCTACTGCCTCTCCCGGACCAATATTATCAAGAAGCATTTTGTTTTAAGCGAGCAAAACTATGGACCGGATTTGAACTTCCTGGATCTCGTCAGCAGTCTGGCTTGGAAAACAAAATGCAGCTGGATTACCAGGTGTCATTGACAAAAGCACTCCATAAAAACCATGGGAACCCGTTCAAAGTAAAAAAACAATGCCGTACACAAACTCAATACGCGCTGCCGAGACCTGTTATGTGTAAATTACGGCAGCCTTTACTTTTCAGCTCTTTATCACACTGCTGAATGAAGGCCTCCTCCACACCATGTCGGATGGCAGGGTTGTCCGACCATCCGTCGCCACGCTGCTCAGTGCAGGTTGGTAAAGGTGGAACCCAAATCTGATTCGGCTATCGCGAGCCATCTACGTTAGCCATGGCTGAGAATCAAACCCAGGCCACTGGGTTCACAGCGCTGTTTGTTCGCCGCTTTGTTACCACTCCACCCTTCCTGAATACACGTGACCTTAACTTTGTAAACGGTGCGTAAATAAAGTAAAGACCGTTTACGGCGTCTGTGCGGGGAGTAATTACCATAATATTTACGTCAACTTGTTTTTCCCCGACAGAAGAGATGGTGTGGAACGGTGGCGACGAACTCAATTTCAGTTTTCAGTTTAATTTATTAGCATAGCCCTGTGAGCTATTCGGCTCTTGAATCGGGTGCAACTGCAACATACAAAAAACAAAAACATGAACAAGAAAACATCTTATTCCCGGTCATCTGCGATGAGCAATATCTGAACAGGTTCTTGGGCCTCCCCTTTCAACCGACCCACACTGACCAGCGTGGTCAGGTACATTACATGGGCCGTACATTACATGGCAGGATGTGGCCGGGGGTGTTCATCTCTTTGAAATACCGAAGCTTCTCACTGGACATGAAAACGCTCGACAAAATTGGCCCTTGACGTTGGAATGAATAAAATTATATTTAATTTAGACCTAAGCATCTCTGGAGAAACAACTAGAGAGCAGGCAAACTAAGTTGACTGTACCACACAAGCAACACCACATTATTCATGAACGCTGCCGTTACAATAGAACAATATGAATGGCCACTGTCCCTTCTACCGAGCAGCCTTTCTAAAGAATGTCTACGTGATGCTTATCAAAGAGTCTGTCCCAACAGTGTTAAACCGTGCACATTCAACCAGAATCTTTTTTTAACAACCGACATTAAAATATCATTCGGCCTTGTCAACTACAATTGAGTACAGCAAGTTATGTAAAGTTTAGAATTTCCGTGGGGTTTTTTTTTTGTAAGAGAGGCGCTACTTCATTACCTACGCGTTGTGTTGTAGTTTGCGCAACGGTACCGTTTCAAAATAACTTTTTCCTTCTTGTCGCATGTGCTTAAAAAAAAAACACAATGTTGCTTAATACCACTGCATCCACCCCAGCTGAGGCTATTCTATGCGACCTTTGTGCTGCACCGGCTACTGTTTAAACACGTTACAAAAGGTGCACGTAAGTAGTAGTGGTGGTGGGGGGGGGGGGCCCGCTGGGTTCGGCCGAAGCAACATGGAGCGCTCTGTCAAGACAGGAAGCCAACCAAATGGGATTCATGCCACTTCGCAACAATATTGGGGATTTACCAAAAGGGATGTGGTTACGAATGCAGAACTCGAACTGGACTCACTCGCTGGCTGTAAGATTCATACACGCGCAAAAAACAACGTGACACATTTTTCCAACAACGCTCTCTGAAAGAGGAAATGTTATAAGGTGACATTTCAGGCCACCGGAACGTCTTTCGTGGCAGTTTTTGTGTTGCTGTTGTTGTTGTTAACCGTGCTACGAAATCAACAAGATATTGCGGCAACGTGCACTGTTTGCGAGTCGCTTGCACCCCTCCACTGCGCATGCCAAAATTGTTCCACGCTCATCAAAAATAAAAACTCCACCGAAACCAAATGAGCAAACGGAAAATTCAAAACCATAAAAAAACATTTCACAACCGACATGCGCACCCGTGTAAAATGCCTGCGCATCTCGCCTTTCTCTTTAACAAACGCCGCTCTGGGTCCCACGAAGCACCCCCATTGGCTGACGTGAAGAAGAAGACCAAAACAACAACAACCCCACATATAGTGGGAAAACAAAAACACATTTCCATCACGAACCTGAGGCGGGGTAGGGCCGTTGTCAGCAGCACACCCGCGCCAGCACCCGTCATTCACGCCAGCAAAGTGTGGAAAACCGGCGGGACGATGCTGCTCGACGGAGAGGAGAGCCGGCCCGGCTTGCCGCCGGACTGAAAGAACAACTCGACTCGCTCCAAGCAAGTCTCTCTCTCTCTCTCTGTACTTATCAAATCGTCGCCCAGCGATAACCAAACCCCCCCCTCCACCCCCTTACCCCAACCACCACCCCCTGCAACGGCAGCGGCTTCGGCCACGTTAATGAGCCCCCCTTTTTTTTACCTAATCGCCTCTCTCACCCCCCCACCCACCCACCCAAATTCCCCCCCCCCACCCAACTCACGAGGCCGCTACTCAAAAAAGTAAACTTTGCGCAAAGCTCGCAGTAATTAACCGCTATTTTTTTTCGAACGGCACGGAACGAACGCCGGGTCCTTCAGTTCATTTAAAATCAACGGCGGTTGTAATCTCACGCGGAGGCTTATAAACGCACGCTTTGGCCCCTTTTTTTCGTCGTCGTGTAACACTTTAATCAAGCGACGACTTCAGTCGAGGCGTGATGAGGTCTTTTTATTGTTTTGTTTCCCTCCCCCCCCCCCCACAACCACCTCTCCCTCCCGACATGCCCAACACGAGCCCAAGCGGCACAGAAGCAGCGTCCCCTCACCGACCGACGACACGGAGGAGTCCCAGCGATCATTTCCTGGTCTCAAAACCTCCTCCCGACGCCACGAGCCAAGGGCTGGGCGGGCGGCCCTCGTCGCCACGGCAACGGCCAATCCCAAGCCGCGATTTGTCAAAGCAAAAAAAAAGCCCCCCCCCCGTAGTGACGTCGCCGGGCGGCAGGCCAATGGCGTGCGCGTTAAGTGTCTTTGCCGGTCGCGCGCACGGGGTGATGTCATGCCCCGGACGAAGCGGCGGTGGCGGCGGCGGCAGTAGCAGCAGCCCCCCCGCCCCGCCCCGGCGAGCACGCCGCACGGTCGCGTCTCTTCGGCAGTTGCGTGCCGCCGGTGCCGTTCACATGTCCCCCCCCCCCGTGCCACGTGTGCACTTCCCTCCCACAAACTACGGAGGGTGCAAAGTCTCCTCGCCGCGGGGTTAGGGGCCATCCATTTAGTACGTACGCATGGAGGGAGGGGGTGAGGGGGGGGGGTTAACCCAAGTGCGTTCGCTTGCGAATGGGGGGGGGGGTATACTGACAATGTACGCATAGGAAACGGGGGGGGGGGGGGGGTGAAGCTTCGATAATAATTTGTCTACATTGGCCTTCAAATGAGTTAGATAGTACATTGGCCTTCAAATGAGTTAGTCTGGCGGTGGACTATCTGTTTGCTTAAACACGTTAATATTATTCATTCTTGATCGTTTCTGCGTGGACTAAATATCTGTGAGGGAGGGGGGGGTCAAGCGTACATACGTAGGTGGGGGGGGGTGTAGGAAGTTCGCGTGCGTACAGAGAGGGGGGTAGGGGTTGAGTTTTGGCAGATTTTTGCGGCGTGTGACACGTGGCGGTAACATTATTGCTGTTTTGATTTAAAGCTTTCGTGACTGCAGGAATTCATATTCTTGGTTCTTTTCGGTAAAGTCACGTAGAAGGGAAACAATAAAATAATAAAAATATAAAACAATTGTATTGTTTCTTGAAAGAAACAACAATATTATTGCCGTTGTTCAAATTCTGCTTGCAATAATTTATTGCGTGCAAACATTGTTTTCTTATAAACCGCTGTTCCACATCACACAATCAGTTTATCGTACGTAGAAGTACGTTAACTCCGTGGTCAAAAGGTTGGTTGGCTTTAATTTGTGCCCAATTACGGTGACTAAATGATCACTGCCCCCTTTTTGTCAATTCTGCTGCTGAGTGATGGCGTTGTTGGTCAGTGGGATTGTTTGACCGAGATGCTCGATGGGAGGTTCACCACACTGGTCAGTTCAATTATCATCACTCGCCACCGATGTCAGAAGCCATGGCTGGGAATTGAATTGAGGTCGCCGAGTTCATAACGCAGCATGTGCTAACCAATGCGTCAATTCAAACCCCTGTCAACCCATCCTTCCCTCCCCCCCCCCTCTCTTAATTACAATATTCTACGTGTACTTTTCATGCTGTGCAATTGAAACATATGGTCGGAGGCTCCCAAGGGTTATCACTTGGTTGTAATTGAGGATACCTACATTTAATTTAAAAAAATAGCACCTCCAATCGCTTTTGCATTTTATCAACCTGCTGTCAGAACTAATTACACCGTTTGCCCCCTTTTTTAAACTAAAATGCTGATTTAGAAAACATTTTAAGTTACAGTGCCAAGATCTGCAAGCCCAGCTCTTGTCCTGAATATATATTTAGCAATGTCATCGCTGATAGCAACAAGGAGAAAGGTCAAGACAATTCTCGGTGGTAAAGATTATTTTTTCCAAACAAGTTATTTGGTGGTGATGCATCGCCACTGATGCGCAAGCACGATTAGCAAAAGAAACTCAACACATTCATCAATAACAATGCATAGCTTGAAAATGACAAAATATATATAATATAGGTGACATTTCGGGTAATGCCCCCTTCTTTGTAGCACACGCACAAACAAGGGCCATTAAAGCACGGGACAAAAAGAGATACATTCTAGAAAGTAGAGTACGCAATACAAGGCGTCTGTGTGCGCACGTGTTTATAATAAATCTTTAACGTGCATCTAAACAAACGGAAAGCAGCTTATAAACTTTCTATGACGAGCAAAGCATCGGGCACGTTCATAAATACTGCAGAGCGATGGAGATTGGGCGTGTTTAAAAATAGGTTTTTGCTCCCATGTAAAATTTATGAGCAAATCAAAAGGACGGAAGGGGGGCCGCTGCTTCAACTGCGTGTGCAGACATCGCCTTTGTGGAGAGGTATGATGTTCACCTCGACATCGCTCGAGTAATTCATCAAATTAATTCTGGCTTTACATTTTCTCACGAAGAACCATTAGGGGACATTTAATGTGGTAATTATAACAGCTGGGCTGGTTCATTCTTTACATTTTTAAGAGGCAGTCTGCTCTGTAAATGGGTCACACGCTGCTCTGTATTCGGGGTATGTAGTTTAAAAAAAAATTGTTTGACGGAAAACCACACTGCTGGCGAAAGCAGCAAGAGGGGAGTACAGGGCCATCTAGCGGAGATCAGCAGCGAGTAGCGTCAAAGGTCACGTGTGGAACGACGATTTAACGTCCTAAAAATATATAAGCGGGCACAATTCGCCTTCCATACCTGTAAAATATATAAAGTGCTTATTTTTAAAATGTATATATACTATATAATTATACATATAATTATATATTAGAAAAAATCTCTACACATCCCATCAGCCACGTGGCATTTCTGTGAGTGGATGTTTGCTCACCGACATTGGTTCAACAGAAGCGAAGTGTGGACCGGGCGACACCCACCAAGTGTATTTTATTTAAGCAGGTGAAGAACACTAAAGAGACCAAGGACAATCTCATTCGCAAGAGTGGCCAAGGAAATGACTCTGCCAGGAGGCGGGTGGAGGGGCAATCATTGCTATGTATAACCCCAATTGAATACAGGGACTCCTCTACTTGCGAACGAGTTAGATTCCAGAGGTCTGTTCGCAAATCGATTTGTTCGTAAGTCCAACTTTACGTCTGTCGATTCCAAACGTGCTGTTACGGCATGTACACTAAACACGGGGAATGGTTTAAAAGTTGTATAATGTCCCGTAGATGTAGATGTCACTGGTTCTTCATGTTCTGCAGATGCAGATGCCACCACCGCCATCGATTGCGCGGCGGTTGAACTTACGACTCTCGGTCCAAACAGGCAACCAGACATATGGACGAGTTTGTTCCTTATCTCTGAAAGTTCGTAAGTCGAATATTCATAGGTAGAGAAGTCCCTGTCATTAGCGGTGTCATTTTCAAATTTGGCAAATTTGGACCCCGACGCCGGCACACGACGGCTTACTCTTGCGAATGACGCCAGGGGATCTTTTAACATCCAATGTGAAGCAGACGGCGGGTATTAACATGGTTGTTACGCCCGCGGTGTTAATCAGGGAGACCAACAGTAATCCTCCGCAATATGCACGCTCATATTATTTCAAAATACTCGAATCAGCGATCGCTTCATTGGGGGCAGGCGTTTATCACAAAGCCCCATGGCACCCATTGCTTGCTTCCCAGGTGTACTGTGGAAGTTGAGGGTTTCCTAGCAGTGAACGGTTCCCGTTGTTTATTGGTCAGATTCCACACGAGATCTGAAAAAGTTCGTCACCTCATTCGGCAACAGAAAAGAGACGTAATAAAGGTTTTTGGGTTAGATCGCGTTATTTATAAATGTGTCGTATTTTTAAATAATACATACAATTCCTTATAGGGGAAACACATACTGATTAACGGATTACTAACGTAGCATATAATCACAATAACACACATTACAACTAATTACTAATTACAACTCATTACTAATCATAACCATTGACTGATTACCAATCGATTATATAATTACAATACCCCCCCCCTCAAATCACTGCACCTGAATGAGTTAAATGATGACGTCACCCTGCTGCTCTATTTAAGACCGGGAGCAAGTGAGGGCTTTACCATTCTGGCGAATTGCCCGATGATGCTGGATGTAATTACCAGCGAAACGACGTACTCAAACTTTAAGTGATGTTGATTCACTCTTCAACACACCGGTGGGCTAAAGTAGTGAACTATTTGGCCTTTGTAAATGTGACACATTTTTTACTGTTTGGCCGTGTCGGGTGGTGGAGGGTTACGACACATTTATAAATAACGTGATCTAACCCAAAAATCTTTATTATGAATATTGGTCGCGAAAGTCTACGTGTTAAACAGAAAAGAGACGTTCTACAGCACCATAATCACATTAAACCCAAGGCAACCACTCGCCACTGACTCAGCACTGAACCAACTGTCCGTGCGCTACTGTCAATTTAAACGTTCCGGTCCATCGGCAGAATCAGCATTTCTCTTGTTGAAGGGATAAAAATGCTGACTGAACAATAAAAACACATCTAAAAAAAGTTGGGTGGTTTGTTTGGACACCCCACGACACCTACAATGGCTGTGCCCCCCTCAACGGCTGTGCCCCCCTTAAGCCGGCCCATCATGTTTGCACCAGACGCTGTAATCCTCCCCCCGCAGCCACGCACCCACCCTTTTT
The DNA here is from genome assembly GCF_048934315.1 of Petromyzon marinus. Lineage (NCBI taxonomy): Eukaryota > Metazoa > Chordata > Hyperoartia > Petromyzontiformes > Petromyzontidae > Petromyzon > Petromyzon marinus. Next base: position 6,544,744 of record NC_133707.1, read on the forward strand.
GCTGCTCGCACTCCGCGGCTGCCCTGGCCGCCCTGGCCGGTGAGGCATGCCACGCGATCCACCAGATAGATTAAGCTTTCAGAGGGCCACACTGTTTTGTTTGACCTTCACAATGCCATACACATGGTCCATTTAATAAGTTGACATGGCTAGGATGAAAGGTGGCAGACTAAAAGCTGCGCTGTAATTTAAATAGCGTCGGGTTTCCTTTTTGTGCAGATATTTTTTTGGACGCAACATAACTTAAGAAAATGTGATTTCATGGACTCGGAAAGCCTGGTATACAACACCTGACAAAGACAACTCAGGACAGGAAAAAGTGGAGAGAGTTAACAGCCAAGGCATCGGTGAGACCCGCACGATCGTTGTGGGTTAAGGTAGCTGGCAATGATGAGGTTAAAATATAAGATGAGAAAAAACAGGACGTTGTATGCCCAACATACGCCTATGTCAAATATGCCACATATATATATTGTTCGTTTTCAATTGCACATCAATTCACACACTCCCACGCCAGCAATAAGCTTCAAACGAACCCACCTTTGAAATATGGTTATTGTTCCGGCCATTGTCGAAATTTTTTACAAATGCTAATTTTAAAATGCCATTGTGACTATTATTGGCTCTTTTTTCACACCCTCGCAAGTGATATTACATCTTCATAGAGCCTTGTCTGGTTATAGATGAATCATTAATGTTTCATTTGTGAATCATGGGACCTCAATGGTCAAATCAATGAAGACTTGATTTATGTAAAAAGGCATTCTAAAATGTATTTAATACATAGTTTGCCTTAACATCACCAGCTAACTCAGATTAAAACCAAAGTAAAATTAATCATTAAAACTTGTATCAGATCTAACGAATTCAAAACCAACAATTCACAGGTCCAGAAAAATCAAACAATCATGTTAATTGAGAATGAGCTCACCTCACGGATAACGGTAATCCTGGCGAAATCTCTCCCCGCTCCAAGTCCGCTGTCGCGCGACTGCTCAGCACGTTTTCCGAGCGGCTGTTTGAAACCGCCGATTGATGCTGGGAGATAACCTCGGCGCTCAAAACACTGGTCAGGCCTCCTTCTAAGGCCCCTTTCTGCCCGGCAAAGGCACGGTCGGGAACGCTCGCAAGGCTCACGCAAGCCGGCGACGAAGATTTCGATCGTCTCTGCTCGCAAGAGGAATTCCCGTCGGCGGCGGTCAATGAGCGTTGTCCTTCCGCGTCTCTTTGGCCCGAGTCACGATCTGCATCACGAACTGCAGGGACCGTCAGACCCTCTTCGGCCTGCGTCACATCGGAGTCGCCGCTCCTCGCGTCGGGCGGGCTCTCTGCGGCCTTCTGCTCCCAGACCGCCGAGTCCGCAGAGCTATCGCCCTCCGTCCTTCGCCGGGCGTCGCGAGGCGGACCCAGCGGCGACGTCCGCTCGTCGCTCCGACTCCGCGGCTGGGGCGAGTGGCCCGCGTCGTGCGGCGCCGACGGGGGGGACAACTCCCGCAACGGAGAAGAGATGCTCGGGCTGCCGGCGAAGTTCAGAGAAGGAACTGGCGAAGTGTCCGAAGCGTCCATCATCCACTCGCGAACCCCCGGCGTGAGCGTCGCCTCGGAGAAATCGAAGCAGGGCTCGTCGTCGTCGGCGGCGGCGGCGCTTTCCAGCTCACCGGATGGAGGGGCGGCCGAGCTGAGAACGTCGAGCGAGTCCATGCTCGAGTAGGACATGCCGCGCTCGTGGTGAGCCTCTAGGATGCTCTCAGCGTCGCGGCTGAAGGTGTCGGTGCTGGGATCTTCGGCACAAATGACACCGCTGCCGCCGCCGGCAATGCCGGCGCCGCCGCCAATGCCACCGCCGCCCTCTCCTGGCACCAACTCCACGCTGCGCCGGATCTCACGCATCATGAGGCTGCAGGGGAAGGTTGCGGTGTTAAGTGGTGTACAGTTAGCATTCAATGATCAAGCCCACGTCCCTAGAGATCCATGAACTGTGACTTCCGGGTCGCGATTTTATTCGAGATAATTTTTGTTTTATTTGTAGTGTAAACTTCTCTTTTTTGGAGAGTTATGTTCAATCCATTAGCTTCGAGTTAATCTGCAATTGCAGTGCTGCAAATTCAGCGACAAAATTTGTGGTACTCTTCCATGCTGGTCAGATGTCTTGGAAGAGGTGAGAGTACCCTCCATTTACCTTGCCACATGAGACCCACCGACCGACAAATAAACCGTAAATAATTAATTGTTACGCATGCAATTAGATGAATGTATCACGAGCGTAAGTATCAATTTTAATCAATTGAATCGATGTATAGATCTGTTCCTTGCCTGTACCGTGGCCCCCTGGGATGGAGCAGTGGTGCAGTGGTTCGCGCACTGCTCGACGAACCCAACGACCCAAGTTACATTCCTGGCAACGGCTATCATCAGTCAGTGGCTAGCGATTCCCAGTCCTGGACACCTCCGTTTATCAATCCACACTAACCAGCGTGGTGAAGTATGGTCAAACAACCCCACAAATTACTCGGCGAGGGGAGGCGACTGGCAAACGGATGTACAATTACATTTTTGATTTGAAGCTTTCGTGACTGCAGGAATCCATACTCTTTGGTTCTTTCGGTAAAGTCACGTAGGTATAAAATATAAAATATACCTACGTGACTTTACCGAAATAACAAAAGAGTACAATTACATTGTCTTATCTCGTCTGAAAAGCGCATCACAGTGGATTGTGATTACCACCTCAGGGAGGTGGATTTATTATCTGATGTCATCTTTTTTAAACATTGCTCTCTGAAATTCCACCCCCCCCCTCCCCCAACACTCCAGGTGACAATACGTGATAACATGTATTTGCAAGAACGGGCAAACGTTTCAATATGCATAGCGGTCATAACAGAGTGGTGGCACAATGGTTAGCGCACTTCACTAAGAGCCTGGCAACCAGAGTTTAATTCCTCGACAACCAGTAATATTCGAACTGGTATCGGGCGGCCGCACTGATCAGTGTTGCTGTCCTTCCCCGCACCTCCAATTAGCACGGTTGGCTACGTACGGTGCGAAAGACGTTCAACACAACAAACGTCAAGTAACTCCGACGACCCACAAGGCAGGGGGATGCCTTCATTCAGCAGTCGATCGATCGTGTCCTGCGATAATGATGAAGTAAGGATATGTACGTAACTAAATAAGTAAATGCCATACGCCGGCGCGGATGCCTCTCGTACCTGGCCAATCCCCCCTCTGCCGTGGGACCCTTGTTGGGGCTCTCCGGGCAGACACGCCCAGGCTCCACAAACACCTCGTCCTCCAGGGGCACCTCTCCATCCTCCTCTGCCGCAGCGCTGCACTCGTCCTCAACCCTCCTCTGTCCGCTCGCTTCTTCCCCTGCGGCCTCCTCTCTGGCGGCGAGTGGCATCACTATGCTCAGTCCCGTCAGCTCCGTCGGCCGGGGTCCCGTCGCACCTAAGACAGACTGCACGCCAACTCCCTGGGTGTCCGAAACACGTCTGACCTCAGCGTGTCCTCCATCGATGTCCCCCCTTGGCTGCTCGGAGCTGCCCTCGCACGGGGGATCGTCTTCTTCTGAAATGACGAGGGAGTCTAGTTCCAGGCAGCCGTTGAAGTCGTCCGAGTGCGATACTTTCCTGTCCTTCGAAGGAGCGCTTCCGGTTGCCCTTCCACGGTCCCCGTCGGTCGCCTGCAATTGCTCCGAGTCGCCGTCTTCATGTCTGCGGACGCTTGGCGCCAAGTGAGTGGGGCCACCGTCGGCCTGGGCCGTGATCAGGGATTTGTCATCGGGCTGAACGGCGCCGGCCGTGTCCATGCCCTCCGCTGCCGCTTCGGCCCCGCCGTCTGTGTTCGTGTCCTCGCTGCCGCCGTCCCTTTGGCTCACGTGCGCATCCTGAGATTCCGCATTGAGGTTTGACTCCCGCTGGCCTGCTGCTCGACACGGACAATGTGACGATGTCATGTGATCAATCGACGTTCATGCCAGCGTCATAGCAATAATAATAATGAGTAAAAATAATCACCGGAAGCAGCATTGCCTTCATCACTGTCATCGGCACCATCAACAGCACCAGTAGCATATCAGCAGCAGTACAGCATTCCTCATCATCAGCAGCAACAATATCAGCAATATTACCTTCATCCTCGGCCGCAGTAGCAGCACCAATATGTAAACGTAGCATTGTCTTATCATTATCAAAAGCAGCAAGTAGCAGAAGCGTCACTATGAAAGTTATACAATCACAGTAATTTAGTCACATCAACCACATTTATTATAATTTCACGCTCATCACATTTATTGCATCACTGCCGTATTCTCACCATATCCAACGAATGAAAGTAATTTGCCACCATTAGGGCACAACTCACGTATAAAAGTAACGTTGATATTCTTTCCTATTTTTTTTCTCGTTCTGTTTTTTTCTAAGCCACTGTTACAAGACCTTGATGGGAACGCCGTGCAGTGCTGATGAAAGCTCATGCATTATGCATGCTCGCCCGTATTGACGTGACCGACACCTTCATGTGAAACAAGTCACCTTCAAACAGGAAATCATCCCGCTGACGGTTCGTGGAAGAACATCCACTCGAGTCCGGGGTACAATTACACTTCCTTCCTAAGGACGTGACACAAGTACCGGGCATCATCGCAGCCTCAGTTGCAGGCCCGGTGCTGCGTCATGCACCCGTGTTGCCGTACAGGGACAGCTGCCACTAGGGGGTCCCCTTAGATAGACTGCAGCAGGGCTTTTAAATGGTTGAGATGAATAATGGCTGCTTTGAGTTTGTGAGGAAATTAAGCGGCCTATAAAAGCGGGACCTTATCCTTGATTTCTGGGCATATCTGTCTGGGTTAGTAGCCAAGAAAAATATTTCCGCATGAGGCACATGACATCAAGAATACCTCTCGCTATGGCCGTGGTTAGCAGTCACATGCCTGCTCCACTCTACCAGAGACCTTGACAATATTCCATGGGAAATTAAACCTCTGCTGCTCAAGCCGGTATAAAGAGATCTAACAAGCGTAAAAATGTTACTGGACACGAACTGTCTCCGTCTGGAGGTACGGGAGTACAGTCGAGAACTGGGATTACCTGGCCCGTGACATTTTCTGCGCAGCATGGAGACAGCTAATAACAAACGTGAGCATCGCTTTCTGGGTTGTTAAATAATAATAGGACGGGAACCCGTTTCCAGTGGAATCTTAGCAATGAACTGGCTTAAGAACCGTAAGCCAGTTTCAACCACCGACACGAAAGAGAGCTGCCACACCAGTGTGGCAGCTCCCTTTCGTGTCTCAGTCAAAAAGAGACCGTGACGTTTCCTTTGAAACACCTCTTTTATGTCGCAAATCAGGACTGTAACCCTATTTTACCGGTTTGAGTCCATGCAGTTAACAACGGTAACCCTAAAAAAAACCATTTTAACAACCATTATTTCATTCCACGCCGAGCTTCCTGTGAGTTAGATTAATTTGTTTTTCCTATTTTTAGGAGTCTCACAAAAAAATATATATGGGCGGTGGACAAGGCCTGGCGGTAGCGCGTTCACCGCTTGTTCAGATTGAGCTGCCGCCCTGGGTCATACCGAATTAACAAAAAAAAATACGAGCCATGTGCTTCACTGTGGACGTCAAAGCCCCTTTAACACGTAGACTTTCGTGACCAATATCATCCATAATACAGGTTTTTTTGGGGGGGGTTAGATTACATGACTAACCTTACTAATTGGCTGTGTTGGGTGGTGGCGGGTTTAACGACACATTTATATATTAATGCGATCTAACCCCAAAAAAAAATCTGTATTATGGTCAAAGATCCTATGCCGTCAGTCACAAAAACGAGTGCCATCGTGTGCCGATGTCATGGCCCAAATTTTCTAAATGACACGACAAATTACGAATTTGGGATTTTACACGCACGCGCGCATAATAGCAATCATTGCCGCGGCTGCAACAGGGTCCGCCTGTCGAAGGAGTCATGGGACTCCGTGATGGTCCCCTCGGTAAACAGGTGTGAAAATAGTAATATACAGATGCGGTATATCCCAGGACAAAGATGCGCTATGACACCAGCAACCTGAGACAGTCCATGGTAGAAACTGGGTCCACCGAAGGTAGCAAATCCTTACTTGCACTGGTGTATTTATATGGCCAATGAATGAATTAGCCGATAACCAACTAATTCAATTTGGTTGTCACATCATTCACCGTTATTGGCTACATCACGATATTGGAACCGCAAAATTACATTTATGCCCCATCAGGCGGTTACCGACAAGGTCAAATACCAGTGGTCTAGGGCCAGCGTCCTTCACTTATTTTCAGAGAGGGGCCGCTTTCGCCGATAAGACATCATCGGTGCGAGGGCCGCCACAACATGTCGAACCATTGTTGGGTTTGACAGCAGCACGATGATGATAATGATGGGGGGGGTCAAATTTTGATTTAAAGCTTTCGTGACTGCAGGGATTCATATTCTTGGTTCTTTCGGTAAAGTCACGTAGAAGGGAAACAATCAAAATATAGAACAATAACATTCTCACGACGTTTCGACTGCAACACAAGCAATCACACCTGATGATCACACCTGATGATGATTGCTTGTGTTGCAGTCGAAACGTCGTGAGAATTGTATTGTTTTATATTTTTATTATTTCATTGTTTCCCTTCTACGTGACTTTACCGAAAGAACCAAGAAGATGGGGGAGTCAGTTTAACACGTAGATTGTAAATGTTGTGGCTTGGCTCTCCAACACACCAGTGTGCTGTACTAGTGTCGCATTGGCAATACTAGTTGGCCGTGTCGGTGGTGTCGGGTTTTAACGACACATTATACATTTACGCGCTCTAACCCCACCAAAAAAACGTATATATGGATGATGGGGGGGGGCCTTGCAATGAAGAACACCGCGCCGAGGCTCATGGGCAATGAATCTGTGACATGGGTTGAGAGCCAGTCGGTTGGATACTGGGACATGCAGTACTACTCGCAGCTCTGCCATCTGAATCAAAGCGATATTGTTTTGTCTGTTAAAAAAAGTTGACTCGACAACACAATTACACATTCCACACACGTAAATGTACGTACTGTATACACGGGCGTTCTGCACACGGGGGGGGAGGGGTGTTATGCGGACTTTAATAAGCTGCTGGGGCAAGCGTTGTTAGCGAGCTCACGTTGGAGGCCAGCACGGCACGCGAGGGGGGCGGTCAGCACCACTCCCGGCCGCCTTTATCTCCCCCAGTGCTGAAGTTAACACAACGCCCCGGGTTCTCATTTACGGCCGAGCCGACCTCAGGGGGAAGGCCGAGAACCCCCGTTCTGATATCACCTTGGCACCGAGGATAGCCGTGGTCCGGAATCGAACTCCGATTGCCGGGATTGATCGATGTGAAACCAGTTGCAGCACCACTCCCCCTGCAACTGAAAAACCCCTCTAACGTGTCTACGCAAAACACACCAAGTTTAAAACAAAACACCCACACAGGTGCGCTCCACTGTACACGAAACATTGAAACACGCGCGGCACCAGCCGACCTTCGCCGCGGTTACATCACCAGTGCGCATTGGTGCCAGGCTAGGTGGCACTTTGAAGCCACGGGGAGCGTTGGAAGGCTCGCCCGGATGACGACCACAAGGGACACCAACACCCGACATTCGCCACCAAGTGACTGACGGTGCCGTCACCACGGCCGCCCGTGCCAGGCCACGTTTCAGTTTCCTTATTTTGGTATAGCCCTGTGAGCCATTCGGCCCTTGAATAGGGTGCAACCACAACAAACAAAAAAAAACACGAACACGAACAAGAAAAACATCTTAAAGTGACTATGTGTGACTGTGCAAACAGAAAATCCATGGGAAAAAAACACAGCAAAATATTCCTGAAAAAAGCATCGTACACCAACGCTGTGTGCAAAAAATTCCAGTGGGATGCAAGTCAAACAACAACAACCACAAGAAAACTTATATTAAGGCCATCAGTCTAACTCTGTACTGCAACAAAAACAAACATGCCCAAACTTTGAGGCCGCGTGAGGTGTCGAAGGCTGCTCGCTGACGGCAGGAGGTCTCGGGACAGAGCCAGCAGGTGCCATGGGGTGGCTGACTGAGATCACTCGGTGATGCACCCAGCTGTAGCCCCTACTGTACCCAGCTGTAGCCCCTACTGTACCAACAAGACGGACAGACTCCTGCACCATCGCCTGGAAGACGACTCCACCTGGAGCCCCGCCCCTCCACCCCTACACTCCTACCCACAGCCCCGCCCCTCAACCACCACCCACAGCCCCTCCCCTCCACCACCGCCCCTCCCCTCCACCACGGCCCCTCCCCTCCAACCCCAGCCACTCCCCTCCACCCACAGCCCCTCTCCTCCACCCACGGCCACGCCCCTCCACCACGGCCCCTCCCATCCACCCACGGCCCCTCCCCTCCACCACGGCCCCTCTCCCCTCCACCCACGGCCCCTCCCCTCCACCACGGCCCCTCCCCTCCACCCACGGCCCCTCCCCTCCACCCACGGCCCCTCCCCTCCACCACGGCCCCTCCCCTCCACCCCCAGCCCCTCTCACAAGAGGACGCGGGTTCGATCCCGACCCTAACGCTGCCTGGCTGCTGTATATTTGGAGTTTCCATCTCTCTCTTATCACCATCACGGTGGCGTGATGTTGACTACCTCGCCTAGCATACAGGAGGTCAGGAACGTCCTACCAAGTGGTTTTGCAGTCGGCGGCGATGTTGTTAATTGTAATACAAATCGGTTAATTTGCAGGTAAATCTTTCAGCATTTGGGATGTTTGGCCAATAATAGTCACATTGTGTCGTGTTGTTCTTTAACGACCCTCAAATTGAGAAACAGTCACGAGTGGTGAAATATAAGAATATGCTTCACCATTTCTGTCAATAAAACAGGTATATTCTTAGCTTTCGATTTAAAGCTTTCGTGACTGCAATGATTCATCTTCTTTGGCTCTTTCGGTAAAGTCACGTAGAATGAGAATAAAATAATAAATTGATAAAATAAAATAACACAATAATATTCTCACGACGTTTCGGCCACAACACAAGCGGCCTTCATCAGGTGAAGGGGCGGGACTGTCTGGTTCTCATTCTACGTGACTTTACCGAAAGAACCAAAGAAGATATTCTTAGCTCTTTCGGTAAAGTCACGTTGAAGGGAAACAATAAAATTATAAAATATATAAAACAATAAAAATTCTCACGACGTTTCGACCATAACACAAACGGTCGTCATCAGGTGTGTCGGTTCGCATAAATTATTTTATTTTTTTACGGTGTTCTTATTTATTTATTTAAAAAACGTCAGCGCCACGCGCAGCGATTTGGCAGTTTATTTAGAAGGACTAGTCCATCTATGTTCTGAAAAGAGGAGGGGGGAGACGAAAAAATAATGTATGCTGTCTGAAAGCCACCGTAAGCGTGAACAATCAATTAAGACCCGAAATGGTTTATCAAATCCTCCCAATGATTGCTAAGCCAGAATCCATCTTCTCGGTTGAAATTGTCTCTGTGCTTGTATATGTGGATAGCCTCATAAAACAGGTGTTAAGATGTTCAAACACCAAATATATACCCTTTTGCGAAGCATCAAGTCTGCATTGACCGCACACACACAGCACCTGTGGCAAAACATGAGCAAGTAATTTTGTATACTTGCAAAAATGGTCCCACGGACGGTCACGAGTGGATCGGTGATTTCCACCGTGAGTGCACGGTGCTAAGGGGCCGTCCATAAATGACGTCACGCGATTTTGGACGATTTTTTTTACCCCCCACCCCCCTCGTCACAAGGCGTCACAAAAAGTCAGACCCCCACCTCAAATATGACGTCACAAAGTTCTGGTCTCCTCCCCCCCCCCCAAAACCAAATTTCCATTTTGAAAATAAAACATGCTTCAAATCGCTTTAAACTATTAACATTGTAGTGCGTATTTGATGTGGCGCTGCACTCTGATGTTGTAGGAGTGTTATTAAAACAATTAGTGTTGTTATAACAATTCTATATTTAATTAAAGTTGCGCATTTTGATGTGACGTCACATTTCTCAAACCCCCTCCCCCCTCGTCACACATCGTCACAAATGTCTGACCACCCCCCCCCCCCCAGGCGCGTGACGTCATTTATGGACGGCCCCTAATGCATGTGCGGAAGGCCGAATATTCCGGAATGAACCACATCAATTATAACAAAGACCCCCTACCGTGCAGCCTTCACAGACTGTTGGGGCAAGTGCTGTTAGCGAGCACCTATGAAGGCCGGCCCGGCACACGAGGTGGGTGGGTGGCCAGCACCACGCCCGGCCGCCTTTGTCTCCCCAAGTGTCGATATTTACATCCACCGCACCAGGTACTCATTTGAGGCCGAGTCGACCTAGGGGAGGCCCAGGACCGGTTCAGACAATCCTCACTGGGTGTTGGGCCAACGAGCGAGAATCGAACTCGGCTCGCTGTGGTCCGTAGGGCAGCGCGCTAGACCGCTACGCGACCGCTCCCACACCCCGGTTACCGCTGCAACGAGCAAAGTGCTACGAAGCGTCACACAGGGGTGGCATTGGGAATTCTGTTGTCAATGGTCAATATCGCCACTCGGATCAATGCCACGTGCTCCCGGGCAAATTCCATTGCTCGTACGGGCGGCAAGAGTGCGGGCAGCATTCCGTTGAGGCCACATCCCTCTCGGGAGGGCAACAGGGGCCAGGAGAATAACATACATCGAGCGATGCTTCATATCCATCAGTCGGACTGGCACTAATAAGGGGCCGTGCATAAATGACGTCACGCACCTGGGGGGGTCAGACATTTGTGACGATGTGTGACGAGGGGGGGGGGGGTTTGAGAAATGTGACGTCACATCAAAATGCGCAACTGTAAATAAATATAGACAACACGTTCTACTTAATTAAATATACTTTTTATATAAATGTTTTCTCCTATAACATCAGGGTGCAGCGCCACATTAAATACGCACTACAATGACAATAGTTTAAAGCGATTTGAAGCATGTTTATATTGGGGGGGGGGGGGTAGAGCTTTGTGACGTCATATTTGAGGGAGGGGTCTGACTTTTTGTGACGCCGTGTGACTAGGGGGGGGGGTCAAAAATCGCGTGACGTAATTTATGGACGGCCCCTTTCGCATATGCATGTGGCTAACTTATTTCTACCCGAAGTCCTCTACTACTGTATGCCGTTTGAATTCACTCCACGTGCGGCCACATTGTGTGTGTGTATGTACTGTGTGTGTACTGTGTGTGTGTTCTGTTTGTGTACTGTTTGTGTGTACTGTTCTGTGTGTAGTGTGTGTGTGTAATGTGTGTGTGTGCTGTATATGTACTGTGTGTACGGTCTATGTACTGTGTTTGTACTATGTGTGTGTGGGTACTCTGTGCGCTACGAGGCAGGCAACTGCCTCCTCGTGCAATTTCGCTTTGCGCGCCCCGTTCTTTGAACGCATCCACTACTACTCTGACTGCCGCCGCACAGAGCAAAGGAGAAACCTTTCTTGGAATGTTCGGCCAACTCCAGATGGACGTTCATCCACTCCGCTGTACTGCCATACCCTGGCGAACCGGGCAATGGAAAACCTCGATGCCCACGGGTCGGCAGGCTCACGAATGATGATGATGACGACGACGACGTGCCATCCACCAGCCGTTGCCTCGAAAAGCAGTGGTGGGAATGGGCCGGCACGCCGTGGTGGGAGTGAAAATGTGAACCCGACTGCGTTCCGGATAGAATAAATAATTCATCTTTTTTTTAATTGACTCACGTACATATAGACCAACTCGACTAACAGAGACACCCACAGACAAGCTCAGAAACCCACAAACACACAAATACCCATAGAGACCCACAGACACACACATAGACCCATAGACACCCATAGAGACCCACAGACACACAAAGAGACCCACAGGCAAGCGCAGAAACCCACAGACACATAAATACCCATAGAGACCCACAGACACACACATAGACCCATAGACACCCATAGAGACCCACAGACAAGTGCAGAAACCCACAGACACGCACAAAGACCGATAGACACGCATTGAGACCCACAGAGACGCATAGAGACCCACAGAGACTCATAGAGACTCACAGACACGCATAGAGAGCCACACACGGAGCGAAGCGCCTCCCCCACCTCAGATCTAGCGGGAGAGTGGGAATCATTTGTGAGTTCCCCCTGTCATTTATTCCCATTTACAGCCCTGCTCACAAGTGCTGCGTTACAGGTGCGTCTCAATAGCAAACGAGCCCCGTTTCGCCATCACATTTTGTTTTTGTTACAGACGAGGCAGAGCTCGAATGAAATGAGAGAGAGAGAGAGAGCGAGCTGTAGACAAGAGGCAGAGATGAAGCAACGGTGACATTTGGTGGCCTAGGCACCACCCCTGTACCATCCTCACGCCGGCCCTGGAGGTAGATGAGAGAAGAGAAATACTATTGAAACTATAAACATTTTTATTTTATCTGGGAAGGCCCACTGAGCTACCATATCTCTTTTTCAGAAGCGACATGGCCACAAATGACAGCCCAACGAAGTGGCGGCTTATCACGTGGAAATGTTTAGCGGCCAAATACTCTAAACGCGCGATGTTGATTCTAAATGTGGAGGGAAAGACCGGAGGACCCGGAGAAAAATCCACGTGACCACGGGGAGAGAGAGAGAGACACCGCAAACTCCAAATATACAGCAGCAGGTGTCAAGGTCGGGATCGAACCACGACATCCCGGATACCAGGCGAGGTAGTTAACATCTCGCCACCGTGGATACAGATGATATGGAGATATCGTAAGGTAGCTATTAACACAGAACATATACAGTATGGGGGTATATGATACAAGATAGATACGTAAGAATAATAAGCGATTTAATGTGAATTAACTCGTCATGTTAATTTGATTATGGATGCAAGCACACATTTTGTTCATCTCCCATTGTTTTCGTGAGTCCAGGCACTAATGAGCTACTTTGCTTCGTTAACTCTGGCCGAGGGCCGCTGCTGCTGCTTCTACAGACCTGCCACAGCACAGAGAGCTCTGAGTTAAAATTATGCACGGGCACCGATGCTAATGCCCGCCTGACACTTGAATAAAAAAGCTGCACCGGTCTGTGCCGATGCGAAAAAAAGCCTTGGTTGTTTTGGGGTCAGCGGCGTTCACGATTCTCCGTAGCCACAGCGCGTTTTATTTGCAATCAGTAGTACCAGTCAGTCAAATTACCTCAAGGTATTAAAATATTTACTTACCCATGAAAGCATCACCGAGACTCGTGAATCATTTTATTTTTTGTTCAAATGGTTGCTACTTGGGCTGCTTGGCCAATTCCTACTGTCGTCAACATCACCATCATCAACAACGGTCAATCCACTGCTGAATTAGAGCATGCCGCCAAAACGCCGCCAAAACGCCGCCATCCCTAGCGATCCTGCGATGTAATAATCTGCCGCGTACCTTCACACGACCTGTTTTCATCGCTCCATCTGTGTGGCGGATGGCATCTCGAATGGGATTCATAACAACAGGCACGATGTGTGGTGAACTGTGATTACTCAAAAAAAGTTAAACTATAAAACTAAACTGTAAACTTTTGATTTAAAGCTTTCGTGACTGCAGTAATTCATATTCTTAGTTTTTTCGGTAAAGTCACGTTGAAGAGAAACAACAAAATAACAAAATATATATAAAACAATAAAAAATTCTCACGACGTTTCGACCATAACTCAAACGGTCATCGACACACCTGATGATGACCGTTTGAGTTATGGTCGAAACGTCGTGAGAATTTTTTATTGTTTTATATATATTTTGTTATTTTGTTGTTTCTCTTCAACGTGACTTTACCGAAAAAACTAAGAATATAAACTGTAAACTATTTTATTTATTTTACCAGGTATGGCCCACTGAGCTTTATAGCTCTCTTTCAGAGGCGACCTGGCCACAAATGATAGCTCATTATAACGTGAAGATTTATAGCGGCAGAATACTCTCAAATGCATGTTTCTAAATGCGTAGGGAAAAAAACGGAGGACAGAAACATTCAAGCTCCAATTATACAGGCATCAGGGTTGGGATCGAATCCACAACCTGCTGTATACCAGGCGAGATAGTTAACATCTCGCCACGGTGGCGCCTTGGGTTTAGTAAATGAGGTTCGTTTTCCCGACTCCATTAATGAGTGGCTGTATTATTGGAAGCAGCCAGAGTACACAGAGAAAGCCTACGCATATGATGTGAAACATTCGAAACCTCCGCATAAATAGATGAAAAAATGCCCTGCTGTACCGGCATCCCCTCGCCCCGTCGCAGCCCAAGCTTACAATGCTCGGTATTCCGACAGAGTCATCCAATAAAGCACCAGCCAGGCTCAAGCCTTAACACCTGAAGCACGAGAAAAGTAATATTGATTGAATCGCAGGCATAAACTGGCAGTGACATTTGCCGTGACCTTGCTGATGCAATTCTCAAAATATTGAGCAACCATCGGCACCTAATCAGGACTGTGCGGCGATAGACCCAGCACTGATCCAATGGCTGACAAAAGCTGCTGTTGGCACACTCATGTCCCAGGATGATAATTCTGCTTCAATAAAACTGCCATCAAGATAAATAATAAGCCATGCCATTCATCGAGGAGCTGGCTTGTTTTGCCCGCACACTGGAGGCTGCTGTGGTGTAATGGTTAGCGCGACCGTACTCGCAATCCAGAGGTCGCAGATTCAGCTTCCTGACGTGGCACTTTAAAAGCAATGAGTTTCTTAAACCCCCCACCCCATTGTGTCCACACACACAGCAGCAGTCGCTTGCAAGCGGGGGGTAAAATGTGGGGACTCCGAGCTCTATCAAGACGTCTGGTGAGTGTGAGAGAGTAAAAGGCCAGCAATGGTGGGAGACTCTCTCCCGGGCCATTTCCAGTGGAGGCCCTTTGGCCAGCAGTGACGTGAGCAAGCTGATTGCAGGGCTGCACCTGTGCCCGTTCACATCCCATCGTGGCGCTTGCATGAAAAAGGTGGAAGAGCAAAGCTTATTTGACATTTACTTTTCTTGCATGTACGTACGTGTGTGCTTTGAACTTCTTTCTGAACCGTACAGAGCCAACCGTGTATTTACACTGCTGGACATATTCAACCATTCCCTTTGACGGATACCATGGAGAGCACATGTACAGCCGGTTTGTCATAACAGACGTAATAACTTACAGCCCTTCATCAATCCACTGCTGGATGAGGGCCTCCCCAAACCATTCGTGAGGGTTGTTTTAGCCGAACTTAACCATGCTGTTCATCGTCGGTTCGTTAAGCAGGGCAGTACTGCCCTCTATTGCCAACAGCGCCTACAACACCCGACTTTGTGTGTTGGTGGTCGCCCATCCAAGCACTATCCAGGCTTAAGCCTGCCTAGCTTCCAGGGTTTGACAGGATTGGGTGCATTCCAGATGATGTTTCCATCGCAGAGTAAACAATGCCCCTCAAATAGATTTTGGTTAATTGCACAACAAGCTTTTATGGTAGCGATAGCAGTCAACGAATTAATATAATGCCGTAGAATAGGTCAATTCAATATTTATTATTCATTAACCTAAATGAGGCTCATTTTACTAAACACACATACAAATTCACCGCAGTCTCAGTCCCACATGAGCTGTTCCAGATTTAGCACGTGGGCCTACGCTCACATTGATTATCCTGTAAGCGATGCCACAACTCTGCCACTAATGTCCGTGTGTGCATTGGTCCATGTGTGGGTGTTTATGTGTGCGTGGGGAGCGGTAGTGTAGCGGCTAGCGTGCTGCGCTATGAACCTGGCGACCCGGGTTCGATTCCCGCTCACGGCCAACACCACCGACGATTATCTGAACCGGTCCTGGGCCTCCCCTAGGTCGACTCAGCCTCAAATGAGTACCTGGTGCGTTGGATAAAAACATTGTCACTGGGGAGAATAAGGCGGTCGGGCGTGGTGCTGGCCACCCACCCCCTCGTCTACCGTTCTGGCCTTCATAGGTGCTCGCTAACAGCACTTGCCCCTACAGTCTGTTAAGGTTATATGGGGGATCTTTGTCTTTGTGGTGGCGAAAACACAGCAAGTTGGCACAGTAGGGGGCACAGTAGGGGGCACAGTAGGGGGCACAGTAGGGGGCACAGTAGGGGGCACAGTAGGGGGCACAGTAGGGGGCACAGTAGGGGGCACAGTAGGGGGCACAGTAGGGGGCACAGTAGGGGGCACAGTAGGGGGCACAGTAGGGGGCACAGTAGGGGGCACAGTAGGGGGCACAGTAGGGGGCACAGTAGGGGGCACAGTAGGGGGCACAGTAGGGGGCACAGTAGGGGGCACAGTAGGGGGCACAGTAGGGGGCACAGGTGGTGCATCAGCCAGTCGTCTCGGTCATCTCAGTCAGTCGATCCGTGGCACCTGGGTCTGCCCCGTGACCTCCAGCCAGCGGGCGTTCGACACTTCGCGTGCCCTCAAGGTGCACGTGGCCTGGCACAAGCGTCGTGGTGACGTCACCGCCACTTAGTGGCGAATGGCGGTTGTTGTTGTGGTTTTTGACACGGCACGGGCTCGAGAAGAGATTGAATGATGACGTACAAGAGGACACGGAGCTGAGTGGACTTGCCAATGACTGACACCAGCGGTGTCAAGATCGGCCTCTGTGGAGGAGGCTCGTGAAGGACGCTGCTACTGGGCAGTTGGAGGCAGTCGCCCTCCAGCAACAACGGAGGGCAGAGGAACGATGCTCACAAAAAACGAGAGGAGCGCCGGGCGGCTAAAACACAGCAAGTTGGCACAATGGGGGTGACAGTGGGGGTCACAGTTTGTGCATCGGCCAATCATCTCAGTCGGTCGACCGCATTGTGTCATGACCTCTTGCCAGAGAGACCTCGACACTTCTCGTGACCTCAACGTGCACATAGCCTGGCACAAGCGCTGCGGTGACAACGCCGTCACTTCATGGCGAATGTCGGATGTTGTTGTCTGTGTGCATATCGGCAGGTCTGTTAACACAGTTGCTTAACATAGGTCAAATATATGTTAGTGATAATCGTCATCTGCGATCAATCCACTACTAACCGGAACCCACAATTCTCCCCATTCCTCACAATCCCACGATGCAACAATGGACCCAGGACCTGCATGCAACTTTATTTCATCATTCCATCTCAGCAGTGGACGTACTCCCAGGCAATGTGAATTTTTGGTGAATGCTGAATTATAAAAAAAGTCGTCTCAGTCTCCTGCCACTGCATCTTTGGCACCAAAATAATATCCTGTCTGTGCACTGCATCATCGCTATTTCACACACACGTACATACCCCCCCCCCCCCCCCCATATACTGTACATACCGTACAAACAATGACAGAGAAATGTAATTAAAAACCATTCCACAGAGCTAAACTCCAGGTGGTGCAATGTAATCAAGCAAAGCAACATTCATCAACGCGACGTTTCAGGCAAGCAGCCAGCGGAGTGTTGTTTGTGTTGTTGTTGTTGTCCGGAGACCAGCGACAAGCTGCCGACAGATGGGTGACTAAAGATGACATTTAAAAATAAATTACAGCCCTCTTTGTCAGTCCACACATTGCCGGACGAAGGGCTCCCCCACTCCGCGCCCGTCACGGGACGATGTCTGATTGTGGGCAGTTGCAGATGGCACCTTGGGGACTGTCCCTTGGCCTCCTGTCGATGAGCCTTCGGCACTGCACGTGGCCTCAAAGTGCACCTGGCCTGGCACAAGCACCGTGGTGATGCCACGGTCACTGAGTGGCGAATGGCAGGTATTGGTAATGGTGCAGATTGGTGAAGGGGTACCCAGACACGGTTCTGATGTATGTATGTTGAACTTCTTTCGCACCGTACGTAGCCAACCTTGCTAATCGGAGGTGCCGCTGATGCTAGCCGTGGCCCGGAATTGAACTAGAGGGTCAGCTTGTTAGAGGTATTTTGGGTGAGATCGCGTGAAAATATAAATGTGTCGTTGACCCACCAACACCCGACACTGACAATTAGTAAGGTTTGTCACGTAAACAGAACATGCCAATTAGTTACGAGTTCAGCACACCGGTGTGTTGGAGGGTAAACCCACAATATTTACAATTCGTGTACAACATTTCACCGGCAATTACAACCACCCTCATCAGGCTGTCTACGTGACAAACCATACTAATGCGGGTTGTGGCGCTGATTAACGACACATTTATATATTTACGAGATCTGAGCCAAAAAAAACCTCTATTGTGGACAATATTGGTCGCGAAAGCCGATGACAACGACTACTACGCGTTACACTCGGGGGGGGGGGTCACCATTGTGCACGACGCGGGGGGGGGCTTGTGCGCTCCGCCGCTGCTGGCCTCGTTGCGGTGGGATCTCGGACCGCGGCACGCTCACATCGAAACATCGCAAAACGTCTCGGGCATTTGACGAATTTTAACCCCAGTGTTGACTGCTGCAGCGACCGGCGGCGCATCTTGAGCAAACGCCGCGCGGAGGGTTTCGACACATTTATAAATAACGCGATCTAACCCAAAAAAACCTTTATTATGAATAATATTGGTCGCGGAAGCCTACGTGTTAAACCAAAAAAAAAGATCGTTCAATAAGAAGCGCTAACCCGTTGCTCCCCCCCCTCCCGACTCAAGATAATGAGATCACAACATTATGGCACTGGCCCGCCACCCCAATCCCCCTCCCCCCCTCCCTCCTCCTCCACACCCCAAGAGGGCGCGCATTGCTTCTGGAGGAAACCCTACATCACATTCCGCTCTCTTCCACCTTCCAGGAAAACTCGATTTGGACCGAGAACGGGGGTCCAAACCCGCGGTGGACGAGCGGGGAGGCTTTAACGGGAGCACGAGATTTAATCCTTCCACAGGGGGGGAACGTTATATCGATGGGACCCTTTTTTTTGCCAATATCAAACACATGATGGTAAAAGAGTAGACGTGGCTTTAACTGCTCAAGCCGAGCTAGTAACGCTTTGATACTTGCATCGCGTTTGCCCTGCTCACCTTTTGGCATTCTCTGGTCTAACACCGGTGGTGAGACAAGGTCGTATACAGAAGGCTGTTCTCTGATGTAGGCCAATCAGTTTTTTTTTTAAAACAATGCGTATATCATCAAAGCGTGTTTTATGTTTGCATGTTTTGTGCCACAAGTATGTCTGGTTAATGCAGACTTGGTGTCTGTTTGGCGATTGAACATATTCACCCTCTCCCCTTCCGAGACATCTGCAAGTTGCCGATCGAATCGCCGCGGCGCGCTCATCCACGCTGCCAAGTGGACAGAGGCGGCGGGGAGACCTCATCGGAATCAGAATCCGTATTTACCCTGGGGAGATCCAATGAGCCTTGAAGCTCTTTTTCACATACGTCCGGCCGGGGTCGCGTCAGAAAGCTGTTCCAGCTGCCATGCCGGGAGATCGGACCGGCGACCTCTGGATTGCCAGTCCGTGTACGCCAACCGTTAAACCGCCATCACGAAAGATTCGATCGAAAATGCGACCGATTGACAGCCCTCACTCGGGTCGCCCCCTTTGAAAAAGAACACCCAAATGAATATGATCAAACGGCGAGAATAATTTTAAAAACCCCCACAGAACTGTGAAGCCTCGACCATTGTCAGCAAGGGCGCTTCGGGGAGCTTTCAAAGACGATTTCCTTGCAGGTACGTATCATCCAGAAACTCTCAGGAACTCTCCTTGAGGCACCGTGTACTTCGCCTACAAGGGTTTTGCCTGCAGTGTCTGCGTTGCATGCAGATCCCCTAACGGTGAGCTTGGTTGCCATGGAATCAATCTCAGCCAGATAAATACATCACCGCAGAGTAGATACCGTCGTTCGCCGAAATAGGTGTGCAAATTATGCTTTTAACTGTAAGAGAACATTTTGAATGAGTTGGCTAAGCAACAGGTAAAAAACAACAACAACAACAACAAAACATCAGCAATAAATAATTCCGTGTTCCAAAAATGCAAGGTTGTTTGATGGGAGGACACGACCTGACCTGGCTAGCGGGCAAAAACAAATGAATGGGGGTGATTCGTTGAGTGATCGCCATGCAGTGATTGCTGGTTAGCGACGCACATTGACGGGTGGCTAAATGACAATCTTCCTCGAATATTTGTCCACCGTCCGTCCTCCCGCTTCCAACTCGAGCACCAGAGTGGACGCGGTCGCCTCCAGCCACACACGAGGCCGTGGTGCCGAGGCACCGTCAAGGGCACCGGAGGATCCCTTCACAAACCACCCCCCCCCCCTTCGTTCAGTGACTGGCGCTTGAAGAAAAAAAGGCACCAGAGATTTTGGAGAACCCAAATCCGCATCTCCCCCTGTGGCGGAGCGAAGAGTTGGTGGGGTGGGGTGGGTGGGGTGGGTGGGGAGGTAATTCCACGTGCCACTTACCGGCACCTTCGTGCGCTGAGGCCTCCTGCTCGGAGGAGCCGAAGAGGAACTGGTACTTGGCCTGGGCGATCTTGCGCGCCCGAGGGGACGTCGCCTCTCCCACCCACAGGAAGGTCTCCACCTGCACAGCGTCGCCATAACCACGAGTAGCCGTAATTGTTATCGTCTTGGACATCATCACCGTCATCGTCGTAACCTTCATCCATGTCGTCACGGCATTGTCGTTGTCATCGTCATGTCAGCTTCGTCGTCATCGTCGGCATAGTCGTCATCGTGATCATTATTTTCCATCACATCGTCACGATCATCGTTATAGGCACACTAGTACAATTGTCATTACCATCAACACTGTTGTCATTACCATTGTCATCATTACTCTCAATATGATCATTGCTATCATCACCACCACCACCATTATTACCACCACGGTTAACAAAATGTTTAACTTAATTCGTTCATAAAAGACATTAAGACAACATTGTAAAGAAAACTCAATTCAGCCGATTATTAATTTAGTGCAACTCTGTTATATTTTTAAGCAGCTTCTCGAAACTTTTCAAACCGCTCCTCTCATAAAAAACAACAAATCGTTTGGTGCTGTTACATTGGCAGTGGTGCATACGCACAATTAACAACCACAACCACACATTCGTCAATGGCTTTAAAGGGGAGAAGAAAAAAACAACAACTACAGACACCTAAAATCGGTGACATTTTGGTCACTGGCCCTTCCTCTGAATGTACCTGCTGCTATGAAGACGACACGTCGCCTCTTCTATACACAGTACATATTTCCTTGTCAGACCACAAGAGTCGTTCAATCGAGTTTTTTCCCCCCCCCCATACATGCGGATACATAGAGAGCACACACCCACCCACCCGCTCGCACGTGCCTTTAAATCTCCACGCGTCAATTCCCCGACGACACATTCCGGAGGACGAATGCCCCCCCCCCATTCCGTCGTCCGGCGCCCGAAACGAGGGCCGAGCTCGTTTCGTGCAAAGACGACTCTCACCGCCGCGGTGACGGCAAAGTGCCGAGGAGTCGCGGGCGCTCACCCACGGACTCACCGAATGCTCGGCGAACGATTTCGAATCCGGCGTTACGTGAACGGACCCGCTGAGACGCACGCGAAATCACGGCGAGGAAACGGGAGGGGTGTCAACACGCACCCGGACACGGGAGCGTAACTTGCGCGCAGGGGGGGGGGTAATGGTAATGGCGTGACCACTTCGCGTGGCTTCTGGAAGGGTGTCCCACTTCGCGTAGGTGTGTGTCTGTGTGTGTGTCTGTCTGTGTGTGTATCTGTGTCTTTCTGTGCGTGTGTGTCTGCCTGTGTGTGTGTCTTTCTGTGTGTGTGTGTGTCTGTGTGTGTGTCTGTGTGTGCCTGACTGTGTGTGTCTTTCTGTGTGTGTGTCTGTGTGTGCCTGACTGTGTGTGTCTTTCTGTGTGTGTGTGTGTCTGTGCGTGTGTCTGTGTGTGTGTCTGTCTTTGTGTGTATCTGTGTCTTTCTGTGCGTGTGTGTCTGACTGTGTGTGTGTCTTTCTGTGTGTGTGTGTGTCTGTGTCTGTGCGTGTGTGTCTGTGCGTGTGTCTGTCTTTGTGTGTATCTGTCTTTCTGTGCGTGTGTGTCTGACTGTGTGTGTGTCTTTCTGTGTGTGTGTGTCTGTGTGTGTGCGTGTGTCTGTGCGTGTGTCTGTCTTTGTGTGTATCTGTGTCTTTCTGTGCGTGTGTGTCTGCCTGTGTGTGTGTCTTTCTGTGTGTGTGTGTCTGTGTGTGTGCGTGTGTCTGTGCGTGTGTCTGTCTTTGTGTGTATCTGTGTCTTTCTGTGCGTGTGTGTCTGACTGTGTGTATCTTTCTGTGTGTGTCTTTCTGTGTGTGTGTCTGTGTGTGCCTGACTGTGTGTGTCTTTCTGTGTGTGTGTGTCTGTGCGTGTGTCTGTGTGTGTGTCTGACTGTGTGTGTCTTTCTGTGTGTGTCTGTCTGTGTGTCTGACTGTGCTTGTCTGTGTGTGTCTGACTGTGTGTGTATTTCTGTGTGTGTTGTTCTGTGTCTGTCTTTCTGTGTGTGTCTGTGTGTGTGTGTCTTTCTGCGTGTCTGTGTGTGTGTCTGACTGTGTGTGTCTGTGTATGTGTATTTACGTGTCGTTCTGTGTCTGTCTTTCTATATGTGTCTGTGTGTGTGTGTCTGTGTGTCTTTCTGTGTGTGTCTGTGTGTGTGTGTCTTTCTGCGTGCGTGTGTCTGTGTGTCTGTGTGTCTTTCTGTGTGTGTCTGTGTGTGTGCCGTGCGTGGTGTTGGCCACCCACCCCCTCGTGTTCCGCGCCGGCCTTTATAGGTGCTCGCTAACAGCACTTGCCCCCACAGTCTGGTCAGGCCATACGGGTGATCTTTGTCTTTGTGTGTCTGTGTGTAGACCGCTTGTGTCGTGTATTTTTATTGGGGCGCGTGGGGGGGGTGAGACCGGTTTTTTTAGGGCGGAGAACAGGAAAGGTCAGCGGAGTGCGTGATGGCGAAATGCACGGAGGGGCGTCCGTCAAAGCGAGGAGTGGCCACCGTGAACCCAAAGCGAGGAGCGGCCACCGTGAGCCCAATGCGTGGAGTGGCCACCGTGAACCCACAGCGATGAGTGCCCACCGTGAACCCACAGCCAGGAGTGGCCACCGTGAACCCACAGCCAGGAGTGGCCACCGTGAACCCACAGCCAGGAGTGGCCACAAAGCGTGGAGTGGCCACCGTGAACCCAAAGCGTGGAGTGGCCACAAAGCGAGGAGTGGCCACCGTGAGCCCAAGTCGAGGAGTGGCCATCGTGAGCCCACAGCCAGGAGTGGCCACCGTGAACCCACAGCGATGAGTGGCCACCGTGAACCCACAGCCAGGAGTAGCCACCGTGAGCCCAATGCGTGGAGTGGTCACCATGAACCCACAGCGAGGAGTGGCCACAAAGCCAGGAGTAGCCACCGTGAACCCACAGCCAAGAGTGGCCACCGTGAACCCACAGCGATGAGTGGCCACCATGAACCCACAGCCAGGAGTAGCCACCGTGAACCCACAGCGAGGATTGGCCACAAAGCCAGGAGTGGCCACCGTGAACCCACAACGACCCACAACGAAGAGTGGCCACAAAGCCAGGAGTGGCCACCATGAACCCACAGTGAGGAGTAGCCACCGTGAAACCGGGGCGGCCATCGTGCGGTGAATTTTTTTTGATGTTTTTTTAAATCCCAAGCGCTCGACGCCCTCTGCGCTCTTGCATTCCATTTTCAATAACAATTACGGAGTACATTTCGGCATTCGTGCTGTTGTTAGAGCGCAAGGCTATTCCCCCCCCCACCCCGCGAAGGCGCCGGTTTTTTTCCCCCCGCACGCAACTGGAGTCTGCTCGTCCACCGGGTGCTGTCTGCCTTTACCCAAACTTGATTTGAAGCTTTCGTGACTGCAGGAATCCATACTCTGTGGTTCTTTCGGTAAAGTCACGTAGATATAAAATAAAATAAATCACGTTTCGGGCGCAACACAAGCGTCCATCATCAGGTGGGAAAGCATGGTCTGCTGCTGAGGCAGACTGTTTAAAAAGGTTTGAAATGGGTGTAGCTCAAGGGTTATAAGAAAGTGGCCGGGGCTAGTGATGTTAATGTGAGAAATTATCATGTTACTGTAAGATAGGAGAAGAGCGGCCTCCTCGACAAGGGCACGGAAGTGGCTATGTTAATGTGAGAGGTTAGCATGTCACCTAGTTATACTTGATTTTCTTTCTCCGTGACTTTGCCTTTACCCACTTCAGTAATTTGCGAGGCATTATTTTTGTAAATCAAATTTTCGTCCGTGACTCTGGCCACACATTGGCCTACTCTCTTTCGAATAGCGTCACAGGGTCGTTGAACAGTTCAGCACAGGGGCCGACCGTTGCATATCGCACGCATGCGGAACTTCTTTCGCGCCGTACGTAGCCGACCGTGCTAATCGGAGGTGCGAATCGCACCGCTTGCGACAAGCTGCGAGCGCACCGCAGTGAACGTGCGTGGGCCGTGCGTGGCTGGCTAACGCCCCAAGCCAGGCTGCGTTTCCTCCAAGTCAGTATTTTGTTGGAAAAAAATGCGTCGAGTAATATTAATTTTAATTTCCCTTTCACAAAATCCGGTCATTCCTCGCAGCAGCAGCAGCAGCAACAGCAGCAGCTTTTGGCTGAACCGTCGAACAAAGACGGTCACCGCATCGCCGCGCTTTTCCGATGCACTTCTGAGGCCGTCTGGAACGCTCTTCCTTCCGATATTAGGAAGCCACTGGAGCTGTGCACTTTGAAATCATCATCTATATTGCAAACTGATTTCTTGAGAACTGCTTTTTGTATTTAGGTAGTCGTCCTTCCCCTCGCACCTGCCATTAACGCATGGTTGGCTATGTACGGTGCGAAAGAAGTTCAACACACGTACATACGTATATAACTGGACCAAAGAATGCACTGTAAAGCCACGCTTGCAAATTCCATAACACTGAACTTGGCATCTCGGTGAATGTAAACAGTCTACCGCATAATTTCATTGAGATGTGTTCAGGACTGAACGGCACCAGACGCGTGACTATGCCAGCACAGACAAGCCTTCATCCAGCAGTTAATAGAGCATGGCTCAGGGTGAGTAGACAAACGTGCAAAACGACCAATTGCTCAAATCTACAATTTTAAGCCATTTCGCTTCAAGGCATGGCTCAAATTCCAACGCCGATGTCCCCGTGAGTAAAGACCACTTTCGGAAATGTCTCTTTATACCCCCATCATCCATACGGAGAAATACGACATCTCACGATTTGAAACACCACTCCCTTCCAGCCACTGCCTCGGTCGACTCAATGCTTACACGGAATCTGGATGTTTATTCATCGTGAAAAAATCCGATGAGCTTTGAAGCTCTTTTTCACAGATGTCCAGGAGGGGCACGGGGTCAGAAGGTTACAACAACAAACAACACCCCCCCCCCCCCCCAAATATAGACAAAATGTAAGTGTTTCAAAGTCACACCACATTTAAATTCATACCACACGAGTTCTTCGTTTTGTTCATGTTTTGCACTTTTTAAACTTGTTCATGATTTCCTTTGATAGGGATCATGTCGCCCTTTCTTTGATGTAAACGTGGTCATCATTGTCGGCGACTTAAGATGCAATTGTATGAATTACGCGACGTAAAATGTTATTATTAATACTATTATTGCGTTTGAGGACTCTCTCAAACTTTGCACAAAATAATGGTAATCGTGATTAACGATTTTTTTTTATTTGAGGTCTATTAGTTGCTCATGTTAACATGTGTGTTGTTGGGACTATGTAGTATACATGTCCCTGTGTAAGTCTATGGGTCTCTATGTAAGTCGACATGTCCCTTCGTAAGTCTATGGGACTCTATGTAAGTCTACATGTCCCTGTGTCAGTCTATGGGACTCTGTGTAAGACTTTGTGTCCCTGTGTCAGTCTATGGGTCTCTATGTAAGTCGACATGTCCCTGTGTAAGTCTATGGGTCTCTATGTAAGTATACATGTCCGTGTAAGTCTATGGAACTCTGTGTAAGACTTTGTGTCCCTGTGTAAGTCTATGGGTCTCTATGTAAGTCTACATGTCCCTGTGTAAGTCTATGGAACTCTGTGTAAGACTTTGTGTCCCTGTGTCAGTCTATGGGTCTCTATGTAAGCCGACATGTCCCTGTATAAGTCTATGGGTCTCTATGTAAGTCTACATGTCCCTGTGTAAGTCTATGGAACTCTGTGTAAGATTTTGTGTCCCTGTGTCAGTCTATGGGTCTCTATGTAAGCCGACATGTCCCTGTGTAAGTCTATGGGTCTCTATGTAAGTCTACATGTCCCTGTGTAAGTCTATGGAACTCTGTTTAAGACGTTGTGTCCCTGTGTCAGTCTATGGGTCTCTATGTAAGTCTACATGTCCCTGTGTAAGTCTATGGAACTCTGTGTAAGACTTTGTGTCCCTGTGTCAGTCTATGGGTCTCGATGTAAGTCTACATGTCCCTGTGTAAGTCTATGGAACTCTGTGTAAGACTTTGTGTCCCTGTGTAAGTGTATGGGTCTCTATGTAAGTCGACATGTCCCTGTGTAAGTCTAAAGGGTCTCTGTTGATTCTTCATTCATTATAATGTGAAACATTTCACGATGTAAGTTATGGGCAAAACTTTCACCCCCTTCCCCCACCCCTTCTACTTGGCACTTCAATTAACTTTTGCAATTCAAAGGGCCTTGGTTGAATTTGAAAAAAATCCATTCCTTTCTGTCACATTTTTACCAGCTAATGTTGTTGTCTCGCCTGTTTTGGTGAGGTCTGTTTTACTATCGTAGCCTACACACATTTATTTTGCATAAATTGAGATCGATCCACACGCGCACGCGACTCGATGCGCACGTATCGCGTGACTTTGGGAAATCGACGGGAAATCGACGCGAATCGGTGACTCGGTGCATCACGGCACCCCGAATGCAATCTGCACAAACCACACCGTGCCCGACGATTGCCGCCGATACATACGGGCATTAACCCTTTCCCACTCCGATGACGTACGTCATCAGTTTGTCATCGGAAAACTGATGACGTGCACAACATGGAATGGGTTAATACCCTCGTGCCGTACACGTACTGCACGTCATCGGAACGGATTCGGGAAGTAAAAGTCCACGCGGGAGGGCGTGCGGCACGGTTTGGCGCCGGCTATCGTAGAGTGGCGGTCGTGTCGTTACGGTTCTCTGTGGCGAGTAGGGCGGCTTTAAAATCAACGGCGCTGCTACGCCTCTCTAAATCAAATTAACTCCGAGCCACTCGCGTGTTCCGAGATTCAGCGGTGAACGGGACACCCGCCCTGCAACTTGCAGTTGTCTCGGAGTGGGAAGGGAACGGGAAGGGAACGGGAAGGGAACGGGAAGGGAACGAGAAGGGAACACGCGTCTGCGTATGATGCAGTGTGACAGAACCAGCTGTTGCACTAAGACTCAAACCATCATCATCAGCAATGATCAATCCACTGCTGGATGAAGGCCTCCCCAAGCCTTTGCCACGTCGTTACGTTACCCTTTCAAACGAGACGTTCCCATCTCAAGGAATTGTACAGATAAAACATTCAAATTTCAAATGTAGAAATCTCACAGCCCGGCGAAGTACAGTACTGGGATAAAAATCACACGAGCTGATAGCATCGTTCCCCCCCCCCCCTCTCTCTCGCGGACGAGGAGGGCTCAAGAAATGGAAAAAAGGAAGACGCTGCATTTTGTTGAAACGCAAACCGAGGTTTGGCACAAAGCTGACAAGTCAGACCGCAGACAGAGGCGAGCGTTGTAGCGTTTGGCCCCGGAGAGGACAGCGAGTGATTGTAATGCAGAATAAATACGGCCATCCCGGCAACGGCAACAAACGGAGGGCGTTAAAAGCGCCGCCGAATTGGGCGAGACGCTGCCACAGTTGTGACGGCAGGGAGTCCTGCAAGGTGCGCGTGTTGAACGTCTTTCGCACCGTACGCAGCCAACCGCGCTAATCGGAGGCGCCGGGTGGAAAGACAGCAAACTGGACGCGAAAAGCAGTTCTAAAGAAATTAATTTTCCATCGAGTTTTAAAAGCGCGCAGCTCCAGTGGCTTCCTAACATCGGAAGGAAGAGCGTTCCAGACGGGCCGAGGAAGCGCACCCGAGAGCGCACGAGGCGGTGACCGCCGTCCTTGTTCGATGGCACGGTCAAGAGCAAGGTGGCCAAGATATGTCAACCACCTCGCCTGGTAAACAGGAGGTCGTGGATTCGATCCCGACCCTGACGCCTGCTGTAGATATGGAGTTTGCGTGTTCTCCCCGTGGTCGCGTGGATTTTTCTCCTGGCCCTCCGGTGTTTCCCCTCTACATTTGGAAGCATCCATTTGTAGTGTTTGGCTGCCATACAATTTCCACACGATGAGCCCACTTCGTTGGGCTATCATCCGTGACAGGCAGGTCAGCAAAAATAAGTAATATTTTAAAAAAACTTTTTTTTAAACACGCTTTAATTAAATGTACCGTACTAGTAATGGAAGAACTCCACGACTCCAGGAAGTGGCCCCGAAGCTTGGCCACAACGTAAGGGACTGTGGGCAATTACAGCCAACGTCAGTTGACCGTGAACAATTAGACCCAAGCCGAAACATAACATATAAAAAAGAATATTTAAAAATATATATTTTTTATGATAGAATATAGTTTTGTCATCAGTATGACATAAGTATACCAAGTTTGCAGTCGATACCACATTGGAAAGTGGGTTAAAATTGAGTTACAAGATTTGAGGATACAACAACGACAACAACAGACAGTGAGTTAAATGAAAGCGTGTAAAAAAAAAGGTGGCATGGCCACTTTGGGCGGGACCGATGCCCTCTTAAACTCGCGCCCTAAGCCTCTCCGTGCGCGAAGAGGCCAAGGGTCACCGGGAGCCGAACCGCGGTGACCCCCAACGGCTCGACGCGTCATCGCTGCCACGACGACGTTCATCGTGTGGCTCGTTAACCACCTCGGTGCAAAGACCACAGCCGTTGCTCTGCGTCAGGGTCGTCAGCATTCGCCCCGCTTCTACACCAACAGAGGCCGAAGCCGCCTGATGGGCCTTAATTAAGCGGGAGATTACCCATCAACATTCATTATCCCCCTTCTGCGGTAGAGGCCTGTGTAACTATGGTTACGTAGGCAGCAGGCTATATATTATTTTTCTTCTTCTTTCAATGTAGCAGCGGTAGGTCGCCTCAAACGTGGCACAGTAGACGCGTGATGTATAAGCACACCCGTGGGGACAAGACCAGCTGTGCTTATATCCAAAATATTGGTGTGCTTATAACAGAAGTTACCCTTTGCCATCTTGAACCCCCAACCTATCCCCCACCCCAGTGCAAGCATGTGTTGCTTACATGCGAACTGTGCTTATATAAGGGGAGGACAACAAACTAAACACACGAAAAAAACTATTACAAAGGAAATTAGTTTTCAATCCAGAGGTCGCGGGTTCGATTCCATCTCCCGGCGTGGTGGCGAGATGTTAACTAGCTTGCCGGGTATACGGGAGGTTGTGGGGTTGATCCCGACCCTTGAAGCCGGTAAATTTGGAGTTTGCGTGTTTCTCTGCCCGTGATCGATGTGGATTTTTTTGTCTCCAGGTCCTCCGGTTTTTCCCCCCATATTTAGAATCAACATGAATTTAGAGCATTTAGCTGCCATGCATTTCCACGCGATAAGAAACTTCATTGAGCGATCATTTGTGGCCAGGTTGCTTCTGAAACAGAGCTTTATGGCTCATTGGGCCTTCCCTGGTAAAATAACGGTTTGGAATAGTAGGCCAGACACCCCAGAATTTGGGGGCGGTTTTGAGCAGCTGCTTGTAGCGGAGGTGCCTTCCGCCAGCAGTGGCGTGAGGTGGCAATTTGCAGGGCTGCACCTTTATACATCCGGATTTTATTGTATGGTATTTGGGTTCCCTGGCCATGGCCTACGATGGTGGGGGGCAGAGCCGTCCCCTTGGGGTGCCGGCAATTCGGGGGGGGGGGACGCCCCGGGCCCCGCGCTTTGGGGGACCCCCCCCCTCCGCGTTTGCAGACGTCAGAGGAGATGGCGAGGGACCCACATACGGTGGGATTTTCCCAGGCCCCCACACCCCCCCCCCCCGCTATGGACGGCCCTGGTGGCGGCTGTCTTTACAGTCTAATTTGCGGCAGGTGGCACGCTTTGGTAATTCCTCGCCGACGTTGCCGAGCTACCGAGGCGGCGGCGGCGCCATTCGAGCCGCAGATTCAGGGCCAAGTGCCCTGCAGATGGCGGCGAATGCTACGGCGCTGTGGCGGTTGTTGCCTCCTCGTGATATTCCCACCGGGGGGATGGCGGGGGAGACGGCTTGCACTACACTACGCTGAAACCAAGACAAAAAGAAATGCATCCACGGTGCCCCTACCCAGCTTCCCATCCATCAACTGGGGCCCCCACCGCTCCCCCCCCCCCTCCTCACGCTTTAGCATTAAAACAAATATAAGAGATGAATTTTTTGGAGAAGAAAAAAAGCAAAAAAACGCTCGCAAGCTCGCAAGCCAGCCCGTCAAGGAAGCCCCTTTCCTGTCGTCGGTGCGCTTGGACGTGGCGCACTATTTTTTATTTGTTTCTCGCAAGCGGACAAACGCGCGGATGTGCTCGCGTTCTAACGCGCACGTGCCAACACCGACGCCTACGTGTGTGTGTGTGTCTAACACGCATGTGCCGATCGCACCGGTACGCAATGTAACGTGACATTTTAAATGAAAAAAGTGGAAGTTTTTTTTTTTTAAAGTTTAAAGTGTCGGGATTTTTACGTAAACTATCACGCGCATATTGGGCGTGAGCCCTTCGGCCGGTGAGCCGTCGACGGGTTTCGTAGTTTCTACGAAGTCACGTCTCGCGCATTCGAGCACACGGACAGAGGCCCCGTTGCCTGACAAAAGCGTAACTGCTGTCGGCGACGAGAACGGATGATGTAGCAATTCCATGTTAATTTTGATTCATGTTTGTTTTTTTCTGACTTTATGTGAACGAAAAGACACAGATTCGCCCGTTTTCTCATTGAAAATAGGTACATTTCAAAATATCACTGTCCTGGTCACAAAAGCAAAGTTTGTGGGGAATAATAGCCATTTTATATTCTTATTCTTGGTTCTTTCGGTAAAGTCATGTAGAAGGGAAACAATAAAATAATAAAAATGTAAAACAATAAAATTATCACGATGTTTCGACTGCAACACAAGTAATCATCATCAGGTGTGAAAACCGCAACAAGAAAATTTGAAAAAAAGTGGCGGTGTTTTAACGTTAGCACCACGGAGAGCGATTTGAGAGTTTGTTCAGATGGACGAGTCCATCTATGTTCGGAAAAGAGGAGGGGGGAGACGAAAAAGATTGGATGCGGTCTGAAAGCCACCTTAAGCGTGATCAATCAATTAAGACCCAAAATAGTTTATCAAATCCTTCCAATGATTGCTTAGCCAGAATCCATCTTCTCGGTTGAAATTGTCTCTGTGTTTGTATATGTGGATAGCCTCATGAACGAATCTCTCATACACCTGATGATGATTACTTGTGTTGCAGTCGAAACGTCGTGAGAATTTTATTGTTTTATATTTTTATTATGTTTATTGTTTCCCTTCTACGTGACTTTACCGAAAGAACCAAGAATATGAATCCCTGCAGTCACGAAAGCTTTAAATCAAATTTTATATTCTTTTTAGGCATGAGCAATTACGAAATAACGCTCACTACCCAGGAACAAAAATTGTCTTACATAGTGCTATTTGCGTGAAACAAAACAGAGTCGACGTCATGCGCGCAACTCGACGGGTGTGTCCGCAGGCCAGGGGAATGATCCGTTACGTCGTTAACACACCCGAGTGAAAGGCATTCGTGCCCGATCAAAAGTGCGACCGCATTTTATCCGCGTCAATGAAATGGCCGAAATGTTACGGCTCAACATTTACAAGGGCTCATACAGTATTTGATTGTTGGGTCGGGCCGCGTAAATGTGTGGAGTGCACTCGCCTCCGTCCGATGCGGCCGATGAACAAAAGTTGTCACGCGGTGAACAAAACGTGGCCAGTTTATTGCTGCTGCTGCTGCTGCAGCAGCACCGCCAGCGTGGCAGGAGAGCGATCCGCAGCATTCAACTGTTGAGTACGGCGGTTCGCTGGTAGTTACAACCAGCATCGTCAGGCACTTGCCAAGTCCGCCAATTCCGGCTGCGTCGGGTGGAGAGGAGGAAAGTACGGAACGCATTTCGCCAAAGCAATCCGATCACAAAACAAAATCAACCACGAATCGTAACATCGGTCTTGAAAGCAACGGCCCTAGCAGTGCCGCGGCACAGACGGGCGCAGCGCGACATCATTACGCGCGGCACAGCGGCGGCGATATAACGGAGCGGTGCGATCGCGAAGCCGGCACAGAGGACCGCAGCTCCACGGGGGTCCTCAAGACTGCGTGCAGTGTCACCGCGAGATCGTGCGGAATACGGCATGCCAAGGTGCGCTCAATCGCCAAGAATGAAACCCTCCGTCAAAGTGAGTTATAAGTGAGGTTGTTCTTCTTGTGTGTGTCTGTGTGAAGGAACCGCATGTCCTGGGAATGCCAAGCGGTGATGTGTTATTTATTTCAAGAGCTAAAGGTGCAGGCCCTGCAATTGCTCGCTCACGCCACTGCTGGCGGAATGGAATATTCCCTTGGTAAAAACACCCTCCAGAGCCCCTCTTTGCCTTACTCTTTCACGCCGTCTTGACGTCTTGAAAGGGGGGTCCCCGTAGTGGCACCCACAATTCATTAGCACGGCACGCGACATGCCGACCGACGAACCGCTGGGCGCCCATCGAGGCTGCTGGGCGGTGGGGGGGGGGCGTTTGGGAAAACTCGCAACCTCAGATCGACGATTTCGCCGTGCGATTGGAACCGAATCCAACAAGTCCGGCAGGCTAACCATGGCGCCACCGCGGCAGCCTCCCGCATTACGAACGTGGTGTCAACAAGACCATGAAAGCAAGGTAAGAGACTGTATTGCTCGGGGACATTTGCGAAAAACCCATTGATCTGCCGCCTCTGGGAAGCCCTCCCACCACCACCACCACCACCAAAAAAGACAAAGACGAAGATCCCCCGTATAGCCGTAAGATACTGTTGGGGCAAGTGCTATTAGCGAGCATCTACGAAGGCCGGCATAGCACACTGGGGGGTGGGTGGCCAGCATCACGCCCAGCCGCCTTTGTCTCCCCAGAGGCGATGTTCACACACCACACCAGGTACTCATTTGAGACCGAGTCGACCCAAGACCTGATAAGATAATCGTCACTGGTGTTGGCCGTGAGCGGAAATTGAACTCGGGTCACCGGGTTCATAGCGAAGCAGCGCTAACCGCTCCGCCACCGCTCCCCACCAACACCACCGTCACCACGACATGCTCACACAGCCTCCACCGCCCCATTGCCCCACGGTTTCCTGGCTCAGTCAACCCCGCAGTGAGCAAGCGGTGCCCGTTCAAGGGGCCCTGCGATGGCGAAATGTTGACTACCTCGCCTGGTATGCAGGAGGTCGTGGGTTCGACCCCGACGGTCGTACATTTGGAGTTCACATGGTCTCCCCATGTTCGCATGGATGTTTTTTTTTCTCTAAGTCGTCCGTTTTTTGCCTCCGCATTTAAAATCAGCATGCGTGCAGAGTATTTGGCTGCAATAAATTTCGACTTGATAAGCCGCTTCGTTGGGCTATCATTGGTGGCCAGGTCGCTTCTCAAAAAGAGCTCTATAGCTCAGTCGGCCTTACCTGGTAAAATAAAAAAAATAGTTAATAGTTTCAGCTGGCGGGCCGGGAGATCGAGTGGAATCGACTCAAACCGGCCACGGTAGCGTCCCTAATATCCTTCTGATATTAGGTAGCCACTGGAGCTATGCACTTTTAAATATAGATCGAAAACTAATTTCTTTTAGAACAGCTTCATGTGTTTCATTTGTTATCCCTCCACCGGCACCTCCGATTCGCGTGGTTGGCTACGTACGGTGCGAAAGATGTTCAACATACACGCGTGCATATCTTGCAGGACTCCCTGCCATAATAAATGTGGGAGCGTCGCGAAACTCGGTCGGATTTCAATGCTCTCCTTTTGTCGTCGTCGTCGTCGTCGCGATGGTGGTATTTATTCTGCCTTACAATCACTCGCTGTCCTCCCCGGCCCAAACGCGACAGTGATTTCTTGCGTTTAGTTTGTTGTTCTTTCTCCCCGGCACCTCCGATCAGCACGGTTGGCGACGTACGGTGCGAAACAATCTCAACATCCATACGTTACTCTGTATTATTATTGTTGTCACATTCACGATCTAAATCCAAATCGCACCGCGCGAGGGCAGACGGTGAGCCCGCAGATTTGATGCGTAGCCCAGCGGGCGGTTTTTACCGCGCCGGCCGTGTGCGCATCCCTGCGAATGCCGGGCGGATGGCGAGTGGCGCACTGAGGGCAGACACACGATCGAGCGCTCTCCCCCATCGCCATCGCCGCCCCCGCCGCCGCCGCCACTCGCCAACACAGCCACGGTCTTAGATCCATACGGCAAGCGGTCTCCCTGGGACTTGTGGGCCTCGGTAAACGTTCTGTGGGAGCGGATAACGATTTGTGGCCGCAGCGGTCGCAATCAGAAGGACGTGCAGTACGCCACGTTATATACCGTACGCGTTATTATTGCTGTTATTGTTGTTGTTATTATTGTTATTGTTGTTATACATACGGCCGTGGTGTAACGGTCAGCACAATGGCAATTGTATCCAGACGTCACTCGATCCGGCGGGGTAAAGTGTGGGCACTCCCATCCCCTTCCAAACGGTCTGGGCCAGCATAGACGAACAGGCCAAATGCGGGGGAGGGTTTTTTTTGTGCTTGTGCTACGTTCAACGCGCTTGACGCAGCTGGCCAACGGCACGCTCGGAGCGACCCCTCTTCGAGATCCCCTAGTGGGGACCGAGCTGCCAGCAGGGGTGTGAGCAAGACGATTAACAAAGGGAAAGGTACACCAACAACGTTGAGGGCCAAAGTGTCGACGCTGATAAATGGACGCGCCGCAAAAACGTGCGCTTCACGTTGACATTTCAAAGACGGAGAGAGAGGAGCGGCGTGGATTAGATAGCACGCGCAGGATGGAGACATTCACTTCAACGTGAGACGGTCAGCGGAGAAGAGGAAAATCTCGAGGCTGTTTTTTTTTTAATGTTACCCAGGGTAAGGACCCACTCGGCTACGTGGCTTCACTTTCAGGGGCGGCCTGGCCGCAAGTGATGGCTCGGCGAAGTGGCTCGCCACGTGGACATTTTCTCGCGTTAAAGTAACCTAAGCGCGCGATGTTGATTTTAAATGTGGAGGGGAAAACCCGCAGGACCCGGAGAAAAATCCACGCGACCACGGGGAGAGAGACACCGCAAACTCGTCGGGATTGAACCCACGACCTCCCGTATACCGGGCGAGGCAGTCAACAGTCCAGAAGAACCAAAGAGTATGGAGTCCAGATGTTACCTAGATTGGAGCAGGGGGTCAGTAAGTCGTTCGCATGGACGACCAAGGGGGAGGGCTACTTCCACACCGTGGGAGGTGGACTGCCCTATGAGCAGATTTTGATTTAGGATTTTGCCCAGAGCAAATCTTGGTCATGGGTGCAGAGAGCAAGCGAGAAAGGGGAGTGGAGTGATACGACAGGAGAGAATTCGGCGGGGTAGAGTCAATGCAGGATGATGGGTCGTCCCCATCTCTCGTGGAAATTCCGTATTCCTGTGGCAGGGACCAGGCTACCCGCAGGACAAGAACCGTTGGCATCTCGTAGAATGATGTATACTGCAACCTCAACGATTTATGACCATTTTATGGACAGCTGGAATAATAAACGCACTATGGCTGATAGCGTGGAAAACCGTCAACCGAGCTGTATCCAAGTGAAGGATATGAAGATACGTACGTGCGATGTTCATGGGGAGGAGCGGTGGCGTAGTGGTTAGTGACCCTCGCTGCAAACCGAGCAACCCGAGTTAAATTCCTGGCCATGGCTAACATCGGTCGGCGAG
The DNA here is from genome assembly GCF_048934315.1 of Petromyzon marinus. NCBI lineage: Eukaryota > Metazoa > Chordata > Hyperoartia > Petromyzontiformes > Petromyzontidae > Petromyzon > Petromyzon marinus. Next base: position 6,580,757 of record NC_133707.1, read on the forward strand.
TGACATCTGAACCCGGGTCACGCGACCGTCCTCTTCGGCGACCATCCCGCAGTGACCTGCGTGGCGAAGTACGGCGTGCTGTGACCTCCATCCAGCAGCGGACTGACAAAAGCGCTGCGACAGGTACAGTAATTACCGGACGAACGAACGTACACGCACACACACGCGCACACGCGCACATCCGCGCGCGTGTGCGTGAATCCCGGGGGGCTGGGTCACAGTCCGCGATGGAGAGATTCCGGCACGATAGCGTGTCCAGTGTCGCAGAGTTTGAACCCCGCGCGCGGTGGTGAAATATTTTTTTTTTACAAAAGTCCGTCGTTGTGCCACGCGGCGTCCAAGTCGCCGGCCAATGCGTCCCGCACGAGCGAGCACACGAGGGGCCCCCTCAAGGACCCCCCCCCACCCCCCGCCGCCCCCCGCGAAAGTCGAGAGAGCGACAGAGGCGGAGCGGAGCTTTGAGGACACCCGCCACCATTTGCGCGTTGGAGGAAACGGCAGTGATTATACAACCACACCGTCTCGGCTCCTGAAGTTGTAGCCGTACGTCGCTCAGACGTTTGTGTGTGTTTTTCAGGTCGTGCCGCGCGTGTGTTGTTGGGGCACGATGTTCGACGTTTCGCTACGCGTGCTGGGAGCCGCTCCAGGAACTTAAGTTCAGTCCGCGCAGAAGCTTTCGAACGGTGGTAGCGAAACGTCGGACATCGTGCCGAACAACACGCGACTAGGTGCAATCCAAGACGCGTTGCAGGGTCTATATTAATCCACTCCAACTGTTTTTCATCACAGTCGCGGAACATTTCTGTGGGAAACCTTTGGCATTCAAACACAACCCGCGAAGACTAAAACACACGTTCCGGGATGCACGCTTCAATTCCTCTGCCCGCGTGTTCCCTGGTCGCGTGGATCATTTCTAAGGTCGCCAGCTCCTCCAGCGCGAGAATGAATACCCTGCAGACTTTATCCGCGACCCCCCACCCCCCCCCCCCCCCCCAACTATAGCGCGCTTAGCTACGCAGGGTGCGAAAGACGTTTGAGACACGCGTACGCGCAATCAAGTCTCTCTGCAATGACGCGCAGGGAGCTAGAACAGTGCCCAAACACGCGGTTTTACAACAACAACAACGACAAACATTCCGTACGACTAAAAAAAAAACGAAAATTAACAAGAACGCGAAGAGTGTGTGGCTCACGCTCACGCTGAGGCCGGTTTCCTCTCTCTTCCCCGGCAGCCGCGCAGAGTGGAGCGCCCCCGGATGGTTGAGGCCACGCCGGTAACGCGCGACGTGATCACCCTGGCAGCTGCCGCTTGCGGAAACGCGCGGCGGAAAGGGACGGAGAGGTGGAGCGAGACCCGGTTCGGGAACGAGCGCCGCGGTGCGCGCGCGAGACAGAGCGGGGGGGCGGTGGTGGAGAGAGCGGGAGGGGGGGGAGAGCGGGGAGGAGAGAGCGGGGGGGGGAGAGAGCGGGGGGAGAGAGCGGGGGGGGGGAGAGAGCTGGGGGGGGGAGGGAGAGACGGGGGAGGAGACAGCGGGGAGGAGAGAGACAGAGAGAGTGGGGGGAGAGGCGGGGGGGGGGGGGGGGAGAGACAGAGAGCGGGGGAAGAGAGAGAGCGGGGGGTGGAGAGACAGCGGGGAGGAGAGAGACAGAGCGGGGGGGGGTGGTGGAGAGAGCGTGGGGGGGGGAGAGAAGCGGGGAGGAGAGAGACAGAGAGAGCGGGGGGGAGAGAGCGGGGGGGGAGAGAGCTGGGGGGGGGGGAGGGAGAGAGCGGGGGAGGAGACAGCGGGGAGGAGAGAGACAGAGGGGGGGGGGAGGAGAGACGGGTGGAGAGAGAGAGCGGGAGGGAGAGCGGGGGGTGGAGAAACAGCGGGGAGGAGAGAGACAGAGCGGGGGGGGGGGAGAGAGCGGGGGGGGGGAGAGCGGGGGGGGAGAGGGAGAGAGCGGTGGGTAACGAGGGCAGACAGAGACAGAGAGAGAGGAGGGAGAGCTAAAAGGGCGGCGAACTTCCTACGAAGGACGGACTTGAAACCGGGACGCGTGCCTGGGAGAGGGGAGGGGAGGGAGGGGGACGCGTGCCACTGGGCAGCTTCGTGTCCTTGTAAAACGTTTGCCCGGAAAAAAAAAATGAACAAATGAACCATGACCCCCAATAAGGAGTCGGCTGCCCACCGCGTGGGTGTGTGGTGTTATTTATTTATTTGCTTATTCATTGAAGTCCGGTGGGGGTGGGGGGGGTCACAGGGCGGCTCCGGGGGTCACAGGGCAGCTCCGGGGGTCACAGGGCAGTTCTGGAGGTCACAGGGCGGCTCTGGGGGTCACAGGGCGGCTCCGGGGGTCACAGGGCGGCTCTGGGGGTCACAGGGTGGCTCTGGGGGTCACAGGACAGCTCCGGGGGTCACAGGGCGGCTCTGGGGGTCACAGGGCGGCTCTGTGGGTCACAGGGCGGCTCTGGGGGTCACAGGGCGGCTTTGGGGGTCACAGGGGTCACAGGGCGGCTCCGGGGTTCACAGGGGTCACAGGGCGGCTTCGGGGGCTTCAGCGGCCGCGCGACGATGCGCCCAGAGCTGCTCACTTGTAGCCGCCGCCACCACCACGTGCGGCAGAGACGGCCCGCAGTACGGAATGGCATTGGCGTTCAATATTGAACACGAAACAACCACGCAGCATGTCCCCCTGCACATTGATACGCATTATACATTACGTAAGCTGTTCGAGTGCATTTAATATGCACGATTTTTGTCTCGTATTGTTTTCAGGTTTACTTACCTTTTCTATACTTTGCACTTTGTACCGTTTGTTGTTGTAACGTTCTGACCAGCCTCGAACTGGGCATTTATGAACAAGAGCTTTATAGCTCATCGGACATCTCCAGTATAAATAACCATTCTGATTATAGTGATGTAAGCATGGTGAAATGGTTATCACAAGTGGACTCGCTACCCAGATGTTGCCGGTTCGATCCGATCTCCAGGCCCAACGAAGCGAGATTCTAAAATCCCCCCACGGCCGCCTCCGTCAACGCAAGTAACACAAATAGGTGCAGCAAGTTGATGGTCAGGTTGCATGTGGTGGGGGGTAAAGTGTGGGTACTACCACCTCTTCTGAGATGTCTGGGCCAGTGTGGAAGAGTAGACCAAAGTACCTACTCGACAGGCCTCTCACCAGCTTCCTAGTGTGGGGTCCCTTTCAGGAGCAGTGGCTTGAGCAAGACATTTCAGTGCCGGCCGCACATCTATCTTTAAAATTATTTTTTTTTTAAAAGCTAAATCAACATTGTTAAATTTGTTGTGAGCTTTCTAGAGCCGACCTCTAGTGCAGGTGCATCCGCCAGCAGCGGCATGAGTGAGCAATTGCAGGGTTGCACCTTTACCTTACAAATGTGTGTATGTTGAATTTGTTTCGGCACCGTACGTAGCCAACCGTGCTAATAGGAGGCGCGCGTGCGAAGGACAACCAACTAAACGCAAAAAGCAGTTCCAAAGAAATTAGTTTTCAATCTAGATGATTTGAAAGTGCGTAGCTCCAGTGGCTTCCGAATATCGCAAGCAAGAGCGTTCCAGGCGGCCGCAGAAGTGCATCTGAAAGAGCGCGATGCAGTGACCATCTGTGTTCGATGCTTTCTTGTGTATATTACTACTTCAGCACACCGGTGCGATGCAGAGTAACCCCACAACATTTGCAATTCGAGTACGACGTTTCGCTGGCGATTACAACAACCAGCTTCATCAGGCCATGAGCAAAAATTATGGGTTTACTCTCCAACGCACCGGTGTGCTGAAGTAGCCACTAATTTGCACGTTTTGTTTACGTGACAAAACTTCCTAATTGGGTTGTGTCGGGTGGTGGCGGGTTCTAACGACACATTTATATTTACGTGATCTAACCCCCAAAAAAACTTATTATGGATGATATTGGTGGCGAAAGCCAACTACTAGGCGTTATACTGGCTCTAACCATTATTTGTTTACCATCATCATGACCAGCGGGCTAAACCTTCACACTTCCTCACGAGCGTTGAACAAAAGAGGTAACGAAAATTGGAGGAGAGATCTTCAACTGTACGTCAATTTCATTGGCTACAATTTCATCCTTCTGGGCTACATTTGAACAAACGAAAAAACGTAACTACAGGGAGAAAAAAAGGTTCCCAAATCGCCGTAAATGCTCAATAATCCATGCCACATGAAATAAATTCCGTTCCCGGCGCACGCTCTTTGCTGCTCTTCTCCGACTCGCCAAATAATCGGGAGCGATCTTCTTTGGCTCTTTCGGTAAAGTCACGTAGAATGAGAATAAAATAATAAAATAAAATAAGACAATAAAATTCTCATTCTACGTGACTTTACCGAAAGAACCAAAGAAGATGAATCCTTGCAGTCACGAAAGCTTTCAATCGAAATCGGGAGCGAGTTGCAAAAAAATCAAGCGTCGCTTGATTATAAAAAGGGCAACACAACGCATTGTGTGTAAAGACTAAAATAGGATCGGGTCTCCACCTGGAAACTCAATTTATTAACGTTATAAAAAACAGATTGCAGGCTTAGCGTGGCACCGATTTCAGTTGCACCCACGCCGTTATCTTACTATGCTGCCAGGGGACAATTTTACAAACGGTGGACATTGTTAAGCTGGAATATTACGTTTCTTTGTTGTCATTTATGAAATTGTTTCGTCTATATCCCAAATTAGTATCCTGATTGTGCCGTCAGCATCATGCATTGAGACAAACAATCTCGCGCAGAGCAATACAACCCATCGTGTTAGACAGCGAACCGTGGAAGCGGATACTGCAGAGTTAAATTTGATATCTCTTCACGTGACCTCTGGTGAACATGGTAGGAGGCAGCACTTTTCCACCACAGACAGTAAATGTTCTTCACGTAACGGTCCAATTCGGTACATTGAATTGTCGGGGCTGGAATATTTAGGCAAATCAATAATAGGCTAAGTCCTCGCTTAACGCGTGTTCAAACAACACATCTTCGCTATAACACGGTTCTTCCATTCGGGAAAATGTTTCACGCAATGTGCAGTGCGTAACGTTGTAACGTGGAACGCGCAACGTTGTTAACGTAGTTCTCGATCCATTATAACGCAGAAGGCGCACCGTTACAACACGCAATGCGCACCGTCACAACACGCTTTCTGAACGGTCGACGACGAACTACTTTCTTGAGCTGCGCGGCTGAGCGGAGTGATACAGTACACGCAATGATACGGTGTTATAGCGGCAGACTCACTGCGTGGCGTGCGTGCATCTTATCTCGCCAATCTTTACCGTTGCACTTTTTTTTACGGGCGAACGGTTTTTTTACACTTTCCGCGTTTCTCACTTAACGCGTCACTTACTAAACGAGGACTTGCCGTCGAATCAAATGTAACCTCACGGATTATTTCCGCAGTCATCGTTCGCCCGGGCTGAGACCATGACCTCACGACACATGAAGTCACGTTGGTTGTCCTTTACCCGCACGTTTGGCTATGTACGGTGGTGGAAGAAGTTCAATGTACACACGAACACACGTGAGGACCCTGTTTAATCACAGGTGGCTGCCGAAATTGAAACCCAGCATCTCAGCGGTGCAGGCTCAGCGCTCTGACCTCTGTGTCACCTGGCCACCTCAAAAAATAATTCAGATCCCGAGCAAACAGCTCGCCCTGTCGAGGACAGGCAGCTACAAAAGTCAACATCAAAGTGCTTTCCCTCATCAAAGGAGCATGTGGTGGTGGTGGTGGCAGTGGTCGTATCCTGTGTACAGACATTAGAGGTGTAACGATGCACTAAACCATTGATGATGCATTCAAACGATAACCATTCTGAAGCTCACGGCACATTGTCAAATCGCACGTACGTACGTACAACAACCGACGCTGTTTCATTCACACGTGCCGCACGTTAATTAGTCCACGCAACCCTCCACTTGCAACTCTAGGGGTCTCTACGATCACCGGAACCAAAACAAAATCCATTCCTTTGGAAATTCCACATTCTTGCGACGGGGCCGAGGCGATCCGTCGTACTAAAACCGTCGCCAGCTTTGCACTAAGTCACCCAGGTTCATCGAAATACGCGCGGCACCAACAATGTGGTTTAGATTTGTGAGCAAGCCCAAGTGGAACGGGCGGTGCGTGCAGCAGCAGCAGCAGCGAGTGGGAGGGCTCACAGTGGGATTGGCTGGGCCAGGAAACCGTGGCCACGTGGAGCAGTGGAGGCTGCCTGAGCGCGTAGCGGTGGCGGTGGAGAGTGGTGGTGGCGGTGGAGAGTGGTGGTGGCGGTGGAGAGTGGTGGTGGTGGCGGTGGAGAGCGGTGGTGGTGGCGGTTAGCGCGCTGCTCTACGAACCCGGCGACCCGAGTTCAATTCCCGCTGACGGCCAACTCCGGTGACGATTATCTGAACAGCCCCTGGGCCTCCGCCTAGGTCGGCTCCAGCCTCAAATGAGTACCTGGTGCGGTGCCTAAACATCGCCACGAGGAAGACAAAGGCGGCCGGGCAAGATGCTGGTCACCCACCTCGTCGTGTGCCGTGCCGGCCTTCGTAGGTGCTCGCTAACAGCACTTGCCCCAAGAGTCTCTGACGACTGTATGTCTTATTTTGTCTTATTTTGGTGGTGGTGGTAGGGCTTCCCAGAGGTGGCAGATCAATGCATTTTCCCCAAATGTCCCCCAGCAACTGTCGCTCATTTCCAGCATTCTGCTTTTCTGGTCTTGTCGACACCACGTTAATAATGTTGGACGCCCTCCCTCCCCTCCTTCTCCTCGTTCTCTATACCCCCCCCCCACCGGCCGCCCCCCTTTCTTAACTTATTCCTCCCTACTCACCCCTTCTCTGTTCCTGCTCACGGTCCCCCAACTCCCCCCCCCCCCCGCCGTCCCTCCTCACAACGTCGCGGTTTGCGCTCTGTTATCGGGCTCTCATTGAAATCCTATTTTTTTAATATTTTCTAAAAATAATCATGCGTGGTGCTGTCACGGCGATGTAGTGGTCAGCATGCTGGACGTCGGCGGTTTCATCTCCCCGGAGTGGCGGCCGAAACAACGGGCGACTTTCTTTAAACCCCCCCCCCCCCCCTTCGCCGCCTCTGTCCACCCAGCAGGAGTAAATCGGCGAAAGTCGGTGGATCGGAGGAGTGGTCGCAGCGTGACGGGGTCAAGTGTGGGGTCAAGTGTGAGGTCATGTGTGAGGTCAAGTGTGGGGTCAAGTGTGGGGTCAAGTGTGAGGTCAAGTGTGAGGTGAAGTGTGGGGTCAGATGTGAGGTCAAGTGTGGGGTCAAGTGTGAGGCCAAGTGTGGGGTCAGGTGTGAGGTGAAGTGTGGGGTCAGATGTGAGGTCAAGTGTGGGGCAACGTGTGAGGTCAAGTGTAAGGTCAAGTGTGGGGTCAGGTGTGTGGTCAAGTGTGGGTCAAGTGTTGGGTCAGGTGTGGGGTTAAATTTTGGGTCAAGTGTGGGTCAAATGTGGGGTCAGGTATGGGGTCAAGTGTGGGGTCACGTGTGGGGTCACGTGTAGGGTCAAGTGTGGGTCAAGTGTGGGTCAAGTGTGAGGTCAGGTGTGGGGTCAAGTGTGAGGTCAAGTGTGGGGTCAAGTGTGGGTCAAGTGCGGGGTCAAGTGTGGGTCAAGTGTGGGGTCAAGTGTGGGGTCAGGTGTGAGGTGAAGTGTGGGGTCAGATGTGAGGTCAAGTGTGGGGCAACGTGTGAGGTCAAGTGTAAGGTCAAGTGTGGGGTCAGGTGTGTGGTCAAGTGTGGGTCAAGTGTTGGGTCAGGTGTGGGGTTAAATTTGGGGTCAAGTGTGGGTCAAATGTGGGGTCAGGTATGGGGTCAAGTGTGGGGTCACGTGTGGGGTCACATGTGGGGTCAAGTGTGGGTCAAGTGTGAGGTCAGGTGTGGGGTCAAGTGTGAGGTCAAGTGTGGGGTCAAGTGTGGGTCAAGTGCGGAGTCAAGTGTGGGTCAAGTGTGGGGTCAAGTGTGGGGTCAAGTGTGAGGTCAAGTGTGGGGTCAAGTGTGGGTCAAGTGTGGGGTCAAGTGTGGGTCAAGTGTGGGGTCAGGTGTGGGTCAAGTGTGGGGTCAAGTGTGAGGTCAAGTGTGAGGTCAAGTGTGGGGTCAAGTGTGAGGTCACGTGTGAGGTCAAGTGTGGGGTCAAGTGTGGGTCGTTCCTGCATCTTCCCGGACGTCATCTGGCCGGCGTGGAGAGAGTTGTGTGGAATGAGGAATGAGCGTCGAGCACAATCCACAAACAGGGTGGGCCCACACTTCCTTCGGTGAGAGTAACGTGAGGATGCAAAAAAAGAGATTCTGCAAGAATAGCCACCGAGTAAATGGGACCTAACTGTGTTCAAACCCATCATCGGTGCACGCACAAACACAAAGAAAACCCTCGCAGATAAATCTTTGCAACGGTGAACGCACGAGAGGGAATCAAAAGTTCGCTCGCACTACGAGACGAACGCAACTTTTCAGTCAGGTGACACCGCCCCACGCGCTGCTTGGATAAACCACGTCCGGTGGCTCTTTACTCACAACGTCCGTTAGGCCAGAGAGCGGCTCGGCAGATCCGCAAATCGGCCGTCAGCAAGCGCGGCAAACGTGGCCGCTCGCGGGTGCCGACGTAAATGGCCGTCAGATGCACAGAGACGTAACTCCGAATGCTTTGCAACGCTCACAAGCGCCAAAACGATTGACTTCGTTTTTATGCCAAATTCTTATTCCGAACGTGCCTTCGGCACCGGGACAGCCCGGACCGTTGACCTCGCTTTCATGGGGGTGGGGGAGGGTGGGGGTGTGTGGGGTGGGGGGGGACCTACAAAAAAAACTCGAGGGGCACCACACAGTCAGTGTCGAGCAAACTTGAAACAAATGTCAAATGTTAAACAGAATGAGTAACGGTGCGTTCTGCCGTTGTCTATCGTGCATTCTCCTGCGGCTCTCGAGCCCTCTGTATAAACGACTGCAGGGATGTACAGACGCTGCGACGGGCCGTGGAAGGAGCTATGACAGAGCTACTTCTGAGAGTTTCCTTCAAGTGACCACTTATCCGCTAACCACTGCACCAGCACTGCTCCTCCTCCTCCTCCTCTCTGCAGGAATAAACCGACGAATCACGGGACCTCAACGTTGTTCAACCGGACAGCATCGAAAAACAAACAGGCAAAGATCAATCGTAGAAATTGTAACGCAAGATAAACCAAGTACACTGATGCCCCCCCCCCCCCATTTTACGTCGGGGGATGCGTTACTGAGAGGTGCGACGCTGAACGTCGAAACGACGTCGATCAAAGAGGTGACTTACAGGGTTAGTAGTCGTGGTGGCTGGTGGAGACGATGGCTGAGAGGCGACTTATAGGGTTAGTAGTCGTGGTGGCTGGTGGAGACGATGGCTGAGAGGCGACGGACAACGAGACGTGGTGGACGATGCCGTCGGCGACGTGAGTGTGGGGGTCGAGGCGACGCCAATCTGGTGGCGGTGTTCACAAAGCGACGACGTATTTGCGAAACGACTTAAAAGGGGCAGGCGTGAAAGCGCACCTCCGAGTAGCACGGTTGGCTACGTGCGGTGCGAAAGAAGTTCAACGCACACGCGCACAAAATCGAGGAACCCTCATTACCGAGCAAGTGAAACCGAGCGAAAATAAATTAAATTAATTGGCGCGAGCGCCGAGAAGCTTGCAGGCGCTGCGCGGAAAATGGCAAAGCGGTGGCCCCCCAATTTTCACGCGTCGACATTTCAGTGCCGAGGGAGAGATCAACGTCCTTTGTGAAAGAAACGCGTCGGGACCTTCAAGCCTCTTCTCGCGTTTGATGTTCTCGCGCCACGGCGGCTCCTCTGGCTCGGCGCCCAATCGCTCGGCGGTAGCAGCGGCGGTGGCGGTGTTGACGGCGGTGGCGGCGGTGTTGACGGCGGTGGCGGTGTTGACGGTGATGGCGGCGGTGTTGACGGTGATGGCGGTGTGGACGGCGGTGATGGCGGTGATCGCGGTGTTGACGGTGTTGACGGTGGTGACGGTGTTGACGGCGGTGACGGCGGTGTTGACGGTGGTGACGGTGTTGACGGCGGTGATGGCGGTATTGACGGTGATGGCGGTGTTGACGGTGATGGCGGTGATGGCGGTGATCGCGGTGTTGACGGCGGTGATGGCGGTGTTGACGGTGTTGACGGCGGCCGCCGCTGTGCTCGTTACATCGCGCTTCCTCTCTGCATCGCGTCCGAGCAGCAGCGGCTCGGACTCCTTGGGGGCGTTGTGATTTGCCGGCTCGAGTTGTCGCCAACCCCGGAGGAGTCCGTCTCGATATCCGCTAAGCGGCCCCCGGCTGCCAGGGCCGGCGCTCTAGCGTGCACGTATTCACCTCCGATTATCCGCACCTTCGATTAGAAACTAAGTGAAATCTATTTTTTTTATTTTACCAGGTAAGGCGCACTGAGCTACGTAGCTCTTTTTCAGAAGTGACCTGGCCACAAATGAGAGCTTAACGAAGTGGCAAATCACGTGGACATTTAGAGCAGCAAAATAATCAAAATATACAGCAGCAGGCGTCAGGGTCAGGATCGAACCCACGACCTCCTGTACGCCAGGCGAGATAGTTAACATCTCACCAGCATGGCGCCCACGTGCCGATGATAAGTGGCTTATCATTGTGTGGAAATTTATACCAGCCAAATACTCTCAACGCGTGATGTTGATTCTAAATATTGAAGGAGAAAACCGGAGTACGACCTCCTGTACATCAGGCAAGGCAGTTAACATCTCGCCACCATGAGTGCAGTTGGCTACATACGGTGCGAAAGAAGTTCAACACACATACATTTTTTTTTTATTTAAAGCTTTCGTGACTGCAGTGATTCATATTCTTGGTTCTTTCGGTAAAGTCACGTTGAAGGGAAACAATAAAATAATAAAATATATTGTTTTATATATATTATTTTATTATTATTTTATTGTTTCCCTTCAACGTGACTTTACCGAAAGAACCAAGAATACACATAAATTTGTTCACGAACGACATCACCCGGTTAAATTTTGATTTAAAGCTTTCGTGACTGCAGTAATTCATATTCTTAGTTCTTTCGGTAAAGTCACGTTGAAGGGAAACAACAAAATATTATTTTGTTGTTTTCCTTCCTTTGTTGTTTCCCTTCAACGTGACTTTACCGAAAGAACTAAGAATATGACATCACCCGGTCTTATCGCGCAAATTAATGTTCTGAACGAGTTGTTTGTTTTTTGCAGCCGTGTTGCGATGCTCTGACGCTGTCGTGTGTGCGGGGCGCGCCGTCCGATGTCCGAGGCCGCTACGCGAGGAAGCTCGCAGAAGTTTGAGCCAAGCGTCGCCGTCGTCATCATCGTCGTCGTCGTTGTGCGCTAGCGAAACATCGTCGGGGCGCGAAAGCCTCAACCAGACGGGGAGATTCACTTGTCGGAATGCGATCGATCGCAACGGCCACGCATAATAAATAGCCTCTTTGTAGAAGTGACAATCTTGTTGGGCGGTGGTTGTGTTTACCACGAGATTTTTTTGGCATAAAACTACCGTGCCTCCACGTGGCTTGACCCAAAGACAAATCAGGAGCTTCGTGTGTTCTCTCTGCTCTGTGGGGTGGCAGTGGTGCAATGCCCTACAAAGCCGACGACCCGAGTTCGATTCCCGCTCTCGCAGGAAACATCAGTGGTCGAATATCTTACCCTGTCCTGGGCCTCCCTCTACGTCGACTCAGCATTAAATGAGTACCTGGCACGACTTTTAAACAACGGCACTGGGGGAGAGAAAGGCGGCCAGGCATGTGCTGCTGTCCACACCAACCCCTGGTGCGTCGTGATAGCCTTAATAGGTGCTCGCTAACAGCACTTGCCCCAACAGTCTGTGAAAGGCCGTAACGGGGGGGTTCTTTGAAGATCTTTGAAGTAAAGCTATGGCCACAAGCGTAGCCTGTTATATAACGCGTCCTGTTTAGTGCGGTGCTATGGACAAATACGTTGAGCTCTTGTTTAAAAACAAAAAAACAAGCCAGTTCTCATATCCCGGCATTATTTTGGCACGTTTTCCGCACCTCCGTCACAGGAGCAAGAATCCGTTTCTGAGCGGCGTAGTGGGGGAGCGACAGTATAGCGGTTAGCGCGCTGCGCTATGAACCTGGCCACCCGGGTTCGATCCCCACTCACGGCCAACACCAGTGAGGGATTATCTGAACCGGTCCCGGGCCTCCCCTAGGTCGACTCAGCCTCACATGAGTACCTGGTGCGATGTGTAAACATCGTCACTAGGGAGACAAAGGCTGCCGGGCGTGGTGCTGGCCACCCACCCCCTCATGTGCCGTGCCGTGCCGGCCTTCATAGGTGCTCGCTAACAGCACTTGCCCCTACAGTCTGTTAAGGCTAAATGGGGGATCTTTATCTTTGTTGTTTGCATGCGTGTGCGTGCGTGCATGTGTGTGCGTCCCAGCACAGTGGGGAGCGGTGGCTTAGCGGTTAGCGCGCTGAGCTACAAACCCGGCGACCCGAGTTCTATTCCCGCTCACGGCCAACGCCGGTGACGATTATCAATAATAATAATGACAATAGTTCAAATGAATAATTGCGCATTCCATCCTAGGATCCCAATGCGCAATGCATGAAAAACAGGAAACAAAAACAGAACCAGGGCCAACCGACGGAACTAAAGAGGCAAGGCCACTTTAAAGAGATGGGGTTTTCAAAGTAGACTTGACTCTATCTACCGACTCCGATTGCCCTAATTTGAAGTGGCAAGGCGTTCCGTAGCGTGGGTGCCACGCTCACAAAAGCCCCATCGCCAAAATAAGCGCAACCTATAGACCTGGGAGTGCTGAGCAGTTGGAGATCAGAAGACCTTAAGGACCTTGAACTGGTTCTAGGCCTCCCCTAAACATCACCACTGGGGAGATAAAGGCGGCCGGGCGTGGTGCTGGCCAATGACCCCCTCATGCGCTGTTCCAGCCTTTATAGGTGCTCGCTAACAGCACTTGCCTCAACAGCCTGTGAAGGCTACACAGGGAGGGGGGGAGCTTTGTCTTTGCGCTGCAGTGGAGATCCTCTACTCTGCACCATAACGAGGTATTTAGATATTTTAAGGTATTATATATTGACTAATGAGGTATTTAGATATATATATCATATAAAAGGTCATCATGGATATATTATATAACATACAGTAAAACCTTGGATTGCGAGCATAATTCGTTCCGGAAAAGTGTTTGTACTCCAAAGCACTCGTATATCAAAGCACCCGTATATCAGTTGTGATCACATGACGCTCGGCAGACAAAGCGTATACGTGCTACTCGTATTGCAAGACCTCGCTCGTTTATCAAATTAAAATGTATTAAAAAAATTTGCTCGTCTTGCAAAACACTCGCAGACCAAGTTACTCGCAATCCAAGGTTTTACTGTATTATATATTGACTAACGCGGTATTTGACTAATGGCTGGGTAGTAAAGTGATTAAATATTCTTGGCTCACATTCACTAGTTATGAGCAATAATACTGGGTGGGCGATGCGTGGTGGCACACCAGGGATACCTGCATTGCGAGAAAGAATAGAAAAAAAACATACAAAATATATTTTTCCATGCACTTTCATTTGCAAAGTATTCCCTCCACGAGACTGGCAATTAAAAAAAAGATCGGGCCTCCGCCAAAAAAATTTTCGCGAACGAAAAACCGCGACAGACTACGGATGTGTCGGAGGTCCCAGACGGACGATGCGCAGGAGAGCGGCTGATACGCCGTCACAGCGCCCGCAGGTACAGAAGGCCCGTGAAATTAAATTCCATTCATCCGATTTTCCTGGCCCCATCACCCACACCCTCCTTCTCAAGGGTCAATAAAATTAGCACCGCTTCGTGGAAGTCAAAATTGGTGCGTTTTTACTCGCTCTCTGAAAAGACTTTCACCTTCCGTGTAAATGTGAAATTTCCATCACCGGCTTAAGAATGCCAAAAAGGAGATTCATAAATGAGAGAGGAGGGGGCCCGGGACTGGTTCAAATATCACTTGCCACTGATGTTAGCCATGACCAGGAAATAAACCCAAGCAGGCTGGTATGTACTGTATGTATGTTGAACTTCTTTTGCACCGTACGTAGCCAACCGCGATAATCAGATGTGCGGCGGGAAGGACGACAAACTAAACACAAAAAGCAGCTCTAAAGAAATTAGTTTGTCAATCTAGATGACAATTTAAAAGTGCATGCCTCCAGTGGCTTCCTAATATCGGAAGGAAGAGCGTTCCAGACGGCCGCGGAAGCGCGTCTGAAAGCGCCGCGCGATGCGGCGGCCGCCTTTGTTCGATGGCTGAGCCAAAAGCCGCTGCCGCTGCGAGGATAGCCAAAAGTACATTGGCCGTAGTGGCCCTAACCACCATACCCCAACACCGTCCCCTTTTTTTGTTTTACTTTTCACAGTCGGCCTAGCCACCCCTCATATGAAATCGCATTGAGATCCAGGGCCGGTGCACATTCACACCAAAGCATCACCAGAAACGTACGGCGTCGGCAGCTTTGCCCCAATGTCGACAACGGCGATGACATCGCCACGTTTCGCCGAAAATAGCGACGACAGACGGAGCGCCCGCAAGAGACGTGAACTCGACCCGCAAGCGGGCCTCCATTTATTTTATTTTCCGGAATGCTGCCAAGGCTGCCTTGGGGGGTAAAGGGATTATCGGCGCAAGGCACCTACCACTGGAGCCAAAGGCTCACCACAATAAGTCCATACCAGGGGTCGGTAACCAAAATAACCAGAGGAGAGCCATTTCTGTTTTCGAATTCGGCAAAACAACAAAACGTTTCAAGAGCCGCAATTGCACGCGAATACCAGACGGTGGCCCTTAGTCATCATTAACGGTCACGACGCAGTCCTGTGCAAGAGCCGCGTGTGGCTCCGGAGCTGCAGGTTGCTGACCCCTGCACCCCTGCTCTTCTCCGTATTGTTGCTCCTCGTGTTCCTCGTCACTTTCCTTAAGGACATCTGGAACACCCTAAAGCGCCGTCCACGCGCGTCTTCTCGGAACGTCACCGCGGCACCGCCGCAGAACCCCCCCCCCCCCCCCCCCCCGGAGGAGACAAAGAAAGGCGAGATGGATGTGGCTCGTTGCCAAGATAATTCCCGCAAGAAATTAAGCGCCCCCTTCCCTCCTTACCCCCCCCATCCCCCCCCCGTAATTTATATGGGGAAAGAGAGACTTTACTCAGTCTCGCCCTGGAATATGAACTCACGGGGGGAGCTGGGGCACTGCTGGCCGCGTGCGTCAGACTCAATGAATGCAGTGAGCTTCATCCACGGCAAAGATTGCGCGACAGGCCGACATTGAGAATTTGCGTCGCGCGCTTTCACTGGGGCACAAACAGCGTCGCGATCGGAGAGGGGGGAGCGAGAGGAGGGCGAAGGGGGAGGGAGGGAGCA
The DNA here is from genome assembly GCF_048934315.1 of Petromyzon marinus. Lineage (NCBI taxonomy): Eukaryota > Metazoa > Chordata > Hyperoartia > Petromyzontiformes > Petromyzontidae > Petromyzon > Petromyzon marinus. Next base: position 6,596,161 of record NC_133707.1, read on the forward strand.
CGGGAGGTGGGTGGTGGTGGTGGGGGGGGGGAGCGATTGCATCCGAGATTGGGAAATAAGAAAATTAATGCAGCCTAAGGGCAGCAGTCAAGCGAAGCAATCAGAAAACAGGGTCAGCTCGCAAGCCAGACAGCCAGACGCTCGCGCACACACACAGGCAGCAGCAGCAGCACTTCGTGATGCTTTAATGCCGCCGTGTACTCAACACTCAAAACCCACCATCTGTTCGTGAATGTATTCAAGTAGATAAATAAATAAAGAATCCACCCTCGCCCTTTTAGATTTTTGGCAAAAAACTGAACGGGAATCGCCGGGTCCGTGTGAACGGTTTTGGAAGCTTCGTTTGTCCGATTTAAAAAAAAAATGTGCAGGAAATGAACCCGCGGAATTTTTTTTGTTCACGCAATATTCAACCGGAGTCCGGTCGGCGAAGCTTCCCCACGGTCAAACAAAATAATCGGTCACCGTGCGGACGCGCGTTTTTACGAGCGAAAGGCAACAGCAGCAGTAGAGCAACGCGGCAGACGCCGGCAAAACATTAGCATCGGCAATATCCGCCGTGATGTTCACACTTTGCTTACGCAATTAGCCAAGGGATGGCTCTTGTGTTCTGATTTATGTGGGCAATTAAATCACTGCAATCGGTTCATCCTCAAGACCCTCATTTGCCGACGGACGGTCCTTTTGTATTTAATATTTTTCAAAATTTGCCCCCCGCCCCCACCACCACCGCCTCTCCAAATGGATATTACAATCACTGTGCTATCACCGTGCGGTCATAAAATTATGCCGACATTAGGGACGGAAATTTCCATTCGGAAATCCGAGCAGCAAGGAGTGCGCTCTTGAGACGTGCCAGAGAACTGCCCCGTGCGCGATGCCATGGCAGAGCTAGTTCTGAAGATACTTAAATAGGCCTCCTTGTTGATTACTTGTTTCAGTACCACTGTCAATCACAGCTCAAATGTGTCATTCTGAAACGTTGAGAAGAAATAAAAACAATAGGCGATGGTGGTGGTGGTGTTGCTGCTGCTGCTGTTGTTTCTGTGTTCAATTATGAGTGAGAAGGCCATCAACCAACCGGGTACTCTTGAGGAGTCGGCTTCTTCATCATCATAATAATGTAAATCTTGACTTAAAGCTTTCGTCACTGCAGGAATTCATATTATTTGGGTCTTTCGGTAAAGTCACGTAGATAGGTTAAAATATATTTTTTATTTACTATTATTTTGTTAAATAACGTAAAAATGTGTTAATTAACAAAAGTCACGTAGAAAATAACAAAACATTAAATTTTGATTTAAAGCTTTCGTGACTGCAGTAATTCATATTCTTAGTTTTTTCGGTAAAGTCACGTTGAAGAGAAACAACAAAATAATAAAATATATATAAAATGTAGGGTAAAGTGATGGTTTTGAAAGGCTCCTCAAGAGGGTTCTTCTTCATGGTTTGAGTGATAGCTTTGCGGATTGTATAGTCGGAGTAACCATTACTGGGATCACAAAAAAGATCTCCAAAATCTTGAATAAACACAAGATCCAGGTCCGTTTCAACACATTACATAAAATCCGTGATCTGGTTCCGTCTGTAAAAGATGTGATTCCGGACATACAATACCCTGGTGTCTACAAACTAAGTTGCCTCTGTGGTAGTAGTTACATTGGAGAAACCAAACGCCATGTCTCGGACCGCATTCGTGAACACAAAGCAGACCTTAAACACGGTAGGACCAACACCTCGGCCGTAGCAGATCATTGTTCTAATTCAGTAGGCTCACATGCCATTGACTTTTCCAAGACAGAGGTTCTTTGTAAGCCATCTGGCTTCCATGAGAGATTCGTTCATGAGGCTATCCACATATACAAGCACAGAGACAATTTCAACCGAGAAGATGGATTCTATCTTAGCAATCATTGGAAAGATTTGATAAACCATTTCAGTTCTTAATTGATTGTTCACGCTTACAGTGGCTTTCAGACAGCATACATTATAAAACATTTCGTCTCCCCCCTCCTCTTTTCAGAATATAGATGGACTAGTCCTGGGTAAACTGCGAAATCGCTGCGCGTGGCGCTAACGTTTTTTTATAAATAAATAAATGCGCCGTTTAAAAATACATTTATGCAAACCAACACACCTGAAGATGACCGTTTGAGTTATGGTCGAAACGTCGTGAGAATTTTTTATTGTTTTATATATATTTTATTATTTTGTTGTTTCTCTTCAACGTGACTTTACCAAAAAAACTAAGATTATAACAAAACATTGTTAATTAATGTTAGATAGGTTCAAAGAAAATAACAAGAAATTAACCCAAAAAAATTGTTAACAAAAAAATAATTTATATTTTGTTATTTTCTTTGAAACTATCTACGTGACTTTACAGAAAGACCCAAAGAATAATAATTAAAATGTATAGTGCGGATTCCAACCTAGGATCCCAATATGCAAAAAGCAGGAAACAAAAACAGAACCAGGGGACAATCGACCAAACTTTCAGAGGCAAGGCCACTTTAAAGAGATAGGGTTTTCACAGCAGACTTGAATCTATCTACCGACTCCAACTGCCCTGATTTCAAGTGGCAAGGCGTTCCGTAGCGTGGGTGCCACGCTCACAAAAGTCCGGTCGCCAAAACAGTGCAACCGATAGACCTGGGAGTGCTGAGCAGTTGCGGATCAGAAGATCTGAAGGCTCTTGATGGAGTAAATTTTACTTTGAAATCGGTTCAAAGAAAACACATTCCACAAGGAGTGACTAATCTCATATCTGCATTTGTCATCAATATGCTAAATTCCTCTGTTGATATGTAAACGCATTTGTCAAGGCGCTCTCCTCCTCCCACCCAGCTTAAAATACGCTGCCAAGCTTAGCAGTGTTCATTAGGACGCTGCCTTTCCGACAGCTCTGTTTCTTCACCTGAGGACGGCTGCTTGCGTTGTGGCCGAAACGTCGTGAGAATTTTATTTTATTATGTTTTATTTTGATTATTTCATTACTTCCCTTCTACGTGACTTTACCGAAAGAACCAAGAATATGGATCTTGATGGAATATATAAATGCATTATTTCTTGCAAGTAATGTGGGGTGAGCCCCTTCAAAGCCTTATAGGTTAATAGCAGTATCTTAAAATCATCAGGGCTGCCTGAAACTCAAATCCAGGATCTCAGCGGTGCCAGCTCAGTTGGTGTCTCCAAGGCAGACCTCGTCTCTGCAGTAGCTTTGTATTTGCGGTGAACTTCAAACATTATTCCACAGAAGCAATCCATCCTGCTTATGATTGCTTCTATATTTCATCATCATTTATACTAATATACCTTCAAAACCTGCCCTCGACATCTGTTCTTTTTCCCATTTTGCCCTTCCAAAAGTTATTTTATATTATTCGGTGAAAATTGCTTTCAGAAAGAGTGAAATCAAATTGTTTATGCATGCTGAACTTCTTTCGCAACGTAGGTAGCCAAACGTGCTAATCGGAGGCGCGGGGGAAGGACAACAAACTAAACAGAAAAAAAGCAGTTCTAAAGAAATTAGTTTTCAATCTACATTATTTAAAAGTGCACAGCTCCAGTGGCTTCCTAACATCGGAAGGAAGAGCGTTCCAGACGGACCACAGAAGCGCATCTGAAAGCGTGCCATACGGTGACTACCGTCTTTGTTCGATAGTCAGCCGAAAGCCGCTGCGAGGATGACCGGAGTTTACGTGATGGTTAATGTTGCCGAGACGAGATCGGCAAGGTATTGTGGTTTATTTGTGGCAACCACTTTGTGTGTAATGAGTGCGACCTTTGCAAGGATATGAGCTCTGAGCATCACTCCCCTTGCCCGCCCCTTCAGTAATGGAATGCCCCAACGGGTGGAGTGGGATGAGGGATGAGGAGGGGTGAAACGATCAAATTGACTCGCCTAACCACCCTGTTCACATTATGAAGCATAACTGTAAAACATCCTCAATTATAGATCTTTTATGACTGCTAAACTAACTCCCTGGAATTACACAGGATTAACGAAAATTTATGTTTTCCGAGTGAAAAGGGAAAAAAAAGGCATGAAAATCCGACCGTGGCGTTACAGCTGGGATCGGATGCCATGTGCATGGTTGTGCCCAAACCTATTGCTCCCCGCCTCTCAAGGGCTTTTCTGACCCTTAGCTCTCCAACCGCAGGGGCCTGCAAATTAACAACAATATCCAATACGGGGCGTCCAATTACACAATCAGGCATCTTAACCCCCCCCCCCCCCAACTCCTTTTTATGCCGGCCTCGCTGTCAGACCACTGCTAAATGACACAAGCCAAATCGATTGTTTGCTCGAATGGGTGATGAATTAGATGGTTCTCTCACCTCCCGTTACAGCCCTAAGACACGGACAACCAGTGCTGACTTCCCGTGTGTTATTTGGTCTATCCATGTGTACGGTGGCTGCGATGTACAGTGAGGGAAAAAAGTATTTGATCCCCTGCTGGTTTTGTACGTTTGCCCACTGACAAAGAAATGATCAGTCTATAATTTTAATGGTAGGTTTATTTGAACAGTGAGAGACAGAATAATAACAACAAAATCCAGAAAAACGCATGTCAAAAATGTTATAAATTGGTTTGCATTTTAATGAGGGAAATAAGTATTTGACCCCCTCTCAATTAGAAAGATTTTTGGCTCCCAGGTGTCTTTTATACAGGTAACGAGCTGAGATTAGGAGCACACTCTTAAAGGGAGTGCTCCTAATCTCAGCTTGTTACCTGTATAAAAGACACCTGTCCACAGAAGCAATCAATCAATCAGATTCCAAACTCTCCACCATGGCCAAGATCAAAGAGCTCTCCAAGGATGTCAGGGACAAGATTGTAGATCTACACAAGGCTGGAATGGGCTACAAGACCATTGCCAAGCAGCTTGGTGAGAAGGTGACAACAGTTGGTGCGATTATTCGCAAACAGAATAAACACAAAATAACTGTCAATCTCCCTTGGCCTGGGGCTCCATGCAAGATCTCACCTCGTGGAGTTGCAATGATCATGAAAACGGTGAGGAATCAGCCCAGAACTACACGGGAGGATCTTGTCAATGATCTCAAGGCAGCTGGGACCATAGTCACCAATAAAACAATTGGTAACACACTACGCCGTGAAGGACTGAAATCCTGCAGCGCCCGCAAGGTCCCCCTGCTCAAGAAAGCACATATACATGCCTGTCTGAAGTTTGCCAATGAACATCTGAATGATTCAGAGGACAACTGGGTGAAAGTGTTGTGGTTAGATGAGACCAAAATGGAGCTCTTTGGCATCAACTCAACTCGCCGTGTTTGGAGGAGGAGGAATGCTGCCTATGACCCCAAGAACACCATCCCCACCGTCAAACATTGAGGTGGAAACATTATGCTTTAGGGGTGTTTTTCTGCTAAGGGGACAGGACAACTTCACCGCATCAAAGGGACGATGGACGGGGCCATGTACCGTCAAATCTTGGGTGAGAACCTCCTTCCCTCAGCCAGGGCATTGAAAATGGATCGTGGATGGGTATTCCAGCATGACAATGACCCAAAACACACGGCCAAGGCAACAAAGGAGTGGCTCAAGAAGAAGCACATTAAGGTCCTGGAGTGGCCTAGCAAGTCTCCAGACCTTAATCCCAAAGAAAATCTGTGGAGGGAGCTGAAGGTTCGAGTTGCCAAACATCAGCCTCGAAACCTTAATTACTTGGAGAAGATCTGCAAAGAGGAGGGGGACAAAATCCCTCCTGAGATGTGTGCAAACCTGGTGGCCAACTACAAGAAACGTCTGACTTCTGTGATTGCCAACAAGGGTTTTGCTACCAAGTACTAAGTCATGTTTTGCAGAGGGGTCAAATACTTATTTCCCTCGTTAAAATGCAAATCAATTTATAAAAATTTTGACATGCGTTTTTCTGGATTTTGCTGTTGTTATTCTGTCTCTCACTGTTCAAATAAACCTACCATTAAAATTATAAACTGATCATTTCTTTGTCAGTGGGCAAACGTACAAAATCAGCAGGGGATCAAATACTTTTTGAATCTCAATGTAGCTCTGGAGCTCGATGCCAACGTCAAGGTCTGCTGCGGCCGCTGTTGCTGCTGGCCATGGCGAGAGAGAGAGAGGAATTTGTGTCACTTCGCTGCTTCTCCTCCTGCTCCGTTGAAGGGGCGCAGACCACAACGGGTTTACGAAATGGTCCACAGTTTTGGTTGCACGGCCACAATTTCTGCAATTTAATTACCGGCATTAGCCATGGCTGGCTTGAGCATGAGCAAAATTAAACATCCATCATCATAATCATCATCAGTCATGGTCAATCCACTGCTGGATGAAGTCACCCCCACCTCACCATTAACGCCATCATAATCAGTCATTGTCAATCTACTGCTGGATGGAGTCACCCCCACCTCACCATCAACACCATCATCATCCGTCATGGTCCTGTGATGCCACAACCCATCCCACTCCCGCGCGTAATCCGATTTCATCGCTCCATCTGGTTATAAATAAATCTCATTTTCTATATATCTATCCAACAGAGGGCACACACCCAAGGGCACGTCTGCCGTGGAGATGGAGCAATGACATCGGGAAGAGGGCCATCATCCAGCAGTGGTTTTACCGTGGATGATGACAATCCTGATTACGAAGACTTATAACCCTTTCCTGTTCCGATGACGTACGTGTATTGACTGTGGATTATGACACCTGTGTGTACTGTACGTCTTCGGAACGGAATTCCGATGACGTACACACACAGGTGTACGTCTTTGGAGCAGGAACCGGAAGAAAAAAATAAAATAACCTGATTGGTATCGAGGCTCCCACAAGGCCATGCGGGAGGGCGTGCGGCACAGTTTGGCACCAGCAATCATACAGTGGTGGTCGTGTCGCTGCAGTTCTCTGCGGCGAGCACAACGTCTTTAAAAATAATGCCGCCACTACGCCTCCCTAAATAAAAGTAATGCCGAACCGCCTGCGCGCATTCCGAGATTCAGCGGTGAACGGGACACGCGCCCTCTGCAACTTGCAGACGTCTCAGACGGGGAAAGGGTTAACGAGAGGCCGGAGTATTTCTCCCTCGCTCTCTCTCGATCTCCATGCCGCTCGCGCTTGGCACGTCTTCGCCAATGCCGGGCTCAACTGCGGCGGAGGCGCGATCCGTCAGCGGGCACGCCGAAATGAAAGCTATCGCCATAATTAACAAGATTTATTTACCGATTCCCCTTTGGCACAGAGGCCGGGACGCTCTGCTGAGAATCGCTGAATTTAAATGTTTATCCCCTCCCGTGTCGATAAATTTGGAGAACCCGTCAAAGACTTTGGGGGAGAACGAGCCGCGGGTATTTTCGGAAATCGCACCGAGCAAGCGAGCGGGATGTGGGCGGCGGCGGGGGGGGATAATTGTACGGCGCGATGCAGGTGCCGCTCCGAAGGGGCAGAGCTCCGCGCCAATTTGCACTGCATTAATGAAGGGGAGCGGAGTGCGTCACGTGACGGCGGGTGGCGCGGTACCGAAATTAAGAAGTTGTTGGCAAGAGAGGCGTTTTACGCAGACGGGATGTAACGGTGCGATAATTAGCGCGCCGGACTGTATCTTTATATATATATATTTTTCCTTATTGTTTTAATGATGAAAATTAACACGGGATAAATGACTGATAGTGTTAGATAAAAACCAACCAAAACACGCAACATTCGTCGCTATCGCCGCCTTATAATAGAAAACAAATACAGGAGTCGGCTGACGTATTGGTTAAATCCACGATACTCTCTGTTACTGGGGCGTTGTGTCATGCTCAGCATGCTGGACTTGCAATCCAGAGGTCGCCGGCGGGAGAAATCTCCCGGTGCGGCAGCTGAAACAATGGGGCAAGTGCCTTCACCCATTCCCGTTCCGAGACGTCTGCAGGTTGCAGGGTGGGTGTCCGGTTCACCGCTGAACCTCGAAACGTGTTCAGCGTACATTTTTATTTAGAGGCGCAGTCTGCGCCGTTGTTTTTAAAAAAACACGACCGCACTCCACGATAGCTGGCGCCAAACTGTACCAGACATCCTCCTGCGTGCCCTCGCGGGAGCCTCGGCACCGATAAAGTTATTTTATTTCAGATTTAATTCCGGTTCCGTTCCGATTACATACACGTCGCATACATCGGGAAAGGGTTAAATGCCCTCCCACCCCACCCCCACTCTGGACACCACCATTGTTGTTACAAGTTGAAATATTACCGACGATTATTATTATTATTGTTACGTCCAGCTTCTTAAATTTGCAATGTGCAGATGAGTGCTGTTCATAAAATGTATATATAGATATCATGTTTTTCTTTTCCCCCATTGGTTGGCAAATTTTGGGATATTTTTTTCACATATTTTTTTTATATTTCATCTATTTTTTAAACATTAAAAAAATAAATTAACACGTTTAAAAAAACACGTGTTTATTTCTTCTTTTCAAAGATTTTCAACAATATTTCTACTTCTCATTTTAAATAGTTTTGTTTTATATATACATATATATTTTTTTTACAACAAAGTGCCTCCCACTGGTCGACCCTGGCCTCGGTGGGCCCTAAATGAGCAGCTGCCATAGGACTCGCCACGAAGCGAAGTGCCCTCGACGCAGACACCGGCGGCAGAGTCTCCGGGGAACCCGGCCTCTAGCCGCCTGCGTGCCGCCCGGAACTCTCACAGACTGGGCGTCAGAGCAAAGGGCTTCTGGGTAAAGCAAAAACATATCTGACACTTGGGTTTCAATAATTAATGGGAGACGAAAATTGTTACATCTCGAGAGATTATGGCCACTGCTCATGATCCGAGTGGTCATTCATGCAGGGAAAATGTGCTAAATAACCCATTTATAAATCGTAAAACATTTAAAAACATATATATTTCATTCACAGCGCTTTGCCAATCCATCGCTGGACGAAGTTCTCCCTATGCTGTGTACGTCACTTAGGCTGTTTGACGATCCTTCACCACGCCGCTCAGTGTGGGCTGGTGAATGTAGACGAACACAACATAGCTTAATGGCCCTGTGCTCAGTCGACCCACTGATGGTGATGAAACTCCAGTGGAAGTCCTGAGTGACAAAGGTTGGAAACTCCACGTGACTTCCTTGTCGCTGCGGGGCACGTGACTACGCATTGATTCTTCCATTCAAATCAGCTCTTGCGTGGCACGATACACGCACGGATGGATATAGCTCGTGGATCCGAAACAATCGATCGTTTTCGATTCGTACGCTGTTGCAGCAATCGATCTCCGACAAACTGAGCTGGATTGAGCCCTGGACGCTGCTCGGATAGGTGACGACAATGCGTAGACGAGGCGTGAAGAGGCTTCTGCTGAGGAACTCTGTTGCTGGCAGCAGAGGGCACTGCAGCTATACCCATTGTTGTACTCTACTATGCTGCTACGCCTTCACCAACCAAGCACTTCCTTGACCCCCCCCCCCCCCCCCGAGAGAGGGGGGTGACGCACAGACGCTGGTTTGTGCTGCACGCGCAGGTGCAAGTGTGGGCATGCGCATACGCACGGGCGAACCACGCGTGCACACACGCACATATATGCCCACAAAGACTAAGATCACCCGTATAGCCTTAACAGGCTGTTGGGGCAAGTGCTGTTAGCGAGCACCTATGAAGGCAAGTACGGCAGACGAGGGGGTGGGTGGCCAGCGCCACGCCCGGCCACCTTTGTCTCCCGAGTGGCGATGTTGACACACCGCACCAGGTACTCATTTGAGACTGACTCGACCTAGGGGAGGCCCAGGACCGGTTCAGATAATTATCTGAACATGAGCGGGAATGGAGCTCTAGACGCTGGGTTAGTAGCACAGTGTGCTAACCACACCACAGCCGCTCCCCGCATAAGCTGTCTACAAAAAGAACGACACAGATCCCCCGCGTAGCCTGAGCAGACTGAACTGCTCCTGAGCATCCCATGCACGTGAACAGACTGAACTGCTCCTGAGCATCCCATGCAAAAAACCCGCATTGACCAGCATGGTGAAGTAAAGCCAAGCAAGCCCCCGTGACCGAAAAGGTGTCGGGGGAGGCCTTCATCCAGCAGTGGATTGATGAAGTATGCTGTAGTACAGGTTCATGGGTTCAACGAAACCTTCTGCTCACACCTACAATTGACGCTTCCACCAGGGCTGTGACCAAAATCACAGTCCGGCTCACCTCACGCTTGACAAACCCGATATTTGTGTCTCTCAGCGGGGTGACGGCGTGACGTGTTCGCTGCGAAGCTACGTGACGAGTTAGTTCTCACAATTGTACTCCGCTGAAATAAGCGCAAGCACGCACATACATACACACACAGGCACATACACACACATGCACATACACACACGCACGCACGCGTGCAAATAACGTTTTCCTCATTTTTGTTGTTGTGCAATGTTCTGAGCACGATCTTGGGTTGTTGTTGTTGTTGTTCCTGCTGCCTTGCTCCAAAAGCTTGCAGTTTGTGCGGACAAATCTGCAGGAATGTATGCACTTGTGCAATATGTACTTCTATACTTTACTTATATTTATTAATCAGCGTCTTGCTCAACTTTTCTCTACCTTACGCTTGCATCCTTTAATCGTATTGTTTGTTCATGTAACTCGCTAACCCTGCGGTCCCAATTGACCATCTCTGACGTAGGAGCTTGGGAGCCTCATCAGCCTCCTCCACCTTCAGGATAAATACAGATTCTGATTCCCTGGCTAGCGTACAAATTGAGAATGCTGTGCGCTCTCTCGGATGGGAAGATTTCGATGTGAACCCAGAATCTCAGCTACGCCACGATCAGGGCACGGCACACCACAGACGACGATGCCAGGGATCTCGTCGTTTTAGTGACTTGGTGTTGTGAAGGTGGAATCGGTGACGAAGAGGTCAGAGGTCAGAGCTGGCACCGCTGAGATCCTGGGTTCAAATCCAGGCACTCGTCTGCGATTAAGGAGATGTTAACTGCCTCGCCTGGTCTACAGGAGGTCGTGGGTTCAATCCCGATCCTGACACCTGATGTATATTTGGAGTTTGTGTGTTTCCCCCATGGTCGCGTGCATTTTTCTCTGGGTTCTCCGGTATTTGGTTGCCACATGATAGGCCACTTCATATGAGCTATCATTTGTGGCCAGATCGCTTATGAAAAATCTCTATGTAGCTCCGTGGGCTCTTACCTGGTATAATAAAAAAAAGTGTTTAAATAGTTAAAAGTCTCTCATGCATGAATTATTTAAAGCAAAACAACGTTAGTCACTGGAGCCCACCCAATTATCTTGAAAACCTTTCATGTAATGTTATAGCAGTGATGTAAATCTTAGCGGTTCACCATAGCGGGCATGATGCATGAATGGGTTAAACGGGGTTCTCAAGCGTAGCAAGATGATGGTCTCACCACGACTGCACAAAAATCGGTCAACATTAAATTTGGTCGTGCACTTCATTTTCACAAATTGCAGCTCAAGAATAAACGAAAAATATCGGTTTGTCTGCCATGGGACAAAACATACCCTTCATGGTACAGCGGGTAGATAGAAGAGAGAATAACAGGTAAAAGGATCTCAGCCACAAGCTCTGTGATATCCACTTCCATTGGCCCTTTTCTTGCATTGCTCTGCGTTAAGTTCTTGTGAATTCTCAGTCTCACGGCATGACACAATAGCAACACATTCAATAAACAAATTCCACCCATTCTCAAACAACGTATGGATTAAGGCCTTCACCTTGCTGCTCAGCCTGGGTTGATGATGGCAGGAGGGGGGGAGACAGAACCAGGTCTGATAGCACTAGGCACTGATGTTAGCAGTGCCCTGGGAATCCTACAGAGGTCACCAGGTTCATAGCGCAGCGCACTAACCACTGTCCTGTCACTCAAACCCCACCACCAACAACATCCGGATGAAATTGTGGGAAAAATACGAAAAACTATAAAAACGTAACATTTTCAGCGCGTATCCTACACACGCCGTGACGCGATCGCAGACCTCACGCGACGGGATTCGCACGTCAGCACAGAGAGCTCCCCCGCGCGCGTGAACGAGGCCTCGGCAGATCAAGGGTTAACCCCAGACGCTCACCCAGCCCGGTGCCATTCCAGGTGCCATCGCCGTCTGGCCAGAGAGGCCTCAAGAGGCACCCCCCCCCCACCCCCCTTTGTACCGACGGCAGACGCGACGGCGCACTGTACGTTACACCCGGCCGACGTGAGAAAATATACACGGCCGTAGCGACCTCGCTCACAGTTTCCTCCAAACCCGGGGCTATAAATACTTTGCGCGGAGAGGGGGTGGTTATTTGGTAGGGGGGGGGGGTGGTGGTGGGTGGTGGTGGGGGGGGGAGAGAAAAAAAGATTTAAACAAAAAAAATCCGCCAGTTCGCTCGGCACACATTTTCCCCGCAACGCGCGGCGTACCGCGGCTGATGAGGCATTCGCGGACGACACTGGACGTCTCCTGCCCCCCCCCCCTTCCCATCTATCCCCCCCCCCCGTCCCAACCACCCCCCCCCCTCCCCAGCGCGTCCCCCCAATCGATGAATGCGCCCTGGGGCGCGTGGAGCCGAGCCGGTTACCCCGGGGGGGGATCGTCCCTGCCACGTGTGCACCAGGGGACCCCCCCCACCCCACCCCCCCCCACCCCCCCCGGACGCGCGTTTGAAGCCCGGTGACGAGGCTTTGAAAAGCGAAAATAATGATGATGGTGGTGCAGCAGGCATTCCCAGGAAATCGTTGAAGGCTCGTGCGCGGTAGAATGAATCGCGATATCCGCACGGAATGTCAAGACTCCGACGAGCCTGTGTGGGTGGCGGATAAAAGGGATTTAAGTGAATATTAGAAATAGCAAACCGTGCAGCAATTGTTTTCAAACACATCTGTTAAATCGGTACCTACTCACATTGACTTGGTAACGGTGCACCGCTGAGATCCTGGGTTCGAATTCGTGGAGTCACCCGTGATTAAATTAGCGTCTCAAGTGGAGCGAGTTTGTCGTCTCAGCATCAGAATCTTTATTTATCCTGGAGAAATCACCACTGACTATACTTCAGCAAAAACAACAAACGCCCACCACATAAATGTCGGTTCCCCACTTCACGTGGAAAAAAAATGTCCATCTCTGAGAATTTAAATATCGGTTCGACTGCACTCTGAGTGGTACAGGGAGGTGGAAAAATACCACACACCCCCTTCTCCTGTTGTGTGCACCAGAGGGTACTGGAAGGGATCTCAGCGGTAGCTCTGTGTGACCCACTTCCGTAGGCCATTCTCCGTGGGAGATCCGCATGGAATCTCCGCCTCATGCCTTTCGATTAGAGCACACCTGGGATATTTGAGAACGTTTACAAAAAAAAGTTTGAAAAAAATAACTTGGCAAACAAAATGCGCATTTCATAGTAAAACAATGACGTCCCTGTATGCATTTGTAAAAACGCTCATTTAAAAGCCTAGCCACCACGCGTCATCTGACAATGAAAAACATAAATGTTACCTGTTACTCCCAAAACAAACAACTGCACACACAGCAACGTAAATTCCTCCGCTCGTACGCTTCGTGCCGCATTGGGGATTGCACCCAGCGCTGGCAACTTCCAGGGACACAGATGACCAACAATTGTGCTGGCCGGCCACCTTAGAGGGAAGGGTAAAAGCGCAGCCCTGCAATTCTTGGCTCGCACCGCTGCTGGCAGATCTCTCGATCTGAGATCACCTGGAGAGTCCCTCTAAGAGGGTGGAGCAAACCGACTAACTGTGGTGGACCCATTTATACTTCTGGATGGAGAGAGGTAAAGTTGGGGGATTTACAAACTCTCCCCCCCCCCTTGTTTCAACTGGGGGAGGGGGGGGATTTGATACATGGGGGGGGAAATAATTCATTAAATCTAGGATTGAAAACTCATTGTTTTTAGAACTGCTTTTTGTGTTTAGTTTGTTGTCCTTCCACGCACCTCCGATTTGCGCGGTTGGTTACGTACGGTGTGAAATAAGTTCAACATACATACAACTGGACATCTGTGAAAAAGAGCATTATAGCTCATCGGATTCCTCCAGCAGAAATAAATATTCTGATTCTGACTTGTCGTGCGGGAGATCGAGAGGTCGCTGGTCCTTCATGTTCTGCAGATGTAGATGCCACTGGTCCTTCATGTTCTGCAGATGTCAATGCCACTGGTCCTTCATGTTCTGCAGATGTAGATGCCACTGGTCCTTCATGTTCTGCAGATGTAGATGCCACTGGTTCTTCACGTTCTGCAGATGTAGATGCCACTGGTTCTTCTCCTTCTGCAGATGTAGGTGCCACTGGTTCTTCATGTTCTGCAGATGTAGATGCCACTGGTTCTTCATGTTCTGCAGATGTAGGTGCCACTGGTTCTTCATGTTCTGCAGATGTAGATGCCACTGGTTCTTCATGTTCTGCAGATGTAGATGCCACTGGTTCTTCATATGTTGTGCGGTGGTTGAACTTACGACTCTCGGTCCGAACAGGAGACTGGACATACGGACAGGTTTGTTCGTATCTCTGAAAGTTCGTAAGCAGAGGAGTGCACGAACGGTTCGCGTGTGACCCAGAGCTACAAGACCAAACTGCACTTCTTAAGAACATGCGTGTTCAGCAGAGCTTTGTATGCCTGCGAGCTTTGAGACATCAACAAATACTGCCAAGAGATACGATATGGGCACTCGGAATCCATCGCTACGGAAGGATACTGCTGCATCTAAGCTGGACCCAAAGAGTGACCAAAGCATAAGTAAGGAAAAGGTTTTACGTAGAAGAAGATGACAACCAGCTGATGATGATGGAGGCGGTGACGAGAAAGAAACTGGCACTCTTTGGACACGTGTGTATGTATGATGGGCACAAAACAGGAAGATTAAAAGCTCGTCGTCGTTCGCAAACACTTAGTGTCCTCATTCCTCCCGCAAGGAGCCGGAAAGAGAGGAAGACCTCGCGGAGAAATCGCTTGACGACGACGACGACGACGTGAGAAGAGATCGGTGCCAGACAAGACGCGGCCAACGACTTGAGCCACACCGGCACAAGGCAGAGGATCGTGGAAAACAAAATGACCGAACGTGCGACGGACACCTTTAAACGGGCGATCTCCCACCCCCCCCCCGCCCCGTGGATCGTGACGAAGGCGGCCGCGACGGACGAATGCCGCGTAAATCTCATTCGAAATGTTGTGCTGCTGCTGCTGCTGTTGTCGTCTTATCGTTGCAGTCCGCCCTCTGTCGTCAGATCTCAGAGGGCTAAGCGGGGCTAAGCCAGCGCACAGCTTTGGGACGCCGGGCTGATCGTCGGGCACGCGAGGCGAACGCTTGCCCGCTGAGAGAGCCGGAGCGGAGCAGCCGAATCCGTTCGCTGCACTGCACTCCTATGGTCCCACGCGCACGTGCGTTTTAGATAACGAAACACTCACGGATCGACACGCGCTGCAGTCCGGGGTTGTTGTTGTTGGTTTGTTCGTTCCCCCCCCCGAACATATCAGGGCTCTCAGCACCAACTGGTTCTGCACTGCGATCAAACTCAGCGTCAGCCGGCACGGAATTGTGGCTTTTCGTCTTGCACGCGACGAGAGCGAGAAGATGCAACGACAATCACCGTGCCGTGGTGGCGTGTGGTGGTGGTAGTCGTGGTGGTGGTGGTGAGTGGTGGTGGCGTGTGGTGGTGGTGGTGAGTGGTGATAGCGTGTGGTGGTGGCGTGTGGTGGTGGTGGTAGTCGTGGTGGTGGTGGTGGTGAGTGGTGGTGGCGTGTGGTGGTGGTGGTGAGTGGTGATAGCGTGTGGTGGTGGCGTGTGGTGGTGGTGGTAGTCGTGGTGGTGGTGAGTGGTGGTGGCGTGTGGTGGTGGTGGCGTGTCGTGGTGGTGGTGGTGTGTGGTGGTGGCGTGTGGTGGTGTGTGGTGGTGGTGGCGTAAGGTGGTGGTGATAGCGTGTGGTGGTGGTGCGCGCGCGCGCGAGACAGAGAGAGAGAGAGAGCGCGCATCGCGGTACCTGACGCGGTGCAGATGAAGCCCATTCGGCCGCGTCTCCCGGAATCCAGTTCATGGCGAGCGGGCGACGCCACCGCCGCCGCCGCCGCCGTCTTCACGACGTTCGGCGAGAGAATTGCGCCTCTGCCAAAAAGTGGCAGCAGAGGCTGGATGGAGCAGCGACGTCGGCAGCAAACACTGTCAGTAGTGTCGAGCCACTTTTGCCGAGAAGGCAAAGACAGCTGGCAGCAGTAGCAGTGGCAGCAGTAGCAGCAGTAGCAGCAGCAGTAGCAGCAGTGGCTGCAGCAGCAGCAGTGGCAGTAGCAGCGGGGGCGACAGCTCAAGACGCTCAACCTACATAGCTCATTTCGGGGCTGCCCCGCGCGGCCAGGGCGGAGGGAATCCACTTGGCCGAGATTTCACGTCCGATCCCGAGTCTCTCACTCACTCGGCGCTTCGCTGCGCTGAGCGTGCAATGAAATTCATCGCGGCGAGCGAGCGAACGGACCGGGAGAGCGGATGGTGGGGGGTGGGTTGGTGGTGGGGGTGGGTTGGTGGTGGTGGTGGGGGGGTAGTGGTGGTGGGGGGGTGGTGGGAGGAGAGTAGGTGGATGGGTGGGATGGGAATGGGGAGGAGGAGGAGCGGATTTGAGGAGTGCGATTGGCGGTTTGCTCCTCCTGCAGCAACAACAAAAAATATCGGCAGGAGAGCGAAATGACGAGGGAATAAATAAATAAATAAATCGCTTGGCCCACGAGGAAGAGGGAACGATCCGCCGTTCCTGGTTGCAACAACGCCCGGTGTGGTTGGGTCTCTCCGTCTCTGTCTGTCTCTCTGTGTGTCTCTGTCTCTCTCTATCTCTCTGTCTCTCTCTGTCTCTATCTCTGTGCGTCTCTCTTTGTGTGTCTCTCTCTGTATGTCTCTCTGTCTCTCTCTATCTCTCTGTCTCTGTGTGTCTCTCTCTGTCTCTCTCTGTCTCTATCTCTGTGTCTCTCTCTCTCTCTGTGTCTCTCTCTCTCTATCTCTGTGTCTCTCTATCTCTGTGTCTCTCTCTGTCTCTATCTCTGTGTCTCTCTCTGTCTATATCTCTGTGTCTCTCTCTCTGTGTCTCTCTCTGTGTGTCTCTCTCTCTGTGTCTCTCTCTCTGTGTCTCTCTCTCTATCTCTGTGTCTCTCTGTGTGTCTCTCTCTCTCTGTGTCTCTCTCCGTCTCTCCGTCTTGCAGCGCAAGCCGCACGCTCTGTGACCCGCCGTGGCTCAGCGCCGCCTCCCACCCCCGCCACGGCTGCTGCACCCCCACAACCCCCTCAACCCCCACCACCCCCACCACCCCACAACCCCCACCACCCCCTAAACCCCCGCCACCCCCTCAACCACCGCCACCCACACAACCCCCGCCACCCCCTCAACCACCAAGGGAGGATCCCCTCCGCGCATGGAAGCCCCTGGACAAGTCTGTTTGGGGGGGGGGGGCACGTGCTGTGCGAGCGAGTCGCGCCGATGAAGGGCCCGGCACTGTGGCAGACCGGTGGGGTGGGTGGCCAGCACCACGCGCGCCCGGCCGCCTTTGTCTCCCCGGTGGCGATGTTTACCGCACGCCGCACCAGGTGCTCGTGTCGCGAGCCTGTTAGTCGACCTTAGAGGCACCGGTTTCGGATGATCGTCATTGGCGCCAGTGACCGGTGGGCGGGAATCCAAGGAGCCGTCCATAAATGACGTCACGCGATTTTGGAGGATTTTTGACCCCCCCCCCCCGTCGTCACACGACGTCACAAAAAGTTAGCCCCCCCCCTCAAATATGACGTCACAAAGCTCTGCCCCCCACCCCCCTAAAAAAATAAAACGTGCTTCTTTTCGCTTTAAACTATTGTCATTGTAGTGCGTATTTAATGTGGCGCTGCACTCTGATGTTGTAGGAGAAAACATTTATTAAAAAGTATATATAATGAAGTAGAACGTGTTGTCTATATTTATTTAAAGTTGCGCATTTTGATGTGACGTCACATTTCTCAAACCCCCCCCCCCACCTCGTCACACATCGTCACAAATGTCTGTCCCCCCCCCCCCCAGGTGCGTGACGTCATTTATGGACGGCCCCCAACTCGGGCCGCCGGGTTCGTAGCCCGGCGAACTGGCCACGACACCACCACCGCATCCAACGTGAACACCCCTGCCAGTGCGGGGCCACTTGGTTTGGCCCGGCACGTGCTCGCGGGAGGGAGTCGGCATGAATCATGCTGATGCCCGGTTCGTGTGGTAGGGGTGAGTCGAGTGGGTGGGAGGGGTGAGTCGAGTGGGTGGGAGGGGTGAGTCGAGTGGGTGGAGGGGTGAGTCGAGTGGGTGGGAGGGGCGAGTCGAGTGGGTGGAGGGGCGAGTCGAGTGGGTGGGAGGGGCGAGTCGAGTGGGTGGGAGGGGCGAGTCGAGTGGGTGGAGGGGCGAGTCGAGTGGGTGGAGGGGTGAGTCGAGTGGGTGGAGGGGTGAGTCGAGTGGGTGGAGGGGCGAGTCGAGTGGGTGGGAGGGGCGAGTCGAGTGGGTGGGCGGGGCGAGTCGAGTGGGTGGGGCGAGTCGAGTGGGTGGGGCGAGTCGAGTGGGTGGAGGGGTGAGTCGAGTGGGTGGAGGGGTGGGGTGGGAGGGGGGCGTCAAGTGGGTGGAGGGGTGAGTCGAGTGGGTGGCAGGGGTGAGTCGAGTGGGTGGAGGGGTGAGTCGAGTGGGTGGGAGGGGCGAGTCGAGTGGGTGGAGGGGTGGGGTGGGAGGGGCGAGTCGAGTGGGTGGAGGGGTGAGTCGAGTGGGTGGAGGGGCGAGTCGAGTGGGTGGAGGGGTGAGTCGAGTGGGTGGAGGGGTGGGGTGGGAGGGGCGAGTCGAGTGGGTGGAGGGGTGAGTCGAGTGGGTGGAGGGGTGAGGTGGGAGGGGCGAGTCGAGTGGGTGGAGGGGTGGGGGTGGGAGGGGCGAGTCGAGTGGGTGGGAGGGGCGAGTCGAGTGGGTGGGAGGGGCGAGTCGAGTGGGTGGGAGGGGCGAGTTGAGTGGGTGGGAGGGGCGAGTCGAGTGGGTGGAGGGGTGGGGGTGGGAGGGGCGAGTCGAGTGGGTGGGAGGGGCGAGTCGAGTGGGTGGGAGGGGCGAGTCGAGCGGGTGGGAGGGGCGAGTCGAGTGGGTGGGAGGGGCGAGTCGAGTGGGTGGGAGGGGCGAGTCGAGTGGGTGGGAGGGGCGAGTCGAGTGGGTGGGAGGGGCGAGTCGAGTGGGTGGGAGGGGTGAGTCGAGTGGGTGGGAGGGGTGAGTCGAGTGGGTGGAAGAGGCGAGTCGAGTGGGGGTGGAGGGGTGAGTCGAATGGGTGGAGGGGCGAGTCGAGTGGGTGGAGGGGTGAGTCGAGTGGGTGGAAGGGTGGGGTGGGAAGGGCGAGTCGAGTGGGTGGAGGGGTGAGTCGAGTGGGTGGAGGGGTGAGTCGAGTGGGTGAAGGGGTGAGTCGAGTGGGTGGAGGGGCGAGTCGAGTGGGTGGGAGGGGCGAGTCGAGTGGGTGGGAGGGGCGAGTCGAGTGGGTGGGAGGGGCGAGTCGAGTGGGTGGGAGGGGCGATTCGAGTGGGTGGGAGGGGCGAGTCGAGTGGGTGGGAGGGGCGAGTCGAGTGGGTGGGAGGGGCGAGTCGAGTGGGTGGGAGGGGCGAGTCGAGTGGGTGGGAGGGGCGAGTCGAGTGGGTGGGAGGGGCGAGTCGAGTGGGTGGGAGGGGTGAGTCGAGTGGGTGGGAGGGGTGAGTCGAGTGGGTGGAAGAGGCGAGTCGAGTGGGGGTGGAGGGGTGAGTCGAATGGGTGGAGGGGCGAGTCGAGTGGGTGGAGGGGTGAGTCGAGTGGGTGGAAGGGTGGGGTGGGAAGGGCGAGTCGAGTGGGTGGAGGGGTGAGTCGAGTGGGTGGAGGGGTGAGTCGAGTGGGTGGAGGGGTGAGTCGAGTGGGTGGAGGGGTGAGTCGAGTGGGTGGAGGGGCGAGTCGAGTGGGTGGGAGGGGCGAGTCGAGTGGGTGGGAGGGGCGAGTCGAGTGGGTGGGAGGAGCGAGTCGAGTGGGTGGGAGGGGCGATTCGAGTGGGTGGGAGGGGCGAGTCGAGTGGGTGGGAGGGGTGAGTCCCGACTCACGCCTCACGGCTCACGAGCGGACCCCCATAGAGGCGCCTGTGTCTGGCGTGCGTTAAGCGGCCTCGTTACCTGACAAAGTCATTGGGTTTGTAGACACGTGCTGGGTAGGAATGCGACGCACATAACTTGTTCACGTGTGCTTCATCGTTACCCCTGCAATGGCGATAAACTATTTAAGCGAAACTTTATTTAATGTTACCAGGCAAGGCCCACTGAGCAACATTACTCTTTTTAAGAAGCGACGATGCCGCAACTGATAGCTCATTCGAAGTGGCAGTCAAATACTCCACAATGCGTGATGTTGATTCTTAACGTGGAGGGGGAAAAACCGGAGGACACGCAGAAAAGTCCACGCGACCACGTAGAGAGAGACACAGCAAACTCCAAATATACCACAGCAGGGGTTCAGGGGTCGGGATCGAACCCACGACCTCCTGAATACCCGGCGAGGTAGTTCACATCTCTTAGCCACCGTGATGATGAGAGAGAGACACACAGCAAACTCCTAATAGACAACAGGCATCAGGGTCGAGATCGAACCCACGACCTCCTGAATACCCGGCGAGGTAGTTAACATCTCCTCGCCACCGTGATGATGATGAGAGAGAGACACAGCAAACTCCTAATAGACAACAGACATCAGGGTCTGGATGGAACCCACGACCTCCTGAATACCCGGCGAGGTAGTTAACATCTCCTCGCCACCGTGATGATGAGAGAGAGAGACACACAGCAAACTCCTAATATACAACAGGCATCAGGGTCGGGATCGAGCCCACGACCTCCTGAATACCCGGCGAGGTAGTTAACATCTCCTCGCCACCGTGATGATGAGAGAGAGACACACACAGCAAACTCCTAATATACAACAGGCATCAGGGTCGGGATCGAGCCCACGACCTCCCGAATACCCGGCGAGGTAATCTGTGAGCGGGTGACAGGCATTGATAGGGCGCCACCACGGCGCCCTATCAATGCCTGCCACCCGCTCACAGATTCCCGGACTGCGCGAGTCAAATCTAAAGCGGGTGGCAACGCCGATGCGTCTCCTCGCGAAGTCGCCGTCGCCTTGCGGAACACCGTCAGCCGGTTCGCGTCGCCTCGCCCGCGCACTCACGTCGCTGATGGCATCGTCTCGTCGTCCGTCGCTTCTTCCAAGCCTTCGCTTCCACCCAACCCCGTTTTACGCGAAGCATCTTTGCGTCGGGTGTACAGAAATGTACTGCACGGTACGATACCACACTCGTGGCATGCAACCTGAAGACGGACGCTTGTGTTTCGACCGAAACGTCGTGTTTCCTTTTGTTAATTTTTTTTTTCTACCTACGTGACTTTACCGAAAGAACCAGAGAGTGTTGGATTCCTGCAGTCACGAAAGCTTCAAGTCAAGACAAACAAAAAGTGTTTGAACCTTTCTGGCAATAAAACTGGTGGAATGATGTTCGGACAAAGCTATTAAGAAGGCTGTCTGCCTCTGGTGTAGGCCAATCAGTTTCAAACACAATGTATATATCTACATATATAAGGCAAAAGTTGTGAATGTGTGTCTGTTCAAAATGTTTAGCGTACTTCCCGACATGCAACAAACTTCAAATTTGCCATGTGGGTACTTTCCAGACTGTACACCATGCAAAAATTATTCAAATACACTTTTCTTGTGTATGTTTTTTTTGGGGGGGAGGAGCTCAATAATGTATATATTTTATGCACGGCAAGTGAGCTGTGACATCAAATCTGTCACGTGACCCTCGCATGTGGAAGCGTAACGCATTGTAGTGTAGTGGTTAGCGCGCTGCGCTACGAACCCGGCGACCCAAGTTCGATTCCCGCTCACGGCCACCAACAAAACCGGTGACGATTATCTGAGCCGGTCATGGGTCTTCCCGAGGACGACTCGGCCTCAAATAAATACCTGGTACGGTGTGTAAACATCGCCACTGGGGATACAAAGGCGGTCGGGCGTGGTGCTGGCCACCCACCCCCTCGTGTACCGAGCCAGCCCTCATCAGTGCTACTCGCTAACAGCACTTGCCCCAAAAGTCGTTTAAAGCTACACGGGTCAAATCTTTGTCAGTCAACCTTTTGGTGTCTCATCATCATCATCAGCCGTGGTCAATCCACCGCTGGATGAAGGCCTTCCCAAGCTGCCACCGGCGCCACCTGCGATGTAATAATCCACCCGGCACCTGCGCATGAACTGATTTCATCGCTCCATCTCTCCCCCAGGGGGTTGACACGTTCCATTCCTTGGCTGCCGCTCCGGTATTGTTCTTGACTATCGGGCATCGTTCGTTCCTTTCCACCCAAGCCCCACCAACTCACTTTCCCCCACGGTGTGAATGCGTGCGTCTCTGCATTCAACGCAACAGCAACAAAAATCATTCAATGCGTTCAACGCTTCACGCACCCCTCAACCCGATGAATCCATCAGTCGCGGTGCGCATCATGGATGGCACCTTTTTTTCCCCCTCTTCTCTCCCACTGGAGTCATGTTGTTTGCGTTATCTGATGTTTTCCTTATCAAGCCCGTGAAATTGATACGCCTGTAAGAAAATATATTTTTCCCGTGGCTTTGGCCACAGACAATTCTCAAGTATCTCGTCCATTATGCGCTCTCTCCTCTCTCTCCTCTCTCTCCTCTCTCTCGATGTTGTCTGAAGCTCTTCCGAGATGGGATTTTTGCCAGGGGATTAGGTTTGTTGAATAAATGTTTAATATCGGTTCGTAAATAAAAAGTCGGGTCAACGTCGATGGCCTGCTCAAAATTAGCATTGAGGAAATTATGCCCAAATCTCCAGTTTACAGCCATGAAACAGTGCCGGAATATTCCACATTCCCATGGCGGGAGCGAGTCCATCCATACGGCAACCACTGTTGGCGTCCCCGCAAAGTGGCACTGTACTTGGCTACGTACGGTACGAAAGAAGTTCAGCATACATTAGGTACATTTTTTTTACCAACCCTGGAGGGATGATGGGTTGAGTCAACCCACCCCGCACCCGGACCCCCCAGGACCAGGATGTGAACTCGCGTGCTTCAGATCGCGCGACCCGCTCGCTCTGCCACTGAGAAAGTCACGTGCCTGGACACTGTGAATGAATCGAATGAATGAACTTCGAGAGATTCCACCAACATCGTGACTCGGCATACCTTCGACGAACAAAAAAGGCCGTTAAACAACAAAGGTATTTAAAGCAAATGAATATTTATTTAGTTACCGCCTCTTCATTAAACCGAAAGTAGAGTCAGCGAAAACGGTAGCAACTGATTTCACTGAATTATTCAAGAGGTACCCAAGGACCCGCTTGTATTGGGTTGCAAAGCCACGCCAGCGGAAGTAGTTCCTGTCTCCAGGGATAAAGTAGTCCCTGTGTCCAGGGATAAAGTAGTCCGTGTCTCCAGGTATAAAGTAGTCCCTGTCTCCAGGTATAAAGTAGTCCCTGTGTCCAGGGATAAAGTAGTCCCTGTGTCCAGGGATAAAGTAGTCCCTGTGTCCAGGGATAAAGTAGTCCCTGTCTCCAGGCATAAAGTAGTTCCTCTCTCCAGGGATAAAGTAGTCCCTGTCTCCAGATATAAAGTAGTCCCTGTCTCCAGGTATAAAGTAGTCCCTGTCTCCAGGTATGAAGTAGTCTCTGTCTCCAGGGATAAAATAGTCCCTGTCTCCAGGGATAAAGTAGTCCCTGTCTCCAGGTATAAAGTAGTCTCTGTCTCCAGGGATAAAGTAGTCCCTGTCTCCAGGGATAAAGTAGTCCTTGTCTCCAGGGATAAAGTAGTCCCTGTCTCCAGGTATAAAGTAGTCCCTGTCTCCAGGGATAAAGTAGTCCCTGTCTCCGCACCCTTGAGAGGGTGACAAGCGCAAAAAAAATAACTTATGAACTTCCGCAGAACGTCCCGTCACACCACGCTCTGGTTCCAGGGATAAAGTTGTCCCTGTCTCCAGGGATAAAGTAGTCCTTGTCTCCAGGGATAAAGTAGTCCCTGTCTCCAGGTATAAAGTAGTCCCTGTATCCAGGGATAAAGTAGTCCCTGTCTCCGCACCCTTGAGAGGGTGACACGCGCAAAAAAAATAACTTATGAACTTCCGCAGAACGTCCCGTCACACCACGCTCTGGTTCCAGGGATAAAGTAGTCCCTGTCTCCAGGGATAATGTAGTCCTTGTCTCCAGGGATAAAGTAGTCCCTGTCTCCAGGTATAAAGTAGTCCCTGTGTCCAGGGATAAAGTAGTCCCTGTGTCCAGGGATAAAGTAGTCCCTGTGTCCAGGGATAAAGTAGTCCCTGTCTCCAGGCATAAAGTAGTTCCTCTCTCCAGGGATAAAGTAGTCCCTGTCTCCAGGTATAAAGTAGTCCCTGTCTCCAGGTATAAAGTAGTCCCTGTCTCCAGGTATGAAGTAGTCTCTGTCTCCAGGGATAAAATAGTCCCTGTCTCCAGGGATAAAGTAGTCCCTGTCTCCAGGTATAAAGTAGTCCCTGTCTCCAGGGATAAAGTAGTCCCTGTCTCCAGGGATAAAGTAGTCCTTGTCTCCAGGGATAAAGTAGTCCCTGTCTCCAGGTATAAAGTAGTCCCTGTCTCCAGGGATAAAGTAGTCCCTGTCTCCGCACCCTTGAGAGGGTGACAAGCGCAAAAAAAATAACTTATGAACTTCCGCAGAACGTCCCGTCACACCACGCTCTGGTTCCAGGGATAAAGTTGTCCCTGTCTCCAGGGATAAAGTAGTCCTTGTCTCCAGGGATAAAGTAGTCCCTGTCTCCAGGTATAAAGTAGTCCCTGTATCCAGGGATAAAGTAGTCCCTGTCTCCGCACCCTTGAGAGGGTGACACGCGCAAAAAAAATAACTTATGAACTTCCGCAGAATGTCCCGTCACACCACGCTCTGGTTCCAAAAGGAACTTCCCGTCACACCACGCAGTGGTCCCAATAAGAACCTCCCGTCACACCACGCTATGGTTCCTGAAGCACATTCAGAGCAGCGGGGGAGCGGCGGCGGCGTGGTTAGCGCACTTCGCTCTGAAACCCGCTACGGCGAGAACTCGTGCCACCTGCCTTCACCGATTCTGGACATCGCCCCGCTTCACCAAACCAGCGCCAAACCCGGCGTGGTGAAGTATGGTCACCCGAACCCCTACACCGCAGAGGAGCACCTTCATAGGGCAGCGGATTGACAAAGGCGCGTACAGTCCTCCGTTACGCTCGTGCAACTATTCTCATGACAATGTCAGAGGAGCTATTTCAACTTCATTTTCACAATCCCCGTTCCCTCGGGGGTGCACGCGAGGCGACTGTGTCACCTCCGCCCGACTGCCGAGCCAGCCAGACCAGGAAGCGTCGTGGCGGTCAGTCGGCGCACGATGGAATGCCGTGGCACCGCATTCGTATCTCGAAAAACAACAACACCAGCACCACCAGCAGCAGCAGCAGCAGCCTGCCGCGATGTGACAGCCCTCTCCGTGGGCCATTTGTGTCGAGTGAACTGAGAAAACGCGCGGAAGACACCGACGTTTTGGCACGCGCGTGACCTCACAGCGTGACCTTACAGTGTGACCTTACAGCGTGACCTTGCATTGCCCACGTCACCTTAGAGTGTGACGCGGGCATTCGAGAGCAGCGATCTTCGCTCATTATCAGAGGAGGGGGGGGGGGGACGGGCACTTTCGCCGACAAGACATCATCAGTGCGAGGGCCGCCACACATTTAAAACCATGGTTGGGTTTGACAGCAGCAGCACGGTGATGACGATGGTGGTGGTGGTGGTGGGGGGAGTTTTCACCGTTTGTGTATTGTCGGTGGGGAGTGGGTGGTGGGGTGCACGTCAGAGGCCCGCACATGAAGGCCACTCAGAGGCCGCCAGTGGCCCGCGGGCCCTCGCAATGAAGAGACACCACGATAGGGCGACACCCCACCTCGAGATGCTGGGCGAGACCGGTGGCACGTGCACTACACGGGGGGGGGGGGGGGCGAGGAAGTCGCTGTTCAACGACTGTGGGAGACAGCGAGTCGTAGGAGGTGGAGGAGGGCTACAGTTCAACACGTAGGAGGCTTTCGCAACGAATATCCGTAAGAGGTTTTTATTTTTTTGGGGTTAGATCGCGTAAATATATAAATGTGTCGTTAAAGCTACCACCACCCGACGCAGCCAGCTAGTAAGGGTTGTCACGTAAACAGAACGTGGCCAATTCGTTACTGTGTTGTTGGAGAGTATATGAAGAGATTGGTAAATGTTGTGGGTTTACTCTCCAACACACCGGTGTGCTCTACTCGTAACGAATTGGCATGCTCTGTTTAGGTGACAAACCTTACTAATTGGCTGCGTCGGGTGGTGGCAGGTTGGACGACACATTTATACATTTACATGATCTAACCCCCCAAAACGCCTCTACTGTGGAGGAGGACTACGTTGACAGGAGGCAGGGAGACGGGTGGCTGGAAGAAAGGAATCCCGGATCTCGGAGGCGGCAGAGGCGGGAGCGTGAGAAGGAGCGGACCTCCCACCGGGCGCGGGTCGACCGAGGACTTCCACTGGAATCCCTCCGTTGCTAGGGCGGAGAGTACGTGGGGCGTGAAGGGGTTTAGGGTGAGACGGGGAGAGGTAGGAGAGCACGTGGAGGGGGTATGGTGAGACGGAGAGAGGTAGGAGAGTGGGTGGAGGGGAATAGAGTGAGATGAGAGGGGAGAGGTAGGAGAGTGCGTGGAGGGGAGTAGAGTGGGGTGAGAGGGGAGAGGTAGGTGAGTGTGTGGAGGGGAGTAGAGTGAGATGAGAGAGGAGTGCGTGGAGGGGAGTAGAGTGAGATGAGAGGGGAGAGGCAGGAGAGTGCGTGGAGGGGGAGTAGAGTGGGATGAGAGGGGAGAGGTAGGAGAGTGCGTGGAAGGGAGTAGAGTGGGATGAGAGGGAAGAGGTAGGAGAGTGCATGACCAAGCAATTTCAGGGCTGCACCTTGACCTTTTGAACCTGAATTCCTTTCCGTCCCCGTCCCCCCCCCTCGGATTTGCAATCCAGAGGTCACCGACGGCAGTTGGATCAATGGTGCCAGGTATTCAATTCCTTCCCTCTTGCCTCCCCCACTGCCTCCCCCTGCCGGCTACGTCCACCCGTCGGTAGGAATGGGTGGACCACGGTTAGTCTATGATGGGGCAGGTCGCGTGTGGTGGAGTAGATTGTGGTGGGCACGCACGCCCAAATCTCTTCCAGAAAACGCCTGGTCAACGTGGAGGAGTAGGCCAAAAACCCACTCCAGAGGTCCGCCATAACCGCGTTGTGACGCATTTACAACGCATTCTAACGGTGACGCTCACCGCATCGTTACGGCGATTCGTGTTCCCTAAGCGTGCGTCTTTCAGAGTGAAACTCGACAGCAATTATTGTACACGTCTGTATGCGTGTTATTTGGAACTGAGTGGGGGAGCGGCGGTGTAGCGGTTAGCGCGCTGCGCTACGGATCCAGCGACCCAGGTTTGATTCCCACTCACTGCCATCACCGGTGACAATTGTCTGAACTGCTCCCGGGCCTCCCCTAGGTCGACTCGGTTTCAAATGAGTACCTCTTTCGATGTGTAAACATCGCCACTGGGGAGACAAGGGTGGCCGGGCGTGGTGCTGGCCACCCACCCCCTCGTGTGCCGTGCCGGCCTTCATAGGTGCTGCTCGCTAACAGCACTTGCCCCAAGAGTCTGGCAAGGCTAGACGGGGGATCTTTGTCTTTGCCCTCCTCAACGCATCGTGATACTTTTCGTTTTATTTTGCACTGCCAGCAGCACAGACTGGCCAGAAGAGAGAGAAAAAAAAACCCAAAGCCAGATGTCTTGGGTTTAGTAGAATCGGCACACAAGAAGGCACTACGATTTACCGATTCCGCTCGCTGGATCTTGCAAAAGCTCAACCGTTAAAAACAAAAAATAAATCCAATTCGGATTTCTAAATATGTAAAGAGGCCGAACGTTTCATTATCAACCAGCTGAGAGCCCATTGAGGCTATACAAGCCTCGAATTGATCTGCTTCGTGAATGGAAAATTAGAGCCACGAGCCACAGAGGTGTGATTGCGGCCATGCAAGCCAAACGGTGGCCCATATAGCAAACTTCTTGATACATAGAAACTCATATATATAGAGACTCATAGAAATACATCGAGATACACAGACTGATATTCGTGCATAGGACATGTCAATACAGAGAGAGTACACGTTAGTTTGGAAACACGGTTATACTAATGATTTAAGAATGAGAATGATTACTTTTTTTGAAAAGAGCGCCCAGTACTCTGGGACACATTGGGCAAGAACTGCATTCGCACTCTCAACCGTAGTTGAAAAGCGTCAGCGTCACAACGCGCCAGCGCCACAACCCGTCAGCACAACAACCACAACGCGTCAGAGCCACAACCACAACGCGTCTAGTGCCACAACCACAACGCGTCTAGTGCCACAACCACAACGCGTCAGAGCCACAACCACAACGCGTCTAGTGCCACAAAGCGCCAGCGCCACAACAAAGGAGAGGGATAACTTTTATTGTCTAAGTCAGCCAAATTGTTGGGGAAACGACGGCCAATTCAATGCGGGGGGTGGGCGAGGGAGAATTATAATGGGACATTAAAAAAAAAATTGAGAAACCAAAGTCATCAATCGGCATTGAATTGATCTCGGGATGCCCTTCACAGCTCGCTGGGTGTGAATACAATCAAAACGCATCAATTAACGCCGCAGAACGGGCAGGCACATCAATTATTATTATTATTTGTGATTATTACACGCTGTTTATTTAAGGGGCGTGGGTGGGGGGGGATGTGGAGTGGGGGGGTGGAGTGGGGGGGTGCAGTAGGGGTAGAGTGGGGGGTGGAGTGGGGGGTGGGGTATCTTGTTTATGTTTAAACGCACGCGCCTCTCGCGAGCTTCTGGATCGAGACGGAATGCACGAAGGCCGTGTCCGTGTAGATGTTAACACGCGGGCGTGCGTCAGTGAGCCCATACCACCGTCGCCTGTCTCGGTAGGAGGTCACGGGGTCACTGTCCTACCCATGCCCGCCACCTCCTGAACCTTCGAGCCTTCCACAACTTCGACTTGACTTCGAATTACACCTTCATTCAATTAGTTTGTTTTTTTGTTAAACACTTTACAGCGTGAATTAAACGACGGTATCCCTACCCATAAAATCAAGACACGACTAGAAAAATAAAATAAAAATTAGAGAGGGCGTGCTCGAGGAAAAGCTCAGAGGAAAGCGATGAGGCCCAGCTGAGTTTCCTGAACTCTTCCGTGCTCGGTGGCGATCTAAGGACCCTTTGGAGGTGAACGCCACACCTTAGACGCCACACACTGAGCGTGTCGTACGGCGGTTGTTGTTGTTGTTGACGTCTGCGGCTCACATTGGCACCACGGATCGAGGCACGCAGCGAGCGAGCGAGCGAGCGTCAGAGTGTTTGTATTGCCCCAAGACGAATCGAGAGAGGGATGGCTCAGTTGGAGCGTCAGTGTCTGGTGTAATGTGGGCGGTGGATCAAGCGGGGCGGTGGATCAAGCCGGGCGGTGGATCAAGCCGGGCGGTGGATCAAGCCGGGCGGTGAATCAAGCCGGGCGGTGGATCAAGCCGGGCGGTGGATCAAGCCGGGCGGTGGATCAAGCCGGGCGGTGGATCAAGCCGGGCGGCGTGCGCCAATCACGTGTAACCGATACGAGACAGATACTGACGGCGCGGCATGACGTACCGGGGGAGAGAATCTTTATGACTACTGGAGGGAATCCGATGAGCTATAAAGCTCTGTTCAACAGATGTCCAGCTGGGGCTACGGGGTCAGAACGTTACATCAACAAACAATACAAAAATACGATAGGAGTGCAAAGCATTAGGCAGGTAAACAAAGTCACGTAAATAATATACTGTACACAAATAAAACTAAACTATTTTTTTTATCTTACCAGGTAAAGCTCACTGAGACATTAGCTTCTTTTTCAGAAGCGACCTGACCACAAGTGATAGCTCAACGAAGTGGCTTATCACGTGTAAATTAATAGCGGCAAAAATAATGTAAATAATATAGACGCACGTTTCTAAATGGAGTTCCAAAGACAAGACAAAGATCCCTCGTATAGCCTTAACATACTTTTCGGTGCAAGTGCTGTTATAGCGAGCACCACGCACGGCCGCCTTTGTCTCCAGAGTGGCGCTGTTTACGCGCCGCACCAGGTACTTTCCTTATTTCAGGCTGAGTCCACCTAGGAGAGGCCCAGAATCGGTGTTGGTGGCCGTGAGCGGGATTCGAACTCGGATCGCGAATCGTTCGTAGCGCAGCGGTGCTAACCACTGCGCCACCACTCCAAAGAGGGCATCACTGCATGCGCATGCATCATCGCCGTGAGTGGTGAATTATTGTGATTAATCACCCTTGCGATTACGCAGCTGACAATAACCCAGACTTTTAATGTCCCTGGGAAGACTCACAAAATTCCCAGGAACGACAACTGCCTTAAGGAGAGGACGATCCAGGGAAAAGCGGGACAAGGTGGCAACCCCCATCGGTGTCACGGCACAGGGGGCCCACGAGCTGGAGGTGCCCAAGGGCTAGGAAGAGGAGGAAGAGGGGGGGGGGAATTGGACAGGGAGGCCCCCCCCCATCCCCCCAGCCCCCCTCCCCCCCATTTAATTTCCTGCACCAGGGCAGGGGTCAACAATGAAACTAACAAGAGGAGCCATTTGTTTTTCGAATTCGGCAAAAAAGCTCAATATTTCAAGAGCCGCAATGCACTGCGTGGTGGTGATTACGAGACGGCGGTCCTTGATAAAGAACGCCACGAAACAGTCCTCAATGAGCCGCTTGCCTCTCCCGAGCCGCAGGTTGCCGACCTCTGCCCATGGTGAACTGGCCTTCCATGGTTAACTGGCCTTCCATGGTGAACTGACCTTCCATGGTGAACTGACCTATGGTGAACTGGCCTTCCATGGTGAACTGACCTATGGTAAACTGGCCTTCCACGGTGAACTGGCCTTCCATGGTGACCTGGCCTTCCATGGTGAACTGGCCTTCCATGGTGAACTGACCTTGCATGGTGAACTGGCCTTCAATTGTGAATTGGCCTTCCATGGTGAACTGGCCTACCATGGTGAAGTGGCCTTCCATGGTGAAGTGGCCTTCCATGGTAAAATGGATTTCCATGGTGAACTGTGCTTCCATGGTCAAGGGTCGTCAACCAGAATAAATAAAGTAAGAACAGCCATTGTTTACGCACTTCAAGAACCGCACATTGCAGTCCTTTTAAAAGAGCCACCGCACATGCGGCTTCGGATACGCGGGGCCCACGGTCGAGTGCTTTGGCTCGCAGCGAGTAGTGACGTGCGGTCAGCAGAGGGCGACACTCGTCCATACAAATGAAGGGAGACAGAGAGAGAGAGACGGGTTTAACCACGGACGAGGGCTTCCGCGACCAACTTTGGCTATCGCCTGATGATGCCGGTTGTTGCAGTTACCGGCGAAACCTCACTGTACTCGAATTGTAAATGTTGTTGTGGGGTTTTACTCTCCAACAAACAACCCGTGCGCTCAACTAGCAACGAATTGGCGCGTTTTGTTCACGTGACAAACAAGCGTTAGCGATTGGGCTGTGTCGGGCGGCGGCGGGGTTAACGGCACGTTTATATTTACGCGATCTAACCCAAAAAAAACCCATGTATTTTTGAAAAAAGAGACCGCTGAATCAGAAGGGCATGCACACACTTTGCTGGGGCAAGTGCTGGCTTAGCGAGCACCTACGAAGACAGGTCGCCACGGTACACTTTGTTGGGGCAAGTGCTGGCTTAGCGAGCACCTATGAAGGCACGTCGGCTCGGTGAGTTTGTCTGCCCAGTGTATTTGTTCCCTCGCTTGTTCGTATCGCCACTGGTAAGTAACCTCGTCCCATGTGTCTTTTTTTATTTGCTGCAATAAAAAAAAATATGTTGGTGGAAGCTCCCAGCATAGTGGAGTGAAACGTCGGACATCGTGCGGTGACACACGCGTTGTACGACACGGAAGCCGCTTGAACGCTGCACGGTGCAACCGCCACTGATGTTTCGCCGCGGCCAGGATTCGAACCGAGGCCACCGAGTTTGTAATGCGGCACTCAAACCACTTGCGCTCCCATTTCCAACGTACGAAGACAAGGGTCCCCTGTGTAGCCTCAACAGACTGCTGGCACGGCACACGAGGGTGTGGGTGGCCAATTCCACGCCTGGCCGCCTTTGTCTCCCCAGCGCTGATGCTTACACACCCGTAGCAGGTACTCATTTAAGGCTGAGTTGACGTAGATTACACAGCATTTGTGTACACGTGCAAACACTTTACGTACCCTGTACACACGCGTGCTGGATGCAACAGCCGCGTCTCGGCACAACTGTGATGAGAGGTGCCGTTGCTTCGGGGCACTGTTAGATTAATGCGATGAGTAATGATTAAGCAGCCAAGGGTTGAACGTATGGAAATTAAAGAAAGCCAAGACACTGCGCACAGTGGTGCTCAAGAATATATTTAAAACAGGACGGTGAACGCTTGCCTGGTAACAGAAACGATGCATCGTTGATTGAACAAAGACGTCCGTCGAATTCTGGTTTTCATTTTTACAATGCGGCGCTGGCGATGAACGTGGCACATTTCTTTTGCATGGTCCGGTTGAGCATATCGGCTCCTCATCGTAATCAATTATCATCATCAATCAGCCTTGGTCAGTCAAATGCTAGATGATGGCCTCCCCAAGTCTCCGCCACTTCACAATCCTGCCATGGAAGAGTTTTTTTTTAATCACGGAGCTGATTTCATCGCTCCATCTCTTCTCCGCATGCGGAAACAGTGCCGCAGCCAACTCTGCATGGGGAGTTTTCTACTGTTAAGGCATTTGATGGTGACGAATGGGGTGATGGTTGTTCGTGAGATCACAGTACAACACAGTACTCAAAACATCTGCCTGTCCGCAGTGCCGGATAAAGTTAGTGTGGGGCCTGTAAATATGTAAACAGATGTTTTACTTGCACAGTAAAGTAATTGTATTTTTTCATTTGCTATACAGCTAGATAATACGACAAATCGCTAACCTTAAACACCCAGTCGTTCATAAAAGTTGAAGGCGGTATAGAACTATAGTAATAGAGCAAGTGCAGAATCACTGAACCGGAATTGATAGCTTGAAAGCATTTAGCGCGGGGCCCTTGAAAGTGTGGGGCCCGCAGCATATTTAGATATTTTTGCTACTGGGATAATCCAGTACTGCCTGTCCATCAGTCTATATCTAAATATACACGCTTCGTGGAATTTACCTTTTTATTACACTCAAAAGAACACAACTTAAACACACACATACTGTATTGGCGAGGCGCCGTAACTAAAATTCAGGGCGCTTCTGAAAACAAAAAACCCGGACGAATGTTTACCGATTTATTTTGACTGTATGCACCTTAGAGTACAATGGATTTAGAATAAATTATTGGAGCATGACTGCACACACCACGAGATCGTATCCTTCACATGAACGTTCCTGTCGTGGCCACACAATGACGACCAACGTCAATTATTTGTCTAGGAAGGTCTCACTCAGACTTGTGAAGTGTTCAGAAGACTCCTGGGTTGGCTTGGTTGGTGAATACCCAGGGTGAGTGTATTGCTCCACGCGAGAGAAAAAAATATCGCTCACTCCCGCAACTGGCCAGGATTTTAACCACTGCTGCACCACTCTGCCCCCGTCACACGAAGCGCCACCCAGATGGTGGTGGGGGCGGGGGGGGGGGGTGGAAGGGAAGGAGGTGGTTGGGGGGGGGTGAGGTGCCATTTGCCCCGGAGACCTCACAAAAAATATAAAAGTTTGCCCCGACATGGCATTCAGCCCCGAGCCTCCTGCCCTGGGCCTGCAGGTCACACACACGCGCGACCGGAGGTGCCTTCCCCGAGTGCGGAAAAACGACCTCGGTCGATGAAACCGACGCACGGCACCGCTACGCGCGCGGCAACACGGACGCGGAACTTAAATAAACTCAAAGCAACAACAAACGCTGACGTTCCGGGGCAATGGCCCTTTCCCACCGCGCACAGAGAGAGAGAGAGATAGGTAGGTAGGACACAGAACTTTCTCGCTGACCTTCTTGACCTTGACCGCGTCGTAGGGGTGGCTGGGGGAGCGCGTAATGTGGTCCCCGATGACCTCGACGTTGACGGAGTTGACTCGCGGCGTCCGAGTCACCACGGTGGCCTGCGTCGCTTCCGCCGCACGGCCGAATCCTCCTCCTCCGCCGGGTTCCTGGCACCAGCCGAGAGAGAGGGCGGGGGGGGGGGCGACTCGCGATGGCACGGCGCTCACTCGTCCATCACGCAAACTCCGGTCGTTGTCCTAGCAGCGGCGGCTTAAGGCTGGCCATCAAACAAAGACTGACACTGCATCGCGCGCGTTCAGATGCGCTCCTGCGGCCGTGTGGAACGCTCTTCCTTCCGATATTAGGACGCCACTGGAGCTATGCACTTTTAGATCATCTCGATTGAAAACTCGTTCCTTTAGAACTGCTTTTGGTGTTTAGTTTGTTGTCCTTCCCCCGCACCTCCGATTAGGTTAGGCTACGTATGGTGCAAAAGAAGTTCAACACACGCACATCGACAATGACACGAGAGCACTCCGAAAGTTATGGTAAATATTCCATCAGCCATCGTAGTCATTGCCGTGGATGCCACCAACTCATCACTTCCTTCTGCTAGATCCAGGAGTTCTGGAAAAGTTGACGTTCAACTTGTTTAAATCGGCCAACTTGACTTGAGGTCACCACCTTGTAACCCGGTCCACCTGGTCTGCATTGACCAATCTTACAGTCTCATTACCACCACCACCTCCATCTGGCTTTTGGTCTTCTCTTCCCCTCGGTGGCCATGCCAACACCTGCCTCCTCTTCCCTGTACACGCGCGTCCCACCCATCACAATCCGCTCCCCCCCCCCCCCTCTCAAAGATTGCATCTGCATCACTTTCCCGCCAAAAGTTCTACTCAAACCGCCAAGATGGTGAACATCACGGTGCCACTTTGTTACACGTGCAGATTGCAGAGCCTCCATTCCACCTACTGTCAATGACTGACACAACTCCTACACATTAAACCTGAATGTACAGTATGGCTGCCAATATTTTAACTCGTCTTTTTATTCACAGCGTCCCCATACAGCCCTAACAGGTTACTGTGGCAAGTTCATGAGCACCTATACAAGAGGATAGTGTGGCCAGCACATGCCTGGCCGTCTCTGTCTCCCCAGTGCTGCTGTTTACGTGTCGCACCAGGTACTCATTGAACGCTGAGTCAACGGATCGGTTCAGATTTCGTCGCCGATGTTGGCCGTGAGCGGCGATCCAAATCGGATCACCGGGATCGGAGTGCAGGGCGCTAACTACGGCGCCGATATTCGGCGCTACGTGCCGGTGACATTACCACGTCGATTGTGCCAGGCTATGTGCACTTTAAGGCCACGTGAAGTGTAGAACGCCTGCTGGCAGGAAGTCACGTGACAAACCCAGGTGCCATGGGTTGACCGAGATGACTGGCAGATGCACACCTGTATCGCCTATTGTACCAACTTGCTGTAACTTAGCCACCCGGCGCTCCCATCGCGCACGCCGGCCCACCTGCTCATCCAGCGGCAGCAGCTGCGGCGGCGGCGTCGGCCGCGGCGTCGCGAAGGCGCGCGGCGAGTAGCCGGGCCGGCTGACCTCCACCTTCCAACGCGGGCCCGGCGGCGGCGTCCATGCCGGCGCGGGGCTCCTGGCTTCACACGGCGGCACGGGGACCGTGGGGGGGCCCCGGGAGGCCGCGGCGCTCGGCGTCGACGGCCCGGCAGCGACGTCGCGCCTCTCGCCCTCCGACGCCGCCTCGGCGGCGCGGGAGGCCCGGGGACGTTGAGCGCCGGTCAGGGGTGCGGCGGAGGACCCTCGACTCGCGGCCGCCTCCGGCGAGGTCCACGGGGTCTGCCGCACATCGGCGTCTCCGGGGGCCGGTTGGCCCCGCGGGCTCCGGCACGGGATGGGGTCGTGCGAGTTGCCGGGCCCGTAGAAGCAACGGGAGCTGAGCGAGCGACGGGGCGACGGTCCGCTCCGCTCAGCGGCGTCGGCGGCCCCGGGCGCTCCGGGCGACGCGGGAGGCCGCGGCGCCTTCACGAATGAGCCCACGACGGCGTAGGCCACGAGCCCGCCGCGGGCTTCCGACGGCTCCCCGGGGGCGCGTTCGGCGACCCCCGCCCTCGTCGCTCCGGCGGGTCCCGGCGGCGAGCCCGTGGGCGCGGCGCACGGCGCGGAGCCGACGGACGAGCGAGCGAAGGGCGGCAGAGCTCCCCGATCGGCGTCGGCGGCCGCGCCGGAGTCCCGCGCGTCCGCCGCGCCAAAGTCGCGCCACCGGACGCCCGGCCCGACAATGGGCGGGCCATAGCGGAGGAGAAGTCCGGCGTCCCCGGCGGACCGCGGAGATGCGCCGACCTCCGCCATCCTCCCACCCGCGGCTCCGGAGACGTCGGGGAGGGCGCTCGGGCTACGGGCGGTTCCGCTGCGGGGACTCCGGAGCGGCGACGCGAGCTGCACGAAGAGGTACGACGAGGAGCGAGCGCGACGAGGTTCCGCCATGGCTCGGGGTCGGGGTGGGGGCGCGTGGCGACGACGACGAGACTGCAGGGACGCTCGCCGTCAGCGCAGGGGTGCGCGGCGCACCGCGGCGCAGCGGGCGGCACATCCCTCCTGCCGTGGGTGACGCCTGCGGGCGAGCGAGTCGCGGGAGCGTTAGTCGCTCACGCCGGTGAGTCTGATGGCGTCGTGGAAATTCACCGTTCGGACCGTGACGCCGGCGCTCTCGCGGAGGGAGAGAGACAGAGAGGATAGCTCAGTGGCGCCAGGAGGAGGATCCGCAGACGACTGGGAAAGGCGGCAGCAGCAGCAGCGTCCAGGCGGTGAACCGCCACTAAATTCCCCTTCACCCAAGCTCTGCGGTCCTCGATGTATATTAAAGTTTTATCGACCATTTAGGGAGTGTTTACACGTGGGAGGATACAAAGAAACCTCGTGTGTGCTGGAAGGACGTGTAACATCTTTACACGTGACCACTACTACTCTTCTCTCCAGGCCTCTTATCTCTCCCTCCTGCTTATCTTTATCTCTCTCATCATTACATTTGTTTACCCAGAGTCTCAAGACTCTTTTTCAGGAGGGTCCTGCCAGGTTTTTCGCGACGACGTGGCTATGTACGATTCCAATTGGGTATATTATCAGGGTTGGACTGTTTGGTCACCATACCATCATCTCACCCATCTGTTATCTCTTGCCTACAGCTCTCTCTCTCTCTTTCTCTCTCTCACCTCTCCCTCTTTAGCTAATCTCGCGGTCACCTCCCCGATCGTATCTCTCCACATCTCGGTGAGCGCTTTCACCCTCTCTCGGCGGGCCAGAGCGACGCGACGCGGGCCACTCCGAGCGGCCTCGTGGGCCCGGTTGCGGCCTGCGGGTGGTCACGGGAAGGGCCCTGCTCTAAAACATTTTGCCCCGGTGGCCTGTGCCCACCATGCTTCGCCGTTAATGCCGCCTCAACCGCGTCCGTGCACCACTGCCAATACAGCACGTGACCGCGTTTAACCCCTTTCCCGTTCCGAAACGTCTAAAAGGTTCAGGCTGTGGGTGTCCCGTTCGCCGCTGAATTTCGGGACGCGCCAACGGCTCAGCGTTAATTTTGTTTAAGGAGGCATAGTAGCGCCGTTGTTTGCAAAAGACGCTGCACTCACCACCGCACTCTACGATAGCCGGCGCCAAACTTTGCCGCACGCCCTCCCACATGGCCTTGTGGGAGCCTCGGTACCAATGAAGTTATTTTATTTTAGTAATTCTTCTGGTTTGTTTTAATAATGTACACGTACGTACATTTACGTCATCGGGACGGGAAAGGATTAAATTATACATTGTTATTTGATTCATGTAAAAGAATGATCGGATTAAATGATTTGTAACGTACCACAAGCAGTGCTTCGTGATTGTTTCTTCATCGTTATTATTCATAGCAATTGAAGGAGAGCAAGCCCTTGTTTAACGCGGTAGAGGCGATCCTGAAAAGTGCTGCGGTAACCGCTAAACGCGTGAAGTGAAAAGATTTTCCCCCATAAATAATAAAGTTTGTCGAGGCACGATGTACTGCTACGCACACGCAGTGAGATGGCGGGACAATAAACCGAGGTTACGCCGCCACGTGACCGTATCATTCCGCGGACCGCATCACTCCGCTCAGCCGGGCAGCTCAAGAAAGTGGTTCGTCATCGACCACTCAGAAACCGCGTTATAACGGGGGTGCGCGTTCCGCGTTATAACGGGGGCGCGCGTTCCGCGTTGTGCGAAAAGCGTTCCCGAATGGGAGAACTGCGTGACAGCCAAAACGAGTTGTAGTGTGAGCGCCGCCGCGCGCTAAGCGAGGAAATGTTTTTACGTTTTCAAACCGTCAATTATTCTCTCATGCATACGAGAAACACGACGCACCTTGTGTGAACGAGCCCCGATATGCCGGGCAGGTGAATCTTGCAGTGACGATCCTGAAACGACAACACGAGGTGGAGCGATACATTTAATAATTGCTGGAAAATATCAAATCAATCGGCATATTTGCCAGTGACGCGACAACTGGATTTGATTGGCTCTCTCGTTATTGGGTGGTGGTTGAGGGTTACAGTAAAATGTTATGTTTATCTCGTAACTGCACGATGATCTCACCAAAATGAATACAAATATAAATTCGTAATGTTAGTCGTGGAAGCCTACGTATTAAATTAACCCGTTCCCATTCCAAGATGTCTGCAAGTTGCAGGGTGGGTGTCCCGTTCAGCGCTAAATCCCGGAACACGCGGGCAGATCAACGTTAATTTTATTTAGAGAGGCATAGCAGCACCTTGGTTTTTCAAGACGCTGTACTCACTGCAGAGAACCGTAGCGACATGACTGCCACTCTACAATAGCTGGCGCCAAACTGTGCCACACGCCCTTCCACGTAGCCTTGTGGGAGCCTCGGTACTGATAACGTTTTTTTTATTTTTTTATTCCGGTACGTCATCGGAACGGGAAACAGTTAAGCACGTTCATCTTGACGCTTGGAGGAGGAAATTTAACAGAAGAAGCAATGACATTGATTTTGGTAATTACGCTTGAGAAGTCACGGTGGTGAGCTGTTAACTACCTCGACTGGTATGCAGGGGTCATGGGTTGGATCCCGACCCTGACGATGCCTAGTATATTTAAAGTTTGCGTGTCTCTCCCCGTGGTCACGTGGATTTTTCTCTGAGTCCTCCGGGTTTTCCCCTCCACATTTAGAATCAACATCACGCGTTCATAGTGTCTGGCTGCCACTTGGTTGAGCTATCATTTGCGGCCAGGTTGTTTCTGAAAAAGAGATACGTAGTAGCTAAGTGGGGCCTACCTGGTAAAATAAAAATAGTTTCTAGGTTGTTTTTTTTTGTTATAGTTTACATCCACCATATACAAACATGCAGTTTGTTTCCCATACAACTACAGCGGAACGATTTGTGTTTTCACGTCAACTTGTTTGTGTAAAGTGCAGGCCCCCTGCATGCTGGTTGGCAAGGGCAGAAACCCCAACAGGAAGCCATTACGGTGGCAATCGTCGCAATTAAGAGCAATTTAGCACACACAAAAAAAACCACCCCCCTGGAACTGCTTTCGATCGTCACCTTCCACCGGAGCCCGCCAACGCAGGAACGTGGCGAGCCCATCAGCGACGCGGGGAACTCACCCCGCGGTTCTCACGAAGCGAGAGCCGAGGGTGCGCACGCTCGTTGTTGGTGGTGGTGGGGGGGGGAGCGGTGGGAGAACGCGAAGAGAGAGACAGGAAATCCATCCCCACCCAAGCTGTGCACGCACAATCCCCCGAAGCCACAAACGCCAGGGCCCTCGCGCTCGCTCGGCTCGCTCGCTTCACTGCCTTTGCATTTTTTTCTCTCTCCCTTTTTTTGTCGTCCTCCCCCCCCCCCCCCCAAAAAAAAAAGTTAATAAGTATACAAAAATGGCAATGGGTGGGCTTTGAAAATATATGTTTTGTTCTTGGGACGCGGTTATCATCAGCGTCGACGAGACGAAGCATCCGTTCGGAATCTCTCGCCAGCGCAGCGCGACAACCCCCCCCGCCGCCCCCCGCGTTGGAGAGCGGCGCACGACGAGAAGCGGATGTCACGGAGCTACCTCCGAGATGCCTCCAGCGGGTTGCCTGTGGTGGTCTGATGCATGTTAAATGCATCATGAGCTGGACATGTGGATGTTCACCCTATGAATCGAACCATCGGTGCACAAAGATCCCCCCCCATATTGCCTCTAACAGGCTCTAGGGGCAACTGCTGTTGGCGAGCGCCTATGAAGACCAGCACGGGACTGGATGAGGGTTGGGTCGCCAGAACCACGCCCGGCCGCCTTTGTATCCCCAGTGGCAGTGTTTATGTACTGCATCAGGTACTAATTTGAGGCTGAGTCGACCTAGGGGAGGCCCAGGACCGGTTCAGAAAATCGTCACCGGTGTAGGTACTAATTTGAGGCTGAGTC
Organism: Petromyzon marinus; assembly: GCF_048934315.1. NCBI lineage: Eukaryota > Metazoa > Chordata > Hyperoartia > Petromyzontiformes > Petromyzontidae > Petromyzon > Petromyzon marinus. The sequence goes on from NC_133707.1 coordinate 6,636,770, forward strand.
GACCTAGGGGAGGCCCAGGACCGCTTCAGACAATCGTCACCGGTGTTGGTGGCCGTGAGCGGGAGAAACGGCCTGGGATTCGTAGCTCAGGCCGCTAACCACAGCGCCACCGCTCCCCCCACAACCCCCAACGCGCACACTTAATGGTGGGGTTCAGGAGGTCACGCGCGTCAACTGCTCGCTCTGTTTTAGCCGCGACGACCGAGGAGGCATAGGAACAAAAATCCGACCCATCAGCAATTTCCTTGACGTTTTTTTGTGTGCTGTGTGTTTTGTTTTTAATGAGTGGACAGGAAACGAGCGGCAGAATTCCCCTACCCGGCACCACCACCACCAACCCACCACCACCTCTACCACCTCCACCATCGCCACAACCACCAACCCACCACCACCAACCCACCACCACCTCTACCACCACCACCACCACCAACCCACCACCACCTCCACCACCACCACCAACCCACCACCACCTCTACCACCACCATCTCTACCACCTCCACCACCACCTCCACCACCACCACCACCAACCGACCACCACCTCCACCACCACCAACCCACCACGACCTCCACCACCACCAACCCACCACCACCAAACCACCACCACCTCTACCACCTCCACCACCACCAACACCATCAACCCACCACCAACTCCACCAACCCACTGCGGCTCTTGGAATATCGCGTTGGGGTATTTTAAAAACAAAATTGGGAATATAAAATTACGTACTCTTATTGTTATTTCAGTTGCCGATCACCATCACCACAACCACCAACCCACCACCACCTCTGCCACCACCACCAACCGACCACCACCGCTACCACCACCACCTCTACCACCAACCCACCACCACCTCCACCACCACCACCACCAACCCACCACCACCTCTACCACCTCCACCATCGCCACAACCACCAACCCACCACCACCAACCCACCACCACCTCTACCACCACCACCACCACCAACCCACCACCACCTCCACCACCACCACCAACCCACCACCACCTCTACCACCACCATCTCTACCACCTAAACCACCACCTCCACCACCACCACCACCACCAACCGACCACCACCTCCACCACCACCAACCCACCACGACCTCCACCACCAACCCACCACCACCAAACCACCACCACCTCTACCACCACCAACACCATCAACCCACCACCAACTCCACCACCACCAACCCACTGCGGCTCTTGGAATATCGCGTTGGGGTATTTTAAAAACAAAATTGGGAATATAAAATTACGTACTCTTATTGTTATTTCAGTTGCCGATCACCATCACCACAACCACCAACCCACCACCACCTCTGCCACCACCACCGCCAACCGACCACCACCGCTACCACCACCACCTCTACCACCAACCGACCACCACCTCCACCACCACCAACCCACCACGACCTCCACCACCACCAACCCACCACCACTACCACCACCACCACCAACCCACCACCACCTCCACCACCAACACTAACCCAATCACCACCTCCACCACCATCACAACCACCAACCCACCACCACCTCTGCCACCACCACCTCTACCACCACCACCACCACAACCACCAACCCACCACCACCTCTACCACCACCACCTCTACCACCTCCACCACCACCAACCTACCACCACCTCCACCACCACCACCACCAACCCACCATCACCTTCACCACCACACCTCTACCACCACCACCACCACCACCAACACCATCAACCCACCACCAACTCCACCACCACCAACCCACTGCGGCTCTTGGAATATCGCGTTGGGTTTTTTTTTTAAACAGAATTCGGAAGATAAAATTACGTACTCTTATTCTTATTTCGGTTGCTGATCCCTAACCGAGCATCACGTTGACTCGACTTACAACCACTCGCCTCGTTGTTCACGAACTTGCTATCCGCGATTTTGACCATCTGCGAATGGCATCTGGAACTCTACACGACCACTGCATCGAGAGAGAGTAGAGAAATAAAGTGATGAGAGATAAAGTGACGAGAGTGAGAACTTCTCGAAGCTTCTGCACACGTTGCGTGTACGACGTGTCGGCCAATATCATTATCCGCGAAATTTGCCATTCGTGAGCATCTCCGGAATGTATCCCTCGCCGCGAATATCGAGGGAACACTTCAGTGACGTCCGTGTCGCCGTAGACGACGACGACGACGACATTCGTCGTGTTTAAGGTGGCTTTACCCATTCCGACAATAACACAGGAAACGTTAAGATGTTCAAGTAGACACGTCTATTGCAAGGCATCAAGATTGCATTAACCACACGTGCTTGTGTGCAAAACATGCAAACAAACGTGCTTTTGTGTGAAAAAATAAGCATAGGTTTCACCCTTTCTGGCAATACAAGTGCAGGGCATCGAGTCTGCATTAACCACACACGGCATTGTGGTGAACACGCGAAACGCACGTGCTTTGACAATAATGCACGCATTGTCTTTGAGAGGGATTGGCCTCCACGAGAGACAGCCTCCCTTACGGCCTTGTCCCACCACCGGTGTCGGACCCAAAGAACACCGCCAAACAGCGACACAGCAACAGAGGGCAGTGCAAATATATATGGAAAAAAAACCCCCACAAATCATTCATGGCTCGGGTTTAGCCGTGCCACGAAGAAGACACCTCGAGAAGGCAATCGTCTCCCGCCCGGAGCAAGAGCAAAACGACGCGAACTCTCTCATCTCTCCTCTCTCTCTCTCTGTGTGCCGATGCCCTCTCTCGCACGTGGCCACAGCAGCAGCGGCGGTGGCAGCGGCGGCGGACCTCGACATTGCCATCGAGCTCCCGACACCGCGTCGCTGCCACCGCACGCGAGGGCAGCCTCGAGCACGGCCGTGGCGTTCACTCGCGCGTCAGTCCGTCACCACGAGCGGGCTGGCATCGTCGTTGGTGGACTCGGTCCTTGTTTGGCATTGCCCAAGGCAGCGGGGGTCGCGCTCCTCGCGGTGTCTACGCGGGGACTCTGCCGTTGGGCCAGGGGCTGTACGGCATCTCTCTCTCTCGAACAGACGCCACATTAATAAAGAATTAAAGCTTTCGTGACTGCATAAAATTACTCGTTGGCTTTTTCGGTAAGGTCACGTACGTAGAAATACAATACAATTATGTTGAAACAAAACGAAACAATCACGACGTTTCGATCACAACACAAGCGATCTTCATCAGGTGTCAAGAACAAATCATGGAGGTAAATACAACAAAAAGATGAGAGACGAGAATTCAACAAACCTGAAAAAACATTATGTGAAGCACATCCAGTCAAGCCAACAACACAGTTAGACACTTCCTGGCGGACCACGAATTTCAGAAGAGTGTTAAATTTCATGTTCAACTTCTGGATTGCACATACCAGCATAGAGTGAACAAATACGAGGCACAAAGTCAGCAGAAATACATATACAGGCCCACTAAGAGGCAAAGGAGGGAGGAAAAGACAGACACTGCCCTCCCTCCTTGCCTCTTAGTGGGCCTGTATATGAATTTCTGCTGACTTTGTACCTCGTATTTGTTCACTCTATGCTGATAAGTGCAATCCAGAAGTTGAACACGAAATTTAACACTCTTCTGAAATCCGTGGTCCGCCAGGGATTGTCTAACTGAGACGCCACATTGTCAGTGAAGAAAGGCGAGAGGGCGCTTGGACGGCGTGCGTAGCTGGCGGGAATGATGCACTGTCGTGGCACGGCAGGCGAAGTTGGACAGCAAGGCTAGAGAGGTTATCCACCGCGGACGGGGATCAATGAAATCAGCTCTTGTGTGGATGTGTGTTCTACGTTGAACTTCTTTCGCACCGTATGCAGCCAACCGTGCGAATCAATCTAGATGACGATTTAAAAGTGCATAGCTCCAGCGGCACCCTAATATTGGAAGGAAGAGCGTTCCAGACGGCCGCAGGAGCGCATCTGAAAGCGCGCGATGCGGTGACCGTCTTTGTTTGATGGCTGAGCCAAAAGCTGCTGCTGCTGCGAGGATGTTTGGAGTTTGCGTGATGATGGTTTATGCTCCTTGACGAGATCAGCGAGGCACCGTGGGTCAGCTCGTGTGCGGCAGTTAGATCGACTGATTCATTGCGAGACCGTGAGAGATGATGGCAACGGCTGGGGGAGGCCTTTATCGAGCAGTGGATCGATCATAGCTGATTATAATATCAAATAAGGACATGAAATACACACACGCGGTACACACAGAAACCGGTCAGCCGCACATACAGCGCGAAACCGCACAAAGCGAAGCAGCACAGAGCGAGGGAAACCTGTACCTGGACAAAACGCGCCAGCGTGAGGGGGTGAACGTTCAGAGCTTCACGCGGATGGATTCAAGGATACATTTAGTGTACTTGCCGACTCCTGACCACCTTCGTTCGTCCGTGTAACTCGGAACATTTCCCTGCACCGCAACTCCGGCAACTCTGCCAAGAAAACGCAAGCCCCATTAATCATTTACGTATAATTATATCTGCGGCCACTTTAATGACGTCTGTCACTGTCAATTACCCGCACCCAAATTAAACGTGCCATCCGTTTTTTTACTTTTTTTTTTACCCCGGACGCAATTACTAAGCCCTGAATAGAAATTCATAACAAGAGCGCTCTCGTGTTACAGCGCGCAATTGTGGTGTTTCGGCAACTTGGAATCGACCCCTAAGCTCCTGTTACACCATAGCGCACGCAAGCACGCACGCTCAGCCACCTACACACGCACGCTCAGCCACCTACACACGCACGCTGGCCCACATACGCACAACAACAACAACAACAACCGCCATTCGCCACTAAGTGGCGGTGACGTCACCACGACGCTTGTGCCAGGCTATGTGCACCCTGAGGCCACGTGAAGTGTCGAACGCCCGCTGGCAGGAGGTCACGGGGCAGACCCAGGTGCCACTGGTCGACTGACTGAGATGACTGGCTGATGCACCACCTGTGCCCCCTACTGTGCCAACCTGCTGTGCTTTAGCCACCCGGCGCTCCGCTCGCTGTTGTGAGCGTCGCTCCTCCGCCCTCCGTTGTTGTTGGAGGGCGACTGCCTCCAACTGCCCAGTAGCATCCTTCACGAGCCTCCTCCACAGAGGCCGATCTTGACACCGCTGGTACCAGTCATCGGCAAGTCCACTCAGCTCCACGTCCTCCTGTACCACATCACTCCATCTCTTCTCTAGCCCGTGCCGCGCCCGCTTAGCCCCCTCAATCCGGCCAAACAAAAGCTGTTTCGGCATGCGGTGGCTGGGCATGCGGGCTACATGACCCAGCCATCGCAGCCTTGCCTGCCGGAGGAGCTCACCGATGGGACCCTGCCCAGATCTTTCAAGGATTTGTGAGCTCCTCACACAATCCAGTCTGGTTAAACCCAGGATGGATCGTAGGCAGGCCAGCCTAAATGTTTCTAACCGGCGAAGATGTTCCATTAGGGGGGTCCACGTTTCGCAAGCGTAGAGAAGGGAGGGAATGACCGTGGCCGAGAAGACCTGAAGCTTAGTGCGGAGCGACAGACCAGGTAGCTTCCACACAGCGTTACGCAACCGATGAAAAGATATTGCCGCTCGACTGATTCGGAGTGAGACCTCTGCTGTTAAACTGGAGCCAGTCATAAGCACACTGCCCAGGTATGGAAAACTCTCCACTCTCTCCACAACTGCCCCATCACCGATTGGGAGTTGTGGGGGTGGAGTGTCCGATGGTACAAAATACCCAGGCAGGTGCTTAGTTTTGGTGGGGCTGATGGTAAGGCCCCACCTCTTAGTGGCACGCTCCAGTCTCAGCAGCAGCGTCTCCAACTCCTCCTCTGACTGAGCAGCTATTACCAAGTCATCAGCATACATAACGTGGTTGAGCAATAGGGAGCCATCCCTTGACCGCACCCGGGCGTCGATTAGCCTCCCATTATATCTGTACCATATGGAGATTCCCCCGGTACAGCTATTGAAGGCATCACGAACTACGTGGTCAAAATAGATGTTAAATAATGTGGGAGCCAGAGGACATCCCTGTCGCACCCCAAGGTGTACAGGGAATGGCTCTGACTCCCGGCCACGTAGTTTTACCCGGGCCCGCTCACCATCATGAAGGTCCTTAATGATCGTGAGCAGAGGGTCAGGTACTCCAAAAGCACGAAGAACGACCCAGAGCCCAGGCCTACTGATGGTATCATAGGCCTTGACCAGGTCAATAAAGCAGAGATGTAGGTCTTGTTGGAATTCCCTACACCTCTGCTGTAGCAGACGGACAGAAAATATGGCATCTGTGCAGGACCGCCCTTTCCTGAAACCGCATTGGGGCTCCGCAAGCCTCTCCTCAGCGTGCCTGGCAAGGCGATGCTGAATAATCCTTGCCAGGACCTTTCCCGGCACACTGAGGAGTGAGATGCCCCTGTAGTTGTTACAGTCTGTGCGGTCCCCCTTCTTAAAAAGGGGGACCACCAGGGCATCCTTCCAATCCTGCGGAACCCGTCCAGTGGTCCAGACTGTTGTTATGATGTCATATAGGGCAGTCTGTGCACAAACGCCACCCTCCCTCAGCATTTCGCTTGGGAGATCATCTCTGCCCGCTGCCTTTCCTGGTCTCAGACTCCGGATCGCCTTCAATACTTCATCAGCAGCTGGCACCTCAGCCAGCCACTCACAGGGGGTGACTTCATCCAATATTTGAGGCACCGCAGCCTCAGCAGGGTCATCCTCACTTTGTGCCACGATGTTTTCCTGGCTGAGGGATTTTCCCTCCCCCAGGACCTCACAGAAATGCTCAGCAAATCTGCGAACCTGTTCCTGGGGGTCGGAAATTGGATCACCGTTTTTTCCCCTAATGATGGTAATAGGTGTGGCGCTGCAGGTTACTTTTTTGATGGAGTTAAATAGAGATTTGTGATCACGGGCCACTGAGGCAGACTCCATCTCCTCAGCAACCCGCGACCACCACCCATCCTTGCAGCGCCTCACGGCTCTCCGAACCTCCGAGCGAAGGCAGCGGTAAGCCTCCTCATTCTCTGACGTGGGATTCTGTAGCCGATGACAGTGGGCCTGTCGCTTTTTCTCAACCATCCTGAACAACTCCTCATACGCACGCTCACTGTGCCACCTACGCATCCACGCTAGGCCACCTACGTACCCACGCTGGGCCACCTACACACCCACGCTGTGCCACCTACGCACCTACACTGGGCCACCTACGCTGGGCTACCTGCACATCCACGCTGGGCCACCGACGCACCCACGCTGGGCCACCTACGCACCCACACTGGGCCACCCACGCTGTGCCACCGACGCACCCACGCTGTGCTATCTACGCTAGGCCACCTACACACCCACACTGGAACACCCACGCTAGGCCACCTACACACCCACACTGGGCCACCTACGCTGGGCCACCTACACAACCACACTGGAACACTCACGCTAGGCCACCTACACACCCACACTGGGCCACCTACGCTAGGCCACCTACACACCCACACTGGGCCACCTACGCTGGGCCACCTACACGCCCACACTGGGCCACCTACGCTAGGCCACCTACACACCCACACTGGACCACCTACGCTGGGCCACCTACACACCCACACTGGGCCACCTACGCTGGGCCACCTACACACCCACACTGGGCCACCTACGCTGGGCCACCTACACACCCACACTGGACTACCTAAGCTTCGACGCTGGCCGGACCTTTAGCAAAATGTGGTTTATAATGTTCCGATAGTTCTTCATTATAGCCATCATCGGCCATTGTCTATCCACTGCTGGATGAAGGCCTCGTCACGCTCTTGCCATTCCATCCCCATTCCGCGATGCTATGATCCACCTCGCTCCTTCCCGCACTCGAACCGATCCTCGCTGTTCCATCTCCACCACGATGGTCGACCACTTCCTGGGTGCATTCCCTCCTTTGGCTGCCATTCCTCTTCCATCTGCCACCGTCATCATCTGCCAGTCACGATTTGCCCTACCCGATCTCGCTGGCTTACATTAAGAGTACAACTCACACGCGTCTGATTGGTATCCTGTTCCAATCCGTGTGTGCCTCTTGCTGGCTCTCACAGCGTAACTCTAGGAAACAACCGATGCAGGCTTCCTTGCACGCTTTTAAACTTTTGTTGCATGTTCTGAGTTTCAGCGCCAGCTCAGTTTCAGTGTCCACGCTTCTGATCCCGTGCAACCCGGTTGGCAATCCGCGCCGCGTGACATGGAATGCTGGGTTTCTCACGATCGAGTTCGGCTGCAAAGATATTTTTAAAAATCCACACAACTGCTGGGGCGGACAAGTGGTGGGGAGGGTGGGTGGGGGGTGGGTGAGGGTGGGGGAGGGTGGGAGGGGATGCTCTAGCAGGAACCAAGCAACCCGGGTTCGAATTCCGCTCACGGTTAACACCCAGTGACGATTATCTGAACCGGTCGTGGGCCTCCCCTAGGTCGACTCAGCCTCAAATGAGTACCCGGTGCGATGTGTAAACATCGCAACTGGGGGAGTCAAAGGCGGCCGGGCGTGGTGTTGGCCAGCCACTCCCTCGTGTTCCGTGCCGGCCTTCATCGGTACAGCACTTGCCCCTACAGTCTGTTAAGGCTATACGGGGGATCTTTGTCCTTGTCTTTGTCTAGCAACATTTGCTGAAATCGTTTTAATGCCAACTCTGCCCAACGCCAAACCATTGTGACGCCTGCACAAAAAGCGGCGGCAGTGTTTGTTGCAATTGCATTGTGAGCGGCAGGAAAGCGTAAAAAAATATAAAAATTAATGAAAACAAGCGTCAGTTTAACACGCACGCCTATCGAGACCAATATTATCCACAGCAGAGGTATTTGGGTTAGCTCGCGTAAAAAAATGTGTTCGTCAAACCCGACCACCACGTGACGCAGCCAATATGAGTAAGGTTTGTCACGAAAAACAAAACATGCCAATTAGTTACTACTTCAGCACACCGGTGTGTTTTAGAGTACGACGTTTCGCCGGTAATTACAAGCGGCCTCATCAGGCGACAGCCAGAATTGTGGAGAAATCCCCCTCCTTGTTTTCGGTCTTGAATCGACGGGGCTAAATGAGCGTGCAGACAGGGAGACAAACGCACGACCCTTCGCTGTACCGCAGCAATCGGGCCTCACGGAGAAGACGCTAAATCGGTGCGGAGTGCCGCCCGCTGTCAATCCGTGGTTCAAATGTCGAACGAAGACTGAATAGTGCGCTAAGAAGCAGTGACGTGAGCAAAACAAAATGCACGGCTGTGCCCTTAAGCATTTTTGCACCGGCCGGAGTAACAGAGCACCCTCAGCCTGGCTCCCAGCTGGGGGTGTGGGTCAACTTTAACGTCACGAAAACGGGGGGGGGCGCATTGGAACAATCAACAAAACGAGCGGTCAAACATCCTCGCGGCGCTGATGAACAAATGAGCGAACGAACGGGCGAGCGATTCGGCTTTCACGTGGCGCCGGGAACAGTGGCGGATTAAGCTAGTGCGGGGCCACTAGCATATGTTATAAAGGGGTCCTAAATTTTTTTAAAAACCGTAAATATGAAAACACCATTTTTTTACTTGCATCGTAAAGTAATTGTATGTTTTCATTTTGCTATACAGCCAGAAAATACGACAAATCGCTAACCTTAAACACGCAGTCGTTCATACAAAATTTAAGGCGGTATAGTACTATGGTAATAGAGCAAGTGCAGATTCACTGAACCGGAATTGATAGCTTGAAAGCATTTAGCGCGGGGCCCTTGAAAGTGCGGGGCCCGTAGCCCACTACACATGGAGCTACTTTTGCTACTCGGATAATCCGGCGTTGGCCGCGGAGGAAAATGTGAAAAGACAAACAGAAAAGTTGTTCAAGTCTAACAATTCCTTCTCGTGACCCCAAACGACGTGCGGCTACGGCGGCAAATACCTCCTCTGCACTGTTGTCCTTTGGTGCGTCGTCGTCCCAATTGCGCGCGTTATTTACGCAAACACCACCCTAGCTCCTGAGTGAGAACGCCGCTCAGCGTGTGCCGCGTTCCCTGGGCCAGCGCGCGGTGGGGAACTCAGCGGGAAGGGAACGCGCGGGCCAACTGCGCACACAAGAGGCGTGGGTGCTGCTCAGGACTTGCCCGGCGGGTGGACGGACGGGCGGCGCTGAGCAAACAAGCCAAAAGGAGAGGGCAGCTGGTGCGCGCATGTGCGACCTGTAACCGCCCACCCACCCACCCACGCACCCACCCCCCACCCACCCACCCACGCACCCACCCCCCACCCACCCACCCACGCACCCACCCACCCCTCATCGTCGTCGTCACCGACAGCCGCGTGGAAGATTCCCCGAAAGGAACGCGCGGAGAGCTTTGGGACGAGGGCATCGGCACGTGGGCGCCACGGTGGCTATGAGATGTTAACTCCTATGACATGTTAACTCATATGAGATGTTAACTCCTATGAGATGTTAACTCCTATGAGATGTTAACTCCTATGACATGTTAACTCATATGAGATGTTAACTCCTATGAGATGTTAACTCCTATGAGATGTTAACTCCTATGAGATGTTAACTCATATGAGATGTTAACTCCTATGAGATGTTAACTCCTATGACATGTTAACTCCTATGAGATGTTAACTCCTATGAGATGTTAACTCCTAGGAGATGTTAACTCCTATGACATGTTAACTCCTATGACATGTTAACTCCTATGAGATGTTAACTCCTATGAGATGTTAACTCCTATGAGATGTTAACTCCTATGAGATGTTAACTCCTATGAGATGTTAACTCCTATGAGATGTTAACTCCTATGACATGTTAACTCCTATGACATGTTAACTCCTATGAGATGTTAACTCCTATGACATGTTAACTCCTATGAGATGTTAACTCCTATGACATGTTAACTCCTATGAGATGTTAACGCCTATGAGATGTTAACTCCTATGAGATGTTAACTCCTATGACATGTTAACTCCTATGACATGTTAACTCCTATGAGATGTTAACTCCTATGACATGTTAACTCCTATGAGATGTTAACTCCTATGAGATGTTAACTCCTATGACATGTTAACTCCTATGACATGTCAACTCCTATGAGATGTTAACTCCTATGAGATGTTAACTCCTATTAGATGTTAATTCCTATGAGATGTTAACTCCTATGAGATGTTAACTCCTATGAGATGTTAGCTCCTATGAGATGTTAACTCCTATGAGATGTTAACTCCTATGACATGTTAACTCCTATGAGATGTTAACTCCTATGAGATGTTAACTCCGATGAGATGTTAACTCCTATGACATGTTAACTCCTATGACATGTCAACTCCTATGAGATGTTAACTCCTATGAGATGTTAACTCCTATGAGATGTTAACTCCTATGAGATGTTAACTCCTATGAGATGTTAACTCCTATGACATGTTAACTCCTATGACATGTTAACTCCTATGACATGTTAACTCCTATGAGATGTTAACTCCTATGAGATGTTAACTCCTATGACATGTTAACTCCTATGAGATGTTAACTCCTATGAGATGTTAACTCCTATGAGATGTTAACTCCTATGAGATGTTAACTCCTATGAGATGTTAACTCCTATGAGATGTTAACTCCTATGAAATGTTCACTCCTATGAGATGTTAACTCCTATGAGATGTTAACTCCTATGACATGTTAACTCCTATGAGATGTTAACTCCTATGAGATGTTAACTCCTATGAGATGTTAATTCCTATGAGATGTTAACTCCTTTGAGATGTTAACTCCTATGAGATGTTAACTCCTATGAGATGTTAACTCCTATGAGATGTTAACTCCTATGAGATGTTAACGCCTATGAGATGTAAACTCCTATGAGATGTTAACTCCTAGGAGATGTTAACTGCTAGGAGATGTTACTCCTATGAGATGTTAACTCCTATGACATGTTAACTCCCAGGAGATGTTAAATTCTATGAGATGTTAACTCCTATGACATGTTAACTCCTATGAGATGTTAACTCCTATGAGATGTTAACTCCCAGGAGATGTTAACTTCTATGAGATATTAACTACCTCGCCTGGTATACAGGTGGTCGTGGGTTCGATCCCAGCCCTGACGGCTGCTGTATATTTGGAGTTTGCGTGTTCAATCTCCCCGTGGTTGTGTATATTTTTATCCGGGTCCTCAGGTATTTCCTTCCACATTTAGAAACGTGCGTTTAGAGTATTTGGCTGCTTTAAATGTCCACATGAATATAAGTCACTTCATATTCTTAGTTTTTTCGGTAAAGTCACGTTGAAGAGAAACAACAAAATAATAAAATATATATAAAACAAAAAAATTCTCACGACACGACGTTTCGACCATAACTCAAACGGTCATCTTCAGGTGTGTGACCGTTTGAGTTATGGTCGAAACGTCGTGAGAATTTTTTATTGTTATATATATATTTTATTATTTTGTTGTTTCTCTTCAACGTGACTTTACCGAAAAAACTAAGAATATGAATTACTGCAGTCACGAAAGCTTTAAATCAAAATATAAGTCACTTCGTTGAGTTATCATTTGTGATAGCCAGGTCGCTTCTGAAAAACAGATATATATCTCTCAGTGGGCCGTCCCTGCTAAAATAAAAATTGTTCCTAGTTTTTTTTTAAATATATGCAACGCAAAGGTGCCATGCGCAATGGCTTGGACGGGACTCGCCATGGCTACAGAAGGGATGATGGTGGCCCGATAGACTAATAATTTGAACAACAATGAAGGTTGTTACGCACAGGGCCCAAAACTCTGAGCGACAAAGCAACAGACAGCACACTGAGGAATGTGTAAATAGACAACCGAGTTGACACGCGTCTCCAATTGAGACAACATTTGAAGGTAAAAAGAAAACGTGGGATTTTTTTTTTCGTTTTAGTACTTCTCACGCTCGCACTATTTTTGGTCCTCGAGTTGCACGACTTGGCCCGGGCAGGCGATAACAAAAAACGAGGAGCAGGCGAGCAGATGGGACGACAGCCGTTTGGGGAGGGGGGGGGGGTGGCACCTTTGAAGTTGCGACAACAGAACTAGAGTCACAAATCCACGCGGGCCTCTAAGAAGTTTGGATTTCAAAAACAACCTAAAAATCCATCACGTTGCATCGCCACCTTTTACGACAGTGCACACAGCCCGGCAGAGGCATTTTCATTGCAAGGGAGCTCATTAGCTGCAGCTGCAGCAGCAGCAACAACAACAACAAGACCACATCTCTTCCCGGTGTTTGTTGCTGTTGTTGTTGCTGCGAGGTCGTTCGGGATGACGTTGTCAGAGAGCTGTGGAGCGAAACGTCTGGGACATCGCGCCGAACGAGTCGGATCGCTCATTGGACGCAGACAAGCAACCCGCACTCGGGGAGTGAAAGAGACAAATATGTCGCCGAAAAAAAAGTTTCTCCTGCTTAGGAAACCATCGCAGATTCCATGAAAAACAAAACTTAGCCGCGCTCGCAGTCTGCGACGGAGGGCTATGACCTGAAAGCGTTCCCAAAGAAGCTCGCGAAGCAAAAACCCCGAAAGTAAAATTACGCCTCCTTCCCATATTAGTCCGCTCCACATCAAACGGACAAAAAAGTTGTTGTTACGCAGCCCATCGGCTGCACGGCCTCTCTGCGGAGAGAAACACGGAGAGAGAGAGAGAGAGGGCACATTATTATCAGCAGAAATGGCTAAATAAAGTGGGATAACTCTGGAGCGGTATCGACAGCCGGCTTGCTTGCAGTCACTCTGGTGAACTGCCCAATGTTTATATATACAAAAATAAAGTATTCTCTATTTTACCAGGGTAAGGCTCACTAAGCTATATATCTATTTTTCAAAAGCTACCTGGCCACAAATGATAGCTCAACGAAGTGGCTAATCATCACGTGGAAATGTATAGCAGCCAAACACTCTAAACGTGCGACGTTGATTCTAAATGCGGAGGGAAAACCCAGAGGACCCGTGGAAAAATCCACGCGATCACGGGTAGGACATGCAAGTTAAACTCCAAAGGCAGGTCTACAATCTTGTCACTGACATCCTTGGAGAGCTCTTTGGTCTTGGCCATGGTGAAGAGTTTGGAATCTGATTGATTGATTGCTTCTGTGGACAGGTGTCTTTTATACAGGTAACAAGCTGGGATTAGGAGCACTCCCTTTAAGAGTGTGCTCCTAATCTCAACTCGTTACCTGTATGAAAGACACCTGGGAGCCAGAAATCTTTCAGATTGAGAGGGGGTCAAATACTTATTTCCCTCATTAAAATGCAAATCAATTTATAACATTTTTGACATGCGTTTTTCTGGATTTTTTTGTTGTTATTCTGTCTCTCACTGTTCAAATAAACCTACCATTTAAATTATAGACTGATCATTTCTTTGTCAGTGGGCATACGTACAAAATCATCAGGGGATCAAATACTTTTTTCCCTCACTGTAAGTTGTTAAGTGATTTGTTTTCCTTTCCTAAACTTTGCACTCCTATCGTGTGTAGTTTGTTGTTGTAACGTTCTGACCTGCCCCGACTGGACATGTGTGAAAAAGATCTTTATAGCTCATCGGATTCCTCCTGCAGTATAAATGCAAATTCTGATTCTAAACCAGGTTCTCTATATATCTCTCACTCCCTCGTGTACCGTACTCTGTTCGGAGACGATCGCGAATCTCAGCCCCGTCCCACGAGACACGTGACACCGACGGCAGAGTGCACTACACTGGCCAGCGACTCCTCCGAGATTGTAAAATTATTTACATTGCGTTTCAGCCGCAGCTCCTGGCCCAAATAAGGAAATTACAACAACAACAAAACCCGTTCGAGATGTCTGCTGCCCCTGCAACCCTCACCCTGACTCCCTGTCCATCTTTCGTGCCCTTTCATTGGCTGCACATTTCGACCAGTTTCAGTTTCATTTATTTGGTGTAGCCCCTGTGAGCCATTCGACTCTTGAATCGGGTGCAACCGCAACAAACAAAAAAACAAAAACACGACCAAGAAAACATCTTAAAGTGACTATGTGACCGTGCAAGCAGAAAATCCAGGAAAAAAAACAGCAAAAATTACCAGAATTACCTACAAGATCGCCGCTTGCGCCTGCTACCGCGTCCTCAATCCGGCCACCACACCGTACCCAAGTTCTCCGCTGACGCCTTACTAAAGGTGCTTCTTTTCAGCTCGACATTTGACCAAGTCTCACTGGGGCAACTCTGTGCCTCTGAATTGCGTCCTTGGTCCGCAACATTGCGCGCGTTAGAAATTGCATGATTATTATTATTAATGTCCATAAAGCTATCGTCCACATTTTTAGAATTAAATCATTAGACAACAGTGCGAGATCATCGTCAGCAGTAGCGACCTTGACCTATCCACTGCTGGATGATGAAAACCCTCCCACCGGGCCGACGCCGCCTCTCACTGTCTCAGGATGCAATGATTATCCGTCGAGTTCCTGCCCACCAGCTGATTCCATCGCTCCATCTCGGGGTCATGGGTTCGACCTCAGGTTCCACTGGAATCGCTTCTGTGCACAGGATCACTCTCGTTAGCCTCAGCTCTTGCTCCACCACTCATTATATGGGTCAGCACATGCCCAGGGCATCCCTGTTTGGCCATGACACCCCGTCGCACTATCACAATGTCTTCTTTCGGACATGGTGAGTTAATTACTTCGCTTTAAAGGTGGCCAAGCGCCTTTAATCCGTTTCCAGATCCATACAAAAAAAATACAAAATCCTGTATCTACTCGTACATGTGACCATCGCTTTGACAGCAAGCACTACGGCACCACCTCTTGCAAACTGCGTTCTATGCATGTACGCCGAGCTTCTTTCGCGCCGTACGTTGCCAACCGCGCGACTCTCAAGCAACGAGTTTTCAAATCTCGATTTTAAAAGTGCACGGCTCACAGTGGCTTCCTAACATCGGAAGGAAACGGCGTCCTCGTGCGCGTTTAATCCGTTTCCAGATCCAGATAACACACACACACATACACACACGGACACACAACTCCCATTATCTACGTGCACATCTAACCACCACTTCCTCCCCCCCAAAACTCCACGGGGGGCCGCTGCCCCCCCCCCACAACCCCCCCTTGCCCCCCCCCCTTTCCTTGCCCACCCAGAAATCGCGCGCGTGACCTTCGCTCTTTGACCTTTTGCGTTGAACGCGCGCACTGTACGCGCACTGCATCGCCCCCCCCCCCCCCTTCTTCCTGTGTCGCCCCACCGGCGTCAAGGAAAGAGGGGGGCAGGGGGGGGCAAGGGGGGCAGGGGGGGCAAGGGGGGCGGGGGGGCGGGGGCGGGGCCTCTTCCTCGCTGCTGCTGCTGCTGCTGATGAGGTGGTGGGAAGCGGCAGTGAAAACTTAGCTATAGTACTTAAACTTTTTCCATTGTGTTCATTTAACAGATAAGGCCCACTGAGCTTATACAGCTCCTTTTCGGAAGCGACCTGGCTATCACAAATTGTAGCCCAACGCAGTGGCTTATCTTCATCACGTGGAAATGTAAAGCAGCCAAATATTCTAGACGCGTGATGCTGATTCTACAATGTGGAGGGGGAAAAACCGGAGGACCAAGAGAAAAATCCACGCGACCGCGGTGAGAGCGAGAGAGAGACACGCAAGCTCCAAATATACAGCAGCAGCAGACATCAGGGTCGGGATCGAACCCACGATCTCCTGCATACCAGGCGAGGTAGTTAACAACTCCTAGCCACCGTGATGATGATGAGAGAGAGACACGCAAGCTCCAAATATACAGCAGCAGCAGGCATCAGGGTCGGGATCGAACCCACGATCTCCTGCATACCAGGCGAGGTAGTTAACATCTCCTAGCCACCGTGATGATGATGAGAGAGAGACACGCAAGCTCCAAATATACAGCAGCAGGCGTCAGGGTCGGGATCGAACCCACGGCCTCCTGTATACCAGGCGAGGTAGTTAACATCTCATAGCCACCGTGATGATGAGAGAGAGAGACACGCAAGCTCCAAATATACAGCAGCAGGCGTCAGGGTCGGGATCGAACCCACGACCTCCTGCACACCAGGCGAGGTAGTTAACATCTCATAGCCACTTTGATGATGATGATGATGAGAGAGAGACACGCAAGCTCCAAATATCCAGCAGCAGGCGTCAGGGTCGGGATCGAACCCACGACCTCCTGCATACCAGGCGAGGTAGTTAACATCTCCTAGCCACTGTGATGATGATGATGAGAGAGAGACACGCAAGTTCCAAATATACAGCAGCAGGCGTCAGGGTCGGGATCGAACCCACTACCCCCTGTATACCAGGCGAGGTAGTTAACATCTACTAGTCACTGTGATGATGATGATGAGAGAGAGACACGCAAGCTCCAAATATACAGCAGCAGGCGTCAGGGTCGGGATCGAACCCACGACCTCCTGCACACCAGGCGAGGTAGTTAACATCTCATAGCCACTTTGATGATGATGATGATGAGAGAGAGACACGCAAGCTCCAAATATACAGCAGCAGGCGTCAGGGTCGGGATCGAACCCACGACCTCCTGCATACCAGGCGAGGTAGTTAACATCTCCTAGCCACTTTGATGATGATGATGAGAGAGAGACACGCAAGCTCCAAATATACAGCAGCAGGCGTCAGGGTCGGGATCGAACCCACGACCTCCTGCATACCAGGCGAGGTAGTTAACATCTCCTAGCCACTATGATGATGATGATGATGAGAGAGAGACACGCAAGCTCCAAATATACAGCAGCAGGCGTCAGGGTCGGGATCGAACCCACGACCTCCTGCATACCAGGCGAGGTAGTTAACATCTCCTAGCCACTTTGATGATGATGATGATGAGAGAGAGACACGCAAGCTCCAAATATACAGCAGCAGGCGTCAGGGTCGGGATCGAACCCACGACCTCCTGTGTACCACGCGAGGTAGTTAACATCTCCTGGCCACCGTGGCGCCCCATCCCACGGGATCGCAGCTTTTTTTGTTGACCGAGGGTGCTTCGTGCTACGCGGAGCTATGCAGAGATGATCTGACGAGTTTCAAAACTTTCAGCCGACCGCGTTGATTTCGCTGGCGTAAGAAAGGAAGCTTTAAAGGTCAGTAGCTTCCCAATGCGTTGCTACGGAGCATCATTAACAACTGTGATCACTTACGGCCGTCTGTATATCCGTTACTGTACGCAAGCCTCCGCCAAGCTATGTCTGTTTTGGGAGGTTGTTTAGCCATACTTCACCGTTTTCAGTTTCAGTTTTTCAGTTGCATTTATTTGGTATAGCCCTGTGAGCCATTCGGCTCTTGAATCGGGTGCAACCGCAACAAACAAAAAAAACAAAAACATGAACAAGAAAACATCTTAAAGTGACTATGTGACTGTGCAAACAGAAAATCCAGGAAAAAACAGCTAAATATTCCTGAAAAAGCACCGTGCACCGTGCTGGTCAGTGCAGAGTGGTGGTGGAGGCGGATTATCTAAGACCAATTCGGGTGTTACTCGCCACTGGTGTTAGCCGTGGTCGGGATTCTAACTCGGGTCGAAGGGTTTGTAGCGGGGTGCGCTACCTACCTTGACAACTTTACACTTAAACTGATAGGAACCTCCTGATTACACCAGCCCACAGGGGATTATTGTGTCCGTTCGTCGTCCATCCAAAAATGGGAGGGGTGGGGCTGGGTGGAGAGGGGAGGGTGGGGAAGGGCTGGGTGGGGATGGTGGGGATGGTGGGGCTGGGTGGGGATGGTGGGGCTGGGTGGGGGGTGGGAGGGGTGGGGCTGGGTGGGGAGGGGCTGGTCACCCCGTGGTGCCCTTATAAAACTCAACGTTTAACCTACTCACGCCGGCTTGTGCCCGCCCTCACAGTCGGGCATATTTGCGGAATACACCACGTGGTGCCGCCGTTGACCCTGGCCACTGACCGAGCAACCCAACGTTCCTACCAGCTCCCTCCGCAGGAATGTGTTTACCCAAAATGGAGCATTATGGGTTGTAAAATAATCTAAAAATCTGTGTTTGTCTGTCCATATAACCTTACAGTACGATGGTTGTTAGAGCCTGTCGACTGAAACACTTCGTTATGTTGACGTGCCTGTTTGTTTTCTTCTAACATGTTGAGTTTGTTGTTCCCCCATGTCAGTGCGGCTCCGTCTGTTGTTTCCGTCTCTCTTCCTTCATCTCTCCGAATTTCTTGTTACTCCCAATACTGCACAAACGTACGAATGTGCAGAATGTGCATTACGCATTCGGTTCATGTGTCCGGTGCGCGACACTTTGTGAGTCGATCTTGCCCCGCAGCATGCTGCGTGGCGCTTGCTCCAAGCCGTACCCTCAAATCTACGAGTCAGGGCCCCAACGATTAAATGGCATTGGCCGGAGCTACTATCCGCTGGCCGGTGGGGAAATTCCACATTCCTATGACAGAGGTCAGTCTCTCCATCCAGCAAAACTCTAACGAACAAAGTGGAACACAATCACGTACGTACGGTATAAACACCTCCAACCCCCCCCCCCCGCACCTCTGATTAGCACGGTTGGCTACGTACGGTGCGAAAGAAGTTCAACATACATACCTATAAGTCGCACCTCTCAGCTCTGACGTTCATCCTCGAAGTCACTTGTGGGTGGAACCATCAACCGTATCAGAACATCAACAGATCGCACCTCCTTCACGAATGTAAACATCAACCACACGAGCCGCAGTCGGAGTGCGATTTGTGGCTATGCAACGCGAATGTGACTGTATCAGAGTAAACATGGCTCCTTCAACGGAGGAGGAGCAACAACTAGACACACACACAACTCTCTCCTCTGAAGCCCTCTCTCGTCGAGGCAAGCATATCTCCACAAAGAGCTGCTGCTGCTGCTTGCCATTGTCTCGAAAGCATACACTGAAATAGTCTCCGTAGTGTAGAGCGATGCATTTTCGAATTGGGAAAAGTGACGCTTGATGAGATTGATTTGATCGACTCGATTTCTAAACTATTTAAACTTGTTGTTTAATTTTACCAGGTAAGGGCCCACTGAGCTATGTAGCTCTTATTCAGAAGCGACTTGACCACAAACGATAGCTCAACGAAGTGGCTTATCACGTGGAATATTATAGCAGCCAAATCACTATAAACGCATGTTTCTAAATGTGAAAGGTAAAACCCAGAGGATCCGGAGAAAAATCCACGCGACCCACGGCAGAGACACGCAAACTACAAATATACAACAGGAGTCAGAGTCGAGCATCGAACCCACGACCTCCTGCATACCAGGCGAGGTCATTAACATCTCCTAGCCACCCACTTCGACTTTCAAGACTCTTTTGCAAGGGCGACAATGTGGTTAACTATTGAGCAGTTCGGACCCTAACACACAATAGACATTTGAGATCTAAAAGATAGTTCAGTGCTGTAGTCCCACATTGCATGGGCGCCAATAACCAAAGGTAAAACGACAAAGGCGCAGCTCTGCATTTGCTCGTTCATGGATACAGTAGCCTTCATTCAGCGGCGGACTGAACAATGGCTGTGAAGTGTTTTGTTGTTGATTGCAGCATACTGCTCGCCCACTACACAGTCCTATACAGGCATGCTGAAGCATGTTACTGCAGGGCGAGCCATTGTGAGAAGATACAGTACTGCCAAATGTTTAATACGCACCTACAGCCATTTCTCAATCCACTGCTGGATGAGGGCTTGCCCAGGGCCGTGCCAGTCACAGGGGTTGTTTTGGCCATACTTCACCACGATGGTCAGTGCTGGTTGGTGAAGGCGGAGGCCCAGGGCCGGTTCAGATATCCAACCCAAGTTAGCCGTGGTTTGGATGTTTGAATTCAGGTTTCTGGAACTTACAGCGGAGTGCGCTAACCAATGCACCACCGCTCCCCCCCCCCCCCCCCCCCCGTTGTGAGAATATAGACAGAGACAGACTTTTGGGACAAGTGCTGTTTGCGAGTGCACCGATGAAGGCTGGCACGGCACACACGAATGGGTGGGTGGCCAACACCACGACTGGCCGCCTTTGTCTCCCGAGTCGCGATGTTTAACGCATCGCACCAGGCACTCGATTTGAGGCTGAATCGACCTAGGGGGAGGCCCAGGACCTGTTCACATAGCCGTCACCGGTGTTGGCCGTGAGCGCTAACCGCTACGCTGCCGCTCCCCACAATATATAACACGGATAATACAGTGGTCCACAATAGATTGTTTTCGGTATGATCGCGTAAGTACAATGTGTGTCGTTAAAGCCCTCCGCTACACGGAACACCCAATTGATAAAAGCCACGTGAACAACCGTGCCACGTTGTTATTATTCCAGGAGGAGGGTGTAACGACCCCGAATTTCACCCACAGAGCGATGCGCCGCCCGAAACGTCGTTTGCCAATCTCCATCAACACCGGTAGCCAAAGCGCCGCGTGCCCCCCCCCCCAAAAAAAAAAATCGTCCGTAGTGAAATGCAGCAAATCTCCCTAGACCGCAAACGTTTCCGTGGATTGCCGTGCCGCTGAAACCGCGTGGCACCGTGTGAACGCCGCTCGCGTGAAAGCTGACGACGTTGAGAAGAGCAGCAAATTCAGCGAGAGCATCACACCTCGCAAAACACCGGGCATCTGGCATCGCCTGCGATCAAAGTCGCCGCTTCGCTCTTTCTTTCACCCGGCAAAACAAACAAACACGCCTTGCTAAAGACAAAGGTCCCCCGTATAGCCCTTAACTGACTGCTGGGGGGAAAGTGATGTTCGCGAGTAGTAAGCGCCTATGAAGGCCGGCACGGCACGAGAAAAGGGGGGTTTGGATGGTCAGCAACCACGCCAATTGCAAGCAAAGGCAAAGATCCCCCGTATAGCCTACACGGGCTGTTGGGGCAAGTGCGGTTAGCGAGCACCTGTGAAGGCCGGCACGGCACACGAGGGGGTGGTTAGTCAGCAACCCGCCACCACCACAGCAGCCCGCCACCCCGACACAGCCAATCAGTGAGGGTTGTCACCTCAACAAAACGTGCCCAATTCGTTACTCCTACAGCACTCACTGGTTGCGTGTTGCAGAGTAAACCCACTACAACATTTACAATGATAGTGTAGTGTATAGTGTAGTGTGTAGTGTAGTATATAGAGTAGTGTACTAGTTCATTACTCACCGGGTGTGTGTTGGAGAGTAAACCCACTACAACATTGACAATGATAGTGTAGTGTATAGTGTAGTGTATAGTGTAGTATACTAGTTCATCACTCACCGGTCGTGTGTTGCAGAGTAAACCCACTACAACATTTATAGTTTGACTACCGTGACATTCCGCCAGTAATTACAACAACCATCATCATCATCATCGCCGGGCGGACAGCCAGAGTTGGCGAGAAACCCCTCCTGTCTCGGTCTTACATAGAGGGATACGCACGTACTTCTGTAAGTACAGAAGTACTTACTTATAAGTACAGAAGTACGTGTATAGAAGTACGTACTCCACCTTCACTCGCGTCGCGGTTCGCGCTGTTGCCACTTGAGCGAGAGGGGAGCTGTCAGATCGAAGGCGTTTGCCTTCAATGACAACCGCCGTAGGGGGGAGAGAGAGGAGAGAGAGAGAGCGGCTTGCTTGCGTCACAGACAGCGAGAGAGAGAGGGGGGGAGAGGCCCTGGGATCAACCCAACCCAACTCCTCCTCTTCGCCCCCCCCCCCCCACAAGCACACGGCGGGTGGGGGGGGGCGATGAAAGTTGGTGAGGGTGGTGTTCTCTAACCCACTCTGTGGGGAGTGTTCCCCGGCGATCATTGGTTACGTTACAGATGTGATCCGACGAAGAGCCCCCCGCCACCCGCTCCCTCCCCCCCGTATTATAGCTTTCGCAGACGATGGGCTACAGGTACTGTGAGCCCACCCCCCAGTAATGTTTTCAAAAGGAAAACAAATATTCTTAGCTCTTTGTTTCCCTTCAACGTGACTTTACCGAAAGAGCTAAGAATATGAATTACTGCAGTCACGAAAGCTTTAAATCAAAAGCAAAACAAAGTTCAAGGAAAATCCAATGTATTTTTTTTTTACAATGCTAACAACAAATAAAATTCAGCAATTCACAAATGAAATAACTTTTCACTCTAATCTCTGGAGGCCCTTCAGCTGACGGAGGGCCATTGCGCTGCAGCCCCTAAAGCCCCCACGACCTAAATCGGGCCCTGTGTGGGCCATGTGCTGTTCGCGAGCAGCAGAATCCTCGAACGCCGGCACAGCTCCACGAGGGAGTGGGTGGTCAGCACCACCACGCCCGGCCGACTTTGTTCTCCCCAGCGGCGATGTTCACCACGCACCGCACCCGGTACTCGTTTGAGGCTGAGTCGATCCTAGGGGAGACCCAGGACCGGTTCAGATCATCGTCACACTGCTGTTGGCTGACCGTGAGCGGGAATCGAACTCGGCTCGCTGGGTTTGTGGTGCGGCGGGGAGGCCACATTGCATCGTGCGCCTCACTGGACTCGATCGAACTCAAGAACAGAGCCGCAGTCAGGATGATGATCGATGACCCGGGGGCACTCGCGGATTCGCTCCGGTCGCTCGCTCACTCACCGGCGGTCAGTCGCCTCTCCGTCATTCTTACATCGCTGCTGCTACTGCTGCTACTGATACTACTGCCGCTACTACTGCTGTTGCTGCTGCTACTACTACTGCTGCTACTGCTACTACTGCTGCTGCTACTGCTACTACTGCCGCTACTACTGCTGTTGCTGCTGCTACTGCTGCTACTACTGCTGCTACTGCTGCTACTACTGCTGCTGCTACTACTGCTGTTGCTGTTGCTACTACTGCTGCTGCTACTACTACTGCCGCTACTACTGCTGTTGCTGCTGCTACTGCCGCTACTACTGCTGTTGCTGCTGCTACTGCTGCTACTGCTGCTACTACTGCTGCTACTGCTGCTACTACTGCTGCTGCTACTACTGCTGTTGCTGTTGCTACTACTGCTGCTGCTACTACTACTGCCGCTACTACTGCTGTTGCTGCTGCTCCTGCTGCTACTACTGCTGCTACTGCTGCTACTACTGCTGCTGCTACTACTGCTGTTGCTGTTGCTACTACTGCTGCTGCTACTACTACTGCCGCTACTACTGCTGTTGCTGCTGCTACTGCTGCTACTACTGCTGCTGCTACTGCTGCTACTGCCGCTCCTACTGCTGTTGCTGCTGCTACTGCTGCTACTACTGCTGCTACTGCTGCTACTACTGCTGCTGCTACTGCTGCTACTGCCGCTACTACTGCTGTTGCTGCTGCTACTGCTGCTACTACTGCTGCTACTGCTGCTACTACTGCTGCTGCTGCTACTACTGCTGCTGCTGCTACTACTACTGCTGCTACTACTGCTGCTGCTACTGCTGCTGCTACTACCGCGGCAACCGTTCGCGTGAACTTCACTCGCACAGTCCTTCACCCGTGTTGAGGACTCGCTTCACCAGAATGGCTCCTCGGCGTCACACGCACCGCGTTCGACTACCACCAAATACTGCCAGCTTCCCTCTCTCTGCTCCTTCCCTCGCACGGCTCGACCTCGGAATGTCCCACCTCCTCCTCCTCGTCCCGTCGTCTCTCGCCTCGTGCACGTGTGCGCCTCGAGGCGCGATGTCGTCTCTCGTCATGACGGGTTTGTACGCCCGTCTCGCCTGGCAGTCCGACTATCGTTCGTGATTCAGTCCGCCCTTCACTCAGTCCGCCCTTCACTCAGTCCGTCCATTGATCAGTCTGTCCGTTCATCAGTTCGTCCGGTGATCAGCTGGACCGTTCATCAGTCCGTCCGTTCATCAGTTCATCAATTCGTCAGTCTGTCCGCTCATCAGTTCATCAGCTGGACCGTTCATCAGTTCATCCATTCATTAGTCAGTCCGTTCATCAGCTGGTTCGTTTTTCAGTCCATCAATTCATAAGATCGTCCATCCGTCCGTTTGTTCGCTTTGCTAACGAGGGCGCCGTTTCCCCGCGATGAGGCTAAACACCACGGCTGGAATGTGACCGCAATTTTTATTTCCAGTCTCTTGCCTTTTTTGTTTGGGTCCCCTAAACGTAAGGTTTTTAGAATTCTTACCGTGAGTAATGGTGACGTGTGTGTTGCCGATTGCGCACGACAAAAAAAGTGAAAAAATAGAGATGCAGAGACCGCTTACTGTAACACAAACACACACTGACCGATCTAGATTTGAAGTTTTCGTGACTGCAGGGATCCATACTCTTTGGTTCTTTCGGTAAAGTCACGTAGGTAGAAAATAAAAGAAATTAAATCACGACGTTTCGATTGCAACACAAGCATTCATCATCAGGTGGGGAAACCACGGCAAGAAAATGTTTAATTTTATACCAGCAAGAAAATGTTTTGCTGTGGGTTTCCCACCTGATGACGATTGCTTGTGTTGTAACCGAAACGTCGTGATTTAATTTATCTTATTTTATACCTACGTGACTTTACCGGAATCCCAGTTTTAATTAGTTTTTGAAGATGATACGGCCGAGGAGGCTGATCTGTCTGTCTGTTACAGACGCACGTCTTATTCCACCGCAGCGTGACGCTCACCCGTTTCGTGTCGAATGAAAACAAAGTGAAAGGGACAGACGGTCAAGCTTCTTTTACATACATCTTGTGAGAGTCAATTGACACAAGATGTCTCTGCTGGAACAACGCAAGTTCTATATCGCTGGACCACCCACTGTTTGTGTGTGTGTGTGTGCGCGTGCCAGAAGCATCTCGTAGAAATATCCAGGATCAGAGGCAGCCTCGCTTGGTTTTGTCGTACGCATGCATGCGTGCTGAACTTCTTTCGCACCGGACGTAGCCAACCATGCTAATTGGAGATTGTTTTTGAACGCCTGAAATATGTCAGCTCTCCTATATGGTGTCCGTCGCGTTCGTTATGCAAAAATCGCGTTATAATAAATAACATAGCGGGGCAATTTGCAGTCCGCGATAAAAACGGTGAGATGCGTACGCAGGCTAAACAAAGACCGAGGCACGTGGGTAGCGTCTAGAAGCATCCAGCAGCATCCCAGCCGCCTTGTGCGGCGTTACACCAACGGCCTATTCCTACTCGCGCGACGTTGTTCCGTTCGCTTGATCGCGTTATATCCAATCCGCATCGGGGTTATAAAGAAAAAAAAGTATACGCTCATAATACATTTATCACGTTATATCCAATTCGCGTCAGGAAAACACGCGACGTCATAGGGGAACACACTGTACAGGGCTTCATTCAGCTGATGGTCGATGTAAAATTATCCAATATTTGTCATTAGGAATCTCAGAAAGCTTATCGGGTGGTTCTGATTAGGAACGGCTATCACTGCATGATTTCTTCTCAATTAATTTTTTAATCGGCAACCTGCTGACGGATCAATTCCATGCC
Organism: Petromyzon marinus; assembly: GCF_048934315.1. Taxonomy (NCBI): domain Eukaryota; kingdom Metazoa; phylum Chordata; class Hyperoartia; order Petromyzontiformes; family Petromyzontidae; genus Petromyzon; species Petromyzon marinus. The sequence continues at coordinate 6,663,079 of NC_133707.1, forward strand.
GATCGCGTCACGCGTGCGCGTGGCACAAAAACTCTGAAGTCGATGCCGAGATGAACAAGACATTTCAGGGCATTGTTGTGACCACACCACGTGCGTGGGCACACACACGGCAGTGGTTTTAAATAGTTGCGTTGCACATGAAGGGAAACTGCAAAGGTGCAGCGATGCATTTCGTCTGTGCAACTCTCCAGTCGCCGAGGTGAAAAGTTGCGAAGTTTTTGCCCAATCCGGGGGCACCGGTGGCTCAAACAAACTTCGTTAACTATATCATGGAGACGTCTTTTGCCAGTATCAAAGTATGAAAAAGAAGAATAGGTTTTACCCTCTCAGGCAATAAAGCAGGTGTTAAGATGTTCAAGCGCCAACTCGACATCTGTTTTAACACCTGTTTTGACACCTGTTTTGACACCTGTTTTAACACCTGTTTTAACACCTGTTTTGACACCTGTTTTAACACCTGTTTTGACACCTGTTTTGACACCTGTTTTAACACCAGAAAGGGTCACAACTCATTGTTATTTTTCATACTTTGATCGTGGCAAACAAAAGGCCCCATGACGTAGCTGCTCACCCCGAGCTATAAGTGCTCTGGCACGTGTGGCATTGTCTTTGTGCTGTCCGCCTTGTGGCGTCGTTCTCTGGTCTGACACTCGTGGTGAGACGATGCCATGGAGAGGGATCTCTCTAGTGTAGGCCAATCAGTTTCAAAGACAATGCCATTCATTATCAGAGCCACGTGCTTGTTTGCATGTTTTGCGTGTGGTTAATGCAGTACTTGGTTCCTTGCAAGAGGAATCTACTGGGTGTTTGAAAATCTTAAAACCTCGTGTTTTATTGCCAAAAAAGGGTAAAAACCATTCTCACTTTTCACTCGTAAACTAAACTCAAATATTATTCTTGGTTCTTTCGGTAAAGTCACGTAGAAGGGAGGTAATAAAATAATAAAAATAAAACAATAAAAGAAAAATTTCTTGCTGTGGTTTTCACACCTGATGATGATTGCTTGTGTTGCAATCGAAACGTCGTGAGAATTTTATTGTTTAAATTTTATGATTTTATGATTTCCTTTTCTACGTGACTTTACCGAAAGAACCAAGAATATGAATCCCTGCAGTCACGAAAGCTTTCAAACGAAATTTAAACTCAAATTATTTGCTCACACACCACTACCCTGCAAGAGGGAGCTTGGGAGGGCACCTACATGTGCCATGTTGGTCTGCTCTTCCACATCAGTCAGACGTCTTGGAATAAGAAGGGTAAAACCTATTCTTATTTTTCATTTCTGGCAATAAAATAGGTGTTAAGATAGTATTTGTTCTTTTAGTAAAGTCACGTAGAAGGGAAACAATAAAAGAATATTATTTTTATTATTTTATTGTTTCCCTTCTACATGACTTTACCGAAAGAACCAAGAATATGAATCCCTGCAGTCACGAAAGCTTTAAATCAAAGGCGTTAAGATGTTCAAACACAAAATAGATACCTCTTGCAGGGAATCAAGTCTGCATTAACCACACGTACATGCAAACAAACACGCTTCTGACAGTATACGCATTGTCTTTGGAACTAATTGAAGGAGTGGGAGTACTTTTAAATCTAGACTGAAAACTTATGTCTATAAAACTGCTTTTGTGTTTTAGTTTGTTGTCCCCCCCCCCACCTCCGATGAGCACGATTGGCTCTGTACGGTGCAAAAGAAGTCCAACGTGCACACAGCATACTCTTTGGTTCACGTAGGTATGAAATAAAATAAATTAAATCACGACGTTTCGGGCGCAACACAAGTGTCAGTCATCAGGTGGGACAATCACAGCAAGAAGCAATTGCTGAATTGCTGAATTGTTTCTTGCTGTGGTTGTCCCACCTGATGACGGACGCTAGTATTGCGCCCGAAACGTCGTGATTTATTCAATTTTCTACCTACGTGACTTTACCGAAAAAGAACCAAAGAGTATGGATCCCTGCAGTCACGAAAACTTCAAATCTAGAGCGCACACAGCACCCACACTTTACCCCACCACACGCGACCTGCACACAAATCACGACAGCGAACTCGTGGTGCACTCGACGTAAAAAAATCCCGACGGGCCAGAGACGGGGTGGATTTAAGTAACTTTCCCCCCATTCTTTCCCACCTCGCACACCGGGAGATGGAATTGAACCGGGGTGCCCTCGAGTTTGGAGGGTCATCGCGCTCGCCACGGCACGGTACGCGCTCCGTAATTCTCTGTTTACGCGTGCAGATGCTTTACCTGACGACGCACGCAAAAAAATATGAATGAGGCAGAAACATCGCATTTGTTTTTGTTTGCCGGCTTCAGCGATTCTGCACGCAACTGAACCCCGCAGGGCGATTAAAAATCAACAGCAGCACTTTTTGTTGTTGTTGTTGTTGTGCCATCTACAGGCAATGCCGTCCCTAGAGGTACAGATACGGCGATTCGGGGCAACTGCCCCGGGTCCTGTGGTTTGGGGGGCTGCCCCCTCCCCCCAAACTTCGACATCACGGTGTCAGATGATCAATCAATCAAGTATTTATTTCTATAGCACTATTACGTGCAAAAGATGCAATTCAAAGTGCTGTACAGGTGAAAAAAACATTGTTTAAAGACTAATTCGCAAGAACAATAAAAAGCAATTTCCATAAGCGACAAAATTGCATTATAATAAATTGCTAGCGAAGGCATATAAAAAAAAACACTATAAAAGCATCTTAAGTAAAAGCAAGTTTAAAAAAGTAATTTTTTAGCTTAAACTTAAAATTGCTTAATGTTTATGAAGCTGGTTTAGTTTTTTGGGGGGCCCACGTCTTGGGATGTGTCCCCCCCCCCCCTCCATAGACGGCCCCTGTCTACAGGAAAAGACGACCTGAAGAATGTAGCTGCAGGAGGCCGGTTGGCTCAGAGGTCGCAGAGGTGAACCGACACTGCTGAAAACCAGGGTGCGAACCCGGCAGATTCCCCCGTGGTTACATCAGGGCTCTCAAACGCAGCGAGTAGATAGTCTCAGAGCGGTCACTATCAATGACTTCTCACACACACGCACACACAAATCAGAATATTGTTATTTTTGTTATTTCCTTTGAACCTATCTACGTGACTTTACCGAAAGACCCAAGAATATAATACACAAGATTGATTTTACACTAGTCTGTGCGGACCTATTCGTGTTCTTCTCACTTGGTTTCCTTAATGCCTGCTTGTGTTTTCTCCGTGCTTCTCTCGTTTCCTCCCGTATGAAGGCAAACACTCATTCGTGGACGTGTCCAAACATCCCGAGAATAGTTTTGGGGACTCGGTGAGGATTTCCTGGGTATATATATAATGGAGACGGCTCAGTGTAAATATACGACATTGTTTCACAAGTACAGTATTGCCTAGGTACGTAACGATGCATTAATGAACTTTGATTTGTACGCTCATGATAAATGGATCAAGTGATGCGTGTTAAAGCTGATTGATTTTATTACATTAATATGCAAATGGTGTTTCATTGACGCTCGTGAGGAAAAGAAGTTACAAACAAGAAAATTAAACCCCACGCAACTGAGAAAATCGAGAAAAGGCAGGTTTGTTAATTACATTTAAAAAGTTGCAATGTACTCACAACGCAATCGAATCCTGGCGATGCGTAGACAATGCACCGACAGGGACACACAGTCCACAAAAAGAATAATTGATTTTAATTATTAATCTGACTCACGAGAATATATTGAGTCGCTGGCGTGGCAAGTCGGTGACACGCCGAGTAAGCGGGTGTGGAAGGGTCACAAGTGCCCTGGCGATTTGATGAATTTCCAATGATTCGTGGCCAACAATTGAAGCTGTACTATTTGTACGTCATTGGTGTGAATGCGGTGGCCGCTCATGGCCGCCTGGGTCACGGGAACCCGTTACACACAACACACGCCCGAATGGATCGTTAATGGATCGTTACGCACGTGATTCCATGCATGTGTGTGAAGCTTCATGTATATCCATCAATTGATTGATTGACGAAGGCCAGCCAGCCTCGGTATGTATGCTGAGCTTCTTTCGCACCATAAGTAGCCAACCGTGCTAATCTGGCCTCTCCGTATGCCGTATGGTGATGATGATAATAATTTACGCATGCATCCAGGAAAGTCACGCTGAATCTCAGAACTTTGACAGGAGGGCTCTGCAACTGGATTTTTATTTCAATATATTTTCAACCAATTTTTGAGGCGATAGGTCCATTTCCATCACTGCCGCCCCCAAGAGAAGGCGCCTCCTCGATGCCCACGGGGAACGGAACTTCGCAAAGCCTCTGCGGTGATCCACCCACCCCTCGCCTCCACATCACCTGCTGTATACCCCTAGTTACACTCCCTAATACCTGGAAACAAAGTGGAAAGGTTAAAGGCGCAGCCCTGCAATTGCTTGCTCACGCCATTGCTGGTCAAAGGGCCTCCGCTAGAGGGAGCTCTAGAGAGCCCTTGGCTCGAAGGTGTTTTTGGCCTACTCTTCTTATATTTTTAATTTTAACCCAGGTAAGGCCCACTGAGGTATATAGCCCCTTTTCAGAAGCGACGTGGCCACAGATGACAGCTCAACAAAGTGGCTTGTCATGTGCAAATGTATAGCAGCCAAATACTCTAAACTCATATTGATTCTAAATGTGGAGGGAAAAACGGAGTACCCCGAGAAAAATCCACGCAACCACTGAGAGAGAGAGAATATCCAAATATACAGCAGCAGGCGTCAGGGTCGGGATTGAACCCACGACCTCCTGTATACCAGGCGAGGGAGTTAACATCTCCTGGCCACTTTGGCGCCCTTCCTTACAAACTGGCCAGACGTCTTGGAAGAAGTGGAAGTACCCACACTTTATCCCACCACACGTGACCTGCCAATTGGCTAACTGCAGTTCCCCCATTAACGCTGCTGGGAGGACGGACACAGTGTAGCGGTTTCAAAACTCGCCCCATTGTTTCCACTGCCGCGCTGGAAGATCAAAATCGAACCGGCGACCTCTGGGTCACACGTTAAGTTGTGCTGAGGTGGAGCACCTTAAGTAGAGCCACCTAGTGCCGACCTCAGTCAGACTGAGATTGATGATTCCAGCACTCACCGATGCACCTCCCGTCACTCGCACAAGGGAAAGTCCGTCACCTCCACTATCACTCGTCTCTGGCTAATGCTACGAGCGTGGTCACTCTCCCCGTGAAACTTCACTCGTTGATTCGTCCACCCACGTTGGGGTCTCGGCCTACCAGGCTGTTTCGTCTCATCCACCACGCTGCGTGCAACCATCACACTGCAGGTCACAACAAACCCACCCACCCACTCCCCACCCACTCACTCTCCACACTGCAGGTCAAAACAACACTCTCTCTCTCTCTCTGCTTATTCCCATGCACTGCTCCGCTTCGGAATTCCCTCCTACCATCGTTTATTTTCCCAGGATCGTCGAACAACAATAACCTTGCTAAATTCAAGAAACACGCGAACATCCACTCTATCGCAACTCTGACCGCGCTCGGTGTTATGGGCCACCTGGCACTTTGTTCCTTCGAGCCCCGCTTTGTCCTGCAACAGTGACATTAACGAGCGTAACGAGGATACGATGCAACACCCCACTTGACGCATCGCGACCTTCTGGCGGCGTCGCACGAAGTGGCTAACGAGCCCATCGCGAAAGTCCAACGCATTGCAAATTGCAACTGCACGGTCACAAAGCACCGAGCCGGATCCCCTTCGCCTCCGCCGCCAGCCGTCCACAAACACGTGCAGGAAGGGCAAAGGTCAGGACACCCTGGCTGGCACATTTCCTGGCAGCCACAGAGACCTTTTTTTTTTGTTTGAAACAAAACAACAAAAAATATCTGGGCCCAAGAGAGAAAGAAAGAGAGAGAGAGAGAAAATACCCCCAGCTCTCTTTGAAACGAGAACACAAGATGCACAAATACTGAACTCTATTTAAGACTGAAAGAGGAGCATTTATTCACAACTGTGGCTCTCCGCCTGTTGATGCTATTTGTAATTACTGGCGAAACATCACGGTACTCAAATTGTAAATGTTGTAGTGGGTTTACTCTCCAACACACAACCGGTGAGTGATGAACTTGTGAACTACACTATACACTACACTATACACGACACTATCATTGTAAATGTTGTCGTGGGTTTACTCTCCAACACACAACCGGTGAGTGATGAACTTGTATACTACACTATACACTACACTATACACGACACTATCATTGTAAATGTTGTCGTGGGTTTACTCTCCAACACACAACCGGTGAGTGATGAACTTGTATACTACACTATACACTACACTATACACGACACTATCATTGTAAATGTTGTCGTGGGTTTACTCTCCAACACACAACCGGTGAGTGATGAACTTGTATACTACACTATACACTACACTGTACACGACACTATCATTGTAAATGTTGTCGTGGGTTTACTCTCCAACACACAACCGGTGTGCTCTACTAGTACAGTAACGAATTGCCATGTTTTGTTTACGTGACAAATCTTACTAATTGGCTGTGTCGGGTGGTAGCAGGTTTAACGACACATTTATATTTACGCGATCTAACCCAAAAAGCTCTATTATGGACTCAACTAAACTATTAACTATTTTGTATTTTACCAGGTAAGGCCCACTGAGCTACATAGCTCTTTTTCACAAGCGACCTGGCTACAAATTATAGCTTAACGAAGTAGCTTATCATCATGTGGACATTCATAGCAGTAACCGAATGCTCTGGACGAGTGATGTTGAGTCTAAACGTGGAGGCAAAATCCGGAGAGCCCGGAGAAAGATCTACTCGACCACGGGGAGAGAGACACCGCAAACTCCAAATATACAGCAGCAGCAGGCGTCAGAGTCTAGATCGAACCCACCACGATCTCCTTCATACCAGGCGAGGTAGTTAATATATCCTCGCCACCGTGATGATGATGATGATGAGAGAGAGACACGCAAACTCCAAATATTCAGCAGCACGCGTCAGAGTCTAGATCGAACCCACCACGACCTCCTGCGTACCGGGCGAGGGAGTTAACATCTCCTAGCCACCGCACACATTGGCGGGGCAACAATCATTATAGAACATTGGAGAGCGGCCGAAGAGTCGCGACGATTTCTCCCGCTCCTCGCCTCCAGCCGAGTTCACGGCTCCGGCTCTCATCAATCGCGCCCGTCCGCCCGACACAATCACACAGCTAGCGCGGGGCGCTCCGCGTTGGCATTTGCTACGTGAAATGTAAACAAAAAAAGATTGCGGTGCAGCCCTGAATCTGCTTTGCTCTACCCCAGCGTTCTTCACTCATTTTCAGAGGCGGCGGGGGCACTTTGGCCGATAAGACATCATCAGGTGAGAGGGCCCCCACACTATTTGAAACCATTGGGGGGGGGCGTTTACAGCAGCACGATGATGATGGGGGGGGGGGTGTTCTCAACATTTGTGAATTGTAGGGGGGCCGCAAGCCAGGGACGACACTAAAGGCCACCAGGGTCCGTACAACACCGCGTCCACGACGCCGCTGGGCCGAAGGGCCTCTTGCCACTCGATTGAACTCTACAAAATAAGTGCAAATTATTAGAATTATTCGAATCTCTCCGGAGGGTGTATTCGCCTAACTCTTCCAAAGCTGGCCAAAGACGTATTTGAGAGGGGAAAAACACAACGGGAATACCGAGACACACTTATAATAATAATTATTATTATTCGTATTCACGCCATCACACGCGCGACACGCTGATCCGTCAACCGTGGCAAATCCACGAGCAACTGCTGGGGGGTGGACAGAGACGGTGAAGGGACAGAGGGAGGTGTGAGAAGGGGTTTCTTGTTGATCGAATAAATTTTCGTCGTTGTTTCAACTGCCGCTGCCGGGAGATCATCAACAAAATTCGCGCTTAAAGCTGAACTTTGGGTGGTGGCGCTAGCAGGATCGTCCCGCTTGGCTGTTCCACAGGGACGTGCTGCGAGCGACGACCGTCCCGAAGATACGTCCTCTCCTCGGCGTGGCGAGCGAGACCCGCACGCACAACAAACGCTTCTCGCAGCCTTGACCGGCGATTAGTTGAGACATCGGCAACAAATATAAAATATCATCGTCGTCGCCACGACCCATGGGCAGACAGCCCAGTAGGCGTCCACTGCGCTCGCCGCTCCTCGGTCAATGTGCTCAGTAGCGCCGCGTCTATCTGGCACCAATCAAGAATGTACCGTACGGATGCGATGTGTACTGATATCCTTCATTTATGTCTAACGACTTGCCTCCCTTTGCTTTCTCTCTCTGCCTTTGCATCCCGATCGTTATTTGTTGTCGTGTTTGTCGTCTTAGCTCGCTGACCCACCCCCGCCCGTCCCCCTACTCGAAACAAATAGCTCCGTAGCTCATCGGATTCCGCCCAGGATAAATAAAGATTCCGAATTTTGATCATTAATCGCAACGACGCAGATACGACTTAGCTCCACCAACAACAACAACAACGACAACGGAGAAATCGAGACTTACCATCGCCCCAGAGCTGAGCAGCGACAGAGAGAGAGCAGGAGGAGAATAACTTCAAACGCAATTGGCGGGCATCCTTTTTGCTTGGTTCATTCATAAAAAATGAAAGCCACCAAAAAATGTATTTTCCTATAGAACGACCACCGACGCCGCCGCTGCTTCTGCTTCTGCTGCTGCTTTCAACGCGCGGCTGCCTCGAGGCGCCGTGGATCCCCGTCCACTCGTTCCAATCCCACGGGGCGGATCCACGCTCCGGCGTTTCTGTGTTTCTTTCGCCGTCTTCTTTGCACTTTGGCCGCAGAAGTAAAAAAAAACACAACAGAGAGACAGAAATGAAACAGCCGGGGAAGTCGAACGAAAGCGATGACCACGACGATGCTGCTGCTGCTGCTGATGATGGTGATGACGATACAAAGGTTGTTCCCGTGGTCACCAAACAGCGGTGAGCTTGTGACAGGGCCACGCGCCCGTTCAGCCGATCCGGAGGTCCATCGAAGCGAAATTGAGCGGCCCAAAACTCCCCGAGGAGGAATCGTCGAGATCACGGGAGGCGCTCGGCGTGATCCGACTCAAGACTCGCGATGATCCAGCGCCCCCGCACGACGCTGGCCGCGTGCGGGTGCGAAAGAAGTTCGGCACGCGGTTGAGCTACGTACGGTGCAGAAGAAGTTCAGCACGCACGCAGCTCGCCTGCACTGAGTCTCAGTGACCTCGACGCAGCCCTTATAAACGACCCCCCCCCCTCTCTCTCCCTCTATCTGCCCCCACCCCGCCACCCTCCCCACCACGACTACCCCACGCGCCCTGCACCCCCCCGCAACTCCCCTCAACCCCCCCCACAACTCCCACCAAAGCCCCCCACAACTCCCCTAACCTCCACACAACTCCCTCTAACCCCCCCACAACTCCTCTCACCCTCCCCCCACAACTCCCCTCACCCCCCCCACAACTCCCCTCACCCCCCCCCCCCCACAACTCGCCTCACCCCCCCCACAAACTCACCCTAACCCCCCCACAACTCCCCCTAACCCCCCCACAACTCCCCCTAACCCCCCCACAACTCCCCCTAACCCCCCCACAACTCCCCCTAACCCCCCCTCCCCCACAACGCTCCTAACCCCCCCACAACTCCCCCTAACCCCCCCTCACAACTCCCCCTAACCCCGCCCCCCCACAACTCCCCCTAACCCCCCCACCACAACTCCCCTAACCCCCCCCACAACTCCCCTAACCCCCCCCCCCACAACTCCCCCTAACCCCCCCACAACTCCCCTAACCCCCCCCACAACTCCCCCTAACCCCCCCCACAACTCCCCCTAACCCCCCCACAACTTCCCCTAACTCCCCCCCCCACAACTCCCCTAATCCCGCCACAACTCTCCTAACCCCCCCACAACTCCCCTAACCCCCCCCCACAACTTCCCCTTACCCCCCCACAACTCCCCCTAACTCCCCCCCCCACAACTCCCCTAACCCCCCACAACACCCCTAACCCCCCCACAACTCCCCCTAACCCCCCCTCCCCCACAACGCTCCTAACCCCCCCACAACTCCCCTAACCCCCCCACAACTCCCCTAACCACCCCCCCCCACAACTCCCCTAACCCCCCCCCCCACAACTCCCCCTAACCCCCCCACAACTCCCCCTAACTCCCCCCCCCACAACTCCCCTAACCCCCCACAACACCCCTAACCCCCCCACAACTCCCCATAACCCCCCCTCCCCCACAACGCTCCTAACCCCCCCACAACTCCCCTAACCCCCCCACAACTCCCCTAACCCCCCCACAACTCCCCCTAACTCCCCCCCCACAACTCCCCTAACCCCCCCACAACTCCCCTAACCCCCCCACAACTCCCCTCACCCCCCCACATAACTCCCCTAACCCCCCCACAACTCCCCCTAACTCCCCCCCCACAACTCCCCTAACCCCCCCACAACTCCCCTAACCCCCCCCCCACAACACTCCTAACCCCCCCACAACTCCCCCTAACCCCCCCTCCCCCACAACGCTCCTAACCCCCCCACAACTCCCCCTAACCCCCTACAACTCCCCTAACCCCCCCACAACTCCCCTAACCCCCCCCAACACCCCTAACCCCCCTCCTCCCCACCGCCGAGGCCGCTTTCACGGCGAGGGGATCCCAGTGGGGGTAGGGAGCAGGAGCAGGAGGAGGGCCTCTGCCAGATGTTGCCTATTAAGTGCTCACAATTTCCTTTCTTTTTTCTCGTTGTTGTTGTTAAATCTGAGTTTATTTTATTTGTAACGTCGACGGAGATCTTACCTTGTCCTCTTTCAATTCATATGTCGCCTTGAGATTGGTAATTGCGCTGGCGCAGGACAGCAACAGCAGCAGTAGTCACTAAATCATTTCTCTTTTTATAAACCTACGGCTCTTTTTCGATGGATCTTGCGAGCCCATTCAAGTGTACGGATCTGTATGCAAGCTCTTTATTTGTCTATTCGAGGAGAGTGCGGGTGTGTCACGCTGACCCCGTGCCCCTAAAGGACATCTGTGGAAAAAGAGCTTCATAGCTCATCGGATTCCTCGTGCAGTCTCAATAAACATTCTGATTCTGACTCGCGAAAAGGGCACAGAATCGAAGCAAATGGAGACCGAAAATCAGAGGGCAGTCGAATCCGTGAAATACTGGGACAATGATTCTCAACACTGGGACAATTAATCTCAATACTGGAACGATGATTCTCAACACTGGAACAATGATTCTCAACACTGGGGCGATGATTCTCAACACTGGGACAATGATTCTCAAAACTGGGACAATGATTCTCAATACTGGGACAATGATTCTCAACACTGGGACAATGATTCTCAATACTGGGACAATGATTCTCAACACTGGTACAATGATTCTCAATACTGGAACGATGATTATCAATACTGGGACAATGATTCTCAACACTGGGACAATGATTCTAAACACTGGGACAATGATTATCAATACTGGAACGATTATCAACACTGGGACGATGATTCTCAATACTGGGACGATGATTCTCAACACTGGGACAATGATTCTCAATACTGGGACGATGATTCTCAATACTGGGACGATGATTCTCAATACTGGGACAGCAGATTCTTAGAAGCAGATGTAGTTTTCTTCCCCATATTCTATCACACTACCAGTTATAATAATCGATGGCTCGAGTTTCCTGGCTGGCTGCTGACTGGGCTACTCTGCACCCCAACAGTGACTTCTACTGTTAGTGGCTGTGGAGCCGTTGCCACCGAAACTAGCTGGGTAACTGGCTGCTCGCGGACTTTTCTCGTGGAACAAGGAAGAAGAAGAAGAAGAAGGTACAGGACGAAGTTCGGAAGGCATTTAATAGACAGCGACATCGAAGACGTGGAAGCGACGACTACAGAAGAGTGAAACTATAAAACGAAACTTTGTCTTTTACCAGTTAAGGCCCACTGAGCTATGTAGCTCTTTTTCAGCAGCGATCTGGCCGCAAATGAAAGCTCAACCAAGTGGCTTTGTCGCGTGGAAATTTATAGCAGCCAAATACTCTGAACGCGTGTTTCTAAATGCAGATGGGAAAAATCCAACGCGACCACTGGGAGAGAGAGAGACGCGCAAACTCCAAATATGCGGGCGTCAGGGTCGGGATCGAACCCACGAACCTCCTGCATACCCGGCGAGGTAGTCAACATCTCACGAGCTACAGTGGCTACAGGCATCGTCAGGGTCGGGATCGAACCCACGACCTCCTGTATACCAGGCGACACAGTTAACATCCCCGAGCTACCGTGGCATCAAAATGGACTGCGATCCATTCAAAATAGTTCCAACTTTACCTTTTGTGCTGCTATTCACGTCACTATTTCTCCAGAATCGTGTTTAAATCCTAGATAATGTTAAAAAAGCCTCACGATACAAACTATATTGGCATTGTACCATTACATAAAACAGCCAATCACCTTTGGAGTACATAATGATCGTGGGAAGAGCAACGGATTGCGTGCGCTCGCTCACTTGAATACAAATATTGTAGGAATAGGCTTTACCCTTTTAACTGGCACAAAAACTGACACCTTGTTTCAAGGCATCATGTTTGCAATAACCACAACACAAGTAGTGACTGCTTGTGTTGTGGTGATTGCAAACATGATGCCTTGAATAAAGGTGTCAGTTTTGGTGCCAGTTAAAAGGGTAAAACCTATTCCTATATCTTGTTACTGGCAAAGGAGGTCTCATAATACAAATATTGTGTTCATTCGGCTGCATGGGCAGAGGAGTGCATCACGTACAAACTTTGTACGTTGAACTTCATTCGCACCATACGTAGCCAACCGTGCTGATCCAACACAGTGATGCAACTACGCCCGCTTTGTTTAGATGTTACTCTCTTTGGAGGGGGAGAGGGGGAGGGGTGCAGGTTGGATGCGGTGATGTTGTAACGAGCAAGGCAGGATGAGCTGCACATTTATATGTCGCCGAGTATTTACGACTGATAAAACTTAGTTTTATGATTTGTACTGTATGCATACATGCATGGCACACACTCAGGCAAACGCAACTAATGAGATGATAGCGATCCATCAAGGTGCCTTCGTACGGATGTTGAACTTCTTTCGCACCGTACGTAGCCGACCGCGCCAATCGGAGATGCGGGATTAGAATAACACTGTGATTATATTAGATAATTAGACTCATACTGTGATTATATTAGATAATTAGAAAAACACTGTGATTATTTTAGATAATTCGACTCATACTATGGTTATATTAGATAATTAGAATAACACTGTGATTATATTAGATAATTAGACCCAAACTGTGATCATATTAGATAATTAGAATAACACTGTGATTATATTAGATAATTAGACATACTGTGATTATATTAGATAATTAGAATAACACTGTGGTTATTTTAGCTAATTGGAATCACACTGCGATTATATTAGATAATTATAATTAGTGATTATATGAGATAATTAGAATCACGCTGTGATTATATTAGATATTAGAATCGCACTATTATTATATTAGATATTAGAATCGTAATGTGCTCGTGTTTGTGAATGCGGCACGTGGCTGCCTGTAACCCAGCAGTGTGGAGGCAGCAGCGGGGGTTGGTGGATCACCGCACACAACAACAACAACACACTCACACATACACACACTCACACACACACAGCAACAACTGCCATTCGTCACTAAGTGGCGGTGACGTCACCACGACGCTTTTGCCAGGCTATGTGCACCCTGAGGCCACGTGAAGTGTCGAACGCCCGCTGGCAGGAGGTCACGGGGGAGACCCAGGTGTCACGGGCCGACTAACTGAGATGACTGGCTGATGCACCACCTGTGCCCCCTACTGTGCCAACTTGCTGTGCTTTAGCCACTCAGCGCTATCTTCATTGTGAGCGTCGCTCCTCCACCCACCATTGTTGTTGGAGGGCGACTGCCTTAAACTGCCCAGTAGCGTCCTTCACGAGCCTCCTCCACAGAGGCTGATCGTGACACCGCTGGCACCAGTCATCGGCAAGTCCACTCAGCTCCAAATTCTCCTGTACCACATCACTCCATCCCTTCTCTAACCCGTGCCGCGCCTTTTATCCCACTCGGTCCGGCCAAACAAAAGCTGTTTCGGCATGCGGTGGCTGGGCATGCGGGCTACGTGACCCAGCCAACGCAGCCTTGCCTGCCGGAGGAGCTCACCGATGGGACTTTGTCTAGATCTTTCAAGGGTTTGTGAGCTCCTCACACAATCCAGCCTGGTTAAACCCATGATTGATCGTAGGCAGGCTAGCCTAAATGCTTTTAACCGGCGAAGATGTTCCATTAGGGGGGTCCACGTTTCGCAAGCGTAAAGAAGGGAGGAAATGGCCATGGCTGAAGCTTCGTGCGGAGCGACAGACTAGGTAGCTTCCACACAGCATTACACAATCGATGAAAAGAAAATGCCACTCGACTGATTCGGAGTGAGACCTCTGCTGTTAAACCAGAGCCGGTCATGGGCACACTGCCCAGGTATGGGAAACTCTCCACTCTCTCCACAACTGCCTTATCACCAATTGAGAGTTGTGGGGGTGTAGTGTCCGATGGTACAAAATACCCAGGCAGGTGCTTAGTTTTGGTGGGGCTGATGGTAAGGCCCCACCTCTTAGTGACAAGCTCCAGGTTCAGCAGCAGCGCCTCCAACTCCTCCTCTGAGTGAGCAGCAATTACCAGATCATCGGCATACATAATATGGTTGAGCAATAGGGAGCCATCCCTTGACCATTGTATCAGTACCAGATGGAAATTCCTCCGATACAGCTATTGAAGGCTTCTCAAACTACGTGGGCGAAATAGATGTTAAATAATGTGGGAGTCAGAGGACATTCCTGTCACACCCCAAGGTGAACAGGGAATGGCTCCGACTCCCGGCCACGTAGTTTTACCTGGGCCTGCTCACCATCATGGAGGTCCTTAATGATCGTGAGCTCCGCAAGCCTCTCCTCAGCGTGCCTAGCAAGGCAATGTTGAATAATCCTTGCCAGGACCTTTCCCGGCACACTGAGGAGTGAGATGCCCCTGTAGTTGTTACAGTCTGTGTGGTCCCCCTTCTTAAAGAGGGGGACCACCAGGGCATCCTTCCAATCATGCAGAACCCGTCAAGTAGTCCATATTGTTGTTATGATGTCATGTAGGGCAGTCTGTGCACACACGCCACCCTCCCTCAGCATTTCACTTGGGAGATCATCTCTGCCCGGTGCCTTTCCTGGTCTCAGACTCCAGATCGCCTTAAGTACTTCCTCAACAGATGGCACCTCAGCCAGTCACTCACAGGGGGTGACTTCTTCTTCCAATATTTGAGGCACCGCAGCCTCAGCAGGGTCATCCCCACTTTGTCCCACGTTGTTTTCCGGTCTGAGGGATTTCGCCTCCCCCAGGACCTCACAGAAATGCTCAGAAATCTGTAAACCTGTTTCTGGGAGATGGAGATTGGATCACCGTTCTTTCCCCTAATGATGGTAATATGTGTGGTGCTGCAGGTTACTTTTTTGATGGAGTTAAAGAGCGATTTGTTATCACGGGCCATTGAGGCAGACTCCATCTCCTCAGCAAACCGTGACAACCACCCATCCTTGCAGCACCTCACGGCTCTCCGAACCTCCGAGTGAAGGCTGTGGTAAGCATCCTCATTATCCGATGTGGTATGCTGTAGCCGATGAGAGTGGGTCTGTCGCTTTTTCTCAGCCAGCCTGAACACCTCCTCTGTCAGCCAGGGTCTCTGGGGAGGTTTGAACCGTGTACCCAAAGCAGCCATTGCAGCTTCATTAGCCACAGTCCAAAACCTCGCCCATTTCCCCTCGACATCAGGAGGAGTGAGGGATGATACCAACCCCAGCCGCAAGCGATGATGAAATTTTCGCTTGCAACTTTCATCAGCGAGCTGAGACCATGCCACTATGGATTTGAATCGGGTTCTGGGTGTACACCCACCACCGGAGTGGAAGAATGGCAGGCGCATCTTACAGATGACAAGTCGATGGTCAGTGGGCAGATCAGCTCCACGGTAGGTCCTGGTGTCAAGGACATCGGCCCACATCCACTGTTCCATCACTATGTAGTCCAGCAGATGTACCCGGCATGCATCCATGATGTTGTGTGGATGTGCCGATGCTGGAACAGCATGTTGGTGATTACAAGCCATGGGCTGCACAAAAATCTAGCAGCCTCCTGCCATTGTTATTGAGCTGATCTGGCCCATGCCTTCCAATCACTCCAGACCAGGTGCCAGCATCATGGCCAACTCAGGCATTGAAGTCACCCAACAAGATGACTCTATCCCGAGGGGCCACTTTAGCTAGCACCTGTGACAGGAGGTCATAGAAGGCATCTGACTCATCGGTCTTTCCTGCATCCCTTCATGGATGTTCGTCTTCGGTGGGGGCATAAGTAACCACGACCACCAATCCTCGCCTCCGGTTGTTAGGAAGGCGAACCCAAAGTAGCCCGGGACTTACAGCTTCCCACACCTCACCGCCATGCTCCCACGCCCCCTTCATTATTTTGTTCAGAAGAAGAGCCACTCCCTGTTGTTTGGCAGTCTCCTGCCCCGAGTAGAGGACTGTCCACCCCTCATGGTGGCAGGAGCCAGAACCAGTCCACCGGACCTCCTGAAAACCACATAGATCCGGTTGGTACCGGTCCAGCTTCCCACAGAGGAGTGGCAACCTCTCCTCTGCAGTGAGCGTTCGAACATTCCACGTGGCCACCCGTAGTGTTTTTTGTTGTTGTTTCTAGAGAAGCCCTGAGGATAAGGATTCAGTTTCCTGGCTCCACCAAATGGGGTTTGGCCAGGAGACGTCATAGACGCCTGTCTCCCCGTGGCCTCCGGCACAAGCTTATGAATGGTTTAATGGTAATCAATTGAAGGTGGAGTGGTTACCAGCCCCTCGCACCCGTCCAGAACCCCCATTTAGCCGCTGTGGTGGTTACAAACGCCACGAGGGGAATGGCCAATCTAAATTGGTCCTCCCCCCACGGCACTGCCCACCAAAGCGTTGCCGTCTGGCACCAACTAGGAGGTAGGGGGTTGTTTTGCCGGACACACACACACGCAGACACACACGCACAGACACACACGTGTTGGTGCCAAACTCCCATCCCGTGGGCGTCGAGGAGGGGACGTACCCATGACTCGCCACGAGAATGCGGTACAGCAAAACAATGTCGACGCCACTTGTTCCACCTGCGTGGGATACGTACGTCCGTCGAACTTCTTTCGCACCGTGCGTAGCCAACCGTGGTGATCGGAGGAGGTGCGGGGGAAGGACGACAAACCGAAGGCACAACGTTGGTAACCTCACACGTGTGGTTATTCTACAGGTGACCCGGTTCCCCTCCCCCCCAATCCCACCACGTGAAACACTCGTCGATTGCCTGAAAGCATCTTAGTTATTTTTTTTACTTAAAACTTTCATGACTGCAGGAATTCATATTATTTGGTTATTTCGGTAAAGTTGCGTAGATTAAAAAAAATAATGAAAAGAAAGTGAACAAAAAATAATATAATTTTGTATTCACTTCATTTTTATTATTATTATATTTCTATCTACATGATCTTTACATCTTAGTAATGTTTAGAGAACCCACAGAGCACGGCCACGGGCCCGCCGTTTGGCTGCTGCTGGTGCTGCCGCCTTCCCCGCTGGCCTGTCGGCTGCGCCTCCTGGCGCCTCTCTCAAGGAGGGCGAGCGAAGTGGCGCTGTGTGCCGCTGTGTGCCGCTGCCGGGGTGTTACGAGTTGTTGAAAATGTTGAAACGGGTGCGTTGTACAATTATCGAAACCGTTCAAATATGGTGCGCTTATACGGTGCGGTCCATTTGTCAATACACCGCTGGAATACAGGCGCGCGGGGGCGGTGCGGGGGGGGGGGGCTTTTACATCCGAACAAATAAACAAATTGAAGCGCTTTATCCGGTTCCAGATGGAGATTCACCAGCCATGGAAAAAAAAATCTGCGCAGCCCACGCACAAATAATGATGCGTATATATTTTAAAAGTGTCTTAATCAGCAACCCTTTGCAGGAATCACAACATGCTGTGCATGTCGAGATGAGATCACCATTCCTCTGCACATTCTGCATGCAGCTTTGTGATGGCCAACGGCTTAAAATAGCCGATTTATCGTGGCTTTAAAAACAATGTAAGCAGCAAACAGGGCTAAACTAAAACTTTACTTTTTTTTTACCAGGTAAGGCCCACTGAGCTATATAGTTCTTTATCAGAAGCGACTTGACCACAAATAATAGCTCAGCAAAGTGTGTTATCGCGTAGAAATGTATATCAGCCAAATACTCTAAATGTACGATGTTGATTGTAAACGTGGAGGGGGAAAACCGGAGGACTGGGAGAATAATCCACGCGACCACGGGGAGAGAGAGACACGCAAACTCCAAATAAACAGCGGGCATCAGGGTCGGGATCGAACCCACGACCTCCTGTATACCAGTTAAAATCTCGCCACCGTGGCAAATATATGCCGGCTTCAACTTTATTAGGAATCATCAGTACTGTATAGCCATGAACTTGTAGAGAGCAGCCCTCTTCTTCCCACACTGCTGGGAACCAATTCAGCAAAGCATGGTGGGGTGTTTTTTGGGCGCGCCTTCACAGCTCGCCGTTGTTGGCCATGGTGTCCGATGTTTCGCGCCACACGTTCCGGGACCTTTTGCGGGGATTTCAGCGGAACTAGCCGCACGTTCTCCCTCGGTTATCAGCAGCAGCCGGAAAACTTTATATAATCTGTAAAAGTGGGTGTCTAAGCTTAAAGACCATGCGGTTGATATCCCACCGTGGCTTAGGCGATCCAGAGTTCTGGTCAGTGTCGGTGGCTTTAAGCAGACGGCGCAGGTGCATTGCTGCGTTCATTTTACGTTCATCTGTGGGTTGATGATGTCACCGTAAAGTATCGATCATCTCTCGGGCGTTGTGCTCGGGCTGCGCCGCGTGCGTTCGTGCGGCATTGAGGCCCGACGTTTCGTCTTACACGCGCCGGGACTACTTCGTCGGATGGGTTTTGCGCGGAGACTCTGCGAGTGTCTTGCGTGCAACGGAAGCGTTCAATCTGGGGCCCCGGATGAAGGTTTATGATGGAGGCCTGAGGCTGACGGGAGGAAAGGGCCGAAGCGTGCACGATTTTCAGAATCTTAATTTCTGCTGTAGAAATACAATGAGCCGTGAAACTTGTTTTTTTTCTTCATCACGGATGTCCAGTTAGGGGGCAGGTGAGAAAGTTACAACGACAGTACACAAAAAATTATAGTACGTATTGCAAAGTAGAGGTAAGTTATGCAGATCACTTTACATAACAATAAAGTATGTACGTTCAAATTGCACAAGTACATCGATTTGTTATCTTGGGCAAGGCAGCAAAACAAGAGCAAATAACAGTCCCAAACCACACTAAGATGACACGTACTCTTTGGCTCTATTCGGTAAAGTCACTTAGGTAAAAAAATAAAACAACAAAAATCACGACGTTTCGGCCACAACACAAGTGGCCTTCATCATGTGAAGGGACCGTGCTGTCACGAAGACAGCGTAGGAATTAAGAAAGTCAAGCCAGGTTGCGTCCTTTAAGCTGTGTGGGAGGAAACCAAACGCTTTGACAAAGGAATTAGCATAAAGTGCTGATAGAGCACCTAACACGGGGGGGGAGGGGAGTTTACAAACGTTGTTTTGAAGGGAAATAAGCTGCTGTGAAAGTTTGGTATATCGCTACTTGGATAAATATACTGTACCATTGAAAATTAGTTTAATGTTTGGTATGATTTAGAACATCTTTCCAATGATTGCTTAATTTGAAACCATCTCCTCGGTTGAAATTGTGTCTGTGTTTGTAAATCTGAATTGCCTCGTGGACAAATCTCTGATGATAACCTATAGGTTTGTAAAGAACCTTGGTATCGGAGAACACTATATCGTGATCACCCACAGCGTTGTAACAGTGGTCAGAAGAATTCGTTCTGCCGTGTTTCAAATCTGATTTATGCTCGCGAATTCGGTCAGAGACATGTCGCTTCGTCTCCCCGATATAGCAATCACCACAATTGACCGAATTCGCGAGCACAAATCAGATTTGAAACACGGCAGAACGAATTATTCTGCTGTGGCTGACCACTGTTACAACGCTGTGGGTGATCACGATATAGTGTTCTCTGATACCAAGGTCCTTTGCAAACCTATAGGTTATCATCAAAGATTTGTCCACGAGGCAATTCAGATTTACAAACAGACACAATTTCAACTGAGAAGATGGTTTCAAATTAAGCAATCATTGGAAAGATGTTCTAAATCATACCAAACATTAAAGTAATTTTCAATGGTACAGTATATTTATCCAAGTAGTGATATATCAAACTTTCACAGCAGCTTATTTCCCTTCAAAACAACGTTTGTAAACTCCCCTCCCCCTCCCCCCCGTGTTAGGTGCTCTATCAGCACTTTATGCTAATTCCTTTGTCAAAGCGTTTGGTTTCCTCCCACACAGCTTAAAGGACGCAACCTGGCTTGACTTTCTTAATTCCTACGCTGTCTTCGTGACAGCACGGTCCCTTCACCTGATGAAGGCCACTTGTGTTGTGGCCGAAACGTCGTGATTTTTGTTGTTTTATTTTTTACCTACGTGACTTTACCGAATAGAACCAAAGAGTATGGATCCTTGCAGTCACGAAAGCTTCAAATCTAGAATAAGATAACACACACAATAAAGTAGAACTATCGATGCAGGGGTAAAGGTCAACGTTACAATATCATTACATATTGCAAAAAATACGAAGTCATCAGGCATATTTCAATATTTACAAATGTAGAAATGTATTCGAGTCAAGGTAGAATGGTCAAATATAAATCGCTACATTACACTAATTTCTTAAAGCATAATTGTGGCAAGGTCGTGAACGCTGCCACAGCGTTATTCTAAGCCAAATGAGCAATTGCCGATGCCTGCACTATCCTCCAACACGGAATGGAGGACCCACAACATACCAGGGGCGATGGGCCTGCATGCAACACGCGGTACAAATCCAAAGACGCACTCTCAAGAGTTGAGCGTCACCCGATCGGACCGTTGCCGGGGTCTCGATAGTAGCTCAACGGTACTCGCCATACCTCCCCCCCTCCCTCCCCGGCGTTCGATTCCCGGTCCCGTTGACTGCCTTCCCTGTTCGACTCGGCCTCAAACGAGTATCTGGTGCCGCGTGTAAATGTTGCACACTCGAAATGAAGGACGTGGGAAGGTGCTCCAAATCGAGGGCAAACACATTGATTGTGGTCAATCTGTAAAATGCAACAGCACGTGGTGTCACACGCAGCAATCCTCAACCGAGTCGCCATTAACCACGTGCCTGGTGTACAAGTCCGGTTAATCAATAACCCTGCCAGCCACCCACAGGCCCAACTCCGTTATCGCATGCTGGTGTACACACACGTGCATTGATGTACTGCACAGCACGTAAGGACTTTCACGAAACCACACTTTACTCCCTTGCTGCACGAGGAAATAATTAAAAGAGTGGTCCATTCCTAATGTGCCACATGAACATCAGCAGTGGGGTGATAAAGGCGGCCGGGCGTGGTGTTGGCCACCCACTCACCCACCCCCTCGTGTGCCGTGCGGGCCTTGATAGGTGTTCGCTGACAGCACTTGCCCCAACAGTCTATGAGAGCTATACGGGGGATCTTTGTCTTTTGTGTAAGCACCCCAGGTAGAGAGGCGGGTGGCCCCCTCTACCTAAACCCACCCGTCACAATCAGCACCCTCCCTGTCCCATGCTCCGTAAGAAAAGTGGAACTTTTTTTTCCAACCCCCCCTCCTCCCCTCCCCCCAGGCCAGCCGAGCCAGCCCCCAACATCTGTAAGCATTTAGTGCCGTCTGGGCAGCTTCGGGAAGGGGGTGAGGTAATGCGCCGTGTTGCAAACGCTGTGCCCCCCTCCCCTCCCACTTCTCGTCTGCCGTTCCTCGGCTAAAGATAGACCGCCCCCCCCCCAAAAAAAAACCCCACCACGACCCCTCTCCTCCATCTCCCCTCCCACCGCCTTCTTCCTCATCCCACTCGGTCAGCTTCTACCCCCAACCAGCCCCCAACCTCCACGAAAAACATGGAGAGAAAAAAAACGAAACCCGAGGGTCAACACACACACACACGTACACACTTTGTGTAGTACACACACACACACGTACACACTTTGTGTAGTACACACACACACACTTTGTGTAGTACACACACGTACACACTTTGTGTAGTACACACACACGTACACACTTTGTGTAGTACACACACGTACACACTTTGTGTAGTACACACACACACTTTGTGTAGTACACACACACACACACACTTTGTGTAGTACACACACACACGTACACACTTTGTGTAGTACACACACACACTTTGTGTAGTACACACACACACACACTTTGTGTAGTACACACACACACGTGCACACTTTGTGTAGTACACACACGTACACACTTTGTGTAGTACACACACACACTTTGTGTAGTACACACACACACACACACTTTGTGTAGTACACACACACACGTACACACTTTGTGTAGTACACACACACACTTTGTGTAGTACACACACACACACACTTTGTGTAGTACACACACACACGTGCACACTTTGTGTAGTACACACACGTACACACTTTGTGTAGTACACACACGTACACACTTTGTGTAGTACACACACACACTTTGTGTAGTACACACACACACACACTTTGTGTAGTACACACACACACACACTTTGTGTAGTACACACACACACGTGCACACTTTGTGTAGTACACACACACACTTTGTGTAGTACACACACACACACGTACACACTTTGTGTAGTACACACACACACTTTGTGTAGTACACACACGTACACACTTTGTGTAGTACACACACACGTACACACTTTGTGTAGTACACACACACTTTGTGTAGTACACACACGTACACACTTTGTGTAGTACACACACACACTTTGTGTAGTACACACACGTACACACTTTGTGTAGTACACACACACACACGTGCACACTTTGTGTAGTACACACACAGACACACACGTACACACTTTGTGTGGTACACACACACTTTGTGTAGTACACACACACACGTACACACTTTGTGAAGTACACACACGTACACACTTTGTGTAGTACACACACAGACACGTGCTCGCGCGCGCGCACACGCAGCTCCACACAGTGATGGTAACATAACAAATGTTTAACAAATGTTTCCCCGTGTAGCCTTAACAGGCTTTTGGGGTAAGCGCTGTTAGCGAGGAGCAAACCCTTCAAAGACCGGCACGGCACACAAAGGCGGTGGGGGTGGGACAGCACCACGCCCGGCCGCCTTTGTCTCCCCAGTGACGATGTTTACCCACACTGCACCAGGTACTCACGTGAGGCTTGAGTCGACTTCAACAGACACGCGCGTGCGTGCGCGAACTCGAACACAGAAGGGGCCCTCTGTGTGTCGACCACTGTCACTGTCGCCTTTTGTTACATTATTCCAAGGCCGTAATTATAATATATATTGCTCATAATGTCCCACCCCCCACCAATATATTGCTATAAAATAGATTTCTGTTTATATGATTGTGGTTATGGTTGTACTTTATTAATCCCTAATCTCTGCCATTACATACAATGAAACAAGGAAAGGTAAAACATAAAAAACAGAGTAATGTAATACAATACACTATTAGACATTATTGTAAAACATAAATAAAAAGTCCATCCTATGTGTTAGTGAATTTTTTAAAAACCATTTAGGCAGGAAATGGCAGGAAATTCATTTTCATATTGAGATTTTTTTCTGGGGGGGGGGGACCCCCAGACCCCCTGGAAAATTTGCTCCCCCCAATGTTCACTCCATGGCTACGGCCTTGCATTATTCGACGAGGAAATTCAAAGGAGACGAGGAATGATCGCGCTCTTTCCCAGCAGGGGACAGAAGGCCCGGTATGGATTTCAGGTTCCTGCTGCCCACGTCCGGCCAGCGTTGGTTGCATTGGCACAGAAGCGAGCCGCATACAAGCACACCTAATATAAGTACACCTCGTTAGTTGGTGATTGCTGCCGCTGCTGCTGCGTTGGGGAGTGCTGCATGCACAGCCCATGACGAACGAAAATTCGACACACTCGCCAATAACACCGAGGCCTTAAAAGGGGGGAAAAGTATACACGGGCCGACGTTTCGGGACACGGCCCCTACTTTCATTGCACGCCATGTGTTTTCTTTCCCGACCAGGCAGTGTTACTGACGAATGTACGTACTGCATGTTGAACTTCTTTCGCACCGTACGTAGCCAGCGGTGCTAATTCATCGGAGGGGAGTTGAGTGTTTTTTGGAACGAGTCCCAGTTCTGATGTCAGGTGATGTGGGTGTTTCCCCACTCTCGTGGGTGAGCATGGAATGAATGGAGGTTGTCTCTGTGTGTGAGAGCGGTGCGTATGATGCATCTGCCAGTCCGACCCAAGGCACCTGCTGCGTCTGTCCCGTGACCTCCTCCTGCCAAGCGAGCCTTGAACAACTTCACGTGGCCTCAAAGTGCACCGGGCCTGGCACGAGCGCCGTGGTGACGGCACCGCCACTTGTTGGCGAATGCGCGTGTCTGTTGAGGTCGACTCAAGCCTCACATGAGTACCTGGTGCAGTGTGCAGTGAACATCGCCCCTGATGAGACAAAGGCGGCCGGGCGTGGTTGTTAAAAACTCACGCGGTCCTGAAAGGTGCTCGCGAACAGCTCTTGCCCTAACAGTCTTGTTAACGGCTATTCGGAGCAAGGATCTTTGTCTTTGTGCCTTGTATGTACACGTGTGTGCATGTTGGCACTTGTGTCTTACAGTGAGGGAAAAAAAGTATTTGATCCCCTGCTGATTTTGTACGTTTGCCCACTGACAAAGAAATGATCAGTCTATAATTTTAATGGTAGGTTTATTTGAACAGTGAGAGACAGAATAACAACAAAAAAATCCAGAAAAACGCACGTCAAAAATGTTATAAGTTGATTTGCTTTGGTCGACCATAACCTGTATAAAATACACCTGGGAGCCAGAAATCTTTCTGATGGAGAGGGGGTCAAATACTTATTTCTCTCATTAAAATGCAAATCAATGTATAACATTTTTTACATGCGTTTTTTCTGGATTTGTTGTTGTTATTCTGTCTCTCACTGTTCAAATAAACCTACCATTAAAATTATAGACTGATCATTTCTTTGTCAGTGGGCAAACGTACAAAATCAGCAGGGGATCAAATACTTTTTTTCCCTCACTGTACATGTCTTACATGTGTCGTACATGTGTTCACATCAGCGAGGGTGTGTGCGCGCATGTGTGTGTGTGATTGTACTACACCAAGTGTGTACGTGTGTGTGTGTATGTGGGGAGCGGTAGTGTAGCGGTTAGCGCGCTGCGCGATGAACCTGGTGGCTCGGATTCGATTCCCACGGTGGTGGTACATTTCCCTGGTGGATGGGAAGGAAAGGATAACTTCTGATGCAGGCAAACTACTTCGGATATAAGCACACCTTCTATAGGCACCGTTCTGTGACATACGGCACCGCGCGTAGTAAATACCACGTGGAAATATTTGAAAAAAGAAATTTGCTCAAACTTTCCTACGTATTTGTTTCCCATCTTTAATTATATAAATTCCCTGCAACTCTAACCGCGACCAGTTTCGTGTCTTCTGGAACCACAGTGCAGCTGTGTGGGTGACAGACAAAAACCGCATCTTGAAATATTGAACATTTAAAAATGATTGCGAGGCGCGGCAGGGTGTGGTGCAGAACTAGAATAGAACATAGCTGGGTGTGGTGGTGATTTGCCTGCACGTGCTCCAGGGTTGGTGGATCACGCACAGATGGGTGAACCTCTGAACCGCGTGGGGGCATGGGAGTTGGTCAGGAGCACAGCGAGTGGCTTCGTAAACCCATGTGTGGACCTCCAGTGATTATTTTCATCTCATATGCCTGCTGGGGTTTCTCCGGGCTCTCTGGTTTCCTCTCGTACGAAGCCAGACTCTCAGTAAGACATTATTGCCCAAACATTCCAATGTAGCAGCACCCTCCTATAAAATAAAATGGTCTTGAGACTCTATAGGCCTCCCTGGTTTCCTCCCACATACCAAGCGTGGAAGAGTCGACCAAAGCACCCTCAAGGAAGGCTGTCCAGAGTTCCCACTAGCAAAGAGACCCTTCCGCCAGCGGTGTCACGAGCAGGCGATTACAGGGCTGCGCACTTGCCTTTTCCTGGGGTGATGGGGCTTTTGCCAGTGGAGCTCTTGAGCTTTGGAACAACGCTCTGCCTGTGCTAATTAGACAATTGGCATCGTTCGATGTATTTGAGTCTGTCTTGAAAACTCACCTCTGCAAACTGGCCATTAACCTCCCCACCCTCCGCCTATATGACTTAGAGTATGATTTAGAGTATGTTGCTGCGATAAATGTCCACAGGATGAGCCGCTTCGTTGAACTTTCATTTGTGGCCAGGTCAATTCTGAGAAAGAAGCTCGTAGCTCAGTGGGCCTTACCTCGTGAGATGACAAAAAGTGTAGTTGTATTTTTCGATTTAAAGCTTTCGTGACTGCAGGGATTCATCTTCTTGGTGCTTTCGGTAAAGTCACGTAGAATGGAAATAAAATGATAAAAATAAAACATAACAAAATAAAATTCTCACGACGTTTCGGCCACAACACAAGTAGCGAGCAGCGGTAAATCCGAGGCTCCTGATTGGACGAGAGGCCAGCGGATTAGCGGCACGTTATCTTTGATGTAGGGACCATAAAAAGGGCAGGGAAGGTAGGGGCAAGTCAGTCGTGTTCTGCTGGGGTCAAGGATCGGAGAAGTCATCGTGCCTGCCACTGGATCGTCCTTGAGACGAGTCGCAGCACAGCCAGGACTACGTGCAGCCTCGCCTTTCCACGGCCTCCTACACCTCGGAGTCGAACCGTGAGCACGCAGGAGAGAGGTGAGATTAAGGGGGATATCCTTGGGGAGCATGATTAGGGAGAGCCGGGACAGATTTAGTCCTGGACCACCGGGAGATAGGTTAGACCTGCCCTGCTGGCCCACACTGACACGGGTTAGTTTAGCTACGTTATTCGCGGAGAATAAATCGCTAGTAGTCAATCAACCGTGTCGTGTCGTCCCTGCGAGTACGGGGAAGAGTGTGCATGGTGCTGTGAGCCTTCTCGTCGTGGTATCCTGTGTTCGCGCACGAGCGTGTATTGTACCCGCGTGTGTGCGCTCGCCGCTGCGTGTAGCTCGTAGTTAACGTGTGCGCGAGATAGACGGGCGGCGTGCACGTGAGATTAACTCGTAGTAGCTCGTAGTTAACATGCGCACGAGGTAGACGGGCATCGTGCACGCGAGGTCACCCGTGCCGCCTCTGCTTAACGTGTGCGCGAGATAGACGGGCGGCGTGCACGCGAGATTAACTGTGTAGTAGCTCGTGGTTAACGTGTACGCGAGATTAACTGTGTAGCTCGTGGTTAACGTGCACGCGAGATTAGCTGTGTAGCTCGTAGTTAACGTGTACGCGAGATTAACTGTGTAGCTCGTGGTTAGCGTGTACGCGAGATTAACTCGTAGTAGCTCGTGGTTAACGTGTACGCGAGATTAACTGTGTAGCTCGTGGTTAGCGTGTACGCGAGATTTACTCGTAGTAGCTCGTGGTTAGCGTGTGCCAGAGGTGCACGGGCGGCGTGCACGCGAGGTTGTTCACACAGCCCTTTAAACCTGCTCCGGGGCACCTCCTCCAATCGGCTGCGCGCGTACGAGTGACGCCCCCTGCCCTCTGACCCCCGACCCCGGCTCCCGCGCGTGCGATTGGTGCGCGGCGCCGGGCAGGTAGCCGCGTCGAATTTTGGTGGCTAGGCGCCAGCCCTTTAAATCATGCCCCTGGTTATTCTTCCTCTTAACCTGGGGTGTGCGCTCACCCCCTGGCGGTGCGAGATGCCCTTGTCGGGGAGGCTGACCCCCGTCCCCTCGCTCACGTGAGATCCACTGCTCCCCTCTTCCGTGTCCTGGGGAGGGTTACTGCTCACCGACTCCCCTCCCCACCCCTTCGCTGCGTCGAAGGGGGGCGGGGGCATATGCTACTTTTGCTCCGAGTATATTGCGGCACTGTGGCTATGTGTGGTGAGAAATAAGATGACTTTAATAACAGCTGCGAGAATACAAACCCATTCAACTGCAATATACGAGGCCCATACAAGTCCCTGCCATTGCTCGTATTCACACAAAGAGCATTAATGTTGCTTCTGCTTCATGCCATCGTCATTCTGACAGCCCACGAGCCTGGCCAAACCGGACTGTCTTCTGATCCTCCGGTATTTGGCCAACTTTGCGGTTATTTAAATCTTACAGTGACACTCCCACGGCTTAATACGAAAATCCCACCTGGGCCCTCCTGTACATCTTCCCATACATGGAGCATTGGGTCAATATTTGGCCAACGTTGGCGTATTTACCGAGTTATTACGGACGCCTCTCCACCGCTACGGAATAATTAACTTGCAGATCATCAGCAGCAGCAAGGATTAAGCCACCTGCCTGATGAATGCCTCCCCACGCCGCCACGACCTCCCACGATCTTGCTCAACTCGGCGTGTCACCGCTCCGTGGATTTCGCCGCTCCTTCTCCCCGACGGAGGAAAAACCCCCTTGGAAGTGTTCCATTCCTTGGGCTACCACTCAGTGAATTATTGTTGCCAATCGGTCATCGTTCCTTTTATGGCCATGATGTGTCCTGTCCAAGCCCACTTACTTTTCGTAACAGTTTGATGTCATTAACCCGCGTGTGTTCTCTCATCCAAGTTTTCTTTATTTCTGTCTCTCAATGTAAGACCTTGCACTGAGAGACATACATCGTGTGTCTCTCCACGCTTCATTGTGCTCTTGTAAGCTTTTGTTCAACTTCCCCCCCCCCCCCCACAGATATAGGTGCTTTGGTGGCAAGATGTCAACTACCTCGCCTGGTATGCAGGAGGTCGCGGGTTCGATCCACACCGTGACGCCTGCTGCTGCTGTATATTTGTAGTTTGCGCGTCTCTCTCCCCTTGCTCGTGTGATTTTTCTCCGGATCCTCCGGATATTTTCCCTCCACATTCAGAAACACGCGTTTAAAGTATTTGGCTATTGCTATACATTACCACGTAATAAGCCATTTCGTTGAGATTTGATTTGTGGCCAGGTTGCTTCTGAAAATAGCTGTATAGCTCAGTGGGTATTAACTGGTAAAATAATAGCTTATAAGAATATGTTTGTTCCCCTTTTTTCCAGCAACAAAAAAACACCTTTTACAAGGATTAATATCTGCATTAACCACAATACTTGTGGTCAAAATGCAAAGAAAAAACACACTCTGATAATTACCACGTGATAAGCCATTTCGTTGAGATTTGATTTGTGGCCAGGTTGCTTCTGAAAATAGCTTCTTAGCTCAGTGGGTCTTAACTGGTAAAATAATAGCTTATAAGGATATGCTTGTTCCTCTTTTTTCTGGAAACCAAAAACACATTTTACAAGGATTAATATCTGCATTAACCACAATACTTGTGGTCAGAATCTAAACAAAAGTACACTGATAATATATGCATTGTCTTTGAAACTGATTGCGCCACACCAGAGACAGCTTTCTTTTGAGCCTCGTCTCAAACGGTGTTAGACCAGAGGACGCCAAAAGGCGTGAGCGTTTGTGTGGACGTCTTCGTAATGAGCAGTTTAAATAAACCAAGTAAGTGGCTCAAGATTAAAGTGCACTTTTTGTCCTGAATTTATTGCAACAGAGTCACAGCTCGCTGCTGAAAGTTTGTGGAGCATTCGTTGCGATATCTGGCCCCTTCCAGTGTGAAGGGACGTCACAGCGGCGCAAAGCAGTGTGGGTATTTGGGACATCGTGATGAAGAGTGTGCGAGGTACGAAATGGGAACTTTTTTTTGCTAGTATCAAAGTATGAAAAAACAAGAATGGGTTGTTAAGACTTTCTGGCAATAAATCATGAGGTGTCAAGATGTCCAAACACCAAATATAAACATTTTGCAAAGGATCAAGTTCGCATGAAGCACACACAGTACTTGTGTTGAACATGCAGACACGTGTGCTAGGCGCTAACTCGATCCCTGAACCCTCACCTGAAATCACAAACCATATCAGTAAAGCACCGCGCTCCCTACCCCCTAATTCTAAATCATAACCCGTAACACTTTAACTCGACACAAACGCTGAAAAAGAGTGGCTTCGCTTGACGTTTTATCAATGGAAATCCAAGGAAGGTCTATGATTGGACGAACCCCTGATCTAGAATTGGGATAGAAACGTCTGTGGGTACAAGTCATATCAATGCGTGCAACTGCTATTGGCTTGGCACTGGAAAACGACAAGCATTTTCTTGTTAACAAAACAATGCGACAATAAGCCTCCACATACCCGTCTCTCCACATAGAAAGAAATAAAAACCCTTTCCTCCACAACCCATCAGTCGCATGGCCTTCTGACAGTGTATAATTTCAGCAGCAATCGTTTAAGGACAGGGAAAACTCTGGACCTAGTGGTTTCGACACGCAGTGTCTCATCAGCAGTGCCAGGCTTCCTTGCATCAATGCTGGCGAACAGCCGACACTTGAGTTGTATGGGGGTCCCTGTTCGACGTCAAATTATTTCGCGATACTCAACTCAAAATAACTCACGAACATTGCGTGAATTCAAAAATGTCGTCTGCTTATACTCCCAATATAGTATTATATTCTCACACCGCTACGCCAATGATAATGATGGAACTGTTAACTGTGTGTCGCCACCTGCTGTATATATGTTGACGATTTGCAGTCTTTATAGAAGAGAGGCGAACTGAGAGCTTTTATATTCTTTGGGTATTTCGGTAAAGTCACGAAGAACAAAATATTTTTTTTGTTCTACGTGACTTTACCGAAAGACGCAAAGAATATAAATTCCTGCAGGCACAAAAGCTTTAAGTCAAAACTGAGAACTTCGTTGAATACAGGGTGGTCCAAACGTCAGGACACAATGGGCTATTGTATTTATTTTAACTCATCACAAAGGGTAATTTTTCTTCTTGGTTTTTTCGGTAAAGTCACGTATTTCCCTTCTACTTGGTGACTTTACCGAAAGAACCAAGAAGATGAATCCCTGCAGTCACGAAAGCTTTAAATCGAAATTCAAAGGGTAATTTTTATTTATTTTAACAAATGTTCAAACTGGCTTCCGTTAACATTAACGCGTGCATGGATGATCTTTTGCAATTAATTCAGGACATTAAAAAAGAGAGTGTTACAGCTGTGTAACCTTCGAACATTAATCAATTACGTTTTGTGTAAATTTGATCAGGGTTCTTGGTCGAGTTTTATAAATGATGGATATGAGTTGACCCCACAGGAAGGAGAATAAAAATATAGTAAAATAATAAAGATAACAGATAAAATATGAACTTGTATAATCAACTATTCAACTATTTTAATGCCAGTGTTAAAATAAATTAAATAACCCCTTTGGGTCCTGAATTTTGGGCCACCCTGTACACGGTACAATAGAACCATCAACGCTTCACAACAGAAAAGTGATCGATGGTGTGTGGAGCGGTCGTGGCGAGCGCGCTGCGCAATGCACCCGGCTACCCGAGTTCGATTCCCGCTCACGGCCACCAACACCGGTGACGATTATCTGAACCGGTCCTGAGCCTCCCCTAGGTCGACTCAGCCTCAAATGAGCATCTGGTAAGGTGTGTAAAAACATCGCCACTCGGGAAACAATTGCGGCCGGGCGTGGTGCTTGCCACTTAGGGGCCGTCCATAAATGACGTCACGCGATTTTGGACGACTTTTTTACCGCCCCCCCCTCGTCACACGGCGTCACAAAAAGTCAGACCCGCCCCCCCCCTCAAATATGACGTCACAAAGCTCTGCCCCCCCCCAAAAAAAACATGCTTCAAATCGCTTTAAACTATTGTCATTGTAGTGCGTATTTAATGTGGCGCTGCACTATGATGTTGTAGGAGAAAACATTAAAAAGTATATTTAATTAAGTAGAACGTGTTGTCTATATTTATTTAAAGTTGCGCATTTTGATGTGACGTCACATTCCTCACCCCTCCCCCAGGTGCGTGACGTCATTTATGGACGGCCCCTTACCCCCGTGTCGGCCTTCGTAGGTGCTCCTCGCGAACAAAGCGTTCTTCAGTTTAACGCGTAGCCTTTCGCGACCAATATCATCCATAACGCAGGGTTGCCTGACGATGCTAGTTGTGATTACTGGCGAAACGTCGTACTCAAGATTGTAAATGTCGTGGCTTTGCTATCCAACACACCGGTGTGCTGTACTAGTAAAGAATCGGCACGTTTCTGTTCACGTGACAACCCTTACGAGTTGGCTGCGTCGGGTGGTGGCGGGTTTAACGACACAT
This sequence comes from Petromyzon marinus, assembly GCF_048934315.1. NCBI lineage: Eukaryota > Metazoa > Chordata > Hyperoartia > Petromyzontiformes > Petromyzontidae > Petromyzon > Petromyzon marinus. The sequence continues at coordinate 6,695,547 of NC_133707.1, forward strand.
TCATATATTTACGCGATCTAACCCAAAACACCTGTATTACAGCGTTTGTCACTAATTTCAGAGGGGGGGGGGAGGGGGCGTGAACTTTGGCCGATAAGACATCATCAGTGCGTGAGAGCCGCCACGCATTTGAAACCATTGCTGGGGGTTGATAACAGCACGATGATGATGATGATAATAATGGGGTTCTTCTCACCATGTGTATTGTGGGGAGCCGCACTAAAGGCCACCAGGGGCCCCGTGGGCCTTGCGATGATGATCACTGCGCTACCCGGGGCATTTGCTGCAAGAGTCTGTTAAGACCGCACGGGAAACCTTCGATTCACTCTGTAAACGCCTGCCTCGCTGTGTAAAGGTTGCACACGTTAACGGCAGAAGAAGCGGTCACGTGCACACCACTCACATCTCACATCCAACGCGTCCGTCTTCAGCTCCTGGTCAGCTGTGATTAAATATAATAATTGAATATCCACCCACTTCGCTGGCGGGTCAGTGCGGGGTAGTGATGATGATGTCCGCCCCACGACCGCTTCGGATATCACTCGCCAATAATGTCAGCCGTGGCTGGGTAGGACAGCTGCGTTAATCACTGCGCAATCGCTACCCCAACCCCACCACCACCACCACAATTTAACTGTGCCATCGTTATGCTGCATCTGTGCTCAAACGCTGTGCTGTGTGCTTCTGTGTGTGTGCCCTGCCGCTGTTGTTTCCCGCTGATAGGGGGTAATTAATGGGACATTACGTGCGACTTAATAGGGGATCAGAAGCTCCCTTGGCCCCGTCTCTTGGCGACAAGCTTATATATCGGGTCCACAGATAAGGTAATGCCTCTCTCTCAAAGCCATCGCACCGGTTACCCAAATGAAAATACAGTAGAACCTCTATTAACGAAGCGAATTGGTTTCACAAAACCGTTCGTTTAGTGATTTTGGTCGTTAAGCGAGTATCGGAAATTCACGTTAAAGGCTTAATTCGTTCTGACAGCATCGAAAGTTACCCTTTTTCACCTAAAAAACGGTACTTTATAATATTTAAACAATGGATATGAATACATAAAGATAGTAACAGAAACACATAACAAAATAATTGAAACCTGGATAATCAATGCATTAATATTTACTATACTTACAATAGCCCGTCGTTAACAGGGGAATGGTCGGTAAGCGAACACATTGGGCTCTATGGAGGTACTACACTGCTATACACTACACTATACTACTATACACTACACTATACACTACACTACTATACACTACACTATACACTACACTACTATACACTGCACTACTATACACTACACTATACACTGCACTACTATACACTATACTATACACTACACGCCTATACACTACACGCCTATACACTGCACTATACACTACCCACTGGGCTCTGTGGAGGGCCGTAGGTAAGCGATTAGTTGTTCACAGGGGTAGTCGTTAAGAGGGGTTCAACTGTAAATGTAGCCGCCTGTGTAGTGATATTTAATTATACATAATAAAGGTTTTTAGGTTATATCGCGTTATTTATAAATGTGTCGTAACCCTCCACCACCCGACACGGCCAATCAGCAAAAAAGTGTCACGTTGACAAAAGACAAATAATTCACTACTTTAGCCCACCGGTGTGTTGAAGAGTGAATCCACAACATTTACAGTTTGAATACGACGTTTCGCTGGTAAATACATCCAGCATCATCGGGCAATTCGCCAGAATGGTAAAGCCCTCGCTTGCTCCCGGTCTTAAATAGAGCAGCAGGGTGACGTCATCATTTAACTCATTCAGGTGCAGTGATTTGAGGCGGAGGGGGGGGTATTGTAATTATATAATCGATTAGTAATCAGTCAATGGTTATGATTAGTAATGAGTTGTAGATTAGGAATTAGTTGTAATGTGTGTTAGTGATTACATGCTATGTTAGTAATCCGTTAATTAGTATGTGTTTCCCCTATAAGGAATTGTAATGTGTATTATTTAATAATACGCTTCCAGGCCGCACTAAGCCTGTAGCTGTCAGAGCGATTAAAGTTATTTTTATTCCTCTCAATTTCAATGGATTCTCTAATTAGTCTTTGCCAGTAATAATTAGTTTTACACAACACTGCAACATTATCAAAATCAATTGAGTGTCCTTGTTGACAAGCATCTTGCCGACAGTTGTGTTTGAGATAATTTCATATTTCTCTGATGTTCTTTTAGTCTTATGCTGATGTTACGTCCCGTCTGTCCAATGTAGCAGCTGCCACATAAACAATTAATCCGATATACACCTTCTGTTGATAATTTAGGTAATGCGTCTTAAGTGCAAGATCCTAGTTTTTGAATTTTGTGTACTGTACCAAATCTTACTGTAATGTTTTGCTTTTGCAAAACACGGGCTAATTTGTCAGTTACTCCTGAGATATATGGAATTGTTATTGTTTTAACAATCTGATCGCTTTCAGCAGTATTGCTTTGCGATCGTGATTTGGCATTCAGTGCTCTGTTAATTTGAGCATTATTGTAGCCATTCTGTCGTAGTGCGTCTTTAACGTGTTTGATCTCTCTCACTAGACTCTCACCAGGATCTTGTGTTTGTTTAGAATTTTGGAGATCTTTTTAGTAACGCCTGCTATATATGGTAGTGTGATGGTTTTGATCGGAGTATCAAGTGGTTGTTTCTGTATGGAGGGAGAAACAGCTTGGCAGATGGTACGGTCAGAGTATCCATTCCTTTTGAGGGTCAGATGTACATGTTTGAATTCACTGGTCAAGTGGTGTTGGTCCAAAATGCAATGAGCCCTGTGGTATAACGTTTTGATGAGAGAATTATTTTGCGTCGGGTGGTGGTGGGAATCAGGTTTCAAGTAGTTTCAAGTAATTCCAGACACCCCGCCATCAAATTCACCATGGAAGTGGAGAAAGATGGCAAGCTGCCATTCTAGGATGTTCTGTTTGAGGAGACCTGATGGTTCATTGGGACATTCTGTCTACAGGAAACCCACCCACACAGATTCCTACTTGAAACCTGATTCCCACCACCACCCGACGCAAAATAATTCTCTCATCAAAACGTTATACCACAGGGCTCATTGCATTTCGGACCAACACCACCTGACCAATGAATTAAAACATGTACATCTGACCCTCAAAAGGAATGGATACTCTGACCGTACCATCCGCCAAGCTGTTTCTCCCTCCATACAGAAACAACCACTTGATACTTTGATCAAAACCATCACACTACCATATAGCAGGCGTTACTAAAAAGATCTCCAATATTCTAAACAAACACAAGATCCTGGTCCGGTGCAATACAGTACACAAAATCCGTGACCTGATCCCTTCCGTGAAGGATGTCATTCCTGACTTACAGTACCCCGGAGTTTACAAATTGATCTGCACCTGTGGTGACTGCTATATCGAGGAGACGAAACGACATGTCTCTGACCGAATTCGCGAGCACAAATCAGATTTGAAACACGGCAGAACGAATTCTTCTGACCACTGTTACAACGCTGTGGGTGATCACGATATAGTCTTCTCCGATACCAAGGTTCTATGTAAACCCACGGGTTTCTATCAGATTTGTTCACGAGGCAATTCAGATTTACAAACACAGACACAATTTCAACCGAGAAGATGGCTTTAAATTAAGCAACCATTGGAAAGATGTTCTAAATCGAACCAAACGTTAAGGAATTTTTAATGGTATAGTATGTTCATTCAATTAGTGGCATCCCAAACTCTCACTGTAGTGCTAATGTATTTTTGATGCTATTTGCGAGCTTGCACAGCTTTACATTTTTATGCTAATTCCTTTGTCAAGGCGTTTTTTCTGTTTACCCACTCACAGCTTAAAGGAGGCGACCTGCGCTTGACTTTTCTTCACTCCAACGCTGCCCTCTGGACAGGTTGGTCCCTTCACCTGATGAAGGCCACTTGTGTTGTGGCCGAAACGTCGTGATTTTTGTTTATTTTTTACCTACGTGACTTTACCGAATAGAACCAAAGAGTAAGGATCCTTGCAGTCACGAAAGCTTCAAATCTAGAAATAATCCGACATGGTCTGGTGTCGTCACAGGTCTGTGGAAATGAGTAGATGAAGACGGTCGATGTTAATGGCTCGCAATCCATACACCCGCTCTTCAGATTGGGTTTTCCTCCAGCACGCACTCAACTCTCGCGCACTTCGCGGTATTTGCTCAAAATCTTTTTGCTTTGCCACTCGCAGATGGCAATGAGGCGGTGGCTGTTGCCAAGCTGTTCTGTCAATTGAATGTTTTTGAACGCTCTCAGGTCAGCTTGTGCCCTCTCAGAAAATAAACCACCCATCGCAGTTTGGAAAGGGCACTTTTTGTTTTTTCAATCCTCAAATGTATGGTGTGTTGCTCTTCCGTTTTGTTGAGGTTTAAAACTGAATGATTGACGAACCTTCCAAGTCATACAATTATTTGGTGATGCTGTTGGCAGTTGTTGCACAAACACAATACATTTTAATAAAAACTCAACAGATTTAATAACAAATAATTTATATACTTATTTTGTGCTATGAAAAAGGGGCGATTGCCAGAAACGTCGCCTACTGTATTTTTTAGGGCAAGGCAATTAGCGTATCAGAATCTATTATGGTTTCATGGAACCGATCGGCTGTTAAGCGACCAAACTTGATTTCCTGTACCCAACTTATTTACGTGATTTTTTTTGCTCAGTGCAAAAAAACTGCCGAAATAGATTCACATTCAATACACGTTGAGAACAAAGTTTTGCAATTTCCCCGATTCTTCTGATACTTTGGACACAAAAAACCCACTACGGTGTAGTATTAAACAGTGCGCTGCAGAAATTAGATTACAACCTTTATTGAATTTCGTTTGCGTTACATAGTTCTGCGACAGCATAATCACAACTAGGATTAGTAAAGGCTACTCGTAGCGTCTGGAACACTCAAGTTAAACTTTAATGCGAATAGCAAATCGTTGCACTCGTAAATACATTAATACAGATATATATTTTTTAAACCTACCCAAGGCCAACCAGACCTTTCTCACAAAACACACGTGACAAGACCTGCTATACCACGTGTCCTCAACTAGGTTTCACCCCAACACATCCGAGTGGATCTAGGGGTCCACGTAAGGGCCATGGGGCCGTTCGTGGGGTCACCAAGGTTTCCAACTCAAATCTCAACTGTCCGGCTGGCTGACATTACCGCCCAGAGTATTGTTATTTTTTTTACCAGGTAAGGCCCACTGAGCTGCTCGCTTCTCTTTCAGAAGCGTCCAGGCCACGAATGAAAGCTGAACGAAGCGGCCCATCACGCGTAAATGTACAGTAGCCAAAATAATTCCTCCGGAAAACCCGGAGGACCCGGAAATATATCCACGCGCCCACCGAGAGAACACGCAAACTCCAAATATACAGCATGCGTCAGGGTTGGGATCGAACCCACTACCTCCTGACATGCCAGGCGAGGGAGGTTACTTCTCACTACCGCAGTGCAAATGCGGTCCAATATTTAACCCTTGTTAATGAGAAGTCCTGGGAAACAAAAATTGACAATCCCATTTCTCGACACTGAAACGCGTGAGAATCTACCTTTGAGCCCACTGGGTAGGGTTTTTCGCGGTTGTTCCGTACGGCTCTCCGATGTTTTTCGTGGGTCGTACCGCGTGCTGAAGGCACAATGTCCGACGTTTTGCTCCAAGTGCTGAGATCATGCCGAACAGCACGCGGTCCAACCCAAGAATACAACGGACAGTTAATCTACTTTGATGTCGCCATCTTCCCACGCGGGCTCGCTAATTGAACACAAGTATTAAAAAAACATTAGCCACTTTATTCACATGCTCTCATCACAACCCGACTTTCTGAACGATGAGCTTGTGGCGAGATGTTAACTACCTCGTGGGTTCAATCCCGACCCTGACACCTCTATATTTGGAGTTTGCATATTCTCCCCGTGGTCGCGTAGATTTTTCTTCGGGTCCTCCGGTTTTCCCCTCCACATTTAGAAACATCCCTTTTAGAGTATTTGGCTGCTACACATTTCTACACACTTGATTTCGTTGAGCTATCATTTGTGAGAGCCAGGTCGCTTCTGAAAAATAGCTACTGTATATCGCTCAGTTGGGGCTTATCTGGCAAAAGAACAAGTTAAGTTTTATTTTTTGCCCCAGAACACACCACCGTACGAGCCACGTGAAGAAATCTCAGCAAAATATTCCTTTTTTTTTTACCCCCGTCTTATTATCATCGCGTACATAACGAACTTCCTTTTACGGGACATTTCGTGCTGGTTGTGTTAAAACTCCCAGGGTACGGCAACGCCGCTGGCGGAAGGCTCACGGCGGCGACCTTTGGCACGCGCGTGGTAGAACAGCCTCCCGCACGTCGTTAATAACGAGCTGCTCGCGCGTGTTAGAACGCACATCTCTTCACAGAGGGGCACCCGATGCAGATGCTCGAAGCAACAAAACACCACCACTGGACGTGATGAATGAGGCTCGGTGCACACCGCAGTGGTTGGCTTGGGTCGAGTTTTAGACGAAGTTATAAAGTGATGTATTCACAGAGCTGTCCGGGGTTGGCCTCTGGAAAATAATGACTCTCACCCACAGACCCTCCTGGCCCCCCCCCCCTCCACTGTTATCCAGCCAGGAGGGTGGGCGGAATGGGGGGGGTCGGTCGCCAAAAATAATCATAATCAAAATGGTATTTCCCGAGTGAAACTCAGAGCTAAGAAGCTCTTTTTTTGGAAGAGCGACTCAGCCGGCAGACACCAAAGCATTCCACAATGATACATTTGAAAAAAATAATCAAATGAAGCCCTGTATATAGGTGAAAACATGAACAGGTATACAGGTACGTTAATTTTATTGCGGAAATGAAAGAGGTTTTTTTTCCTGGTTGTCGATGACAATAAGCGTTTAAGGAATTAGACAACTTTGCAAACCATACGCATTGGAATTAAGAACACGGCATTTTGCCTTTATTTGCGTCTCACGTGTCTGTGCGCCTCACGGGTGCCCTCCTTAACTGCCACCCTCGAAAGCATATCGATATAACCAAATGTCACCGCAAAGAACCAACGTGGATAATAATGGCTGCAGGAATGTCTGGAGATGAGCCCAAGATCAGATTCAGTGGTTGTCAGGGTCGTGGTAGAGGGAGGGGGGGGCGGTGACCTTGTACCGGTCGGCACGCAAACAGGGCAACAAAACCTTGCGCAACGTGGAACTTTCCCACATGCAAAACATCCTCCTCTGCACCTTCAGCCACACAAAGACGCAAATACACAGACGGGCCCATCGTGCCACGTGGTTGAAATGTATCTAAATTGGCTTTTAACTCTGTGGGGCAGTTCGTTTTGGTTTTGTTAAACCCGCACCCACATTCAACCTGGGACGCGGCACGCATGGGTCCGCGGTAGAAACGCGGGGATTTCGCCACACACGGCCGGCAGGAAACTCAAGCCAAAGAAGGTCCCTCTCGGCTGGTGGTCGAGTTCATCTGCTCCACGTCCTGCCCCGGCTCGACCCTGCAAAACTGTCCCTCCACATCCACCTCCCCCGCCCCTTCAGGCTCACCCGGGCTGTCACTGGATTAAGCCGTCAACGGATTTAAGCGCATTAGCTTCTGAGTAATAAAATACGCAGACCAGAGGTGAATTTCCAAGACAGTGACACGTGCTATTACGCCCAATGAGCTTGGGTCTACCCCAGCATGCTTTGCATGTGTCATGACATCACTACCTGGGTGCATAACGCGCCCAGCCGTGTTAAGACCATTTGAGATTAAACAAATTGTGGCCGTATGATGTCAGGCAGCGGCAACACTATGTGGAAACTGCATATACGGGTTGAAGCAAAGGATGTGATCTGCCGACGGGAATTCGTTTTTTTTCATGTAAACGATGTTTGTGTAATAAAATTGGCAAATAACGAAAGCTTAAGCAATTAAGTCATATTACTGTAATCCCACGTCCCTGTGTAATAATACAATAGTTATTGGTATCCCACTTCCTTATAAAGTTGATTTGGCTTGTATACAGTATTGAGTTAATAAATGGGCTTAATGTTCACGTGATGTTTAACATTGAGAAAAACCCAGTACATTTCCAGAGTGTGAAGGCCTTCAATTACTTAGCTGCTCAGCCATGCTTAATACGAGCCTCGATTTTACATGGACAGTTGTGCGCGCTCCCATCTAAATCCGCCCATTGCTCTTGTGCACCAAAAGCATCGCACACATCGCAGATGGCACTGAACAGGTGGGCTATGACAGTTGGGTTTAAGAAAATAAAATTACAATCACGACACTTTGCCATCATAGCCGGGTGGCATGTTGTTGGCGTGTGGCCATCAAAAATAAAGCGGCAGTTTTGATTGCGTAACAATGCCCAAATCAAATGGGTTCGGAACAACAACGTAAGTTATCGCGAGCAATGATTTTTCAACACAAAAGATTGGGCGGCCTCCCGTAATCCAAGCGCGGTTTTGCCGGGTCGGGCTGCACAATTTCCCTCTCAAGCTTTTGCCACGCTGCTGCTGCTGCCGTGGGCTTTCTGCTGCGGCGTTGAACTGAAGCCGATGCCGGATGCCCGTAGTCGTGCGTGGCGAGAGCTTGGGAGAATGACCGCTCAACACGCGGCTCAACTGGGAAAACCATTCTCGAATTAAAAAAAAAAATCCCTGAGCTTCGTTTAATTGGTTCATAATGCATAAAGAATTTAGGGATATAAGTGCTTCCTATTGATTACACTCGGGTCCTGGATCAGGTCGGTTACGCACAAAACGAGTTGGAACAAAGTCCTTTGTACAGCTTGCCGTTTGGGTACGGGTCAGGTCATGAACCGATGAACACAACCCGACACACAGCCGGAACGGTAAGCTGTACTCGCGGCTATCCAGCGGTACCCAGAGGAACCTGACTCAAGGCGAGACTATAGATTACGCCCTTTGCCCTCTGCAAAGGATCATGGGTAGCTTTGTTGACATGCACACATCGTGGTCTCAGATAAGCAAAACCTGTCGTCACAAACAGCACTCATAATTCACCTCTGCTGAACCAAAGCGTTCGTCTTAAGCAATGTCCTAACTTGTATATAGTTACGTATATGGTTACTGTGGCTGAACGGTGTTCATATGTACGGTATAGGGCAAGTGCAGGTTATGGAGATATTGCAAATGACTAAAGTAACCATCAGAATGAATGCGCTTAATGATTTATAATATATTACCCATGACACTGCATAAGTGTCTTCAGAACAATTACAGCTGTTAAGAACAAATGCATAAAAGATCACCAATGCACTGGAATGCTTAACATTTTAAAAACCAATATTTCACGCAAAATTAATGTGTATGACCACCGCTGATATCAGTGCTTTGAATAATCCGTGAGTGTGCTCTCATTTGTAAATTTGAAACTGGTATTTCCATGCAACATTTTTTTTGCCACATTCATAAGAGTCATACATTTTCAACTTGTCATAAAATACCACTTTAACAGGCATCACCATTCGTCATCAATTAAACGTCACAATCATGTCAATTGAATACACCGCACGCTCTTAGTTTCACTCTTTCGATCAGAACAGGAGCCACACAGAAACCAAAATCATCCCTCACTCATACCCTGAAATAAGCCACAGTTGACTTTTATAACACGTCACCACAATGTCCCTTTCTCGGGAAACGAAACATTCAGGATTATCACTGTGACCTTGCTGGCTTAGTTTCTATTAACAGCAGTCTCATCTTACAGAGATAGAACCCCAACATCGTCCATTAATTCAATCGAATTTATATTCATAGAATGCCTTCACTCAAGGCGCTTGACACAGTTACAAGAAGAGGGACAGAAAATAATGATTTATATGGCACGGGTCGTGCAAACCATTGAGGAATGAATGACAGCGATAGAGGGGGGATGAGGGTAGGGGAGGGACGTGAAGGAGTGGAGGGGCGAGGGGAGGGAAGAGGAAGAGAATGGAGCAATGGAGAAGAGGTGGCGAGGCTTTGAGAGAAGAACGGATGACGTTAAGGAGGGGGGATTGCTTCGTGAACAGGGGAATTTTTTTTTTTTTACAAAGGAGGGCTGCAAGGAGCGAGGGCCAAAAACGGGATTGGGCACAGAGAGAGACAGAGAAGGCTGGGAACGAAGCGAGCACGAGAGGGGACGTGGAATGCGGTGGACCAACAAGGCAACCACAATTGAAAAAAAATACATTCATACGTTGTCTTTGACATCACATCAACACTACACAGCACCAAAATCCCAACTCACTCACATGGGGAGCCCAACACAGTCCATGAGCCCGAACCAAATACGTTACTCGTTGGTACCACCCGAGATGGCAACACTTTTAGTCATTCCAAGATCTTGAAAGCGCCTATTGAAGTGAATTATGCAAGACTTATTCAACAAGTTACGCTATCGCGATCAACCCAGGTCGCCCTTCCATGCATTCTCAGCATGTTTATTTCATCTCCTGTTCAAAAACGGATACAGCAACAACAACAACACGATCCACCTCGACTTGCTGTATGCAGACACTGCTGCTGGTAGGCGTTTGCCACCCCCCAACGGTACCGAAGAATTAACCTCCGGCCCCATGGACAAAACAATACACCGACATCATTCACTGTAAATACAATGTATCAGAAATTCAAAATTTTCTTAGAATTAAAGCAGCAACTGGGTTTGAAACATGACTAGTTTATTAAGTTAAAAGGTAACACGATCAAACAATTACCTTCCCAAACCACAAACTGCAACTCCACCAGCCCACCCACACAGCAAAACTCACACTCGCGGCTTTCCTGACCAACATTCACCCTCGCATTCAAACACGGAATAGCACACCCCACATAATCATACAAGCTTGACTATACAAAGCCAGCGGGAAGCTACAACACGTAGCTTTCCTGTTGCAATTCCAGTCGTATAAATGTATCGTTGCTTTAGTTTTACTTCTAGGAATTATATTTTGGGGCACCTGGTGACAACAAACCATTTAATAAAACGGCATCCTTTTGCCTCTAGTGGAATCAAGATATATACAGGGTGATCCATTTATAGATATCCCAATTGCACCACCTTACTTTATTCTCAACAGCTGATTAAATATGGTGAGAGCAATGGCTTCCCAATCTTACAGGAGACTGGGGGAAGAAGCAAGTTGGTAAGGGTATGGATAGAGATTCGTGGCTATGCGGTGTGTACAGGATGCCATGAGTTAAAGCCTCTCAAAAGTGTTTTATTTTAGTGGGTATCTATAAATGGATCACCTTGAATTTCCCCCCCCCCCCCCATAATTTTTGGGGGGCGAGAGGGGTAAAAAGAGGTGCGGTTCCTGATCAATTCATGCCGTGACGTGAACCATCCCTTCCCATTCCTGGCGAGGGATTTTTTTTTTTTTTGCCGGGGCCCAGTGACGCGGTACATTTCTCCGTGCGCCCCCAACGCTTCCTGCTCACCCACGGCATCATCACCCTCTCACGCCCCTTCCTCGACTTCCAAGTACAGCCGCCTCCCCCCGCCCCTCCTCCTCCGCCGCCACCATTGAACGCTCTAGGCCTCTCTCCATCTGCTCCAACGCATATGTGGACCCCTGTGTTGCACAGGAACGGAGTGGTACAGGCGAACACACTTGCAGGGAAAAACTCCCCCCCACCCTCCCCACCGCCTCTCGGGAACACAAATCCCCCAATGCCCAGTCGCTGCTTACGCTTTACCGCTGGTTTTCTGGGGATCCTGTCAGATAAGGGAGAAGGAAAGGGGAAGTCAAGGTGAACAAATAACGGCAGAGCGTGCCCGCACAATTTATCGAGAACCGTAGACCAGAGGGGGTTAAACGAACTGTTTTGGTTGGGATTTTTGTTGTTGATTTTGCGAAGTCTTCGCAGTTTCCGAGTCGTCCAACCGTGGTGAATCCAACCCCGTGTGTTAGAAAAAAAAGTCCGCCAGAAGGCGATATCACAGAACTTATTCCGAGATCCCCTTCAAGTGACATTTTTTTTTCCCTTCATCCACGCAACAGGCAAAAGCGCTTGTCACGTGACATTCAAACCAACCCTTACGGCTGGAGTTTAGCCGAATTAATAATAAAAAAACTCAAACTTTTTTAGGATGAGGACTTTTTGATCCGGTTATTGGCGACGGGGTCGAGACCATTAACTCACCGCACTTAAAACACCGATTTAACATAATGGGTTGTTTGAAACTCAAGATTTGAATCCTGAATCTGAACAGTACCAGCTCAAACAGTCTAAACGCTTGAGCCACCCCCGACTGGACATCTCTCAAAAAAAGAGCTTTATAGCTCATTGGATTCCTCCAGTACAAATATTCTGATTAACAACGGCATCCTTATACAAGATTCCAGGTGACAGCCCCATCAGTGGGTGAAATGTTACAGCGGTGGAGGTGAATTGCAAATAAAATCCAAAACATTTATTTCCAGCCGACAATAAAATAAACATTGACGCACGCAGAAACTAGAACCATGAGCCACCTTTGGAAGTTTTGACGGTGCGTGGCTCTGCGTTAAGATCGAGTAGCATGATTCATCCGTCGCCGATGACGCAAGCGCACGTGAATCAACAATGCGTGTCACAAATCACACCACCTGTTTGATGGTGTCCCCAGAGACATTCTCTCTGCTCATATCTGTGGCCAAATCTCGAAACACGTCACCGCGTGGTTGTATGTCAAACCGCACTTTCTCTTTGCCAGATAGCCAGCTTGTTCTTTAACTCACCTCCGTGGAATTTAAGTCTGCGGTGGATCATGCTCTCGGCTAAACAAACGGTCGATTCCACAGCGATGGTATTACAGCGCGGGACATAACTGCAACGTTTCACCGAGGCTTCGTTGAGGCTTTTCTAGATTGTAAATCTGCTCATGCAAGCCTGTGGAACGTTCTGTTAAGGCTTTACATTTGTTGAGGATTTTATCGAGTTTGTTATTGTTAAGGGTTGGGTTATTTAATGTAAAGTGCTGTGAGGGCTCGCGTGAATGGCGCTGTATGAAACCAACTCTTAGTTCGATAGTTTGTCAGAAGTCAGGATGGCACGATTACATGTGCCATCCTTTTAATCCCATTAAGGCGGAGTCACGCGCGCGTTTGCCCTTTGATCCAAGTACGACAACACCGAGAGTCGAGTTATCATGTCGTACAGCAATAATAAGCTCGTGTCTTTCCAACAGGGCACCTCGAATGCATGTGCATGCTGGAGGCCGGCCCTTTTCCTAGGTGTTCGTAAAAACTCGAATTAAATAGCAAAACACAACAACAACAACATACGGGTAGAAAAGAAAGTGGAAGATGTACATCCAGGAGATGGGAGGCCACGGAATGACAGGCATCCCGGCGAACATCTCACCCGCAGCGGTGCCGTCCACCTCCATGTCCGCAGGCATCACGGGGTTTACCGCCGGTCGTGGCCCAGCTCTTTGGTCTCTTGGCCAACGCTGAAACTTGACATGAGCAGGCTGAAGAGAGAGGCGGTGGGGGAAGGAAAGGGTACCACATACACACAAATATTAACACTGGGTTCCATAAAGGAATAATGCCACTTGCACACGAGTGTGAGCGTGCGTGTGGGTCAGTGTGAGAGTGTGTGAGTGAGTGAGCGTGCGAGTGTGTGGGTCAGTGTGAGCGTGCGAGTGTGTGAGCAAGTGTGAGCGTGCGAGTGCGTGGGTGAGTCTGAGCGCGCGAGTATGTGGTTGTCCGAGTGTGAGCGTGTGAGTGTGAGCGTGCGAGTGTGAGCGGGCGAGTGTGAGCGTGCGAGTGTGTGGGCGAGTGTGAGCGTGCGAGTGTGTGGGAATGCGAGTATGTGGGTGCGCGAGTGGGGAGTGGTAGTGTAGCGGTTAGCGAGCTGCACAACGAACCTGGCTACCCGAGTTCGATTCCCGCTCAGGGCCAACATCGGTGACAATTATCTGAACCGGTCCTGGGCCTCCTCTAGGTCGACTCAGCCTCAAATGAGTACCTGGTGAGGTGCGTAAACATCGCCACTAGGGAGACAAAGGCGGCCGGGCGTGGTGCTGGCCACCCATGCCCTCGTGTGCTGTGCCGGCCTTCATAGGTGCTCGCTAACAGCACTTGCCGCTACAGTCTGTTCAGGCTATACGGGGAATCTTTGCCTTTGTGTGGGCGAGTGTGAGCATGCGAGCGTGTGGGTCAGTGTGAGCGAGTGTGTTGGCGAGGGTGAGCATGCGAGCGAGTGTGTGGGCGAATGTGAGCGTGCGAGTGTGTGTGGGGGGGGTGGGGGGGGAGCGTGTGCGGGGAGCGTGTGCGGGCGAGTGTTGAGCGTGTGAGCGTGAGTGCACGCGTGTGCCGAGCCGCTCACGGAGCGTGGCGACGCAGGGCTTGCTGGCGGGTGTGCGGTAGCGACGGCAGCGACGGCGCGCGGGTCTCCCGGCGGGTAGCGCACCACGTAGTGGTACTCGCCGTACGGCTCGGTCCAAGTCGCCTCCATGGGCGCCAGCGGGTGGTCGACGTCCAGCACCTGCGCGCGGGAACCACGGTTAAGTTTATTGACTCGTTGCGCAGATGACGACGGGTCTCCCGTTTAGCCAGCCGTGGCGGCTATTTTACACGGGAGATCCGTGGTGCTGGGCAAGCCACAGTAGTAGCGGCAGCAGCAGCAGCAGCAAAAAAACGTCAAAATTTTGAGGTCCTTAAGGAATATTGCGCAACTAACACACGAGGTTGCACGTTGTTGAAGATTGTGTCCGCTAACCAAGCTTTAGCAGCGTCTGAGGCCGTGGCTGCATTCTGGAAATGATGAAGCTGCTGCAAGGTTTGGCGCAAACGCTAAATTAATACACAAGTGGGGTGCCTTACCTGTCGCTGTCCCCTTAGTTGTTTCTGTAGCCTCTCTTTCTCCTCCCGCTCCTTCTTGTAGTCTTCTTCATAGGTGGTCAACTGCAGAGACATGAACATTTCAAAACTTATCCCGCCTACCCACCCCCTCCCCTGCCCACCCACCACACCAATGACAGAGATGCCCAGCACCGGTAGCGGGGAGTTAGTTAGCAAGTCAACACGTATTGTCTCACGTCGCCACCCTTTGCGATTCGTGGGATTGTCACGATTCAGGGTCGTGATTCTATTCGAGGATTGTTTTTTTTATTTTTCTCATCCCATTTGTTTATCGTCTGGATCGTAGAGGTTTTTGCCATTTCTGTTTCGTTTCTACAGTTTTTTGTTTTGTTTTAATGCTTAAAGCCTCAATGTCAAACTGACATCATTTGAATATTATTTGCATACACGAGTAACGACCAAATCACCCAGAGGTCGGAAAGCTAAGCGGAGATATTCCGGTTTTTCCCTCCACGTTTAGAAACCTGTGTTTAGAGTATTTAGCTGCTATAACTTTCCACATGATGATAAGCAACTTTCTTGAACTATCATTCGTGGCCAGGTCACTTCTCAAAAAGAGCTATATAGCTCAGTAGGTCTTACCAGGTAAAAAAATATATTTAGTTTATGTATTTTGAATTTCACCGTACTTAGCTAACCGCGGTAATCAGAGGTGCCGGAGTCTGGTTAAGCACTTTCAGATAAGTCTCCATGATCCGCGTGAGGTGGGGGAGACCATCATCCAGCAGTGGATTGACACATACATCGCAAATGAGCGATTCTCACACGCGCACAATTAGTTACGAGCTTAATTATGTCGAGCGGGCATTTCATGTTTATTGGGATTATCCAGTCCGCGGGGGAGGTGGAGGTTTTCTTTCAAAATGAATCATGACAAGTGTTATTTAACAATTATAATCAGGGTGAATTACAACTCATTGCTCACTTTTTCGTTTGAAGTCCGCTCTGAGTCATTTCGCAACGGCCGTTCGCCGCGCACGCGAATCGGTACTGCACGGTTGGCTAAGTACTGTGCGAAAGAAGTTCAACGTACATACGTACACGCCGCTTGGGGATTTAACCGTTCCCACCCCCTTCGCAAAAACTGCCTCTGTTAGTCCCTGCACCACGGTTCCCGGTATCACGGTGGAGGAATATCGAGCCCGTTGTTTAACCGTCATTAAATTTGAGCCCGTAACATCGAAGCTCGATGGGGCGATGACGGACTAATTGATTCTTACGCTTGTGATGCATTCAATGTCAACTGCTAAGAGGCAATGGTTGATGGCGCAGCCCTGCAATCGGATCTGGAGAGAAACTCCTCCAGGGCTTACTGGGCCCTAATTTTCCACGGAATGGCACGGGAGTACCCACACTCCACCCTACCACATGCGACCTACCCCCATCTACTGTGGTGTACCCATTTATACTAAAACTGAACTTTAACAAACATATTTTACCAGGTAAGGCCCACTGAGCTGTATAGCTCTTTTTCAGAAGCGACCTGGCTATCACAAATGATAGCCCAGCACAATGTGGGGTGGGGGGTTGCGGGGCGATTCAAGTAATTTTTGTTTTTAACTGCCGAGCCAAGTTGGGTAGAACCGGCAAAACCTTTGGATTGCAAGTCCAGTGTGCCAATCCATTACACCGCGGCAGCGTAACTTGCCAACCGCCAAACGACTTTTCTCGTCTGTACGATGAGCGCCGGGAAGAGCTGAGTTTCTGACGTCGCCTCTCCGTGCGTTGTCACCTGTGCGCGAAGAAGCCCGGTCTCTGTGACCTTCTGCTCCATCTGCAGCCGCAGCTCCTCCTTCTCGGCGTTCATCCGCTCGCGGTCGCATCGCTCCTTCTGGAAGTCTTCCTCGTAGATCTTAAGCTGACGGGATGAGACACAACCGGCATGACGTGTGAAAGATGGTAACACCAAATATAAAACTATGAAAAAATAATTTATTTGACCAGGTAAGGCCCACTGAGCGCTATACAGTTATTTTTTTAGAAGCGACCTGCCCAGAAACGCTGGGTCAACGAAGTGGCTTATCATCATGTGGACATTTATAACAGCCAAATACTCTCAACGCATGTTTCTAAATGTGGATGGAAAAACCGGAGGTCCCGGAGAAAAATCAACACGACCACAGGTAGAACATGCAAACTCCAAATATACAGCAGGCGTCAGGGTGGGGATCGAACCCACGACCTCCTGTATACCAGGTGAGGGAGATAACATCTCGCCACCGGGAAAGACCCTGCAAATGCATTCTCAAGCCACCGCTGGTGGATGGCCGCACACTAGAGGGAGCTCTAGCTCACCCCTTTTAGCATGTTGGCCTCCTCTTCCATGCTGGCCAGACGAATTGGAAGAGGTGGGAGTACCCACACTTTACCCCACAACGCGTGACCTGCCAATCGGCTAACTGTGGACAGAGGTGGTGGCGGGGGTATTGAAGAAACTAACCCCATTGTTTCAACCGCGACCTCTGGATTG
This sequence comes from Petromyzon marinus, assembly GCF_048934315.1. Classification (NCBI taxonomy): domain Eukaryota; kingdom Metazoa; phylum Chordata; class Hyperoartia; order Petromyzontiformes; family Petromyzontidae; genus Petromyzon; species Petromyzon marinus. Next base: position 6,712,892 of record NC_133707.1, read on the forward strand.
CAAGTCAAGTGCGCTAATCCATGACCCCACCGTAGCTATAAAAATTAAAAAGTGTTTCCAGATCAGCCCTCAACGAGTCCTAAGAACCTTTGTCAGGAGGGCACGTTTGGCCAATTCCCTTAAAAGAGTGTCCGGAGAAAACCCACATGCGGATAGATTGGCAAACCTACAGATGGGTCAGCCACCTACTTGCTGTACTGCCTCCATCAGGTGTCATGCTGCTCACATTTAATTATGTTTATCGTGCAACTACACAAACAAGTTAGGGAAAATCACGTGTGTGTATGTAGATTATGCAATGCTTTCCACCTTTAGTTTTGTCTTCAGAGGTATATAATTAAGCAGATGGGTTAGGGTCAAATAATCCTCTATGCCCTGATTTGTGTCTCCAATTTTATGGCAACCCTTTGATTAATTGCCCCATCTCTGTCCCAATACAGATGGATGGAGAGAGCATATGCATTATGGCTCTCAACCGTACAACTGAAAAGTATTCAAAACAATCGACTCTGGAATCTAAGTGCCACCACCGAGTCACCCCACGCTCAGTACTTCACGCAGAAAGTAACGATCGCGTCCACCATTTACAAGCAGCGTTTGCGGTTTGTGACGGGAGAGCGCTCGTTTGCACTCCAGGCAGGAATTAGTGGCGGGGTTCGTGGGGCGGGTGGGATCAACCGCGGTTGGGATTGATGCGGTTTATGGGGCGGTTTGGGGATGCGGTTCACGGGGCAGTTGGGATGGACGCGGTTTACAAAGCGGTTGGGATCGACGCGGTTTACAAAGCGGTTGGGATGGACGCGGTTCACGGGGCAGTTGGGATGGACGCGGTTTACAAAGCGGTTGGGATCGACGCGGTTCACGGGGCAGTTTGGATCAACCGCGGTCTACGGGGTGGTTGGGATCAATCAACTAATCAAGCCTTTATTTCTACAGCACTATTTCGTGCAAAAGATGCAATTCAAAGTGCTGTACAGATAAAAGAAAACATTCATAATAAAGGTTTTTGGGTTAGATCGCGTTTATTTATAAATGTGTCGTAACCCTCCACCACCCGACACGGCCAATCAGCAAAAAAAGTGTCACGTTGACAAAAGACAAATAGTTCACTACTTTAGCCCACCGGTGTGTTGAAGAGTGAATCCACATTTACAGTTTGAGTACGACGTTTCGCTGGTAAATACATCCAGCATCATCGGGCAATTCGCCAGAATGGTAAAGCCCTCGCTTGCTCCCGGTTTTATATAGAGCAGCAGGGTGGCGAATTGCCCGATGATGCTGGATGTATTTACCAGTGAAACGTCGTACTCAAACTGTAAATGTTGTGGATTCACTCTTCAACACACCGGTGGGCTAAAGTAGTGAATCATTTGTCTTTTGTCAACGTGACACTTTTTTTGCCGATTGGCCGTGTCGGGTGGTGGGGGGTTACGACACATTTATAAATAAACGCGATCTAACCCAAAAACCTTTATTATGAATAATATTGGTCGCGAAAGCCTACGTGTTAAACCAAAAGAAAACATTGTTCACGGGGATGGTTGGTACCGACGCGGTTCACGGGGTGGTCGCTCACCTGCTGCCTCATGACGGCGATCTGCGTCCGCAGGTCCTCCTGGCGGCACGGGGGCTCGCAGGCCTGGGCTTGGTGCCAGGCTGCCGACTCCTGCACCATGGCGCAGCCGGGAGACACCGCCAGTAACTCAGCCAGGCTCTACACACCAGCACGCACGCGTAACGACACACCTACGTCTGTATACGCACCCACGCATTCACACGCGCGCACGCAGTACAAGATTACGATGAAGATTTAGGATGTTATTCGTTTCAAATTCTGGCTGGGGCAGTTCGCAGAGGTCAGAGCGCACTGCAAAATGAACCGGGCAATTCGAGCGGCCCGAGTTTTGATTCGCAGCCTTGACCGACATCGGTGGTGAGAGTGATATCCGAAACGGGCCTTCACCAACCCGCACTGACCATGATTGACACGAGCACGGAGAGAGACCTTCATCCAGCAGTGGACTGGCAAAAGAGCCGTACATATACATCACAAACGAGCAATTCTCACACGCACGATTTTATGCGCGTTATCACGACCGCAAGCACCGATTTTCATCGACGAAGCAGTACACGCCGAATATAAATCCTATTACTGCCGCGCAGGTGTCAAATATTGTCATAGGAATTATCCAGTCCGTAGCCGGGGGAATGTTTGTGTTTATTAAAAGTGAATCATTGCAGGTGATATTATCCAACGATAACAATAATCTTTTGATGAAAAGCCACCGTGATGAGTCAGTTTTGGCGGTGGGTGGCCGTGACAGCCAGACGTGTGGGCGCTGCCTGCTGTTTGCGTTTAGTTTGCCGTCCCTTCCCCCGCTCCTCCGATGAGCACGGTTGGCTACGTACGGTGCGATAGAAATTCAACATACATACAACATACATACCTGGTTGAGACGCCACACCTCCCGCTCCAACAGATCCTTGTGCCGTGTGGTCGCCTCGTGCTGCTCCTGCGCCGTCTTGGTTTTCTTCTTCTCCTCCGCCAGCTCCTTGCGCAGCCGCTCCCGCTCTTGCTGGACATGCGCAAAGGGTGCATGGGTGCACAGTCACACGGTTAGTCTGCGCAAAGTCTCTGCAGATGTACAAGCTGCACTGCAATACGACTTGGATTTGAAACACACATGCCGAGGCGAGCATCTGTGGTTTTTCTTTTAGAAAACTACATTCTTATTTGATTTACCAGGTGAAGCCCACTTGAGAAGCTCTTCATCAGGAGGTGACCTGGCTCATGCAAGTGGCTTTATCATGGTCATCACATGTGGGGATTTAAAAGGGCACACAAATGCTCCAAAACGTATGTTTTCTAAACGTGGAGGGTAAAACCGGAGGAACCGGAGAAAAATCCACACGACCACCACACAACTGGCATCGCCAGGGTCTAGAATCAATACGACGACCTCCTGCGAACCAGGCGACGGAGACATCATCTCCTTGCCATTCCGTTCCCTCGTAGTAATCACCGACCGTGATAAAACACACACAAACATCGCCGACGGATATTTTTGTCGCCAAATTTTTCGTGAATATGAAGCAAACCAGCACGGCCGGGCACCTCTTCACGATCCAGACGGTTCTTGGCGACGACGAGCGTGCGGTCGTACTCGCGCTGGCGCCGTTCCTGCCCCTCGCCCGCCGTGGCCATCTGCTTCTGCGCCGCCGACAGCCGACCCCGCAGCTCCACGACCTGGCGCCAGCAGAGTAATGCGCGCCGCCCGTTAGCCGGAGGCGCCAGCAACGCCGCTCTCTCGCAAGACCCCCGCTCGACGATCGCCTAAGGCCTTGTCGATGAGACCGGCCAGGCGCCAACTTGTATGTAACATCTATGGGACCTTTTTTTTGCTGGTACCAAAATGCCATAAAGAAGGCCTTATTCTCTGGTATCGGCCAATCAAGGTCCAAATACTAATGCATATATATTATCAGAGCATGTTTGTTTGCATGTTTTGCCACAAGTACGTGTCGTTGATGCAGACTTGATGCCTTGCAAAAGGTATCCATTTGGTGTTTGAACATCTTAACACCTCCTGTTTTATTGCCAGAAAGGGTTAAGCATATTCTTATATTTTTCATCATTGTATGTGTGTACGTTGAACTTCTTTGGCACCGTACGTAGCCAACCACACTAATCGGACGTTCGGGGAGGAAAAACAACAAACTAAACACAAAAGGCAGTTCTAAAGAAAAGAGTTTTCAATCTAGATTTAAAAGTGCATGAGGAATGGGTAACTACTACTATAGAAGGTGAGCAGAGGCTAGGGAAGGTTAGGGAAGGAAAGAAATGGAAGGGTGGGGAGAAGGAAGAGAATGGGCAGTGGAGAAGAGGTGAGCACTAAAAGAGGAATGGAAAGTTAAGAAGGGAGACTGCCTCTACAACACTATCCTGCAGGAGATAACACTTCATGCATGCATACATTCTTCCACATGTTTGGGACTGTATCTACCAGACCTGATCGACTGGTCTCATCCATAGCTCCAATGGGCTTGCTATTATCGGAAGAGCGTTCCAGAGGGCCACAGTGGCGCATCTGAAAGCGCGCGATGCAGTGACCGTCTTTGTTAACGCGGCACCAATTAATCTATTGCAGCAGCGACACGCGCACACTCAGAACCCTCACGCCGTACTCGCAAACAGACGCGAAGATTTGTGGGGTAAGGGTCCCCCCCCTCACCCAACGTGTTAATTAATTTTTTTAAAAATAAAACTGTTCCCATCTCTTAAAACAAATTAGAGCAAAAGAGTGCAGAAGTTTAGACATGTCCTAAAATCCAAACAGGATTATCAATACCACAGGCCCCTACTTTCTTCCAATTATAATAAAGGAAGGCAAATCGCAATCTGCATGATGATAGTCACTCAAGAACTGTCACTTGACAGATTTACTTATGGACGGACAAATGAAGTTAATTCGTGGCAAAATTCTAACCACCCTAAAAAGTATTACTCACAATAGTTTACTAGTCTATCGTCTGCAAGATTCATATCGGCTATCCACAGATATGCGTGATGGGACTCATAAAAAAACAAAACAGTAAGATGTGTATACGCACGACGATTAATGCTGCCATCAGTTTTGGAAACATTCGCGTTTTTATAAGAAAAAAAGTTAAAATTTAATTTTTTATCCAAAAGTTCAACACAACAGAAGCAGATAATGTACGAGACCAAAAGAACTGGTTGCCATGCTCCATGCTGTGCATTGCAGCTGCAAGCCAGCTTTCCCAAACACACCAAACACAATGCACCGTGATGATGGACAGGGGTGGTCAAAGCTGCTTCAACAATGCCGACAAACGGAGCAGAGAGTGCTTTTGTCCGGGCTCAGCCATTACATCTGCCCTAGCCCACGCAACCGCGCGCACACGTGTGTGCGCGCACGCACACGTGTGTGCGCACACGTGTACATACGTGTGTGCACTTGCACGCGTCGCGGGGCAGCGGCAGTGCCGTGGGGGCTAGCAGCGCACTTTGCTGCGAACCCGGCGACCCGAGTTTGAGTCCCTGCCAAGGCCAACATCGGTGACGAATACCCGAACCGGTTTTTGGGCCTCCCCTAGGTCGACTCGACCTTCAATGACCACCTGGAGCACTCTGTGTGTGTGTGTAAATATCGGCACCAGGGGAGACAAAGGTGGCTGGGCACGCGATTGGCCGCGCCACCCCGTGGAGCACCGCTGCTCGCCCTTTCATATTGGACGCCCGTTAACAGCACTTTGCCCAAAAGCCTGCGTAGGTTACAGGAGGGGACCTTTGACTTTGTGCACACACGTCACTGTGCCCTGCGCCCACCCTACCTTTGCCTCGTACTGCTGTTTCATGGTCCGGAACTGCTCATCCCACTGCTTGTTCACCTCCAGCAGCTGGAAAAAACCAACGACGTTAACGTTTCCCATCGTCGCGCAAAACAACGCAACACCCACTCGCATCGCTGGCAAAGCATAAGACGGAGTTTAGTCGCGGGCTGTGTGCCGAATAAGGGTGTAAACAATCCGCACCCACGGCCTAGCGATCTCACAAATTGTACTCTTTGGTTCTATTCGGTAAAGTCACGTAGGTAAAAAAATAAAACAACAAAAATCACGACGTTTCGGCCACAACACAAGCGGCCTTCATCAGGTGAAGGGATCAAGCTGTCTGATCTAGAATTGATCTCACAAATTGTTGCGGCCTATGGGCTGTGATTAAAATATTAATCCTGTAACGGTTTCATTGCTACCGTCTCTCCGGCGTCGTTCTCTCTCTTGCTCGTGCGACTTTGGTCGCTCGATTTGCCTCAATGAAACGTTAGCGACATAATAAATTGAAGAACATCGATTCTCTCATGAACACGATTTGACAAATGAATCGCGACCCCCCCCCTTAAATCCACATATCAAAGAATCGTTGCGGCTCAAAACCTTTGGAGTGGAACGATGCTTCATTTCAGCGAGCGATATGAAATGCCAAGCGGATGCTTCGTCTTATTTAATCTTGTGAGAATCATATACAGCTTTATGCGGCGAGTTCACATCTCTAAAAAGTATACATATACACGAATCGAAAAAGCCAGCCAGCAGCGACGCTTGCCGTACAATTAAAGAGAGAACCGACTCTTAAACCGAATCGCGATACCGGATCACGGCGACTCGGCAAAGTCCCCCCCCTCCCCGCCTGCCCGCCCGCCCAGGGTGGGGGGTACACGCGGCGAATCGTTTGTCACACAGTTGCCGTGCGGGAAGGCGACTCACCTCTTTGCGCTGTCTCTCCAGCGTCCGCACCTTCTGCGAGAGCACCTCCACCGCGGCGGGGTCGCCGCCCAACGCTTTGTCCGCCTTCTCGATCATCTTCGCGGGTCGGAGGGGAACACAAACAACAAAAAAAACAGACAAAAAATTCAAATTAATAACCGAGCGCTCGGAGGCGTGTACGTTGCGCGGCTACAGAAGCGTGTTCGTAAAAGCCGTTGGCCGGCTTGGTTGATTGACTGCAGGTGCTCGCAGACCCATTCGGCCACGCGCGAGCCGTGGTGTGCGAGTCCAAACGTAAAAAAACCCTGACAATTCATTTTCGTAAAAACCCACAATACGCAAAAAAAAAAACCTTCTCCCACAGTCTGAAAGGCCGTGTAGTCACCCAGCAGACTGCGTGGTGAATAAAGTCACCGGCGTAACTTTTACCCTTGCCATTGTATTTTAAACCACGGGGAAATTCCCACCTCTGTTCCCTAAAACCCTTTGGCACCAAAATGTCAATACTGGTCCACAGTTTTCTGGTTTCAACATTACCATTGTGGACGACAATGGGTCTGGAAAACCCGTAAGTTGACAGATAAATGAATAAACATTTTTACGCGGAAAGATAATTTTCTGGTTTTTTTCTTCTTTACTGCTATACACGGTGGTGCGTAACTCGCATGAGAGTGGCGCATCTGCGCTCTGAAAACACTTTCATTTTCTCGGTAGCAGGAAAGCGTATTTGGCAAAACTTCCGATAGTTAATCTTTTGTTTTCGTAATCTCCGGATTACGTGACGCTCCAGATAGTAAGATGGACTCCCAAACTTGTGCCTCGTGTCTATGAAATTATGCGCATTTGGCAAAAGACAAAAGATTCCCCGTATAGCCTGAACAGACTATTGGGGAAAGTGCTGTTAGCCAGCACCTTTGAAAGCCTGCACGGTGGACGAGAGGGTGGGTGGCCAGCACCACGCCCGACTGCCTATGCCTGCCCAGTGGCGATGTTTTACACACCGCATCAAGTAGTCATTTGAGGCTGAGTCTACCTAGGGGAGGCACGGGACCGGTTCAGAAAATCGTTACTGGTGTTGGCCGTGAGTGGGAATTTATACCAATATGCGCCATTTGCCAACGAGTGACGGTGCCAGGCTAGGTGCACTTTGAGGCCACATGAAGTGTCAAAGGCTCGTTGACAGGTCACGACACAGATACACACACACACGTACCTTTGGCTTTTCAGATCTGGATGTTTGATTGTGTCTTGAGGCCACGGCCGTGAGTTGGTGAAATTCCCTGAGGCCGGCATCACTGTCACTCTCACTCTCGCTCGCTTTGTCATTCTTCTCGCCAAGCGGCCTCTCACATTCATGCCTGAAGAGTTAAAATGCGCACACGCGCACACACGATCACGTCTCAACCTCGACGGGAAAATCCATATGAAGGTGCGCTGCATTGGGGTCACGACTATAAAGAGATGAATCTATCATGAGTGTTGTTGCTCATCATCGAACTCCTAAGTATCGCCCTCTGGCAAAATTTCACGTGAACATACAATTTAGATGGGGGTAACAATACATCGATTAACTGACTAATATCGATCATCCTTGCTCACAATACAAGCATTGAATGCACGTGTAATAAATTACGTTGATTTGATTCGTATGAGTCGTATGTACTATGTTTGCGTGACGTCAGCAGCCACATACCACCACAACCATACAGTATAATAAAACAAGTTTTTTTATGGCTGGCTGGGGACATCTCTTGGCGCTTTCACGTTACCCCCTCCCCCCATCTCTGTAAGAGTGTTTACTCACACGGAGCAAGGCCCAGACTGAACTGAACACGCTTAATTAAAGGTTTACTTTGCATATCAGGGGAAGAGTTTGAGCATCCATCTTTGTCTCGATGCGAAGGCAAAGCGGTGGGCGTGAAAATCTACCGGCCGACTGTCAAAATCGCAACCGGTGTCACGCAAAAACCACACGGGCGCACTAACAAAAAGCGATTTAAAGCTTTCGTGACTGCAAGGATTCATCTTCTTTGGTTCTTTCGGTAAAAGTCACGTAGAATGAGAATAAAATAATAAAATAACACAATAAAATTCTCACGACGTTTCGGCCACAACGCAAGCGGCCGTCTTCAGGTGAAAGGTACAGACCTGTCGGGACGACAGAGCTTTCAAAGCTATTCTCATTCTACGTGACTTTACCGAAAGAACCAAAGACGATAACAAAAAGTGCTTACCAAAGCGTGCCACCGCCGCTCGATCGGGATATTCCGTGCCGTTGGCTAAGTGAAAAAAAACTACCTATTAAATTCTCACACAATTTGCCCGTAAAAATCCCACTGAAGTCAAGCCCCCTCAGGTGTGGTGAGTAAAAGTTGTGACTGCAGCAGCTCTACAGCCAGGCTGACATTCCCCAAACCAGTTACATTCCGGAGAGGCTCGGTAAAACTACCGATAGTTCCTCTTTTTAACACGAAGCCTTACGCAACCAATATCATCCATAAAACAGTTTTTTTTCTTATCTAACCCAAAAACAAGATCTAACCTAAAAAAAACCTATATTATGGCGTTCCTCTTTTCGTGGATTATGATATTGGATTAATGAATTACCTGAAATAAACACAGAAATAAGCTATTAAAGACATTACAATGATCATAACACATCTCTTTATCTTGTCAGATTATTTTTAAGAATTGTATCTCATCGCTTTCTCTCGATGCAGTCGTGTAGAGTTCCAGATGCTCAGCGAGGGAATACCATATGTACGACGAACTTCCTTCGCACCGTACGCAGCCAACCGTGCTAATCGGGCACGTGCCTCTAAACATTGTCTTACCGACGAGCTTCGGTCGTCTGATGCTGTTGTTTCCCTTCCCCTTCAAGTTTCTTCTTCAGCTCTTGGTTTTCGGTTGCGAGTCTCTCGCAAAGGACCTACGAAACCAAAACCGGTTATTTGAAAGTGCACAGCCGTGAACGGCGAGTTACTCATTAACCAACGCACACGTTTCATTCCGGCAGCCTTGCGATGATATATACACGACCAAGTAAACAGGCACCGGAAAGAATTGAGGAACGAAGACCACTTCTGTTATTACGGTCAATGTCAGAGGAATCGGCAGCAAACAGCAACCATGCGAAAAGCAATCACGACGCCAGCGGAAGGACCGCCGAGGCGAAGGATGAGCGCCGAGACAAAGGTCGACTTGTGGAGTGGAATTACACGGAAACATCAGCAGCCGATGGGAGAGGATGATGATGATGACGGTGGTCGTCATCAACGGTGGAGGAACTGCTACTGCTATAGCCACCTCGGATTAGCGCCGTTGGCTACGTACGGTGAGAAAGAAGATCAACGTACATATAACACACAGAAAGCCTTTGTAAAGAGCCTGGGTAGGGAAGAGAGTATCAAAAACACATGCGGAGGAGAGGTTTGGCCAAAACAGGAGTGCCATTTATGACTCCTAAGGTGCTTTTCTGGGGCTTTTTTGCTAACCCCCCAACCTGCATTTGATCCATGTGATATTTTGCTAAAACACAAACAAGCACACTCATGAAATGGTTTACTGAGCGTTACGGCGTTTCAAGCTTAGTTCCCCTGAAAATTGAGAGAAAAAAAAAATTCCCACCCAAGGTGAAAAAGTAGACAAGCGATTGATGGCGCGTGTGTATAAATGTGTCTGAAGAACGGTGGTGCAGCGGGTAGCGTGCTGCGCTACGAACCGAACCCGGCTTCCCGTGTTCGATTCCCGCTCAACATCAGTGAAGATTATCTAACCGGTCCTGGGCCTCCCCTAGGTCGACTCGACCATAAATGAGTACCTAGTTTGTGTTTGTGTGTGTAAACATCGCTGGCCATCCACCGCTTCATTTACCATACCTTCATAGGTGCTCACAAACAGCACTTGCTCCAACAGTCTCTTAAGGATATGGGGCAATGTTTGTTTGTTGGACTGAGGGATTATTTATTTTGCATTCATCCTAAATAATTCACCTGCAAAATCCCTTGTTCGGTGACACATTAAGAGTTGTGACACGAATACAACTGTTTTAAATCTACAACATCCGCAGTTGTAACGCTCACACGACGTCATGTAAACTTAACGCAAAGCCAAGGACGGATACACGACAGCCCAGGCAACGCGTAAGAGCATCGCACCGCGGTCAAACCCGGGAAGTAAATGGGACACACAAGGTCACTCCGGCCAGTGTTTCCATGCCCGAGAAGCAAATGTTTAATTCAACTTTAACTTTGGGTGGGGGAGGGGAAACACACAAAACCCCATACCTTCATTAATGGTGAATTGGTAAAACAAAGTTCTATAAATGGCCCAAACAAAAAAAACATCCTCAGCAGCCGCAACTTTCCCCCACTTATCGATTAAACAAGGTCCCACGGCGGCTACCGAGTGGAAAGATTCCACGGCAGAGTGGGCAGGGCCCAACAAAACCTTTCCCTGGCAACTGACATTTCCGGCGCTTCAATCTCCAAACGAAAGCAGAAAGCTTACCGTCTCCAACAAACAAATAAAAACAATGCCAATTGATAATTTTATTGTGCAAGGAGGGAAAGATGCTGCCACAGTGATGTAATGCTTAGCGCACTGGTCTTGCAATCCAAAGGCCGCCTTTGCAATCCAAAGGTCGCCTTTGGATTGCAAGTATTGCTGCAAGGCAGGGTGAGTTTTTTAAACCCCCCTGTCAACTCAGCATTATAAACGGGAAAACCAGTTAGTCATACCCCACCACATATGACCTATCGATCGGCAGGTCATGTGCGATGGGGTAAAGTGTGGGTATTCCCGCCTCTTCCAAGACGTCTGACCAGCATGGAAGAGTAGGTCAAATTAACTATTTTTTACTATTTTTATTTTACCAGGTAAGATTCACTGACCCTGACTCCTGTATATTTTGGAGTATGCATGTTCTCCCTGTGGTTGCATGGATTTTTCTCCAGGTCCTCCAGTTTTTCCCTCCACATTCAAAAACATGCGTTTAGAGCAATTGGCTACGATAATTTTCAACACGAATAGCCACTTCGTTGAGCTATCATTTGCAGGCCAGGTCCCTTCTGAAAAAGAGCTACATAGTTCATCGGGCCTTACCTGGTAAAAATAAAAATAGTTCATAATAGTCTTCTCAGTCTTGTAGTAGCCATACCCCAGGTGACGGGCCACATTCAGGAAACAAGTGTTATGGTGAAATTGTGGACAGGTGTAAAGAGCCGTTGGAAATTCCTATTCCAGTTGCATTAACTTGCACCATACAATAGTCTCTGCTGTTTCCTTTAAACACAAAGGGGTCCCTTTCACCCGCGTAGGAAGCTAGGCACGATACGGTTAGGTGCCTGGCTATTTCAAAGAGTGGGCCATTGTTTATGAATAATGAACACACTGTCTAGGGGTCTGGTACCGCATTAAGTCACCGCAAACAAGGCCACGGTAGGAATCCCTGTGCATAATCCGTCACGTAGTTTTGCAATGTCTCAGGACGGCAACATTTCTCAGATACCTAACTTAAAAAATATGTGAACTACTCAACGCAAGACTTCGTTTTGGTTTAGGCTTTATTTTCTAGACAGCGATAGGTGGACTTCGCCAACGACCCGGTGACCCGAGTTCGATGCCAGGTTAACGTCAGTGGCGAGTGGTATCTCAACCAGTCTTGGGGACCCCCTTCACCGTCCTGCACAAGCCACGGTGGTGAAGTATAGTCAAACAACCCCATGGCCTTCATCCAGCAGTGGATTGAGAGAGAGCTGTAAATTACCTGTAAATTATTATTATTTTCACGTCTCATTTCGAAAATTAAAAACATTGTAGCCTCAATTGGTTCTCACCTGGTTCACCTAAGGGACCTGTGTGTGTCCGTATATCTGCTTAAAAAAATAAACAATGTATGCAACTCCTTATGTATAACTTAATGGATAAGCTGAAATGTGTCCTGATTGAACAAGTCCCAAGACTCGTTAAGGCTTTTCCTTTACAGGACTACTTACAAATAAGTTAAGTTGGAGAGGTCTGTTTGTAAGTCTATTTGTTCGTAAGTCCAACTTTACTCCTGCCTATTCCAAACATGTATGGCATGTACACTTAACACGAGGAACAGCTTTAAAAGTTGTATAATCTCCTGTAGATGCCACTGGTTCTTCATGTTCTACAGATGTAGATGCCACCACTGCCATCTATTGTGCGGCGGTTGAACTTACGACTCTCGGTCCGAACAGTCAACTGGACATACGGGACAGGTTTGTTCGTATCTCTGAAAGTTCATAAGTCGAATGTTCATAACTAGAGGAGTCCCTGCGTATATAAAAAATGAAACAAGGATATTAGATTTTTTTTTGATCAACAATGCTATTTTCCAATGCACGTCTCTCTCTCTCTCACACACACCTGCATGCACGAGGTCTTCTGGCTGTTCTGCTTCACGACGCCGGACAGCTGGTGGAACTTGTGAGCCAGCCGGGCAAAGTGCTCCGAGAGGTCCGTCTGGGCCCGCTGAGCCACGTTGGGCGACTCCCCCGGCGGCTCCGGCTGTCCCGCGGCGGACGTTCCCCGCGCGGCAGCGTCGGCCGACTCGGCGAGCTCCGTGGCGCAGTGAATGATGGAGTCTTCCAATCGCTGCATTTGCGCCGACACGTCTCTCAGCTGCACGTCTGGTGGTTGGAGGGCCGCGACTTCGTGCTGGTTTTCGGGGGAAATGAAAAGAACGCGGAAAGTGACCCAACCCATCCAGCACTGGCAAACTGGTTACGTTAAAGGGAGCCTCCCAGTTTTAGTTTGGCGGATTGCGGGGGGGGGCCTTCAGGTGTAGGAAGAAACGTGCGCACGGAAGCCATGTAAACGCACGTACAGGTGAGCATGCAAGACGCTAGACTTCATTTGAACTGGCGAGGAATGTTTAGCTCAACAGGCCAAGACCGTGGCGACAGTTGGAGGACGTTGCAGGAACAAAGAGTTACATAGAGAGCAATTGAGTGACAAAGACTCACAGAGTTTCATAGAGACTCGGGCTATTATTTCAGCTACTAAGGCCACATTGAGCTCTACGAAGCAGCATCTTCAGCAGTGGCTGTAGTTACAAGAAACTGCAGGGTGGGAATATTAAAAATTACAAGAGCAAAAACTTAAATAATTAACATAAAAAAATGCCAAAGCTTACTCCAAACAGGACAAACAATACAAATGCTTAAAAAAATAAATTGTGCCAAAATATCCTGTGAAAAAGATTAGGACATTCAGATTAGGTGCATGCATACTCACATGCAAGTGTTCAAATGTAATCATGCTACGCAGCAAGTATCATAACAAAATATTATTTATAGAAAGTATTGTGTTGGCAGTTTTGCCCAACAGCAATCTTGCTCAAGAATAATACTCCCGGCATTAACAATACTGTTAACACTTTTCTGACAAGGGAGTTTAAAGTTTTGTTTTAATATCGCGGATTTGTAGTGTTCATGATTTCCCAGGCATAATAAAATTAAGTCTCTACCGGCAATGCTTAAACAAATATAACATTAAGAAAGCATGAATATAAAAAAAATACTCACCAGGTTAGTCATAAACACCGCCTAACAAATAAACTATTTTATTTTATCAGGTAAGGCCCACCGAGCCATAACGGCTCTTTTTCAGAAGCGACCTGGCCACAAATAATAGCTCAATAAAGTGGCCGACCACGTGTAAATATTCTAAAAAGCATGCTTCTAAATGTGAAGGGGAAAACCGGAGGACCCAAAGAAAAATCCATGCAACCACGGGGGAGAGACGCAAACTCCAAATACACAACAGGCATCAGGGTTGGTATCGAACCAACGACCTCCTGTATACCAGACGAGGTAGTCAACATCTCGCCACCGTGGCGGGCCCCAATTGAAATGTGCAAAGGGGTCGACATTTTGGCCAAATTACCTTCCTTTAGGGTAACCTGGACTCGCCGATTAACAGACTTAATTTTGGAGATTGCACTTTTTACACTGTGGTGGTGATTTTAAGCAAATTAAGTTGACAACTTAGCTAAAGTTTGACTTATGAACAATGTTCTATTGCTGGATGATAGATAGCAAATGTGTTCTCTTGAGAATGTAGACCTGCATCAAAGGATAAAACTATGGACTACATAGTTAACCACAGAAGTCTGCGGTCCTACAAACGGAAGAGGAACAGCAAAACTACACAAAATCTTAAATGTCTCTCACTGTCAAATCTTATTTAAGTTTTTTGACAATTCTCTTGATTATTTTCTGTAAGTACTGGAATTATAAAAAAACAAAATTCTAAATAGAAAATGTCAAGAGTGGAAGCTCAAACCAAACGCTTAATTGGGCAACCGCAAGTTGAAAGAAATAGATAAATTATGGTTATTATAATGGCTATAATTGTTGTGGTTTTATGGATAAATCAAACAATCAAACTAACTTGTACTTCATTTTCTATACCTTTTAATTTTGGTAACAAAGATTATTATTTCAAATGAGGCGACATCCAGTTCTCAGCTGGTTAAAGTTAAAACTTAAAATAAATATCAAAAATGTCTGTTAGAATAAAAATCAACAAGTCGATAATAAACCTCTCGTGACTGTGGGAGGTTGGAGGCTGTTTGCACTGGATTATCGACATAGTGACCCGAATTTGATTGCTGGTAAAGACTGACACACACCCTAAGTAAACATTTGTGCCAACTCCTGGACACTACCCACCCCACTTCACCACCTACACCCATCAACGTGGTGAGTTAACAAAAATTATTCAATGACCAATGCAGTGCGAAGTGGCCTTCATCCAGCAGTAGAATGACAATGGATGACATTGTATTAGTTCATAACTGTCAATATCATATCAACAATGATCAAGAAAATCATACCACGAAACCAGCTCACACTCAAGACATCCGAACTCTTACAGATTGAAATAATGTAATCAATTATGTAACAGAGGCAAGTGCGTGTGAAAGACACTACTTTGGTTAACACTTACCATTGGCGGTTGCGGTTTAGAAGAGCTTCCTTCGAATTTCAAATATTGCTTTGACCAAGAGATGCCAGGTGGAACCACGGCTTCTAAATTTTAAAAAAATACAACGCATTTAAAGCACGATGCTGAATTCAGTGGGACACAATAACTCAGTTGTACACCAAACCAAAGCGCGGCTTTCTAGACCATAGCGATAAAGCCAAGAGGCTTTTTTTGGCGTGGTCCCTTTTGTACGACGACTGTTTTACTCGGTCGATGAGTCACCAACATATTATTAACATGACGAGCTCCTCGAGGTGGAAAGCCCTTGCGTTAAAATACATCTCTGTATAGCTCAAACCATATCATCATCTTTATTTTGGAAAGACATCGCCGTCTCATGCGCACATTTTCATATAAACAGTTTGATAATGTCACCCTCTGCCCTCTGCAATTCCAGACCCATGAAGTTTGGGGTTTTTCTTTTTTACCCCAAACGTGATTCGCCACTGATAGCCAAAGCTTTTAGCCATTATTTTTCCCTATCGAGTTTCCATTTGCCGTGATTAACAACAGCAGCTTATAAATGACGTGCTATTCTCAGCTAGACCAGTTTATCCCTCAGCTCATTATACACGATGAGCAGCCCATTACACGATATCGATATAAATACCTCTGCTCATCACAGGGGGAAACCTGGCAAATTTAATCAAGTCTTAGTGTTGTGGATTTGATTTAGTCAGTACAATTTATTGTAATGACTAAATTAAAAATCCCAAAACTTGGCTAAAATCCCACTGGTCACCGTCGACTACGCCAATACTAAAACTCTCACGAGATTATCACCGGGTATTGTACATCTCCGGCTATAGCCCCGAACGAGTGACTGAATTTCAACATTCCTATGGCTGCGGGCTTCCCTCTCCGAATGAACAACCGCTGTTGAATCTCCACATCGCGGCACTTATCTCATTCAACCCCCTGGAGAAACGACAAACTGAATTGACTCCCAGACAGAATCCAACCTCACACAGCTCACCTGACCAAGCCCAGCGTTCCAATACCAACGCCACTTGGAGCTGTGCCAAACGCCTCTTAAAAAAAAAAACTCCAAAAGAAACTCCACAATGTTACACAGACGTAAACAAATACATACTCTACGACTACCACCCCGTCGCTGCTGTGGGTGGTGCTAGCGGGGGCTGCCCACCTGTCCAAGAGGAGGAGGAGGAGCTGTTTGGGGAAAGACAGCGTTGAAAAGAAGCGTTGGGAGGAGACTCACGACCCAAGTCCTCTACCCTCTGCCTTAACCGCAGTGCCTCTGCCTGGGACTCATTAAGGAGCAGGCCTTCAAGACGCAGGGAACGAGACGAGGGCACAGGGTCAACACCGCCACGACCAACCACTTTTGTACGCGCGCTCTTTCAAAGTCGTGTCGACAGGGCGGGGGGGGGGGGACAGGGCGAGGGGGGGGGGGTGACGGGGGGGGGAGAGTCGATTAATCGCGTGCGTTATAACTTTTATATTTCAGGTAACAAAGGTCAAACGTTGCTCAATTGTTCTCTTTCGTTGCTCAACGACCGAATCGCGCATTTGCGGCATGCTATCAAGGATAACCACTACTGAGCTCACTTTTCTAGTCAAGGAACATACATCATTACGCAAACTTTGTCCATCCTTGCAGCAGCGGCTTTTGGTTAACCATCGAACGACGACAGTCACAGCATCGGGCGCTTTCAAATGCCCTTCTGCGGCCGTCTGGAACGCTCTTCCTTCCGATATTAGGAAGCAACTGGAGAGCTATGCACTTTTAAATCTAGATTGGAAACTAATTTATTTAGAACTGCTTTGTGTTCAGTTTGTTGTCCTTCCCCCCCCCACACCTCTGATTAGCACGGTTGGCTATGTACAGTACGAAAGATACATGCAAATATGATGGGCAAAGTTCTGTCCCATTATGTTTTGGTCCTGTTACACGAGCACAGCAGTATTGACGAATGCGTTGAGTTGACAAACGTGCACCACCACCAATGCAGCATCATAACACTTATCACTTTAATATCGCTCTGCTCTCTTTGGTATACCCACCCCCCTAAGCCCCCTCCCAATTGTATATTTCAATTCAGAATTTCTCAGCCAGCGTAATGTCACGACGTGTCAGGCAACGGCCACGGAAAATAAAAACGCATAAACTGTTTCTGACGTCCCTGAATTGTGCGTGCAATATTATAGCACAATTGTCAATGAATGTGCAAAAGAGCTCTGAGCCTTGTCCAGACCAGAGGCTCAAAATAAGTGATTATGTGACCACTTTGTTGTTGAGAAATGTGCATGCAATGCTGCACATCTTTCACGGTTGGTAAATCTATCATCATTTACAGAATGCCAAACAATAATCAATATTGGCATTAAACATGAGGGTAAATTACATCTTAGGTTGAGAGATATTCCTGCCAAGAAAATTAAATCAAGAATAAGATTAAATTAAATCATTGAGGGAAAAAAAATCTGATTTCTGGATCAAAGAGTGGGCCCGTATTATGACAATTCGTTCAATCGCGTGGGAGGGTTACAGTGAATCACTACCTTTTTTGTAATTAAACATTTGAAACATTAAAACATTTACAGTAGAACATCATCAATTAAATTATCATGAACTATGCTACTGCCCTAAATCAACAGCAGCAAAGAGTAAATAAATTCAGAAACAAAACTTACCCAGGCTCTGCAGGCCTCTCATCCGCTCTCTCAAAATCTCATTCTCTTGAAGGATCTTTTGAATTTCTG
Source organism: Petromyzon marinus (assembly GCF_048934315.1). Lineage (NCBI taxonomy): Eukaryota > Metazoa > Chordata > Hyperoartia > Petromyzontiformes > Petromyzontidae > Petromyzon > Petromyzon marinus. The sequence continues at coordinate 6,730,922 of NC_133707.1, forward strand.
CCGAGGTCATCCAGGATGAACCCGGTGTTGTCTCCACTGTGAACGCCGGACCAGACAAAACATGGGCAAGGCAGTGTTTGGTGCTGCCGTGCAACTCAAGCCCAATGGAAGCGTGCGTCACTCTTTCCGCGGTGGACAATGATACACTTGTAAGTGATTCAGTCAGGAAACATTGTCTCTCTCAGACCAACTGTGATGAATCAGGAGGGGCTTTTCCAGTCTGATGAAATGTAAATCCTCACCACGTGGAATTTTTTTTTTATATAAACCTGACATCATCTGCAAAGAATTGCAGTGCGACGAGCAGCCGCCTTAAAGTTTATCATATTTTAGCTCTGTGCAGCGGCTCGATTGTCAGAGGTCACAGATGCAGTGATGGGCATCTTTCAACATCGGGCAGCAACGTTAACTTATCAGTCGTGAGCGGATGGACTCTTAATAAAAAGGAAGCAGGTCAACCCGTGGTGTGAATTATAAATCGGCCCAACACGTCACTCTGTCAAGGTGCCGTCTAAAAAAAAAGGAGGCAACGAACTTCTTCCCTTATGTAGCTGTGCGGTGGAGATGTGTCTACGCGTCCATCTCTTTACTGATCTTTCGAAACATATAAAGCACGTCCCAGAAAGGCAAATGAGATACTGAAAGGCCACAATGTTTTACAATGCCATGAAAGTAATCTAACTTATAACTTTAAAGTACTTCCTCTCCATGTAGCTGATAATGAAAATGACACTAGTTTCGCTATGAAGGGCCACAATGTTTAACAATGCCCTGAAAGTAAAGTATTCTAACTTAAAAGTACTTCCTCTCCATGTATATGATAATGAAAATTCTAGCGGCATTCGTAGACAAATTACGAGATTCAAAGCTGGGTTATGCAACACAGTGATCACAGTTAACCATGTCAATACTGTGTGTCAAAGGCAGTGAACATACCACTGGGGCTAACAATCTTTATTCTGCAACCACCGGCAATACCTAAGGCATGCCTCAGCAAATGCTATTTTTGCGATATGAGTGATAATCAGATAGCATTTTACAACGCGAATAAGCATAATTACAAATAGTTAACCAGTTTCGCATTAAGTTAAATATACACAGACATATCCAAAGACACCTCCACGTAAATATTGTTAATTAATAACATGTTACAGAAATGAATAATGTCCAAACGATAATCACAATGTGAATGTGCAGTAAAACTAGCGGTGGTCACTGGGATCAGTAGTGGTTAGCACAAGGTGCAATGAACCCTGCGATCCGAGTTCAATCATTCCAAGCCACGGCTAACATCAGTGGTGATCATCTGAAAGGGTCCTGGGCCTCCCACAGTGTCGACTCGGCCTAAAATGAGTGCCTGGTGTGGTGGCTGAACATCAGCGCTGGGGAGACAAAAGCGCCGGGGAGCGGTGCTGCTCACGGGACCCACCCCGAGTGCGCCGCCGTGCCGGCCTTCATCGGCGCTCGCCAAGGGCACTTGCCCCCCACCCTCCCCCCCCCCCCAACGTTCTATGAAGGCTCCATGGAGAACGTAAAGTCTTTGTTGCGTGGGAAACGAGTACCGTTGCGGGGACTTACCCGGAGGATGTAAAACCGTCGAGTTGTTTGCCTGCAGGCCGTGCTGCCCTTGCTCAGCTGATGTGATCCCGCTCATCCCACGCCCGCCCGGGTCAAACACTGGGATTTCTGGGAGCAGGTTTGACATCCCGTGCCTTATGGGTGTGGCAGTCGAATGTACTTCTGCCATCAGAGGAAATGGTAAAGCATGATAATGCAGAATTTTGTACACTCATACTTTGGACTGGATTGAAGGTTCCACTAAACTGACTTGGCAATTGCTGAGTAAAAATGACAACGCAGAGTGTGACATAACCACTGGCTCTGTCTATAATTAACTCCTGGAATTCACAATCTTCTATTTAAAAGTCCAGTTTTTATCACATGGGTGAGAGTCACGAAGGCAGGCATGTGGTTGAGTCAACATAAATGCACGACAAAAACCCTGCAGATCAATTTAATGTAACTAGAACTTAATCGCATACTTAGAATCCGAGTATTTCCTTAAAATGCTGACCAGTGTACCGTTTTTTGACGTGAATAGAAAATTAACATTTTCATCTAACTCAGCCCACGCAAACCACTTGCACATGCAGCCAGACGAAACAATCATTTCTCGTTGAGACATTTAAATGTTTTTTTTCCATGAATAAGAATGAGAAATAACTCGGCTTATTTGAATCAAACTTCCTACTTACATTCAAGCAAGTTGTTATAGATTGCCGCAGTACTTAATACTCCACCACCGCTGAGAAATTGTTCCACCAGGCTATTTTGTCTCCTCCACGTAAACTAAACTACTAAACAATTTATATTTTACCAGGTAAGGCCCACTTTATACAGTAGCTCTTTTTCAGAAGCGACCTGGCCACAAAGTGGCTTATCACGTGGAAATATATCGCAGCCAAATACCTCTAAATGCATGTTGATTCTAAATGTTGAGAAAAATCGGAGGTAAATTTAAGTACTCTATATTTATATATGTGTACATACACACATGTGTTCAACCACTCCACTGCAATCACTTCATAATTAATTTTACTTGAGTTTATGTAGAGGTGTATTTTTGTTAACAATAACGTCCTCACCATTTGACAAAGCCAATCACGTGGGCAAATACAGCAATCGATTTGGTGCTTAGGCAAAAACCAGAGGAATGTTAAAAAGCAATCAAAATATTTGACAACGCTGTCCGACGTTCCGCTGGAGATTACATCGAGCATCATCAGATGTAAAAAAAAAAGCTCAGCACTTGCTTCCTGACATTTTACCTGCACGGTCTGACCTAAAAGAAACGGATTATGAATATTCATATTCTTTGGGTCTTTCGGTAAAGCCACGTAGATAGAAAAAAATAATAAAATCAAAATCACGAAGTTTTGATCACAACACAAGCAATCGTCTTCAGGTGAAAAAAAAATAATATTGGTCGTGACATTCTATTGACATCTTATCTTCTTTAAAATTTGTTAAAGGCACTTAACATATTTAAACAATAATTATTTACATGGCAGGGGCGCATGTATGTACGTTGAACTTCTTTCGCACCGTACGTAGCCAAACGCGCTAATTGGAGGTGCGGGGGAAGGACAAAAACGCAACACAAAAGGCAGCTCTAAAGAAATTAGTTTCCAATCTAGATTTAAAAGTGCATAAGAAATGGGTATCTAGGATAGAAGGTGGGAAGGGTAGAGAAGGGAAGAAATGGAAAAGTGGGGGAGGGAAGAGAATGGGCAATGGAGAAGAGGTGAGCTTTAAAAGAGGAATGGAAGGAGGTTAAGAAGGGAGACTGCTTATAAAACACTATCCGGCAGGAGAAAACACTTAAAAGTATAAATAGTTCCACCTATTTTAAGGACTGTACTGGGACTTCTCTACTTATGAACATTCAACTTCCAAACTTTCAGAGATACGAACAAACCTGTTCGTATATCCAGTTGCCTGTTCGGACTGAGTCCTAAGTTAAACTGGAGGTGGCGGCATCTACATCTGCAGAATATGAAGAAACAGTGGCATCTCCGTTCCCCGTGTTTAGTGTGCATGCCATACATGTTTGGAATCGGCAGGAGTAAAGTTGGAATTACGAACAAATCGACTTACGAACAGACCTCTGGAACCTAACTCGTTCGTAAATAGAGTCCCTGTTTTTTTTATAGACTTGATCGATTGGTCTCATCCATATCACAATTTAAATCACCGTATCGAAGGACAAAAACACCCCCGTGCTTTCTGCTTGCTTGGCAATGATGGACTTTGGATTCCTTCCAATAGTCTATTTTTTAAACCTCTTAACAACCCCGCGGGTCATTTCCAGAAACAGTATTCATTCTTATCTCATGCAACTTCAAAAGTGCCGTTAGCATTTTTGGCCTTTGAGCCCGTGCCCGGCAAATTTAAATGCATCTCTCTTTCACGGCCACTGCTGGTGCCGGTGGGTGCACAGCAGCATCCCGAAAGCAACTGGACCACATTCCACATCGGGAAAATGTTTTGCCGACTTAAAAGTGCATGAAACACAATTTATACAAAGGTCACAGCGATATAAGGCATCGACTTAAGATTCTTCTCATGCGGTGGCATCATTAGACTCACAGCAATGAGCTGCCACCGCTGAGTGTCTTGGGTTGGAAACCAGGTTTCAGCCAACTGGGATTGTACCATTTTCTCAAGGATAGCAGAGTGGATGATCTCCAGCTGGTCACCATCGACTGTACAAAATATACCATCACGCTAAGCGTGGCTCTGTACTTCATTTGCCTAAATTACAGCTCGAAGAATGACGAAGATCGGTTTGACTGTCATGTGACAAACATTCCTCTCAAGGTGCTGCCTCCTATGTGCGCATCAGAGGTTACTCAGAAGGGAAACCACGGTAGCGGTGGTATCCGATTCCGCGAGCCGTTAACATGACGGGTTACACCGCGAGCGTTCCACACGGATGCTTCGTCTCATCACACGATGCCGATAGCATTCATCGGCATCAAATTGGAGAAAAGATTTATCTATTGCTTTTTTTTAGTTTACCCCCTCCATAAAATGGATATTGCCGTTGTGGCGTTGACTGAACTTATTTTTTGCGCGGGAACAACTCACCCACATTAACACTGCCGCTGTAAGACGGGGATGCGATATCTATCAACGTCAATTTTTGTCGTGCACGTTAACATCCGGATGGAGGTCGTGATGTCTCATGGGCACAGTTTAGCCCTTTAAATATTCGGATTCATGTCAACCTTGTGTGAAAAGGTCAACTGCCTTCAGATTGGTTGGGATCTGTTACGTGTAACTAAATATTCTCATATTATGACTTCAACTCATTCGCAGAGTCATTTTGCATTTATTAGACAAAAATATAGAGATGGGTGCATGGAAGGATGTAAAGTTTATATATATATTATCTAGCCTCTGGATTTTACAACCAACTTTTATTCGAATAAAAGTTGGTTGTACTTCAACTGTTAAGTGGTAAATCCGGTAAATGTGTGTAGTAATGTTCATGTGCTGAATCGAGATTAAAATCAAACATAATCTCTAATCATCATCTGTCATGATGAATGAAGGCCTCCTGCCCCACACCACCCCCCATGCTGTCACCATCACTCAGAGTCAAGTGATGGAACAATCCATCCAGCTCCTGAACGCTAATTCACCGCTCCATCTCATAGGTGGTCACCCCCCATTTGTCCTCCTTTTGCAGCCACTCCATCATCAGCCACTCACACTCCACATGCTTCGTTGCAGTCTTCAGCTTTTGTTTTATCTGCTTTGTTCATGTGAACGATTCCGATTCTAGGCACTGCTGTTGTTCTTCTTTAGGCACGACTGTATGCTTTTAATAATCGAGTTAAGCTGTCTAAAAGTCACTCCAACTCTTCACCCTACACTCTTCATTCCACCATATTGATATCGGGACCACCTTAAATAACTACCCTCGAATTACACTAACTCCGATGTGGTCACCAGCAGCATCTCTTACGACAAAAAATCTTCAATCGCGCGAGCCCTCTCCGACTGAATTCCCATCACGCGGCCCATGCCAAGGCAGTCGCCCAGCAGTGGATTGGCAAAGAGCTGCAGATTGCCAATCACTTACATGACAGCCTTGTTAGGCAAATACAAAGACACACACACACTCGACAGCAGTACAAAGACCCCCATGTAGCCTGTTACAGACTGTTGGGACAAGTGCTGTTAGCGAGCACCAATGAAGGCCACCACGACACACAAGGGGGTGGGTGGCCAACACCACGCCCAGGCAGCCTTTGTCTCGCCAATGGCAATGTTTACTATACACCGCACCCCTTACTCGTTTTAGGCCGAGTCAACCTAGGGGAGGCCCAGGACCGGTTCAGATAATCGTCACTGGTGTTGGCCGTGAGCGGGAATCGAACCCGGGTCGCCAGGTTTGTAGCAAAGTGCACTAACCACTACACTGCCGCTCAAAACCTGTACAAAACATGTGCAGTGACACAACGCCGACTGCTATCCAGCAGCGGGCAACTGCGGTGGACAGCGCACACGCCGTTGAGTACATACACGGTGTGTGTGCCGGCAGGGCGGAGGAACTGGGGCAAGGGTCATGGGAAGACCTCATAGGGAGGCCCCTGGAACCCTCTGGTGGGTTCGGGAAAGGAGGCGGGGCCAGGGCGGAGCCAAGCCGCACCAAAGTAGAATAAAAGCAGCGGAGGGCGAGAGCTCCGGGCTGCCGGTTCTGGGAGTGGACTCGTCTCGTCGTTGCTTCCGCCTTCGCCCGATCATTGCTTGGCCGGGCATGTACGGCAGCGTGGTCGAGAGTGAGGAGGCCGCGGATAATAAAGAGACGGTGCCTCCTGCGATGACCTCGTCTCCGACTGAGTGTGTGCGTCGCACACACCACACGCACCCACACGCCGGGAGGAAAGAGGACACTACCACATTCAAACAGCTGCATTGCGTACCCCTGTGTAGCCTTTAACAGACTGTGGGGGCAATTACTCATTGGTTTTTTCGGTAAAGTCACGTATGTAGAAATACAATAAAATTATATTAAAACAAAAAACAATCACGACGTTTCGATCACAACGCAAGCGATCTTCATCAGGTGTCAAGAACAAATCACGGAGGTAAATACAACAAAAAGATGAGAGATGAGAATTCAACAAACCTGAAAAAACATTATGTGAAGCACAGCCAGTCAGGCCAACAACACAGTTAGACACTTCCTGGCGGACCACGAATTTCAGAAGAGTGTTAAATTTCGTGTTCAACCTTTGGATTGCACATACCAGCATAGATAGAATGAAAAATACGAGGTACACGGTCAGTAGAAATACATATACAAGTCCACCAAGAGGTAAGGAGGGAGGAAAGACGGACAGGGAGGCAGAGAGAGGGGGGGGGCTGAACAGAAGCTTAAATAGGAAATACGGTTGGAGGGGGGGAGGGGCCAGAGCGAGAGCGGCAGCTCAAACACGCACATCTTACACATACAAATCAGCAGCTCAAAAAAAGAAACACTTCTTGTAAATACAAAACGGCAGCTCAAAATAGGGCACATCTTACACATAATTACAACGGTAACTTCCCCGTGTTGTTGGCCTGACTGGATGTGCTTCACATGTTTTTTTCAGGTTTGTTGGATTTCTCGTCTCTCATGTTTTTGTTGTATTTACCTCCGTGATTTGTTCTTGACACCTGATGAAGATCGCTTGCGTTGTGATCGAAACGTCGTGATTGTTTTTTGTTTTAATATAATTTTATTGTATTTCTACATACGTGACTTTACCGAAAAAACCAATGAGTAACTTTATGCAGTCACGAAAGCTTTAATACTTTATTATCACACTTCTACGGGGAAGTTACCGTTGTAATTATGTGTAAGATGTGCCCTTTTTTGAGCTGCCGTTTTGTATTTACAAGAGGTGGTCCTTTTTTGAGCTGCCGTTTTGTATTTACAAGAGGTGGTCCTTTTTTGAGCTGCCGTTTTGTATTTACAAGAGGTGGTCCTTTTTTGAGCTGCCGTTTTGTATTTACAAGAGGTGGTCCTTTTTTGAGCTGCCGTTTTGTATTTACAAGAGGTGGTCCTTTTTTGAGCTGCCGTTTTGTATGTTTAAGATGTGCGTGTTTGAACTGCCGCTCTCGCTCTGGCCCCTCCCCCCCTCCAACCTTATTTCCTATTTAAGCTTCTGTTCATCCCCCCCCTCTCTCTCTGCCTCCCTGTCCATCTTTCCTCCCTCCTTACCTCTTGGTGGACTTGTATATGTATTTCTACTGACCGTGTACCTCGTATTTTTCATTCTATCTATGCTGGTATGTGCAATCCAAAGGTTGAACACGAAATGTAACACTCTTCTGAAATTCGTGGTCCGCCAGGAAGTGTCTAACTGCGTTGTTGGCCTGACTGGATGTGCTTCACATAATGTTTTTTTCAGGTTTGTTGAATTCTCGTCTCTCATATTTTTGTTTTATTTACCTCCGTGATTTGTTCTTGACACCTGATGAAGATTGCTTGCGTTGTGATTGAAACGTCGTGATTGTTTTTTTGTTTTCATATAATTTTATTGTATTTCTACATACGTGGCTTCACCGAAAAAAAACAATGAGTAATTTTATGCAGTCACGAAAGCTTTAATACTTTATTGTGGGGGAAATTGTTGCTGATAACGAGCACCCTAACAAGGCCGGCAACGGCACACGAGTTACAACCACGCCCGGACACCTTTGTATCCCCCAAGGCTGATGTTTACCACACACCACAACAGGCGCTTAATTACAGACCACTCGAGACCCCCCCCCCCCCCCCCCGTACTGAACATCTGTACTTAAGAGCTTCATAGCTCATCGGATTTCTCCGGGATAAATGAATCTTATGGAGGTACCCCGGCTCTCGCACAATGTCCGTGATGCAGTCATTATTATTATTACTACACGCTTTTATTTAATTCACATTGTCTGTTCTTGTTGTTGTCATATCCTCAAACCTTGTAACAAAGTTTAAACCGACTTCACAATGTGGTATCGACTGCAAACTTGGTATACTTAAGTCATACTGATGACAATACCACATTCTATCATAAAAAATATATATATTTTTTAAAACATTATTTATGTTATGTTTCGGCTTGGGTCTAATTGACCACGGCCCCCTTACGTTGTGACAAGCTTCGGGGCCACTTCATCGCAGAGTGTGGCACTGATTTCGGATTGATTGCCGTACCCGAATATTTTATGCACCCACGTCCGACCTTCAGCGGCAGCTGACCGCGGCGGTGAAGTATGGTCAAAAAACTGTACCACCACCACCACCCCCCTTACCAAACCACCCAAGCTAGACGTCTAGCAAAACTCGAAACGCGGGGTACCACTTTCATGAGCTAAAGTCGCTAATATTGTGGTTATTTTGTTACACAACATTAACTACTCACGACATTAAAAGGGTAATCCCAGGCTCCTGCCGTGCAGACGCCCGAGACCCAGGGCCTAGCACAGGCCCGCCTCCAGTTCCGCGTTACAATCTCACACACACACACGCACGGGTAAACACACGACACACGAACCTCCCCTGCTGTCGTGGCATAAAGCGTACCTTTGTTGGTGTTGTTTGGCCTTTAAGTCTTCATATTGTTTGTGTGTTTTTACGCTGCTGGCGCAGCACAAGCTGCTGAGGCGTGAGGAGCGAGGCACGCAACTCACAACTTCCCCCTCGCTAAAATCGGCTTCGTGGATAATTCCCAGCGCGTCACCGCGACCACCCACGTGACGCGACCGGTGACGTAGTACGGGCACCCCTCCCCCCCACCCTCACCACCCCTCCCCCCCACCCTCACCACCCCTCCCCCCCACCCTCACCACCCCTCCCCCCCACCCTCACCACCCCTCCCCCCCACCCTCACCACCCCTCCCCCCCACCCTCACCACCCCTCCCCCCCACCCTCACCACCCCCCCACCCTCACCACCCCTCCCCCCCACCCTCACCACCCCTCCCCCCCACCCTCACCACCCCACCCCCTTCCCCCCACAACAACAACAATCGCCATTCGCCACTAAGTGGCGGTGACGTCACCACGACGCTTGTGCCAGGCTATGTGCACGTTGAGGCTACGTGAAGTGTCGAACGCCCGCTGGCAGGAGGTCACGGGGCAGACCCAGCAGGTGCCACGGGTCGACTGACTGAGATGAGTGGCTGATGCACCACCTGTGCCCCCTACTGTGCCAACTTGCTGTGCTTTAGCCACCCGGCGCTCCGCTCGTTGTTGTGAGCGTCGCTCCTCCGCCCTCCGTTGTTGTTGGAGGGCGACTGACTCCAACTGCCCAGTAGCGTCCTTCACGAGCCTCCTCCACAGAGGCCGATCTTGACACCGCTGGTACCAGTCATCGGCAAGTCCACTCAGCTCCACGTCCTCCTGTACCACATCACTCCATCTCTTCTCTAGCTCCGTGCCTCCTGTACCACATCACTCCATCTCTTCTCTAGCCCGTGCCTCCTGTACCACATCACTCCATCTCTTCTCTAGCCCCGTGCCTCCTGTACCACGTCACTCCATCTGTTCTCTAGCCCGTGCCTCCTGTACCACGTCACTCCATCTCTTCTCTAGCCCGTGCCTCCTGTACCACATCACTCCATCTCTTCTCTTGCCCCGTGCCTCCTGTACCACATCACTCCATCTCTTCTCTAGCTCCGTGCCTCCTGTACCACATCACTCCATCTCTTCTCTAGCCCGTGCCTCCTGTACCACATCACTCCATCTCTTCTCTAGTGCCTCCTGTACCACATCACTCCATCTCTTCTCTAGCCACGTCCTCCTGTACCACGTCACTCCATCTCTTCTCTAGCCACGTCCTCCTGTACCACATCACTCCATCTCTTCTCTAGCCACGTCCTCCTGTACCACGTCACTCCATCTCTTCTCTAGCCACGTCCTCCTGTACCACATCACTCCATCTCTTCTCTAGCCCGTGCCGCGCCCGTTTAGCCCCCTCGATCCGGCCGAACAAAAGCTGTTTCGGCATGCGGTGGCTGGGCATGCGGTCTACATGACCCAGCCATCGCAGCCTTGCCCGCCGGAGGAGCTCACCGATGGGACCTTGCCCAGATCTTTCAAGGATTTGTGAGCTCCTCACACAATCCAGTCTGGTAAAACCCAGGATGGATCGTAGGCAGGCCAGCCTAAATGTTTATACCCTCACCCTCCCCCCCTCACCCTCTCCCCTCGTCCTCACCCTCCCCCCCCCTTCATCCTCCCCTCCTCACCCTCCCCCCTCTCACCCTCCCCTCCTCACCCTTCCCCCCTCACCCTCCCCCCTTCTCCACACACTCCCCCCCCTCACCCTCTCCCCCTCCCCCCCTCTCCCCCTTTACCCTCCCTCCCACACCCTCCCCCTTCACCCTTCCCCCCCCCTCTTCCTCCCCCCTCACCCTCCCCTCCTTACCCTCCCCCCTCAACCTTCCCCCTCCTCCTCACCCTCTTCACATCACCCTCCCCCCTCTCCCTCCCCCCTCAACCTTCCCCCTCCTCCTCACCCTCTTCACATCACCCTCCCCCCTCTCCCTCTTCACCTCACCCTCCCCCCTCTTCCTCCCCCCTCCCCCACACACCCTCCCCCTCTCTCTCTCCCCCTCTTTCTCCCCCTCTCACTCCCCATAACCCTCTCCCCCTTTACCTTCCCTCCCACACCCTCCCCCCTCACCCTCCCCTCCTCACCCTCCCCCCTCCCTCCTCACCCTCCCCCCCTCATCCTCCCGCCTCACCCTTCCCCCTCACCCTCCCCTCTCACCCCCCCTCACCTCCCGATTAATGTCGAATTTTTTATTTCGATGACAATTTAAAACACATTCCTGCGGAGGGAGCTGGTAGGAACGTTGGGTTGCTCGGTCAATGGCCAGGGTCAACGGCGGCACCACGTGGTGTATTCCGAAAATATACACGACTGTGAGGGCGGGCACAAGCCGGCGTGAGTAGGTGAAACGTTGAGTTTTATAAGGGCACCACGGGGTGACCAGCCCCACCCCTCCCACCCCCCACCAGCCCCACCCTCCCCTTCCAGCCCCTCCCTACCCAGCCCCATCCAGCCCCTCCCCACCCAGCCCCTCCCCACCCTCCCCTCCCCACCCAGCCCCTCCCTCCCCTCCCCACCCAGCCCCTCCCCTCCCCACTCAGCCCCACCCCCTCCCATTTTTTGATGCAGGACGGACGGACACAATAATCCCCTGTGGGCTGGTGTAACCAGGAGGTTCCTACCAGTACTATTTAAGCTTTGTTGTGTTTAGCCTTAAGGCAGTCTTAAGGCAGACGCGCGCATGCAGACTACACGCACAAAGATAGGCATCGATATATTGCTGTATCGGAACAGTCTATAAACTATGGAAACTATTTAATTTTTTATCAGGTAAGGCCCACTGAGCTACATAGCTATTTTTCAGAAACGACCTGGCCACACAATTAACAGCCCTACGAAGTTCCGTATGGTCATGTGGAAATGTAAAAGTAGCAGCCAAATTCTCTTAAACGCGTGACGTTGATTCGAAATGTGTAGGGGGAAACCCGGAGAAAAATCCACGCGACCACGGGGAGATGGAGAACACGCAAACTCCAAATATACAGCAGGCATGGGGGTCGAGCCCACGACCTCCTGTATAACTGGCGAGGTAGTCAACATCTCTCCTAGCCACCGTGGCGCCCTACCCAGGGTGTACCAAGATTATTAATGTCCATGATTTATTTCGAGGATAATTGGAATGGGGTTCTCGTGAACAATATTAACTTTTTTAATTTCAAAAGTGGTAATCATACCGTTATGTAAGTAAATTATCGATTAAACTACCGATTATTTGCACAACGCCACTCTTTTGAACAAAACACAAAATCCATCAAGCAATGTATGGTTTTAATTGATGTGTTAAACGAGAATCGATCAAACTGTTGATGATTTTAATACGTCCACCCCGAAGTGATGCCTTGAAGACATCATCCGTCACCAGGGTGTGGGGGTGCGATGACGTCGCCTTATATCGATGTTCCTTTTAAGGCCACAGTGTTATTGACGAATGTGCTGTTAATTGTGAGCCACTCCCAAAGCAGAACCAGTGTCATATCTGTGCTTGGGTGCAACTGTGCGTCGAAAATTCTATATTAGTATCGATGATTAATCTCACGCATAGAATCGCGTGTGTACAAACCGATGTTTTTTTATTCGCATAGATTTGAATGTAATGGTTTTGACGTGTCTTACCACTGCCCACTCGAGGCACAGTGTTACAAAAATAATCGATTGTCGAATCGATTCGCCACAATAATGGTGACAAATACCCAAATTTCACGGTGGAAGCGAATCGCTGTTACTGGGATGTAATGGGCTGTTGTTGTTGTGGTTACATAATCAAAACGAATCACATTCCACGATAATATAATGCAAAATTAAACTGCATGGCGAGACCCCGTGGGTCCCCCGCTATGAAGTTCAATTACATAATATCGTACACGTCACCTCTCTTGTTTTTGAAATCTGGTAGATCCTCCTCCTCTCACCCCTCCACCCCATCGCATCTGGCAATTTGGTTAATGTTGCGATTCTCTTTCACAGTCGATCATTCGAACATTCCCTAAAAACTCGTAGGCTTTCGCGACCAATATCATCTGATTCGTGCACGTGACATTATTTGCGCGTGATTTTAGTAAATGCCATAGGTAAGCTTCGAGCAAGAAAGGAAGACACGTGTGATACGCACAACACACAGAGACAACCCCCGTCTAGCCTGAACAGACTGTAGGGGCAAGTGCTGTTAGCGAGCACCTATGAAGACCAGAACGGTACACGAGGGGGTGGGTGGCCAGCACCACGCCCGGCCGCCTTAGTCTCCCTAGTGGTGGCGTTTACGCACCACACCAGGTACTCATTTTTAGGCTGAGTCAACCTAGGGGAGGCCCAGGACCGGTTCAGATAATCGTCATTGATGTTGGCCGTGGACGGGAATCGAACCCATGTCGCCAGATTCGTAGCGCAGCGCGCTAACCGCTAGACTGTCGCTCCCCACAACACGTTCACACATACACACACACAGACACACAAAGATAACAAAGATCCCCCATATAGCCTTAACAGACTGTAGGGGCAAGTGCTGTTAGCGAGCACCTATGAAGGCCGGTAACGGTACACGAGGGGGTGGGTGGCCAGCACCACGCCCGACCGCCTTTGTCTCCCTAGTGGCAATGTTTACACACTGTACCTAGGTACGCATTTGAGGCTGAGTCGACCTAGGGGAGGCCCGGGACCGGTTAAGATAATCGTCACTGGTGTTGGCCGTGAGCGGGAATCGAACCCGTGTCGCCAGGTTCGTAGCGCAGCGCGCTAACCGCTACACTACCGCTCCCCACACACATACACACACAGACACACATACACACACAGACACACACATACACACATTACAGACACACGCGCACGCACACTGAGGCCTCGATACACATTTGAGATGGGCTCTCTTATAAACGCCAAAAAGCGTTGATTGATTCACGTGTCACGTGGGGCGTGTTTAACAATTATCGGGCGCGTGCAGCGTGGGAGGCGTTAATGTGAATAGGAAGAGGGTACAGTGGTAAACGTGGAAAAGCGCAGCGTGGTGGTGGTGGCTCGTGAGCATTTGTGGAAACCCCGACCTTAAGTAAGTAAAAAAAACATGTTGCGTTATAGTCAACCCGATTGCGTTGTCAAATACCCATTTCGGGGTTCATTTAACCAGGGCATCGTTTAGACGAATGCGTTCCACACCGCCGTTAGTTGCATGCGATAGACACACGCCGCCGCGTCAGCATGCAGTGGCACGAATAATGTTGGTGAGCGACGAGGGGACTGAGTGACCGCTGCGAACTCTCGTGGTGGCCTGGACGGGCGAGTGCAAAGGGGCCTCGAGCCACTGCCACGGCCCCTGGTGGCCTTTAGTGCGGCCCCTGACGTTCGGACCACCGACAATACGCACCCCCCCCCCCCCCCCCCAATCATCCACAATACAGGTTTTATACTATAATAATAATAATAATCATATTTTCATATCATATTTTTCTACTGGCAAAGGAGGTTCCAATGGTGAGGTTTCATACTCGTGTTTTTTTTCGGTAAAGTCACGTAGGTTAAGAAATCAATAAAATAAAATAAATGAAAACTAAATTAAATCACGACGTTTCGGAGGCAACACAAGCTTCCGTCTTCAGGTGGAAACCGTCACAGCAAAATTGCTGTATCAAGTGAAGAGAGCTCTAAAATACAGGTTTCCTTGGGTTAGATCGCGTAAATGTATAAATGTGTCGTTAAACCCGCCACCACCCGACACAGGCAATTGGTAAGGCTTGTCACGTGAACAGAACGTGCCAATTCGTCACTAGTACAGCACACCGGTGTGTTGGAGAGCCAAGCCACAACATTTACAATCCGAGTACGACGTTTCGCCAGTAATTACAACTAGCTTCATCAGGCGAACAGCCAGATTGTGGAGAAATCCTCCTGTTTCATTCCTTAAATAGAGGGGTAGATGTTATTAATGAACGCAAATCAATGACAATGGGTACCCATCGATGTTTGTGGTATTTATATGATAACGAGCTTGACTACCCGGCTTCGCCCGGGACTTGGATTCTTGTCTTGGATTAATACACGGCCTACGCGGAGGGTGGGGGGGGGATGCGTGACGTCATGCAGGTGACATCACAGATGTGACGTCAATGCTCACTTTTCGTGCAATATATTATATCCATTATTGCGCCCCCCCCCCAAAAAAAATATACAAAAGTCTATTTTTATACTTTTCTCATTGTGTACAGTTTGGAAACTACCCACATGCCAAATTTCAAGTTTGTTGCATGTCGGGAAGTATGCTAAACATTTCGAACAGATACACATATTCACAAATTTCCCTTTTTTATATATATAGATGTACATGTACATTATCCATGCGCATTATGCAAGCCCATTGTTCTTGTACCTCCTGTCGATTGTGTGCACTAAAATAGCCGTGCCTGTTATTGCACGTTCTGTTAACGCGACAAATCTTACTAGTTGGCTGTGTCGGCTGGTGGCGGGTTTAACGACTAATTTATACATTCACGCGATCTAAACCCCCCAAAAACCCCCCTCTATTATGGATGACATTGGTCGCGAAAGCCCACGTGTTAAACCCCCCCCCCCCCCCCCATCATCATGATCGTGCTGCTGCTGCTGCCAAACCCCCACAATGGTTTCAAATGGTGTGGCGGCCCTCTCACACTGATGATGTCTTATCGGCCAAAGTGCCCACCACCCCGTCTCAAGGTGAGTGAAGAACATTGGGCCACAAGAGTCAGCGGTGTTTCTCAAACTGCTTTTGGACCGCGGACCACTCAGCCGAGCCGACCACCCAGAACCCCACCGACCCCTGGTGACAAACGCATTAACTTCTCTTTATAAATGCCACTCGTACTAAATGATTCATATTACCGGAATTTTTTTTTTAACGCAGCTGATTTTTTTTTAAGGGTGACATTTAGATTTTTAGGGTTATGGTAATTTAATCAGGGTAGTTTACCTAATTTAATTTTTGGAAGTTAAATATCACGAGGAAAAAACAAAAAAGGTCATTTTTTTCCGGATCCACCTGCATTTGTATCATGATCCCGCGGGCAACCTGAAGGCCCGTCATGGCCCATTGGTGGTTTGGGGACCACACTCTGAGAACCACGGTGGAAGAGAGACCACACTGAGAACTACTAAGCTAGAGACCACACTAAAAACCACTGGCCTAGAGAGACCTCACTCCGAGAACCACTGGAGGAGAGAGCCTTTACTCTGAGAACCACTGCGCTAGAGAAATCACACTGAGAACCACTGTGCTAAACAGCCCACACTGAGAACCACTGGGCTAGAGAGACCTCACTCTGAGAACCACTGGGCTAAAGAGACCTCACTCTGAGAACCACTGAGCTAAAGAGACCTCACTCAGAGAACCACTGGGCTAGAGAGACCTCACTGAGAACCACTGTGGAAGAGAGACCTCACTCTGAGAACCACTGTGCTAGAGACCACACTGAGAACCACTGTGCTAGAGACCACACTAAGAACCACTGTGCTAGAGGTACCTCTCTCAGAGAACCACTGGGCTATAGACCACACTGAGAACTACTGTGGTAGAGATACCTCACTGAGAACGACTGCGCTAGAAAGGCCACACTGAGAACCACTGTGCAAGAGAGACCACACTGAGAACCACTGCGCTAGAGAGACCACACTGAGAACCACTGTGGTAGAGATACCTCACTGAGAACCACTGTGGTAGAGAGACCACACTGAGAACCACTGTGGTAGAGATACCACACTGAGAACCACTGTGGTAGAGAGACCTCACTCTGAGAACCACTGGGCTAGAGATACCTCACTGAGAACCACTGTGGTAGAGAGACTACACTGAGAACCACTGCGCTAGAGACCACACTGAGAACCACTGTGGTAGAGAGACCTCACACTGAGAACCACTGCGCTAGAGAGATCAATACTGTTACGAATACAGTACTCTACACTGTGTAGTCGAGTCCAACCTTGTAAATGGACAAAAAAGCGAAAACCAACTTTTCCCATGATTGTGAACCAAGTAACGCACGTCCCATAGAGTATATCCCTAAAGCCGATATAGATCAGGGAGGCCAGCTCCCGGTCACTAATAGAACATGTTTCCTTAATATATACCAATGGTTGTAAATACATGCGTGCTTAATTTGTATTCTGATGATGTGCCTTCTAAAAAAAGAAGACCTGGCCACATCTCGCAAGCAAAGATCTCTAACCAAGCAGACTTTTCGACAGCCACAATCACGAGACCTTCGATCGTCACAGAGGTTCTCTGGGGTGCTAATGAGTGTGAGTCGAGGCCTTTAAATAGGGTGGGTGAACTGACATTCGAACAGCGCTGACCTTTTTTTAGAATTAAAACAACACCCCGATTGGCCGCCTCCGCATGGCACACGATGTGTTTTAGTGTTATAATTTGCATTGTAATTTGAATATATTTCAGAATATTTTCACGCACAAAACAAATCTTAATTTGTATGACCAAAGCACCCGGTAATGGGAAGTTAAGCAGACTTGAGCAAACGTACTTCACAAACCCAACGCATTCGTCAATAACACCGTGGCCTTAAAATAAAAAAAATGTGACGTTTCGGGCAATAGCCCTTCTTCATAGCACTACAAATATACCCCGTTATAGCCTTAACAGACTTTTGGGGCAAGTGTTGTGCGCGAGTAGCACTGATGGAGGCTGGGAGAGCACGCGAAGGGGTGGGCGGCCAGCCAAACGCCCGACCGCCTTTGTCTCCTTAGTTGCGAACTTTATGCACACCGCACCAGGTACTCATTTAAGGCTGAGTCGACCTAGCGGATGCCCCAGACTGGTTCACATTAATCGTCACTGGTGCTGGTCGCCGTGAGCTGGAATCGAACACGACTTGGCGGGTTCGTAGGGAAGCGCGCTAACCGCTACACTACCGCTCCCCCCACCCCCACAAAGCACTACACGGTTGTCATAGCTAGCTGCAGAGTATCGTGATCAGCAGCAAAGGGCAGTGGAGAAGTATCCACTGTGGTTTTGTATGGGGCCCCATGGTGGCTAAGAGATGTTAAATACCTCGCCTGGTATACGCCTGCTGCTGTATATTTGGAGTTTGCAGTGGCTCTCTCTCTCTCGGTGGTCCCGTGGATTTTTCTCGGGGTCCTCCGGTATTTCCCCCTGCACATTTAGAATCAACATCACGCGTTTTAGAGTATTTGGCTGTTGCAGTTTTTCACACGACGATAAGCCCACTTTGTTGAGCTATTATTTGTGGTGACGTCGCTTCTGGAAAAATAACTATATCGCTCAGTGGGCCTTATCTGGTCAAATAAAAGTGTTTTTGTGTGTTTTAGCTTAGTATTCAATGTTGCCACATTCGTGCACCCCACCTTTACCAATCCGCAGTGGCTATCCAGCGTGGTGAAGTATGGTCACCGCGTGGACACGCCCCCATCCTAGCAGCGGATGTACAGGTACATTGTCACGGTTATTGCTTTTGCAGAAAATTAAGGTGGAAACACAAAGCCTCGTGCGCTTACTATTCAGAATTTTGATCTCATTCTGAACACGTACGCCGGATCACCATCATCAGCCATGATCAATCCACTGCTGGACGAAGGCCTCGGCCGTCCGCCGGCGTTTCGCGATCCCGAGATGCAATCATCCATCGAGCAGCTGCACACGAGCAACAATCCGAATGTAACATCTACACGATTCCAATCTGCACATGGCAAGAAAACCTGTAACAATATGGATTTTAATGTGCACGGGCCGTGCCCTCTTTCCACGTGTGTTGTTCGAAATTTCGTGGTTTTCCGGCCTGCACTATATTTCTGTTACGACGATGGGATTGTATCGTCATTTACAGGATCTATTGAAAACCCATCACAACAGAAAGAGCGTTTGTGCAGAGCAACGCAGACCGTTACCCCCTCGCGTGTCGTGAATTGTTTCATCTGCATTTCTGTACGATACGAGAGATCGTTTGATTAACACCGTGTCGCGTTTCCTTTGCTCCAGTTTCTCCGTTCCTCTTATTTCCCATTCTTCCTCTTCCCTTCTTCCCTTTCTCGCCCCCTTTTCTAAGTGTCCATACTTCATTGACCACACTCTTGACTCAACGCCCATTCACCGTGGCGTTACGTTTAATGGGCAAAGATCCCCACCCACCCACCATAGTAACCTTTAAAAGAGTGTTTGAGGGCATCTGTTGTTAGCGACAAACGAGACGGGTGGGTGGTGTGACTTGCACCACGCCCAGCCGCGTTTGTCTCCCCGGTGCTGACGTTTAAAAACCGTTCCGGGGACGTATTTTAGGCTGAGCATCGGGAAATGAACCCAGGTATCACTGACTAGACTTAAGCTAAACTTCGTTCATCATTATCGTCGCGAATCGCCGGCAGTGATCTATCCACTGCAGGATGAAGTCTTCCCCAAGTTGTCGCCATCGCTAACGGTCTTGCGAGATGCAGCGCGTCCCGCATCCCTGCCTCCTGCAAAACTGGTTGAGCTCGTCGCTTTCGGATGAACGGTTGGCTGGACCGCCCGCTTGTTCCCTTCCATGTCAAATGTCAACAAATGTCAACAATGTTAAGAGACACGTTTGCATCTTTGCAACGTATGCTATTTCATTATTGATGTACGCGTTCATTTGCAAGACCTCGGATAATTTCCACCGAATAAAATACATTTTCATCGTCTTTAAAAGCTAGGCTGTATAGGTATTCATTAACAAACGGTTAAAGGTGCAGCCCTGCAATTTCTTGCTCACGCCACTGCTGGCAGAAGGCGCTGTAATTGAATCCGAATGCCGGTGGGATTACTCGATCCATGCATCGCAAGCCAACGAATCGACGAGAGCGATCAAGGCTCGACGAATTTGTGAGGCCGGATGATGAATGATCGATTACTGGATAGCACAACAACAACCGCCATTCGCCACTAAGTGGCGGTGACGTCACCACGGCGTTTGTGCCAGGCTAGGTGCACACCGGTTATCGTACTTTCACTGGCGGCTGCAAGCAATGCAGTGCCGGATTAAGCTAGTGCGGGGCCTGTAGCATATGTTATAAAGGGGTCCTAAATATAAAAAAACACAAATATTAAAACAAACATTTTTACTTGCATAGTCAAGGAATTGTATTTTTATGTTTGCTTTACAGCCAGATAACACGACAAATCGCTAACCTTAAACACCCAGTCGTTCATAAAAGTTGAAGGCGGTATAGTACTATAGTAATAGAGCAAGTGCAGAATCAATTAATCGGAATTGATAGCTTGAAAGCATTGAGCGCGGGGCCCTTGGAAATGCGGGGCCCATAGCTACTACACATGTAGCTACTTTTGCTACTAGGATAATCCGGCACTGTGGCAATGCCATTGGGTCGCGGTGCCAGGCTAGGGGTGGCGTATGTCGCGTTGCGAATTACGTTATTCAGAAAATTGCCTCGCGTATGTCAATAAAAGGTCTAAATACAAAGCGCGCGTTTATTCAATAAACGGCGCACCACAAAAGCACGTAAACCGAGGATTTGCCTGCATTCTATAATTCAGCCTCATTGAGTGCGGACACACCAGCGGTATTGTTGGTGTATGTTTATTATCAAGCATGACATTCCTCTTCTTTGTCGCTGCTCAGATATATTGGAGGCAAAGGTTGGAAACGTCGTGAGAATTTTATTGTTTTATATTTTTTTATTATTGGATTGTTTCCCTTCTACGTGACTTTACCGATAGAACCAAGAATAAGGTTTGATAGTTCACAAGACATTTTCCAACTACCAGTCCTGCTTGCTGGGCCAGGATAAGTCTTGGAAGAGGTGGTAGTACCCACAAAAAAAATATCAATCGAATTGTTTCGTAATGTTTTTAGTTTTTATGTATACTTGTAAAAATACGAATAACTTTTCAATTAAAAAAAAGTTTTTTAATCATCATCACGTAATTTTTTCCCACGTTTCTCTGTCTTGTGCTGCGTCTTGTCCGGCACCGATCTCTTCCCAAGTTATCGTCAAGCCATTCTCCGCGAGGTCTTCCCCTTTTTCTGGTTCCTTAAATTTTTCCGAACACCACACTTTTAATTTTCCCGTTATTGTCTATCCCACATATGCGTGTCCACATAGTGCCAGTTTCCTTCTCGTCACCGCCTCCATCATCATCATCAGCTGGTTGTCGTCTTCTCCTTCGTGAAACCTTTTCCTTCCTGCTACGTTGGTCACTCTTTGGGTCCAGCTTAGATGTAGCAGTATCCTTCCGTAGCGATACATTATCGAATGCATGTTATGAATTATTTCTTTAAAAAAAAATTCCGAAAAACATTTCAATAAACCTGCGTTTGTTTCAATGCATACTGACCGTAACCCTCTGAACGTTGCGACAGTATCATCAGCTGCTCTCCACTGTAATTTTAACAGCGACGCCACAAGACAAATCGTGGCAAAATGAGTCAACTGGTCATGGTACAGCAACACCCCGGTTTACGTCGGGGATGCGTTCCTGAAAGGTGCGACGACGAATATCGAAACGACGTCAATCAAAGACGCGACTTACACAGTAGGTGGAGGTGAAGGCTGAGAGGCACTCTCAGCGACGTGAGTGTGGGGTTGAAGCGACGCAAATCGGGTGGCGGTGCTCATAAAGCGACGACGTATTTGCGAAACGACGTAGAAGGGGGGAACGCGTACAACGCGCACGACTGTAATAAGCCTCGAGGCGTTGTTGCATTTTAACATTTGAATCGATCGGCGGTGACCCGGGTCAGCATCGTGACCCGGGGGTGCCAAAACCTCCATAACTCCGAAACCAGAAGGCCTATGAAGACGGGAGATGTTACTGAGCCCGATGCGCACGCCAAATATGGAAATAAAAAACACACGCAAAACACCCATAAAAAAGGGGGGCTGCTGGAGATTTGTGCGTGGCAATGGCTGTTTATTGCTTGTTTTGAAAGTACATCGGGATGCTGGTCTGGTCATTTCCCCAGCACGTTCTGCTTCTTACGGGGGCGGCCACCCCCTTGTCTTTGGGAGACCACTTGGAGGCAATGGCCCACCAGGCGCTCGCTCGGTACGGCCGGCGATCATGGTCGTGCTGGCGAGATCGACATCGTCATCATCATCGCTCCCAGCGTCGCCCTCCGGCAGGACAGGGTAATACCAGCGATGCTCCCAGAAAAAATCCTTAAACTATGCCCGGCCCACCAATATTTTCCGGTGACCGGGGCTACCGCCAATCGATTCATTTGTCTCAAACACATGCAGGAAAATGTAAAGATGCAGTCAAAACGTGTGACCGCGGTCAGTAAGGATTTACAGTCATACCTCGGTATACGACCGCTTTGGAATACGTCGAATTTGGTATACGTCGTGTTTTGACGAGAGAAAAAAAATGTGTTGGGATACGACGTCTTGCTTGGGATAGGACGCGCTTGCTAGAACTTGTATGGGTCGGGATGAGTCGCCGCGTACCCGCGTGTACCCCCGTTCACGACTGAAACAAAGCGCCGCTCCTCAGTCTCCTCCTCCTCTTCCTCGCCACCATCCTCGTAGGCTATCAACTCCTCTCAGCAAGGTAAAGTGATGTTACATTTTATTTTTATTTATGCATTTATTTTAATGTATGTATGCATTTTAGTACTAAGTAGTGTCTACATTATGTTATACAACCACATTAATGTATAATATGCCATATAAAATATAATTTCTTATACTCTGGAACGGATTATTTCCTTTCCCTTAATTTCTTATGGGAAAAATTCGTTTGGTAAACGTCGTTTTCGGTGTAAGTCCTCCAACCTTCTGGAACGAATTAACGACGTTATACCGAGGTACCACTGCACAGTACAAATATAGTTACACACAACTGACGGCAAATTCTAAACCCTTGACTTCAATTACTGGGGAACGTATGCGTCTTATACTGTATTCTGGACGATATGGCCATTAAGACAGAGAATACGGTCATTATAGACAGAGGGAAAGCTGAGAAATAGCATTGCCACAGGCAACCCATGAAAACCAAATACTTTAATTTGATTTGTGCATCAGAAGAAGAATTATCATCATCAGAGGTTCCTTTTACCCAATTAAAGCCCAGCTAAGAAGCTCTTTTTCAAGAGCCATTCGGCCGGCAGACAACAGACGCGATTCATTATACTGCCATAATTTTCTCCACTGCTGGATGAGGACCTCACCAAGCCGCCGCCGCCGCTTAAAGATGTTCCATGCCCGCAGTGGACCTGTTCCCACCTTTAGTTGCGACTCCGTGATTAGCCTCGGCAGATGTGAAAATAGCTTTGAGATTTAAAAAAATATATATACATAACTTTGGAAGTTGTAACTTTCCATAATGAAAAAAAACTTAACATCGATTCACCAAATATTCAAATGCGACTGTTAATAATGTAAGATTGAAACAAAACAAAAAAAACCCCAATATCTTGTAAGAAGGTTAGTTTCAAGTTTATTTAGTTTAACCCGGGGTGAGAACTCATGCGCCCGGCGTCAATCCGTACGGTGGCATTTTAAAGAGTAACCTGGGCGGACCGAAGTGACCCCAAGCGACACAAACAGCAATCAGTTCAAAAACAACAACGAACGTCTGTGTCGCGTGTCAGCTCAGTGTAGGGAACGCGAAACTTGCTGCTTGGGTATGTAATTAGCGAGACGCTCCTTGATAGGATTGTTGGAAGAAAATGTTAGATCGGACGGGTTATGCGTAATGTAAAATATACGCTCACAATAGCATTGCATCATGCAAATACCTAATTCGCAGAGTTGTAAGCGATTGTAGGTCTATGGGTGTTATAGATCGCTCCTAGTTCAAACACTTGCTTAATGGAAAACAAATATAGTGTTGTCCCCCCCGCCCGCCCGCACCTACAGTTGGCTACGTACGGTGCGAAAGAAGTTCAGCATACGAACACGATTAAAATTTTTATTTTACCACGAACGCATTTCACGTTCAGATCATGTAAGCTACGTTGTCTTGTATGGACATGCATTCAAAAATAAATCATACAATACACACATATTTATTTTCGTTCGGCACAATCGTGTATTACAATATCAAACTTGCTATCACGATTAATAATTATTATTCAGATATACTATACAATTAACTGTTACGGTGCTAGACTCTACAAAACGCGTGATCAATGCCCTTGCCATACATAGTGTCCAGAGTTGTATTCCACAGGCTGATCTAATTATAAGATACCCTACTAAATAAAAGTATATGATGGATGTATGTCAAAAAAACCTAATGCATTCAAAAGCCTCCACGTCCGAATAGTCGCCTACAACTTAGTAAACAGTTGTAACAATAAAGTTAGACCGATACATAACTGCAATCGCCCCTTGAGACGAATATGCGAAACCAGTGGGGTATCTATAAATTGATCACCCCATGTGTGTGTGCATACACACAGTACTTCATATTAATTGGAATAAAGAAAACAAGACTTACTCTGGGTTACATCGTCGACGCTTGTGCAGCAGCAGCTGTTGGCTTTGGTGACAATTTGGGTGTTTGCGGAAACAGATGGCAGCAGTCGCAGTACTACCGAGAGAACCTGCAAAGTGGAAATCCCCCAGATGGGAATTTCCAGGCCACGTGGCCTTTGTTGACCGAACGCGTTGCATCATTCAAAGAGGAGGAACGTGTCAGCCAACACGCCCGTAGACACTGCTCCGTGTCGATCACGCAAGACGCTTGGTTTACGTGCCGTGAACAAGGCCGTAATTATAATATATATTGGGAGGGGGGCACATCCCCCAATATTCAAATATGGTCAAAATGCCCCCTCCCCAATATATTGCTATAAACAATACTTTTTAAAAATTACAATTACTATGCTATGTAAATAAAAACAATTTTCTAAACCTTGGCCACAACATCTGGATTTTAGGCAGTAAATGGCAGGAAATTTGTTTTCAAATTTAGATTTTTTTTCTGACTCCATGGCTACGGCCTTGCCGTGAATAAGGCCCGTTGCCCGAAACGTCACCTGTTTAATTATTTTTCAGGCCACACATTGTATTTTTAAACTCATGTGTTGAGTGTTGTTAAGATACTGTTGGGTGCGTAGACCATATAGAACAGTGGTTCTTAACCTTCACTGTAGCCTTGGCCCCTTGGGTTCTTAATCGTAAAACAAATGTATCATCTTTACTTAAAGCTTTCGTGACTGCAGGAATTAAATACTCTTTGGGTCTTTCGGTGAAGTCACGTAGATAGAAACAACAACAAAAAATCACGACGTTTCGATCGCAACATGAGCAATCGTCTTTAGGTGAAAAAAATACGGCAGGCGGACTGCTGAAGCAGGAAGAAATATAGGCAGTAAATACATAGAGTTTGATGAAACAAAGTCCTTGTACTTAAATGTCCGTGCTTAATTTGTGTTTCGATGATTTGCCTTCTAAAAAAAAAGGTCTGGCCATGTCTCGCATCCCCCCCCCCACCCCAGGGGGTGGATGCACCCGAGGTTACGAACCACTCCTACAGACGGTTGGTTTGTTTGCTATGAAGAAGGACCATTGGCCGAAACGTCACCTATTTAAAATTGTTTTTTTCTTTTTAAGGCCACATATAGCCTTTGACTCGTGTTGAGTGCTTTGCTGGTGTTGTTAAGAGACTGCTGCGGGGTCAGTGCTGGTGCTAGACTTATCGACATAAGCAATACAGTGTGTGTGTGTAAGTCGATGTGCTTCTATGTGTGTGGGTCGATGTCTGTGTGTAAGTCGATGTGTGTGTGTCTGTCTTTTTCGCCCGGGCAACGCCGGGTACTTACCGCTAGTAAGCAATACATGTTTTCTTCTGCGAGAGATTCCACTGAAGACTGAGGTCTCTTCTGCAAGAGCCATGGATATAGCCTATTATAATTATGATCGCAATAACAAGAGCGGGTGGGGAGCGGTGGCACCGTGGTTAGCGCTCTGTGTTATTGATTACAGCCGACATCAGTAGTGAGTGATTATATGAAAACCGGTCGTGTGCCCTTCCCTTTAACCAGTACTGGCCAGCATGCAGTATGGCAAAACAACCCTGTAGGGGGAGGGGAGGGCGCGTTCATCCAGCAGTGGAAAGACAAAGGGTGAAGATAACAATAATTACGAATGGTAATAGCATCGGCTGGCGGCCCCACGCCTCCCAACAACTGGCAAGCCCCGGCAGTCACCCATCCAAGCACCAACCAGGCTCGACAGCTGCTTAGCTTCCGGAATCTGTCAATTTATAACATTTTTGACATGCGGTTTTCTGGATTTTTTTGTTGTTATTCTGTCTCTCACTGTTCAAATAATGCTACCATTAAAATTATAGGCTGATCATTTCTTTGTCAGTGGACAAACGTACAAAATCAGCAGGGGATCAAATGCTTTTTTTCCCTCACTGTATATATATTTTTTTAAACACATCCCTACCACCTGGCGTTCCCTACATTACCTTCCTCTAAATTCCCCGTCCACCATCACGCCCACCCCAAGTGGTTAAAGTGGTTTGTTGTGAATGTTTTACAAATTAGACATGAATAAAATGTTATCTCAGGAAAGCCTCATTGGATCTCATGGCTATTTTCAGGAGGGTCCTGCCAGGACTTGCAGTTGGGAGCGGGGGTGATTGCTGCTGCTGCTGCGTGTCATCCGTATTGAATAGTTTGCAAGTATATATATTTTTTGGCAAATTTGGACCATCTAGAAAAGTTGGACCAAACAGTGGCCCAACCACTCTCGTGAAAGACTTCACGGGATCTTTAACGGACAATGCGAAGCAGGCGGTGTGTATTTTCTTTACGATTTATTACACCCGCAGTAATAAAACTAAGCTAATAAACTAAACAAATGTTTTTTCTTTATCATAACAGGGAAGGCCCCACCGAGCTATATAGCTATTTTTAAAAAAAAACGACCTGACCACAAATGATCGCTCAACGAAGTGGCTTATCACGTGCAAATGTATAGCAGCCAAATACTCGAAACGCGTGATGTTGATTCTAAATGCGGAGGGAAAAACCGGAGGACCCGGAGAAAAAATCCACGTGACCATGGGGAGAGAGAGAGACACCGCAAACTCCAGGGTCTGGATCGAACCCACGACCTCCTGTATACCAAGCGAGGTTGTTAACATCTCGCCACTGAACTATAAACCTCCGTCCATTTCACGAGGGCGGTACGCGCCGGTGTGTATACCGGCAAGAAGATAAAATACGGCTGGCGTGACATACTACACCTGCAAAAGAAATGAAATAAAACATCCGCTGGAATATACTGCCAAGGTTTATACCGCTGCAAAACACACTCGACCCGCGCCCGTTTCGTTGACAAGCGATTGACTCTGCTGGCCGAACAGAGGTGGTGAGGGAGATTAAAAAAAACACTTGCCCCATCGTTTCAACTGCCGCGGGTGAGATGGATGGCAAGGCCAATCTACTAATCGTTACGCATCTGTGAAAAGATCTTCATAGGTCGATGGATTCCTCCAGTGTCATTACACATTTTGATTCTGACACCACGGAAGCATCCCTACGTATAGTTTATAATGAATGTCCTTTATGTAAAATGCACTATTGATGACATTACGTAGTACATCATTCTTGACTTAAAGCTTTCGTGACTGCAGGGATTCATATTCTTTGGGTCTTTCGGTAAAGCCACGTAGATTAAAAAAACGTCGTGAGAATGTAATTGTGTTATTTTATCAATTTATTATTTTATTCTCATTCTACGTGACTTTACCGAAAGAATCAAAGAAGACGTATGTACAACTTTAGTTCCTGCTCACGTGAACATCGATGCGGTGATTGCCTCCAGGTTAACAGCACTGAGCCAGTGGTGAGATTTCGGTTTTCCACATTCCTGTGACGGGGGCGAGTCTAACCTCTTCGGACAACAATTGTTGACTTCCCAATCACAGGTATCGACCTTGGATGAGTCAACCTCCAGTCAGGATTACGAGCTCGCAACATTCCGATTGAGAGCCACTCGCTCTACACTCCGAGTCAGTCATCTGGCGAGTCGAAAATGCACTGCAGTACATCATATGCTATGTAGCCCACAGTGTATGTGTGTTTTTTTTTTCATTTAGTGAATCCAAAATCCCGAAGCCAAGCTTTTGCCTCCGGTCCTGCTGTGTTGAGGCTGAGTAGGCCTCCCCTGAGTTTGTGGATCGGGCAGGCTTAGGGGCCGTCCATAAATGACGTCACGCACCTGGGGGGGGGGGGGGTCAGACATTTGTGACGATGTGTGACGAGGGGGGGGGGGGGTTGAGAGATGTGACGTCACATCAAAATGCGCAACTTTAAATAAATATAGAATTGTTATAACACTAATTGTTATAACAACACTCCGACAACATCAGAGTGCATCGCCACATTAAATACACACAATGACAATAGTTTAAGCGATTTGAAGCACGTTTTATATTCAAAATGGAAATATGGTTTTGGGTAGGGGGGGGGCAGAGCTTTGTGACGTCATATTTGAGGGGGGGGGTCTGACTTATTGTGACGCCGTGTGACGAGGGGGGGGGGGGGTCAAAAATCGTCCAAAATCGCGTGACGTCATTTATGGACGGCCCCTTATAGGATGTGGTTGCATGGTTTGCTCCACCCCACAGGCACGCAGCGGGACTTGCTCCTCTTGCCCATCGGTGGATGTTGGCGAGGCATGGGCCGTGACCGGTCCCGAACCTGTTGAGGGTGGACCCACTCCTTCCAGGGGAGGTTGACACAAGGGGACTGTTGTGTGGAGGTAGTAATGTATGTTCAATGCACTACAATACGTTATTTAAATTTACGCCCATCTAACCCAACAACCGTAAAAAAAACACTTTTATCGTGGATAATATTGGTCGCAAAAGCCTTCGTGTTAAACTATTATTCGCTCTATAATGCACGTTAAATTCATAAGTTTAATTGTTGGGTGAGAACTGTGAAGACCAGAATATTCTAGATTTGAAGCTTTCGTGACTGCAAAGATCCATACTCTTTGGTTCTATTGGGTAAAGTCACGTAGGTAAAAAATAAAATAACAGCGCTGTTCTCCAGACAGTCTCGTCCCTTCACCTGATGAAGGCCGCTTGTGTTGTGGCCGAAACGTCGTGATTTTTGTTATTTTATTTTTTACCTACGTGACTTTACCCAATAGAACCAAAGAGTAAAGACCAGAATAGCCATCGTTTGCGAGAGTAGCCTGGGTTGTTCGCACAGTGTGTACCCAAAACATAGTACTCAATATGCTCGTCAGTAACACGGCATTAAAATTAGAAAACATTATCATCCGTAAGAAGAAGTAGACATTGCCTGCTTACGTGTGAATGATAATATAACTAAATGACTTTATTACTATTAATAGTGTAATTGCCCGTCATGTTTCGGGTTCATACAATTTAAATTTAATGAAAAAGAGTAACATTTAAAGATTGTGTTGAATGTATTTATTCAAAAATGTCTCTATCGCATTTGGTGTAAATTGACGATCATCTCCCAAAAGTTTTCCTTGACATTATTTTTTGTTGAATCAGCACTTTGATGTTGGTTGAATCTTTGCATCTTGACAAAGCAACATGAACTATTAATGAGTTATACATTTAACAATAAGCCTTCAATTAAAAAAAACTATTAACAAGTACGTAAAAATCCACGTGGCCTACCCATCGTCACACGCAGCGAACAGAGTCGTCAAGGCGTGCGGCACAGATCACCACGACGTTCTATATAACAATGACATTCACGCGCCACCCGGCAGGTGTCGCTGCCACCCGTAATCACGAGTCACGGTCGTGGGCACGGGGAGGTGATCACCCACCGATTTACAGCCTCTGATCACGCGGTGACATTCCGCAGTCATTTGGCGGTGGCGGCGGGGGGGGTGGGTGACGAGCGTGTTTGAGAACTTTACGAGACGCTTCGCGTCCTCTCCCGCTGCCCCTCACAGATGGACGGAGCGTTCCACGCGTCGAACCTTAAGTTGGAAAGTGTCAACATAAACCTGTCGGGGAGCATCTTGAACTCGTAACTCCACGATGGCGCGCAGTGGTGTAATGCCTTGAGATGAGTAGGCCGGTTGGAATAATGTGTAGAGCTTGCCTTTTACGGAGGATGAAGCCAGTCATGGGATGCGCGATTAATAACAAGGAATAAAAACCGTACATATATGTGGATTCAGTTGTGGTCTTTCAATCCCCGGTCGCCTTCGGAACTGTATAATTGGTGTTTCAAGCCTCACAATAAGATGACTTCGCCCATAAAGAAGTCGTGGGAAGGATGGGGGTTGCTATGTTTTATTTTAGAACAGTTTTTTTTGTGTGTGAATAATTTGAGTTTCGATCTCCGCGTAAATATATGTATGTTTGTTGAACTTCTTTCGCACCGTACGCAGGCAACCGTCATGATCGGAGGTGCGGGAAACACTTTGATCCTTTTGCTGGTTTTCCAGAGGCAATGCCCCTAATGGGAACACATCGTCATATAATTGCAGTACTAAAGTTGTGTTCATATTGGATCAACCTTCCGAGAGTCACCCCCCCACTCCAGGCCCTCAACTAAAAGGGACAGAATGATTGCATTGCCGCTTTAACCTTACTTGCAGCACATGGAACATAATCTGTGGGGGGCATCTGATCTCGCCACTCCACACGGGCGAATGCTGTCGTCATACCTTAAGATAAGCAAAACAGTTGGCATAACGTGTACGGCTTGCATTTCACAAGGGCGAATCAGTCCTGTGCTTGATATAATTATAATACAAAATACATATTGCCCAGTTTAGTTTTCAGATCCCGTGGTAAGCAGTAACTGATTAGTCAGTGGGAACTTAATAGCAGCTGTTCAATGGAAAAAAAAAACAACCTATCACCCGCCATGGCAATGTGGAATTTCACCGTCCGTTTAATGTAACCACCACGTTCGGTACGGCCGTACATATCCCAGATGCAAGATCTTCCTGAAGCAGAGTAATCAGACTCAGGATTTTCCGTGAAAGTAATTCGCATTCATTATCTGTGCATCCATTTCGCAAAAAGGTATCTTCCCATGATCACTGGCCATAGTTCATCCACTGCTGGATGAACACCTCGCTAACGGCACTTGCCCCAATAGTCTGTGAAGGCTATGCGGGGGGATATTTGTCATGTATGTTGAACTTCTTTCGCGCCCTACGTAGCCAACCGTGCCAATCGGTGGTGCGGGGGAAGAATAACAAACTAAACACTTGAAATCAGTTAAAAAAAAAGAATTAGTTTGTCAATCTAGACGATTTAAAAGTGCACAGCTCCAGTAGCGTCCTAACATCGGAAGGGCAGAGCGTTCCAGACGGCCGCGGAAGCGCATCTGAAAGCGCTCGATGCAGTGGCCGTCTTTGTTCGATGTCTAGCGGCGATTTGTCCTCTCCGATGGGTGTCTGCCCTCCACCCTTTGGCTGCCATTCCTTCAGCAGTCTCGACCACTGCTCATCGACTTGCCATCGTCATGACGTGTCCTGCACCCAAACCCAACTTATACTTTCCTTAACTGTCAATATGACGAATATACATCAATCAGAGGTCTAATTAGCTGCTAAGGAGTGACTGTCCTTAGATACTATGTAAATAATAATAATTGTTCTCAGTAATGTAGTACTGCAAAGTACTATTTACACACACATATAAGGGCATGAGTCAGAGCCAACCATAATAATCAGTGTCTAGCACCGGGGGGCATGGCCCAAATGTGTTCGCACATGTATAATTAATGCATCTATTTTAATTAATGTTTGTGTATTTCTCTTTGGTTAAACTGGAAATGCCGGGGTGAGCGTTGGCTCGGTGATTACCGCACTGCACTCCTAACCCGTTAGATCCCCAGCCACTTGTTAACGTCAGTGGCAAGTGATGTCTGTCTGGTCCCTGGGCCTCCTCGGTGGGTTCAGCCTTAAATGAGTCTACCTGGTGAGAAGGTGTGTGCTGGCCTTAATAGGCGCTCGCTAACCGCACCCCGCCCCAAGCAGCCTATGAGAATAAAGTTGGGAATAGTTCTGCATATATGACCACACCACTCAAAGGTGTGCCGTGCTGGCCTGGACATGTAAGCAGTTTGTCCCAGTGTGTCGATGGGATTGTCCGTCAGCAGGGAGCGGTGGCGCAGTGGTTAGCACGCACTGCGCTCCGAACGCGGCGAGCCGAGCTCCGATTCCCGCTCGCGGCAAACATCGGTGACGATTATCTGAACCGGTCCCAGGGTTCCTCCCTCCCCTAGGTCGACTCAGCCTCAAATGAGCACCTGGTGCGGTGTGCAAATTCAGCACCCGGGAGGGGCGGAGGGAGGGGGAGACAATAGCGACACGGGGGATCTTTGCGAATATTTGTCAAGTGTGGCTGCGGTGTGCACGAGAGAGCAACGTGTGAGCGTTGCTGCTGTTGCCAGCTTCGGCGCTACGGAACGCTGACGGATGATCTGAATCGATCTCTCCCTTTGTCGACTCAGCCTCAAATGGGCTCCCTTTGGTGCGGTGTGTTACACACATCGCCACTGGGGAGACTGAAGGCGGTCGGGCGTGGTGGCGCTGTCCACCGACCCCTCTCTTGCGTGCCGTGCCGTCCTGCAGAGGTTCCTCCTCGCTTACAGCACTTGCCCCCGAAGTCGTTTCGAGGGCTACGCTGGGGATCTTTGTCTTTGTGCGAGAGAGCGCGCGCGCGTGACGCATCTCTGATGCAATTGCGGCTCCGCCTTCTCGCCTCTGCCTCTCTCAGGAAGGGAACTGTCGCTGCAGCACAGAGCCACACTCTCCATTCTCTCCCTGCTGCAGCACAGACAGCCACACTCTCACACTCTCCATTCTCTCCCTGCTGCAGCACAGACAGCCACACTCTCACACTCTCCATTCTCTCCCTGCTGCAGCACAGAGCCACACTCTCCATTCTCTCCCTGCTGCAGCACAGACAGCCACAACTCTCACACTCTCCATTCTCTCCTTGCTGCAGCACAGAGCCACAACTCTCACACTCTCCATTCTCTCCCTGCTGCAGCACAGACAGCCACAACTCTCACACTCTCCACTCTCTTCCTGCTGCAGCACAGACAGCCACACTCTCACACTCTCTCCTTGCTGCAGTACAGAGCCACAACTTCCACACTCACTCCCTGCTGCAGCACAGAGCCACAACTCTCACACTCTCACACTCTCTCCCTGCTGCAGCACAGACAGAGCCACACACTCACTCCCTGCTGCCACACAGAGCCACAACTCTCACACTCACTCCCTGCTGCAGCACAGAGCCACAACTTTCTCACACTCACTCCCTGCTGCAGCACAGACAGAGCCACACTCTCCACTCATTCCCTGCTGCAGCACAGACAGAGCCACAACTCTCACACTCTCCACTCTCTTCCTGCTGCAGCACAGAGCCACAACTCTCACACTCACTCCCTGCTGGAGGCACAGAAAGAGCCACAGCTCACTCACTCCCTGCCTGCTGCTGCTGCATCACCCCCTGCCTCGCCACAACGCGACCAAGGTGAGCGAGCTAGCGAGCGAGTGTCCGTGTCGCTTCACGTCGTTGGACACGTCTGTGGAAAAAGAGCTTTATAGCTCATCGGATTCCTCCCGTGTACATGCACATTCTGATTCTGTTCGATTTCAACTTTGGCCAGCTCTGAGTATAATTATTGTCCCCGGCTGCGTGTGAGAGATTACGGCACTTTGCGGTTGATTGTTTGGTAGAGGTTTGGGGAATAAGCAGGGATTCCCACAAACCTCCGCCCCCCCAACTAATGATTAAACGATTCGTTACAACCGTTGGGAGACGCCCTTGTGGGAAGCAGGGCCTCCATCCAGCAGTGGATCGATCGTGGCTGATGATGACTGTAGTGCACACGTGGTTATAAAGCGAAGGTGTGTGGTATTTGTCGCTGTTTAAGAAAACCGAACGTGTAAGTAGGCTTGAGTTTAGACAACACGTGTGCGTGTGTGTTGGGTGTAAAAGGGTCCTCGTGTCAAATCCACTGCTGGATGATGGCCTCCCTCCACGTGCGTGGCTGGAGCTGGGCCGCACACACACACTGAGAGCACTTTGCCCCAACAGTCTTATGGAGGCCACACGAGGCTGGGGGATCTTTGTCTTTGTAGGCCACGCACCGCGCTCCGAACCCCAGTTCACCAGTGGTGATTATTTGAACCGGTCCTGGTCCTTCGCTAGTTTGATTCGGACTTAATCGGTAGAGTACCTGGTGTGGTATTGTTAACATCGCGACTAGGGAGACAAAGGCGGTCTGGCGGGCGGGCGTGGTTGCAGTACCGGTCTCGCAAACACCACTTGCCCCAGCAGCCTGTTGAAGGCTACGCGGGTGACCCTTTGTCTTTGTGGATGTGAGTTCATGCGAGTTGTGTCGTGGGGGGGGGGGGGGGTGTCATTTGACCATACTTCACCACGCCGGTCATTCGTGTGTCGTGGTAAAGGCGGCCTCGCACATGCAGCGCAGTATATAGAGCTCGTGATTATCACAACGTCCTGTAAAAGAGCTTTATAGCTCATCGGATTCCTCCAGTATAAATATAGATTCTGATTCAAAGCCCGCTGGGGAGGCGTTTGGTGCTGATTTGGTCACGGCATCTCCGTCCGTTATGAAACGATAATGATGCGTTTGTGCATCGGCTATAATTGACTGCAAGAAGTTTGAGATTCCTAAAGCTTAGCTGCAAAGATGGTGTGTGCATGATTACCCTACTGTATGCACTTTGCATCGGGTAGGGCTATTATAACACTTGTTGGAGATTAATGTTGTCACCTGCTTAGAGTCTTACATATCATCGTTTAGTGCAATCTAAATGTAAATGTTGTGGATTTGCTCTCCAACACACCGGCGTGCTGTACTAGTGTTACGAATTGGCACGTTCTGTTTACGTGACAAACCTTACTAGTTGGCTGTGTCGGGTGGTGGCGGGTTGAACGACACATTCTTACACGATAAAACCCCAAAAATAAACCTGTATTATGGGCAATCTACATGGTGTATCTCCTGCTAGATTAATGATTACCTACCAGTACTATCATCACGATCATCATTATCAGTCGTGGGATATCGAGTATGTGATGAAGGCCGTTCACGTCTTCATACGATTTTTTTTTAGCCACGGGCCTATCCACTGCTGGATGAAGACTTTACCCCCATCGCAATCGTCGTTATCACGATTCTAATCGCCATCGTGAGCCGTGGTCTCTATCCACTGCTGGACGAAGGCACCCTTCGCCCACGCGGTCCTAAATCGTTCACGGCCGATGCGATTCCACCAAAAAAAAACAAATCTATCATCCCGCGAAAGTCACACGGAGCCGATTATCTCATCGTTGTTCCATCGCCACGGGCGTGTGTTCTCTCCCTTGGCTGTCATTCCATCACCACTCGTTGCTGTTAGCGCCGTAAACCAAACATAATTACGTGTGTGGTTTGATATTTTGACCATGTAAGGCCCACTGAGCTGTTTCGCTCTTTTTCAGAAGCTACCTGGCTATTAACAAATGGTAGCTCAACGAATTTGCCTTTATCGCCACGTGGACGTTTATAGCAGCCAAACACTCTAAACGTGTGGTGACGGTGATTCTGAATGTGTATAGGGCAAAAAAAACGGAGGTCCCGGAGTAAAATCCACGGGGAGAGAGAGCCACGCAAACTCCCCAAGTATACAGCAGACATCATCATCATTAGACCTCCTTTGCCAGTACCAAAAATATAATAATAGGGGTTTTCCTGGCAACAAAACTGAAACCTTTTTACAAGGAATCATGCGTGCAATAACGACAATACTTGTGGTCAAAATGATGTAGATGCTTACCCCGAGCCCTCATTACTTTGATAGTGGCATTGTCTTTGAGCTGTACGCCTTTTGGCGTCCTCTGGTCTAGCACCAATTGAGACGAGGCTCAAAAGAAAGCCGTCTCTGGTGTGGACCAATCATTTTCAAGGACAATGCCAGTTATATTATCAAAGTGTGTTTTTTCGTTGCAGTTTGGCCACAAGTATTGTGGTTAATGCACACATGATTCCATGTAAAAAGGTTTCAGTTTTGTTGCCAGAAAAAAAGGTGAAGAACGTTTCGACTGCAACACAAGCAATCATCATCAGGTGTGAAAACCACAGCAAGAAAATTTGAAACGTCGTGAGAATTGTATTGTTTTATATTTTTATTATTGTATTGTTTCCCTTCTACGTGACATTACCGAAAGAACCAAGAATATGAATCCCTGCAGTCACGAAAGCTTTAAATCAAAATGTTATTATTATATACATCAGACGTCAGGGTCGAGATCGAACCCACGACCACTTGCGTGTCAGGTGAGGGAGTTAACATCTCGCCACCGTGGCGACATTGACCCCTCCTTGTAGCCACTCTGTGTTCAGTCCAAGCCCCACTTACGAGTGCGGCCAGTCGAGTAAATTTTAAGTTTTACGAACACGTGGCGCCTCACTTTCACAAATCTGCCACTCGAAGCTCCATCGACAACAGTCAATGGGCGTCTCTCTAATTTGCGTTTGTTCTCAGATCCGTAGACAATGTGTACAGTATTATCAGTATTATTTCCTATTTCTGTTTAACAAAACAAAAATCTTGTGTGTGTAAGAGCCAGCTAGTATTATTGGTTGTAAAAGGACAACCGGTAAAACCGGTAACCGTTTTCAGAATAGGTGAACCGTTTCTAGTGGAATGTCAGTGATGGACGCACAGGTTGGGGGCCGTCCATAAATGACGTCACGCACCTGGGGGGGGGGGGGGTCAGACATTTGTGACGATGTGTGACGAGCGGGGGGGGGTTGAGAAATGTGACATCACATCAAAATGCGCAACTTTAAATAAATATAGACAACACGTTCTACTTAATTAAATAGACTTTTTTTAATAAATGTTTTTCCTACAACAGTGCAGCGCCACATTAAATACGCACTACAATGACAATAGTTTAAAGCGATTTGAAGCATGTTTTTTGGGGGGGGGGGCAGAGCTTTGTGACGTCATATTTGAGGGGGGGTCTGACTTTTTGTGACGCCGTGTGACGAGGAGGGGGGGTGTCAAAAATCGTCCAAAATCGCGTGACGTCATTTATGGACGGCCCCTTGGCACGCGAAGAACGTACAAATAGACCGCACGGCGACCTGCCCAAGTCACCACGTGATTACAAGTTGCCCCTGTTTCTCACCTTCAAGGTGCAATTGTTCACCTACCACACTGTCAGAGGAAGGGCTTCCAATTAGAGGGAGATCTCGAGTGGTCATTTGGTCTACTCTTCCGCGCCGTCGGGACGAGACTGGAAGGGATTGACACTTTGCCCCACCACACGCGGATTGAAGAAACTTGCCACGCCTGGAGACTGAGTCGAACCTGCGACCACTGGATCAGTAGTCCCAGCCGGTGTGCCTGCCAACCATCACAACCACTGTGGTTATTAGCTCTTGTTCGGGACATTTGTAACTGGTTTGTAACCGGAGTTTTTGGTGTTTATCCATTCGTTAATCGTTACATTGCAAAACAACGATTTAACCCAAGGTAGAGTATGTATTACATTAGATGCAGTGGTGACTCGATGAGCGATGTTCTGTAAGGACTAGCAAACTACAAGTTGTTGAAGTTCGTTTACCCTTAGAAGTGGTGGAACAATCCGCATTGCAAAACGTTAGAATTTGGGCTCCCAAAGGCTTTGTCCACAGCTGGGTTGGTTTCACTTATTGGGCAGGGTCAGTCTAAAGTTCCACATTGCTGGGAGTCACGTACTATAAACACTTCACGAAAATGTCAGATCCCACAATTATCAGTGAACCGCCTACCGACGTTTGTGGCCCTCAAGCCAATGGGAAGCAGATGAAGCCGCCCACAGACCATACTGCCATGGAACGTGTAGCTCCAACGTTGGTCCAACGTTGGCGTCCAACGGTTACGACCAAGTAGTTGCTCATATTTAAAATGATGCCTTGTCGAGCTAAGCCGCCTATGCCCAAATTACCCAGAATGCTCCCCGGACCTCGTCAGATCTCGGAAGCTAAGCAGGTTTGAGCCGGGATAGCGCTCAGATGGGGCATCACCGCCGTACTCCACACAAAACAGGCGATTATCAGTTGCTGCTAGGCCCAAGTGGTGGCGCAGCTTAAGGCAGAGTGGACCAGCTTTAGTTGTACTGTACTACTACGCTTCCGCCCTTCGCTCACCAGCGTGGTGAAGTACGGCCCCAACAATCCCAACTACCTGCGTGGCACGGGTAGTCCATCATCCAGCAGTGGATTGACAAAAGGCCTGTTGCATACCGAAGCCGCATTAACTCATGGCAAGCCTTTAGAAGTGGTTCGACCTGTACACCATAGGGACGCGCAGTTTTTCACGACTCGCACACAACTGGAGTGAGAGCCAAAAACCCCCTGATGGCATTGCCCATGACTTAGGGCAGCTTTGGCGACGACTACATCATCTACATGTATATGGGTGCTTTCTCCAACTCGCCCTGACCAGCGTGGTGAAGTATGGTCAAGCATCCATCCCTCCCCTCAGACTGACAGTGTGTGGTTGCGGCCTTCAGCCAGCAGTGGATAGATCAAGGTTGCAGCAGGTACATGTCACGGCCAACCCGCTGCTGTGGGAACATTTATAGTAGCAATGAAAGTCCATTTGGTGTTTTTTTTTGTCGATGTTAGAATTCTTTTTTCGGGGCCGTCCATAAATGACGTCACGCGATTTTGGACGATTTTTTGACCCCCCTCCCCCATCGTCACACGGCGTCACAAAAAGTCAGACCCCCCCCCTCAAATATGACGTCACAAAGCTCTGCCCCCCCCCCCCAAAAAATGCTTCAAATCGCTTTAAACTATTGTCATTGTAGTGCGTATTTAATGTGGCGCTGCACTCTGATGTTGTAGGAGAAAACATTAAAAAGTCTATTTAATTAAGTAGAACGTGTTTGTCTATATTTATTTAAAGTTGCGCATTTTGATGTGACGTCACATTTCTCAAACCCCCCCCCCGCTCGTCACACATCGTCACAAATGTCTGACCCCCCCCCCCCCAGGTGCGTGACGTCATTTATGGACGGCCCCCATAGGTTTCCGTGTCCCGTGCTGTGTTTCCGTGTCCCGTGCTGTGATTCCGTAATCGCAGAGTTGGGCATGCGGCTGGGCTGTTACTGGCCCGTGTATTTGTATGGACTCTCTACCGTACACGTCGGGCGGCTGTCCCGTTTTCTCCAATGGATGAATGATTAATGTTGTGCAACCACCACCACTCTCTTTCTGTCCCTCTTCACCTTGTCCAAACACGTGACAGTAGTGCCGGCACTCTGGCGTTCGCTCAATATCCCATTTTTTTTTTCGACTTGCAGATGTCAGTGAGGCAGTGACTGCTAGTTCCCTCCGTTAAATATTTTGAGCCCACTTTCCATCTCAGGTTTCACCTTCGGAAGAGGAGGAAAAAAAAACTGGCTTTTTAGCGAGGGAGGGAATATTTTGCGCGCAGATGTTTTGGCGCGTTGCGTGTGCTTCTTCACAGCTGTGCCGCTCGAGTTATAAGACGGGACGATGGGTATGCACGTTGAACTTCTTTCGCACCGTACGTGGCCAGCCGTGGTAATCGGAGGCGCGGATACACGTCTTGTCAATTAACCAAATAGTCGGCATTGTGATGATTACGGTGGTGGCGGGTGGCGGGGCGAGGGGCTCAGGAGGCGTGTTATTAAACATTACATCACCTTGCGGGTGCAGTTATTCAACAAAGTAATGCACTCAGTACATTTGCACACTGTACCTGCGTGCCGTGGATGGGGGGGGGGGGGTGAGACAGGGTTTTGAGTTTTAAAGAGTGACATTTGTTGGCACAGATTTCAAACCTGCTTCCGCAGACACTTTGGGATGTTGCTTTGGCTTATTTTATGGTGTACGCTTAAGAAAAAAACGATGTATTCACGTTTCCAAAAGCATTCTATCGAGCGACAGCAGTCGTAACGTGTGTTTGCAAAGCGGAACTCGACAAGGAACGCGCAGCAGCAATACGCCTAAATAAATACAGCTTTCAGTCGGTGCGTGTGACGTGTGGATCAGCGTTGATGGAGACTGTGGAACAGAAGGTTGAAAATTGTGCACAGAAACGCGCAGACGTGCCTGCTGGGGATGGAAACAAGAGCACACATGCATCAGGGAACACGCGTGACATATTTGTACTGAGACACCGTTTATCACTTTTCAGGAAAGCTTAGGCAGGACGTGTGTTGCTTGAAGCGATGGTATCTGATGGTCGAGACTGACGATGAATGGCGGCCAACGGAGGGGGAGGGGCGGGGGGTGAACACCGTGGAGATGGAGCGATTGGATTGGCTCGAGATGGATTGTAGCTGTGTAGGACTGTGAGGGATTGTGTCCAGGGAGGCCTTTATCATGGCTGATGATAATGACGAGGACACCACATTCCTCGGCGAGAGGCAAACCTACTTCCTCTCTACCACATAGCTTCCTCAATCCCCTGCACGTTGCTCCAGTACAAACAACCACAGTCTCCTAGACCACAAACCCCAACCCTCCTTCATTGTAATCCGCTCGCCACACCCCCCCCCCCCCCCATTAAAGCCATCTCTTACTCCACATCCTCCACCCCCCCCATCTTCTCGCTCACCGCAACATCAGGGATATTCGTGAAATATCGGGCTAATGCAGAGCTGGTGTGGCTCCACACATCAGTTGTATTAACAAGTCGCCCGTTCATTCTATGAAAGCCAAATTTAATCCACTTACACCTTCCACCGGAACAAACTTCCCTTGCACGTCAAACAATCGCTGCCTCGCTGACAATCGGTTGTTCATCCCTGAAAACTCGCTTGCTTACCCCAAACTCCCCCTCCATTCCCCACCATCAAACACCATCATCCCCTCTTCCCAACTTCCCTACCCACCCATCGCGCTCGCTCATCGTCAACAACTCACTCTCACTTTCATCATCGGTTTTTTTTTTATTTCCCCCCCAGGCATCATCTTCGTGCACTGCCACCGTTCTCATCCACTCACCTCGTCGCATCGCGCCGTTTCGGCGTAGATTTGCTAGGTCTCTGTTCAGCGCTTTGACCAAGGCGCCCGTATGAATTAAAATAAGATGAGGTGTAATCCACCCCCTTCTCCTCCTCCTCCCACCATGTCCCTTTCTCCCCCCCCTACCCCCCCCCAGTATTCTCTTCGTTATCTCTCCCCTTGCCCTTTCCCCTACCCACAAGCGAACGTTCACGTCCCCCGCTCGTGCTGCCCGTCCCGAGGATGGGGCAGTGAGCGTGGTTCTCACCCCTCGCTAGGGCCCTGTCGCGCCACACTTGGGGGCTGTTGGCGGAATTTCTGCCCCGCCACCCCGGCCCCGCGTTCGGCGATCGGCGGTCGCGAGCCCAGCCGCGTGGCGCATCTGGGGAGGCGGTTGGCGCCAGGGGGTGGTGCGGCCGACCTTTTATTGTGGCGGCGCGTCTCACCGTAGCCTCTTTGAGGCTTGACTGCACGCCTCAAAACGCGACGTCGCACGACCGTCGATGGTGGTGATGATGAGGGTATTCGCTGGGTTTCCAATTAGGGAGTCGGGAACAATACGATGGGGCCATTCGAATTTTCTGTTATTCCTACGAGTTATTCGTATGTCGAACATTCCCCAGCACTGAGAGAATGCTGCCGGTCACGCGTTTGGTGGCAAGAACCTCCTTGAGCTGCGAGACTCGCGTTTCAGGAGAGTCCTGCCAATTTAGCGCAGCAGGGGACGACGTTGCTGCTGCTGCTGCCCCCGCTGTCCCCGTGTGATCTCAGTTGAGTAATTTTCAGGGGTTTTTCAGTAGTGGGATGATCTGACAATACCCGATACACACTGTGTGTACTTGAGCTATTGGAGGAAACTATAGAACCCCGGAATAAACCCGTACCGAACAGCGGGAAAATTATACAAAGTTTGTAAACAGAAACGCACACGGGGTGGGGGCCTTCTTGCTGGGGGGCACAAGTGTTGCCACCGAGCCCACCCTGCCGACCACGTGCACGACGGCTGTGCCCCGCATCACTGTGTGCCCGTGTGTGTTTCTGTTGTTTGCGTTTGGCCCTATCGGCCTTTCCCATCGATCATCCGCCGGGCCTGAAATGCAGCACCTCTGCCGCCCAGTCCCAGGGAACCTCTCCTCTCCAGCAGCTGGGCCGAATCCCGCCGACGCCATGAGCGGATACAGCGTGACCCTGGAAGGACAGCCGCCCTGGGGCTTCCGTCTCCAGGGAGGCAAGGACTTCAATATGCCTCTCACCGTCTCACGGGTGAGTACGCTGTGTGTATGTGTGTGTACGTGTGAGCAGCAGTGGTGTCGTGGTTAGCGTGCCTCGCGACGAACCCGGCGATCCGAGTTAGATTCTGGCTCACGGCTGACACCAGTGACGATTATCTGAACCAGTCCTGGGCCTCCCCGAAGTCGACTGAGCCTCAAATGAGAAACTGGTGTGGTGTGTAAACCTCATCACGAGGGAGACAAAGGCAGCCGGGCGAGGTGCTGGCAACCTACCCCCTCGCGTACCGTGCCGGCCTTCATAGGTGCTCGCTAACAGAACCTGCCCTAACAGTCTGTAAAAGGCTATAGGGGGGGGATCTTTGTCTTTGATTGTCCGTATGTGATGTTTGTGTGTGTGTGTGAGTTGAGCGACACAACAACAGCGAGCAGAGCACTGGGTGGATTAAAGAAAGAAAATTGGTACAGTGGGGAGCAGATGTGGCGCTCATGCCAGTCGGTCAACCCCATAACACTGGGGTCTGTCCCTTGACCTCCTGCCAGTGAGCCTGCGAAACATCACGTGGCCGCGGAAGTGCACCTAGCCTGGCACATGGCGATGTCACCGCCTCTTTGTTGCAATGAACAGCTGTTGCTGTTCTTGTGTGAGTGTGCACGTGATCTTTGTGACCTGGCAAATGATTCGCGAGCATAATGCACGTCTGTGGCAACTGGAATCTCACACTGGCCTGAACTTCCCCCAAGCTGAAATCGGCCTTGAATCGAGCGGATGGGAGCTGTTGGCAAACATCGTCAACGGGGGAGACAAAAAGGCAGTTGAGATCGGTTTCGAGGCACGCCACCTTCCTTGTTCGTCTGTTGTAAATAACAGCACTTGTCGCTTGCAAACAGACCTTTGCCTCGGTCGGCCCCTGTCCGTGGCTTTAAAGTCCACGTGCATAAGCCAAATACGGGGTGCGTAACGATAACGTCCAAAGCTCACGATGTCTGCGTGGAATTTGGAGTGTGTCAGAATCGATGGTCGGTGCCCTGTCGTTTACGTTGCACGTAATGGGTTCAAGCGACCGCTCCGGTGATTGGTGACCGCCACATCGACCCCAGTGTTAAAAACCGAACCGATTCTTGAATCAAATTGCGGTCCCGAACCACGGCTGTTTCATCGCGTCGCTTGGGATTCGCATTGTCTGCTTGCATCGTATGTCAGTGTGCATTCGTCACGATTCTGTGCGGTGTTTTTGGAACATGAAGAGGCATTTTTTTCTAATAAAAAAAACTCAACATTTAAAGAAGCCGCAGTGCACTGTGGTGAATACGATGGGTCCTTAATAAGCGACAGTCCTCAAAGAGCCGCAGGCTGCCGACCCCTGAGCCAGGCAAACTGACTTATCGTATTTGTAAAAGCATTGTGCATCCATGGCAGCGGATTAACACGCAAAGAAGACAAAGTGCCTGCCGTGATAGCCTTCAGCAGACGGTTCGGGCAATCGCTGTTGGCGAGCGCCTATTAAGGCGGGCATTAGCGCTCGGAGGGTGTGGTTCCAGCCGACGCCACGCAAGGCTGATGTCGACAGAGCGCATCAGGTACCCATGTATGGCTGATATGACCGAAGAGAGGTCGCGCACCGATTCCGGATGTGACTCTCCGCTGTTGCTGGGAATTTAACTCGGGTTGGCAGTTTTGTAGCGCGCGGCGCTAACCAATAGGCCCGCCGGTTCCTGCCAATTCATACACGTGCGCGCGCATGAGTGCTGTGTGTGTGTCTGGCCATAGACGTGCACCTACTACGTGCTTGCCAGTAGGCGTGCGTGTGTGTGCCGTCGTTTTTTTTTTTGGCACCTCGGGAT
Organism: Petromyzon marinus; assembly: GCF_048934315.1. Taxonomy (NCBI): domain Eukaryota; kingdom Metazoa; phylum Chordata; class Hyperoartia; order Petromyzontiformes; family Petromyzontidae; genus Petromyzon; species Petromyzon marinus. Next base: position 6,775,099 of record NC_133707.1, read on the forward strand.
AACTGGCATGGCCCAACGTTCAGCGGGTGAGATATTGCGACCCGGCGTGGCGCTGGGTTTTCACAGCTGCCCGAATTCCGTCCGCGCGCAGCGGCGAGCAAAGATAGAACGGCACGTCACTGGCCCGCTCGTCGTGGGGTTACAGACACACGTACACACGCGCACGCACACACACGGGCGCGCGGTAGGAGGAGGACCCCTTTCACCCCTGCCGTCAAAGTCACCAGAGGTAGCGTGCGCGTGGGGCGGTTGTCTCGATATTAACTGCGGAGGGCCCAGGGTCGGCAACCTGCGGCTCCGGAGACATTTGCGGCACTCTTAAGGGACTACATTTTAGCTCTTGAAATACTGAGTGTTTTTTTTTTTTACCGAAATTCACAAGAGTTGCTCTTCTTGTTAATTTGATTTCTGACCCCTGACCATGGGAGTCCAGTTTACCATAGAAGTGCAGTTTTACCGTGGGAGTCCAGTTTTCCCATAGGAGTCCAGTTTTCCCATAGAAGTGCAGTTTTACCGTGGGAGTCCAGTTTTACCATAGAAGTGCAGTTTTACCATGGGAGTCCAGTTTTACCGTGGGAGTCCAGTTTTACCATGGGAGTCCAGTTTTACCATGGGAGTCTAGTTTTACCGTGGGAGTCCAGTTTTACCGTGGGAGTCCAGTTTTACCATGGGAGTCTAGTTTTACCGTGGGAGTCCAGTTTTACCATGGGAGTCCAGTTTTACCGTGGGAGTCCAGTTTTACTGTGGGAGTCCAGTTTTACCGTGGGAGTCCAGTTTTACCATGGGAGTCTAGTTTCACCGTGGGAGTCTAGTTTTACTATGGGAATCCAGTTTTACCATGGGCAGGGGTCGGCAACCCACGGCTCTTTAAGGACTGCTTCGTGATGCAACTAATTAAGGACCACCGTCTCGTGTTCACCACGCAGTGCAGTTTTACCATGGGAGTCCAGTTTTACCGTGGGAGTCCAGATTTACTGTGGGAGTCCAGTTTTACCATGGGTGTCCAGTTTTACCGTGGGAGTCCAGTTTTACCATGGGAGTCCAGTTTTACCATGGGAGTCCAGTTTTACCGTGGGAGTCCAGTTTTACCATGGGAGTCCAGTTTTACCATGGGAGTCCAGTTTTACCGTGGGAGTCCAGTTTTACCTTGGGAGTCCAGTTTTACCATGGGAGTCTAGTTTTACCGTGGGAGTCCAGTTTTACCATGGGAGTCCAGTTTTACCATGGGAGTCCAGTTTTACTGTGGGAGTCCAGTTTTACCGTGGGAGTCTAGTTTCACCGTGGGAGTCTAGTTTTACTATGGGAATCCAGTTTTACCATGGGCAGGGGTCGGCAACCCACGGCTCTTTAAGGACTGCTTCGTGATGCAATTAATTAAGGACCACCGTCTCGTGTTCACCACGCAGTGCGTTGGCGGCTCGTGAAATATCGAGCTCAACTTTCAGGTTGTTGTCGGCCAACCTGGGTGCAGCCCCTCCTCCACCCCCCCGCGGCACCACGGGCTGGAATCTAACCCAGGGGGGATGGGGAGAGTGCGGTTTTAGCCCCGGTGAGATACCTGCGAATCCCTTTCGCTTGTTCAACATCATCAGTCGTGGTCAATCCACTGCTGGATCAAGAACTCCCCACCTCCCGCCCCTCCTTTCCCAGCAGTGGCGTGAGCAAGCTATTGCTGGGCTGCACCTTTATCTTCCGCATGCTTTTTGAACATAAGCACTGGGAAGACAAAGACGGCCAGGTCCCGATGCTGGTCCACACCCTCGTCTTGTGCACTGTCCCGGCCTTAATAGGCGGTCACTGGCGTTGTGTAACTCGCCAGGCTGTGAGTGAACTCATTTGAATGCCCATGTAAGGCTCAACATTAGCAATGTCAACAATGTGCTCGAAAAAAAGAAATGTGGAGAATGGAAAATAATTATTTAAAATGTTCTGCTGTGTGTGTGTGTGCAAGTGTTTATTATTTTTTTTTATTTAGACAGGAATGCTGCGGTGAATCGCATGACCTTTTCAGGAGGGTCCTGCACTACAACACATGACCAGTTCACTTATTTGATCTGTGCGAGGAATGCGGAGTACCCACATACAAGTGGATAACGCTCGAAAGTCCACACAGACGGGGAACACAAGCCCACTGGCCGGCACTCAATTCTCCTAGCCCTGTCAGCAGCAGGACTGGGAGTAGTAAAAACAAAAAAAAACTCTTGTGATCTATCAACCCTTGCCTCCGAGACACCGGCCCAGCGTGGAAGAGCAGGATAAAAAAAAAACCACACCCTCTCCCTACAGAGGCCCTCCAGAGCAGCGATGGGCACACCCAGACGAGTTGGCGTGCGGGGGCACTAACCGTGACCCCCACGCATCACCACCCCCAGACACACTGAGACGAGGGCCCACCACGAGGGGCACCGCGGGCGGCGGGGGACGCGGGTTGTGCCCTACCGCCGCCCAGCGGAGAGACCCTTACCGCCGGCGGTAGTTGCGCGTGCGCAAATTCAGGGGCCACCGCCCCTCTTGCGCTGAGCCGTGCTGCACGGTGACGCTGTGCCAACGCCTCCTCCGTGCCCGTACCTGGCTGCAGGTGACCGCCGGCAGCAAGTCCGCGCTGGCGAACATGAGCTCGGGCGACGTGGTGACGGCCATCGACGGGGTGAGCACGGCCGGGATGACGCACCTGGAGGCCCAGAACAAGATCAAGGCGAGCATCGGGAATCTGAAGCTCGGCTTGCAGAGGTACGTGGCCCTCTGCTGCCCGCGAGGACTCTCCTGCAACCTGCCGACTCCGTGCGCGGTCGGGGTTCATCGTGATCGCGTCGGCGGGTGGTGAACTCAACTACGAACAATTTTTTTATTTTACCCAGGTGAGGCCCACTGAGCTTGTATATAGCTCTTTTTCAGAAGCGACTTGACTCTTGCAAACGATAGCTCAACGAAGTGGCCTACCATCGCCTTGAAATGTACATAGCAGTAGCCAAATACTCTTAGACGCGTGTTTCAAAATGTGGAGGGAAAAACTGGAGGGGCCATGCAGAGCCGTACCGAGTCAGGGTCCTATGCTACATCACACCTCATCGTCGTCGTCATTGTCATCGTCATCATCAGGGGCGAATCTCTCACGGCTAGGGGGAGGCAGAGTGGAAGTTCACAGGTCATCCGTGAATGGGAATCTAACCAAAAGCCATGGAGGTTCATGGAAAACGGTGAGTGTCATCTTGCAGTGGATGTGGGATTGGATTGCGAGTCAGTGGATAGATCTGAGTATTGGGACGATGCATGTGGTCTTATTGCGACACACTTGGGCAATACTCTGGGAGCGTCTTTCTCTACTCCTCGCCACTGTGAAGGTATCCTCCTGGCTCTCAAGCCAAATTTCTACGCGACACGTTGCTTTTTTGTTGTTGCAAGCAACTTCGGAGCGAGGTTTTAGCTGTGCCTAGGTAACGGCCTCGCGATCGGCTGCTCGCCACCCCGTGATTAGATTCCTCGCGGTTCCCAAGCAAACCACGTTGTGCGTTGTTCTGTAATTAATTTCCATAAATTATCGCCCGAATGAGTGCCCCCCCACCCCCCCCGGCAGCTGTCTTTGCGGCCTCTGTCTCGTCCGGCCTGGCCATGTGTTTCCCATCCACGAGCCGAGTTTTGTTCAATTGCTGCACTGCAAAGTAAACGATCTTCCGGACGCATTGTTGTTGTTGGGGTCTCCAGCAGGAACCTTTAACGTAGGAAGTAGCGCACGCACATTGGTCCCTGCGTTGTGCCGGACTATAAGCCGGTTAAACACGCAACGTTCGGTCAACGGTGGGATGTGCTTGGTGGAACCGCTGGGCCAATGTCAGCCCAACTTTACACATTTCCTGTGAATTTAGAACGCGTGAATAATAGGTTTAGCCCATCGGCCTATTGGCTCTCCAGACCAATATTATCAAGCAGCATTTGGTTGAGTAGGCAAACTCTGCCTTGGATTCGACCACAATAGATGGTACAGCTTAACTCATCATTGTAACCACCCATCATCGCCATGCCATCATCGACATCATCTTTATCAATTATATCCATTATTATCATCATCATCCTCATTACATTAATGTTTCACCACGAACACCGCGCCGTTTAATAATTGAAGGTTGAGTCCGACCTAAGGGAGGCAGAGGAACGCTGACGTCATTAATGAATGGGTGTGCAATCCAGACGAAGGCTTATGGGATAGCGATGAAGTGCACCAACCAATGCACCGCCGCTCCTGTGAGACACACACAGATTTGTGTTCTGTTGGATCAGGTACTGCTGCTGGTAACCTTTGTGTCTCTAGGAGAGGCCTAGGAGCCGATCAGATATCACCGTCCACTGGCGTTATTTACAGCCGTCAATCCACCGCACCTGAAAAAATACAAAGATCCCCCGTATAGCCTTCACAGACTGTTGGGGCAAGTGCTGTTCGCGAGGATCTATGAAGGCCGACAAGGCGCACGAAGGGGGTGTTGTAGCCATTACCGCGTCCCGGCCACCTTTGTATCCCCAGTGGCGATGTTTACAGATTGCAACAGGTACTCGTGTAAGCTGAGTCAACCTAGGAGAAGCCCAAGACCTGTTCAATATTCACGACTCTCGATTGAAAACTCATTTCTTTCGGACTGCTTTTTGTGCTTGGGTTTATTGTTCTTCCCCCGCACCTCCGATTAGCACGGTTGTCTACGTAGGGTGCTAAAGAGGTTCAACATACAATACACCTTAAAATCGCAGTCCGCTCACATTTACTGCGCAGAGCACGAAAGAAAATGAAAACTTGGCACATTCATCGTTAACGGTCTTAAAAAAAAATTGAAGAAATGCACACGAGGTGACGTTTCGGGCTATGGCCCTTGTTCATGGCACACGATGTGCCGGGTAGGAGCCTGGGCGATTGCCGCTTTGGCAGCGCTGCCGACGCCGTCTCGCGGAGCCCGCGGGGTGATGAAGTCATCATCGTGGCTGGCGAGCGCTGACTCCTGCCCAGGGTTCGTTAAAGTGCTCAGACGAGGCTCGTGCTCATCTCCGCCAAATATAACCTGGGTCTGGCTGCCCTCGTGCTCTTCCGAGCAAGGGCCCTGTGCACGCTTGAGGAGGGACGCCCGGGTGGGGCCCTGCACCACCACGGCTGCCTTTTGGGACCCCCACCACCACCACCACCACCACCCCCACCATCCAAGTTACGACTGGACATATGTGACAAAGAGCTTTATAGCTATTCGGATTCCTCCGGTATAAATATACATTCTGATAAGTTCCCTGGGCAGCCGTGGGCTCTCTTCGCTTCTGACCACGTGTGCCAACGCCGACCCGACTGGCGTTGTGTAGTCCGTTCTCAACGCGGGATTAGAGTGCGCACGCTGCTTCCTGTGTAAACGGTTACCTGCTGGAGACCCCGACGACAACAACAACAACGACAACGACAACCCCAACAGCGCAGCAGCTTGAGGCTGCGGTGGCTTTCGTACGTTCCGTTCGGCTCCAGACTTTCCGGCCGTTTTTAACCCGAGCAGGTTGCTGCGACTCGTGCTTTACCGAGAGCCATGAATGTCCCCGCTTTCTCGTCATGGAATGTTCTGCCGTGCCATGCGTGTCTATGTCTCTCGAGTGATTTTGTGGCTCGGTTTCAATTCTCGATGGGCACAAGGGTACAATGCTTTGCGCAATGTGCCGCTATGGACCTGGCGGTGATTTGAGCTTGATTTTCTGG